>NC_090826.1:21892318-23092318 GCF_028021215.1 Eschrichtius robustus | reverse complement strand
ATCTGAATGAGATACTCACTGGGTAGAGTAATCTTGGTTGTAGGTTTTTCTCTTTTATCACTTTAAGTATATCCTGCCACTCCCTTCCGGCCTGCAGAGTTTCTGCTGAAAAATCAGCTGATAACCTTATGGGGATTCCTTTGTAGGTTATTTTTTGTTTTTCCCTTGCTGCTTTTAATATTTTTTCTTTGAATTTAATTTTTGTTAGTTTGATTAATATGTGTCTTGGGGTGTTTCTCCTAGGGTTTATCCTGTATGGGACTCTCTGTGCTTCCCGGATTTGGGTGACAATTTCCTTTCCTATGTTAGGGAAGTTTTCCACTATAATCTCTTGAAATATTTTCTCAGACCCTTTCTATTTCTCTTCTTCTTCTGGGATCCTATAATTTGAATGTTGGTGCATTTAGTGTCTCTGAGACTGTCTTCAATTCTTTTCATTCTTTTTTCTTTATTCTGCTCCTAGGCAGTTATTTCCACCATTCTGTCTTCCAGCTCACTTATTCATTCTTCTGCCTCAGTTATTCTGTTATTGATTCCTTCTAGTGTATTTTTCATTTCAGTTATTGTGTTGTTCATCTCTGTTCGTTTGTTCTTTAGTTCTTCTAGATCTTTGTTAAACATTCTTGCATTTTCTCAATCCGTGCCTCCATTCTATTTCCGACATTCTGGATCATCTTTACTATCATTACTCTGAATTCTTTTTCAGGTAGATTGTCTATTTCCTCTTCATTTATTTGGTCTTGTAGGTTTTTACCTTGCTCCTTCATCTGTGACATATTTTTTTGCCATCTCATTTTTTATTTTATTTATTTATTTTTGGCTGTGTTGGGTCTTCGTTTCTGTGCGAGAGCTTTCTCCAGTTGCGGCAAGAGGGGGCCACTCTTCATCGCGGTGCATGGGCCTCTCACTGTCGCGGCCTCTCCCGTTGCGGAGCACAGGCTCCAGACGCACCAGCTCAGTAGTTGTGGCTCACGGGCTTAGTTGCTCCGTGGCATGTGGGATCTTCCCAGACCAGGGCTCGAACCCGTGTCCCCTGCATTGGCAGGCAGATTCTTAACCACTGCGCCACCAGGGAAGCCCCTGCCATCTCATTTTTTATTTTCTTTTTTTTATGAGTGGGATTGTATTCCTGTCTTACTGGTTGTTTGGACTGAGGCTTCCAACACTGGAGTTTGTAGGCTGTTGGGTAGAGCTGGGTCTTGGTGCTGAGATGAGGACCTCCGGGAGACCTCATTCTGAAGAATGTTCCCTGGGGTCTGAGGCTCTCTGTTAGTCTGGTAGTTTGGACTCAGAGCTCCCACCGCAGGAACTTCAGCCCAACCCCTGGCTCATGAACCAAGATCTCGCAAGCCCATGCCGGGTGGCAAAAAAAAAAAAAAAAAGGAGAACAATAACAAAGTAAAAAATAAAATTAGATTAGGAAACTAACAGATATGTTAGAAAAAATATAAAAATAAAAATATAGATGAAACAACAACCGGAAGGTAAAACAGAGCCACAATAGTAAAAAAGAGGAGAAAAAAAAAAAAGTGGAAAAGGCCTTGGCTGTGGAGGGCGGGGCCTAAGCAGGGGCGAGGTTTGGGTGGTGGGCGGGGCCTATGCTTAGGACCCACAGGGCTGGAAAAGGCCCTGGCGGGGGAAGGGGTGGTGGGGCCTAGGCTCAACAGAACAGAAGGGACCCAGTGCCCCCTGCCTCCTGCCTCTGGTCTCAGAGGGCAGGGGACCCCCCCCACCCCCACCCCAGCTTCCTGGGCTCGAGTGGGTGGGGCAAACGCCCTTCGCTCCTTCAGTCCTGGAGGGCCCCTCCCGCCTGCCTCTCCTGTTCTCTCCTGGCCTCCCTCCTAGGCCCCCAGGACCAACCCAGCCCAGAGGGGACCTCTGAGGGCGTAGGACCTGCCCGAGAGCCGGGCAGACTTCCCCGGCCCATTGGGCAGGGGAAACGCTGGGCATGCTCCCCCCTTACCTGAGCCCCCGAGGTTCCCTCCAGGCATGGGAACCCCTTCCCCTTCTCAGCCACCCCTCAGGGGCTCCGGTCCTGTCCAGCCTCCACTTCTCCTCCCCCCTCAGTCCCCCCACATCCTACCGGTTCACTTGGGGGTTCTTCCCATCTCCTTGGGCATCGGGGTCCCGCACCAGCATTCGGCAGGCGCCCTAGTTGTGGGGAGACGCGAACTCTGCAACTGACTTTTTAGGCTGACCTCCACAGCCAGATAGGGGGCTCACTGACCAGGGAGACAGACGAATGTGTAAAGAGAACAACCACATGTGACTTTAATGAGACCACGAAGTAGGCAGGGATGCTCAGGGTCTCCCTGGGTTTACTGCTGGGGAAAGCAGCAGGGCCTTTCCACCCCGGACACTGGGAATAATTTGGCTCAGTAAGAAAGAAGCTGAAAACCCTTGCTTATGGACCGGGGTTCTTGCAGAGAGGCAGCAAGCTTGGCATGCCACTGGATTTCAGAAGGAATTTCTAGCTGTCTGTTACCTTGGTAATTTGAGTTGTGGTGGTGCTGCTGGTGGTCTCAGATGTGATGGTCTGAGCTGTCAGCAAGACTCCTGGGTCCAAGTCCCCGTTGCTGTCGTCAGTCTGCAGAAGGAGACACAACTCATCACCATGCCTGTCAGGAAACCTCATGGGCAAATGTTGTAGATGCAGCTTTGCTCTGCAGCTGCACGTTCTAAAGCAAAAACCCAATTCCCTTACAGTGATCTCTTAATTAATAAATAAAATTAATCCCCTGGGAACAAAGCTCCTTCTAAAATAGTTGGACAAGTCCAGTTTCCCCAGCATTGGATCAGTGACAGGAGTGGATGAGAAAAAGGAGGCAGGAGTGTAACCACAGGTTCAACAAGAGTGACAATAACTATGCACATGTATACAGCATTTTATAGCTCATAAACGGCTTTCAAAACTTTATCTTTTTTGATGCTTACACAAGCCCTATGAATATAAATAGAAAAGGCAGAAACTTATTAGCACTCCCAGGTAAGACTCAGGCTCAGAGAAAGTGAATGATTTGCCCAAGGACTCAAAACTAATCCTCTCCACAAACCTGGAGCTCTTTACACACCACCCAAGGCAGGAAGGAAAGGTATAAACTCTTGGTTGCTAAAGCATGGCTAGGTTCTGAATCATAGGACAGAACTTTCCAGAAAGAACAAGGAAAGGTCCTTGCTGGGGTTTAAGGGACCAAGGAATCTGAGGCTATCTTTTATGAAAATCAAGATGGGAGACTGGAGCACATGAGATAGGAAATGTCCTTTTAAGGCAAAGTGGGAGGAAATACATATAATATCTCAATGACATTTCTGACAACAAAACTTTTATTGAAAGGGATCCTCGTCATTATAGGAGGGGTTTAAAAGTATTTAATGCTGGGCTACACAACTAATCTATACAGAGAACAAGGGCTGGGGCTATTTCTTTTTTCTCCAGAGCTCACTGTACTATGACCAAAGTAAATATATTATCATCAGGCTGAGAAATGACATTAGCAAAAAGGAAGAGAGATGGCTGGCAGGAGCCAAACTCAGCCTGATGAACAGTTATCAGCAACCATTTGGGCCGTTAGCAGACTCAGAGCTGCTGACAACCTCTGACCAAGATGGAAACAAATGAGATGAGGAGGCTGGAGGCTGCCTACAGCTACATGCTTTTCAGATAAAATACCTGGTACTGGTATTGTACACTGACTCAGAGGGGCATTTAGAGAATTGCAATTATTTTCATAAAGAATTCTGCAGCAGGGCTTCCCTGGTGGCGCAGTGGTTGAGAATCTGCCTGCTAATGCAGGGGACACGGGTTCGAGCCCTGGTCTGGGAAGATCCCACATGCCGCGGAGCAACTAGGCCCGTGAGCCACAACTACTGAGCCTGCGCGTCTGGAGCCTGTGCTCCGCAACAAGAGAGGCCGCGATAGTGAGAGGCTCGCACACCGCGATGAAGAGTGGCCCCCGCTTGCCGCAACTGGAGAAAGCCCTCGCACAAGAACTAAGACCCAACACAGCCATAAATAAATAAATAAATAAATAAATAAATAAATAAAATTTAAAAAAATAAAAAGAATTCTGCAGCAAGCAATGTGCTAGGTTACCATCCTTCTCTGCCGCTTTATATAAGTCATTTGCATTATAAGCAGAGGCCTCCAACTTTTTTATGAGCAGGGCCACATTTCATTGAGCCAAAACTTTGAGATACTGTGGGGAGGGCAGAAGGAGGAGAAGAGAATTAGGAAAGAGAAGAGTCCCTGGCTGGATTCACTTCCAGGTAGGAATATGGACAAAACAAAGAGAGGGAACATGATTGTGTCACCTAAGTCTTTCACACACGTCACCCTCATACCAGGCATATTATTGGCTGGTTTACTAACACTTTCTTCAGCCCAGACATATTTATCTACCTTAGATTCAGACTCAACTAACATTTATTGCACTTGTACTATATGCCAAGCACATAATGCAACTGTCACCTCAATCACACCTCTAAGTATCTGAAGTAGGTACTATTATTATACTCACTGTATAGTTAAGAAAAGTAAGGTCCAGAGAGGTTAAATAATTTGCCAAAGGGATTTCCCTGGTGGTCCAGTGGTAAAGAATCCACTTTCTAATTCAGGGGATGCAGGTTCGATCCCTGGTCAGGGAACTAAGATCCCACAAGCCACAGGGCAACTAAGCCCGCGCGCCACAACTACTGAGCTCGTGCGCCTCAACTAGAGAGCCCGCGTGCAACAAACTACAGAGCCCATGTGCCCTGGAGCCTGCACGCCACAACTAGAGAGAAGCCCATGTGCTGCAACAAAAGATCCAGCATGCCACAACTAAGACCCGATGCAGCCAAAAAAATAAAAGTAAATTAATTAATTAAATAAAATAAAAAGAAACCTTAAAAAAATAATAATTTGCCAAGGTTCTATGCTAATAAGTGCTTGAACTAGGACTGAGGGCAAAGACTTCCTATCTGAAGATTGGGGTTCAGGTCCCAGCTCAGACAGTGGCTGGCTGTGGAACCTTGGGCAAGTCATTCTGACTTTTCTGAGCTTTAGTTTTCTCATTTTTATAACAGGCTACCCTGTAAGATGTGCTCTGCCTCCACTGTAGCACTGCTGTGAAGATCAAAAGAGATTTTAGAAATAAAAGTACATTATAAGTTGTTATTAAGAATTTGTGTGCCAATATATACACAATGGACTATTACTCAACCATAAAAAAGAATGAAATAATGCCATTTGTAGCAACACGGACGGATGTAGAGATTATCATACTAAGCGAAGCAAGTCAGACAGAGAAAGACAAATACCATATGATATCGCTTATATGTGGAATCTAAAAAAATGATACAAATGAACTTATTTACAAAACAGAAATAGACTCACAGACATAGAAAACAAACTTATGGTTACCAAAGGGGAAAGGGTTGGGGGGAGGGATAAATTAGGAGTTTGGGATTAAAATATCCACACTATTATATATAAAATAACCAACAAGGACTTACTGTATAGCATAGGGAACTATACTAAATATCTTGTAATAACCTATAATGGAAAAGAATCTAAAGAACAGATATATACATGTATGTATAACTGAATCACTTTGTTGTACACCGAAACACAACATTGTAAATCAACTATATTTCAATAACAATTTTTTTAATCCAAAAAAAAAAAAGAATTTGCGTGCCAAGAGGGCTAAACCTTTTTGAAGAGCTCCTCCTCTACTAAACCTAAGAATCTATTTTTTTCTACCTCCCTCCCACCCCCTTCCTCCTCCTTTTCTGTCTCTGAAGAAGGTGGAAGAGGGAGGAGACATTGTTATGATTTCCAACTTAACACTCGTCCCACGTGGGGCCTCTTTTCTTACCAGTGTTTTCTCAAAATGGTACTGTAGCTTTCACAGTTGCTTATAAAGTTAACCATCCCTTTATCCTATGACACAGCAGTTCCACTCTTAGGTGTTTACCCAAGATAAGTGAAAACATATGTCCACAGAAAGACTTGCACATGAATGTTTAAAGCAGCTTTATCCATATTTGCCCCCAACTGGAATCAACTCAACTGTCCATCAACAAATGAAAGGATAAACAAATTGCGGTATATTCATACAATGGAATACTACTCAACAATAAAAAACAGTGAACTATGGATTCATATAACATGGATGAATCTGAAAAACATGTTCAGACACAAAAGGGTATGACTATACACTTACATTTATATGAAGTTCAAGAACAGGTAAAACTAAGCTATGATAACAGAAATCAGAGCAGTGGCTGCCTAGAGGGATAGGGATGGACTGGCAAAGGCTATGAAGAAAGTTTCAGGAGTGATGAAAATGTTCTGAACCCAGATGTGTCTTGGTTACACAGGTAGATACGTTCGTCAAAACCAATCAAAAATTGAACTCTTAACATCTGTGCGTAGCACTGTATGTAAATGTTACCTCAGGTACACATACATGCACATATATGCAAACAGTAAAACCCTATTCTGGCTCCCCACCTCCTCCCGCCATGTCCCAAAATGTAGGAATTATGGATGGACTTAAAAAAGGTTCTCAGGTTTACTTGTCTGGAAAGATAGTAAAAACACAAGCAGAAATAATTATAGTAAGTAAACAATAACAATAGCAAAAAATTATCTGGTGCTTATTATGTGCCAGGCACTTTTTTCTACAAATTATTTACAGCATACTGCACTGAGCTTTTTCATTTACCAGTTTATCACGTAGATATTCCCATCAGAAGCTTTTAAAAATAACTGTAAAGAATTACCTTAATTGGATGTACTATAATTTATTTAACCTGTTCCCTATTGATGGACATTTAGATTGCTTCCATGGTAGTGACAACTTAATTTGAAACGCACATTGTGAAACTCACATTTTATGTACATTAACTCATTTATTCCTCTCAACAACCCTATGAGGTAGAACTATTATTAGCCCCATTTTACACATGAGGAAACTGAGGCACACAGTGATTCAGTAACTTGACTGCACACTAGTCAGTGATGGAGCAGGTTCAAAGCCAGGAAATCTAATTCCAAAGTCAATACTTTTCCCCACGATACTCCACTGTCTAGTCAATAAGAAGTAATTTGTATCTTGGCTGACTGTCTTAGAGGTATAACAATATAATACCTACCATTTTGGAATAGCCACTATGTGCCAGGCAAATATTATCTTTATCTCAGTGACCTTAAAAAGGTATTTTTCAGAAGAGAAAGCTAAGGCTCAGAGGTTAAGTGAGTTGCCGAAGGTCATGAAACCAGCAAGTGTTGGAATGAAGATCCAGGTCTCTCTAACTCCAAAGCCCACATGCTTTATCTTGTACTTCATAATGCCTCTGTATTTCTCTTACATGCTAGGATATTTAAAAATGACTGCTTCCTTTCCCCTTTTTGTAGGGGCTATACTCAAACCAAACATGGGCTTCTGTGGTCAGGATGGCCCTAACAACTTTTTTAATAATTTTTTTTTTTATAAATTTATTTATTTTTGGCTGTGTTGGGTCTTCGTTTCGGTGCGAGGGCTTTCTCTAGTTGCGGCGAGCGGGGGCCACTCTTCATCGCGGTGCGCGGACCTCTCACTGTCGCGGCCTCTCTTGTTGCGGAGCACAGGCTCCAGACGCGCAGGCTCAGTAGTTGTGGCTCACGGGCCCAGTTGCTCCGCGGCATGTGGGATCTTCCCAGACCAGGGCTCGAACCCGTGTCCCCTGCATTGGCAGGCAGATTCTCAACCACTGCGCCACCAGGGAAGCCCAATAATTTATTTTGAACTATTAAAAACATTTTTTTTATATGCACATGCTACAAAATTTTAAATCTTTAAAATGGAGATCAATGAAATGTTGGTCTCCCTCCCACTCCTAACCACAGCTGGCGTCCCAGGCCTCTTCATCCCAGGCCACCACTGGTGGTTTTTTGTTTTTGTTTTTGTTTTTTTAAGTACCCATTCAGAGTTAGTATATTCACATATAAGCCTATTCATACATAGTTGTACATACAACCCTCTTCCCTCCCATAAACAGTAGCATATTATTTATACCATATTGCACTGCATTTTTTCATTTACCAATTTATCACGTAGATTATTCCCATCAGAAGCTTTTTTTAATGGCTGCACAGAATTGCCTTAATTGGATGTACCATAATTTACAAACATGTTCCCTACTGATAGAGAGTTAGGTTGTTTCCATGGTAGTGACAACTTAAAGGGTTCCCTCCCATCTGCAAGTACTTATTTTCTAAACATCCCTGGCTCATTGTGTGCACGATCTTAAAGGAATGTCCCCTGACTGCCTTTGTAGTCCCCTTCACTGCCAAGTCCTGTTCATCCATCATTGTCTCTCCTGACGCAGCTCTTTTTTCTTGTTTCCTCAGACTACACCTCAGTTCTTCACAAGCATCCCCCCAGACCTCCCGTAGCCGTATTCCTGTCTCTAGGCAGCCTCTCCTTTAACAGGTGCAGCACACAGCTTTAGGAACCATCTTCCAAAAGCACTGCTTTAATTAGGCCACTTTATCACCACTACCAGAAAACTTGAAGCAACCTCTCATTATTTACCAAACTCAAATTCTACACTCTAGACCACAAGAGAGAGACACGGGAAGCATACTAACGTTAATTGAATGTCTATGAACGCACCAAGCACTTTACAGACATCATTTCACTTCATCCTCCCTCAAATCTTGCAGTGGTATGTAGTATTATCCCCATTTTACAGGCAGGAAACAGAGGCTTAGGGAGATTAGCGATTTGTTTAAAGTTATCCAGCTAGTACATGGCTGAGCTAGGATACAAATTCTACTTGTCTAATTGCAAAGCACGTGCTTTCAACTGGCAAGTTACACTGCTTCCTAAAGGTGGATATCATCATCCAGTTTATGGTGATGTGAGGATTAACTGAAAGGATTCATGGGAAAACACCCAGCCGGAGCTCCATGTAGCTGCCTCCTTCCCATCATGCAGGCTTCAGCTAAAATGTCACTTTCTCAGAGAGGATTTTCATGACTATTCTAGCCCCAAAATAGCAACTTTTCATGTTATTCCACATTGTCTAACTCTTGATCCTATTTTAGTTTCTTTATAGCACTTATCACTGTCTGAAATTCATACACTTATGTGTTTTATTGCCTGTCTCTCCTGACTAGAATGTCAGTTCCAGAGCATAGGGCCTGTGTCCACCCTGTACACTGTATTGGCCTAACATATAAATGCTCAACAAATATTTGTTGCAGTAATGAATTAACAGCTCAGTTTATAGAAGGAAAAGTTTCTCTCACTTTTGGCATCTGTGAATAAAAAAAAAGAAAAACAGCTCAGAGGGCAGACAGCAGAAGCAAGAAGAACTACAATCCTGTAGCGTGTGGAACAAAAACCACATTCACAGAAAGATAGACAAGATGAAAAGGCAGAGGGCTATGTACCAGATGAAGGAACAAGATAAAACCCCAGAAGAACAACTAAATGAAATGGAGATAGGCAATCTTGCAGAAAAAGAATTCAGAATAATGATAGTGAAGATGATCCAGGACCTCAGAAAAAGAATGGAGGCAAAGATCGAGAAGATGCAAGAAATGTTGAACAAAGACCTAGAAGAATTAAAGAACAAACAAACAGAGATGAACAATACAATAACTGAAATGAACACTACACTAGAAGGAATCAATAGCAGAATAACTGAGGCAGAAGAACGGATAAGTGACCTGGAAGACAGAATGGTGGAATTCACTGCTGCAGAAGAGACTAAAGAAAAAAGAATGAAAAGAAATGAAGACAGCCTAAGAGACCTCTGGGACAACATTAAACGCAACAACATTCGCATTATAGGGGTCCCAGAAGGAGAAGAGAGAGAGAAAGGACCAGAGAAAATATTTGAAGAGATTATAGTCGAAAACTTCCCTAACATGGGAAAGGAAATAGCCACCCAAGTCCAGGAAGCGCAGAGAGTCCCATACAGGATAAACCCAAGGAGAAACACGCCGAGACACATAGTAATCAAATTGGCAAAAATTAAAGACAAAGAAAAATTATTGAAAGCAGCAAGGGAAAAATGAAAAATAACATACAAGTGAACTCCCACAAGGTTAAGAGCTGATTTCTCAGCAGAAACTCTACAAGCCAGAAGGGAGTGGCATGATATACTTAAAGTGATGAAAGGGAAGAACCTACAACCAAGATTACTCTACCCGGCAAGGATCTCATTCAGATTCTATGGAGAAATCAAAAGCTTTACACACAAGCAAAAGCTAAGAGAATTCAGCACCACAAAACCAGTTCTACAACAAATGCTAAAGGAACTTCTCTAAGTGGGAAACACAAGAGAAGAAAATGACCTACAAAAACAAACCCAAAACAATTAAGAAAATGGTCATAGGAACATACATATAGATAGTTACCTTAAACGTGAATGGATTAAAGGCTCCAGCCAAAAGACACAGGCTTGCTGAATGGATACAAAAACAAGACCCATATATATGCTGTCTACAAGAGACCCACTTCAGACCTAGGGACACATCCAGACTGAAACTAAGGGGATGGAAAAAGATATTCCATGCAAATGGAAATCAAAAGGAAGCTGGAGTAGCAATACTCATATCAGATAAAATAGACTTTAAAATAAAGAATGTTACAAGAGACAAGGAAGGACACTACGTAATGATCAAGGGAGCAATCCAAGAAGAAGACATAACAATTATAAATATATATGCACCAAACATAGGAGCACCTGAATACATAAGGCAACTGCTAACAGCTATAAAAGAGGATATCAACAGTAACACAATAATAGTGGGGGACTTTAACACCTCACTTACACCAATGGACAGATCATCCAAAATGAAAATTGATAAGTAAACACAAGCTTTATATGAAACAATAGACGAGATAGATTTAATTGATATTTATAGGACATTCCATCCAAAAACAGCAGATTACACTCTCATCTCAAGTGCACACGGAACATTCTCCAGGCTAGATCACATCTTGGGTCACAAATCAAGCCTCAGTAAATTTAAGAAAATTGAAATCATATCAAGCATCTTTTCTGACCACAATGCTATGAGATTAGAAATCAATTACAGGGGAAAAAAACATAAAAAACACAAACACATGGAGGCTAAAAAATACATTACTAAATAACCAAGAGATCACTGAAGAAATCCAAGAGGAAATCAAAAAATATCTAGAGACAAATAACAATGAAAACACGACGATCCAAAACCTATGGGATGCAGCAAAAGCAGTTTTAAGAGGGAAGTTTATAGCTATACAAGCCTACCTCAAGAAACAAGAAAAATCTCAAATAAACAATCTAACGTTACACCTAAAGGAACTAGAGAGAGAAGAACAAACAAAACCCAAAGTTAGCAGAAGGAAAGAAATCATAAAGATCAGAGCAGAAACAAATGAAATAGAAACAAAGAAAACAATAGCAAAGATCAATAAAACTAAAAGCTGGTTCTTTGAGAAGATAAACAAAATTGATAAACCATTAGCCAGACTCATCAAGAAAAAGAGGGAGAGGACTCAAATCAATAAAATTAGAAATGAAAAAGGAGAAGTTACAACAGACACCGCAGAAATACAAAGCATCCTAAGAGACTACTACAAGCAACTCTATGCCAGTAAAATGGACAACCTGGAAGAAATGGACAAATTCTTAGAAAGGTATAACCTTCCAAGACTGAACCAGGAAGAAACAGAAAATATGAACAGACCAATCACAAGTAATGAAATTGAAACTGTGATTAAAAATCTTCCAACAAACAAAAGTCCAGGACCAGATGGTTTCACAGGTGAATTCTATCAAACATTTAGAGAAGAGCTAACACCCATCTTTCTCAAACTCTTCCAAAAAATTGCAGAGG
The DNA here is from genome assembly GCF_028021215.1 of Eschrichtius robustus. NCBI lineage: Eukaryota > Metazoa > Chordata > Mammalia > Artiodactyla > Eschrichtiidae > Eschrichtius > Eschrichtius robustus. Next base: position 23,080,452 of record NC_090826.1, on the reverse strand, counting down.
AGGGAACACTCACAAACTCATTCTATGAGGCCACCATCACCCTGATACCAAAACCAGACAAAGATACTACAAAAAAAGAAAATTACAGCCCAATATCACTGATGAACATAGATGCAAAAATCCTCAACAAAATACTAGCAAACAGAATCCAACAACACAGTAAAAGGATCATACACCATGATCAAGTGGGATTTATCCCCGGGATGCAAGGATTCTTCAATATACGCAAATCAATCAATGTGATACACCATAGTAACAAACTGAAGAATAAAAACCATATGATCATCTCAATAGATGCAGGAAAAGCTTTTCACAAAATTCAACACTGATTTATGATAAAAACTCTCCAGATAGTGGGCATAGGGGGAACCTACTTCAACATAATAAAGGCCATATATGCAAACCCACAGCAAACATCATTCTCAATGGTGAAAAACTGAAAGCATTTCTTTTAAGATCAGGAACAAGACAAGGATGTCCACTCTCACCACTATTATTCAACATAGTTTTGGAAGTCCTAGCCACGGCAATCAGAGAAGAAAAAGAAATAAAAGGAATACAAATTGGAAAAGAAGTAAAACTGTCACTGTTTGCAAGAATCCTAAAAATCCCACCAGAAAACTACTAGAGCTAATCAATGAATTTGGTAACTTTGCAAGATACAAAATTAATGCACAGAAATCTCTTGCATTCCTATACATTAATGATGAAAAATCTGAAAGAGAAATTAAGGAAACACTCCCATTTACCACTGCAACAAAAAGAATAAAATACCTAGGAATAAACCTACCTAGGGAGACAAAAGACCTCTATGCAGAAAACTGTAAGACACTGATGAAAGAAATTAAACATGATACCAACAGATGGAGAGATATACCGTGTTCTTGGATTGGAAGAATCAATATTATGAAAATGACTATACTACCCAAAGCAATCTACAGATTCAATGCAATCTCTATCAAATTACCAATGGCATTTATTACAGAACTAGAACAAAAAATCTTAAAATTTGTATGGAGACACAAAAGATCCCGAATAGCCGAAGCAGTGTGGAGGGAAAAAATGGAGCTGGAGGAATCAGACTCCCTGACTTCAGACTATACTACAAAGCTACAGTAATCAAGACAATATGGTACTGGCACAAAAACAGAAACATAGATCAATGGAACAAGATAGAAAGCCCAGAGATAAACCCATGCACCTATGGTCAACTAATCTATGACAAAGGAGGCAAAGATAAAAAATGGAGAAAAGACAGTCTCTTCAATAAGTGGTGCTGGGAAAACTGGACAGCTACATGTAAAAGAATGAAATTAGAACACTCCCTAACACCATACACAAAAATAAACTCAAAATGGATTACAGACCTAAATGTAAGACCAGACACTATAAAACTCTTAGAGGAAAACATAGGAAGAACACTCTTTGACATAAATCACAGCAAGATCTTTTTTGATCCACCTCCTAGGGTAATGGAAATAAAAACAAAAATTAAAAAATGGGACCTAATGAAACTTAAAAACTTTTGCACAGGAAAGGAAACCATAAACAAGACGAAAAGACAACCCTCAGAATGGGAGAAAATATTTGCAAATGAATCATCGGACAAAGGATTAATCTCCAAAATATATAAACAGCTCATGCAGCTCAATATTAAAAAAAAACAAACAACCCAATCCAAAAATGGGCAGAAGACCTAAATAGACATTTCTCCAAAGAAGACATACAGATGGTCAAGAAGCACATGAAAAGCTGCTCAACATCACTAATTATTAGAGAAATGCAAATCAAAACTACAATGAGGTATCACCTCACACCAGTTAGAATGGGCATCATCAGAAAATCTACAAACAAATGCTGGAGAGGGTGTGGAGAAAAGGGAACCCTCTTGCACTATTGGTGGGAATGTAAATTGATACAGCCACTATGGAGAATGGTATGGAGATTCCATAAAGAACTAAATATAGAATTACCATATGACCCAGCAATCCCACTACTGGGCATATACTCAGAGAAAACCATAATTCAAAAGGACACATGCACCCCAATGTTCATTGCAGCACTGTTTACAATAGGAAGGTCATGGAAGCAACCTAAATGCCCATCGACAGACGAATGGATAAAGAAGACGTTGTACATATATACAATGGAATATTACTCAGCCATAAAAAGGAACGAAATTGGGTCATCTGTTGAGACGTGGATGCATCTAGAGACTGTCATACAGAGTGAAATAAGTCAGAAAGAGAAAAACAAATATCGTATATTAATGCATATATGTGGAACCTAGAAAATGGTACAGATGAACCTGTTTGCAGAGCAGAAATTGAGACACAGAAGTAGAGAAAAAAATGTATGGACACCAGAGGGGGAAAGCGGCACAGGGTGGGGGTTGTGGTGTGATGAATTGGGAGATTGGGGTTGACATGTATAGACCGATGTGTATAAAATGGATGACTAATAAGAAAAATAAATAAATAAATATATATATATATATATATATATATATATATATATATATATAAAAGAAAAACAACTCAACACAAGCAACCGAACTCATTGAAATTACTAACAATGAAGGAGAAATATTACTAAAAGTAGGAAGTAAACAAAAATTTTAAGTACTAAATTCTTACATGATTTTAAATTTAATTGTAATAAATTGATTATAATTATTATAGCCGTTTCTTATTTACACTTTCAGGCGTGGTGCTCAAGTTGATTCCATACAGCACTGTATTTTATATAAGCTTTACAACAGAATCATGAAGTAGATACTAACATCATGCGGGTGGAGGTGGGGTGTGGGGGCATCAGGGCTCACAGACGTTCAACCACTTGTTTAAGTTAGCAAATGAAGAAGCTGGGACCTGGGGCTTCCCTGGTGGCACAGTGGTTAAGAGTCCACCTGCCAATGCAGGGGACACGGGTTCGAGCCCTGCTCCGGGAAGATCCCACATGCCGCGGAGCAACTAAGCCCGTGAGCTACAACTACTGAGCCTGCACTCTAGAGCCCGCGAGCCACAACTACTGAGCCCACATGCCACAACTACTGAAGCCCACGCGCCTAGAGCTCGTGCTCCGCAACGAGAGAGGCCGCCACAATGAGAGAGGCTGCCGCAATGAGAGGCCTGCGCACCGCGGCGAGGAGGGGCCCCTGTTCGCCACAACTATAGAGGGCCCGCGCACAGCAACGAAGACCCAACGCAGCCAAAAATAAATAAATTAATTAATTAATTAAATTTTTAAAAAAGCTGGGACCTGAACTCAGATTTGTTTGACCCAAAGCCCATGTTATCAACCATTACACTAGACTGCCTTCCCTAACTGAATTGGGTGGATATAAGCAATCAGAGCCAAGATAATGTTGCTTTTGAAAAAGTATTTTGGGACATCTTGAGATCAGTAATCTCTTCTGAAAAGAACTGCCCCAGAAAAGCCTAGCATTATTTGCAGCAAGTGATTAGCAACCCTGTGAAGAAAGGATATTTATCATGTTTACTGTAGTCTTTGGTTCTGAAATATCAAACTGTGTCCTACCTGGGCAGCCTCATAAGTGATGGTCTTGGTCTCGGTGTGGACTATAGGGACGTCTTTGGTTGGAATTTCACTTTTCACAGCATTGGCAGTGTCTGAGATGGTGACGGTCTGAGTCTTCACCAGGGGAGGCTGTGAAGCAGTAAAGAAACAGAGTTACCAGAGTCTTCTGAAGGCTGTGGAGAACTAAACTTCTGACATTGAGCTGATCAAAGTGATTGCTGTAATCAAGCAAAGGGCTAGCTCAATCTTTGCCAAAGACTTGGACACTATTCCAAAGTAGCCCTGACAAGGTGTCAAATCATGAAAGATATTAAAGAACAGCATTACTATAATCACTTTCATATGCTTAATGGAAAATTATGATATCAGACAGTTACGATTGGTGATATAAAACACTTCAGACTGACCTTCAGAATTTTAATATAAAACTACTTGCCAAATAGCACTCACTTTTGTTTGTCCTTGTGACTGTACCATTAAAATTAAGAAAATCAGCCATATTTCCTCCCCTAAGTACAAATGGTACATGAAATAGCAGTGGCATTGGAACACATTCCCCTGGAATTCATTAACTTCTTTCAAATCAATGTCAGACATTCACTTTGGAGTTATTGAAAAGAAACAGTATTTGGAAAACTGGAGAGAAAATAATCAGTTCTACCACCACCTGGTGATTAATCTCAGAATTTCAGAAGATTGAACATTAGCGAAATATCAAAGGTTTCTTGTCCATCAGCTCACCTTCCCCAAGACTATAAATCACCCTAAAACTACCATTTGATTGTGGTAAAGTTAAGTGGCCATCCACCTTAACATAGAAGATTAGTACCTATAATCATGGAAGCTCCCGTGAGTGGGGTCAGTGGGAGTGGTGGGCTGCGCTATGTGGCTGCAATACAGAAAAAATTATTTGGGGCCTGATTCCTTATTTAAAAAGTCAGTTACCCCTTGTAATTAAGAGTATTTTAATTTTTTGAGCAGGGTCTCAGAACACTGAGGGCTCCTCATCACAGAAGTCTCAGAAATTCACCTCTTTACACAGCCCATACTTGAGCAAGGAAAAGAGGAGCATACTTACACCAGCTTCATAAAGATAAACAGCTGGAGTTTACCCCCAAGAGTTTTGTTAAGTCAACAGGGGAGAAAGCATTTCTAGCCTTGGTGTTAGTGACTCTGAATAAATTTCTTTGTAGTAATCAAGGATTTCAATTTTATTCTGTGATTTTGAAAAAAAGTCAAGAGGCTACTACCCTCACCACTGCCACCACCACCACCTCCTCCACAGAATAGATTCTGGCCCTCTCCCAAAGTGAGTCATTAGATCTGCACGACTGAATCAGTTACTACCTGGAAACTTCGAATGAGGGTGGGGAACTGGTTACCCACACGAGAGTCAAGAAATGATCCATTTTGCTCTCCAACAGGCTCTCCTGGTATAGCATGTTCTTCACTACTCTCTGCTTTTTTTTCAGCAAGTTGCAGCTGAGAGGAAGCTGGTGATATTGAGGACTTTAAGGCACTGGCCTGTTCCTCCACTCCTACACATTCCCCACTTGGACCTCTCGACATTTCCTCAATATCAAGATAGCCAGTTGCCCCCTGCTCCTTCTGTTCTGTCTCCTTGCTGCTTATGGAGAGGGAGCCAAAGCCAAAGTTTTGTGGAGACTCCAACGGGGTTGTCATTTGGCTCTTACTAGGAATTACTGAATGCTTGGGGCCCTCCCATTCAGAGTCAGGGTTGGTAGACGGCCCCTTGGTCATGGCAGCCACCTCCTCTGTGCGAATGCCATTTCTATTCTACAAATGAATGAACACATACAAAAGCAAGAAGATTAGGAATACGTGGGGAATACAGTGAACTCTGAGAATCAACAATGATTTCCAAGAGGCCTCAAAAATATTAACACTAATATAAACCAAGAATCTTAACTCCTGAGGTGGTCAAAAGGAAGAATTACTGTTCACAAAACATGTCAGCAGCTTAAGTGATTCCAACCTCATTTTGGTCATATTTCTACAACATGGTTAATCTGAGAAATGATTTCGATGTGCTTCACATAGTACCAAGCACTTCGTATTACTATGGTCTTCTCTGTATAACACATACTCTTCATACTTAGAGGAGTCACTATTCCTAAATACCTAACTCATTACTATGCACATGACACAATGCAATTTATGAGTCAATAAAACATATGCTTGAGGAGTCTGGTCAGGTTGAAAAATATTCCACGTATCTCCAAGCCATATGTATTATCATGCTGGCCCATGATGGAGGAGCTAAAATCTAGACGTTGGTTGGCAGAGATATGGAAATTGAGTACATCCAGCACAGACTTAATCCAACCATGGTCAAAGAATTAACTATAATATCAAAAATAGTGAAACATTTCTTTGTAAACAGAATAAACGCGACTGAGCAGCTGAGAAGTATTTCTCCACAGATGAATGACATATCTCCAACCCCTAAGAGAAATAAATCCTGGAAACACAGAGTTCCCTCCTGGGCTAAATGCCTCACATCACAGGGAAAATAGATCTAAAATAAGAACTTTCAAGAGAATGTGGATGAGAAGATAACATCACAGTAGACCTACTCCTAAAGTTTAAAGAAAGGTGCTGTGGGTGGAAGAAAAGTAGGAATTCACACTATTAGGAAAAGAATATGAACCATTTGAGAAATGAACAATCTAACAGAAGCCAAATGTCAGGAAAATCTGCATGTGCTCACCAGAGAGCTGTACATAAGCCACTTAGGTCTGAAATTTTGGTAAGATCAATTTACCACATTACATGCACGCCATAAAGGAACTTAACAGAAAAGGACTCTTTTAAAAAGGTGTTCCTGGAGTAGATGACGTACACTTGGAGCAGCTTACACATTTTAGTGCTCAAATCACACTACACGTATTATACTTCTTAAAAAATCACTGCTGCTCCTTAAGTTGTAAACCAGCCTACATTTTGATGAGTATAAACCAGTGGCCAAGAAGGGTAAGAAAAGATGCACTGCACTCAAGAACTCCAGGCCAAACTTACTTCTAGAAACAGTCAACTCAAGAGCATCTCAAAGTGGTACAAGTTGAACTCACATTAGGCAGGTCTTTTACTGACTGATCATGAATATTACTTAGGACATGAAAAGGTAGAATTGAGAGATGACAAGAGAAACTGTCTCTGTCTGCAGATGTATCAGAGATACATAAACTACTCTTGCTAAGGGTATATGAATTTCCTCATGTTTAAAATGAGAGTAATACTTGGTTTGGCTCACAGGGTTCTGAAGATCAAATACAATAATATATATGAAAGCATGTAAATTCTGTAATTGTCAATTACCATGTAGATTCACTTAATTCAATCAACATTACCTGAGCACCTATAATAGGCTAGGGCCTGGAGGACACTAGAAAGAGTTTGTTGTTATGTTATTAACACACTGTACTACTTTCTAGGGCACTTATCTCACCATCTCTTTTGAGTCAGACAAGCTGTTATGGAGCTGCCCAAAAATAGACCAGCTGGTAATAAACAAACAGGCTTTTTCAAATTGCTATATGCTAGCTCTAGCATTGTGAATAGCATATCCCCACCCACTCACATGGAGAGGTACTTGATGACTTCTCCAAATAATTTTGTCACAACTGAGAAGGCTGATTAATAACCAGGAAAATACCTAAGATAATCAAGTAAGAGCCAATTTTATACCAGTCTGCTCAAGTGATAAGTAGTGGTCTGTCATCAAGAAGCCATTTGTGAATTAAACGTTGCTTAGGCCAGCACCACCTGGCCCAAAGTTGCCTACTGCTGAGTAAAATTAGATAGATCAATCATTTTTTTCAAAGCAGGAATAGAGGAGACCAAGGGTAAAAGCTGTAGCCACAGTAATATCGATTCAGCAAATATTTACTGATCACCTAATATCTATCAGTCACTGGAAATGAAAGGAAAACTGATAACAGTTGGGTTGGATTACCACTTAGAGCACTCTCACATATGGTCAAATCAGCCGCTCCAGTTGGCTCTGTTGTCCAGATCTCTTGGACAACACAGCCAACTACTTACTGGACACTCTCCCAGGCATATGGAACACAATATGCCCCAAACTAAACTCATCTATTCCACTTTAATATCTCCCTTATCTGTCTACTCTTCTCTATTCCCACACTTACTATCTTCATTCAGGCTCTAATAATGCCTCACCCCACTTACTACTAATGTCCTAAACCATTTTTCTTCTTTTCTTTCTTCCTTCCTTCTTTCTCATCTCAAACCTTCCCTGAACACATCCTCTATTCTGTCGTGAAAATATTTATTTCTAAAATGAAACATTGAAAATTCCATTTTTCAGGTTAAAATCCTTCAGTGGTTCTTCATTGCCTTCTGGATAAAGTTCAGGTCCTTTATTAAGACATAGAAAATACTTTAAAATATGACTCCTACCTCTCTCTCCAGCTTCACCTTGCTGTAACTCCACACACATCCTTCTCTCCATTAATTCAAGACAATTTGCAGTTCCTAGAACAGAGCATGCTTTCTTTTGCCTCCGTGCCTTTGTCAATATCGTATTGTTCCTTCTGCCTGCAAGTCCATACTCAGCTCAGGTCAGTTCTTCTGGAAGTTTCCCCCGGCTGCCTAAAGTATATTTAGATACCATGCCTCTTTTGTTCCCGTTGTACCCTGTCATTATTGGTTTACTCATCTGTCATTTCCATTAGACTTGGAAGAACTTGCTATGTTTCTTAGCTCTGTTATCTCTCTTGCACAGTTTTTGGCACGTAATAGATGTTCAGTAAAAACTTGTTGAAATTATACCAAATAAATCCAGGAGCCCTAAGAACTGCTTTGCCTTGTGCTATTCAAAAACTAAAAAGGCTTGGGACTTCCCTGGTGGCGCAGTGGTTAAGAATCCGCCTGCCAACGTAGGGGACAGGGGTTCGAGCCTGTGGGAAGATCCCACATGCTGCGGAGCAACTAAGCCCGTGCGCCACAACAACTGAGCCTGCGCTCTAGAGTCCGTGAGCCACAACTACCGAGCCCGCGTGCCACAACTACTGAAGCCTGCGTGCCTAGAGCCCAATGCTCCACAACAAGAGAAGACATCACAATGAGAAGCCCACGCACTGCAATGAAGAGTTAGCCCCTGCTCGCCGCAACTAGAGAAAGCCTGCATGCATCAACGAAGACCTAAGGCAGCCAAAAATAAAAAATTCATTAATTAATTTAATTAATTAAAAAAAAAAACAGAGATGCTCTTTCAAAAAAAAAAAAACTGAAAAGGCTTGTTTACAAAGAACATAAGAAGTGGCCCACTTGACCAGACCAGCATTCTGGTCCAGCATTCTATCTCCTACATCAGTAAAATAAGAGGAAAACTAACATTATTGCATGTTCACCGTGTGATAGTCACTCTAACAGGTTTTCTTATTTAATTTTTCACAACCTCACTATGAGGTAGTCACTATCTCTATTTTATAGATGAAGAAACAGAGAGGGTAAGCAAGTCAGAGCTAGGAAGTGATGGAACCAAGGTTTAAACTAAGGTCAGTGTTTGATTCTAAGCCCATTTCTTCCCATGGCAACAGAAAGTATCTCAAGTAGGCCCAAAGGACATGTCCTATTATGTTCAAAAGAATATACACTAAACCTGACTATTCTTTTGGGAAGCACAAAGTTGTCCAAAGTCCTCTTAGCAGAGTCTGGTTTTAGTGGCCGACACTATACTTTGAAATATAAGGAGAAGGCTGGAAAGCCGGAAGAAAAGATTGGGTCAAAAAGAAGATCTAAAATCCCCATGACATAAGACACCCACAATTTGGCATCTAACATGAGTGAGGAATTTTAACTGACAGTGTTGTGCCTTTGGCTATGACCATCAGCATGGACCACTGGATTATATAAGATACTGCACAGCTGCATATACCAAATTAGTCTGGAAAATTTAAAGGGATCTTCTCAAGGATATGAATAAACATATGACTGCGTCTGCACCACCCACAGTGACAGATAAAATTGAGATCTGATGTGCTGCTTGTCTGGCCTGATGCAGGATCTATAAGAAGGATGCTACAATAGAAAGACCAGTTGCCTGTATAAAGTACCACAAGGCTGTCTAGTTGGTTTCAAGAATATGAGAAGGGGGACTTCCCTGGTGGCGTAGTGGTTAAGAATCTGCCTGCCAATTCAGGGGACACGGGTTCGATCCCTGGTCTGGGAAGATCCCGCATGCCACAGAGCAACTAAGCCCGTGTGCCACTACTACTGAGCCTGTGCTCTAGAGCCCGTGAGCCACAACTACTGAGCCCGTGTGCCACAACTACTGAAGCCCGCACGCTCTAGGGCCTGTGCTCCGCAACAAAGTAAAAGCCACTGCAATGAGAAGCCTGCACACCGCAACAAAAGAGTAGCCCCCGCTCGCCACAAGTAGAGAAAGCCTGCGCTCAGCAACGAAGACCCAAGGCAGCCAAAAATTAATTAATTAATTAATTTTTTAATAAAAGGATATGAGAAGGAAGAATGTTAGACCAATATTTAAGTGAGCAGGAACATTATTTGATTGAAAATTCTCAATTTTACTTAAAAAGTCAATGGTTCCTGCTAAGTATGATAATTCAGAAATCAAGAGATATTTTTTTTTTCCCTAAAGGCTTTCTCTTGAAAATGACTTACGCAAACGGATTATGTCACAGGAACGTCAAACCCTGAGTATGTATGTGACTTTGTGAGTTATAAATAACCTCTCCCTTGACTTAGGGATTACAGATATCATTAAGAGCAGGATATGGGTGTTTTATAGGTATTTTGCTGCTACTCCATTAAATGCAATCCAGAGTCTTTCGTTTTAGGTTATTTTTGAAGGAAGGGACTTATATATTTGAAGAGACTATTGAGAGAAGTACAGTTATACTGACAAGACTCTCTTATCCTATAAGCAACACAATGAAAATAAATCCTGAAAATCTTTCTAAAATTTTGCTACATAAGCAAGAACCATATAAGTTTTTTTCTGGAGGGCCTATGGTGGTAATTTTCCCCACACACATTTTGTCCTTGTTCCTTGCTTAATGAAGTCCAGTTTTACCTTTAGATGGCAATAGGAAAACAATTCCTTTCTCTGTTAAAAAAAAAAAGAAAGGGAAGCTGCTATTGTCTCATTTTATCTTCCTATACATTAAAATCCTGGGTAGGCAGTTAAGGACCAAATGAAGAACAGCAGCTCTTTCCCTGCCAACCTTGTCATATGCCTTCAGGGACATACTTTCATTTCAGGACCATGATTAGATTGTTGGAATAAGGGAAGAAGGCAAAAATGCTAACTCCAAAGACTGAATCCCCCTCTTAATAATATGCTATGTTTTATTTCTTATCAACTTAAAAATTATATTTTCCAATGTGTGTAATTATATACATGAAAAAGACATCAAGGTATACTAAAATATCAGTAGGGGTAGGATTGCAAATAATTTAATTTCTTTCTTTGTGTTTTTCTGTATTTCCCAACCTTTTTAAAATGAATATGTATTACCTTTGTAATAAAAATGCTATTAAATAATTTTTCTTATGCAGGCTTTTACACTGGTTTCATAATGAAGTGATCTGTAAAACCCAAAGAGTCTGGTAAACGATTTATGAAGGAAGTGCTGATAAATCCTTAATATCCTCCAAGCCTTTGAAAACAGTTAAAAATAAACCTTAATGGTTTCCTAAATGAAAAAGTAGTTAATGGAAAGAATGATAAGAAATGTCAGTAACTGGTAAATAGTATAAAAATTCTCTTTTATATGGAGAATATAATATGAAACTGTAGTAATTGAGTGAGTGGATTTTGAAAGTCAAAGTCAAGGATGATGGACAATCTATCTGAGTGGAGAAGAAATAGCTCAAATTTAAGGTGTAGCTTCGTTACATTTTGTTTAATGCTTTCTGATTTAGAAATGGCAGGGATATTCTCAGGAATATGACTAAAAATATGGTTGTATCTGTGAGTTGTCACAGAGTTTCTGTGAATTTCTTATTAGACATCTGCCTCTGAAACAGTAAAGACACTTAAGGAAACTTATCACTCTCTTGCCAAAGTCATGATAGCAACTGGGAATATAAAATATTAAAGTATCCAAGACCTGATTTGAACATTAACTCTAGATTAGTGATATAGACTATAGATAAACACTGTGATACTTCACATCAGAAGGCTTTATATTTCTTGTGTGTGTGTGTGGTTTTTTGTTTGTTTGTTTTGTTTTGTTTTGGCTGAGTGCCCTACACCTCAGGCTGAGACCTTCTTTTACTGAAATTAAGTATAAGACAGCAGAATGAAATGACCAAATTCAATAAATAGTTGTTTAATTGCCACCTCAGAAGAGAATCCTCTTTTAGGTGCTTTTGAGATAAATAAAAGAAGGCAGTGAACCATTTTCCAGGGTACTTAGATTTAGCTGAATGAAGGTATTAACAATGATATGTACAGATAGCAGTTAAATATGTCTGCATAATAAACTCAGGGCTGTGTGGTGGTTGGGCAATGGTGGAACCCTGGGGAGAAAGCAAACTTTATCAGAGCTGGTCAGTAAGCTTAATTACAATGTCTTGTTATTTTTTGTGCCTTCTCAGGTATTATAACATTACACTAAACACTGAAATGAGCCAGTCAACAATGTTACTGAGTCCACCATTAGCAGAATTAGACAGCTGACAGAACAATTTTAAAAGAAGGAAGAAAATACAGTGATATCAGTTACAAAGCTAACTTCTAATGAGAGTCTTGGAATCCATATATGTTTAATATTAAGTTTTCAGAAAAATCCTTTTCCTTCATATTCTACTCAGTATTTTCAAAGATCTATTTTTAGAATACCTGTGAAAATTTTATCATCATATATATATGCATGTTCAAACAGACATTATAGACAAATTAATAAATATGGGTTTTCTTACTTGCTGAAATTATACAAGGCAAATTTTAAGAGAAGGGCAATTAACATGCTAAGGTAACATTTTATTTTATCAAAATGACTAAATTGAGAAGAAGGAAACACAAATGATGATTGCAAAAGAATTTTCTTAGTTTGGCCAGACCAAAATACAAATTCTCTCACTAAATTACATAAATATCCTGTCTTAACCCACTTTACCAGTGCCATCTTAAATAGTCTCAAACATTCCCTTCCAAATCAGCAAGAGTTTCACTTTTACATAAATATACTTAGAGGCTCGAGCACAGAAAACCAAAAATACTTTCTTTGATGAAGAACAAATAATTATTAGAATTATAAAATGTCATTTGGGGCTTCCCTGGTGGCGCAGTGGTTGAGAATCTGCCTGCCAATGCAGGGGACATGGGTTCGAGCCCTGGTCTGGGAAGATCCCACATGCCGCGGAGCAACTGGGCCCGTGAGCCACAACTACTGAGCCTGCGCGTCTGGAGCCTGTGCTCCACAACAAGAGAGGCCGCGACAGTGAGAGGCCCGCGACCGCGATGAAGAGTGGCCCCCGCTCGCCACAACCAAAGAAAGCCCTCACACAGAAACGAAGACCCAACACAACCAAAAATAAATAAATAAATTTAAGAACAGTTTTTCCTTTTAAAAAAAAAAAAATGTCATTTGGTTTGATGACAAGGTGTTTTTGGTTTGTTTGCTTTTGGACACCAATCTAATTTTCCTCAGACCTGGGACTTGAGGTTTGATTTAATTAATGGGAATTTGAACTATTGATCTATTTAAATATCCCCAATAAATACGTAAAGGAAACAACTACTTTCTTCTAAAAAATTCAATTCTTTTTATTGAATGATTTTTAAACCAGGAACCAGATTATCCCCAAGGCCAAACAAAAGCCCTGAGACTCTCTGTCTCAACAATAGGAAAGACCTCATTTCTTATTCCCCATCTTCCGGTTCCTACTGACTGAAAGATCCTATTTCAGGTTCTGGGACATTCTGTGAAACAACCTGAGGGATTTAAGGCAAGTTAAGGGCAGTCCAGTATTAATAAATCAACTCATTAGTGGTTTGGGGATCTTAGAGCACTACTGTTAATACCTAGTTTTATAAGTCATTAGAGCCTCACAAATTCCAACCCTCTCCTTAATTCACTTTCTGTAACTTTCATCACATTTTCACTTGGGGACTAAGTGACTTAGGATATAGCTGTGTCATAACAGAATATCACTGGACTGAAACATCAAAGACCTGGATTTAGCTCCAGTTCTCTCACTTAAAAACTGCTTTTTCTTAAGTAGGTCCCTGAGCTGCTCTGAGACTCAATTTTATCACATAAAGCAAGAACACCACTACCTACCTGATATGGCTACTGTGAGGGTTAACTGTGCAGAGTGTTCAAAATGAAGTGCTAAGCAAATACTAGATATTATTTGTCTTTATACTATATTTCTTAAAATATTACTTTTTGCAAAGGAACATGAACCAGAACCAGTCCTTATGGAAGTTAGTGTTTCTTAAGTATCCAAATTAGCCAACCCTATGGATTTAACTAAGGCTGGTCTTTCAGCTTAGCACGTTCTGACCCAGGTTCTCACTATATTTTAGAGGACATTACCAGGTAGAACTTAGAAGAAAAAAACTGTGATAGAAGATAAGAACTAAAATTGATACACTATGAGGATATTTAATTATTCCTGAGCCAAGATTCTCATGAAGAACACTGGATAGGCCATTTTTAATAGTTTTGAGAACATTTCTGATTAGTCACAAAATTTACAATCATTTTAAAGTTTAATAGATTTATTGCTGTTTCTAAGCCCAAAGCATATCTTTTTATGCTACAACCCACAGATTCTGCTTCCAGAAATTCCTAAATTTTCTGTAAAAAGAGACTCTGAGATTTAGCATACTATCTCTATAGTCACTTTACCCAATGGAACCCTAAATCCACCACATCTCTTAAACTACCATTGGTTTTCACATTCTCTTCATTCTATTTTGCCATTCAGTCAAGTAAACTGAGAGTTAGGACTAGCCTCGGAAATACTGCTTAACAATATGATCAGCTCTGTAATGTCACCATTATCTTTGCAATGACTCTGTGGCCTATGGAAATGCAAATACCTCAGGGAAAGTTAATACATTAAACTTTTATCCGTGTTCCTGTATGTCAGGAAAAACGGGTTTGGGGATTCGTTAGGCTTATATAATTTAAAAAAATAAGTTTTGATTAAAAAAAATAAGTTTTGATAAGAAAAAAGGAGTGAGCAGAAAGTGGCAGTGGGATTAAGGGGGAGGGGTGTGCACAGACACATATACACCCACAGAGCACATTACCCTTGCTTTGCAAACCCCGTAAGAAATGCTTTGTACTGCAAATGCCCACAGAACCAGCAGGAATCGAGGTTATCTTGCTAAGCACAGAAGGAAGATACCCAGCAGAAGAGTCCAGCTCCTGGTTCTTAGCTGAAGTAAACAATAAATATTACAGTCACTTAAATTATCAAGATGTATTTAAATAATACCCCCAAATGGTCTGCAACATGCAAACTAAAAAATGTAGTAGACTCCAATCCTGATAAGATCAGTTAATTGCGAGTGCTTTGTTTCCACATACTTCTCTCTAACAAAACAAGGCAAGTTTATGTCTCAGCAAAGAATGGCTTTAAGTGCCTTGGGAAAAAGCTCTAAAAAACGAAATACATGTCTTTATACATTTACTATATTATCGATATTTGTAATCTTATTCCTATTTTGAAAAATTAATAATATCGGTGTTTCCCTTGGTTATAAAATAACGCTAACCCGGTGATTTTTTTTTTGTTTTTTAATTTGTTAAGTTAAAACAAATGCTTTTAAAGGGGCATTTGCAATAAGAGATAAATCAGATGTGGTAATGGCTTCTTTTGTAAAAGCCATGTGTAAACAGCACATAAAGATGACAGGTCAAGCAGCAGTAGCCCATTCTTCAGCCGAAAAAGGAAACAAACGAAGAAAGGAGAACAAAAATTACCAAAAACAAAAACATCCCCTGGCCCCTCCACCCCCAAAACCTTCATAAATAATAGTTTTGATACACTTTTGGTGGAAAACTCAGGCCAACTGGCAGTTTAGAAAAGGACATTAGAATCACAAATGCTCAAGATGGGGATAAACTAACAACAGAGTAACCACGTGGCTAGCAAAAGACGATTTTAAAATTCTATCTTTCCTCTCTAGTGTGTCATTCTTAATCATGCAATACATTTCTCTTCAGTCTAAATTTTCTCTCTTGGCTATATCTTCCCCTACTTTTTTTTTTTAAAATAAAGTTGGTATGCTACTGGTCCCTGGCTAGAAGTACATCTTTATAGTGCTCACTAGCTTCTCCACAAAACTTGAGTCATTTTCACTGTCCATTGCTATTCTCTGGCATATAAAAATTACATCTGGATAAAGGAGCTTACTTAGGAAGACGCTGGCCTTTATTAAATTACGGTTGGTAAAATTGCCTATTTTAGGAAAATCAAAATCATTCTATAATGCAGCCTTTTACAAATGCCAGCAAATGGAATTTGCCAATGACAATTATCCTTCAAACATAGTTTTCATCATTTCCTAAATAGTGCTGTTATTAGATTATCCCCAGAATAGGTGAATGAAAAAGCAAACAGCTGTAAAATCAGTGCCTGATGCAAAATTTTAACTATTAAATAATAGAAAATTTTGCCTTAACACTGCACTCACCAGCAAGGATTCCACAGATCAAATGAGTGTTCTCAAACCTGAATAGAGCTATAGAAATCAAAGTGATTGAGCATATATGACAAGTTATACTAAACATGTCTAGGAGACCAGACATGACCAGTCAAGTTTATTTCATTATACTAAGAAGGGTTGAGTTGAAGAGATGGAGATGGAAAGGAAGGGGCTATAACCAGCACAAAAACTCTGATCATTTAGTATGGAACACAATTAAATACACTTGGCAGGATTTCTCAGAAGTCCCAATTCCAAAAATGATTAAAGCCATAATAAGCACTTACGGCAAATATTATACCCCAATTTGATATCTAGAAAATAGCACCTTGATTCCACAGAACTATATACAACAGAAAACGATGACTAGATATTAATTAGCTGTGTCTTCTCTTCCCAAAAAATCCTATAATAGTGAAATGGTTTTCCATGTTAACACTTCCAATAAATTCCTAAAAGGAATGTGGCTTTGGAGAAACACTACAAAATTTTGTATTACTCAGACATGGCAACAAGGTACATAATTTGTGCTAGTAAACAGACCACTTCAAAATGTGCAGTGTTGGTTTTAAGTAATCACCTGGATGATACAATAGAATCTAGAACTGTGAGAGTAAGATAAGAGATAAGGTTCACCAAGGTGAAGTAAGAGATTAAGCAGTGGACCTTCTGTTAATTCCACATTATAGGAGCAGCTCTCCTCACGCCCCGCATATCCACACCCACTCCATCCTCACTCTTCAATATGATCAGAGAGGCATTAATAACTACTAATTTGTAGAGTGCTTCTTTTTAAAACAAAAAACAACAAAAAAGACAAATTCAGCATATTAAAAATGCTTCTAACAGATGTGACAATTACATGTGTTGTAGTGACTGATTAAGTGGGTTAGAAAAAAAATATTTTTAAAACTTCGTATAAATAAGTCAAATAGTTCCAAAGCTGATTTAAAACATTAATACTCTCAGTAGTGAACGCATGTGCATAAGTTATCTCTGTTTTAGGACTGAGCATAAGACAATTACTGGGCCACCCAGAAGAGTGAGAATATGGGAAAAACAAGAGAATTTTTCTAGAAAGACTGGCTGACAATATCTCTTGCTGATCTGCTGAAGCAGAGGTTCCTTCTCCCCCTTTTTTGGTAGTGGGTCTGTCTATGTGCAGCATTACTGACTCATTTCCTTAATGATTAGTAGCAACCAGAATCAGATTTGCAATAAGATTTATTCGTAATAATTTTACATATTAACAAAGCAAATAACATGAGAAAAATATCAAAGAAAATGTTCCAAAAAGAGAAGTTCTTAGCAGATTTCTTTAGGCTTAAATATCTTGCTCAACTGCTAATGAATAAACAATTTATTCAACCGTGTATCATAGCTAAAGGATCCTGGACCAGGGGGAAAGGAACATAGATTTAGGAATGTGTTAGAAAGCACCTCCCAAAGCTAATTACAGATCAAGGAATCCTTCAGAACACAACAGTCAACTAGGGAGCAAAGACACCTCCGAAAGTATATAACTTTATTTTATTCTGACTTCTTGGTAAATACTGCCCAAATCAGCCCTGAAGTAGGGAACTCCTCTCAGAGAAATCTTTATTTTGAAAGAGGAACCCTTCTAAAACGTTTCTCTTAGATACCCAACCTTAAATTTATACACTATGGTGTACCAAAAATTTAGAGTGAAAATCACTTCACTTTCTTTACCATGTTCATTAGATATCTCTAAAACCCGGCTAAAGAGAAGGTGAACTTGGGAATTGTTTCTTTATTCCTTAGGGGGAGATAGGGGCAGACCCTTAAAAACCAAAAAGAACAAAGGGGTTAGCTGGATTTGTCGCTGAACATGTTAAGAGCACAGTTAACACAGAACAATTTGGAAACTGACAGAGGCAGGCGTGTCGTGGTGGTAAAGATATTTTAGATTATCGTTCAGGTGTACCCTGGCTGCCAGATAAATAGGAATGAGTGCCTTGTCTTTTGTTTTCCATTTCTAACCCTAAACAAGACCAAAAATACTTCAACACTGAATGAAGATGTTAAGATTGTGACTACAACTCTTCGAAACAGTACAAAGGCAGAAAATCTAACTGATCAGTTCTCTGTCTCTCTAGCCTATAAGAGGGGTCAGCAGCCTACAGCCAGCAGCCAAATCCAGCCCTTTCCTTGCTTCTGTACGGCTATGAGCTAAGAATGGTTTTACATTTTTAAATGGTTGGGAAAGAAATAGAAAAATATTTAGTGACACATACAAATTATATGAAACTCAGATTTCAGTGTCCAAAAATAAAGTTTGACTGGAACATATTCATGTTTCTTTGTTTATTTATTGTCAATGCTGCTTTCACTCTACAATGGCAACCTTGAGTACTTTTGGCAGAGACTATATGGACTGCAAAGCCTAAAATAGTTATTATCTGGTCCTTTACAGAAAAAGTTTGTCAACCCCTGGTCTATCTGACATACAAAACTCTTGATACCACAAGAGTTTGATACATTTGGTGTTTTTATATCATATAAAACACAAGACAAATGTATCAAACTGCTCTCTGAAATGTATTTTAGATAAACGCAAAATGTCAAATAACAGGTTCTCTTCATGGTATCACACTCCAAGATGTATTTACACATATAAACAAGTACCCTGATCTCGATAATACATTCTATAGTGAAAACAGTTGATTATTAGTGTGGTAAATGGATAAGAGCTTTTAATTGAATCAAATTACAAGACATTAACAAGAGAGACTGACACCTATCGTAGAAGTATACGTAGATTCTTTGAATAAACCAAGGACCATACTACAGGATTAATAGGAGAGACAGTGGCTTCCGGGCCGTATATGGGTTTTTTGGGCTACCTGCATGTACTGATAGGGCATGGGGTGATTACTTTGACACAAACTTGTGTCCTAATACAAGAGATTCTAAGTGAAAAGTTAGACTTTATCCATTACCATGTTATTAATTCTTTAATTCAATTTAACAAATATTAATTATTCATTATATATCTGAGATACAAAGGTATCTTTGGCAAACAAAGATAGATAAAACAAGGCTTCACACCTCTGAGAATCTCACAGTTTTGAGGAGACAGGCAAAACTAAAAGAGATGGATTAACATTTCAAATTTTTAATATCACTTTTTCTAGTGGGGCTCTAAGTCAAAATCAGAATGTTAAACAGAAAGTAAGTTTCCATAACTGTATCATATCAAAGTGCTATAAATCAAATCACGTGGGGGCTATTATAGAGGATGTAAAGGTTAGCCAGGCTGTCAGAGAAGGCAAGCAAAGTTAGAATGCAGGCTCTGCTGGTATGCTGCTTCAGGATATAACGGCAATACAATCTTCTCAACAGATTCTGGGCTACAAGAAGTTTCCAAAGCTACAAAACTATCCCACCCCCTCCCCCAACTCCTTTATCTAAAAAACAAACAAAAAACCCCAAGTGCCTGTGTGATCTATGAAGAAGCTAGGATTTCCAGGAATTCCAAAATGTTCTTTTAGAGAGGGCAAGTCATTGGGTAGGGACATAAAACTGAATAAACCATAGGGAAGCAACCAATGGGCAACGGAGCCAGAAAGAAAAAGAGCTGATAAAACAAGAAAAGCTAGAAAAAGAAAGGAAGAAAGCAGAAGGATAACATGCTAGGAGGGAGACTGGGACAGAACTGGATATCAGATGGTAAGTTATCTGAGGGCAAGAACTGTGACTAATTGCAACGTGAGAGTTACTTTTAACTATGTGAAAAGTAAAAAAAAAAAAAGTGAAAAAAAGCAAAACTTCCATGTGTAATAGAAACAATATAATAGTCTTCCGCAATGTGATAGAGAATGCTGTAAAAAAGTTTGGGATTTTATAATTTCTATGAAGACGTTCGGAAAGAGAAGGAAACTTGGTAGAAAAGTTCTATATATCTTTACTATTCTCAATACTCTTGGCAAGAAAAAAGCAACAATGAGAAAGTGTCTCATATTATTTTTGAATTTTCTGTCTTCCTTTTGTAAATACATGATCACTAGGCAAAGCCTAAATATAAATTTTGATTGGTAATGCCTTCAAAAAATAACCAAACCTCTAATGTGTAGGATGTCTTATATACTTTTCTATAGGAAATACTACAGTAGTGACTTAGGAATGTAGGAAGAATTGAATTGGCTTATATCCACAGAAATTTCAGAGTAAAACTTACAATAATATTTAATAGAAAGATAGTACATTTCTTTCTATTAAATATTATTGTAAGTGGATCTAGGATGGCAACGAAATCTAGGCCACAGATAATCACTAGTCTCATGTTAGTCAACAGAGTCAATATCTTCTCCCTTCAAAACTTTTACCAAAGATAGAAACAAGTAGTAGAATTGACCCATGCAAACTGAATCTCCTTCATAATCCATGCATTAGCATAAGAATATGGCTAAAAGATAGGTCCAAAATATAGAGGCTGGATTTATCTTCCAGTATGGTCCACTCTAAAATACCATATGGGTAAGATGAATTGCTTAAGAGTACAAGGAATTTTTAACTTTAGTAGTTTTAAGTGTTTGGTCAAATATCAATACAGAGTAGATGGAAATCAACACAGCTATTTAATTGCTTACTTCTTTTTTTAAAAATCCAGGAAGTTAATGTGTTTGTTTTTTTAATTTCCAGTCCCCAAAAGACCAAGAATTTAATGACAACCAGAGCTTCTGGTTCCTGGAACATGTTACAGATTCATTCTCATGAGGTAGGTTTGTCTCTACGTTACTAGGTGGAAATCTGGGCACCAAGTAGTTAAGTGAACTTCTCAGAGTCACTGTAGAAATGACTAATAGCAAAACCAAGGCAAAAACCCCAGACTTTTTACTGGTCTGTAATGATACCTTTAGTCCAAATTGTTTTCCACTCATCAACCTGCTGTTAAGAAGCTGAACCAGGGTAAAACCAACACACAGTTATTTGGATCTGTCTATGGTACCAAGAATGAAATGAGATGTGAGAGGGAAACCAAGACTATTTACAGCTTTATGTTATACATATTGGCAGCAGTGTAAAATATTTTTCCTCTGATAACTGTGATGGGCATATTTTTTGAGCCTGCATTGGCCAGCTTATTAGTCCAATTCAAAGTATCAGCCCTTCCCCTCTCAACCATTCTCACCCTATTAACAGAAGAAAGGGCCTCTCCTTTGATCATCAGTAAGGACCTCTGAGGGCTCCTGCTTCACTTCAGAAAACTGAAAAGTATTGTTGGCTTACACTAGACTTTTAATGGACTTGAAATAACTCCAATACAAAGGGAAACAAAACTCAAGGGGACATTTACAATAATAATTAATAAAATGCTATGTACATGGATGAAAACTGGAAATATAATCTGAAACAGTTATAAAAGTATCAACAAAATCCTAAGATTATTTCCTTTTTAGTTTCTTGAAAAAAATTCAAAAGTATCTAACCAATGCCATAGTTCTGTTATTTCATAAGGAAAGCTCTCATATCTCTATTTCACAGATAAAGGGGAGTACTGATGATGATCACTTTCTGTGTTAAAGAATGGTTCTGCAATATTTCAGGTTAACTTGAGGTCTCTTTTTTCTTATTATGAGTGAATCAATAAATATGCTTAATTACAAAATATTTCTTATAAACAGACATAGCCTGTGACATGAAAGATATACCAGATTTAAAATTTTAACCTGCTTCTCACTTCTTTCCTATCTTTTTGGATAGCCTATGATAACAGAGTAGCAGTTTTCAGGAAATACCAGAGAATTATTTCTACATGTCTCCAGAGAAGATAGAATAATAATAGTGGGTGTTGAAGGACAAAAGATTCTTGGCTTTAGGGTTCTCGTTTTTTGCTCTAAGACACCGTCATCTTAAAAACAAAAAGTCTTGTTTAGAAGTTACATCAGCTGGAAGAGTTGAGAAGTAAAGTGCAATAATCTCAGTTTGATAACTCTAGGAACTCAGATTTCAAAACAAACATTTGAGACAACATTAACCAAATCATCCATATTGGTACATTCAAGCGCCATAAAAAGCAAACTACATGCAAGATTTCATTAATACTGAGGGGAAAAAAAACCCAACAGGTTAGGTATCCGAGTTGTGTTGTGAAGAGAGAGCACACGCATATTTACTTCAGGTAAGCCTTAAAAATCAACATGCAAACAGAAGACACATACTTGTCACGACAGAACCTTAGCTCACAAGGCCATCAATGAGAAACAATTGATTTCAACACACATGTAAGAATAAACAAGTCCAAAGTCTATCAGAAAAACAAAATATATCGATATCTATTTTAAGCTTATCATAATGGCTAAATATTGCTTCTAGCAATATAATTACTTAACTCATAAAGAAGTAACACAGTATTTTAATTCAGAGAAGGGTATGTTTATGTACAGACCTTAAAGAAATTTGTTATTCCAGGACTTTTAAAGATGGGCAGAGTAGTCTGGAAAATTCAGCCCTGGCTGGAGGCTAAAGGGCACCAGCACCATTTTCCTTAAACCATCAACATTATACTTGTGAAAAATGCATTTAACCTTTGCAGATCTCTTCTATACACCAGGCAGGATAAAGTTGTTTGTCCCTGTACGTCTCAGAAATACACATAAGAAGGCCACAGAAGTCAAAAGCCCTTTTCCAAAAAAGGCTTTGTATATATTGGTTTGATATCTCAAGAAAAGGAGTGGTTATAGATTCACAGATTAAAATGTATCATTTTAAGGCTTTTGAAAGGTTAGCAACTTGAATTTTTTTCTTAAACTACAGAGCCCATGCCCCACAAATAACTATCGAAGATTAGGAAAATATTCCATCAAATGTTTCTACAGGATATCCTGCTTTCTGTGAAACACCGGAGAGGAGGACATAGCAACAGTGAACAATAAGAACATGCAGGATAAAAGAGTTAAAGTTTTTGGGGAAAGAACCAACCTGCCATATGCGTAAATCAGATTTGCCTAAACTTGTTAAACTTTGGTGAGGAAAACTGGCTTGAGCAATCCATTGCTACTCCTTTGTACCCCATGATATATATTCTACAAAGAGTAACATTTTATTGACAGAAAAATGATCACAGACTCTCCCCTAGGACAGTGAACTGTCAAGATCAGAGGGCATCACACAGGAGATAACACAGGAGAAGCGAACAACAAAGTTCAATGGTTTTAGTCTTGACATTTCAGATGAGCACCCGTTTTCCGATCACAGAAAGACCAACCACCAGACAGCCAATGCAAGAACCACGAGAAGAGACATCACAAAAGGAATACGAGGAGATGAAAAAGTACTAGAGTAGAGGTGGCACTTTTTGAGAAACTTGTGATCCTCAGGGATTGGAATAGAAACCTTGGGAAGAATTTCTTCATTTTCTTGCTGGGGCAAGGCGCTTTCAGTAGATCTCTCTTGCCTTTTAATTTTCTCTTCATCCTGCACTAACAGAGCACGTTCCTGTGTCTGCTTTCACGGTAGAAGATCAAGAAAGACAGAGAAAGATGAACAAAATGACAGATGGAAAATGCTCAAAAATGATACTTGGGGATGTGCAAAGGATTTGGCAAGATCTTTTGGACACTGTATTTTACTTTACTTTGGCAATTATACTGGCAAAGTTTCTATAACACAGTAGGGTACTCAATAGGTAACTGAATGAATGTATGAAGAGTAGAAGTCCTCAAAGTTCAAGGAATCACTGGACTTCCTTAGTTACAGTATTTATTCCTCCTTTAAGGATATTCACACAAATTTTCGGTCATTTCTCATTGCTTTGGTGCTGCCAATTTTTCTTAGATCAATTGGGCAAAGCCAATAATGAAGCATTCTTCTTGCCATCAGAAAAGTTACTTTTATTATAAATAGAATGGCAGAATATAAAATGTTATCCTCATATCTCTTCATATGGACTTAGAAAACTGCAACAGTTCATTCAGTATGGCAATTAGATTTTGCTCAAGGGAATAAAAATCCTAATCCTATACATTTCTAAGACTGCAAAAGAAAAACGAAAGTATAAAAGTTTATACGAGCCTCCAAGGTCTACCAGAAAAAAAAAACCAAAAACCATAAACCAAACTCCCACAAATCTCAACAATTACAAACTCCCTCCTCCCTTCAGAATCATGATTTAAAATAATAATGACGACCATCATGAAGGTTTATACAACACATTAAGCAAATGGTTTTGATACTTTTAAGGAAAATTATTTTTTTCCAGTTGTCCAATTGAGAAATTTTTCTCCCCTGGCAATTTCTGTACTCTGCCATCCAGTCAAGACAGATGTTTTCTATGAAAGGAAAAACTTGGCTCTAAGTTCTCTTAGTTGAGCCAGCCTTCTCTGATCTGTTTGGAAGTTCAACACTGGTTCTTTGCACACCCCTAAGTGATACGTATCAGGGAGAAAGTAGCTGGGGGACTGGTCAGCAAAAAAAGGAAAAAAGGAAAAGAAAGGATGCAAAATTATAATGATTTTTAAAAGAAAGTAAGGGGGAGAAGAAAGACAACATAAAAAGAATAGGGTACAATTAAATTCGTTTTTCTCTCCGAATACATATTTATATCTTCATGCAGCTTTTCAACCAGCCATGCGCCAAAATAAGCAAATTGAAAGCTGCAAAATGCAGCAGCGAAAAAGTTATGTGTTAGGTCAAAAGGCAGTGAGTGTGAATTTACTAGTATAGCCAAAAGAAAAAAAAAAAATCACTGAGCAGCTGCTGATCAGTTCTGGGGGAATTTTCTGCTTAGTGCCATGACAAGAGCAAATTCTGATTGAGAAGCACAAGTCATAACAGCAGCATTACCTCTGGCCCACCAACCTTTCTTTCCGAGGGAAGGACAGAGGTTTTCTTCACCTGGTCATACACAAATTATATAAAATTCAGTTGCCTTGCAATGCAACAACAATGCTGTCAAAGGTGGCAGAGGTATCCCCAGAGAACAAAAATATTGTCCTAACTATTAAAGAAAAAGTAAGATACGCCAGGAAGTAGAATTATCCTATATAAAAGGTTACCACAATATAGTTCTTACTTATTGCATTACTCATTTAGAGGGGTAATATCATAACCCTAGAGCTAAAGTACTCCCTATTGATCTAATTTAATTTATAAAAGTCATTTCTTTAAAGTCCACAGAATGAAACAGCCATTCCCAAAACTAGCCCTGAGATGGTTTTTGAAGGGTTTCTATTAAGACACAAGATATTTTCTGGAAATGGAGACTGGTTCAAATTTACCAAACCTCATCCAAGAGGGTACTAAGTTACTTCTCCAAAGTAGCTGAGCATCTTTTATTACTTGCACAGAATCAAAAAGAAAACTTCTAGAAAATACGCAGTTATGGTTTGTGGATAGGGTTAGCCAGGCGAGGTAGCAACAAGTGCCTTATCAGGGAGCCATAGACTTATAGAAAGCAGTCACTGTCTCAGTTCAGGGTATATGCTCCAGATTTGGGATACAGAACTAATGTCCACTTAGATCAGAGAGTGGAGGCTGAGAGGACAGTGAATAAGAACAACTGCATCCTATCAACCCTGGTAACTCTCTCTCCCTGCCCATCATTCAGGAATTCTCCAGCCTTCTTGGTGAAGCTGGTTCAACTCTATTTGGAGAATTGTTAGCCAATTTTAATCACGTTTTGAAAAATATAAAATGTATCCTTTGTGAACCAACTTTTATTATCTTCTCCAGTTCCAGAAACTAAACAGTAAGTTGGATAGTTTACCATGAACTCTGAATATAAAAACAAATTTTTAAAAAATTATTAAGACATCACTTTACCTTTCTTAACTAGAATTGCTATTGTTTTGGGAGGAAACAAGCATATAATTTTAAAATCATTACACTCACTCATTGAGTCACTGTGACTATTTATATACATACTTAGCCTGTATAGGGTAAAGGATAAGTAAAGAATTTTTGAATATGTGCTCAAGGTAACTTTTAAGATATTCTCATTACACAGATTCAGGTGTAGGATCTCTAAAATAGGTAAGGACAACAATAATAGAAAAAGAACAGCCTCTAAAAGGTATCTCTTCCTCTAATTGTGACTATCTTATAAAACAGTGTATTAAAAGCTTGATGTTACTCATAAAGATAAAATAAATCAATAGTTCTTCTAAAACTGAAATACAATCATTAATTCTTGGTATTCTGCATTCTCTGGCTGAGGTCTCCTTGGTTTATTACATAATTGTGGTCAACCATTCCAGACATTTCTAAGTTGTGCAAATGTTCAAACAAAGTTTTTAAAAAATGCCTATCCCTTTCCAAATTTTGACCTTACTAAATTTAGTAAACTCTCTGGTCCTTGAAGGCACAGTTTGAACATGAAGTTCCACTGGCTCATGGTCCATTTGTAAACATACACTAGGCAGAAGCATGCAGCTGCAGAGACAGTTCTCAGGGCCCAGTCATCGACTGGTAGCTCCAAATGGCCCCCATAATTGGACTGAGTAGTCCATATGACTTAAAACAAGTGTTTGATTATGAATGCTTTAAAGCTGGAATGAATTGGTAAGACACCAAAGCTAACTTTCAGCTCTAAACTTTCAGATACAGATTATCAATATACAAAAGCATTTATCTCACTCATTCTCACAATTGGTCACATGGACAAAGTACTCACTCCTTCTCCTGTAGGGATTTGCCCATTGATGTTAAGTGTTCGAAAGGGAGAGTGAGTGGATAAGCGTTTATCCCATTCACTAGGCCGTGGTTCTGGTACAGATTCCATGAAGTTCTTTTTCAGCTCACTGATGCTGGCATGATGTTTTTTGATCTCTTCTTGACTTTTGTCTAAATCCTATAGTTGAAAGGACAAAGATGCAAAACAATAAATATTCAGGGAAAAAAAACACCACCAAGGGGAGCCCATCATAGACTACGGGCACTGGTAGAAAATACACCACATCCAAGATAGATGTTATTAATCCATAAATTACATTCAAATTATAAATATACAATATGGTATATTTGCTTTTTTTTTTAACACAGTGCTTTTCTTGGAAGCAGTGAAGCATCGTAACCCTATAGCTCTTAGCAGTTATATAACCTATAAAGAGCGCACTCCTTAATTTTACAACTCTTCTTCCCATTACGACACAGCACTAGATCTCCAACTCCTCATCCCAAGCAGGTAATCCCACAACTCAATTAGCCTCAGCTTGATAGGAACTGATTTAGGCTCAGCTCAGGCAGGATGGAGATAGCAATAGAGAAGGAGAAACTGTTAAACGAAGGCCATGGTGAAAGATTCAACTCCCACCATGGGTTGCCTTGCCTTGGTGAGTTGCAACTGTACAGTATCCCTCTATTTCTACCTGGAGATAGTTTTGCTTTCTTATCACTAGGTGACTGTTGCTGGGTTTTGGTAAACAGGAATAGCCCTTTCTCGATACAAAAATTTATTACTGAAATTCCTGGCTCAAGCCTCCAGAGCAAGTGGTTACTATCTCTGAATAATTACTCAGGGGTATATAATATAATGGATTTTTTTTTCTTTGTCAATACTATCCACACACACTAAAAGCCTTAAGTTTTGCAGCTTCTGACAGCTTCACTTCATCCCTCAGTACCATTCAAACCATCTTCCAGTAACCGTCAATGGATGGGGAGTGATTTAATAAGCACTTGTCGTATACCTTATATGTCTCCCTGACGACTTAAAATAACTAAACTGTTCCAGCAGATGTGACTACTGGACAACTAGGGGGAAGCTCTCACAGGCAATATTCCAGGGAGAAATGATCAAAACTAGGCTAACAAAGCTGGAAATAATATGAGAAATAACATTCAAGTTTATGTAACAGGAGGCATAAACCAACTTTCAAGAGACTTGGCCAGAAATGATCTGGGAAATACAACGTGAAGACAAAAACTCAAATGTTCTTGGTCCAACATATTTCTTCAAAAAAAACCTCAAAAGATCTATGCTTGAAATCAAAACATGTGGGAGCCTGTCACTTGATGACTGCTAAAAATTCTGTGTTTATTATATATCAAGGCAGCTCTGTATCCAAGAAAAGCATAATACTAAATATATCTCCTAATATGCTGTGTGAATTTGGGGATTAGTCTTTTTTTTTTTTTTTTGGCTCCGTGGGAAACAGCCTCATTTGGTGTTGGGGGTGGGGGAAAGGAATTCATTTAAATAAAAATTTGTTTTAGAAGTTTTTCCTGAGGCAATATAGGCTGCAATTAAGTAAATTTTTTTCAAAAGCAATGTCTAAGAGAAAACAGTATAGGAAAAAGAACCAGTGAGGCATATGACACAATTTTGATTCTGGAGATATTCATTCAGAAAATTCATTTAATAGTCTATTCTTTTTATTTTTGCAAGACTGAATGATGTTTATGTGCTTTGAGATCAGTCAAAGAGAAAACTAACCCAAAAAGGGCAATCCTGTAGCTCCCCCATAAGAGTACCTCTTGCCTGCTGGGATGAAACGTGAGTATAGCTCAAGAATATGGGCTTCACCATGGGGAAACAACAGTTTGCACTTTTGTTCTAGCTGAAAGCAAGAAAAGCATGTTTACTAGCTAAAGAAAAGCAGGAACAAGGTCAGTCAAAGACTCAGTAGTAGGCTGAACAACTGAGACCCATCAGGCATGGAAGGCTCTGTGACCTAGCTCCTGACAAAATCAAATCTGCTTGGGCCAAGAACTAAACGTATTTGGGAGGGTTAAAGGTGAGAATGGAGCAAAAAAAAAAAAAAAAATGATCAAGAGAGGCTATGATAAAACCATAACTCTCTGGGTTATTAGCCTCTTACTATAAAAGAGTGGTGATGTGTTACTTGTCCTGCCTAGCTTTTGATTGGCTTGGAACCTGAGAAAATAAATGTTTCAATAAAATCAGCAGCTTCTGAGGGAGCTTTCTCCATCCTTCTTAGCTGGCTCTGTTGGAAACGTGTGGGGGCACAGAGTTAAATTAAGATCTCAAAGGGACCTGTTCCAAATAGAATTTGTCACAGACACTTGCTACAGGTTCTCATTGGGAGATGGAGGAGGAAACGGTAGATCTAAAAATGAACTCGACCTTATTTGTGCCAGAACAAAGCATTAGTGGGGGTGGGGTAGGAGTAGGGGGAGGAGGGAATGCTTAAAAAAAAATCTGCTAGAGTGACAGATAACTTGAGAGAACTTCCCTAAGCGGGGGAAAAAACTTTTACAATACTAGAGAATGACGGTTAGCCAAACTACTTTGGCTGTTTTCAGATTAGACACTTTCTGATGCCTATCATCCTATAATTTTAGCAGCAATCAAACCAAACACTTAATTAAATAGAAAATATTCTCAAAAGATAGTTAGTAGTTTTAATTTTCAAACACACACTTATTTAGAAATCCCCTCTCATGGCTGTCAATGAAATACTGGGAAAAACGTATCACACACAAGGACTTTGTGAGTCTCAGAAGCCATAACACACCTCATTGAACAAAGGACAAATATATGATTGGTACTGCAGGTTCCAGTTAAGAGGCAGAATTACAGATGGACAAGTCAAGAAATAGGCATGTTTGGAATTGGGAGATGTTACATTGCTGAGTATAAGGAGATCAACTGATATCTGTTATTCTCCCTAATCTCAGAAGCGGAACCATTCAGGTCTAGTTTCAGCTATGCACTAAAGCAAAGAGATCTAGTTACCAAGTCTGAAATATCCTAGGGTCCAGCCTAAGAAAACTTCATGTTACATGAGGTAAACATATATAAAACACTTGGTATTGTGCCTACCACACAGTACATGATTAATGAAAACTGGCCATAATTTTTATTTTTATCAAAGTACCTTATACCTAGCAGGCACTCAAAATATATGTATTGACAAAGAATAGATGACGTTAAGTAATTACTGGATGCTATTAGAGTTCTATCTAAAAAAGTTTCTTCAAACATCCCCTTTAATAATATTTACCGTTACGTATGTTCATCTTTCAGGTCTCAGCTTAAGTGTTACCTCTTCATAGACAACTTCCCTGTCCATCTTATTTAGAGCAGGTCCTTTTTATTAGCACAGCATACTATTTCCCTTTCGTAGCTTTTATAATAACTTGTAATCATTTTATCAGTATTTGTTTACTTATTGTTTCTCTCTTCCATTTGCCCCTACATTGGATGCTTCCTGAAGGCAAGAACGATTTATCATCTTCCTATATAGTTACATTTCCTTTATACTTCAGTTAAATCCCTGATGTCAGAATTTATACCCATTTCTTTTGGTTCTGTCTTGAGTGGAGTTGTAAGATAATTAGGTCATTAGCTTCCAGGTAAGAGTTTCTGATGTGTAAACATGGCCTGTTTTTTCACAGAATAACTCCAATTTCCTTAATTTTTCCTCACAGAGTTCCTCTAATCTTCTAGTTAGTTTTATATTTCCTTATCCCGTGTGGAGCCTGAAACTAGATAAAGTATACTAATATAGGCTTGGTGAAAATCTGACCGATATTGACTACAATGGGAAAATGACCTTACAATTCCTACAGCACATAGTATGTTGCTATTTCTGAATGGGAAAAAAAAAAGTATAGTTTAATAGAGTTAGATGGACCCTAACACAAATCCTAGCTTTACTGATTTACCAGCTCTATAACCACAAGGAAATTAATTTCTCTTAGCCTCAACTTTCTCTTTAAAATAAAAATTCCATACCCGTAGGCTTGTTTTATAATTAAACTATCTTATATCATACTAACTACTCATTAAATGCTAGCCTCCCTTCTTTCCTTCCTGTATCTTACTTTTTTTTCCCCTGACTATTCTTCTGTCATTTTTTGGTATCCTCAAAAATTTAAGTCCATTTTGAATTGTGATCATTTCTCCTATTTTTCCACATTCTCCTGATTCAGAAGATGAAAAAACTGTATAAATTTGATGCTTGAAACATACAGGAGTTTATACTCTTGGACAATTCAAGGAACTTTTAAACAGTGATGTAGTTCTTTCTAAAAGTGGGTAAAACAATGGAACCATGGGATGCTGAGGTAGTCCCAATCATATATTTTTTAGATATGTATGAGAGATGGAAACTAAAGAGTCAGAAGTAGAGATGGTTGCATATCTTCATGTTTACCAACATGCAAAAGCATTTTAAACCTAAAATTCTCTCATGCAATGGCATGCAAAACCAAACGCAGCATAGAAAGAAGAAAGGGGATCAGCAAAGAACGCAGAAGGTTACAGGCAACCAACTGAAATAAGCTTCAAGTTCATACAAACCTCCAACATTAAATTGCTATGTCTGATATAAATGTTTTCACCATCTAGTCTCTCTCTCTTTTTCTGTGAAAATGAAAGAGGGAAAAACAGAAAAGCATAAAAAATTAAAATGTTGTTCTTGCGTGAAAAAACTGCAAATTGGCAAACCAAAAAAATATTTAAAATTAAATGTCCATAGCGCAGCATATGCCAACATGAAATGGTCACAGAACCACAAGGACACACAGAGGACATGATTACCACTAGAAAATGGATGACATTCTTCATGAATGATGGAAGAATGCGACGATGTTATTTAAATAGACAGTGCTCCTGGCTTCATTGGCTTCTTACATAACAAGCTGCTTTACGTTCCTCTTTGAGCTGTTTGAGGGTCATCTTAAAATGCATGACTTTAAGAAGCCTTGACTCTCCGTGTTCCATGGAGTAGGGAAATGCTTTAAAACATTATTTAGCGTTTTGGACATTATTTCAAACTTAGTAATACTGCAGGTACGTACAGCTCTAATATCTTCCATAAGAAAGATCTAAGGGCATTTTATACATGGTCAATCAATACTCTATTCAGTAAGAATTGATTCATCCTACTCTATGGTTGGGAAGAATGAGACACAGAACAGCCAAACCCATAATTATTAGCCATACTGGGAGGTGCTGCTATGATGGTTTCCATAATAAATATGCATAAAATATTGTCAACGATTCCAAGCATATGGTACCACTGTGAAATATTTCTTACAAAGTTTAAATATAAAGGATAGATTTGGCCTTCACTAATTATTTCATTGTGTTTAAAAAGATATTTTCCTACTGGAAAGTTTATTTTAATGAATTTTTTCAGTATATAGTATGGGATTATAATTTCTTTGGTACACATATGTGTGTATGTATATGCATATATATACATAACATGTGTATATGTATACCTGCTATTTGAAAGTAATTTCGGATTAAGAGAAATCAATGAAAAGAATGGATCACTGTCTTTTTAATGCACTTTGAAAGTCAGCATGGGTGATGGTAAAGTGATTTTGTGAAAGTGAAAAATGGCTAACCTTCCTCATTCTTATCAGATCTTCAGTTTTTTCTGCAAGCTTCTGTTTTGCCATTATTAAAAAAAGAAAGAAAAATGATAAAATATTGGCTCATTGAAGTTTTTTTGAACCTTCAGCTTATAATTTCTTTTTAAGGAGCAGGGAGTGGGAGGGAAGAAAAAATTGGGGAGGGAGGGGAAAAGGAATAAGTGGCCTATTGGCACAAACCTGTGTTTGGTCACCATTTGAGGTGGGTACTGTGACCTCGATGTGGGTTTTTTCCACCTACATTTAAGAAATAAAGTGGTAAAAACATTTCAGGTTAGTAGGTTTCTATGAATAGCGTCATTTCCAAATCAGCTGCATCTTTAGGCTGCTTGTGAAATAAGCTGATATGTAATCATCATGATGCAGTCTTACAGGGGGTATTACAGGGAAGGACACTGCTCTCAAGAGCAATCTGTTAGTTCACCATCACATTCTCAAAGCTGAAGAGGTAATATGGACAACCAAAGGATCAAAAAAGAAAATTAAGGTAATTATTCTATTGATGAAGAGAACATTTTTATACTTATTTATTAAAAAGTACTTATTAAAAATAATAATTTAGACTTCAAAAAGTCATATGTTTTTGTTTTGCTTTTTAAAAGTGATGTAGAGGTATTTTAAATAACATAAAAACAAACTTACAAATGAAGATACCAATGTATGACATACATGACAGAAACAAAATCTTTACAGTTTAAAGCACACATAAAATAAACCACATATGACACCAAGCAGGTAAATACAAAAAATTTTGTTAGTTGATCAATATATTTAAGGAGGCAAGTTTAACCCTTGAGTTTATTAGACAACAACACACCAAAATAGACTCAATCCAAATTGTTACTGATGCATGCAATTACTTCCAAGGCTGATTTATAAATAAGCACACACAGGGCTCAGCTGCAACATTCAACACACTGTAATCTCCTCTCCAGGGAGTTGGAGCCCATGTGTTCGGTGGATGGAAAAGATTCATCCTTAAGAACAGGAAGAGAATAACTAAGGCCTCCTGCCTGGCTTTGAAATACCTTTAGCAGCAGTCATTTTATATACCCAAAATGGAGTAAGCATAAATTTAAAAACCAAGGCTGTTAAGAGAAAGCATAATAGAGTGAGCAATGCCTAAAGCACTGGATATATCAAAATGAGAAAAATGTTTTTATTAAGGGTCAATCACCCTGTATCGTTACGTTCTTTACAGAACCTCATTAATCTGTGGTTTTGATGTACTCTTTCTTTTTTTTTTTTTCTTTTTCTGGCCGCTGTGCAGCTTGCGGGATCCTAGGTCCCCAACCAGGGATCAAACCTGGGCCCTCAGCTGTGAAAGCACAGAGTCATAACCACTGGACCTCCAGGGAATTCCCTTGACACATTCTTTTTAATCACCCTTGGCAGCATTACCTCAGAATATAATGTCATTGTGCTGTTTTCTCTAGGACTGAATGTAAAGAACATAAGATGATACCAACCTTTGTGACACTGTCAAATCATAAGCACATCTGGCTACAGTCCTTTTAACTACTAGGGTAATTAACAATTTGGGTTATTTCTACTCTGAATCCCAGTAGAAATAACTGGGATTATTCTGGGATTATTGCTGTGTGGCCCTTAACAAGTTATTTCACCTGAGTTTTAAGTCTTTTATTGATAAAATGGAGATAATATCTTCATAGAGTTGTGAATGCTTAGCAAATGGAAGTTTTCAATTATTTTGTAAAGCTTACATTACTTGTTTTTTTTTTTTTTTTTTTAATTATTATTTATTATTTATTTATTTATTTTTTGGTTGTGTTGGGTCTTCGTTTCTGTGCCAGGGCTTCCTCTAGTTGCGGCAAGCGGGGGCCACTCTTCATCGCGGTGCGCGGCCCTCTCACTATCGTGGCCTCTCGTTGCGGAGCACAGGCTCCAGATGCGCCGGCTCAGTAATTGTGGCTCAGGGGCCCAGCCGCTCCGCGGCATGTGGGATCTTCCCAGACCAGGGCTCGAACCTGTGCCCCCTGCATTACCAGGCAGATTCTCAACCACTGCGCCACCCGGGAAGCCCCATATTACTTGTTTAAATGAATAATGACTTCTTGCTTTGGGTCCTTAGCAATCCAACAGCAAGAAATTGAGAGCCTCTACTTCAATCTAAGAATGGAGACCAAGTAGCAACAGTAGTTCTATTTATGCTCCTACAGAGAATATCAATGGAGATAAAGATGCACATGAGGAAAGGTACTATCTCCACACCTGCAAAGTAGGTCTTGTCAAATGACTCAAGATGCCAAAAAGCTATCTCTATCTGGCACCAACTTAGTGTTAGGCAATGAGATTTCCACAATTACAAGGCTACTTTATTACTACTGCTGCTTTATATAGTAAATACGGCTTCAGGCAAATTCCATAATTATTTTCTAACTGCTACAAATAAAATCAACTCAGAGTCACCCTTAACTCCGTCACTACTATTACGGTAACAGAAGGTTATCAGAGGTGGCTTTCAGTCTGATCTCAATACAAGTATCTCAAAATTTATTTATATAGAATTAACTGGCAAGAAGACCCCCAACTGGCACTTAAATGGTGAGCATATAACAGGAAGTGATCTCTCCACTCTGCTGAGGTCCCAAGAGCAAAGGGAACCTATTCTTGAAGATACTTATGTCTGCCAGATAGGCAAAAGAACAAATAAGTTAGCAGAAAGCCAAAGGAATCTTAGCCACCAAAAAGATTCCCTTGCCAATTCCAGTAATCTAACACTTTTCAGTTAGTATCACAGACGGAAGGACAGTCAAAAGTGCCAGGTGAGCTACCCTAACATTAAAAACTGAAGTAGTCTAACATTAAAAAGGCACTGTTGATACTGAACCTGGTGGTCAACGTCATGCACATTTAGCTAGATACAAAAATGCAACCACCTACCATTCACTCTGGACTCAAGTTGGTCTCAAAGGACCATAAAAACTATATGTCATATTGAATAGTTTTGGGTTTTTTTTAGTACAATCAAAACAGAGCCAGATTGGCCACTGCTCTATAGGTAAACTAGATTGAACTGGCTCCAAAAGAACAGGATTAATCCATCTGTCAAGGGGAGAGCACTTACCAAGGTCTTACATGGTTTTAAATTTCTTAACAGACATATAAAAGTGTAATTTTTCTTATAAAGTCTGCTTCTATTAATTCCTGTTGTCAACAGTGAGACTCGTATTTACTTCAATAAATCTGAACTGACAGCTCAACTCCATCACTGCTTAAATGTATTTTAAAAAGCTTATCAACACAGAAAAGATCAGTCCGGATACTGTTACTCCTGGGAAATCTACTAATTAAATTGGTGATTTTTCAACAAAGTTCCGTGACTGTGGGTGCAATCAACTCAGAACTGTAAACAACCCAGTAGCATAACCTCCTCTACATAATGGATCTTCCTATTTTTGTAAAGTTTCTTAAGATTTGAACAACCATATAGATGTGCTTTATATAATATCTGGATATTCTTTGGGTATGTTACACATATATCCATTTTATGAAATCAAATTATATTTTACTCATACTAGCAGAGCTTACTCTGAAAAAGGAATGTGGAGATTCCTTCTGGATGAGTAAAAATTATTTTTAAAAACAGATGATCACAGTGCTGGTGTGTTTTACAGACTCATTTTTTAAGATTTAAGTTGGGTAAAGTTATGGGTCACCAGAAAACTGGGATAGCTTACAGTACTTCATGACATAATTCTATGAAAATATTTTACAGGTTAATGGGAGATACCTTCTTTCAGAAAGAGTCAGGAAGAAATAACTTTGTTAGGATTCGACAAAAACCAGTGCTTTGAGAATCTTCCTGGTCAAGGAGTCAACACCTCTGAACCAAAAAGAGCATTAGCTAGACATTTGGGCGTATGACATACATACCTTCCACACTTCTGTGAGCTCTGGCTCAGGCTGCTCAGGTGGCACTTCTTCCTTTTTCACTTCAACCTGCACTGTTTCCTTCGGTGCTTCAGAAACCACTGCTTTTTTAACAGGTGCACCTGGGACGCTGTCTTCTGCGGCCTGACTCTGAGCAATGGCTGGTGCAGAGGTGGGCCGAGGGCTTCGGTCTGCTGAATCAACGGCTGCTGCTACGTGAAAAAGGCACAAGTGAAGGATAAGTGAAGGCAAGAGTCACTGTACTACTTCACAGCCACCAGGTGAAATAATTGTGACTCCAGGACACATACGAGTGTTACAGTGTCCAGTGGGCTATCATACAGAAGGTAAAAAATAAATTATTAGTGCTCTGGCAGGTAACTGATGGCAATAATGGCAATAAGAAAGCTAAAAGTACCCTAACAGAAAAGCTAAAATGTCCTAACGATAATGTTCCATAAAGGGTGGGACAGGAGGCGGGAGGGGGGTGGATGTGGACAGTAAAATACGAAAAAAAAAAAAAAAAAAAAGGAAAACTCATTTTATTAAAAAGTTGGCAAAATTGCTTAACCTTGTAATCTATTAGTTTCAAGAACCTGCAAGGTAGTCTACGAAGGAAAAAATGGGTTAATTAAGTCTGATTTCTTCTATGAAGGCTTTTTGAAATAAAGATCCATTTATTTATAGGTGACTTCAGGAACCTAAAAATATATTCTAGGAAAAAGGATTAAGTCTGATTTCTTCTGCTAAGCCTCCTCGGAATGATTACAAAATAGCTTGATAAAGGAATCTTCTTATAAGACATGTACACATTTTGATGCTTCTTTAAGCTTGTTGAAAGGCAAATCTTTGGACCAGACTCTTTCCTTTTTAATTATTTGATTAAAAAATAAAATTCAATCCATTCAGCCAGTCTATGTCATTTGGTTGGGGCACTTAATCCATTTGCAGAACACTCTCTGCAACAAGATCTTTTTTGATCCACCTCCTAGAGTAATGAAAATAAAAACAAAAATAAACAAATGGGACCTAATTAAACTTAAAAGCTTTTGCACAGGGCTTCCCTAGTGGCGCAGTGGTTGAGAATCTGCCTGCCAATGCAGGAGACACGGGTTTGAAAAAGGAAGAGAGATGGTTGGCAGGAGCCAAACTCAGCCTGATGAACAGTTATCAGCAACCATTTGGGCCGTTAGCAGACTCAGAGCTGCTGACAACCTCTGACCAAGATGGAAACAAATGAGATGAGGAGGCTGGAGGCTGCCTACAGCTACATGCTTTTCAGATAAAATACCTGGTACTGGTATTGTACACTGACTCAGAGGGGCATTTAGAGAATTGCAATTATTTTCATAAAGAATTCTGCAGCAGGGCTTCCCTGGTGACGCAGTGGTTGAGAATCTGCCTGCTAATGCAGGGCACACGGGTTCGAGCCCTGGTCTGGGAAGATCCCACGTGCTGCGGAGCAACTAGGCCCGTGAGCCACAACTACTGAGCTTGCGCGTCTGGAGCCTGGGCCCCGCAACAAGAGAGGCCGCGATAGTGAGAGGCCCACGCACCGCGATGAAGAGTGGCCCCCGCTTGCTGCAACTAGAGAAAGCCCTCGCACAGAAACGAAGACCCAACACAGCCAAAAATAAAATAAATAAATAAATAAATAAATAATTTTTTAAAAAAGCTTTTGCACAGCAAAGGAAACTATAAACAAAATGAAAAGACAACTCAAAGAATGGGAGAAAATATTTGCAAACGAAGTGATGGACAAGGGATTAATCTCCTAAATATATAAACAGTTCATGCAGCTCAATATCAAAAAAACCCAAACAACCCAATCAAAAAATGGGTGGAAGATCTAAATAGGCATTTCTCCAAAGAAGACATACAGATGTCCAAGAGGCACATGAAAAGATGCTCAACATCACTTATTATTAGAGAAAGGCAAATCAAAACTACAATGAGGTATTACCTCACACTGGTCAGAATGGCCATCATCAAAAAAATCTACAAACAATAAATGCTGGAGAGGATGTAGAGAAAAGGGAACCCTCTTACACTGTTGGTGGCAATGTAAATTGGTCCAGCCACTACCATACAGAACAGTATGGAGATTCCTTAAAAAACTAAAAATAGAGCTACCATATGATCCAACAATCCCACTCCTGGGCATATATCTGGAGAAAACCATAATTTGAAAAGACACATGCACCCCAATGTTCACTGCAGCACTATTTACAATAGCCAGGACATGGAGGCAACCTAAGTGTCCATTGATGGATGAACAGATAAAGAAGATGTGGTACATATATACAATGGAATATTACTCAGCCATAAAAAAGAACAAAATAATGCCATTTGCAGCAACATCGGTGGACCTAGAGATTGTCGTACTGATTGAAGTAAGTCAGAGAGAGAAGGACAAATATCATAGGATATCACTTATATGTAGAATCTAAAAAAATGGTACAAATGAACGTATTTACAAAACAGAAATCGAGTCACAGATGTAGAAAACAAATTTATGGTTACCAAGGAGGAAAGGGGCAGGGAGGGATAAATTGGGAGATTGGGATTGGCATATACACACTACTATATATAAAACAGATAACTAATAAGAACCTACTGTATAGCACAGGGAACTCTACTCAATACTCTATAATGACCTATATGGGAAAAGAATCTACAAAAGAGTGGATATATGATTATGTATAATTGATTCACTTTGCTGCACAGCAGAAACTAACACAACATTGTAAATCAACTATACTCCAAAAATATTAATTAAAAAAATGAAATAAAATTCAAAACCTTTGGCCTTTAGTCCTTAAAAAAACCAAAACAACACTTTGAGTTCTACCCTATCCTCTTCCAGAGTCTTATCAATTTTTATTATTGCTCCTGTTCTCTAATATATTTAGGGCAGCAGTTCTAAACCAGGGGTGATTTTGACACCGCAGAGAACATTTGGCAATGTCTGGAGACATTTTTGGTTGTCACAACTGAGGAGTGAAGTAGAAAGTGGTACTGGCTCTAGTGTGTACAGGACAAGGTTGCTAGGTTAAGAAGCCCTGATTTAGGGCAAAGACTGTATATAGACTATACAGACTGTTTTAGAGGGAATATACAATATAAGCTTATGACAAAAGCTTTATCTTTTCACAGAGTTAAGAGTTGTTTTGGTTTGGATTACTGGGCATCTAAGTTTCAGGTTACTCACTTAAAAACAATCACTCATACCCTTTTATGATTTTTATCTTCATTCTTTCAGGAACTAAAAGAAAACATCCATATACTTCGTAGTAAGACCTCACTTACCTGGCAATGTCTAGGAATGCAGTCTGTTTCCACATGATTTAATATTTCTGATAACAGATCATTATCCTTCATGTGCTGAGACTTTTAAATTTTAATTATTTTACATGGAAATCTTTATAATTTTTATTACACACTTTCCTGCCTTTTTTTTTTTTAACATCTTTATTGGAGCATAATTGCTTTACAATGGTGTGTTAGTTTCTGCTTTATAACAAAGTGAATCAGTTATGCATATACATATATCCCTATATCTCTTCTCTCTTGTGTCTCCCTCCCTCCCACCTTCCCTATCCCACCCCTCTAGGTGGTCACAAAGCACCGAGCTGATCTCCCTGTGCTATGCGGCTGCTTCCCACTAGCTATCTATTTTACATTTGGTAGTGTATATATGTCCATGCCACTCTCTCACTTTGTCCCAGCTTACCCTTCCCCCTCCCTCCCCGTATCCTCAAGTCCATTCTCTAGTAGGTCTGCGTCTTTAATCCCGTCCTGCCCCTAGGTTCTTCATGACCTTTTTTTTTTTTTTTTAGATTCCATATATATGTGTTAGCATACGGTATTTGTTTTTCTCTTTCTGACTTACTTCACTCTGTATGACAGACTCTAGGTCCATCCACCTCACTACAAATAACTCAATTTCGTTTCTTTTTATGGCTGAGTAATATTCCATTGTATATATGTGCCACATCGTCTTTATCCATTCATCTGTCGATGGACACTTAGGTTGCTTCCATGTCCTGGCTATTGTAAATAGAGCTGCAATGAACATTGTGGTACATGACTCTTTTTGAATTATGGTTTTCTCAGGGTATATGCCCAGTAGTGGGATTGCTGGGTCGTATGGTAGTTCTATTTTTAGTTTTTTAAGGAACCTCCATACTGTTCTCCATAGTGGCTGTATCAATTTACATTCCCACCAACAGTGCAAGAGGGTTCCCTTTCCTCCACACCCTCTCCAGCATTTATTGTTTCTAGATTTTTTGATGATGGCCATTCTGACCAGTGTGAGATGATATCTCATTGTAGTTTTGATTTGCATTTCTCTAATGATTAATGATGTTGAGCATTCTTTCATGTGTCTGTTGGCAATCTGTATATCTTCTTTGGAGAAATGTCTATTTAGGTCTTCTGCCCATTTTTGGATTGGGTTGTTCGTTTTTTTGTTATTGAGCTGCATGAGCTGCTTGTAAATTTGGGAGATTAATCCTCTGTCACTTGCTTCATTTGCAAATATTTTCTCCCATTCTGAGGGTTGTCTTTTTGTCTTGTTTATGGTTTCCTTTGCTGTGCAAAAGCTTTTTAGTTTCATTACGTCCCATTTGTTTATTTTTGTTTTTATTTCCATTACTCTAGCAGGTGGGTCAAAAAGGATCTTGCTGTGATTTATGTCATAGAGTGTTCTGCCTATGTTTTCCTCTAAGAGTTTTATAGTGTCTGGCCTTACATTTAGGTCTTTAATCCATTTTGAGTTTATTTTTCTGTATGGTGTTAGGGAGTGTTCTAATTTCATACTTTTACATGTACCTGTCCAGTTTTCCCAGCACCACTTATTGAAGAGGCTGTCTTTTCTCCACTGTATATGCTTGCCTCCTTTATCAAAGATAAGGTGACCATATGTGCATGGGTTTATCTCTGGGCTTTCTATCCTGTTCCACTGATCTATGTTTCTGTTTTTGTGCCAGTACCAAACTGTCTTGATTACTGTAGCTTTGTAATATAGTCTGAAGTCAGGGAGCCTGATTCCTCCAGCTCCATTTTTCGTTCTCAAGATTGCTTTGGCTATTCGGGGTCTTTTGTGTTTCCATACAAATTGTGAAATTTTTTGTTCTAGTTCTGTGAAAAATGCCAGTGGTAGTTTG
Organism: Eschrichtius robustus; assembly: GCF_028021215.1. NCBI lineage: Eukaryota > Metazoa > Chordata > Mammalia > Artiodactyla > Eschrichtiidae > Eschrichtius > Eschrichtius robustus. The sequence goes on along the minus strand of NC_090826.1, from coordinate 23,038,863 downwards.
ATAGGGATTGCATTGAATCTGTAGATTGCTTTGGGTAGTATAGTCATTTTCACAATGTTGATTCTTTTCCTGCCTTCTTAAACTGAGTATTTTGAACTTAACTTTTCCTGATAAATTTAGATGTATAAGCAGTAAAAATTAGGTCATACAAAGGAACTCCATGAAACAGAACAGATTAAAAATTGAAATTCACAACTACTTCATATACACAACACCAAGAAAAAAAATGCTTGATGTTCTGTAATGATGTCCATTGAAAGAAATAACTCCTCAGAGGATACACAGGAAAAGCAACAGAAACAAACACAAGGATCTACTTTATCTTTCCTTTTCTTTCTTTTTTTAAATATTTTATTGAAGTATAGTTGATTTACAATGTTGTGTTAATTTCTGCTGTACAGCAAAGCGAGTCAGCCATATATATATTCTTTTTCATATTCTTTTCCATTATGGATTATCACAGGATATTGAATATAGTTCCCTGTGCTATACAGTAGGACTTTGTTGTTTATCCATCCTATATATACTAGATTGTATCTGCTAATCCCAAACTCCCAATCCTTCTGTCCCCCATCCCCCTCGAGGATCTACCTTATCTTTCAATGAAAACTCTGTAGCCTCTTGCAAGTCCCTGCTACTCATGAGTGCTCTAAGCCAGTCAATGCAAGAATGGCAGATGGCAGACCAAATCTAACAACACAGGGGAATGTGACAAAATATTTTGCTCACAGTTGTATTAAAGTATCATTATACATGTGTATTCACACCTCTTCTCAAAGAATTAATTCGCATCTGCCTGGCATCAGAGAAACATAGCCCATACTTTCACCATGTGTTATTTTGCCACTTGCATTTGGTTTTTAATCCAGTACTAATACTGCAGAGCCAAATAATTTAAGTCTTCAGCATTTCTAGCCCTGGCAATCTGTACTATATGTGAGAAAGTAGGTATAGGTGTAGAAACCGGCAGTTAGAAACAGAGGCAGAAAGTTGCATCATTTGTAAAATGTGAAAGATATGAACTCTACAGGATGGTTGGTATAATCAGTGGATATAAAATTACTTTATAAATCCTACATATAATAACTTTTAATGTCATACTTAAGTCTTTGTATTTTTTTTATGGGTTAATATTATTTCAAGAGTATTTTGGGCAAAAACTAATTATGCACACATTGAAATGCAATTCAAGTGAAACATCACCTAGGAGCTCTGGAGAGAGGCAAATTTCTTTCCTTTTCTCCATAAGAAGGCTATGAAAACTACGGATCACCCCAGAGAATCATGGTAGTTGACTGTGGTTCTTGTCTTTTTAAACAGCTCTATTGAGCCATAAAACTCACCCATTTAGACTGTATAATTCAATGCTTTTTAGTATATTCAGTGTTGGAGGTAATGGTTACTTTTTAAGATGTTTTGGTTTTTCAGTTTTATAAATTCATTTGTTAACTATTAAAAGATTTTGATACATAGAGAACACTTAACTTTAAAAATTCAATTAGTTCCCATTACTGAAGGTCTAGGCAAAGAAGAATGCTGGTTGTGATAATCTTGTGGACCCATTAACTCCAGTATTATGTTGCTCTTATCTGACAACAACAGAAACTTAGTTATTTATTAGAGCAGAGAAGCGTAAAACTCAAAACCATCACATTGTGTAAAAGGAGTCTTAAATTCTAGTTCTAGCTCTGTTACTTACTAGCACAATTTCTGCTAGTACGGTATAGGTACAATGGGTATGCAGTGGATCAGTGATCCCATTATCAGAGGGCCCACATGAATCATCTACAGATCTCGAAAAACAAACAAACAAAAAACTCAGCTGATGCTCAGTTCCACAACAGACAGATGTGGTATCTAAAAGTGAGGCCTAGGTATTTGTTTTGTTTTAAAGCTCCAAAGATGATATGGATGTATTCCCCTGGCAAGAATCACTGCAACCACTACTCACTGGACGGATGAACAGCTTGGTTGTGTGATCCTAGGAAGTTATATAACTTTTCTTGTGCCCCGGTTTCCTCATGAGTAAAACAAGAATTCCTAAATGCTTCTTGTCTGCTAGGTTGCTGGTACCAAAGAGGAATATATGGAAATGGTTTGAAAAGCAAAAAGTGCAACAAAAATATAAACTGAAAAATCCTTGTCATCATTATTAGCTTATCCTTGTGACTTCACCCTCTTATCGTATGAACTAGGATGGGAACCAGTTTTACTTCTTCAGCTGGTGAAGCAGATGCTTTGAGCACCAGATATATCAGAAGAGAAAGGGAATGTTCATTAAAATGAGGCCCCTTATAAAGCAATTCTTATTAAAGTTTCCCTAATACACCATCTCTAGCTTAGAGGCTTATATTAATTTAAAAAAAAAAGAAGAGGGAGGCCTAATAGGGGAAAGTCTCTCTATTAAGAGGAATGGAAAAGGATCTAGGAAAAGGAGGGGAAAACAGCTTCCAGAGACATGTTTCCAGTTCTTATACTGAGAAGACAGCACACAGAGGGAAAAAAAAAAAAAAAGACACTTAAAAACAGAACTACAAAAGATTTGTCCTACTCAGTTTATATGCAATTCAGATGATTAAAAGATAATATATGTAAAATGTTTAGAACAGTGTCTGGAACATACTAAGTGCTCAATGAATACTGACTATTGACATCCTTCATTCTCCTTCTTCTACAAAAAAAGAAGTCATCATGGTGAAGAATAAAAAATGCAGCACTGGGAGAACAGTTCTAGATTCTACTTCTAGCTCTGTCACTAACTATGTGACCTTAGGCAAATCACTTGAATTCTAAGGTTAGGTTGCTAACAAATAAGAAACATCAATGGGTATCCTTTTAAGAAATTGGAAAAAGAACAGTTCAATAAAAGTAAAAGGAAAATAATAAAGATACTAGCTGGCATAAACTAAATTAAAAATATATCAGAAGAAAACAAAAGTAAAAGTTGGTTCTTTGGAAAGAGTAATAAAATTAATAGATCTGTAGCAAGATTCTTTAAAAAAAAAAGGGGGGGGGGGTGGGTTCACAAATTACCAATATCAGGAACACAAAAGTGCTAGAGATCTTATAGATATTAAAAAGATACACAACTTTATGGCAATAAATTTGAAATTTTAGATGGAATGGACATTTCCTAGAAAAACGCAATTACCAAGAACTAGAACATCTTAATAGTCCTTTCTAATAAAGACGTTGACTCTGTAAGTAAAGAAGCCTCTCACAAAGGGAGCTTTAGAACCAGCTGGCTTTATAGGTGAATTCTTCCAAACATTAAGGAAGAAATAATACCAATCTTACATAAAACTCTTCCAGAGAACAGAAAAAGAGAGAATCCTTCTCAATTTATTTAATGAGGCCAGCATAAACTTGATACTAAAACCTGACAACATTACAAGAAAGGAAAATTACAGGTCTATCTCTCTCATGAAAATCATTGCAAAAAGCCTAAAATGACATAAGAAAAGTATATTATGATCAAATTGAGTCTACTTCATGAATGCCAAGAAGGTTTAACAATGGAAATCAATCAATGTAATCCACCACGTAACATAAGAAAGGAGAAAAATAGGACTTCCCTGGTGGCACAGTGGTTGAGAATCCGCCTGCCAATGCAGGGGCCACAGGTTCGAGCCATGGTCCGGAAAGATCCCACATGCCGCGGACCAACTAAGCCCGTGCGCCACAACTACTGAGCCTGCACTCTACAGCCCACGAGCCACAACTACTGAGCCCATGTGCCACAACTACTGAAGCCCGCGTGCCTAGAGCCAAAGCTCTGCAACAAGAGAAGCAACCGCAATGAGAAGCCCACGCACTGCAACGAAGAGTAGCTCCCACTTGCGGCAACTAGAGAAAGCCTACGTGAAGCAACAAAGACCCAACACGGCCAAAAATAAATAGATAAATTTTAAAAAAAAGGAGAAAATCATATTATATCAACCAATGAAGTGAAAAGCATTTGATAAAAGTCATCATTCATTCATGATAAAAACTCTTAGATATTTCCTTATCTGATAAGAGGCAGCTACATAAAACCCAGAGCAAACATCACACTTAATGATGAAATACTGATGCTTTCTCCCTAAGACTAGGAGTGAGACAAGAATATATAAAGAACCCCTACAAATTAATAAGACAGACAACTCAGTAAAAATATGAGCAAAAGATTTGAACAGGCACTTCAGAAATAATGATATGCAAATAGCCTATAAACTATGGAAAGGTACTCAGCTTCATCAGGATTTGAGTGAAGATTTTTTTTTTTAAGCACTTTTCTCCCGAGCAGAGAAATTAAACAGAGGGAAAAGAGTTGTAACAGGAAATTCTAATGCACTTAAAATATCACACAGAAAGTGTGGAACATAAAAATTGTGCTCACATTCAACTAAATAAGAAAAATAATCATCTTATTTTCAAATTTTATTTGTTAAGCACTTACAATGCAGCAACTACTGTGGTAATTATCAAGACCAACACCAGTTAAGATCATGTATCTTTAAAAAGTTTTCAAACTGTAAAGATAGGAAGAAGGCATCATGGAATAAACCAAGGAAAAAGGGATTGATCTGGATACCAGAAAATGTGAATTCTGTCTTAAATTTGCAGTACCAAACTAGGTTAACTTTGGACAAATTACTTTTTTAAGCTTCAGACTCTACTTCTACAAAATAAGATGGCTGGAATAAATGATTTCAAAACTATTTTTTTGAGAGGGCAGACAGCAGAAGCAAGAAGAACTACAATCCTGCAGCCTGTGGAACAAAAACCACATTCACAGAAAGATAGACAAGATCAAAAGGCAGAGGGCTATGTACCAGATGAAGGAACAAGATAAAACCCCAGAAAAACAACTAAATGAAGTGGAGATAGGCAACCTTCCAGAAAAAGAATTCAGAATAATGATAGTGAAGATGATCCAGGACCTTGGAAAAAGAATGGAGGCAAAGATCAAGAAGATGCAAGAAATGTTTAACAAAGACCTAGAAGAATTAAAGAACAAACAAACAGAGATGAACAATACAATAACTGAAATGAACACTACACTAGAAGGAATCAATAGCAGAATAACTGAGGCAGAAGAACGGATAAGTGACCTGGAAGACAGAATGGTGGAATTCACTGCTGCGGAACAGACTAAAGAAAAAAGAATGAAAAGAAATGAAGACAGCCTGAGACCTCTGGGACAACATTAAACGCAACAACATTCGCATTATAGGGGTCCCAGAAGGAGAAGAGAGAGAGAAAGGACCAGAGAAAATATTTGAAGAGATTATAGTTGAAAACTTCCCTAACTTGGGAAAGGAAATAGCCACCCAAGTCCAGGAAATGCAGAGTCCCATACAGGATAAACCCAAGGAGAAACACACTGAGACACATAGTAATCAAATTGGCAAAAATTAAAGACAAAGAAAAATTATTAAAAGCAGCAAGGGAAAAACAACAAATAACATACAAGGGAACTCCCATAAGATTAACAGGTGATTTCTCAGCAGAAACTCTACAAGCCAGAAGGGAGTGGCATGATATACTTAAAGTGATGAAAGGGAAGAACCTAAAACCAAGATTACTCTACCCGGCAAGGATCTCATTCAGATTCTATGGAGAAATCAAAAGCTTTACACACAAGCAAAAGCTAAGAGAATTCAGCACCACCAAACCAGCTCTACAACAAATGCTAAAGGAACTTCTCTAAGTGGGAAACACAAGAGAAGAAAAGGACCTACAAAAACAAACCCCCAAAAATTAAGAAAATGGTAATAGGAACATACATATCGATAATTACCTTAAATGTGAATGGATTAAAGGCTCCAAACAAAAGACACAGGCTTGCTGAATGGATATAAAAACAAGACCCATATATATGCTGTCTACAAGAGACCCACTTCAGACCTAGGGACACATTCAGACTGAAAGTGAGGGGATGGAAAAAGATATTCCATGCAAATGGAAATCAAAAGAAAGCTGGAGTAGCAATACTCATATCAGATAAAAGAGATTTTAAAATAAAGAATGTTACAAGAGACAAGGAAGGACACTACATATTGATCAGGGGATCAATCCAAGAAGAAGATATAACAATTATAAATATATATGCACCCAACATAGGAGCACCTCAATACATAAGGCAACTGCTAACAGCTATAAAAGAGGAAATCGACAGTAACACAATAATAGTGGGGGACTTTAACACCTCACTTACACCAATGGACAGATCATCCAAAATGAAAATAAATAAGGAAACAGAAGCTTTAAATGACACAATAGACCAGATAGATTTAATTGATATTTATAGGACATTCCATCCAAAAACAGCAGATTACACGTTCTTCTCAAGTGCGCACGGAACATTCTCCAGGATAGATCACATCTTGGGTCACAAATCAAGCCTCAGTAAATTTAAGAAAATTGAAATCATATCAAGCATCTTTTCTGACCACAATGCTATGAGATTAGAAATCAATTACAGGGAAAAAAACATAAAAAACACAAACACATGGAGGCTAAACAATATGTTACTAAATAACCAAGAGATCACTGAAGAAATCAAAGAGGAAATCAAAAAATACCTAGAGACAAATGACAATGAAAACACGATGATCCAAAACCTATGGGATGCAGCAAAAGTAGTTCTAAGAGGGAAGTTTATAGCTATACAAGCCTACCTCAAGAAACAAGAAAAATCTCGAATAAACAATCTAACCTTACACCTGAAGGAACTAGAGAAAGAAGAATAAACAAAACCCAAAATTAGCAGAAGGAAAGAAATCATAAAGATCAGAGCAGAAGCAAATGAAATAGAAACAAAGAAAACAATAGCAAAGATCAATAAAACTAAAAGCTGGTTCTTTGAGAAGATAAACAAAATTGATAAACCATTAGCCAGACTCATCAAGAAAAAGAGCGAGAGAACTCAAATCAATAAAGTTAGAAATGAAAAACGTGTTACAACAGACACCGCAGAAATACAAAGCATCCGAAGAGACTACCACAAGCAACTCGATGCCAATAAAATGGACAACCTGGAAGAAATGGACAAATTCTTAGAAAGGTATAACCTTCAAAGACTGAATCAGGAAGAAATAGAAAATATGAACAGACCAATCACAAGTAATGAAATTGAAACTGTGATTAAATATCTTCCAACAAACAAAAGTCCAGGACCAGACGGCTTCACAGGTGAATTCTATCAAACATTTAGAGAAGAGCTAACACCCATCCTTCTCAAACTCTTCCAAAAAATTGCAGAGGAAGGAACACTCCCAAACTCATTCTATGAGGCCACCATCACCCTGATACCAAAACCAGACAAAGATACTACAAAAAAGAAAATTACAGACCAATATCACTGATGAATATAGATGCAAAAATCCTCAACAAAATACTAGCAAACAGAATCCAACAACACATTAAAAGGATCACACACCTTGATCAAGTGGGATTTACCCCAGGGTTGCAAGGATTCTTCAATATACGCAAATCAATCAATGTGATACACCATAGTAACAAACTGAAGAATAAAAACCATATGATCGAGAGCCTCCCATCAAGCCTCTTAGATAGCCTCAACCACCAGAGGGCAGACAACAGAAGCAAGAAAAACTACAATCCTGCAGCCTGTGGACCAAAAACCACAGTTACAGAAAGATAGAGAAGATGAAAAGGCAGAGGGCTATGTACCAGATGAAGGAACAAGAAAAAACCCCAGAAAAACAACTAAATGAAGTGGAGATAGGCAACCTTCCAGAAAAAGAATTCAGAATAATGATAGTGAAGATGATCCAGGACCTCGGAATAAGAATGGAGGCAAAGATTGAGAAGATGCAAGAAATGATTAACAAAGACCTAGAAGAATTAAAGAACAAACAAACAGAGATGACCAATACAATAACTGAAATGAAAACTACACTAGAAGGAATCAATAGCAGAATAACTGAGGCAGAAGAACGGATAAGTGACCTGGAAGACAGAATGGTGGAATTCACTGCTGCGGAACAGACTAAAGAAAAAAGAATGAAAAGAAATGAAGACAGCCTAAGAGACCTCTGGGACAACATTAAACGCAACAACATTCGCATTATAGGGGTCCCAGAAGGAGAAGTGAGAGAGAAAGGACCAGAGAAAATATTTGAAGAGATTATAGTCGAAAACTTCCCTAACATGGGAAAGGAAATAGCCACCCAAGTCCAGGAAGCGCAGAGAGTCCCATACAGAATAAACTCAAGGAGAAACACGCCGAGACACATAGTAATCAAAGTGGCAAAAATTAAAGACAAAGAAAAATTATTGAAAGCAGCAAGGGAAAAACGACAAATAACATACAAGGGAACTCCCATAAGGTTAACAGCTGATTTCTCAGCAGAAACTCTGCAAGCCAGAAGGGAGTGGCATGATATACTTAAAGTGATGAAAGGGAAGAACCTACAACCAAGATTACTCTACCCGGCAAGGATCTCATTTAGATTTGATGGAGAAATCAAAAGCTTTACAGACAAGCAAAAGCTACGAGAATTCAGCACCACCAAACCAGCTCTACAACAAATGCTAAAGGAACTTCTCTAAGTGGGAAACACAAGAGAAGAAAAGGACCTACAAAAACAAACCCAAAACAATTAAGAAAATGGTCATAGGAACATACATATCGATAATTACCTTAAACGTGAATGGATTAAATGCCCCAACCAAAAGACATAGACTGGCTGAATGGATACAAAAACAAGACCCATATATATGCTGTCTACAAGAGACCCACTTTAGACCTAGGGACACATACAGACTGAAAGTGAGGGGATGGAAAAAGATATTCCATGCAAATGGAAATCAAAAGAAAGCTGGAGTAGCTATACTCATATCAGATAAAATAGACTTTAAAATAAAGAATGTTACAAGAGACAAGGAAGGACACTACATAATGATCCAGGGATCAATCCAAGAAGAAGATATAACAATTATAAATATATATGCACCCAACATAGGAGCACCTCAATACATAAGGCAACTGCTAACAGCTATAAAAGAGGAAATCGACAGTAACACAATAATAGTGGGGGACTTTAACACTTCACTTACACCAATGGACAGATCATCCAAAATGAAAATAAATAAGGAAACAGAAGCTTTAAATGACACAATAGACCAGATAGATTTAATTGATATATATAGGACATTCCATCCAAAAACAGCAGATTACACGTTCTTCTCAAGTGCGCACGGAACATTCTCCAGGATAGATCACATCTTGGGTCACAAATCAAGCCTCAGTAAATTTAAGAAAATTGAAATTATATCAAGCATCTTTTCTGACCACAACGCGATGAGATTAGAAATGAATTACAGGGAAAAAAACGTAAAAAGGACAAACACATGGAGGCTAAACAATACGTTACTAAATAACCAAGAGATCACTGAAGAAATCAAAGAGGAAATTAAAAAATACCTAGAGACAAATGACAATGAAAACACGACGACCCAAAACCTATGGGATGCAGCAAAAGCGGTTCTAAGAGGGAAGTTTATAGCTATACAAGCCTACCTAAAGAAACAAGAAAAATCTCAAGTAAACAATCTAACCTTACACCTAAAGAAACTAGAGAAAGAAGAACAAACAAAACCCAAAGTTAGCAGAAGGAAAGAAATCATAAAGATCAGAGCAGAAATAAATGAAATAGAAATAAAGAAAACAATAGCAAAGATCAATAAAACTAAAAGTTGGTTCTTTGAGAAGATAAACAAAATTGATAAGCCATTAGCCAGACTCATCAAGAAAAAGAGGGAGAGGACTCAAATCAATAAAATCAGAAATGAAAAAGGAGAAGTTACAACAGACACCGCAGAAATACAAAGCATCCTAAGAGACTACTACAAGCAACTTTATGCCAATAAAATGGACAACCTGGAAGAAATGGACAAATTCTTAGAAAGGTATAACCTTCCAAGACTGAATCAGGAAGAAACAGAAAATATGAACAGACCAATCACAAGTAATGAAATTGAAACTGTGATTAAAAATCTTCCAACAACCAAAAGTCCAGGACCAGATGGCTTCACAGGTGAATTCTATCAAACATTTAGAGAAGAGCTAACACCCATCCTTCTCAAACTCTTCCAAAAAATTGCAGAGGAAGGAACACTCCCAAACTCATTCTATGAGGCCACCATCACCCTGATACCAAAACCAGACAAAGACACTACAAAAAAAGAAAATTACAGACCAATATCACTGATGAATATAGATGCAAAAATCCTCAACAAAATACTAGCAAACAGAATCCAACAACACATTAAAAGGATCATACACCACGATCAAGTGGGATTTATCCCAGGGATGCAAGGATTCTTCAATATACGCAAATCAATCAATGTGATACACCATATTAACAAATTGAAGAATAAAAACCATATGATCATCTCAATAGATGCAGAAAAAGCTTTTGACAAAATTCAACACCCATTTCTGATAAAAACTCTCCAGAAAGTGGGCATAGAGGGAACCTACCTCAACATAATAAAGGCCATATATGACAAACCCACAGCAAACATCATTCTCAATGGTGAAAAACTGAAAGCATTTCCTCTAAGATCAGGAACAAGGCAAGGATGTCCACTCTCACCACTATTATTCAACATAGTTCTGGAAGTTCTAGCCACGGCAATCAGAGAAGAAAAAGAAATAAAAGGAATACAAATTGGAAAAGAAGAAGTAAAACTGTCACTGTTTGCGGATGACATGATACTATACATAGAGAATCCTAAAACTGCCACCAGAAAACTGCTAGAGCTAATTAATGAATATGGTAAAGTTGCAGGATACAAAATTAGTGCACAGAAATCTCTTGCATTCCTATACACTAATGATGAAAAATCTGAAAGAGAAATTATGGAAACACTCCCATTTACCATTGCAACAAAAAGAATAAAATACCTAGGAATAAACCTACCTAGGGAGACAAAAGACCTGTATGCAGAAAACTATAAGACACTGATGAAAGAAATTAAAGATGATACCAACAGATGGAGAGATATACCATGTTCTTGGCTTGGAAGAATCAACATTGTGAAAATGAGTATACTACCCAAAGCAATCTACAGATTCAATGCAATCCCTATCAAATTACCAATGGCATTGTTTACGGAGCTAGAACAAATGATCTTAAAATTTGTATGGAGACACAAAAGACCCCGAATAGCCAAAGCAGTCTTGAGGCAAAAAAATGGAGCTGGAGGAATCAGACTCCCTGACTTCAGACTATACTACAAAGCTACAGTAATCAAGACAATATGGTACTGGCACAAAAACAGAAACATAGATCAATGGAACAAGATAGAAAGCCCAGAGATTAACCCACGCACCTATGGTCAACTAATCTATGACAAAGGAGGCAAAGATATACAATGGAGAAAAGACAGTCTCTTCAATAAGTGGTGCTGGGAAAACTGGACAGCTACATGTAAAAGAATGAAATTAGAATCCTCCCTAACACCATACACAAAAATAAACTCAAAATGGATTAGAGACCTAAATATAAGACTGGACACTATAAAACTCTTAGAGGAAAACATAGGAAGAACACTCTTTGACATAAATCACAGCAAGATCTTTTTTGATCCACCTCCTAGAGTAATGGAAATAAAAACAAAAATAAACAAGTGGGACCTAATGAAACTTCAAAGCTTTTGCACAGCAAAGAAAACCATAAACAAGACGAAAAGACAACCCTCAGAATGGGAGAAAATATTTGCAAATGAATCAACGGACAAAGGATTAATCTCCAAAATATATAAACAGCTCATTCAGCTCAATATCAAAGAAACAAACACCCCAATCCAAAAATGGGCAGAAGACCTAAATAGACATTTCTCCAAAGAAGACATACAGACGGCCACAAAGCACATGAAAAGATGCTCAACATCACTAATTATTAGAGAAATGCAAATCAAAACTACAATGAGGTATCACCTCACTCCTGTTAGAATGGGCATCATCAGAAAATCTACAAACAACAAATGCTGGAGAGGGTGTGGAGAAAAGGGAACCCTCTTGCACTGTTGGTGGGAATGTAAATTAATACAGCCACTATGGAGAACAATATGGAGGTTCCTTAAAAAACTAAAAATAGAATTACCATATGACCCAGCAATCCCACTACTGGGCATATACCCAGAGAAAACCGTAATTCAAAAAGACACATGCACCCGAATGTTCATTGCAGCACTATTTACAATAGCCAGGTCATGGAAGCAACCTAAATGCCCATCAGCAGACGAATGGATAAAGAAGTTGTGGTACATATATACAATGGAATATTACTCAGCCATAAAAAGGAACGAAATTGAGTCATTTGTTGAGACGTGGATGGATCTAGAGACTGTCATACAGAGTGAAGTAAGTCAGAAAGAGAAAAACAAATATCGTATATTAATGCATGTATGTGGAACCTAGAAAAATGGTACTGATGAGCCAGTTTGCAGGGCAGAAGTTGAGACACAGATGTAGAGAATGGACATATGGACACCAAGGGGGGAAAACTGCGGTGAGGTGGGGATGGTGGTGTGCTGAATTGGGCGATTGGGATTGACATGTATACAGCGATGTGTATAAAATTGATGCCTAATAAGAACCTGCAGTATAAAAAAACAAACAAAACAACTAATACTAAACTTTCATTGGGTTATTTGTATGGAAATATGTTAATATAAATGTTTCAGACATTACATGAAATTTCTAAAAATCTTATATTTGTATTTGTATGGAAATATGTATGGAAATATGTTAATATAAATGTTTCAGACATTACATGAAATTTCTAAAAATCTTATATGTTCTGGTATAATGTTATAAGTAATAATCCTAGTTATTACTTTAAAATGTATATCTCAGAAATAACTAATTTTCTTGTCAACTGCATTATTATGAACTTTCATCAAATCTTTAACCGTGGTCATTTTTAAGTCTTTTGTCATTTACAGACAGTTCTGGGTGTACTCTGATGATTTTGCAAATATGTTCCTATAAAAGGGTTTCATCTTCAAGAAATTCATGGAAAAGACTCTGACAAGTACACGTTTCTGGTAACTGACTGTACTGCTGAACTGAATGAATAAGCATTTTCAGAACTCTAATGAAAAACTGATGAACTCATAAAAGTGCTAACAAAAAGATCAAGATGAAAAAAAAAATTAATTACATGGGACTGAGTGAACTGATGAGGATGAGTATAATTTTTGTGACTTTCTGTCTGAATTAAAAAAAAAAAAAATCCCACAAGGACTCAGAGACAAAGAATATAGAAATCAATTTTCACTGCAAAGTAAAGGAGCTGTTACAGTGGAGGATTACTGGACTGAATGTCAATATTATGACATAGTATGAGTGTGTTTCATGTTTGGTAATTGCAATCATTGTTGCTTTTGTTGTGGTCATCCATGTACAATGCTTGGTGTCAGTCTATTTATCTCTTGTAAAAATAAAATACAGTGTGTGTGTGTGAAAAAAAAAATGACAAAAATTAAAAAAAAAAAACAAAAAAAAACCATATGATCATCTCAATAGATGCAGAAAAAGCTTTTGACAAAATTCAACACCAATTTATGATAAAATCTCTCCAGAAAGTGGGCATAGAGGGAACCTACCTCAACATAATAAAGGCCATATACGACAAACCCACAGCAAATATCATTCTCAATGGTGAAAAACTGAAAGCATTTCCTCTAAGATTAGGAACGAGACAAGGATGTCCACTCTCACCACTGTTATTCAACATAGTTTTGGAAGTCTTAGCCACGGCAGTCAGAGAAGAAAAAGAAATAAAAGGAATACAAATTGGAAAAGAAGAAGTAAAACTGTCACTGTTTGCAGATGACATGATACTATACATAGAGAATCCTAAAGATGCCACCAGAAAACTACTAGAGCTAACCAATGAATTTGGTAAAGTTGCAGGTATAAAATTAATGCACAGAAATCTCTTGCATTCCTGTACACTAATGATGAAAAATCTGAAAGAGAAATTAAGGAAACACTCCCATTTACCATTGCAACAAAAAAAATAAAATACCTAGGAATAAACCTACCTAGGGAGACAAAAGACCTCTATGCAGAAAACTATAAGACACTGATGAAAGAAATTAAACATGATACCAACAGATGGAGAGATATACCATGTTCTTGGATTGGAAGAATCAATATTGTGAAAATGACTATACTACCCAAAGCAATCTACAGATTCAATACAATCCCTATCAAAGTACCAATGGCATTTTTTACAGAACTAGAACAAAATATCTTAAAATTTGTATGGAGACACAAGAGACCCTGAATAGCCCAAGCAGTCTTGAGGGAAAAAAATGGAGCTGGAGGAATCAGACTCCCTGACTTCAGACTATACTATAAAGCTACAGTAATCAAGACAATATGGTACTGGCACAAAAACAGAAACATAGATCAATGGAACAGGATAGAAAGCCCAGAGATAAACCCACGCACCTATGGTCAATCTATGACAAAGGAGGCAAGGATATACAGTGGAGAAAAGACAGCCTCTTCAATAAGTGATGCTGGGAAACTGGACAGCTACATGTAAAAGAATGAAATTAGAACACTCTCTAACACCATACACAAAAATAAACTCAAAATGGATTAGAGACCTGAATGTAAGACCAGACACTATAAAACTCTTAGAGGAAAACATAGGAAGAACACTCTTTGACATAAATCACAGCAAGATCTTTTTTGATCCACCTCCTAGGGTAATGGAAATAAAAACAAAAATAAAAAAATGGGACCTAATGAAACTTAAAAACTTTTGCACAGCAAAGGAAACCATAAACAAGACGAAAAGAAAACCCTCAGAATGGGAGAAAATATTTGCAAACGAATTAACGGACAAAGGATTAATCTCCAAAATATATAAACAGCTCATGCAGCTCAATATCGAAAAAAACCAAACAACCCAATCCAAAAATGGGCAGAAGACCTAAATAGACATTTCTCCAAAGAAGACATACAGATGGCCAAGAAGCACATGAAAAGATGCTCAACGTCACTAATTATTAGAGAAATGCAAATCAAAACTACAATGAGGTATCACCTCACACCAGTTAGAATAGGCATCATCAGAAAATCTATAAACAACAAATGCTGGAGAGGGTGTGGAGAAAAGGGAACCCTCTTGCACTGTTCATGGGAATGTAAATTGATAACAGCCACTATGGAGAAAGGTATGGAGGTTCCTTAAAGAACTAAAAATAGAATTACCATATGATCCAGCAATCCCACTACTGGGCATATACCCAGAGAAAACCATAATTCAAAAAGACACATGCACCCCAATGTTCATTGCAGCACTATTTACAATAGGCAGGTCATGGAAGCAACCTAAATGCCCACTGACAGACGAATGGATAAAGAAGATGTGGTGCATATATACAATGGAATATTACTCAGCCACAAAAAGGAACGAAATTGGGTCATTTGTAGAGACGTGGATGGATCTAGAGACTGTCATACCGAGTGAAGTAAGTCAGAAGGAGAAAAACAAATATCGTATATTAATGCATATATGTGGAACCTAGAAAAATGGTACAGATGAACTGGTTTGCAGGGCAGAAATAGAGACACAGATGTAGAGAACAAACCTATGGACACCAAGAGGGGAAAGCAGCGGGGTGGTGGGGGTGGTGGTGTGCTGAATTGGGCGATTGGGATTGACATGTATACACTGATGTGTATAAAATTGATGACTAATAAGGACCTGCTGTATAAAAAAATAAATTAAATTAAATTAAAAAATTAAAAAAAAAATGTGACACAGACACTAAGTAAGGAAATGCTGTTGGGAAAATGGCGCCAATAGACTAGCTCCATGCAGGGTTGCCATGAACTTTAAAAAAAAAAAACAAAAAACTTTTTCTAAGCTCCCAAAACTCTGTGATACTAATGTTAAAGCCACCAAAGCTCTGACTCTCTTCCTTTAGAATTGTTTTACATGCTTTAGCTTTGGAAACTCAAACATTGCTACAACATTTGAAGACAAATTTTTGGAGATTTCCTACCAGGAACATAGTGTATAATTTAATAAGAACTGGCCAATATTAGTCAATAGACAGAGACATCAAGGTTTTTTAAAATCTTGAATTGAACTGTGAGGTTTCTACAGCTAGAAAAATAGAGACAGTCAACATGTTATTTCTACAAGGAACAGAGGCATCTTTATAAGTAAAGCTTTCCTCAGCCATAAAAAGAAACGAAATTGAGTTATTTGTAGTGAGGTGGATGGACCTAGAGTCTGTCATACAGAGTGAAGTAAGTCAGAAAGAGAAAAACAAATACCGTATGCTAACACATATATATGGAATCTAAAAAAAAAAAAAAAAAGGTTCTGAAGAACATAGGGGCAGGACAGGAATAAAGACACAGACGTAAAGAATGGACTTGAGGACACGGGGAGGGGTAAGGGTAAGCTGGGAGGAAGTGAGAGAGAGGCATGGACATATATACACTACCAAATGTAAAATAGATAGCTAGTGGGAAGCAGCCACATAGCACAGGGAGATCAGCTCGGTGCTTTGTGACCACCTAGAGGTGTGCGATAGGGAGTGTGGGAGGGAGACGCAAGAGGGAGGAGTTATGGGGGTATGTGTATATGTATAGCTGATTCACTTTGTTATAAAGCAGAAACTAACACACCATTGTAAAGCAGTTATACTCCAATAAAGATGTTAAAAAATAAATAAATAAAATGTTAACAAAAAAAAAAGTAAAGCTTTCTAATTTGTTCAAAGTACCAAAGCTCACTAACCCTTGAATTGTTGGTTATTTTTGCTATTAGAAAGAAAAGATACATCAGGCATAGTATCTATATAACAATGAAATTTCATTTAGTGGAAGAAGCCATATGGTATCAGACAGACATGAGTTTTTGTTCAAGCTTTGGAACTTACTAGCTGTGAGATCTTGAACAGGTTGCTTAAACTTTCCAGCCTTAATTTTCTCACTGAAAAATGGGGATAAAATAATAAGAATAATAACTCCCCAAAACTAAGATAAACTGGAGGTAGGGTGATTTACCAGACAAGAAAGAGATGCCTGAGGTTGTTATATGAATACGGCAGATAGGAGGATTGAGTGATCATACCTCAAACTTAACATGTCCAAAAGAGAAGTCTTGATTTCCTACATCCCCAAACTCTGCTCCTCTCTCAGACTTTCCCATTGTACTAAATGATCAAGCCTAGGAATAAACCTTGATTTTCTTTTTCTTACCATCTCCAACAATTAATTTACCAGTAAGTCTGTCAGCCCTACTTCTGAATTGTATCCCTGACCAGTTTTCACTGTCTTTAACGCCAATACTCAAGTCCAAACTGTTGTCAGCTCTCACCCAGATCCTGCAACAGACTTCACCAAGATTCTGCTTTACTACCCCTGTAGTGGAGTAGATCTTTGTACTAGCCACGTGTGACTATTTAGGTTTAGTTAAAATTGAGTTCCTCAGTTTCACAGTCACATTTCAAGTTCATATGGCCACATGTGGCTACTGGCTACCAAACTGGATGTCACAAAATAGAAGATTTTCATCAGCATGGCAAGTTCTATGGGACAGCACTGATCTAGACACATGCCAAGCTCACATCTACCTACAGGTCTTTGTACTTGCTACTCCCTCTTCAAGAATGTTTATCCCCCCAGATTTGGGGATGGCTGGCTCCTTCTCATAATTCAGGTTTCAGTTCAAATGAAGCTCCTCAGAGGAACCTTCTAAATTTAGAGCGGACCACTCAATTTGAAACAGCTTCCCAATCTCCCCATCCACAGACACTCTCCATCCCACTACTCTGCTTTATTTTCTTTATAGCACTTATCACTATCTGAACTTGTTTCATTTTGTTTCTGTTTCTACCCATAGAATGTAAGCCCCATGAGGGCAGAACCATGTCTGTATGTTCACAGCTGTATCCCCAATAACTAGAACAATACCTGACACACAGAAGTTTAAAATAAATTGTTGAACAAAGCAGTAAGTAAGTTAAGTATCTGGTAGAACATGGGTTTTGGAGTTAAACCAACCTATACTCCAATCCACTTACCAGCTATCATATCTTAAGAAAAGTTATTTAATCTCTGAGCTTAATTCCTAGTGTTGTGATGAAGAGTAAATAAACAAAGCCTACAATCTGCCTTGTAGAGAAACGTCAGAAAGAAAGAAGCATGACTTGTGGTACGGAAGCACAAAAGTTCTACCGCTTAGGTGATTTCTTTTCCAAGTGTGGCTGACCCATTCCTGATTCCTTTAAAGTGAGCTAGGTATTTCTGATATATGCTCCCATAATGCAACAAACCAGAATACGGCAGCATAGTTCTGGATGATACAAAACAAAATAATAATGCTGTGGCCAGAATATTAACAATATTTTAATGACAGCTAATATTTTGGGGTCACATTAAGTGCCAGCCATTGTGCCAAGCATATCATCTCATTTATTTTCTCATGAAAATTCTTTGAGGTAATATTATATTATCATCATACCCATTTTACGAATGAGAAAACTGAGACACAGATAGAGTAAGTAACTTGCCCAAGAAGATAGATCATAAATGCAGTGGTTGAGATTGGAACCAGGTCCGATTCCAGAACCGAAGCCTGTAACTACTGTAACATGCACCTTGCTTTTATAATAGATAGCATAGAGGTGCAATCAGCAATACTCTATTTTGGTTACTGCCTTCTGAACTTTTATTTATTTGCCACCTCTTTCTAGCTGCATAAAGAACTGAATATGGCTTGGGAATCCCCTGGTGGTCCAGTGGTTAGGACTCGGTGCTTTCACTCCGGGGCCCAGGTTCAATCCCCGGTAGGGGAACTAAGATCCTGCAAGCCACGTGGCAGGGCCAAAAAAAAAAAAAAGAACTGAATGTGGCTTATTACTTCATTTCAGTAATGCTAATGCTCTCAAATCCTTGAGACTAAACTTAGAAAAACTGAAACAGATCTTCTGTCAGTATATACAATTATGAAACTTATTTATTTCCTCCCTCTTTTATTTAAACAAAATTTGGACACTCCAGTAATAGGATTGTTTTTTTGGTCTATAATTGACACATGACAAATGATCTAAACTTTTTCAGTGATTGCACTAGTGAGGCAGACCCCTTCCCTCTTTTCTACTTGAAAAATAACTATTTAAAAATGTTCAAGAGGGGTTTAGCTCAGTATACTACATTAGGTTTCACCCTGTGGTAGAGATTCTGAATTCTAATTCCAATTCTAGTGGTGTTCAATCCACCACTTCCCAGCAGTGGGACCTTGATCTAGTTACTACTCTCTCTGAACCTCTGTTCTCCTTTTCTTAAGATGATTCCACTAAATTCGACAATTAGTGAGATCCATTTCATTTTATCACTGAGATTCTTTAATTTGATTCTCTTATAGATAACTGTACTTAGTTTGAATGTGCCCGATCACATCTGATAACCATTCTTCCTTTATCTCTCTCTAAAGAGTTAGGATAACAAGAAATCATTAATATTCAATACAAACCTCCATCAAGGCTTCGGGATGCCCGTTTGCTTGCTGTACGCTCAAAGTGTGGGGCAGGCCTGTCAATCAGAGCACTAGCTTGCCTGGTCTGAGCCTGAGTTCGGCCACTGTATCGAAATTTGGATCCCAGGGCAAGAAATTTGCTTTTAGGAATGGTGTCTGTAGATGTCAGTCTGGGGGGAAAAAACATGATAATCATATATTATGTATATCATCTCACTCTAATGAGGTTGTGAGATTAAAGACAAAATCAAGTATTAAAAAGTTTCACAATTCTCACAGCTTCCTTATAGTTACTAAGACAAATTTCCAATCAAGCAATCATTATTTTAATTCTGTCAGTTCTCGAAGCAACATGTATAATTTATTTGTGGCTTATATTAACGATATAATCTTATATCTCTATAGGTTTTCAAAATGCTTTTATAGCACTGTACTATTTTCACTATACCCCTGTAATATTTTCATCATTTTATAGATAAAAGAAACTGAACCTCAAAAAAGGTTACTTGCTTAAGGTCATAGCTGTTAAGAAGTTGGGCAGTCACGGAATTCAAGCCCAGAGCACTTTTTCCCCTCTCGTAGAATAATAATTTTGTCAAATGCACTCCAAACTCAATGCCTGGTATTCAATGCCTATTAAGTCCTATTTAATAGGATATTTGGTGTATTTTCAACTCAGTTAGGAACCCCATCTTCTTTCTAAGCAGTACCCTGTGCTCTCTTTTGTCATGGCATTTACTACACTGAATTGAAACAATCTGTTTATGTGCTGGTCTCCACTACGAGACTGTGAGCTCTCTTTGGGTAAAGAATAAAAACTATGACTTATTCATTTTGTGTTTTCACTTCTGGCATAGTGCCTGGCATGAATCTGGCATTCAATAAATATTTGCTGAATAAATGTATAAATTGCTACATCAAATACTACCAAAAAGAGAGTATTTTTTTCTCTTTGGGGTAGTTTAATTCAGCAAATGCTTTCTTTTATGTAATGAAGAATTACATTTTAATATATCCTCTTATTTTGATGCAATGGATTTAAATATGCTATCCTACAAGTAAATGCATTGGCTGCAGCTGAAACCTATACCATAGATATTAAACATTCAAAATAACTCTTTTTTGGAGGGGAGGGGAAAATTAGGAGTTTGAGATTAACATATACACACTATTATATATAAAACAGATAACCAACAAGGACCTATTATATAGCACAGGGAACTATACTCAATATTTTGTAATCACTTATAAGGGAAAAGAATCTGAAAATATATATATGTATAACTGAATCAGTTTGGTGTACACCTGAAACAAACACAACATTGTAAATCAACTATACTTCAATTAAAAGAAAAGGGAAAAAAACCTCTTTTTACTCTTTGTCACCCTCTTTTAAAACTCTGTTTTCTTGGTTTTAAAGAAGATGATGAAAACATAAGCAAATATCTTAATGACAATAATTAAAATTCTTTAATCGAATATAAGGTGTAGCCTCATGTTTTATTTGAAATGAGAATTGAAATGTTATTTTCCCTGACTTGTCTTTCTGTCCAGTGTTCTTTAGTGCTAAGTGTGATATGAAATTACAAATAGAAGAAAAAGTTATCGTCGTTCTCTCTCTTGAGAACCATTCCTAAAGAGTCAAGTTTATTTATGAATGACATGGCATAAAGTCTGGGATTTGCTTCAAAATAATCTGAGAAGTAGTAGGAAGGAGTGAGTGGGGATATAGATGAAGCAAGATTGACCTTGGGGTTTTAACTGTTGAAGGTGGAGTTTGGGACCAGAGGAGTTCATTATACTATTCTCTTCATTGTGCTATACGTGCAATTTTCTAAAATAAAGATATTTTCTTAAAAAGGCAAACTGACAACTAGCTGGCTCTCCTTTCAACAGAAGTAATTATTTGTCTGCTAGATTTTATGTTCCATCAGGACAGGGACTAGAACTATCTAGTGATATCTTCCCAATGCCTAGTACAGTGCCTACACAAAGGGTAAGCACACAGAAAATGCTCAGTAAATGAACACAAGGGGTTAATTATATGTCCTCGTGAAAAGCAAAGGAGATGAAACTTTCTTCTGTCTTCTGTTTATCTGATACAACTGTGCTTCAAAGATGGTTCTCTGTGCTCCCTTTCTGGGGTTGATTAGAACCAAGATAACGATCAGCTTCACATCTTTAACCTTCTAGTATAAGAGCCCCACAGAAGGTAGTTAAGCACTCCTTAGAGAAATTCCATGTGGAGGTAAGTCAGGGTACCTCTTCCTGACAGGACTGGTTTTAGCTCCAGTTAGGGCAATCACAGAGCCTCTAGTAAACACAGGTTCCTATTTCTCATTTCCCTCCTCCTTCTACCATACACAGAAAGGTGCTCTGGGAATGTTAAGACAGTGTTTTTCAACCCAAAGGAGGAGAACTAGACTCATTTTATCTTGCTTAAGATGATCTCACCTGAGCTAAATAAAAGACGGCCAGCCATGCAAAGAAGGAAATTTCAATAGCAGGTTTAAAATAGAAACATGCATAAATAATTTATCCTTGAAAAATACTTAAGTGAGAACAATACCTGAAAAATGTGTGATGCTCTACACAGACTTTCCATAATTTCTTAGCTGCTCGGTAACTGGGAAGTTTGAATCCGATGGTACTTTCATACTGTTCTTGCTATAAATATACAAATAAACATGGAACATAAAGTATTATTCAACTACAGTGATACAGGACCAGAGAAATATGGTGCTGCAGAAGAGATCATTGTGAATAAAAAGAAAGTTACTAGTCTAAGGACATAAAATATCATTTGAAATTTTTTCCTACTTACCAAAAGAAATTTACTCACTGAGAGTGGTTTTTTCTACAGCAAGGAAGCCAGGGAATGCATCTTATATCATTTACACATCTTATTTTGTTCAGAAACACACACACACACACACACACATATACACTGTATATTATTCTGAGACACAATTAAGTCACATTTTGATTGTCCAGACACTGCTCTTCCTTAGTTACTGTCTGCATTTAGGATACTAGACTACTCAATAATCAGGGAATAGGATAGCAGGTGATTCCTCCAATCAACTAATATTATTATGCAATCGTTTTTAGTAATAGGAACTAAAGATTGTGGCTCAAACCAGATTATTGAATTATTAAATGCTTTTTTTTTTCTTTGATTGATCATTAGTTTATCTAGATACTTCTTTGACTGAAGTAAACCACATCCTGCCAGGGCTACTGGAAACACTGTCCTGCTAGTCTCTTGCCTCTTTTTTTCTGCCTTAAGCACACTTTATAAGATGGAAAGGACACTGGCATTTACTTCTAGTGCCTATTATTGCCAATAACACTATGATCAGACAGTATCATCTATATTTTTACACATGAAGAAACTGAGATCAGAGAAGTCACCTGCTTAGTCTCACAGCTATTAAGTGGCAGAACCAGAATTTCATGGTTGCCACTACACCACGCTACTTCTGAATCATCTATTGTAGTCACAATGCTATACTACACTTCTCAAAATCCTACTGTTGTTCTTTATTGCTTTCTTAAGTAAGAATTTTGCATTTTTAGTATATATTATATAGTTAACATTTAAAGAAACCAAGGACTTCCATTATCATATATATATATATTTTTTTTTTTTCCTGCCTTCCCACATTAAAATGTAAGATTGTTGAGGAATGGACTTGAGGACACAGGGAAGGGGAAGGGGAAGCTGCGACGAAGTGAGAGAGTGGCATGGACTTATATATACTACCAAATGTAAAATAGCTAGTGGGAAGCAGCCGCATAGCACAGGGAGATAGGCTGGGTGCTTTGTGACCACGTAGAGGGGTGGGATAGGGAGGGTGGGAGGGAGATGCAAGAGGGAGGAGATATGGGGATATATGTATATGTATAACTGATTCACTTTGTTATAAAGCAGAAACTAACACACCATTGTAAAGCAATTATACTCCAATAAAGATGTTAAAAAAAAAAAAAAAGATTGTTGAGGGATGGACTCTTCTATTGATATTTACTGTTCCTAGGCCCTAGAATAGTGTCTGACACAAAGAAAGCCATCAATAAATATTTGTTGACTGAATGACTCTTGGATTTGAAACTCTTTGACTTTTGCTAGGCACAGGTAAATAACTATGGTATAAAGAAATGCTTCAGTGATAATCCTTATCTGAAATTTTAAGGCTGCACATTCAGTATTTCCATGTTCAAATAATGAGCCATTTTTCACCAGCAGATGGTGATATATACACAAAAAAGCCTCTTTACATTAGTACGATGCTTTCCTGTTCAGAGCTTTTGCCTCTGTCATCTCATTTGATCTTCAAATCAACCTTGACAGAGCAGGTATTATCCCCCTTGAATGGTAAGGAACACTTTAGATTTATCCAGGGTCTTTTACTTAGTAGGTGGCAGAGTAGGCACTAGAACTTTTTTTTTTTAATTTAATTCCTACTTGAACAATTTTCTGCTATACCATGATGGCTCTTTAATATAAAAGTTAAATTTGGCCAGCATTAGTATATTCTGAAAATTGACCACCAACTAGTAACTGAGTTATCTGGTACAAAGTTGAACATCCAACTCTACTAAAAATCTAGAACTTGACCCTAGGACACATTCCCAGTAACTACTAGAACCTACATATACAAATAATTATATAAGGTAAGGTGGTACGAAACATAAGTAATTTAATCCCACAATTTAAAAATCTCATGCTACTTAATTTAAAAATATTTTCCATCAAGCTTTTACCTGGAGTAAACAAGGAACAAGTTTATTAATCCAAATTTCACTTTTGGCCATGGTACATTTACTTACATGAAGAGAACTGTCCAGAAAACAAATAGGAAGGAAGAGAAGAAGCATCACAGGACTGATTAGGAAACAAAATATCAGCACCTAAATAGTTAGCTATAGAGAGACCTCATAGATGACATAACAAGGAAAACAGGAATGAAGAGATGTTTTAGACATGGTCTGTGTTTGATTCAGGAGGAAAGGGAAACACGAATTCTGTACCTCTCCAGGCCGAATCTTAATGAAAAAGCTGCTACGTTTGTAAGAAATCTTCAGCACTTTGGGCCAAGGAAAGCGGTTAATTCTCAGCTTATCTTTGTAAACCAGAAGGCCACTAGAGCAGACACCTAGGATGATATCCACTCCCTCCAAGTCCTGAGGAAAAAAAGCATTAGTGTTTCAGTCTTGAGCAAAGTGCTCAACATAGTCGACTATTATTAGACAATCTGAAGATATCAACAACCAAATACAGTTACAAAGAATACAATGAAAAATAAAGTTTAACCTAACAACCATAACCCATGGGACTATTTGGTCTATGTAAAAATGTTGTTACTATACAACATTTAAAATCAATGTTATTACCTACCACAAATATCTTTAAAATGTCCAAATCAGACTCAGTAATTCTATTTCTATAATCTGTTCTAAGGAAATCATTCAAATCACAGAAAAAGCTTTACACATGATAATGTTCAGAATGTTATAAGAGTGAAAAACTGGATATAACCTAAGTATCCTAGCATTAGGGTTAAATTATTGTTCATCCATATAGTGAAATACAATGTGGCCATTAAAACAGTTAAATAGAATTTGGGAGATAAATGGGAAAATAATTATGCTGTAACATTAAGCAAAATAAAGCAGGATAAAATTACATACATAATTTGATTCCAACAATATAAAAAATATACATCTAAGAAAGATGAATACACCAAAATGTTAATAATGGCATTCTTTAGGTGGTACAATTATGAACAACTTTTCATTTCAGTTTTCTATACTTTCCAATTACAATAAACATGTATTATCTTTTAAAAAGCATTCAAATATGAAAAAACTAACACATGTATGTAAGAAATTCAAACAATACAGAAATGTGTAAAATTTTTTAAAAATCTACCCTCCTCTTCCCACACTCTTTAACAGTAACCAGTACTGATTTGATAATTTCCAGGATTATCCTATTTTCTAGGCACATACAATTATGTATGGATAATATATATATATATATTATTAATATATCACCTTTATAATGAGGAAAACAACTAGAAAAAAATTAAAATTCAGTCCTTGAGGGTGGAAACTGTATCTAAATTATTGCTGTATCACTCCAAATACTGTTATTGACAACATGCTCAGTAAGTGTTTACACTGAGTTTGTTACCTGCCCACATTATTAATCATAACTTATTACGGCAAATATTAGTAAATTCTTTGCTTCAGATTTATAAAAATCTTGATTCATGTAGGTTGATAAATTAGGAAATTTCAAGGTATTTTAGTAACAACATACACTAAGCTTAAACCTTCAACCACTACTATCAATTATTTCACTCATTATTAGTGACTGAGGGAACATCTGCTTTTCTTTTGTCCAAGAAACATGGACATACACACATCTTACCCACTGAAGGAATCGACTGCTATGAGGAGTAATACAGCCACCATCACCACCCCTCAAAGCCACTGTGAAATGTCACTCGGCTTGCACCTCATCTACCTTCACAATATTCTCATAAAACTGAGCCTATGCAGCCTCCAAAAAGGCTTCCCTTAATAATTCACAAAAAGACACTAATTTATTTTTACCATGCCTGTCTGTATATGAAAATCCTAGGGCAGGCATTTTGGTCTCCCAGTTCTGAAGTACTCAAACCTATCATTATCATAGTCAGCAAATAATTACTATGGTAGCTATGGTAGCTGCATGTCCTATACATGTACGTTTAAGTCAGCAGACCACAGGACTTCCTGGAGGCCAGGGCATAGGGCTATGCATACTACCAAATATACATGCACAACTATAATTCTTGTTTTTCTATGATAAAGTGGTCATCCCTCCAAACACCATGATAATTATAGGAGTTGACTCTATTCCTTATAAACTCAGTATGAGAGAACTCAGATTTTTATAATTACTGATGTTAAGTATAGTAAGATTTTTTTTAAGTATAGTAAGTTATAAATATTATCCTCAGGTCAAAAAGGAACAGTAAGTTACCAATAAAGCCGTATTTGCACACCTCTTTATTAAAGAAAAGATTTTAATTAAATATATAATATTAATCATCTATGTCTGTAATTCAAGGAAAATAAATTTCACCTGAGTTAATCTCTACAGATAACCATTTATTTAGATAAGTAATAAAAAACCAGAGTTATATGCTTCTAGACTGCTCCTTTTCCCAAAATGAGTATAAAGAAACATATTAGTGCCTACGTGTGTTATGTACAAGCACAATAGAGAGAAGAAGAAATTATATTCAGCTTCAATTCGATGACTACATAACAGAATTTCCCAGAAGATGGCCCCTTAAGTTTTTAAAGGCTGTGGGTACAACTACATCTCTCTTTTAACTGTATGTTTTGGAGAAACAATTTGCTTTACAACATTTGCTGTAGAAATATGCTGCCTGACTCCTCATGTAATCCTGATAATTACTGAATTGACACCAGCCTCCAGCAGAAATTGAGAAGCAAAACCTAACAATTTCAGTTCTGGACCTGATCTGATCTTCCTACCATCTACTTTTGAGATTCACAGAAGTTACAGTACCCAGCCCAAAACAATCCAGAGCAACATCTTAAGAAAACTCACTAACATGCAATGAAATTTTATTAGTTATTAGAATGTAAATAAGGAAGAAACTTCAGATACAGATAGATATTCAGGCTGGGAGAAGCCTGAAAGGTCATTTTAGTCCAATCACCCACCAAATGTTTGAATGTCCTTTTCTAAATTCCTACCAAGTGATTATTCTGCCTAACCTGGAATATCTCCAGTGATAGACAACTCAATCCCTTCTGAGGTAGCCCATCCCATCTTTGAAATAGCTCTGTGAGACAATGTGTCCAACTGGGCTGAAAAGTATTTCCCTGCAGTTTTCATTTTACTGGCTCTAGTGTTATATCTTGGAGCCATAGTAAAATCTTTACTTCACAAGTTAATCCTTGAAATCCATGAAGACTGACATCATATCTTTCTTAAAGTTTCCCTTCTGTGGGTTAAGTATCCCTATTCCTTTGCCTGTTTCTCATTGGACATGGTTTTGATTCTCCATCACGCATCCTAGTTAAATTTCTCTAAATGAACCTCAGATCATCCCTTGAGCCCTTTCTTTCTCTCACAAACTCCTCAACCTCCCCAGCCATTTCAGTAGCTGAAGATGAGAGAAGTCAAGCGACATCCCTTAAGTATTCATTGTGTTAGGTTGTATTAGGTAGAACTAGGATGAAAGCTCAAGTTT
The DNA here is from genome assembly GCF_028021215.1 of Eschrichtius robustus. Classification (NCBI taxonomy): domain Eukaryota; kingdom Metazoa; phylum Chordata; class Mammalia; order Artiodactyla; family Eschrichtiidae; genus Eschrichtius; species Eschrichtius robustus. Next base: position 23,011,046 of record NC_090826.1, on the reverse strand, counting down.
CCAAATCCCTAACCTAGTGGTTCTCAAATGAGCCACTGTGGTTCCTCCCGTGTGCATTAGAATCACCTGGAGAGCTTGTTAAACCAGACTGCTGGGCTCCACCCACATAGTTTCTGATTCAGTGAGACTGGGATGGAACCTGACATGAGCATTTCTAACAAGTTCCTAGATGATGCTAAATGCTGGTTCAGAGACCACACTTTGAGAACCACTACCTTACGCCAATGATTCTCAGATTCAAGCATGAAGGAGGATCATTTGGGATATTCATTAAATCTGGAGACCTAGCCTCTCCTCCAAAGTAATTCAGTAAATCTGGGAGGAGCTCAGGAATCTGCATATTTAATAAACACCCCGAGTGATTCTGATATAGGTGATGTTTTCTGTGAAACATGCCTCACTGTCTCTCTATATTTTCAAATATATCTGCATTTTAGGAAATTATCATTTCTTTTGCTCTTGGTGCTATATCTTTTGATCCTTACGGTTGCTTAGGTGTGAAACTTCATTCTGATGGTGGAATTGTAAAAGGGCAATTCAACTGATACACTTAATACACTTGACTGGTTCAACTGATAGACTCAAAATTCCAACAAGAATTACTATCTCCTCTGAACGTTTTGTAATACCCCAGATAAAGGTTGGTAAGAAATAGTATATGACACAGGTCTGATACATGCATATTAATAAAGGCCAAAGTTACCATTACCTTTGCTTTATGAAGGTCAACACCATACATAGACAACTTTTTGGCATTCTCAAGAAATTCCAGGTCAGCCTGAGCTGGAGTCATGGACCTTTGATAGAAGAAAAACAAAAAGACTTTCAGTGTCAACATTTACAATAATAACATTTGTATATTACTTGTACTTTATATAAACATATAAACATATACATACCAATATGTATGTAGATACATTTCATAGTCCTAAAAGTAGACTATTATGTATGGAAAAGGACTCTTATCACTACCTGTGTCTAAATAATTGAAATATGCCTTGGAAAAAGAGACTTTGGAGGAACAAAAAGTCACCAAAAAGCTATCAGAAAAAAAAAGTTAAAAAATAAAAACCTACTAAATTTCTTTAAAGCTACCTCATCCACCATCAGTTCTGCCCCTCCCTCTCCTTAGCCCTTTTCTCCCACACATATAAACTCCTCCCACTAATTTATCTTGCCAAGGAGGTAACCAAATTAAATCCTCTGAGAGCATGGTACAACTTACAATATCCTCTTAACTGCCTTTTTCTCTCCCTATCCCTGAATTGAGTTAATATGGAAATTAAACAGGAGGGCAGCTGAAGTTGCTTAACTGGGTATTCTTAATGGGGGCAGGCTTGATGAAAAGAAAATTTCTGGTAACAGATGGTGTCCTGCCCACTAACCTAAACAAAATAAATTGGTTAATAGAGGCATGTAGATAATGGGGCTGCTTTCTCTGTTATTAAGATGTCTTCATTACTAGGCATATAATGAATTAAATTTGTTTGAAAACAATCAGCCTCACTGTCTAAACACTCACTGTGACAGTCTTTCCTTCTCCTTTATAACTTTCTTCTCTTTTGAAAAGTGCTCATGAGCTGTTATGCTGAGCTTTGAAGAAAAAAATATTACTCCTAGTGCTGTGCAATTCAGACCAATCAAACAGAACTTCATAGTAACAATAAAGCAGCCATACCCCCAAGGAAAAACCATGTAAATGTCTATTTCCCATAAGACTGCCAGCCTCAAGCTATATAAAGCAGCAGTGACCTATTCATTTAACAAGAGAAAGTCTCTTCCAAACCCATCTGTCTTTATCCTCATTAAAAAGAACAAAGGGTTCCCTGGAATAACACCCCCCCCAATAAAAAAAAATCTCAGGAAAGAAACTGCAGATTTGTTCATGACTCTGCATCTCAGAATAAAAACTTCCTTCCACAAGCTCTAAACCATCATACCTGAATGCTCTTTATTAATGACTCTGAAATTGAACACAAAAAAGGAGAATGGGAAAATAAACACATATACAAGTTTGTATATTCAAGTCATTAAAAACATCTCAGGAAATTTTTGTAGTTTTTTTTCTCCTCATATAAATTATATACTTTTCTAGTTAAGGTTACTCCCATTCTATGGTTTTTTGGGTTTTTTTTCTTTGTTGTTGTTAGTGTTAGTATTATTGATGGCTTGAATTTTAGGATTCGAAGCTGGAATGGAGCTTGAAGATTATAGAGTCCAACACTTTCACTTTGCTGATGAAGAAACAAGCGTGGAGGGTTTACATGGTCATAGGCAAGTTATGACTCAGTTTAGGGCAGCAGGCTTTAGCCAGGACCCCAGTCACATCACTGCAGCTGGAATCCTGGCTCCTGAACTTAAGAGTGGTGACCTCAGTCTCCTAACTATAAAGTAAGAAGCGTAATAATACCTACTTCCTGAGACTAGTATAGGCAATGATTTTTTTTTTAATCTTTGCTGAATGAATGAATGTGACTAGTAGGATAAAATGAGATAATGCTTGTGAAACTGCTTTGTAAAATATAAATGTTTATTATTATTGCACGCTTAGGTTTCTGATGGTACAGTGGTACATCATAAGCAACTCATAAAAGAGAAATAATTTTAATCACTTGAATTTGAAGACAAGTTTTAAGACATTAAATGAAGCAATCATGATGAAATCTTCCCCATACTCCTCCAACTCTAAGGGACATTAACGGGGTCAATCAATTTGAATACAGATTTAAATTTCAAACTATGAAGTTAAATTCTTTTCTAATAAGTAAGCATGCTTTAAAATTGTATTGGGCTTCCCTGGTGGCGCAGTGGTTGAGAATCTGCCTGCCAATGCAGGGGACACGGGTTCGAGCCCTGGTCTGGGAGGATCCCACATGCCGCGGAGCGACTGGGCCCGTGAGCCACAACTACTGAGCCTGCGCGTCTGGAGCCTGTGCTCCGCAACAAGAGAGGCTGCGATAGTGAGAGGCCCGCGCACAGCGATGAAGAGTGGCCCCCGCTTGCCGCAACTAGAGAAAGCCCTCGCACAGAAACGAAGACCCAACACAGCCAAAAATAAATAAATTAATTAATTAAATTTTTAAAAAAAATTGTATTAAGGGCAGGTGGTAAGAAGCGATCTTTAAAACTATGACTTTCCTTGTTAGTTGAAAATAATATTTATATTTGAGGTTTGGTTGATGCTTTGCATTTAACATTTTTTTATATAACTAAAAAAATTTTGAAACACACTTAGAAGTTACCTACAATACAAACAATTTTTCCTGAACCATTTGAGAGCAAATTGTCAACCTGATGACCAATCACTCCCAAGTACTCTGGTGTGTAATTCCTACAAACAAGGACATTCTCCTACATAACCTCCACAGGACTCTGAAAACAAGGAAATAAACAGTAATACATTACTTCAATCTAATCCTCAGACCCCATTCAAGTTTACCCAGTTGTTTCCAAAATGTTCCGTATGGCAGAAGAATCCAGTTAAGCCTCATGGAGTTTCATTTAGTTCATCTCTCTTTCGTCCTCTTCAGTCTGGAAAAGTTTCTTAGTCTTTCTTTGACTTTCCTAATCTTGAACTTCTAAAGATTATAAGCCAGTTATTCTATAGAATGCCCCTCAATTTGGGCCTGTCTGATGTTTCTCCATAAATTGACCCCATAAGTTATGCATCTTTCACAGGAATATCACAGAAGTGACCCTGTGTTCTCACTGCATCCTATCAGGGGGAACATGATTTCAATTTGTCTCTTCCAGGAGATGTTCATTTTGATCAGCAATGTCTGCCGGGCTTCTCTTCCATGAAATTCCTCTTTACCTCTTTGTAATTAATAAATATTCTGTGGGAATGTATTTGGAAATAGTCTATTCCTTGTCAAACTTTTAATCTATTCACTCATTTATATCAGTATGGACTCAGGGATTCTCAGCTTATTCAATGTAATATAATCAATTATTTTCCTTATTTATTTTAGTGCTTAAATCGTCCCAGATTTGGTTAGTGGGAGCCTTTCTAAGCTGGATTCTGTGTCCCTCTGACCATTTCCCATCATTTTTTGAGCACCTCCTTCTGGCACAACGTAGAGTCAGAGTATGTGAGTATGCGTGTGTGTGTGTGTGTGTGTGTGTATACCTATTTACATCTCTATCTATCTATCTACTTATCTATCTATCATCTATCTATCCATCCATCTATCTATTGGAAACAATGAGTTTACATTGAACCCTCCAGTTTTGATGCAATACCACAGGGTTCATTTTAATTTCTCTCTCACTCTAATTTGTATCTCCCTTTACTGACAGTCAGAAACCTGGCTCCCATTATCCTTAATACAACACATTGACTCATTTGATCAACCCCCTGTACATAACCAATCTCTCTTTGCTGCCACTGACCCCTCCTCCACGTGGGTGCCCTCTTCACTGGCTTAGACTCTGAATTCTCCATGCTAGGCTGCTCCCCACACAAGTCCTCCTTACCTCACTCAGGTTCTGACTCCTGGTGTTAGGCTACCCCTTCCATAGACATCTTCTTCACCCGGCTCAGGCTTCAACACCTGTATCAGGTACCATCCCATAGGGATGCCCTCTGCAGGCCTTACCCTCACATGGATGCCCTTCTCACTCTGCTCTGCCTGTGATAACCACAACCACGTGTCCACACGACTGCCTTTTCATCCTATTTGAGCTCTGACTTCTCCTGCCAGGCTGGCCCCCACAATGAACATGCTCCCCACCCTGCTTAGGCCCCAATATCCCCAGCCAGACTGCCTCTCAGCATGGATGACTACCTTGCTCTATCCCATCTAACGGCTTTAGAACACAATTGTTTCAGGAAGCTTTTTCTGATTATAAAAATCATTCATTCATTGTATAAAATTTGGAAAATATCTTTAAGAGCATAGAAAAAAAAAAAAAGAAGAAAATCTCCCATAATCCCACCAACCACAGATACCTGTGCATAAATACAAACATATATTTAACAAATTTAAATCACAAATTAAACTTAAATTATTTTCAACTTAACATTTTAAAGACTATGGTTTTTCCTAAATGTTTGAAGACTCTTGAAAGTAGTAACAAACTATCTGGGAAGAGATTAGACAGCTCTAAGCCATTAGGAGTACTGTCCTGAATTTATTCAGTACCACCTAATAATTTACTACTTGAAACTACTGCAGCTTACAGAAGTACCTAACCAGGGAGCTTTGGCACTGGTTAACTTTCGCTCATTAAAAAGAGAAGTTATAACAAAATTTCCCTGTATTTATTTTGAGCAAGTGGAGTCAAGATATAGAGCCAGTCAGTGAGTTCCAATGTTATGTGACAGCCTTTTTTTTTTTTTTTTTTTTTTTTAATGGGAAAAGTTGCTTTATTCAGGAGGCCAGCAACCTGGGAAGACGGTGGATTAATGTCCTAAAACCATCCCCAAGTTGCTGGTTAGGAGACAAAGGTTTTAAAGGCAGTGTGAGGGAGGGGGCTACAGGGTGCATGATCAGCTCATGGACAATTCTCTGATTGGTTGGCATCAAGGTGAAGTTTCAAGCATCACCCATCTTCTGGTTTCAGCTGATTTGGGGTCTACATGCTTGTGGTCAGCAGTTTTCATCTGGCGGGGTTGTGACAGCCTTTTAATAATGTTGTTGCATCTTCTAATTAAGGACTGTGGTTTCAAATAATTAAGTGGGGGACAACTGACAACTTTACATACCATCTTAGTCCCCATAAATGGAGGACAATTTGTTTTAAAGCTTGATTTGCTACTGTAAATTTAGTGTTAATTATAGCTTCACGGTCTCTGTCTAGGCAAAGGGCCACTACTAAGAATTCCATGTATGTAGGCTATCTTCTATTTATCTGAGGAGCAGGGTAGTATTTACTTGTATTTTTCAATGCATAGTAAATGCTTCTGCCTAAGCAGAAGTCTCTTTGGACTGTTAAAATGTCACGTTGTTGGACATAATTAAAATTTCCATTTTGCTTTCTGTTTGTGAGGATTGACAATCTTTACAAAAAGGAGCAAGTAAATTCCAAGATGACAGACCTCTAAATTTTCTAATCATGGAAATCGATTATTGCTCAATTTCTATCTGTATACCTCACAGACCATCAAGTGGACCATATCCACCTGTCCTCTGAGATCGTTTCACCTATTTGGGTTTAAACTCAGTTAGTTCCAAAGAGCAGTTCTCTAAACCCAGACTCACATTTATTACTTGTAAAATGGAATAAGAATCATTGTGCAAAGCACTTTACATGAATTTCTAATTTAACAATCACAAAATTCACATCATCACCCTTATTTTTCAGATGAAAAAACTGAAACTTAGAGAGTTTAAATAACTTACTGAGTCATAAAGCTAATAAGGAGTGGAGCCTGAACTCAGCCTAACTCAGGGGTTCTCAAACTTTTTGACCTCAGGATCCCTTCACTCTCAATAATTACTGAGGACTCTAAAGAGTTATTTTTTTCTTTTTTTTTCTTTTTTTTCCACACACACACACACTGTATTTTATTTTTACAAGAGATAGACTGACACCAAGCACTGTAAATGGATGACCACAACAAAAGCAACAATGATTGCAATTACCAAACACGAAACACACTCATGCTATGTCATAATATTGACTAAACAGTTTTTTTTAATGTGAGTTATTTCTATCAATATTTACTATATTAGAAATTAAAACTAATAAAATTGAAAACTATTGATTAAACCTTTAAAGAACAGTAAGTCCCCTACTTATGAACCTTCAAGTTGTGAACTTTCAAAGATGTGAATGTGCGTTTGCATGTCCAATCACATAAGTTAGTTCACGTGTCTGGCATACATTGTCACGTGCTTGCATTCTCTACAAGTGGTTGTGCTTTTGTGTACTTTGTACAGTACTGTAGAGTATAGCAGTACAGTATCTTTATTTCAAGCCCAGGATGTCCAGAAGCAAGCGTAAAAGCAACAGTATATAGCCGATTGTGTTAGTTGGGTACCTAGGCTAACTTTGTTGGACTTACGAACAAATTGGACTTAACGAATACGCTCTCCGAACAGAACTCGTTTGTATGTAGGGGACTTACTGAATAACAATAAACGACTCGTATTTTAACATGAAAAATTTTTTGTGTGAAAAATAACAGTATTTTCCCCAAATGTAGTTAAGGAGTGACATTGCTTTACATATTTACAGATTTTTTTTAATGTGCGGCTTAGAAGACAGCTAGATTTTCCTACCTGCTTCTGTATTCAATCTGTTGCAATATTTTGTATGGTTGTAATATATGAAGAAACCTGATCTCACACAGATATGTAGTTGGAAAAGGAAGAATTGATGATTAAAAATATTCTTCTTTGATACTACACCAAAACTTAACAATGGCAGTTTCCTAAAGGTTAGTTGCAATGTGAAATCTGAAAACATATCAGTGAACTTTTTGTACCATATTACATTAAAATCCATTGGTCTATCTTGCATTTTGAATGGGCCTTTTATACAGATGCATGATTTTGTAACCTCATGCATTTCATATCTGAAAAATACTGGTTGGCTGAGTAATGCAAGTTTTCCAAATGTTGACACATTTCATTGTACAATATTACAAGAAAAGAATCACATTCATTAAAATAATCACCAACTTCATCAGAAAAGTCGTTTAAGTATTTGGAACCTGTCAAGATCATGACGGCAAATACAAATTTTCCAAAATTCTAATTTTCATTTGAAAGCTTGAATTTTGTCATTAACAACAAATACTATCAGTCATTTAGCAATCCTTAAAGGACTGGCTCATTTCATTTTTGAGGCAATGTACGCCAAATAACCAAGTCTGAATAATCATAGTCACTTTTTCAAGTAAAAAAGGTGTTGCATTAAAAAACTGGCTAATGCAGCTGAGAACTCAAAACAATTACACATGTGCTTTTCTTCAAGACAAGTACCTCAGTATGCAGCAGAAGTGCTTCCTGTGTACTTCCCATTAAATCACACAGAATATTAAACAGGATGTATTTCAGATTTAATAAAATCAATACTCTTTACTGCTTCATCATGAAAATTTTTAAGTGAACTGGCAGGTTTAAAAATATTTTATTTTATTTTTTAATTTTTAACTGCAAGTTAAAAAGTAAAAGTGTGGGACTTCCCTGGTGGCACAGTGGCTAAGAATCTGCCTGACAATGCAGGGGACATGAGTTCGCGGCCTGGTCCGGGAAGATCCCACATGCCGCAGAGCAACTAACCCCGTGCGCCACAACTACTGAGCCTGCGCTCTAGAGCCCACGAGCCACAAATACTGAGCCCATGTGCCTCAACTACTGAAGCCCGCATGCCTAGAGCCCATGCTCCATAAGAGAAGCCAACACAATAAAAAGCCTGCGCACCACAACGAAGAGTAGCTCCCGCTCGCCACAACTAGAGAAAGCCCATGCACAGCAACGAAGACCCAATGCAGCCAAAAATAAATAAATAAAAATAAATACACACACAAAAAAAAGAATCTTGGAGACTGCCGGCAGTCTGTAAAACAACACCATATGAAAAGAGCTGGCCTGGGACTTCCCTGGTGGTGCAGTGGTTAAGAATCCGCCTGCCAATGCAGGGAACACGGGTTCGAGCCCTGGTCCAGGAAGATCCCACATGCCACGGAGCAACTAAACCCGTGCGCCACAACCACTGAGCCTGCGCTCTAGAGCCCGCGAGCCACAACTACTGAAGCCCATGCGCCTAGAGCCCATGCTCCGCAACAAGAGAAGCCAATGCAATGAGAAGCCCGCATGCTGCAACGAAGAGTAGCCCCCGCTCGCGGCAACTAGAGAAAGCCAGCGTGCGGCAACTAGAGAAAGCCGGCATGCAGCATCGAAGACCCAACACAGCCAAAAATAAATAAATAAATTTATATTAAAAAAAAAAAAGAAAGAAAAGAGCTGGCCTAATCCAAAGGGTGATTATAAACGTTAAATATGATATTATACATAAAGTGCCTAGCATAGTATCTGGCACATAATAACAGACACACAATAATTAGCTGCTTATAATGTTATGATGATTATGTAACAATGCTATAAAGGAGAATCAAGCATTGCATGAGATTTAGACTATAAAGTCCTCCCAAACCTGAAATTCTACTATGATCAAATAACCATTAAAATAATCATCAGATATTAAAGAATTAGTGTTAATTTTATTAGGTGTGATAGTTGTATTGTGTTCTTAAAGTCTGTATCCTGGTATATACTTAAGTTTTTATGGGTGAAATTATATGATTTGCTTTAAAATACTGTCGGGGAAAAATATGGAGGGGAATAAATGACTCAAGAAAGCTACAGGGGTAATAACTGTTGAAGCTGAGTGATAGATAAACTGGGACTCCTTAAAAAAAAAAAAATCATCAGAGACAGAAGTTAGGTATCAATCATAATCTGATACCACTATTTTCTGCTGTTTTGCTCCACAGCAGCAGTAAAATATTTTCTTTTACCATTTTATTGATTGCTCAAAGATTACACTACCAGTAAAAATTATTTTTAAATTATTAGAAAAAAAGAACATTTCCCTACAATCCTGACATTTTAACAAATCAAATTATTTTAATTGATTGCTTCTTTCCACTACTTGCTTTTGTATATATATGTGTGTGTAATTATATATTTTATGTATATATATATATAAATTTCTAGAATCATAATCAGAATATAAATAAGTATATTAAAAACATATTTAAGGACAATACAACATGCTTAAGTTACAATCATCAACTAGTTGAAAGTCATATATTAGTGGTCTTAGATATCAGAGCACTGTAATGTATACGCTCACACTTGAAAAGCAAACCTCGGCAGGTCTCTGTAGAAACAGTGTGACCTCAGGAGAGTAAGGTGATAGTTATAAGACTATTGCTATGTAGGTTGTAGACTTTAAAGTCCTCATTATGGTTCTCATGACTGCGGGACCGGAACCTACAGGGAGAATAAGGCAACTAGAATTGGGGCACCTTGAGTTCAAACTCTCTCATTTGAGGCATCTCAATCCATGCAATCCTACTGGAACCACTCTGAGGAAAATAAGATGGCTCAACGGCCAAATAGAATACCTGTTCCTACCATGAAAAGCCTACTAAGACCACTCTGGACTTCTCAGCAGTATGACCCTTTGGGGCATCCTAGCCTAACTCAAGCTAACATAATTCAGGGTACCAACTCAAGGCCAGGATCAGACAGTCTCCTTAATATGCTAAGGCAGCTTGTAAAATTTAGCTATAACAAGTCACTCAAATAAGGATGGGATGTATGGTAGGAAGAAACACAAATTTTTCTGGGACTTTAATATTAGCTGACATTTATTGAATTTTTACTATGTAAGACGTTATATTAAGTTTTTACACATATTACCTTTTCTAATCCTATGGATCACCCTATTTCCTCTGAGGTAATGATCTCTATCAGACATATAAGGAAACTGAGGCTCAGAGAGATTAAGTGAATTACCCAAGGTCACAGGCCAGGACCAAGCAGAGCCAAGAATTCAACCCAGCTCAGTCTGAACTTGTTCTTGATCACTGTGTTATACCTCCCAACATTAACAAATTATTTCCATGAAAAAAAAAAATTAGTGAATTCAATAAAGACTTTTAAAAATACCTTCAGGGGTTTCATGGGCCCTCTGAAGTCTATCCATGTACATAGACCCCAAGTTAAGAACCTCTGCTCTAAAGATCTCAAAGCATCTAATACAGCATAATACATTTAAAATCTGGAAAAAAAAAAGGTAAGGCAATAATAATAATAGCTACCATTTATTGAGCACCTACTATGTGCCAGATACTGTGCTTAGTGCTTTACATATATTACCTCATTTAGTTTTCATCCAACAATGCAACACCTATTACTCTGATGAGAAAACTGAGGCTCAGAGGGTTTAAATGACTTTCCCAAAGAAGTGGGAGGGAACTGAGCTCAAGCTGACTCTTTCTATGGCACCAGTTCCCACTAAGGCAAACACTGAATCAATCCCAGGTCAAGGGTTTAAACTTACTGTCAAAGTAAACACAGAACAAATCCTGGAGACATATTTACCTGTATGACTTATGCAGTTCCATGACCTTCTCTTCAAGTTCCTTGGTCTGATTTGGGGCCAGTTTAAAATCACTAACATAATCTGCACCATGGAGTTCTGGGTCATAGTCTCCCAGCTCAGCCTGGATGGTATAAGAACCTAATAATGCTAAGGTTGCAAATGAACAGGGCAGACGTCCTGCAACTATGTCCTGCCGAAGTTGAAGACATAAATAATACCTACAGCCAAAGAGAAAAGATGTTACCATGTCAGCAACAAAAACAATAACAAAATACAGAGAGAGAAAAAGGAAGAAAACGGGAGAGAGAGGTAGGGAGGGAGAAAGAAAAAGAATGATTAAGTAAATATGAGATAATATTAATAATTGTTCAGTGTAGGTAGAGGGTATATGGTTGTTCATTGTACTATTTCAATGTCAGATGGTAATAAAGGCTGCTTGGCCCCCAAACTGGGTCCTTTCTTTTCTATCACGTTGCTTTGCCAAATGCGTAGATACTGCCTTTCATATACAAAGATGACATTACTGATACATTTTCACTAGGATATGAACGTTCTTTGGTATGTTTTTCCTCCAAGATGGGCTTAAATTGCATGCAGCCTTCCACACACTATCATCTTGTAAGACCGATTCCACCTGTATGCTAAACTATAGGGAATTCAGATGGTGGTTGAAACAGTTAAGTCCAACAAACTGAGTGACCCTACATATGTCAGACACACCATATGGTATTCACACCCATGGCCCTGACCTCCTTAGCCCTTGTTCTGACTGGGTTAACCAGTTCAGACTCTTTTACCAAACAGGAAAGCTGGGAGGTATGATTAAATTGAAAACTCCTATATTAATTAGAATCATATTTTTGATTTGACCATAATTAGATGCTGAACAACATATGCACCAGCAACCATTTTTGCTATCTATGATTAGTCACTACATACATCCTTTTTAAAAAGTCAGAGCAATGCCAATCAAATCATAAGAATCTTAAACTCCTCTAAAATGTAGGTAATTAGTACAGAATTTTAGGGATTTGTTTTGTTGTATATATAGTAAACCTTAATGAAGAAAGATGAATAAGTAGCAACTCTAAGAGACAAATATTACCTGTGAAAAAGCAATAACCAAGACAATTTTTTCAGGCAGAGATATGGCATCTCAACGTCAAGAATGTACTAAGGATAACTGGACAAAGAATAATTTTTTCAAATGGCATAGACATTTCACAGTACTTAACAAGCAGACCTTTTAATAGTCTTAGACTATTCTTATTTGAGAGAGATGAAAACTGAAGCCTAGAGAGTGTATATTTGTCTGAAATCAGATAGTTGACAGCAAAATCAGAATTAGAAAGCAGTTTCTCAACAACCAACAATTCAATTGAACAAACATTTGCCAAATACCTACTATGTATAAGGCTCTATGCAAGATGCTATGGATATACATACGTAGAGTAGTATTCTTTACTGTATACTGTTTTTCCTTTTTCCTTTTTTGCTAATATTCAGTATTTATATAGAATCCAATAAAGGCCACTTTCTTAAAAAGGAATCAGTAAGCTATTTTTAAAGAGTACAAGATTTATTTCATAAATTAAGTGGGCTCAGAAATTACTGAGGAAGGTTCAGTTCATGTACCTAATCATACAATTTAAAAGGGGAATAGGAAGAAAAAATAATAACACTGAGACTTTAGCTTTTTTGATCCCTTAAGAAACAGCATGGTGGAAGAGGAGTATTTAAAACAAACAAAAAAACAGCAGAGCTGTTTTGCCACTATATTTGTGTCTTCTCCTTTGGAGGATAGTATGGTTTATAGCTTCCCTGTCCACAGCATGGCATAATACCCATGATAAGCAAGGTTAATTCCCTACCAATTTTCTCCAGGCGAGTCACAGATATTTGAGGCTTTTAGGATCACTTATTTGCAAGCCTGCCTTGAAGTGACCAGAAACTTTTTATCTTAGGTTTAATAGCTCATCATTTTTCTTCAATTCTGAATGAAGAAATTCCCAGAGCTTATGATAATGAGATTACTTATTACATATTTAACTATTAATAAATTATTTACCTTGTTATATCTTCTGTTAACTGTGCTGGGTCAGGTGGATAAAACTTTACATTAAATGTGAAATTCCAAGGGACACCTGTAAAAATAAACACAAAAGAATGTTATGCTTGTGCCTAAGTTTCTGGTTGTTAGAAATACCTAAAAATATTCAAAAAACTCTTTTTTTTCTTGAGGTGTCCTAATACTTTCATGCTTTGTGGATGAAATATTATTTTTATTTAAAAAAGAAAAAGAAGAAAGTTGTTTAGACACCATCTAAGAGTATCTCATTTTTTTACCCGACTTAATATAATAGCTTTGTTTATAAAACAATATAAGCAAAATAACATAAAGGAAACCATCCTATAGGTGAACATGTTTGTAGCAATGGTTTTCAAAATGTGATCTATATACCACTCTGGGTCCTCAGAGGTCATTCAAAGTGATCCATGGATGTTTTCTTTTGGTGTTGGCATTATTTATTTGTGACATCTCTCAACATTATCTCAAATAAACAAAAGCATTCTTCCCATTAATATGGGTGAGATTAGGAGATTATTTTAGAAATAAGAAGGAAGAGGCAATATAGGTGGCTCTTAGAAACTATAGCTCTAATGAAAATATTTTAGGTATGAAAACTACAAGAATTCAATCCTAAGACTCATACAAGTGTTTCATATTTTTTATCTACAATGAAAATCAGAGATTGTGAGTAAAAGTTAAGTGGAGAATGCATTTCAATTTTTCCAGCTAAGTGCTACCCCTTCAAGGTTTTTCTAACATGACTGTTAGTTTCCCAAAGAGTAGGGCCTGGCCTCAGTCAGAAATAAGTATGATTGATTATGATGCTAAGAGCTACATTTTGTTCAGTACTTATTGCATGCCAGGTAAGCTAGCCCTCTTATATACAGGTAGGTGCTACTATTAGTTCATTTTATTTATGAAGAAACAGAGGCTTAAGAAAATACATAGCTAGTGAATCCAGGGTTCTCTTACTCCAAATCCCATGCTTTTAACCATTGGACTCTACTACCCTATAACAAACATCTGTGTTTCAAACATTGTTCTGTTTTGCATTCACAGCATTTCATCTCCAAATATCATTTTTATTGCTATTGGCTGGCAATGACCATATGCAAATTAAAATTTGAAATAGTTTGAATGTCTTAATGAATATGCACTTTTAAGCATGCTAAAATATTTAATACAGGAGTCTCTTGGAAATGGTTGATATTTTCCTTCAAAATTTGAACTAAAAGGCAAATTCCAGACAATAAAACAAACTTGTCTCAAATCTACTCAATCCTAATGTTTACCATTAACTCACTTCTAATGTTTCACATCCCCAAAACTTTAAATGGAACTTAGAAAAGCAACCCATAATTGTTTCTCATAAAAAGGGTAAGGGGATGGGGAGGCAATATTTACAGTTCAAATACTGTAAAATACCATCTGTTGTTATTATTATGATATGTTAATAATCTAATCATTGTTAACTTATAATTCCCATATAGACATTAAAAAAAGGTGACTTCTATGCTACCTATAAAAAATGTATTGGCTAGAGGGCTTCCCTGGTGGCACAGTGGTTAAGAATCCACCTGCCAATGCAGGGGACACAGGTTCAAGCCCTGGTCCAGGAGGATCCCACATGCCGCGGAGCAACGAAGCCCGTGCGCCACAAATACTGAGCCTGTGCTCTAGAGCCCACAAGCCACAACTACTGAAGCCCACGCGCCTAGAGCCCATGCTCCGCAACAAGAGAAGCCACCGCAATGAGAAGCTCGTGCACTGCAACGAAAAGTAGCCCCTGCTCACTGCAGCTAGAGAAAGCTCACGTGCAGCATGAAGACCCAACACAGCTATAAATAAATAAATTTATTTTAAAAAATGTACTGACTAGAGCAAATCAATATGGGAAACAAGACAGCTAAAAGAATGTTCAATAAATGTGAATTCAGCATTTAAGAACTTTAAACACAAATTCAGTTATTTCATAACATATAAATGGCAATTTTTTAATAGTACAGGAAGACTAGCATTAAAGAAAGCAAATCAGCAATAGTTTACAAAGTGTGATTTTTTTTTCTCTTTGAGCTAACTGATACAAAAAGCTTGATAACACCCACGATTGGTGGGGAAAATAAGCACTTTCTATTGCTGATGTGAGAGTAAACTGGTACAACACTACGGAGAACAATTGAGAATATCTATCAAAACATAAAATGTATATAGTCTTTCACCTAGCAATTCTATTTTCATAAATGTATCTAAACATACACTTAAACGTGGTCAAATGATACAGGTATAAGATATTGTTTGTAATAGCAAATGTCTGGAAACAACCTAAATGTATTTATTTGGCAAGAAAAGATACACCGCCACTATATACTGTTAAGTGAAAAAAAAAAAATCAAGGCAAAGAACAGTGCATATAGAAAGCAACTGTGAAAGTTGGGGGTAGAAAAAAGTGGCTATTGTGAACGGTGCTGCTACAATGCAACTTACTATTAAATGGTTCAGAAAAAAGGTTGTGTGTGTGTGTGTTGTGTGTGTGTGTAGATAAAGAGAAAAGATAAAATAGTAAAATATTAACATCTGAGGAATCTGGGAGAAGGGTACCCAGGAATTCTTTGTACCATTCTTTCAACTTCTAAGTCTGAAATTGTGTCCAAACATTTTTAAAATTAATAATTGAAAAAAAATTCCTGCCTTCTGGGTACACAGGAAAACAGGAACTATCTCATACACTATTGGTGGGGATGTAAACTATTACAATCAATTTAAAGGAGAGCAATTTGGCTATACCTGGTAAAACTAAAAATAAACATACTCTATAATCTAGCAATTCCACTTTAAGCCTAAATCAGTGGGTTGGTTTTTTTTTTAATTAATTAATTTATTTTTGGCTGCGTTGGGTCTTCGTTGCTGTGCACGGGCTTTCTCTAGTTGCGGCAAGCAGGGGCTTCTCTTGTTGCAGAGCACAGGCTCTAGGCACCCGGGCTTCAGTAGTTGTGGCACTCGGTCTCAGTAGTTGTGGCTCACGGGCTCTAGAGCTGTGGCACACAGGCTTAATTGTTCCACGGCATGCAGAATATTCCCGGACCAGGGCTCGAACCCGTGTCCCCTGCATTGGCAGGCGGATTCTTAACCACTGCGCCATCAGGGAAGTCCTGGTGGGGTTTTTTAAACTGTGGATCATGATCCATTGTGAAATCAGTTTAATGGGTCAAAATCAGCATTTTTAAAAATGAAACAGAATACATGAGAAAAAAGTCAGAGGAGGAATTCCCTGGCAGTCCAGTGGTTAGGACTTGGCACTTTCACTGCCAGGGCCCGGCTTCAGTCCCTGGTGGGGAAACTAGGATCCCACAAGCCGCAAAGTGCAGCCAAAAATAAAAGAAAAAGAAAAAAAGAAAAGAAAAAATTCAGAGAATATCACTGTGAAATTTTCTTTTCAACTGAGATGAATTCCAAAATCATGTTTATAAGAAAAGCTAGTCATGGATGATTAACTGTTATATAATTCAATTTGTATGATGTTCAAAAAGGTAAAACAATATTTTTAGGTATACTTTCATACATTAGGTAATTTTAAAAAAACATTAAAAAATACAATGGAATCATTAACACAAAATTCAGGACAGTGGTGACTTCTGCAGGGGAATGAGAGGAGGATACATTTAGAAGGGGCATATCCTGGGTTATAGAATTTCTGAAACACAGTTTGTGTTATTTTATATATCAGTATTTTTCAGAAGGTATAAGGATTTCTTGCTTTTGCTCTGTACTATTCCAGAAGGAGGTGGAAGTTGCTAGCCTGACTCAGCAGGGGAGATCTCTCTTATTCAGAACCAAGGAAGTTAAACAAAGCTAAATATTAAGCTGGGAGAAGGGAGAGAGACTGATAAACCTTAGAAGAAGGTTCAAATGGATTGTTAGGTCCGAGGGAAATTTCAAAAAAACAGGCGAAGCAATACTATCTATTGTACATGGGTATGGATATATGAAGGAAAAACATAAAAACATGGACTGAGTCACCTCAAATTCATGAAAACAGATTTCTACGGATAGGGAGAGAAGGGGATGGGACTAGGAGGAAAACAAAAGAGATAAACCTTACCGGTACTGTTCTATTTTAAATGTAAAAGTTAACACATGTTAATTCTGGGTGATGGGTACATGGGTATTTGTTATATTAGCCTCCATTCTTTTCTATATTTTTTGAAATATGGAAAAAATCTTGCTGGTGAATATCTATTACAAATTTAAGCATTCATACTTTTTTATTCTACTTCTAGCAATTTACTACAGATACATCTAAGTGTACATATACATATATATTCAATACATGTTTACTGCAACCCAAAATATCCATCAGTAAGATTGGCTCTCTCTCTCTCTCTCACTCTTCTCTCTCTCTATATATACAGTGCTACAACTTTATAATCATTAAAAAAAAATTTTAACAAATGAAATAAATTGATATATGTTAATATAAAGAGTATACAAATTATGTTAAAGATTGATATGTATATTAAATACATACAGAACATACATATTTATATTAAAATATATTTACAAAGTATATTATATATAAAATATAATGTATGCATTAAATACATATTTATATTAAAATGTATGTCTATATACACTCAGAACATCTCTGGACAGAACACAAGAAATTAGTTAAAGGACAGGGGAAGAAGGAAGATTTACCTTGTATTATATTCATCTGTATCTTTTAATTTTATACCTCATATTTATATCACCTATTTTAAAAATTTTAAAACTATGTATGACATAATACACAGAATATACAATATATAACAATGTATAACATAACTGTATTTTTGAAAAGCAAAATTTATATATGCCTAGAAAAAATCTTACAGATCATACCAATTTAACAGTGATTATATCTGGAGGATAGGATTTACAGGCTTTTTACTTGCTTCATGATATATTTTCATAATGCTTAAATTTTTCACAATGGGTATATATTACTTGTATGATGAAAACTTTTTTTTTTTTTTTTAAACTCAAGGGCTTTTTTTTAAAAATAAATTTATTTATTTTATTTATTTTTAATTTTGGCTCTGTTCGGTCTTCGCTGCTGTGCGCAGGCTTTCTCTAGTTGCGGCACATGGGCTTCTCATTGCAGTGGCTTCTCGTTGCGGAGCATGGGCTCTAGGTGCGCGGGCTTCAGCAGTTGCAGCACACGGGCTCAGCAGTTGTGGCTCGTGGACTCTAGAGTACAGGCTCAGTAGTTGTGGCTCATGGGCTTAGTTGCTCCACAGCATGTGGGATCTTCCCAGACCAGGGCTCGAACCCATGTCCCCTGCATTGGCAGGCGGCTTCTTAACCACTGCGCCACCAGGGAAGCCCGTGAAAACTATTTTTAAAAAACCCAAAATCTTTGCAATAGATAAATGTCAACCTTCTCTTTGGCTCAATGAAATATTTACATTTTGATGTTAAAGTTTGTGTTACAGACACGGTTTTTCTTTCCCATGTTGAAGGAAGAGGTTTTATTATTTTGTAAATTTTTTTAAAATGACAAACACTTAGGTTATTTTTCTTAGCGAGAGTTTTTTTTTCTTTTTTTTTTCAATAGCCTGGAAGATAATCTACTAGATAGTCTTCTCCACTCATCATAAACTCTGTTTTAACTTTTCTTCCTAAAGAGTCTTCTTGTACAATCATTTATTCCTGAGTAATATTGAATATTAAAAGTATCTTCATTGAAAGGGGCTTGGAATCATGTTTTTTGTTGTCATGCCTCAAATATTCTGAATATTTTTTACTCTGACTTGCATTTTAAAACAAGATTTTATAGGCAGAGAGCAAATATGGAGAGTTGTCAAGCCAAAGTAGTATTTTGTTTCTCTATCTTAAGAAATATAAATAAATAGGGTCTAAAAGAAAACATTTCACCATAACAAAAGTCTTTTCTTTTAAGAAACAAATGAAAAATAAAACTTGTTTTCAGGTGATACAGTTAAAACTTACTAATCATGATGAATAACATCTATTGCAGTTCCTACAAGTTTCCTCAAAAATAAACTAAACTAAAAGGACATCTAGTCATAACTGGGGGGGTGGGGGTGGGGGCGGTGGGTAAAGTCTCTACCCTTTAGCCCATTGGGCCTGAGGCTACAAAATACTAATCTAGACTTTTTTCAACCTAGAAAAATCTATCCCAGGACACCAGTCTGAGCAGGGTGTTCAGCAGTAATATATGCCAGAGGGCTTGGAGCTAAGAGAAAGCCACAATGACAGAAGGGTCACTGGCAAGGAATTTCTTCTATTCTTTTTTTTCCTTCCACAGTTCCTTACATACTTCAATTTGGAAGAAGACGGTTGAAAAGGGACAAAAAAGAACTATAGAGAAGAAAACACGGAGAAGGTTAGAACTCAATAGTCCAGAACAATTTAAATGGAACAGGATCAGGCAGCAAACTCCCAATCGTAAGCTACTACAGTTTCAATCACTACCATTTTGAGAACTGACTCCCATATCCTTTTCTCTTCTATTCTTTGTTTGTTTCCACCTTCTGTTTCTCTCAATCATTCCTATCTTCCCCCACTTTGCCTAGTTGTAAAAAAAAATCATCAAGATCTGACCTACATCTCAATAGTGTCTACCTCTGCCGTATCTTTCTATTATGGAATCTCTACCTTCCAAAGGAAGGCTTTATCTTAATTTCAAAGCCATCTGCCATAGTCAGAATTCTAAAGTGACTCACAGCCAGAAAAAGGTTGGAAATCCTCTGACCTACTAAAAAAAAGAAAGAGCTAGAAAAAGGGCTATATTCACTTACCACGAACCTGCTTTTTTATTTCTTTGGCAGAATCCAGCCATGTCTGTAAAAAGAAGAAAAGGCATTCACACAGAGCTCCAAAATACATAAACCACAGAGTACCAGAAGCAGGATTACTGACCATCTCCAATAGTGTCTCCAGGTCAACCTACAGTTCCAATATTTTTTGCATTAGTTTCACATAGCACAGTAATTTTGAACAGAGAAACAGGGAGCCAGACAGTTGGGCTTGAATCCTAGCTCTACTACTTCCTAGGTGAGTGACTTTAAGCATC
Source organism: Eschrichtius robustus (assembly GCF_028021215.1). Taxonomy (NCBI): domain Eukaryota; kingdom Metazoa; phylum Chordata; class Mammalia; order Artiodactyla; family Eschrichtiidae; genus Eschrichtius; species Eschrichtius robustus. The sequence continues at coordinate 22,990,836 of NC_090826.1, read as the reverse complement.
TTTGTACTTCAGTTTCCTCATCTATTAGAGGAAATAAAATGAGATATTAGCAGTAGGGCCTATCTCAGAGTTATTGTGAAGATTAAAAGTTAATATATGTAAAGCTCTTAGTTAACAAGAAATGCTAAATAAGCACTTGCTATTTTTATTATTCTGTAAAGACAAATAGAGATCTATGACCAGGATTATTGATCTATAACCTAGATCTTATTTTTCCCTCCAACTCTGACCTCCAGTCTCATTCAAGTTTTCTATGTCAGCACAGCACCTGGTACATGGTTCGTGCTCAGTTAATGTTAACTGAATGAATAACTGTTTTGTGTTTCCTGACTACTCTTGCCCACACTAATTTCTCCCTTCACCATTCTCCAACCCCACTTAAAATCTGCACACCACAAGGGCAAGGTTCCTCAACCCATAGTGGACCATGCAAAACTAATGGCACTTAAAAAGAGCCTCACCATTAACATCTTTCATAGGCTCCTTGAGAAATGTTTAAAGACAAAAATTTCTAAATTGAATTGTCTAAAAGATTTTTATTGACATAAGACATATACAGAAAAGTACATAAAACATATGTATAGATCAATAAATTATCAAAGTGAACATGTAAGTATAACATTACCAGCACCCCAGGAGCCCCTTTCATGCCTACTCCCAATCCCCCCACCCCATTCCCCCTTTCAAAACGTTTAGAATTGAATTTTAGTCGTATTTAGAAAAGAAGAGTAAGGGGGGATTACTCCTCACCCTGTACCAACAAGGGCAAAGTCCAAGATGACCATCCCATTTGCCCTACCCAAGGAGTGGGCTTGAATACCACAATCTTACATTTGATTATGTATTACACTAACCGTTATATATAGTCACCACAACAGATAATAAGTAAAGAGTGAGGACGAGTTTCCTTTTCTCTCCCCTGCCCCTGCAATTAACACAGATGATTAAGAAATATATGTTTTTAAAAATGCCACTTAATATAAAATTATTCTAAAGTATAAAAACTAAGTACATACTTGTTTAAGTCCCGTGAGAAAGGGCAGGGGGTAACCTGGGTGTTTCTCCTTCCTCTCTCATTAAGACTAAAGAACTTTAAGCTGTTATAGGTCCAAACGCAAAAGAAGACTTTAAAAGCGCCAACTGATAAGTTTTGTGGAACCTCTGAGAACCTTGCAATCCAGAAGTCTTAACAAAGACTACTTTCTACCACTGTGGAATGAACATTTCCCCTACAGAGTGAGGTGACTCCATATTTTCCCTATTTTTAAGAGAAATCTCCCAAAGTAGCCTGAAGCTGCCAAGTTTCTTACAGAGATTCCATGAGCCATTCTATGACTCTAAGGCTAGAATTCCCATCAATCTGACATAGAGAGGGCAAATCCAGATTTGTGCCAATCACATGGGACTCCAAGGTATAAGGTACTTTATAGAACAAAGTATTATTTCTTCAGTATCTAGACCTCCGAATCAAAAGCAAAATCAAAAAGTGTGTACAAGACAATAAAAAAGCAGTGTGCATAACAATAGGTACTTTATGCTCAATTTAAATTATTCAATTCAGAGCATTTTATTTAGCCAACAAGTATTTAGGAATGCCTCCACGTGCTAGGCACCAAAGTTACAAAAAAGGATTTAAAAATAGTGCTTGTCTTCAAGGAGCTGTCAGTCTAATGGAAGAGCTGAGTAGTGAACGATTTGTCTTTTCTTAGAGGCGGTTAGGAAATGTTTCTCAAAAGAATGTTTTGGGGGGAAAAAAGGTAAAAAAAAAAAAAAAAAAAAAAAAGAACGTTTGGGAGATCTAATTTAGGGTTGAAGAACAAATAAGAGTTAGCCAGGCAAAAAAAGAAGTGGAAGTAATTAGAAAGGCACAGGGTATATAAAGAGAACATGATACATCTGAGTTGCTGAATGTAGTTCAGCAAAGCTGGAGCACAGAAGTGAAGAGGAGAGATGTAAAATGAAAAAGAACAGTAAGGGCCAGATCATAGAGGCCATAGTATTCCATGCTAAGAGACTTGGACTTCATCAAGTTACAGGCAAGGGAGAATCACTGAAGGATTTAAAATAAGAGTGACACAAATTTGAGGTAGACAGGGAGACCAAATAAGAAGCTGTTGCTGAGAATGATAATAGTCAGGATTTGTGACTGAGTAAATAGGGCGGGCTGATGATGAGAGGTGGTAAAGTATAGTAGTAAACAAAAATTCCTAAGTTGCTGGCTTGGGCAACTGGGTAGATGTGGTACTATTCACTGAAACAGAAAATGTAGGAAAAGGAATAAATTTTCATGAAGAAGAAAAAAATAGCAAAAAACTGAGAACAACCCAAATGTCCATCAACAATAGAATAAATAAATTATGGTATATTTATATAGATACACGTTCAAGGTATCTTTGGAAATCCAAGTGGAATATTTCAGTAGATAGCTGGATAAGCAGGTCTGGCACTCAGAAGAGTGATTTGAACCAGAGATATAAATTTGGGCACTTTCCCCATATAGGTGGCAAATGAAGCCATGAAAGTAGATAAAAATCACCCAGGGAGCATATAATAGAGTTAAAAGAAAGAAACTAAAGATAAACCTTGGGGAACATTTACAGTTAAGGGATGAAGAGAGGATAAAGAGCTGAGAAGTAAACTGAGAAGAAGTGACCAAGTGGTAGGAGGAAAACAGGAGAGACTGGTATCACAGAATCCAAAGGAATAGAACAGTTCAAGGATGGATAGGCAAGCTCATCAATGCTGCAAAATGGACAAGGAACATGAAGATGAAAAACTGTCAGATTTATCTTGGCAAGGGCAGTTCAGCAGAGTGGTAAGAGCAGAAATCAAAATGCAGTGAGTTATACCAAGTGCTGGTGAGAATGTGGCACAGCTGGAACTCTTAGTGCTGGTGGGAGTGTGAACTGATAACACCACTTTGGAAAACTGATAGTATCTACTAAAGCTGAACATATATGTGTCATCCACAACCCAGCAATTCCACTTCTAGGAATCCAACAGAAATGAATATGACAAGATATGCACTAAAAGACATGCATGAGAATGTTCCCAGGAGCAGCATTCATAAAAGCAGCAAACTGTAAACAAGCCAAATGTCCATCGACAGTAGAATGCATAAATAAAGTGTGGTATAGTCAAACAATGAACTATTAAACAGCAGCAAGAATGGATGAACTACTGCTACTCGCCACAACACGGATGAAACTCAAAAACATGATATTGAACAAAACAAAAGAAGCCAGACCTAAGAGCACAAACTGTATGGTTTCACTTATGTAAAGTTTAAAAACAGGCAAAACTAATTGATGGTGATAGATGTTAGGAAGACATCTGTTACTTTTGACAGAGCCTGAGGTAGGAGTACTGATTGTTAGGGGCTAGCGGTAGTGACTGGAAGGGGAAACAAAGTGGGATTCTGGAATCCTCCAGAAAAAAATCCTTGATTCATTCATAAATAACTTATTCCAAGCAGGAATAAAATCTAGGAAGCAACTATTGGGTTGGCCAAAATGTTCATTTTGTTTTTTCCGTAAGATGGCTCTAGAAGCCCTTAGTTGTCTTCAACTTCATTTGAAACAATTTTGTTAGATTATATGTGACAGCTGTCATATCAGCGTGCATTTAAAAAAAGACTTATCAAAATTGGTGAATTTTTAATATTGAAAATGGAAGGAAAAAAGCAACATTTTCGGCATATTATGCTTTATTATTTCAAGAAAGGTAAAAATGCAACTGAAACGCAAAAAAAAGATTTGCGCAGTGTATGGAGAAGGTGCTGTGACTGATCGAACGTGTCAAAAGTGGTTTGCGAAGTTTCGTGCTGGAGATTTCTCTCTGGACGATGCTCCACGGTTGGGTAGACCAGTTGAAGTTGATAGCGATCAAATCGAGACATTGAGAACAATCAACGTTATACCACGCGGGAGACAGGTGACATACTCAAAATATTCAAATCAAGCATTGAAAATCATTTGCACCAGCTTGGTTATGTTAATCACTTTGACGTTTGGGTTCCACATAAGTTAAGCGAAAAAAACCCTCTTGACCGTATTTCCACATGCAATTCTCTACTTAAATGTAATGAAAACGTTCTGTTTTTAAAACAAATTGCGATGGGCGATGAAAAGTGGACACTGTACAATAATATGGAACAGAAGAGATCGTGGAGCAAGTGAAATGAACCACCACCAACCACACCAAAGGCTGGTCTTCACCCAAAGAAGGGGATGTTGTGTATATGGCGGGATTGGAAGGGAGTCCTCTATTATGAGCTCCTTCCGGAAAACCAAACAATTACTTCCAACAAGTACTGCTCCCAATTACACCAACTGAAAGCAGCACTCGACAAAAAGCATCCAGAATTAGTCAACAGAAAATGCATAATCTTACATCAGGATAATGCAAGTCCGCATGTTTCTTTGATGACCAGGCAAAAACTGTTACAGCTTGGCTGGGAAGTTGTGATTCATCACCATATTCACCAGACATTGCACCTTCGGATTTCCATTTATTTAGGCCTTTACAAAATTCTCTTAGTGGAAAAAATTTCAATTCCCTGGAAGACTATAAAAGGCACCTGGAACAGTTCTTTGCTCAAAAAGATTAAAAGTTTTGGGGGACTTCCCTAGTGGCACAGTGGTTAAGAATCCGCCTGCCAATGCAGGGGACAGGGGTTCAAGCCCTGGTCCAGGAAGATCCCACATGCTGTGGCGCAGCTAAGCCCGTGAGCCACAACTACTGAGCCTGTGCTCTAGAGCCTGCGAGCTGCAACTACTGAGTCCAGGTGCTGCAACTACTGAAGCCCGCACGCCTAGAGCCTGTGCTCTGCAACAAGAGAAGCCACCACAATGAGAGGCCTGCGCACCACAACAAAGAGTAGCCCCCACTCTCAGCGACTAGGGAAAACCCACGTGCAGCAGTGAAGACCAAATGCAGCCAAAAAATTAAATAAATGAATAAATAAATAAATTTTTTTTAAAAAGATGCATCACTGTGAATCTCAGAACACTAAAGAAAGGTAGAAAGAAAGAGAGAAAAAGCAGAGAAGAAGGGAGGGAGGGAGGGAGGAAGGGAAGGAAGGAGGGTAAAAGATTCTACTAGCCTAATTCTACACAGGGCAAGAGAGAGGGGAGATCATACAAAGCATCACAAATCAGAATGGCTTTGACCTTCTCAATAGCCAACATTAAAAGCTAGAAGACAGTGGAGCAATGCCTTCAAAATTATGAAGGCAAATAATTTCAAGCCTAAAATTCTATACCCAACCAAACTAACAACCAAATACGACAGTACAATAAAGACATTTTCAGACATGTAATGTCTCAAAAAGATTACATCCCATATGTAATTTCTCAGAAGGAGTGCTCTATCAAATACAAGGAAATGCTAAGACAAAGGGGAAACAAGAGAAACATCACAGGAGAGAAGTACAACAAATCCCCAGGATAATGGTGATGGGAAATACCTGGGTCAACTATATACAAGACAGAGAGAGCAACTCATCCAGACTGGAGAAGTATGACTCAAAGAGATAGCATATTGAAGAAGGACTGTCACCACCACGATGGCTTTTGCTACTGTATTGTCCCTTTAACCTGACAATGCTAAGGAAGTCTTCTCCAAATTCATTTTTGTACAGGATTTACTTGGGCCATGTGCAAATGAAGTTCCTGCTTTCCTTTCTATGTTCTACTTCCTGGATCAGCTAAAGACCTTCATTTTAACCCAAAGGAAAACTCTGCTTTGACCTATTTCCAAGAGCTGGAAGTTAGCCATGATGAATTTAGAAGCAGAAAATATAGAACAGCCCATTACCCCAACCATATCCTGTAAGAACCTGGCCCATCAGACCTGCCAGATGCCCCAAATATGATAAGCTCTATGTTTCCCAGGATTCACTTGTCCACTGACTTCCCCAGAAGGGGTTCTTATAAACAATCAGAGAAGTTGAAACTAGATTATGATTCAGAGACATCAACTTTTTTTCCCAGAAATATTTTATCTAAGGGGGACAATAAAGCCTTTTTTTACACAGCCAGATTTGTTGTTTGCTGTACAATCAAATTCAGCTTTTACATTGGGCACTTTTAACATCACTTTATACAGAAATATATCAATGAATATAAATAAAGCAATTTACTATTTTCTCATTAAAAAATAAATAGGATAGTGAAAACTACTATAAGGAAATAAAACTTGCTGATAGGATAGAGTATGGATGACACCAACAATGGCAAAAAGTTTTCAATGCAACTGGAAGGTTTTGTACCAATGTGAGCACTGGAAGCTCAACTGCAAGATGAAAGAATTTCCTCTGCTGAATGCCTTTAGATGAGCCAGCTCCCAGCAATTTAAGTATACTTGGTTCATAGAAAAATTACAACAGTTACATTAAACAAGTAGGTACTGGTACTCAGTGACTTCATTTATATGCCAAATTCAAGTATTCTCAAATATTCTAACATAAACCTGAGTGGGGTACACACACACAATATAAAAACATTCGATTTTATCTCACTGAGCTTGTATAACATAAAATCCTTTTCAGAGTATTTTCCTCGATTCATGGGAGAACTTTCTAACTCACAGCTGCAGAAAGTTTTTCACTGTAGTATTAGAGGTATTGTTTTGTTTTTTAATTATGTTCAATCTTTCCTTACTAAGTACACTGTATCTTGGAGAGGCAGGAATAAATCCATTCTTAACAACAGTAAATGAATTAAAACAATTTTGGGGGGTCAGTTTCTTATCTTACAAGCAGTCTTCTCACCTTAGAGGTTGCATTATCCCAAATGGCTAGACCAAAGTAGTCTTCTTCCAAAAGATTGAGGTGTTCACATACTCGTTTAAGTAAATCTTGTCCCTTAGCATGTTTCTGCAAAGATACACATACTTTAGTTGAGGTTTCCTCTTATTCCTGCATTTATCACGAAATAACATAAAATGTCACTTTCCAATTTTCTCTTTTATCCTTGGTTACTAACACTTTCAGATGGCTGCACAGTGCAAGTAGAACAAAGTGAGTAACAAAAATCCTGTTTCTTAATTTGTCAGTTTAAATATGCAACACATTTATAGTTGCTTGGAAATGCTGCTACAATTCAAAGCAAAATTCCATCAAGCATCCCCCACCTCCATCCTAAACATTACATTCTTTATTTTTGGTGTATTTCCTGAAGCCTGCTATGGGTCGCTGTCAGTCAGCATGAGCACCTGACTTAACTGAATCAGCTGTCGACACTGACAATTAACAGTGACTATGGAAATCATTAGACTCTCTATCATTCCCAGACGAAATGTCCCAAGACAATGAGCTATGTCTCAACTCCCTGCAATCTCTTTCAGAAAAATGCATAAAGTATTAACTTTTAGATACCCTCCAGACATTACCCGTTGCAGTGGCTCTTACAGTGGTGCTACAAATCATTTCTTAATGTTTCTCTACCCAGAAAATCAAACCATTACCAATTTGGGGTACTTGTATTCCTGTTTATAGGGAGGAAATGCCATAACTTAGGGACTGAGATTTAGAGTGAAAAAGTCCCTGCTTTTTCATTTACTAGCTAAACAACCTGAGTCAATTTCTGAACATTAGCTTTCTCATCTGTAAAGTGATAAGAATATGTATACCTGTCCTACCTAACTACTGGAATTGTTGAAAAAAATTAAACATGCTGGACTTCTCTGGTGGCACAGTGGTTAAGAATCCACCTGCCAATGCAGGGGACACGGGTTCGAGCCCTGGTCCAGGGAGATCCCACGTGCCGTGGAGCAACTAAGCCCGCGAGCCACAACTACTGAGCCTGCACCCCACAACTACTGAAGCCCGCGCGCCTAGAGCCCATGCTGCGCAACAAGAGAAGGTGCGGCTATGAGAAGCCTGCACACTGCAACGAAAATAGCCCCCGCTCGCTGCAACTAGAGAAAGCCCGCGCGCAGCAATGAAGACCCAACGCAGCCAAAAATAAATAAATAAATTTATTTAAAAAAATAATAATAATAAAAACTTTTTTAAGTAATAAAAAAAATTAAACGTGCTAATGTCTTCTGAGAAATACATTTTTTAAAACTTCCGGGCTTCCCTGGTGGCGCAGTGGTTGAGAATCCACCTGCCAATGCAGGGCACACGGGTTCGAGCCCTGGTCTGGGAAGATCCCACATGCCAGCGGAGCAACTACGCCCGTGAGCCACAATTACTGAGCCTGCGCGTCTGGAGCCTGTGCTCCGCAACAAGAGAGGCCGCGATGGTGAGAGGCCCGCCCACCGCGATGAAGAGTGGCCCCCGCTTGCCGCAACTGGGGAAAGCCCTCGCACTGAAACGAAGACCCAACACAGCCATACATACATACATACATACATACATACATACATAAACAAAACATACATACATACATACATACATACATACATACTTCCAAAAAATTAGAAATCTTTTTTTGGCACTTACACATGACATGTCCTTCTCTCAATGAGCTGAGCTATTTTTAATGACTATTAGTAATTCACATAGATGTTAATTCATTTTTAGACTTATCCCATCTATATTATATCATTTTCTTCATTTTCTCCCTTCTATGTTTTCACTCTATATGACAGAGATGATTAGGGAATTCTTCGCATACAGGTCCCTACTCCCTTATTTATAATTCCAAAATTCAGAAGTTCTAAAAAGTAAAAGGTTGGGCTTGTTTATTTTGTTTTTGTTCAAAGCTCATCTGAAGGCAAATTCTGACCTGAACTGTTATGGGCTATTTTTTATCTTTATTTATCCAACTTAGAGTGAATCTTCATATATTTTACCATAGAAATAATGTGTTTGATAACGTACCTACTGCTACACACTCTGCTGGGAATATTATGAAATTTGCAGAATATGTACTTGTTGCTTTTCTAAAACCCAAAATATTCTGAATTCTAAAACCCAAAATATTCTGAATTCTGAAACACATCTGCCCCCAAATGTTTCAGATATAAGGGACCCATATCTAGATTTTGGTCTGAATGGGAAGAATGAGTGTGGAATAGCTTTCCTCATCTCTAGACTAGCTAGAGGCGAGAAGCAGAAAGAGCAGACCCTAGGTCTTCTCCAGTTACCAGGTGTAGTAACTATTTTAAAAATGCAACAGTGTATTTTTCTTGATTACTCTTTCAAAACTTGGAAAGGGAATTCCTATTAGTAAATACAGTGTAATATTTTAGACTACTTATTTGTGTTTTGATATATTTGCATATAAATAATTCAATTTCAAAATAATTTTTTACACACCTAAGATACAAGCATATGTGAATTATATGTTTTATCAAAAGGCTATTATTAGTAATAATCACAACAATTGCTTTTTATCAAGCATATCATAATTGACAATTACTGCTCTAGTTAAAAAAATAGCTGATAGATTTTTAAGGACTTTTGTCTTGAAGAAGCAAAAGAATAACTGAAACAACTCTGACATTTTTATTCAATCTTGATTCAATTACTTATTCTTTCTGGAAATAATAGAGAATTTTAATAAATGGGATTACTTGATTTAAGTTTTTTATATCCTATCTCATGGAGCTAAAGAAATACATTAAATAAAGCTCACTAAGGTTTAGATCTGGGAGAGCAGAAATGAACAGATAGTAATTTTTTTTTTTTTGATAAATACAATTATGGGGACTCCTAGACCTAGAAATTGAGGCTATCCTGGGAAATCTAGTCATGGAAGAGCACTCTACAAATAACAAACCAATTTTTTTCTTAAACAAAATGATTTTGGATTATAAAAGTAACACATGCTCAATTCACAAGATTTGGCAGATATAGAAAAAACTGGAGAAGAAAATAAGACTCACTCATAATCCTTCCACACCTCCACCTCCAGAAAATCACTATTAACATTTCAGCCCATAGAAATATTCATTATACTGGGTCTTATCTCAGGCCATGGCACCACTTACCCAGCCCTACATGAAACAATTTGTAAGAGTTCTAACTACTTGAAATTGAAATGTGCTCACCTCCACAACACATTCATAAACTGTGTCATCCAACAAAGAAACCTTGCAATGCATGTTTCTGTGTCTTCTGATCGATTTCTGGGAAGCTTTTAATTCTCTTTCTGCTATTGATTCAGGACTTTCTTCTTTTACTTCTATTTTAGAGCAGTCTTCAAGTCCTCCTCCTTCCTCAGTCTGAAAATCGGGATCTTCTCTGTGTTCTTCCTGAGCAGGCTACATACCCATGACATCACCAAGTCAGCAACAAAGACATTTCACAAAACATGCCGTATACACGTTTGCCTATAATATTGCTACCAATAAAAACACTAACTGAAGAAGGAAAACTGTTAAAACAAATACCAGTGATATTAAGATTATTTTTCTGTAAGAGATATTATGATCTCCCAAAAGATCTACAGACTCTGCTATTCTCAAAACTTTATGATAGAAGGTAGAATCCTATCTTTCAAATCAATAAATGAAGGTTTCAGGTAAACCAGAGGACAGCAATCTGTTGTTCTCAGCACTACATTTTCTCCCTGACTATGCCATTGCCTATTATTAAAACCTATTAAAACTGAAACATCTTTGCCCCATGCTCCTCAATTTTAGTGAGGTAGCCTTATGAATTGCAAAACGAGTTGTGATTTGTCATGTAGTCTAAATTTTATGAATGGGGAATTCCCTGGTGGTCCGGTGGTTAAGACTCCACGCTCTCACTGCCAAGGGCCCAGGTTCAGTCCCTGGTCTGGGAACTAAGATCCCAAAGGCCTCGAGGCGTGGCCCAAAAACAAACAAACAAACAAACAAACAAAAACCCATAAAATTTTTTGAATGGCTAAGAGGGATTCTTGGGACCATTTCAGAGCATAAGGCAACATATGTATAGTAGGCTAACAACTGTAAATACCAATTAACTCATTTTTACCAGGTATCAACCATGATAAGTTGCAAAGAAGATTCAAAGAAGCAAGAGACAGATTGAAATCTGGATCTCCTAGGGCAATCATTAACTCATCCCAAAGTAATACAGGTAAGTGAGACAACATTTTGGCATACACTTACTCACTTTCTTCACAATAAAATTGCTGAAAGGTTCTTAACTAAACCTCACTAATTCTTTTCTTTCAAAAAAAATACATAGTTGACATTTAGGAAAAAGGATTTAATTATTTGGCTCCTGCTCCTCCTGCATTAGATATTGGAGGTGGTCTACAAGTCTCCTTCCCATCCTTCATGACCCTCTTAAATGTTACCTCTTCATTAAGGCCTTCACTGGCTATCCTCTCTGGCCTATCCCCACTCTACTAGTATTCTTCATGTTAGTACCCTGTTTATTGCCTTCATAACATTTATTACAATAAATAATTAATTTGTATTTACTACTTTTTTTGTCTCTTCCATTAGACTATAAAGTTACCAAGAGGAGGGATCATGTTTGTTCAATAATAATAATATTTAATAATAATCATGAGAATAATAACAAACATTTATATAGAAATTACAATGGGTCATTTACTGTTCTAAAAGCATTACTTACATGAACTCATTTAACCCTATGGGGAGGGTACTATTATTATCCCCCCTTGACAAATAAGAAACTGAGACCAGAGAAGTTAATTTGCCTAGGATCATACAGTCAGTAAGTTACATACCACTTTGACTCCAGAATTCATGATCTTAAACCCCTTTGCCATATTACAGTTTTTATTTACCAATGTATGTCCAGCTTAGGGCCTGGCACACACAGCAGGTTTTCAGTAAATTTGTTGAGTAAATAAATATTAAAAAATGACACATGGCTTCCAAAAAATCCAAGGTACCCTAGATGAAGGTTGGTGCAGTCCTACAATGCAAACTCACTTTTAAAAAATCTGGTATAGAAAAGGACCACTCAAATGAAATTCTACTATGAAATCAATGAATGAGATTTTAGTTAAATCTAAAATTAACTTTGTCATCTGTTTCAACTTCGGTACAAATGCTATGATCTTGAGACAAAACAGACTAGCCCTGATTCAAATGCTAACTAAAACAAGATATGGATTTTTGCATACATAAAGCAAAGGAGAAAAAAAGCAATTAAGAACCTCTTGAAAGTACCAGGCTTCCTGAAAGATAATGTAATTTAACTCTTTTGGTACTCCTAAAATTAAATTAAATTAATGACATTAAGATATGTAGCTTCTCTGCCTTTACTGTTCATGTTTATTAACTAAGTAATAATAACTAACATTTACTGAGTGCTTATAATATGTCAGGCAATGTCTTAAGAGCTTTACATGTTTATCTCTTTTAATCCTCATAATGGCCAAATAAGGTGAACATTATTATCCTCATCGTACGGAGGAGAAAACTGATAGAGCAAAAGTGTCACTTCTCTGCGCCTGAACCCTCTAGTCTGATTCCATAGCCTGCATTCTTAACTATTATACTATAAATAAAATTTTGTTTTCAACCTTGTTTCACTATAGCAAGTACACAATAACAACTTTATCCTAAACTTTACTCTTAGCACTTTTGATGTATAAGTAATCATTCTAGAAATACATATATTTTTTTAAGTCTAATGAAACTGTATAGCCCAAACCTGAGACCTATAATAGAAACATACAGGACTTACATTTTTTACAATGCAGATAGTGCCCACATGCTTCAGAAAAAAAAAGACTTTGAAAATAACTCTTAATTTGTAGTTCAATAGGCCTGAAAATAAATGGGATTCCTAGAAAATAGTTTGAGTTACAGTACTAATATTTCCTCATGATTTTTGGACAGATGACCAAATTCACAACTCATATTTAGTTTACACTGTGACACAATTAAGGCTCCACCCAACTACTGTATGTTACAAAGGTGATAAAAAGAGCTAACTTTCCTCATCTATATCCTACACTCTGTGGGAATATGACCTAGTTGGAGAAAATGACAAAGATAAGGCAGACATGGTTCAAACTTATCACACACCTCTGGGTGGTCTGAATCTATCTCATGACTTTTATAAAGATATCCATAAAAGGACCATGTTTGCTGATAAATTACCCCATTTCTAATAATTCCACCAAAATAAACTCTAAACCACTTCACTTTCTTTCCATCCCCCCGCCTCATTAAAAATCCTGGACTTTTTGCATTATAATAGCAAAATGTAAACTCATTTGATACATTTCTTTTCTTTCATTTTCTTTTCTTTGATTTATGCAGTATAAGTATCTTTTTAAAAATCAAGTTACCATACGACCCAGCAATCCCACTACTGGGCATATACCCTGAGAAAACCATAATTCAAAAAGAGTCATGTACCAAAATGTTCATTGCAGCCCTATTTACAATAGCCAGGACATGGAAGCAACCTAAGTGTCCATCATCGGATGAATGGATAAAGAAGATGTGGCACATATATACAATGGAATATTACTCAGCCATAAAAAGAAACGAAATTGAGTTATTTGTAGTGAGGTGGATGGAGTTAGAGTCTGTCATACAGAGTGAAGTAAGTCAGAAAGAGAAAAACAAATACAGTATGCTAACACATATATATGGAATCTAAGGGAAAAAAAAAAAAAAGGTCATGAGGAACCTAGTGGCAAGACGGGAACAAAGACACAGACCTACTAGAGAATGGACTTGAGGATATGGGGAGGGGGAAGGGTAAGCTGGGACAAAGTGAGAGAGTGGCTGGACATATATACACTACCAAATGTAAAATAGATAGCTAGTGGGAAGCAACCGCATAGCACAGGGAGATCAGCTCGGTGCTTTGTGACCACCTAGAGGGGTGGGATAGGGAGGGTGGGAGGCAGGGAGATGCAAGAGGGAAGAGATATGGGAACATATGTATATGTATAACTGATTCACTTTGTTATAAAGCAGAAACTAACACACCATTGTAAAGCAATTATACTGCAATAAAGATGTTTAAAAAAAAAAAAATCAAGTTACCATTGACTACATGAATTTCTTTAGAGCAGAAACTCCAAAGCATCATGTTACTTATTACTAACAACTGGCTAGTAAGAAATAAAACCAAACGTTCTTAAATGAAAAGTAAAGTGTATAACCTCCCTTCACCTCCCACACATTCGCACACCCTTACCTGTGTTTCTGCACTGCTTAATGAATGAAGATCCAAGGATGGGTCTGTTTTGAGCTCAGGCTCAGGAGCTGCAATTGGGGCCTTTAAAATGATCTCTTCGTCAAGACTGGCTCCAAATTCTACCTCTTTATGACCTTCACCTTTCTCTTTCGCTGACTCTACTTCTTTGCCTTCTTCCTCAGAGACCTGAGACTTAGGCCTTTTGAGAAATGAGGAGAACAGCCGTGACAGGCCCCTGTTTTCTGATGTCTGCTCCTTGTTCTTGGTCAAATCTTCATGTGTTGGAGTGTCTCCATTAGATGTTTTCAGCTTCTGCTCACACTGATTATCTCCCTCGGCTGCTGCTTGAGAAGCCTCTTCCAGCTGAGTTTCCTGTTGACCCGAGTTTGTGGCTCCCTCACCCTCTTCTTTCTGTTGTTGCTGCTGTGGATTTTCAGCCTCAGCCACTAAACTCTTCTCTGTTGTCATGACGTTGCTATTAAAAAGAAGATGGAAAAGGGGAGCTCTTAGAAGTAAAACACATTACTGAAGGCAAAACCCTCACTTGGGTCAAGTGTACCAGAATTAATATTTTTAGGTATTTAATCACCAATAGACAGTACTCCAGTCCATTAAACATAAGACTTTCCATTAAAGCACAAAAATATCTTACCTATACATCCTGGATAAATTATTAATGCCTTGACTTGCTAAAGTTATGACATAGAGAAATTAGCTTAAAATAGTACCCTCTGAAGCCACCTTAGTGAAATGTATCATATTTTAAATTCAAAGCTCAGAACTGGACATAGCAAATACAGTTTTATCCTTCCTAAAAAAAAAAAGATGTTATTTATACACTGTCCTTTGAGGGTATCAATCTTCAGGTGCTGGATTTGCAGGAATTATATTCAAAAGTCTCTACACCCCAAGAGATAATGGGATTAAAAGGTTCCCCAACTCTTTATTATTCTTTTTCTTTATATTTCTCAGAATGCATAGACTTCATATTAAGAACAGAAATGCAGAATTCTGTTCATTTGTTATCAGACTTGACAACAGCAATGACAAGTATACAGTTAAAATAATCACAAAAGAATTCCTTAGGTTTTCGTGTTACAACAGTAAATTACAACCTCTTGCAGAAGAATACGACTTTAAGTTCTTTAAGACCTTTCTTCCTTCTGACAAATATGATTTTGAATGCTCAACATTTTTAAGAGTAGCAGTGAACTATTACAACAGAGGAAACTAGAGAAATAATAGAGAAAAAGAAACAAAATAGAGAAGAAAAATTTAGAAAGCAAATGTTGATTCAAGTATAAGAGAGGAGAAGGCAGGCTGTAGACCTCACATATTTCAAACTTGTTGGTTTCTATCCTCTTGATCTCAAAAATCCCAGTATTATTAGTTAAGCCACATAATAATGCCAAAGAGCAATGTCACATCTAGTTTACTAAAGGATAACCAACACACAAGGGAACTTTTGAGCAATTTGACTACTGATGGCCTTACACTTTGATTCACTGCTATACCTAAAAGTACTCCACTCAAAAAGCAGCATTTACATTGTCTCTGCATCTGCTCCATACTATTTAGATGAAGTAATTTCATTTGGATGTTAACAATCCGAATTAATGAACCATATTTAGCTCATTCCCTCCTCAGGACCTTTACACTTGCTGTTCTCTCTGCCTATGATGTTCTTCTCCTAGATATTTGAAAGATGGTCCTCTCCTCATTACTGCCTCTGCTCAGACGTCACCTCTTTAGAAAGCCCTCCCATACACACCCTATCTAAAATAATGGCCCTTACTCCTCCAGATGGCCTCACAGCACCTACTGTACTTATTATTATTTACGAATATGTTAACTTATTTGCTTACTGGTTTATTGTCCAATAAACCAGTAAGCAAATGTAAGTTCCATGAGGAACTAAAATGTAAGTTCCATGAGGACAGAATGGTCCCTGGCACGTTATACATATCAATAAAAGTCTGTTGAATAAATTAATTTCAATTGAATATACCTGACAAATAAAAACTGCAAAGGTGTTCTCTAAATTATTCAAGTAAATTTACTTCAAATGCATAGGTCCTATGCTAGGTGCCTGGGATACAACAGTAAACAAAACAAAACAAATAAGGTCTATGTCATCATGGAGTTTATATTCTTGATTCAACTTTAACCAGTATAATGAAAGAAAACTTAAGAGAACTCTTATTTACAATATGAGTGAAATCTAAATATTTGTGTGTAAATGGAACAAAACAGTGAAAACAACGGAAGGAAGCTAATGGTACTGAGAGCTATTTCTGTGTCAGGTCCTGGGTAAGGGATATTATCTACATTATTTAAATTAAGCCTTTCAACAACCCTGAAAGGGAAAGTGGAATTGCTTAACCTCATAGTTGAGGAAACTGAAACTCAGAAAGTAATTGGCCCAAGGTCACACTGCTAGTAGGTGACAAACCACTATAAGTGGTATTGAAGTAAATAAAGGTATATTAATAAAAGGAAAAGCCTTTATGTGAGCTCTTACTGCTGATCTACTTAAATTATTTTATTTTGAGCATTAAAAATATTTTAAGCAATAAAAATATTTACAAAAGCATATTTTCTAGTCTCATCTATTAAGTCATCAAAATTATTCTGCACTAATAAAATATACAATTCAGTCTTTATAACATCACTTAAACATTTACCAACCAATACACATTCTGAATTTGCTACCCTTGAGTGAGGTACGCTTGTACTTGAAAGAAATAAGCTTCTTTTCAATTCCTCCTTATATTAGGAGTAGGCAATTGATTTTTCCAAAATTATTTTTCTTTAATCTCTAAGTAATCAAACTTGACCCAGAAAGAAAACTTGGATATCAAACCACCAGCTATTCTAAAAGAGTAATGATTTGATTTCAGAGCACCAATTTACTTCATACTTCCTTTGCAAAAATAAACAGAGGACAGGCTGAGAATTGAGCACTATTTTCCATGGATTTCAGATATGACTTTATCATTCATCTTACTGAAAAGACACAGAAACCACTTCTATATTAAAATTTTCCTATACAACAGACTTTACAACAAGGTCTCATAAAGATCCATAAAAAAATTACAAATCATTTGGGAACATTTTAGCAGATATGAAAATCACTCAAACCTCACTTCTAACAATCTTGTACTTGTATCTTTCAGTAAATAAAGAGTATTTTTCTTGTGTTTTCAATATTTTCTTATCATTAAAAAAAGAAAAAAGATCTTCTAAGGATATTCCTATAATTGCTTTCACATGAAAGGGTGTCATCTCTAAGAAAATAGCTGAATGAGTACTCAGTTGTTTAAAAACACACACACACACAGATGGTAACAATCTGTGTGCTATATGAATGCTTGTTAAATTTTAATGTGCATTGAATCACCCAGTAATCTTGTTAAAATATAGATTCTTATTCAGCAGGTCTGGAATGGGGCCTGAGACTCTGCATTTCTAACAAGTTCCCAGATGTTGCCAGTGCTGCCGGCCCACTGACCACACTTTGAGTAGCAAGGCAGAGAAAACCATTATTTCTTTGGAAACATACTCGAAATGCCTGAGAAACAAAGATGGCAAAAAGCTACTTTCAGAAAGTGGAATATGAACAATGAGAAATACTTGACACACTAAATGCTCAACAAATGTTTGCTGAATTAATGAATGAAGCATGGGCTTCCCTGGTGGCTCAGTGGTTAAGAATCCGCCTGCCAATTCAGGGGACACGGGTTTGAGCCCTGGTCTAGGAAGATCCCACGTGCTGCGGAGCAACTAAGCCCATGGGCCACAACTACTGAGCCTGCGCTCTAGAGCCCAAAGAGCCACAACTACTGAGCCCGCGTGCCACAACTACTGAAGCCCGTGCACCTAGATCCCATGCTCCTCAACAAGAGAAGCCACTGCAGTGAGAAGCCCACGCACTGCAACAAAGAGTAGCCCCTACTCACCACAGCTAGAGAAAGCCGGCGCACAGCAACAAAGACCCAACACAGCCAAAAAATTTTTTTAAATAATAAATAAAATAAATTTTAAAAAAATGAATGAAGCAAAGAACACAACATATTATTAAATGTAGAAGCTGACGATTAACATTTTTTTTAGAACTCATCTGGTGCTTAATCAAAAGTTCATTGAAATTTTTAACCGCAGATCTGTGGCAATTTCAAGTTGTCTAT
Organism: Eschrichtius robustus; assembly: GCF_028021215.1. Classification (NCBI taxonomy): domain Eukaryota; kingdom Metazoa; phylum Chordata; class Mammalia; order Artiodactyla; family Eschrichtiidae; genus Eschrichtius; species Eschrichtius robustus. Next base: position 22,972,569 of record NC_090826.1, on the reverse strand, counting down.
GCAGCCATGACACTTGCCTAGAGTCAGTTTCTGTGTATCTCTATTGATATGCTCTCTTTGCCACATTTAGGAAGGAATGATCCAGTCATATGAATTAAGAATTAAAGAACAACATCTATCAGTGCAAAACCAATACATTTTGCCACATAACTGGACATATGTAAAAAACAAGCTGAATACAAGTAAAAAAGAGATGAGAACGCAATATAAGGAACAAGCAGAAGGGCAAATGAATTCTTAGAACTTATAGAAACCAACCTCAGATAATATCATAAATGCAAGAAAACAACCAGGAAATGAGACAATGCAGATTCAGCAGAGATGCTACAATTCAGTCTATGCAAGGAAAAACAGATAAAAATGAATTATTAAGGGCAGTTTTCACGTTCCTTTCCAGCCACGTACACATGGGTAGCAATGCATTTAGTAAGAGCCACAAGAGCAAAAGGAGGTGGGGTGGATGGGGGATATAAAAAATGAAACCGATAAATCAGGCAAGTATCTCCAGTTAACTCTGAGACTGATCAGAAATAAACAAAAAATAAATAGCAAAAAGAAAAAAATCCTATGGGCCGTTTACTAAAAGCTCAAATAAACTCATCCTGACAAATCTGTTACACATGCAGCCAAGTTCTCCACCTTACAGAAGATAGGATGGGTAACCAGAAAAAAAGGCACAAAAAAGTCAAGCAGCAAAGACAGGATAAATGCTCTACAAACAGGCCCTTCCTTTGTAAATGATACTATTTTTCATTCTGGATCCAAAATCCAAAAGGAGGTATCTATTTACTTAATGTCAGAAAGAGGTCTTCTGATTAAAAAAAAAAAAAAAATCAGCACAGCCATGAAGACAAAGTGATGAGTTCCCATTCCATTTCAATCCTAATCCTCCAAACCCCAGGAATTATACCCCATCTGGTATCAAAGATACACTTGTTTTAACAGTGTACATCTGTTGACTTCAGGCAAATCAGATCTTTAAAAACCTGATACTGAGCAGATTGCAAGGGCCAGATGATATCTTTCAACTTTTTTGTATCTCTTTCTAACATTAGTATGGTCAGTGCTCCGCTAATGTTTAAGTGGAAAACTTGGTAAAAAAAAAAAACTACAGTTTGGCACCATTAAGAAAATTTCCCTTACAATCACCATTTAGGGATAAAATTTAATAACTTAATTATTGGTAATACTCCTCAAATTAGCTCACTGAACATCTGTCAGTGTTTACTGGGTGCTAATCATGTATAAGGTTTTGGCTCAGCTATTTGAGAGGGACCCAAAAAAGATAATATACAATTCTTAAGGAGATAAGACATATATACAAATTACTAAAACACAAGGCAGTACCTGGTGCTTAATCAGACAAGGCCTCATGAGTGGAACCAATTAAGCACTAGAGAAGTACAAAGTAAGTACTTTCAACTAGAGTGATCACAAAAGGCCATGTGGAAAGGGCGCTTTTTAAGTTATGCTTTGAAGGATGAGTGTAAGATGTCAATACAAAACAACCTAAAGTGCAAAGGACAAATGAAATTCCAGATACGGGACTGAACTGGCATTAGTAGAATACTGTAGCTATTCAAGAATTAGCAAGTAGTACAGACTGGGTGATATAGGGCTACAAAAGGGAAGTAGAAGGAGATAAGGTTAGATTAGTTGCCATTTAAAATTAATTCTAACTGAAATAATAATAATAGTAGCTACTTTTATTGAGTACCTACTAAACACCATACATTATTCTACACACTTTACCATGTTATCTTAGAACCATTCTATAAGGCAGGTGTTTTCACTTCCCAGATAAATATCAATAAACACATTCTGGGAGGTTAAAAATTTTGCCTCAGATCATAGAAGTAAGCCCATGTTTTAATGAAACTATTAATATACTACAAGCTGGTGATTCTATTATAAATTCCCAGTATAGTGTCTGTCTTTCCAAATCTTGGTATTTCTACCCCACTGTTCTCTGCTAAAGAAAACCCTATCTGGAACCCTCCTACACTGTTGGTGGGAATGTAAATTGGTGCAGCCACTATGGAAAACAGTATAGATGTTCCTTAAAAAACTAAAAATAGAGCTACCATATGATCCAGCAATTCCACTCCTGGGCATCTATCCAGAAAAGACAAAAACTCTAATTTGAAAAGATACATGTACCCTAATGTTCACAGCAGCACTATTTACAATAGCCAAGACATGGAAACAACACAAGTGCCCATCAACAGACAATTGGTTTAAGAAGATGTGGTATAAATATACAATGGAATATTACTCAGCCATTAAAAGAATGAAATATTGCAGCAACATGGTTGGCCCTAGAGAATATCATACTAAGGGAAGTAAGTCAGACAGAGAAAGACAAATATTATATCACTTATATATGGAATCTAAAAAATAATACAAATAAGCCTATATACAAAACAGAAACAGACTCACGGACAAAGAAAACAAATTTATGGTTACCAAAGGGGGAAAAGGGAAGTGAGGGAGGGATAAATTAGGAGTACTGGATTAACAGATACAAACTACTATACAAAAAAAATAGATAAGCAAGAAGGATTTACTGTATAACACAGGGAACTATATTCAATATCTTGTAATAACCTATAATGGAAAATAAGCCAAAGAAAAAAATATATATATATAACTGAATCACTTTGCTGTACACCTGAAACTAACACAATATTGTAAATTAACTACACTTCAAAAAGGAGGAGGGGGAGGGGGAGAGGAAACTCCTATCTGTTAAGAATTTATGGACAGGCTTTCAATCTGGCCAAGACCACCTCTATTCCCACCAATTTCAAGTCCCCAATTCATGTACATATATTTCTCTTCCCATGGAGTGTATGTGAAGATGGAATGGGGAGACAGGGAAAGACAGGCAAAGAAAACAGATTATGAAAGGACCTGAATATCATGCTAAATAGTTCAGACTTTATCCTGAAGGCAGAGGAGAACCACTGAAGGTTTTTAAACAGGGAAGTGGATAAACAAAGTGGAGGCAGGACAGACTAGAAGCAGAGAGAAACTCAACAAATGACTGGGTAAATTCAGGTTATCAGTGAATAAATTCACAGTGGGAATCCCTAGGGAAGCTGAAACCAATACTGGGCAGAGAAACTTGAAAAGCCTTGCAACCAAGGTTTAAGAGCTACTGGTTGCCCTTAGTTTCTCTAGCTTATTCTCATTAGCATGTTTCTCAATAACACAGGCAATTTCATGTCTGAGCCCGAAGGTATTTTTATAACATACTTCCTTGACCCACTCTGATAAATGGCTTAGTAAAAGAGGTCTAGCAATAGAACCAAAGTAGAAAAGAGAAGGGAAAAGAGACGGATATCTCACAGGCATCTCAGTACATGTCCAAAATTAAACTCTTGATTCTCTTTTTCCTATCCCAGTAACTGGCTTAATCATACCATCTAGTAGCACTAACCAGAAACCTAAGTGTCATCCTTGGCTCAGCCTTCTCCATTTCGCTTCCCGATCAAATCCATCTGTTAATCCCATAACCTCCAAAACAGAATTAGAATCAGTCTACTTTTCACCTTCTATACCACTACCATGTTTGTGCAAGCCTCTTTCACTTCTCCTTGTATGATCTCAACACCCTCACCTTGTTCCACTTTCCTCCTAGCCTCTATCCTATAGTCATACTAGCCAAGTGCTCTCCTGGCTTAAGTCATTTGTACATGCCATTTCCTTGGACTGGAATACACCCCCACCCCTTCAATAAGGCTGGTTTCTTCTTATGCCTCAAGATTCAGCTTGAATAATTCCTCCTCAAAACAACCTTCCTTGACTGCCCTAATATCTACATAAGTCTCCCCATAAGTCCCTTCCCCATTTCTCTAGCCAGTACCTATTTATTTCCTTCACAGTACTTCTCTCAATGTATATGAACATACTTGTTGTTTATCTGTCAGTGTCTGTCTTCCCCAATCCACCACCTCCAACCACACTGCAATATCCATGACAGAAGGACTGTTTTCCCTTCCATGGTATACCTAGTACTTAGAACTGAACTTGTGCTGCTACCTAGCACAGAACCTAGTACCTAGCACAGAACACTGTAGATATTCAATAAGTATTTGTTCAGTAAATGGATAAATATAAGGAAAAAGAATAACTTAGGTTTAACCATATCAATTATACATACACAGGATGGATGTTATTCAATTTGACAACAGTTCATAAGAAAAGAATGTTAAGGTCTTGAGTGAACACACTCCAACAGAGATAAAATTCTAAAACAGCTAACAATCTTTAGCTTCATTTCTAGACTTACAATGACCAAAGCACTCATTTGACTCTTCAACATGTATTTTCTGAGAATGTTACAGTGTTCTAGGCAATATGGTAAGCAGTAGGGCTACAACAGTGAGAAAGACAAACATAGTCCCTGACCTCCTGGGCTACACTCTCCATCCAGAAGATCATGGAAAGTTACAATTGCTCAGTTCTCATTAGTTATATTACATCTTAAATCTTACATTCAGCTCTGGGCAGTTTATTTTAAAGCAGCAGTCCCCAACCTTTTTGGCACCAGGGGCCAGTTTCGTGGAAGACAATTTTTCCACAGACGGGGCGGGGGTGTGGGGGTGGTGGAGGGCGGGAGGATATGGTTCAGGCAGTAATGCGAGTGATGGGGAGCGATGGGGAGCGGCAGATGAAGCTTCCCTCTCTTGCCCACCACTCACCTCCTGCTGTGCAGCCCGGTTCCTAACAGGACGGGGACTGCGATCGGTCCACAGTCTGGCAGTTTGGGGACCCCTGTTTTAAAGAAACCTGTTTTAAAGAATCTGTCCAAAGAAGAGATAGAACATAATGATGGAATTTGAAACCATGTCATAAGGTAAATAACTGAAAGGTATTGGGATACTTAACCTAGAAAAAGAAAACAGAGAACAGGGAAGTGATTGTTGCCCTCACAAATTTCAAGAGCTGCCACATTCTATGTGATTCCTAAGAGCAAAACTCAGATTAGTCAGTGGAAATTACAAAGACACAGTTTTCATTTCAAAATAAAAGGAAGAAATTCCTAATAATTTGAGATATCTAATAATTTAATGATCTGCTTGGGAATGGTGAGCTTATTATCACTGGAAATAGGCTGTAGTATAAAGTCAGTTACCATTTGGGTTAGAAGAATAAGGGGGAAAAAAAAGGATAAAAGGCCATTTTACTTCTCTAATCAGAAAACAGAATCCAGTAACATTCCTTCATACAGAAAGAAACAAATGTTCAAGTATTGAAGTCTCAGAAAATTAGCTAGAAAATAGTTTGTTTCCCAATAAAATCAATCTCCTCAAAATGCAGGAAAGTGTCTTTCCATTGTAACTCAATTTAAGTATGCTAATTAGCACTTCTAGAAAAACAGGATAACCATCTATGTAAAATATATAAATGGTAGTTTAAAATATACAAAAGAGCTTCTTTGTGATTCTCCCTTCATCCTCCCAAAATCATTTGGACCTTAAACTACTCCTTATGTGGACTGTTAAAGAATACTTGCCATACTGAGTGAATCAGGAATGTCACTCAGCATGAACATGCTGTTTTCAACAACTTGATTTTTAATTTAAGTCATTTCCATGGTGACTAACACCATTGAATCAACTCATTCAAAGATATTTTTAAATAAACAAACTCTTACTCATCTCCTTCTAAGAAGACCAAATACTGTATGCTCTCTACTTCCCTATAGAATTCAAGCTTGTACTTAGATGATGTCTAGACATACTCTGAAAGTATACCACCTGGGCCCTCCCAGAAGAATGCACTATCCCCGTGATTACTACGCATCACTGAGGAAGATGTGAGACCAAAACATTCATTTCCCACAGAACTGAGTTTTACTCTCTTTAATTGTCAAAATGTGTTAGTTTAGCCATTCTGAATGGAAACCTTTATTAAATGGATAATGTGCTTCCTTGATTCATTTTAAAAACCTATAGAACATATTAAACCTTTATTGACTTAGTCATCATTATGAACCTCAATTACTATGCAGCGCTAATGTCCTCAAGGGCTATTTTAAAGTCTATAAGGATGGTGAGCTCTGCCACATGGATACCTGAGTACTGTGGGGGTTTTGTGTGTGTGTGTGTGTGCGTATATATCTGCCTTTAATAGTTTTCCTGTTTGTTCATTTGCATAATTAGCTTATATTTCTTGCTGATGTCAAGATGGTCTGCCAATGAGTAGCTTCCAACATCTCCTTTTCTAATCTGCTGTTTGTTAATCTACCATTGACTAGGAAGACAAATTGCCAAGTGTGTTACAATTGTGTCTAAAATAAAAGAAGTGCAAAGAAAGAGTAAGACTAATGCTTCACATTATTCACTGGAATAATTTAACACATGGATTTTGTGAAATCTATTTTAGCCCTTCAAATATAAGCCTACTTTGAGGTTCCCATTACATTGTAACTAGTTGAGACTGTTAGATAAGTGACCTTCAGATAAATCACACCAATATAATGACCATTCTCTTTCTTTACAAGTAGAGATCAAAAGCTTTAATACTGTTATTCACATAAAGTGTTGTATTCATATAAACTCTTTTGGAAAACCAAAAACGAAGTAACAGTTTAGTCTGAAAATGTAACAGAAAAGGAGGAGAACTATTTAACAGCATCAAAAATCTCAAGGTAAATACAAATAAAACCTGAAAATTTCTAGCTACCCAGGGGGTTTAGCTAAGCCTATGGAACTTTTCTTACACTCTTGTTCTTATTTTATTATCTTAGAGCCAATTCAATCTAACAATACTTACTAATTTTAAACTCAAGAAATTCCCTAAGATTTATTATACTAGCAAATTTCACTTTAACCAGAAAACTAGGGTATAATAATTAACATCTGATTAGAGTATAAGTATGAATAGAAATTAACATTGGATCATGGGTTGCATTAGCAGACATTGTGAAGACTGGAAAATAGGCTGTGGTTGTCTCCCACTATTGTTAAATGTGAAAAATATACTACAGTCTACCAGAAGATAAAATGCTTTCTCACACTGTTTGGCACAGAAACAAGATTCAGTAATGACGGACTATTTCAAATGACCCACTATTTGCTAAAAGCATTCAAGAAAATTATTGACTATGCTTGATGACATTTTTCTCTCTCTCAAAAAGGACATGCCCTATTATTGTGTACTTAATTCTAAGCAATAAAGAATAATTTATTGGTGACATGAATGTATCAGGAAACTTGGCAGAAAGTAATAATTTCACAAAGTTGGTGGGGTTTTTTTGTGGTTTTTTTTTTGGCCGCACCATGCGGGCGGCTGGTGGGATCCTAGTTCCCCAACCAGGGATGGAACCTCGGCCCCTTGTAGTGAAACTGCGGAGTCCTAACCACTGGACTGCCAGGGAATTCCCCACAAAGTTTTTATACTGAGAAAAGAGGTAGGTCATAGTCAAATATGTAAGCTTATAATAAACAAATTTTTTAAACACTTAAACAAAAGTAAGGCATGATTGCATGGTCAAGGATTCTACAAGCATATAGAACTTGTAAGGATAAGGCAATTCTAGAAAGTGAAGTTCATTCATTACATTTCACATATATATATCAAGTGCCAGATCCTTTTCTAGGCCCTGGGGATATTGCAGTGAAATTTTCTCTACACAATCAGAAATTTTTAGAAAACATGAGGAAAGTATTAAAGACACAGTCATGAACAGCAGGGAGATTACAGGAATATATGATGAAGTTTTAAAAATAGCATTCCAAAGGACTACTTACAAAAATGATCAAAAGGCTGAACCCCACCAAAGGATGGAGAAAAAAAAAAACCCAAAGCAAAACAAAACAAAACTTTTAAAAATGGCAAAAAAGAAAGGAGGGGGGAGGAAAGAGAGAAAAAAAAGAAGGTCAAATTCAGACTACAGCTTGAGAGAAAAACAGAATATTGTTAACATGTGTCAGAGACAAAATTAACTGTGCTCTTTCAAACCAAACAATATAAGGAAGGGTTTATAATCAAAGATAATTCAGGCTAGTAACCTCACATGTTAAAATGTGTTTATTTCTTCAGTCCCAGAAAAATCTTATTTCAAAGTTCAGAAGTAACTTGCCGAATTGGATCTAAGATTCACTAATAAACCATGGGTCCTCATGAAATTCACAGCTAGTATGATTGAATCAGAGTTCAAAAATATCTCAAGGTAGAAAGACGGACCAAAACCAACAAGGTGAAATTTAAAAGCAAGGTAAGGTTTCCACACTGAAGCTTGAAAAATAATTACAAAGAAAAAAATGTGGAAATAAACAGCCATGAATCAGAGAACAGATGAAGTCATTAATAATAAATTCATAGGATGGAAACTACAGCAGTGAAAATGGACTAGAACTACACGTATGAACATAGATGAATGTCATGTTTGATGAAAAAAGCATATTAAAGAATATATTTTGTGTAAAACTATTTACATAAAATTGAAAAACATACAATATCATATAAACTGCTTAGAAACACACAGGTAACAAAAGCATAAAGAAATGCACAATCACAAAATATAGAAGAGCAGTTACCTCCAGAGACAGGGAGAGCAATGAGACTGGAGAGAGGTACCACAGGAGCTCTCAGCTGTATCAGTTATGCTCTACTTTGTAAATTGGGTAATGTTTATCTCTTTCTAGTTCTTAAATATTTTACAATAAATTTTAAAAGAATTACATAATTATATTATGAGGGCAACTTAACTTGGTAGCATTTTTTTTTTAATTTCTTATGAGCCAAAAATGCAATGTGGTTTCTAAAAAGATTAACATATTTTGATAAAAGTGTGGTATCCAGATTATGGAAATAATTGAGCCACCGCAGTCCTTATAGTTAACCACAGAATACTGTTTCATTCTGAGCACTGCAATTTAAGCAGGACATTAACCAAACCGAGTGTATCCAATGACCAGAATGATGAGGAGTCTAGAAACCATAACTTTATTTTTTTTTTAACATCTTTATCCGAGTATAATTGATTTACAATGGTGTGTTAGTTTCTGCTTTATAACAAAGTGAATCAGCTATACATATACACATACCCCCATAACTCCTCCCTCTTGCGTCTCCCTCCCATCCTCCCTATCCCACCCCTCTAGGTGGTCACAAAGCACCGAGCTGATCTCCCTGTGCTATGCGGCTGCTTCCCACTAGCTATCTATTTTACATTTGGTAGTGTATATATGTCCATGCCACTCTCTCACTTCGTCCCAGCTTACCCTTCCCCCTCCCTGTGTCCTCAAGTCCATTCTCTATGTCTGCGTCTTTATTCCTGTCCTGCCCCTAGGTTCTTCAGAACCATTTTTTTTTTTTTTTTTTTTTTTTTAGATTCCATATATATGTGTTAGCATACGGTATGTTTTTCTCTTTCTGACTTACTTTGCTCTGTATGACCGACTCTAGGTCCATCCACCTCACTACAAATAACTCAATTTTGTTTCTTTTTATGGTTGAGTAATATTTCATTGTATATATGTGCCACATCTTCTTTATCCATTCATCTGTCGATGGACACTTAGGTTGCTTCCATGTCCTGGCTATTGTAAATAGAGCTGCAATGAACACTGTAGTACATGACTCTTTTTTTTTTTTAATTAAAAAAAAAAGAGTATATTACTAATATTAAAAAATGTATATTCTAAAATTACAGTGTTTTCCAGAAATCTCTGGGAATATGCAAGCCACTTGGGGACAAATACCAGGAGGAATAGTAAGTACCTCTGGCTCTTTGCTCTGACCCTTGCAAAGAAAGTGCAGGTACATGACTCTTTTTGAATTATAGTTTTCTCAGGGTATATGCCCGGAGTGGGATTGCTGGGTCATACGGTAGTTCTATTTTTAGTTTGTTAAGGAACCTCCATACTGTTCTCCATAGTGGCTGTACCAATTTACATTCCCAACAACAGTGCAAGAGGGTTCCCCTTTCTCCACACCCTCTCCAGCATTTATTGTTTGTAGATTTTTTGATGATGGCCATTCTGTAGAAACCATAACTTTAGATAATCCACCAAAAGAAGTGAGGATTTTTTTTTTCAGGAGGATAATGAGACTGAAGGGAGAAACTATATAGTTATCTAAATATAAAGGCAAGAGTAAGATGAAGGGATAAAATGTGGTGTATATATGCAATGGAGTATTATTCAGCCTTAAAAAAGAATGAAATTCTGATATATACTAGTATGACATGGATGAACCTTGAAAACAATCTAAGTAAAATAAGGCAGACACAAAAGGATGACTATTATATGATTCCACTTATATTAGATACCTATAGTAGTCAAATTCATGGAGAGAACAAGTAGAACAGTGGTTACCAGGGGCTCGGGGAAGGGAGGAATAGAAAGTTACTGTTTAATGGGTAGAGTTTCCATTTGGGATAAAGAAGCTCTGGAAATGGATAGTGGTAATGGCTGTGCAACATCAATATACTTAATGACACTGAACTGTACACCTAAAAATGGTTAAGATGGTAAATTTTATGTTATGTATATTTTACCACAGTTTTAAAAAAGGAGAAGAGTACATTTTCTCTGACTTTTCAAATCCTTGCTAAGTATCCCTCTTGTGTACCCTTGTGGTTCTAATATTTTCATATATATTACACTGTGCTATATTGTAATTGCTTGCTTAAAATGTTTTACGAAGGCAGCAACTATATCTGTCTTGCTAATCTTTACATCCTTTGCGTTTATCACGATTGATACTCAAGTAATTTTTGAATAAATAAAAGCACTTTCTAGATACTTCAGGGGATACAAAAATGAATAGTTCATTCATGCCTTTAACGAGTTTATGATCCAACAGAGGAATATATTTTTTGTTTTCTGACTGATAACCCAGTGTTAAAATGGCTATCCCTTCATTTTAGTTAGTTTGGTATCACTATTAAAATCATGTCGGGCTCCCCTGGTGGCGCAGTGGTTGAAAATCTGCCTGCCAATGCAGGGAACACGGGTTCGAGCCCTGGTCTGGGAGGATCCCACATGCCGCGGAGTAACTGGGCCTGAGAGTCACAACTACTGAGCCTGCGCATCTGGAGCCTGTGCTCCGCAACAAGAGAGGCCGCGATAGTGAGAGGCCTGCGCACCGCAATGAAGAGTGACCCCCGCTTGCAGCAACTAGAGAAAGCCCTCGCACAGAAACGAAGACCCAACACAGCCAAAAATTAATTAATTAATTAATTAATTTTTTAAAAAATCATGTAAATCTACAACTGAAAAATACCTTACTTATCAACTATCTTTCATTGAAATATGAGGTCACTAAGGTTCAAAAAAGATAAGCAAAGTCATTTACCTAAGGTCACTCAGCTAATAGTGACTTTAATAACAAACAACTTAATAACTATTAACTTGGCTAATAACTAAGCCTGGGAGGTAGGAACATAGGCATTAAAACCTTCAGGCCAATGCTACTTCCGTCATAAGGCCTAATCCCTATGAACTAAATCAGAGTTCCTCTGGAGCTGGGGATAACAATGCACATGATCTTAGCTACAATGACCTCAAGCTAACACCGAATATCCTGAAAGACGCTTTTAATTCAAATACCATGGTCTACCCAAATGGAATGGGAAATCCCAGCCACTGCCCCCAAAACCCTCCAGTGACATTTCATATCGTTCAAAAAAAAAGCCAGAATCTTTCCCACCACCTCCCCTGCTCCAGCCACACGGGTCTTCCCACTGTTCCTTAAACATGCTGGCACACTCTGACTGCGGCCTTTGTTTTTGCTGTTCCCTCTGCCTGGAAAGCTGCTTCCCAGGTAGCCACCAGGCTTGCTTCCTTTGGGTCTTTACTCAAATACCACTTTCTCAGTGAGGCTCTACTCGACCACCCTACCTAAAACTGGAGCCCCCACTGCACTTGACTTTTCCTTTTTCTACTTTAGTTTTCTCTGTGGTAATTACTACTCCTTAAGGACATACTATATAGTTTTTACTAATTTGCTTTTTGGCCATCTACCCCACTAGAATATAAACTCCACTGGAGCAAAGAATCTTGCCTGTTTTGTTCATTGCTGCATCCCTGGCACCTAGAATGCTGCGCCAATAAATATCGGTTGAAGAAATAAATGAGCAAATGAAAGAAATTTGATATTGATATGCTCAAAGGCCAGAAACTACTTTCCTCGTGATAAAAGATGTACGCACATCATTTGGTGAAGGATAAAGAAATTAACAGACTCCAGACACACTCAAGAAGAATACAAAAGGCTTATTTACATATACTTATTTATTTTTGTCTGCTCTGGGTCTTCACTGCTGCGCGCGGGCTTTCTCTAGTTGCAGCGAGCGAGGGCTACTCTGTTGCGGTGCACAGGCTTCTCATTGCGGTGGCTTCTCTTGTTGCGGAGCACGGGCTCTAGGCCGTGGGCTTCAGTAGTTGCAGCATGCAGGCTCTAGAGCACAGGCTTAGCATGTGGGATCCTCCCGGACCAGGGATCGAACCTGTGTCCCCTGCATTGGCAGGCGGATTCTTTTCTTTTTTTTTTAAGCTTTCTTTTTTATTTAATCTTTATTGGAGTATAATTGCTTTACAATGTTGTGTTAGTTTCTGCTGTACAACAAAGTGAATCAGCTGTAAGTATACATATATCCCCATATCCCTTCCCTCTTGAGCCTCCCTCCCACCCTCCCTATCCCACCCCTCTAGGTGGTCACAAAGCACCGAGCTGATCTCCCTGTGCTATGCGGCTGCTTCCCACTAGCCATCCATTTTACATTTGGTAGTGTATATATGTCCATGCTACTTTCTCGCTTCGTCCCAGCTCCCCGCCAACCCCATGTCCTCAAGTCCGTTCTCTACGTCTGCGTCTTTGTTCCTGTGGCAGGCGGATTCTTAACCACCGTGCCACCAGGGAAGGCCCTGTATTACTCTGCTAAAGTTTCTTTTAGTTACAAATACTATTTTAAAGAAAAACATTTGCTCATAGGAAAATGTTTTTGTAATTTAATTACAAAACAATCAGCTAAATTACTGTGTTGCTGGGATTTCCCTGGTGGCGCAGTGGTTAAGAATCCACCTGCCAATTCAGGGGACAGGGGTTCGAGCCCTGGTCCGGGAATATCTCACATGCCACGGAGCAACTAAGCCCGTGCGCCACAACTACTGAGCCTGTGCTCTAGAGTCCACGAGCCACAACTACTGAAGCCTGCGCGCCTAGAGCCCGTGCTCCTCAACAAGAGAAGCCGCTGCAATGAGAAGCCCACGCACCGCAACAAAGAGTAGCCCCCGCTCGAAACTAGAGAAAGCCCCCACAGCAACGAAGACCAAATGCAGCCAATAAATAAATAAATAAATTTATTTATTTTTAAAAAAAGAATAACAATAACAACTAACTTTAAAAAAAAATTACTGTGTTGCCTAGCAGCAAAAGGAAATTAATATGCCAAAACCTTGAAAATGCTCGTTTATTCCAAATATTTTCTTATGTAGTCCAGATAGTCTCTAACAAAGGTAACACTCTAAGGAAATCAGAGTGATGGGGATCGATGGCAAATGGCAATGACCTCAGATTCCCTAAGGGTATATAGTTCTGGGTCAGCTCCCAGGAGTCTGAGTCCAGAGAGAAGCAGACCTAGCCACTCCTACCTAACCTCTAGGTCATTCTTCATTCATATGTGTTCTAAAAAAACTGAGGTTGTGTGTCAGTGCTGCCAAGAGGATCATGAACCAAATCAGATACCCAGAAACACTGTGAACTCACTCTATCTCTACCTCTGATTCATTCATCTTCTTCCCTTTGATACAGTCTCTGGACTAAGACCTATTCTTTTAAGTAATATTACCCCATAAGAAACCCTATCAGGAAATCACTTTCCAAAAAATTCTTTTAGAAGTAAAAGTAATTATAAAGTGCTTCTCTGTATTATTTATATGAAAATTTTTAAACAGTATTAGAAAATTCTCATTGGAGGCCAATGAGATTTACAATATCGAAAACGGGGTTTTTCCCCAGAATTAAGTAACTAATATTCTAGGAACCATGCTGAAAACCTAGATGTGGCTCCTATCCTTAAAGAGAAGATAGGAGGAAACAGAAACAAAGAGACTAGTAGGAAAAACTCTCATAACAGCCTTGATGAAAGATCATTATAGCCTGAGACAAGATTGTTGAAACAGAAAAGGTAAATGGATTCTAAAACTACTGAGGAAAGACAGTTTGACAGAGTGGGTTACAACCAGCTTAGGGTCAGAAAATCTACTCACTGGCAATATGACCTTTGGCAAATTAACTTATCTAAGCCTCAGTTTCTCCATATGTAAAATCTTCCCTACTTCACAGTGTTTTGCAAGGATTAAATGAGAAAATGTAAATCACTTAGTACAGTAATTGCTCTTGGTAAATACTAACTTTATGGTAGCAATTATTATTCATAAAGTAATGTGGCCAGGCCTTGGTGACTGACTGTAAGTCATGAGAGAAAGGAAATTAGGGTTGATGCACAGGTTTTTACCAAAGCAATAGATGGAAAAAGTACAAGTTTAAAAGAAGAAATACGTTTAAAGTGAAAGATGGTTATTCTGTTTTTAGACATGTTAAGGAGTCTACAGGACAACCAAAATAGTATAAAGCTGCTAAAGTCATTCTGAGTTTTCAAAAACAATCTTGAGTGTAAACACAACAAATGTATATACTTAACCTTGGATATGTAAACTGATCTAACCAGGATTATAATGAAGCATCAGAGAATGTTAAACCTCAATCAGAACTCATAAATCATCTAGTTGAGTGATTCTTAATCTTTTTGTTGTCATGAGAATCTGATGAAAGAATCTGACCTTCTCCTCAGAAATCTTCAAAAACAAAACTTCCCAACAATTGGTTAAGAACCTCCTGATCCATTCTCCTCAAGGAGCACAGACATACAATTAGGCTGTTACTGCTAATTAGAGACAAAGCCCAAACCCAAACCCAGGCTCTCAGTTCCATGTTTTTTCTCCATTATTCCCAGCAAGTTGACATGATTCTTTCATATTTGCATTTTATTTAGTCAGTCACGCAAAGTTAAAATCACACACACACACACACAATTCAGATTTTACTGACTGCAGCTTGTAGCCCTCATCAGGCTTTCTAGATCCAATGGCATTTCCCAATAGTCAACTGTTTCCCATTTGTGCTAACAGAATAGGCATTAGCACTTCGAAAGACGGAGGAGTATTGGTTGTGGGTTGTTTTTGTTACTTTCCTTTTAAAAAGCTGTTTTACTTTTGAAACTTTTCTACCTAATGAAAACTGATTTATTTAAATGTCAAGAATCCTATTACGATTTAATTCAATAAATGCTACTGCCACCTACCAAGTACAAGGTACAAAGAACACAAAGATATCTAAGACTCCCAAGGTCATCTATTAAAAGTAAAACAAATAAATGCCTAAAACTTTAAACAAAGGAATAGAAAACACCTTTATTTGGGCCAACACTTATTTAATTTTACCTAATTAAAAAAAAATAGGAATCTGTGGCAAAAGAGAAACACATACCCGACTATTGACAGTTCAACATAGACTGTGAGCAATAAATGCTCTAGCAGTTACACAAACAAAAGTCATGAGGACCTCAACTGAGGAGCAATGGGCTTTGAATTCTGATGGACCTGAGTTCTAATCCCAGCTCTGCTTCCTCTAAACTGGGAACTTGAGCAAATTACTTAATTTCTCTAAACCTCTGTCATCTCATTTGAAAAATAGTAATGAACTCAGAGGACTGTTGTTAGGATTAAATAAGAAATACATATAAATGTCAGCTATCATTCCGACAGAAAAATTAGATTCAGTTTTACATATTACATTTGTAAATTATATAAATGACAGGTGTATTAGCTAGTAAATTCATTCTGCTACATTAAAGTGGAATATGGTTTTATATCTATACTACGTTATCTATTTTATATGTATACATCTTAATATATCTATAGTAAGTAGTTTCATGGTATTGTCATAAGTATACTTTCTCTTAAAAATATACTGCTTCAGAATTCAGTATATTTTAATACAGTCTACATGAACAGATTAAGCAAATATCAAAATAACATAAAAACATTTAATACCAAATAAAAAGAGACAGGGTTTCAAAAGATTATCAATTCTAGTTACTGACAAACATAGCATAGTATTTGTACTTGGAGTCCAACAATGACAGGCCAGTGGAACAGTGTGGGCGTAACTCTCTCAGGACCAGTCAATATACTTTATTATGTATCAGTAACATGTCATTCTTTCCTTTTCATGAGAATACAAAATAGAAACATGACTTGCCTTTAGCTGATGATTTATGTCAAATAAAAACCTAGATTTTTAAATATCTTGGTATTATTAACAGAGAGAAAAGCTGAACATAAGTTAATGGCGTGCAAAAGTAAATAGCCATTTCTCTTATAACACATTTCTGGTAGTATCTTAGAATTTTTTAAATATGTGATTCCTATATGTTTAGTGATAGAATAACTGCCCCAACAATAATATCAGGATATCCACATGCAAAAGAATGGATCTGGACCCCTATCTCACACCATACACAAAAATTAACTCAAAATGCATCAAATCCTAATATAGAAACCAAAACTATAAAACTCTTAGAAGAAAACTTGGTGTAAATATTCATGACCTTGGATTGGGCAAGGGTTTCTTAGATATGACACCTAAAGCACAAGTAACCAAGGAGAAAATAAATTAGACTTCCTCAAAAGTTTTACTTTTGTGCTTTCAAGGACAACATCAAGAAAGTGAAAAGACAACCCACACAATGGGAGAAAATATTTACAAATATATATCTAATAAGGGTCTAGTCTCCAGAATATATAAAGAACTCTTACAACTCAACAATGAAAAGAAAAATAAACCAATTTTAACATGGGCAAAGGATTTGAATAGACTAGTCTCCAAAGAAGATATACAAATGGCCAACAAGTACATGAAAAGATGC
The DNA here is from genome assembly GCF_028021215.1 of Eschrichtius robustus. Taxonomy (NCBI): domain Eukaryota; kingdom Metazoa; phylum Chordata; class Mammalia; order Artiodactyla; family Eschrichtiidae; genus Eschrichtius; species Eschrichtius robustus. The sequence continues at coordinate 22,955,621 of NC_090826.1, read as the reverse complement.
TCAACGTCACCAGTCATTAAGGAAATGCAACTCAAAACCACAATGAAATACCACTTCATACCTACTAGGATGGCTATTATAAAAATAATAAAATAAATAAGTAAACAGAAAACAACAAGTGTTGTTGAGGATGTAGAGAAACTGGTGCCCTCATACTTTGCTGGTAGGAATGTAAAATGGTGCAGCCACTGTGGAAAACAGTGTGGAAGTTCCTCAAAAAGTTAAACACAGTTACCATGACTCAGCACTTCTAGGTATATACCCAAGAGAATTGAAAACATGTTCACACAAAAACTTGTACATGAATGTTCACAGCAGCATTACTCATAATAGCCAAAAAGTAGAAGCAATCCAAATGTCCATCAACTGAGGAATGGATAAACAAAACGTTGTATGTATATATCTATACAGTGGAATATTATTCAACAGTACAAAGAAATGAAGTACTGATACATGCTACCACATAGGTGAACCTTGAAAACATTATGCTAAGTGAAAGAAGCCAGACACAAAGGCAACACATTATATGATTTATACAGAGGTGGAACCAGTCTGCTCTCCTCACAAAAGAAGAGCAAACTGATGAGAGTTTCCTCTAAAGATTTAAAAGCACTCTCAAGATATATTGAACTCCTGGATCTGGATCTGGATCTGGATCTGGAAAGGGAGACTCGAACTTGAGTATTTAGTAATTTACACTAGTATAAAGTTGAATTTTTTATTTTTCCTTCATGAAAATATGTCATGACGTAAACATTAATATACATATTCTTGAGAAGTGTATTACACATTAACACACACATGGAAGGACACAACTTCAGCAGTCAACAGTGTTACGTCACTTCATCCTATGAAGTAGATAGAACAGATATTATCCCCATTTTATCTAAAAAGATAATCTCAGAGGAGTAACATGACCTATTCAAGATCCTAGGATGGTAGAGCTGGGACCATAAACCAGGTGCTCTGATTCCTAGCCTGGTTTAAATTCATTAAATCAGTGTTCTCTAGCTTTAGTGTGCTACTATCTCCTTCATTCAACAAGTCTGTCACTCAACCAATTTAACACATTGTTTATGGGAAAAGAGAACTAATCTCCAAATTATGGTTTTATTAATTATTTATTAAGGTATAACCTATTTATAAACCAGGATATTCTGTAAATATAGAAAATACTTCAAGCACACTTAACACCTTATTAACCTAAGGTCTTCATCTTAAAACCTCAGACACCATAGGAGTTAAAACAAACAGCACTAAACCCACGCACATACGGCCACCTTATCTTTGATAAAGGAGGCAAGAATATACAATGGAGGAAAGACTGCCTCTTCAATAAGTGGTGCTGGGAAAACTGGACAGCTACACGTAAAAGAATGAAATTAGAACACTCCCTAACACCATACACATAAAAAAACTCAAAATGGATTAAAGACCTAAATGTAAGGCCAGACACTATCAAACTCTTAGAGGAAAACATAGGCAGAACACTCTATGACATAAATCACAGCAAGATCCTTTTTGACCCACCTCCAAGAGAAACGGAAATAAAAACAAAAATAAACAAATGGGACCTAATGAAACTTAAAAGCTTTTGCACAGCAAAGGAAACCATAAACAAGACGAAAAACCAACCCTCAGAATGGGAGAAAATATTTGCAAATGAAGCAACTGACAAAGGATTAATCTCCAAAATATACAAGCAGCTCATGCAGCTCAATATCACAAAAACAAACAACCCAATCCAAAAATGGGCAGAAGACCTAAATAGACATTTCTCCAAAGAAGATATACAGATTGCCAGCAAATACTTGAAAAGATGCTCAACATCACTAACCATTAGAGAAATGCAAATCAAAACTACAATGAGGTATCACCTCACACCAGTCAGAATGGCCATCATCAAAAAATCTACAAACAACAAATGCTGGAGAGGGTGTGGAGAAAAGGGAACCCTCTTGCACTTTGGTGGGAATGTAAATTGATACAGACACTATGGAGAACAGTATGGAGGTTCCTTAACAAACTAAAAATAGAACTACCATATGACCCAGCAATCCCACTACTGGGCATATACCCTGAGAAAACCATAATTCAAAAACAGTCATGTACCACAATGTTCATTGCAGCACTATTTACAATAGCCAGGACAGGGAAGCAACCTAAGTGTCCATCGACAGATGAATGGATAAAGAAGATGTGGCACATATATACAATGGAATATTACTCAGCCATAAAAAGAAATGAAATTGAGTTATTTGTAGTGAGGTAGATGGATCTAGAGTCAGTCATACAGAGCAAAGTCAGTCAGAAAGAGAAAAACAAATGCCGTATGCTAACACATATATAGAGAATCTAAAAATTAAAAAATGGTTCTGATGAACCTAGGGGCAGGACAGGAATAAAGACACAGATGTAGACAATGGACTTGAGGACACGGGGAGGGGGAAGGGTAAGCTGGGACGAAGTGAGAGAGTAACATCGACGTATATACACTACCAAATGTAATAGCTAGCTAGTGGGAAGCAGCTGCATAGCACAGGGAGATCAGTTCGGTGCTATGCGACCATCTAGAGGAGTGGGAGGGAGACGCAAAAGGGAGGGGATATGGGGATAGATGTATGCATATAGCTGATTCACTTTGTTATACAGCAGAAACTAACGCAACATTGTAAAGCAATTATACTCCAATAAAGATATTAAAGGAGGGCTTCCCTGGGGGCGCAGTGGTTAAGAATCCACCTGCCAATGCAGGGGACACGGGTTCGAGCCCTGCTCTGGAAAGATCCCACATGCCACGGAGCAGCTAAGCCCATGGGCCACAACTACTGAGCCTGTGCTCTAGAGCCCGCGAGCCACAACCACTGAGCCCACGTGCCACAACTACTGAAGCCCACGCGCCTAGAGCCTGTGCTCCGCAACAAGAGAAGCCACCGCAGTGAGAAGCCTGTGCGCCGCAACAAAGAGTAGCCCCCACTCGCCGCAACTAGAGAAATCCCGCTCACAGCAACAAAACACCCAACTCAGTCAAAAATAAATAAATAAATAGATAAATAAATAAAATTTAAAAGTTTTTAAAAAAATTTTTAAAAAAAGATGTTAAAGGAAAAAAGAAAATAAATAAATAAAAAATAAACACTACTCTATCATATAGGAAAGCTTCTCTTGGCCCTTATTCAGAGTCCATTACCTTTCTTTTAAGCCTAATTCTAATAAGCTTATTTGTATAATTAAAGGTAGAAGTTATGATTCTACTAGATGTACATACTGAAAGTAAATAACAGTGTATAACGGGGAAGGAGACACACAAAAAATTCAAAGGTATAGCAATCCTGACCATTTGTAGGGGTAATAAATCCTACACAGATCAAGGTCTTTATTATTGTTCATAATAATCCACAGTCGCCAATAAAAGGATGACTCAGTTCCATATACAGTTGTCCCTCAGTATCTGCGGGGTATGGGTATCCCATGGATACCAAAATCCACAGGTGCTCAAGTCTCTTATATGAAAGTACAGTCGATCCTCCCTATCCGCAGGTTCCATATTTGAGAATATGGAGGGCCATCTGTACTTTCTTCAAGAAGGCAGGGAAGAATGTAGTTCTATTTTCTCAAACTCAAAACTTTGGATTCTTCTATTCCCCTTTTTGTTCCCAATTAGTTAAATCCAATCAGTTGACAAATCCTACTGATTCTATCTCCACAACTATTTGTTTCCATTTTTACTGTCCTGGCTCTAATTCACTCAAGAATATTACAAATAGCCCGCTACTATTTCCAGCCCCTCCTGCTACAAAAGTTATCTTCCTAAAAGAAAGATTTAATCATGCCATTCTTTTATTCATTTATTTCGTTTAGTTGAAAGATCAAACTTTTAAAGGCTCCATGGTTGCTACACTATAAAATCCAAACTCCTTCCCCACAGCACCTCAGCCTGGCTGTGATTTGCCCTCACCCTACTAGAGTGACTAGAATACTAGTCTCTTTTCCCACAGGTCCCACCTGCAACTACTTGCTATTTCCTAAAAGAACCTGCCCTTCCTTGCTTCTGTCTCTGTAATACCCTATACCTGCATCTCCACCTACTGAAATTCTAATCCTCCTTCAAGGTCCAGCCCAAATGCCATGTTTTCCATCAGAATTTCTCTAATCTGTCCAGTCATAATTAATCCCTTCACCTAAATGCCTTTATTTACTTAAGATATATTGGACATTTTTTCATAAATATCCAGCTCATTATTTTTAATAGTTTCACAGTATTCCACTGTATACATGTCACAGGTTTTACTCAAAGGTGACATACATTTTTTTTAAAGCATTAGTTTTTTTAATATGAAGAAAATAAAAATAATCCTGTAATCCCACTGACTGGATAATACCTGTTGACTTTAAAAATAAATAAATAAAAGCAATACGTGCTCATGGTTAGAAAACAGCACAGAAAGATATTTGCTAGAATTATAATGGCAACTTCCACTATGTAAAAGGTTAAGGTAATCAAACTAGAGGAGTATGAAGAGGGTATGAAGAATTGAAGGTACAGCACAGGTTCACTAACTGTAAATGTTCACTGAAATTGATTCTTTTTCCCCATAGTGAAACGGGCTATTTTTAAAGACTCATTCTTAAAACCAATGGCCTGTTATAAAAATGTTCTTGTTATGTTTCTGTCAGGCAGATTGAACATTCCTTTCTTCTTTTTTTTTAATTTTGACAGTCTCTCCATATAGGAGAGGGAAAATGGATTATCCAGAAGCAATCAGTCATTAGCAAAATCAATGTGCATACCCATGAAGATGTCTAGAAACTATTTCAAATGTTCTCTAACTTCCCCTGCATAGCATGCCTCGTGGAAAAGGCTTTTACTGCATAGTGTGGTTCTATCCTGCCAAAACCAGATCTGACAGACCTAAGCTGTACCTACAGGATACACTGCCCACACCAACTCAAGCTTTAATGCAAAAGCCTCCTAATAGGGCTGACTTATTCCAGATTCAACCACATTCCTATCCATTCTTCACACTACACACAATCTAATCTTTCTTAAGCAATGTTTTCTTCATGTCTTGCCTATAGAATTCTCACTGCTATTTCAATCAAGGCCAAACTCAAGTTGCAGCTCTTCCAGGAAATCTTCCCTAAACTCTAGCCCTCAGTAATCTCTCTTCCTCTTTTTGGAATTTAGAGAGCTTGTTTATATCACATTATCCAGCATTTCATTAAATTCTGCTTTGTCCTCTATTATTTCATGTATATAACTAGACTGCAAACTCCATGATGGCAGAGTTTGTATCCTAAATGTCTGTATATCCCACAGTACCTAATCAGAGGAATTGCACAGTAGGTGCTCAATATTTTTTGATGATTCTTACTGTGAATTATCTTATAGTAATATAAATATTAAACCTTTACACATAATTCTCTAATTGTGGAATTCCTAAAGTTTATTTGTGGTTATGTGTTGTATAAAGGCAATATTAGTAATTCTGATTGCAACCCAACACAAAGATTAATCTGTCAAGCAACTTTTCAAGAGACAAACAGATCAATCTGTGACAGTTCTATAGTTTCAAGAAAAAGTTCTTGTTCTTAGATCTGCTGAATGAGCCGGCGGTTATTTACTTTCAGTTCCTCAAAACTAATTTTTCCATACAGCTGTGTTTACTCACACCATGGCTCATTTATGCAAGAGGTGTAAAACAGCAAAGCCCAGATCTCTCCCTCTTTTCTCTTTATATTTTCCCTCGCCTTTGTTATTTGCCTTTCTGCAGCTTGCTAGCCAAAGCTGTAATTAGTACCCCACAGGAATCCATATTTTTCTAATAAAGAACAGCCTACAGCACAATGACATGTATACACACACAGCCATGTGTGTTCCTAACAAATGAGAAATATTTTGCACGTGCAAGTCTTCAATAGCTAAATTGGAGCACTTTACACAGCAGCTGCAACTGACTCACAACACTTAAGGCAGATTGATTCATCCCTTTCTCTTACTCCATACACATCTAATTTCAAGGAGTGAGACAATCTATTTGAGACTAAGTAAAATTATGAATACAGGTCCTAAAGCAATCCTTAGTAAACTACATTTGTCAAGGAAATTTCTTCTCAAGTTACTACAAAAGTTGTAGTGTTTGTTACATAAGTTTACAGTGATTTTTCTATAAAGTCATCGTTTTCAGTCAAACTGATTAACCGGTGCTTCTTAAGACAGTTAAGCAGACAACATATATATGCGGGATCTCTGGATCCTGTTCTACATTCCCATTCCCATCCAGTCTCCTCTGACTCCCACCCAGCATCACTTTTCACTCAATCTCCACAGCTTGTCACTAACCTTGTCAAGTTCCCACCCACACCCATGCAGAAAATGGAGGAGAACCAAGTACAAGAATAAATCATCAGACTGTAAAGAAAATACAACTCACTCCTTAAACACTTAATTTACAATATAAGTAGGAAGAAAAGATTTGCCCCTTCTCCACTATGGCAATAGGAAGGAAAATTCCTCCATTCTTGTACAAATACCCATTGTAACTGTGCCTGCATTAGCAAGTGTTATTACTAGTAATAATAATAACCAACTTACTTCATCGAAAGTAAAGGCCCCAAGGGCCCTCGGAGGTTTTGGAGTTTATAATGAGGAGTTCAAAAAGCCATAGGCACCACTACTGACTGTAGACTAAATAATGGCTCTGATATATACTACTGTTTTTCAAATGTATATAGATACTGCTATGATTAATAAAGTCAAAATATACTTAAAAGATTTACTAATTTGTAAAGTTTTGTCATGTATTTTTGTTAATCAAGAATTACTAAAATTATGGTTAGTATCACATGAAGATCCGCTAAAATGTTTCACCTAAAAGGAGTCTACATAATTAATGGTTATTAATTGAGGTTGAAAATTAAGGTTGAAAATAAGGGTTAAAAATCTTAACCTTAAGATTGAAAATCACTTCATGAGGCTCTTCCCTGGTGGCACAGTGGTTAAGAATCCGCCTGCCAATGCAGGGGACAGGGGTTCGAGCCCTGGTCCGGGAGGATCCCACATGCCGCGGGGCAACTAAGCCCATGCACCACAACTACTGAGCCTGCGCTCTAGAGCCCGCGAGCCACAACTACTGAGCCCGCGTGCTGCAACTACTGAAGCCCGTGCGCCTAGAGCCCGTGCTTCACAACAAGAGAAGTCACTGCAATGAGAAGCCCATGCACCGCAGGTAAGAGTAGCCCCCGCTTGCCACAACTAGAGAAAGCCCGAGTGCAGCAACGAAGACCCAACACAGCCAAAAAATAAATTAAAAAAAAGAAAAAAATCACTTCATGAGGCTGGGCTCCTTGAATTGGAGCTGTGCGTAACTCATTTTTGTTGCCGGTGACACATAGGAGTTATTTAATAAATGCACTTTCGAACTAAATTGAACATGGCCTTAAACATGGGGACTCTGAATCACACTTCTGCATGTTTTTTCAAGTTAGTGAAAGATTTTTAAGCTCTAAAAGCGGGAGATCTGTGAAGTGTAAAATAGAAATATTAGTATATTGTATGAAATTAGAGCCTTTCCTTAGAAAATGTTACTCAAGAACTAAAAATATCTTAACACACTAACCAGCATGTCTAATCTGTAAGAGTCTACTGCAAATGTGATTGAAATGACATCACTCACCACTGGCGCACACACACACACACACACACACACACACACACACACACACACACACAGGTTAATGGAAAGTTCAGAATCTAATGCTTTTTAAAGTGTACTTATCTTTAAAGAAATACCAAACTATTACAGATAAAATTACATGTCTTGGATTTACTGCATAATTAACACGGGGGAAGAAAAGCAGGTGGATGATAGAGATGAAACAAAATTGGCCATGAGTTGGTAACTGTCAAAGCTGGGTGATGAGTACCTGGGGTTCATTATACTATACTGTTAATTATTCTATTATATATGTATACTGTTAACTATTCTATTATATATGTTTAAAATTATCCAAAAATTTTATAAGTTTTTAACTAAATGAAGTTAAAAGAGACTGGCAAAGCTGTGACAGTAACATTTGTCCCAAGTATTGATATTACCTGAAATACTGAAATCAGGAAAAGACTCAAAATAAGTATATTTAGTACTTTTAGAGCTTAAAAACACAAATCTAAATACTATACTTTGCAATTTAAGGAAAGGAATGGCTAAAGTACATAGCTCAGCCTTCCTAAGTCTTTGTAATTCTCTAAGAAAACAATGATATGACCAGTATTTTACCATGCCAGTATCTAGGTCCATACAGATAATTATGTAGATGACCTCAGCTGCCCAAGGTGTTATTAAGTGGTTATAGTGTATATACATATGCTCCTTCTTCCCTTGAGCCACTCTATCAACTTCTTCCTAAATGGGGTGATACAGAAACCACAGCTGAGGTCCTGCATGAAATCTGTCACATTGTTTCCAGGAAAAGACAAGTTATATCTTTATCTTCATCCTAATTTATACAAGAAATTTATTAAAAAGAAAAAATGGGCAAAAGAAGAAAAAAACTTCCAGAGAGCAGCCATTACCTGTAAATACTTCCTTCTGAAATGTACATAACACACATAATTGATGACCTAACACCAACATTATGGATATAGTAGGTTTAAATATACTATTGAAGAAATGGTGGTTATCTTTCTGTGAAGGGATGTTTTCCTTTCCCCTTTCTTGTATTTTCCAGATTTATCATCATGAGCATGTATCACTTTGATAACTGGAAAAAAAAAAGTGTCCCTATAGTCCAGGAACAGAAGAAAATTTCTATTACCACATTATGTAGTGGATTATAAGTCCCATTACACAATTCAGTTTGGCCCAGTTTAATACAGGCTACAATTTTGTTTTTCTTCTAGTCCTACCCTTGCTCATATCCCCAGTATGAACTGGACATCTTTTTCTTTGTTCTCCTCATGAGTAAGGAGACAAAGTCATCTCTGTTTCTCCATAGGTTGACTTCAAAGGGTAGGTAACATTAATCTTCAAATCACTTCCAAGTTTGAAATCTCCTGATTTCAAGAAATATTCAGAAACTAGTGTCTTTTTTTCTAGACCACTTCTGTCTGCCTGGGCCATATAGCTATCCTCTCATTTCAAGTCTTTTCTAACTGATTTGTTTCTGCTCTATTATTGTACTCCTTTCAGTCTCTTGCTTCAATTCCTCCAAGTAACTCAAATCACTTCATTTTTTGGTATCTTTTTTGCTTAATACCTGCGCTACTTCTAAGCACTAATACATTGGGATAATGTAAAAATAAATTAAAATTTCATGAGTCAACCTAATGTTCAACCTGATGTCAGGTTCAACCTGATTACAAATTAGATGTATAGAAGTAGGTTTTTATAAACACATTTTTCTCAATAATTAAAAAGCAACATCTATAATACCATCCTTAGTAAATGGAAGAGGGCCGTATTTCTTCACTTGGTCTTGATATACATGTGCAAAAACCGCTAGGTGCCTACCCTAGATGTCTCTCTCTTTTTCTTATTAACAAAATCCCCACATAATTAAGGGCAGAATGTGCCCAACTAAAAGGCTACATTTCCCAGCTCTACTTACAGATAGAGGCAGCCAGTAGGATATAAATGGAAGTCATTGCCCTTTGGCCTTCTCCCCTTCTCCCCACTGCCTTCTTGCCTAGAACACAGATGGCTGGCTAGGGTATAAGTAATCATCTTATGACCTTCAGAATAGAAGCCATATGTTAAGGCTGGTAGAGCATAAATTTAGAAGACTAGGTCCCTCACTTCATGGGTCCAAGAAATTTTTTTTTTTTAATATACACATAGGTTTTACTCTCTAAAATAAATCCATGACTTAAACATTCACACTAAAAAGCATCCCGTTATACCATATCTAAAACCTGATTATGGACACTTACCACAGAAAGGCAAAACAATTTTTCATTTAAGAGTCTGGTTCTAAATCAGACAAACATGAGTCTGAACCTGTTCAGCCAACTTGCTACCTATGTGGCTTCTTGGAAACATAACATCTCTAAGCCACCGTTTCTTTATTAAACTGTTGATAGTCATGCATTATTCTGACTATTAAATACTAGTTCTTAGTACCATACCTGGCATTATCTTGTAAGACTGAACATGTATGCTCTATGACCCAGCAATCCTAAGCATCTACCCTAGAGAAACTTTGAGGTGCTCATACACAGCTACACATCCAACACACACACGAATACAAGCGGATATGTAGAAGAATGTTCACTGCAGCATTGCAATGTCTATCATCAGGAAAATGAACACATTGATTGTGCAGTAGTTACACAATGGAATATTATACCGTGGTAAAAGTGAATCAACTACAATCACACGCAGTGACATAAATGAATTTCTTAGAAACAATGTAGAGTGAAAAAAGCAAATAGCAGAAGAATTCAAAATACACCATTTACATAAAGCTCAAAACAAGCAAAACTAATGTTATATTTTTAAGGATATATATAGTGAAATTATTCTTTTTAATTAATGTAAAATACAAAATGCATAGCAGCAGTTATCTCTGAGGGGAAGGCAGGGGAACGCATGGGGAGAGGAATAGTACTGGTAATGTTCTAGCTCTCAAGTCGGATAGTAGGTTCACAGGCGTTCCTTTTATTATTATACTCCCTAAATTACATTTTATGTTTCATATATTCTTTTAATGTATCAAATGTCACATGATAAGCACATAAAAATAGTGTGAAAGGATACTAAGTGCTGATTTAAATCATTAAAAAAAGACATCCCATTCTTGCTCCACTCAAATAGTTGCTGTTTCAGAGTTTCAATAACTAATTTTCACCACTTAGCACAAGTAAATATAGTACTGCCCTTTCCAGCTTTCCAAGAACTGTTGATTTGCTTTGCTTTCTCTCAAAAGTACATGTCAAATTTCTCTCGAAGAAACAAAATTTCCACATTATCTGAGGCATACAAAATACAATTTCTACAGTATGAATAGTATAAAAGCTAAGATGTGACAATCTCCACAAGTATGTTTTATAAGGAATCAGGGGAATGTTTAAAGAGAACATGAAAAAAACACATTTGTAATTATTAAATAACTTCAACTTGTAGCAAACCAAAATGCCTTCTAGTCAGTATACTAATTTAAACAATTTAGTTAGTTATCCAGAATAAATACGAAATATCCTAAAATTAAATATTAAGATCTCCAACCTATTCTGTGGAATCTAAAATTAACTATTTTTAACAGCATCTAAACACTGGAAGAGTCTCTAGTTGCATCTTACAAAAAGAAAGCCATTCATCCTCCAGGGATTAAGAGGCCTATTTAAGATTCATAATTAAGCAAAGAATTTAAAGTTACACTCATCCATTAATTTGGCCTCCCCTTTTGCACATATCCACAGCTGCTCTGTGCCCACTCCTGAATAATCATGCATCCTCCCTTGTCTCACTTTTTGTTGTTCCATCTCACTCTGCATATTCTCTCCATACCCAGCATCTTTCCTTTCAGCCATGATGTAGGCTTTTCCACCTCTCTCCTTTTGTGTGGGTTTACTTCACTGCACATTAAAAACATAAAACAGGGCTTCCCTGGTGACGCAGTGGTTAAGAATCTGCCTGCCAATGCAGGGGACACGGGTTCGAGCCCTGGCCCGGGAAGATCCCACATGCCGCGGAGCAACTAAGCCCACACGCCACAACTACTGAGCCTGCACTCTGGAGCCCACGAGCCACAACTACTGAGCCACGTGCCACAGCTGCTGAAGCCCACACACCTGGAGCCTGCACTCCGCAACAAGAGAAGCCTGTGCACCACAAGAAGAGTGGCCCCACTTGCCACAACTGGAGAAAGCCCGCATGCAGCAATGAAGACCCAACGCAGCCGTAAATAAATAAATTTATTTTAAAAAAACATAAAACACCTGAAGTATTCACTAACACTCAGTGTGCCCTTACAAATGTCTTTAATATGTCAAGAGCACAAATGAGGCCAGTGAACCCTTGGAGAGCCCTTTGAGATTTGAACCAGCTAGCCATCTTCTTCATTACTTGATTTTTTTTTTTAATTAATTAATTAATTAATTTTTATTTTTGGCTGTGTTGGGTCTTCGTTTCTGTGCGAGGGCTTTCTCTAGTTGCGGCGAGCAGGGGCCACTCTTCATCGTGGTGCGCGGGCCTCTCACTATCGCGGCCTCTCTTGTTGCGGAGCACAGGCTCTAGACACGCAGGCCCAGCAGCCGTGGCTCACGGGCCTAGTCGCTCCGCGGCATGTGGGATCTTCCCAGACCGGGGCTCAAACCGGTGTTCCCTACATTGGCAGGCAGATTCTCAACCACTGCGCCACCAGGGAAGCCCCATTACTCGATTTTTATTGATCAAAGTTATATGCCGAATACTGGGGAGAGGCGAGAGTACAGGCATGAAACAAAACACAGTTGCTACCATAATGAAATGAAAAGTGGAGTCGCTACTGCAAGTGAAAGTCTAATCAAGTATTATTCAAGCTTCAATTACTTATAGATTACACAAATCCCAAAAATTTCATCTAGTGGAAATCAACAGACCAAAATAAAAAGTGGGTTCTAAAATATCAAATATCCAAAATTTTCACAACATGCCCAGTTACACGATATTGCTTATCGTCCACATTTTTACAAGTTCCAATCCAACTGTCTATGGATAGGTAAGATAGAAGAGACATTCCTGTTTTGAATAAGTTGAAATATATAAACTTCAAGGTTTAAATTTCAATCATAAAAATATTATTTCTATTAGTAAAAAAGCAACAAACATTTACTAAAAATGCTTACTAAACATTATCAAAAACCCAAATCAGTGTCAGCACCATTTTTATTCTTACATTCATTCACAATATCTATTTGAGAAACAGAAACTCAACTTCTTTAAAGACAGATTTTCCATACATCATACCATGTCCATTCCTTTGTCACAGTTGGGTCATTCTGACTGAGTCACAAGTAACGATATAACGGCAGCCTGAGGCCATCTTGCAAAACAAGATTATATTTATCAGCTCTACCACAACATCTCTGGCAAATCTTGACTAATTTTAGATGTCAATCTAATTCAGCCAACCCAACAAGATTTGTATCACTGAAAGCAAATTTATCTTCTAATTTTTACTACCAAATCTATTAAGGAACCCTACTAAAACAGACAATAATTAATATGGGTAACATTCAGCTGTTAACAGATAGTATTCTTTTAAAAAACAAAAAAAAAAACAAAGGTTTTTGGGTTGTTTGTTTTATTTTTGGCTGCATTGGGTCTTTGTTGCTGCACACAGGCTTTCTCTAGTTGCAGCGAGCGGGAGCTACTCTTCGTTGCGGTCTGCGTGCTTCTCATTGTGGTGGCTTCTCTTGTTGCGGAACACAGGCTCTAGGCACTTCAGTAGTTGTAGCTCGCGAGCTCTAGAGCACAGGCTCAGTAGTTGTGGTGCATGGGCTTAGCTGCTCCACGGCATGTGGAATCTTCCCAGACCAGGGCTCGAACCTGTGTCCCCTGCAATGGCAGGCGGATTCTTAACCACTGCGCCACCAGGGAAGCCCAACAGATAGTATTCTAATGTTAACCTCATAATGCACATCAATACAATAACTATAGCTCATTTTTTAACTTAAAGAAAAACAGAACATTAAATACCTATACCTAATACATTCCACTGGTCCACAACACCTTTCTTCCTTTAGAGTTATGAAACTCCCTTTTTTCCTTTAGAGTGCTGCTATGTTACAATGTAAAAGATACCTTCTTCCATCTATTCTCATTTACAATATTTTGGGTCAGAGAAATAGCTCCTTTAAAAACCATCAGTTTAAATACTGCCTACAAGTAGTCATTATCATAAACAAACATTAACTAAACTCATATTATGTAACAGGTACACCCTTAAAGATATATACACCATCTTTATCAATATGAAGAAAAAGAAGGAGAGGGGGAGGGGGAAAAGGAGGGGGAGGGAGAAGGAGAAGAAAGAGAAGAAGAAGACGACTTATGTCCCAGATGCAGTTCTCAGGAACACATATTATACAAAGAATTGTCTCCATGTGATTATCACCTGATAACTAACCAAGTAACAATAGGGATTGCATGGACATAAAGCCAATTACAGCATAATCAGAGACAATTTAGTTCATATCATAACTACTAAGAACTATTTTTATTACCCCAAAATTTACAGATTTATAAATAGAATTATATTCTGGTTCTACAAATTCATTTTGAAATCTTGATTTTCTTCCTTAGAATCAAGCGAACTGTTATCTTCAAAAGCTTTTACCAAGCTAACATCAGACTTTCTTTGTTTGTTCCATTGACCAGGGTTGAAAGCTATACTCTTAGCATGTAAGTAGGGAAGGAATTTCTCTTTTCTCTTTTCTTCCAATAAACTGAGTCTCCTATTATTATTCTTATTATAATTTAAAGAACAAAGTAAGACTTCCCAATGAAATCAGTATGAGAGGGGTTGGGGGGATGAAATCCAAAAAGCTCCATATTATCTCAACAAATGAAAATATAAAAGGCCAGAGAGAAATACCATCAAAATGTTTATAGTGTTACCAATGTTTGATAAGATTATGGGTAATTTTTAGTTTTGTATATTGCCCAAATTGTCTAAAACTCCACAGTTATTACTTTTAAAATTTAGAAAGATAAGGCATTTTAAGTCATTTATTTGTATGGATCTTTGCAGAAAACTATCTCTGCTGATAAATTAATACCACGTTTTAAAAATAAATGAATAAACAAGCTATTGATACTTCAGGTCCCAGAAGATAAGTAATTACCTGAAATGTAAAGGTAATTAGATAAAATGTAGGGTTATTTACCAAGGAGTGACAGTGCTGTTAACTCTATTTTTGCATAAACATATTGATTTCCCTGATACAAACTATAGTAACAATAAACAGAAGTATATAACTTTAAAAAAAAATTACCACGGCTTAGGTAACTTTTGACAAGTATCTCTTATAACTAAGTATAGACCCATTAAAAAAGAGTTTTTCCTCCAAAGAACACTCATCTAATAAAACCTGCCTATAACCACCTTCAACTCATTCTTCCTCATCATTTGTCTCCACAATAAAAGTTATTATAATCTGGTATTCTATCAAATACTATAAATATTTCTAAAAGCCAAAATCACCATCTAGTGATTTTCTTATGTGCTTTTCATATCCCATACCTCTGGGTAATGGGTAATTCATTAAGACCTTCAGATATGAAAAGTCCCCAGGAAGAAAAGTAAATGTCATGCTTCCATTTTCTTATCAAGCAACACATTGAATATCCAAATACATATTTCTTGGCATATCACATGTTAGACAGTTGTAAACATTTTCTTTTAGTTACACAACATACAACCAATCTCTGGATATTTTGGTTTCCCTACTTAGGACTAGAATAACTCATCTCATAATTAAACATAATTGGAACCAGGACTAGAACAGTTTCCCCAACAAACTTGACTCCCAAAAAAAACACTAATCTTTGAACCAACCGAACATAACATCAAAACTGGTTATTTCAATTATTTCACAAGAAATATTTTGCTCTCTGATTTCAGGTGATATATTTTAATGTTAGTTACCTAAGTTTCATTAGGGCATTTCCAAGAATTATTCTGAAAGTAATGTCCAAAACAGGAAAGAACAGTTTAAATTCAAGATTTAAGCTCTCCACCCAATTTAACATTTCTTTAAGAACTATGGTAGTTTGGCTACAAAGATAGCCACAAACTCTTCCTATCAAGTATTAGAGTCACAATATAAGGCCCAGTCTTCCCAGCGAGCCTCCAGATGATGAACCACCCCAGTTGAGGCATCAGACATGAACCTAAGGCCATCTTGTATCCTCTAGCTCCAGCCCAGCCACTGGTACTTACACCACATGAAGTAGAGACAGGCTGCCCTAGCCCATACCACATGGAACAGAAATTAACCATTTTCACAAAGCCCTGCCCAAAACCTTGGTCCAGAGAATCATGACAATAAAATAGTTATTATTTGAACTCACTAAGCTTTGAGGTGATTAACGTGTAGCAATAGATAACCTGATACTAGGCCTTCTGAATTAAAAATATAAGAAAAAATCAAGGTCTTAAAAGCACTTACAGGGTTTCCCTGGTGGTGCAGTGGTTAAGAATCCGCCTGCCAATGCAGGGGACATGGGTTCGAGCCCTGGTCCAGGAAGATCCCACATGCCGTGGAGCAACTAAGCCCATGAGCCACAACTACTGAGCCCGCGTGCTGCAACTACTGAAGCCCGTGCACCTGGAGCCTGTGATCCGCAACAAGAGAAGCTACCACAATGAGAAGCCCACGCACCGCAATGAAGAGTAGCCCCCACTCGCTGCAACTAGAGAAAGCCCATGCACAGCAACGAAGACCCAATGCAGCCAAAAATTTTTTTTTAATTTTTTTCTTTGAAAAGATAAACAAAATTGATAAGCCTTTGGCTAGGCTGACAAAGTAAAAAAGAGAGAAAACTCAAATTACAGAAATCAGGAGTGAAAGAGGGGACATTACAACCAACTTTACGGGGGGGGAAAGGAGTTATATGGGAACACTATAAACAAGTGAACAACTCTATGCCAACAAATCAGATAATCTAAATAAAATGGAATATTCCTGAAAACAAACTACCAAGAAATAGACACTCTGAATAGATCTATAATAAGTAAAGAGATTAAGTTAGTATTCAAAAACCTTCCCACCAAAGAGGTTCACATGCCTTCACTTGTGAGTTCTACCAAATGTTTAAAAAAGAATTGACTCCAACCCCTCACAAACTCTTCCCAAAAAAAATCTAAGAGAAGAATCATTTCCTAACTTATTCTATGAGTCCAGTATTACTCTGATACCAAAACCAGACAGACTTCACAAGAAAAAAAAGAAGAAAACTACAGGATCATATCCCTTATAAATATAGACACAAAAATCCTCAACAAAATACTAGCAAACCAAATCTGGTAACATATAAAAAGGTTTATACACCATTACAAAGTGAAATTTATCCCAGGAATATAAGGTTGGATCAGCCTTACAAGCCAATCAATGTAATACACCATATCAATAAAATAAAAGACAAATTCTTCATGATCATCTCAATGGATGCAGAAAAAGCATCTGACAAAACCCAACACCCTTTCATGATAAAAAAAAAAAACACTCAACAGACAAGAAATAGATAGAAACTTCCTCAATCTGATGAAGAGTATGAAAAACCTCCAGCTAACATCAATACATCCCATACATAAGGAGAAAGCTTTCTCCCTAATATCAGGAACAAAATGAGGATGTCTGCTCTTACCAGTTCTATTTGACACTGTACTGAAGGTTCTAGCCAGGGTAATTAAGCAAGAAGAAGAAATAAAAAACATACAGATGAGAAAGGGAGAAGTAAAATTACCTCAATTTACAGATGACATAATCTTGTACATAGAAAATTCTATGGAATTCACACACACACATACACAAAACCTACTACAACTAATTAGCAAGTTCAGCAAGGTTGTAGGATACAAGATCAACATTCAAAAATCAATTGTATTTCTGCTGTACAGCAGAGATTGGCACAACATTGTAAATCAACTATACTTCAATTTTTAAAAATAGTAAAAAAAAGCAATTATATTTCTATAAATTAGCAATAAACAATCCAAAAATGAAATTAGGAAAACAATTCCATTTATAAGAGCATCAAAATGAATAAAATACTTAGGAATGAATTTAACCAAAAATAATAATAATAATAAGACTTGTACAAAAAACTACAACATATCAATGAAAAAATTAAAGACCTATTGGGTTGGCCCAAAAGTTCATTCAGGTTTTTCCGTAACATCTTATGGAATAACAGAATAGCATCCCATGTTCATGGATTGGAAGACTTAATAGTGTTAAGATAGCGATATTCCCCAAATTGATCTACAAATTCAATGCAGTCACTATCAAAATCCCAACTGCCTTTTTTTGTAGAAATGATCCTAAAGTTCATATGGAAATGCAAGGAATAACCAGAACAGCCAGAAAAATCTTGAAAAATAAGACCACAGTTGGAGGACTCACACTTACTGATTTTAAAGCTTACTACAAAGCTATAGTAATCAAAACACTGTGGTACTGGCATAAGGATAGACATGTAGATCAATGGAACAGAATTGAGAGTCCAAAAACAAAACCATACATTTATGCCCAGCTGGTTTTCAACAGGGTGCCAAGACAATTCAATGCAGGAAGCAAATGCATTCCTGGGACAACTGGATAGACACATGCAAAAGATGAATTTGGGCCCTTGCCTCAGACCCTATAAAAAATTAACTCAAGAT
This sequence comes from Eschrichtius robustus, assembly GCF_028021215.1. NCBI lineage: Eukaryota > Metazoa > Chordata > Mammalia > Artiodactyla > Eschrichtiidae > Eschrichtius > Eschrichtius robustus. The sequence goes on along the minus strand of NC_090826.1, from coordinate 22,937,252 downwards.
GGATCAAATATATGAATGTAAGAGCTAAAACTATAAAACTCTTAGAAGAAAACGTAAGTGTAAATATTCATAGTCTCGGATTAGGCAATGATTTCTTAGATAGGACATGAAGAGCATGAGCAACCAAAAAATTTTGAGAAACTGGACTTAATCAAAATCTAAAATGTTTGCGCTTCCAAGGACATCATCAAGAAAGAGAAACGATAACCCCAGAAGGGGAGAAAATACTTGCAAATCATATATTTGATGAGAGTTTAGTCTTAAGAATATATAAAGAACTCTTACGGCTCAACAATAAAAAGACAAATAACTCAATTTAAAAATAGTCAAAGGAGGGGCTTCCCTGCTGGCGCAGTGGTTAAGAATCCACCTGCCAGTGCAGGGGACACGGGTTCGAGCCCTGGTCCGGGCAGATACCACATGCCACGGAGCAACTAAGCCCGTGCGCCACAATTACTGAGCCTGCGCTCTAGAGCCTGCGAGCCACAACTACTGAGCCCGCATGCCACAACTACGGAAGCCCACGTGCCTAGAGCCCGTGCTCTGCAACAAGAGAAGCCACCGCAATGAGAAGCCCGTGCACCGCAACAAAGAGCAGCCCCCACTCGCCGCAACTAGAGAAAGCCCACGCACAGCAACAAAGACCCAATGCAACCAAAAATAAATAAATAATTAATTAATTTTAAAAAAATAGTCAAAGGACTTGAGTAGACATTTCACCAGAGAGGATATACAGATAGTCAATAAATACTCAACACTCAATACTCAATAGAATACTCAACATCATTAGTCATGAGGGAACTGCAACTCAAAACTACAATAAGATACCATTTCACACTCACTAGAATAGCTTTAATTTTTTTTTAACAAAAGGAAAAATAACAAGTGTTGGTGAATGTGTTGAGAAGTCAGTAACCTCATACAGTGCTGGTAGAAATATAAAATGGTACACATAGTTTTCCACTATGGAAAACAGTGTGGCAATTCCTCAAAAAGTTAAACACAGAATTATCATATGACCCAGCAATTCCATTCCTAGGTATATACACAAGAGAATTGAAAACAGATATTCAAACAAAAACTTGTACATCAATGTTCATAACAGCATTATTCATAATAGTCCAAAAGTACAAACAATACAGTATCCATCAACTAATGAATGGATAAACAAAATGTGGTACACCCATATGGTGGAATATTATTCATCAATAAAAAGGGTAAAAATAAAAAAGATGCTGACACATGCTACCACATGGGTGAACTTTGAAAACATTATGCTAAGTAAAAGAAGCCTAACACAAATGACCACATATTATAGGATTCCATTTACATGAAATGTCCATAATATGCAAATCTACAGAAGTATATTGGTTGCCAAGTCCAGGGGGAGGGAGAAACAGGGAGTGACTGCTAATGTGTAAGAGGTTTCTTATTAGGGTAATGAAAATGTTCTGGAATTAAATAATAATGATGGTAAATATATGAAAACCCACTGAATTGCACATTTTTAAATGGTAAATTTTATGGTATATAAATTATATCTCAAATTTTTTAAAAGGGATATTGGGGGAGTATTTGCATATGAGGAAAAGAATGCTGTACAAAGTGAGAGAAAGCCAAGAATCAAATTCTGTCTCTGCCATGAATTGGTCAAGTCACTCACTCCATATTCTGGGGCCAGATTTCCTTATCTCTAAATGAGAAGATGGGCCAAATGATTTCTGGAGCCTCTTCTGTATTTGATTTCTAATTTTGACTATTAATTACCAAGTACAATAAACATGCAAGTCTAATAATTCAAAAACCCAAAGCACACAAAGATAAGAATAAGGAAAGTGGGAATTACACTTGGAATGTTAGAGAAGAAAGGGCAAATCGGGCTTCTCTGGTGGCGCAGTGGTTGAGTATCTATCTGCCTGCCAATGCAGGGGACACGGGTTCGAGCCCTGGTCTGGGAAGATCCCACATGCCACAGAGCAACTAGGCCCGTGAGCCACAACTACTGAGCCTGCGCGTCTGGAGCCTGTGCCCCGCAACAAGAGAGGCCGCGACAGTGAAAGGCCCGCACACCGCGATGAAGAGTGGCCCCCTCTTGCCGCAACTAGAGAAAGCCCTCGCACAGAAACGAAGACCCAACACAGCCAAAAATAAATAAATTAATTAATTAATAAAAAAAAAAAGGAAAAAGAAAGGGAAAATCATGCCAAGGTCAGAACAGCACAAGAAGGAAATGAGAGATAAACCCTTAAACAAATGAGAAAAGTAAATTAGGTGAGGCCAAGAAAGCTAAGCTAAAGATAGTGTTTGATCAGATCAGCAGTAGAGAGCTATAACAACTCTTAAGGAGATAAATCGCCTACTCAATGGAAGTTCTATTTAAGGAAGATAAATATGGCAGGATGAACTGGAAAGGAAAAAGAGCAAGTGCAAGAAGAGCAACTAGGTAGTTAATGCACAGGTCTTGGTTTCTAATACCATTCTCCTATAAAAGGAACAGGGTTCCTGAGAGAAATAACTGATTCCAGGACTGGGACAGTAATTATACAAAATAAGCATGGAGCATCCTGTAGTGCCAGAAAGTAAGAAAGTGTTAAAACACACACACACACACACACACACACACACACGTACACTGATGAGGGTATGTCTAAGGAACCTAGAGGCCAATTAAAAGAGCTCCCAACGGCCAAAGCTGGAACAATTTGAACAACAAAATAAAGTAGCATTGAATTATAATCTAAAATATATATAAATACCCATAAATAAATGGTTGAATAAATAAATGGAGAACAGATAAATCCCTGGTGCAGAATTCCAAATAATTGAGGTAGATACTTTGCCCCCAGGGAAGTGGAACATAACGCCCCACTCCTTAAGTGAGGGCTGTGCATAGTGACTTCCTTTCAAAGAGTACAGTATGGAAAGGAAGGGGGAAAAAGAGAAATTTTACAGTGGAGAAAGACGACAAACTACCTCAAGTCAAGGGCAAGGTCAATATCAACAGTGATAAATCATATTGATAGTATGTACCCTTGTCAGGATATAATGAGAATAGCACTTTACCTTTGTGGTTTCCTCCCAAAACCCTGTTATCCAAATCATGGGAAAAACATCTAACAAATCCCATTTGAGGTACATTCTACGAAATAGCTGACCAGTAATCCTCAGAACAGTCAAGACCATCAAAAATAAGGAAAGCTGGAGAAACTGCCACAACCAAGAGAAGCCTAAGGAGACACTGCTCCTAAAGGTAATGTGTATCCTGGATGAGGTCCTAGAACAGAAAGAAGGACATAGAAAAAACTGAGGAAATCTGAATGTATAAAGTATGGACTTGGGAATTCCCTGGCGGTCCAGTGGTTAGGACTCTGTGCTCTCACTGCCAAGGGCCCGGGTTCAATCCCTGTTCAGGGAACTAAGATTCCACAAGCCTCTCAGCATGGCCAAAAATAAAAAATAAATAAAAGTTTGCTTTAAAAAAAAAAAGTATGGACTTTAATAATAATGTATCAATATGGTTAAATAATTTTAACATACATACCATACTAACATAAGATATTAATACTAGGGGAAACTGGGTGTGGGGTATACAGGAACAATCTGTACAATCTTCGCAGTAATCTTATAAATCTAAAACTGTTCCAAAATAGGAACTTCCCTGGTGGCACAGTGGTTAAGAATCCGCCTGCCAATGCAGAGGACACAGGTTTGATCCCTGGTCCAGGAAGATCCCACATGCTTCGGAGCAACAAAGCCCGTGCACCACAACTACTGAGCCTGCACTCTAGAGCCACTGTGCACTGTGAGCCACAACTACTGAAGCCCATGCGCCTAGAGCCCATGGTCCACAACAAGAGAAGCCACCACAATGAGAAGCCTGTGCACCACAACGAAGGGTAGCTCCCGCTCGAGGCAACTAGAGAAAGCCTACGCGCAGCAACGAAGACCCAATGCAGCCAAAAAATAAATAAATAAAATTTAAAATAAAATAAAATAAAACTTCCAAAATAAAAGTTTACATATAAAAAAAGGTTAACACAATTTAGCCTTGGTCTGAGTTAGTGCTTTGCCAGCAAGAATGCAAATGAAAGGACAAATCCAAGACATATTAAAATGAAAGACATGGGCTTCCCTGGTGGTGCAGTGGTTAAGAATCCGCCTGCCGATGCAGGAGACACAGGTTCGAGCCCTGGTCGGGGAAGATCCCACATGCCGCGGAGCAACTAAGCCTGTGCGCCACAACTACTGAGCCTGTGCTCTGGAGCCTACGAGCCACAGCTGCTGGGCCCGTGTGCCGCAACTACTGAAGCCCGTGTGCCCTAGAGCCCGTGCTCCGCAACAAGAGAAGCCACCACAATGAGAGGTCCACGCACCACAACCCTCAACTAAAGAAAGCCCATGCATAGCAACGAGGACCCAACACAACCAAATATAAAATAAATAAATAAAAAATAAGTAAAATAAAATAAAATGAAAGACATCAGAGAACTTGATGACAAAGAGAATATGATGGGTGAAGGATATAAAGAAGAAAAATATTAAACCACGGTTTCAAGTCTGGGGAAGGGAAAATTACTGTTGCTAGTATAAAAAAACAACAACAAAAAAACAATGAAACAGCAAGGACAGGACTGGAAAAATGAGGCTGGCCTTAGAAATGCCTGCTGAATATCTCCCTTACCCATTCCTCCCTTAAACATATTCTTCATCGTACATTTAACCTGTACTGGTCAATGGCAGCACCATTTACTTCCTCATTCATCCATTCACACAGTATGGCAGGCAGTAAACTGGTCACTAAGTATTTGAAAATCAGTAACACAGATATGGTTCTTGCCTTCAGAGTCTTATAGTCTAGCAGGGAAGGTAGAAATTAAACAAGAAATTACAAAGGTACTGAGTATTACAGAGAAGTGCAGAACACTAAGGTTACGTAACAAGCAAACCTAATCATAAGCCCTGTCCTACAAACAAAAAACCTGGGTGTCGGCCTTGCTTCACACAGTCAATGCATCTTCAAATGAAATTTAACCTAACTCCTAAATATCTCTTAACTTATCTTATCCTTTCCACTGTCACTGTCTAGGTTCAGGCCCCAGTAATCTTTGTTCTGGTTTAACATAGCAGCCTTTTATTTCTTCTTCCTGCCTCCAGTTTCAGTCCTCTCCCATTCATCCTCCACAGAGCCACCAGAATAATCTTTCAATAATATAATCAGCTCATGGCTCACTATATGCTTCAGAACAAAGTTTAAATCCCTTAATAATGGCATCCATGATTCTTCATGATCTGATTTCTCACTACATCTCTCTCCACATGATGTACTCTAAGGCAGAAAATTACTCAAAGTTCTCCTAACTTGTTTCTCCTTTTTAGGCCTTTGCATTTACAGTTCCTTCTATCTGAAAAACTCTTCACACACACTCCTTTCCAATTGGACTGGCTAATTCTCATGTGTCCTTCAAGAATTTACTCAGAGTCACTTCTTGGAAGGCTTTCCTTTGGCTACTCCCTTGTCCCTAGTAGAATTTTCTTTTCTTCCTTGGTTTTCCTTCTCTGTAATCCCATAATATCCTGTGCATATCTCCGTACAGAGCTATTCCCACTTTTACTGGTAGTTTCTTTGAGGGTAGGAATTGTGTCTTGTTCATCTCTGAAATCCTGATTTCTAGTACAGTGACTAGCAAAGAATAAAATACTGGATAGATAAATGGTGAAGAGGTGATGACATAAAATATCCAAAATGAGTTATCCATAGACAGTGAAAAGACAGAAATGGAGTATGGGTGTCAAGATTGGAAAATGTAGATCTTAGAGTCAACTGCTTCAGGTAGTAATAGAATTTCTAAAAATAGATAAAATCTTGGAAAAATAGAAGATGAAATACAGACAAAAAGGCAAAGAGTTTCTCAATGTGTAAAGGGTTACTTTTTATACACTAAAGTAAAACCAGTCTATCTTGGTCACAATTTTCTCATAGAAAATTGTCTCTGATGAGAATCAATGACCTATCATTTGTTATACCTGCTTTTCTAGATAATTTAAAATAAAGTAGAAGAGATATCTAAATGAGAAATCATTTGGTTATTTTAAAGTTTAGCAGGACTTCCCTGGTGGCACAGTGGTTAAGAATCCACCTGCCAATACAGGGTACATGGGTTGGAGCCCTGGTCCGGGAAGATCCCACATGCCGCGGAGCAACTAAGCCCGTGCACCACAGCTACCGAGCCTGTGCTCTAGAGCCCGTGAGCCACAACTACTGAGCCCATGTGCCACAACTACTGAAGCCCGCGTGCCTAGAGCCCGTGCTCCACAACAAGAGAAGCCACCACAATGAGAAGCCCGCACACCGCAAGGAAGAGTAGCCCCCGCCTGCCGCAACTAGAGAAAGCCCGCGCACAGCAACGAAGACTCAACACAGCCAAAAATAAATAAATAAATAAATAATTTTTAAAAATAATAATAATTCACGGACTTCCCTGGTGGGGCAGTGGTTAAGAAACTGCCTGCCAATGCAGGGGACACGGGTTCGAGCCCTGGTCCGGGAAGATCCCACATGCCGCGGAGCAACTGGGTCCGTGCGCCACAACTACTGAGCCTGCGCTCCGAAGCCCAGGAGCCACAACTACTGAGCCCGCGTGCTGCAACTACGGAAGCCCGCGTGCCTGGAGCCCGTGTTCTGCAACAAGAGAGGCCACCGCAATGAGAAGTCCGAGCACCACACGAAGAGTAGCCCCCACTCGCCACAATTAGAGAAAAGCCCACGCGCAGCAACAAAGACCCAACGCAGCCAAATAAATAAATAATTTAGTAAGCTGTTGGTAACTAACAGTGAAGATGGCTGACAGAAAACAGAAGATCATGCAATCAAAGAGGAAAAACATGATTAAAACCAGCCAATGACAGTTCCTCAAAATGTTAACACAGAGTTACCATATGACCTGGCAATTCCAATCCTATGTACATACTCAGGAAAAATGAAAACATATGTTCACACAAAAACTTGTGCATGAATGTTCACAACAGCATTATTCATAATAGTCAAAAAGTGAAAGCAACCCAAATGTCCATCAGCTGATGAATGGATAAATAAAATGTAGTATAGCCATATAATGAAATCTTACTCAGCAATAAAAAGGTATGAGCTATTGATACACCACCACATGGACAAACCCTGAAAATGCTAATTGAAAGATGCCAATCACAAAAGGCCACATATTGAATGATTCCATTTATATGAAATATCCAGAACAGGCAAATCTATACAGACACGAAGTATTGATAGTGGTTGCCTAGTGCTGGGATTGCAGGGTGGGGAATGGGGATTGACTGCTAATGGGTACAGGGGTTCTTTTTGGGGGGACAAAAATATTCTAAAATTAGATTGAGATAATGCCTGCACATACTAGAAAACACTGAATTGTATACTTTAAATGAGAAAATTGTTAATTAATTATATCTCAATAAAGCTGTCAAAAAAAAAAAAAAGCCAAGGTCAGAATATGTATAAATCAGAGAAGATGGATTTTAAAGAAATGTCATTTAAAATAATAATAATTATTATTTCCTATTCATTAATTGTCCACTGTGTGCTGGCACTACATTAAACATATTACATATTATTTCCAGTCTTTTCAGCAGTTCTAAAAGGTAGTAATGTCATGTCAAACGTTACATAAATTTAACAAATAAAGAAACTGAGAAACAAGGAGGATAAGTAACTTGCCCAAATACATACAGCTAAACAGTATCAGAGCCAGGATTCTAAACCAGGTCTGTGACTCCAAAGGTCTTTGACTCTATTATACTCTTTCTATCTTAAAACAAGCCAGGAACCTTGTAGCAATAGCCAAGTTCTATATCCCCTTCTGGAATTAATAGTCTGTGATACAAAGGACACTTCTTTTAACATTTAAACTTAGACTGCTCAGCGAACCAGGTGTTCCATCTTGATCACACCAAGTGATGTTTATCACCACTGCCCTCAGCCCAGCTTTGGACCTGATTAAGGACTAGGATCTCTTCAAGCAAAACTCTGAGATAAAATTACAACAAACTTAAAGGATAGCTCCTTAGGTATAAATGGGGTTAAGAATCAAAAAATGGGGAGGGAATATTTATTGAGAGCTATTTTGTGCCAAATTACTGAGTTATAATCAGAGATTATATAATCTGGGGTAAATGGTTAAAAGGAAGCCCCCCCCACCTCTACCCCCAAACCCCTCTGCTTTTTTCTGTGAATGCTAATTAGATATTCTATGAGTAACGGTGGTTTCCCTTAAAGGTTGTATAGACCTGGTGTTGATCACAAGCAAGAAGTGGCTCCTCTCTCAAATATATCGAAAGGCTGGCAAAACAGAGAACCTCTTTTTTTTCTTGGCCTTCTCCTCTGGGTTTAGGGCAATCTGTATATGCTGTAGGCACTCCCAGGTAGAAGCGTTAGTGGAAATGGCTTCTGCCACTGGAAGGCAGACATGTGTGTTGCAATTAAGAGGGGAGCCATCCCAAAAGAAGACCACCAATTAAAGAGGAGTTTTATCTTGTGAGCCAGATTATATAGAAGCATCCTAGTAACTCTCAGCTTATTTCCCTTTTGTATCTCCTAGCCTTTAGTAAAGTACTAAATGTTCCAGCCTGGTCTCAGCTGTGTACTACAGGAGTATTAAGAGAAGACTCACCTCTGGGACAGAAAATTAAAGGAAGGCAACACTCCCTGAGGTCAGCAAGGGATTCCCCCAGGGAAAGCTGAATCTTTGGGAACAAAATTCCTTGCTGGGAGTTCCAATTATCCTACTCCATGTGCAGAATCTCCTCCTAAAGCCAACTCTGGAGGATACTGGCTTTTATTTATTAAGATAGAAAGCAGTTTCTTCCTACCAAAAACAACCTTACTGTAAAACCAGGTCTATCTGATTCCAAAATCCATACCGTTACTCGCTGCTACATCACACTGCCTCCAAATACTATTAATAGAAAACTGTTCAGCAAAAGTATGGGAGAGAATCATTTAAGAGAAGGAGGAGGAAGGAAGAAAGGGAGGGAGGGAAGGAAAGGGAAGGAGAAGGAGAAGGGAGAAAGGGAGGGATTTCTCCAAATCAATAAAAACAACTCATTGTGGATTGAATGTCAAAGATGGAAATATTTACATTTAATATATGCACTTAGCATATACGAAGAGCAGTACCTGCTATATAGCTAACATTTCTATGTGTTCATCCCTTTCCTCAGAAACAAAGACAAGAGCCAAGTAGAAAAATGCTGTCTTAACTTTTGGCTTCTGAAGTTGAAGTGTAATGATACAGATACCCAACAATAACAAAAAGCTCTACATTTCCTTATTGAAAATGTATTCCCCAGGTAAAAAGAACCCAGAATGAGGGTGACTATGAAGTCACACATCAGTTCTCTGTTTCAAACAAAAAAAGGAACACACTATCTCACTTCTCCAACATGTTTCAACACAGAAATATATGCAAATTCACAAATTCATTAAACTGCAAAATCATTTGCTTTTTTATTTACTCTGTGACAATAAGGTATAGTATCTTTTTGTATCTGCTAAAAGGAAGAGTCAAGGCACTTCAGACTTCAGGTGGCTATGTACAAATTCCCCTGCAAAAATACCCTCCCAACGAACAGCAGCCAAACCCCTTCCTGTTTTTCAACCTTGTATGTTTACTTTCACATCTGCTGAAAAAGATAAAAGCAACAATCGGGACATCAACCACATGATCGTGTCCTACCAACCCGGAAATGAAGCTCTGAAGCCAGAGCTGCTGTGAAACGGGTCTTTAGAATACTAACACACAGGCTTAAAAATGTTACAGTGTAAGTCTGAATCAAATCCAAAGGCAGACAAAACTATATACATTTCTATAGAGCTATATTTATTTATATATAATAATAATATAGAAACACAGATGCCCAATTTAAGTAGAAAAACGGTATGGGTCAAGATATAAAAATTCTTCTCCTTAACCAAAGATTATTTGCCCCATTTTCACGAGGTCATATTTTATCATACGTAAAAGGGAACTGACATTTGCTGATTATCTGTGGATGGCGGGCACACTGCAAGGTTTGTTTTTGTTTGTTATTATTATGTATTCTGTGTAATGTGGGTATTATCCTGATTTTACAGAAAACTGAGGCATAGAAAAGTACTTTCACAAGATCACAATCATTAAGAAATCATTATCTCTGACAGAAGGCCTGCATCTCTCCTTCCTAACATGTTCATGGTTGTACTAAGTAAAGGTACAGCAGTAAAGAATTCAGCTTTGAGGCCAATTTTCACTTGCTAGTTGTACAACTTTGGACAAGTTACTTAATTTTTAACCTGCTACTTAAAATGTAAAATGGGATGACTCACACCTACTTCATAGGGTTGTGGTGAGGCTTAAATGTAAAAATAATGGCTAACATTTATCTGGTGCCAGACACTGTTCTAAATACCTTGCATATATTAACTCATTTTTCATCATAACAACCTTAAAAGGTAAGTATTTTTTATCATCCACATGTTACACAATGAGTAACTTGAGGTACAGAAGTAATTTGCCCAAGGTCACCACCAACTAAAGAGTGACATAACGAGAATTTAAAACCAGGCATTCTAGCCCTGGAGCTCACACTCTTCAACACCTATGTCATCCCTGCAAAGCACACAGCCCAGACTGTGGCTCATAGTAAGTCATCAATAAACAGTAGCATTACTATTTTACCAGGTATATAATACCACCCAGTAAATTGTGGTTGAAATGTGTTAAACCAAGTAGAAGAGCCAGAATTTTAACCCAGGTCATACTCTGTGCTCTCCCTATAACTATGTGCCTTTCCAACACGGCGCCTCTATTCCTAAGTTTTTGGTGCATGCCCAGTGATTTCTAATACTAGATCACTAAACTTCCTTAGGACAAGGGTCATGTCTTCTACACTTTTGTGACCACATATACACACAAGGTCCTGCTCATTGTGGATAATCAATTAGTATGTATTAACTAAATGATCATGCCACACCTCTGTTAAAATCCTCTCAAGAATTCCCATCTCTTGGGGCTTCCCTGGTGGCGCAGTGGTTGAGAATCTGCCTGCCAGTGCAGGGGACACGGGTTCGAGCCCTGGTCTGGGAAGATCCCACATGCCACGGAGCAAATAGGCCCGTGAGCCACAACTACTGAGCCTGCGCGTCTGGAGCCTGTGCTCCACAACAAGAGAGGCCGCGATAGTGAGAGGCCCGCGCACGGCGATGAAGAGTGGCCCCCGCTTGCCGCAACTAGAGAGGGCCCTCGCACAGAAACGAAGACCCAACACAGCCAAAAATAAATAAATAAATTAATTAATTAATTAATTTAAAAAAAAGAATTCCCATCTCAGAAAAAAAATGCAACGTCTGTAGCATAGCCAACAAGGCACCACACGAACTGCTCCTCCTGCCTGTAACCTCTCTGAACTCAACTCCTAACACTTCCCCCTAGATCATCTTGACCCTGCCATGTTGGCTTACTCAATGTTTCTCAAACACACCAAACACGCTTAACCTTTGCACATGTTGTTCCGCCTGGAATGCTCTTCTCCAGATACCATTCAGGACTCTGCTCAAAAGTCACCTTACCAGAGAGGTTGTTTCTGACCACTCTACTGAAAATATCCACCCCACTTCCCTCACTCTTTGTCCCCTTATCCTGCTTTCCCTGATCCTCACTAAAATCTTATATATTTTATCCCTGATTTGTATACTTTATTATTTGTCCTCTCCCACTAAAATGTAAACTCCACAAGAACAGACATTTCTAATCTACTTTTTTCACTGTTATGTCCCAAAGCACTTAGGACAGGGCCTGGTGAATAGTAGATGATCAATAAATATTTATTAAATTAATAAATGGTAGGTATATTAGTTGTCTATTGTCATACAACAAATTACCTCCAAAACTTGGTGGCTTAAAACAACAAACATTTATTATCTCAGTTTCTGTGGGTCAAGAATTCAAGCATGGCTTAGCTCGGTGCCTTTAGCTCAAGGTCTCTCATGAAGTTGCAGTCAAGTTGTCAACCAGGTTTACACTCCTCTCAAAGCTCAACTCTGCCTGAAGAACCTGCTTCCAAGCTCACTTTCATAGTAGTTACTAACAGACTTGGTTTCTCACCACGTGGGCCTCTCCATAGACTGCCTGAGTGTTCCTAGGTTATAGCAGCTGGTGATACGAGTGACAGGAAGAGGGCCAGAGAGTACCTAAGATGAGAGTGCCCAAGACAGAAACCACAGCCTTTTGTAACCCAATCTTGGAAGTGACATCCCACCACTTGTGCTGTATTCTATTCATTAGAAGTTAAGTCACTGGTGGACCTCCCTGGTGGCACAGTGGTTAAGAATCCGCCTGCCAATACAGGGGACATGGGTTCAAATCCCTGGTCCGGGAAGATCCCACATGCCGCGGAGCAGCTAAGCCCATGCACCACAACTACTGAGCCTGCGCTCTAGAGCCCGCGAGCCACAACTACTGAGCCCACGTGCCACAACTACTGAAGCCCACGAGCCTAGAGCCCGTGCTCCGCAACAAGAGAAGCCATTGCAATGAGAAGACTACGCACCGCAACGAAGAGTAGCCCCCGCTCACCGCAACTAGAGAAAGCCTGTGCGCGGCAACGAAGACCCAAGGCAGCCAAAAATAAATAAATAAATAAATTTATTTTAAAAAAAAAGAAGTCACTGGGTCCAGGGCACACTCAAAGGGAAGGGATTACACAAAGGCATGAAAACCATGAGGCAGGAATCACTGGAGCCATCTTAAAGGCTGCCTACCACAGTACACATAATAAAAATCTAAAAACAAAACAAAAACACGATGCCCTTTGGAAACCTGATATATTCTTTAAGATATTTATTTAAATATGATGCTCTGATCATTATGCAATCATTCACCCCAATGCTAGTCTTTTCAATCTTATGAAACACCGAAGGGAGTACATTAACTATTAAACATTTCTTGTTAACCAGTGTTCACTAACAGTCATGTTAGAGATAATACAACTAGCAAAGAGAGGTCAACAAAAATAGCATCTGGAGAAAAGAAATTATTGGATGAATCTTTCTGAGTAGATGACATCAATCTTTTTAAAATATAGACTGGATATTCGTTGTTATTATGTAAATATTGTTAATTTTCTTATGTATGATAATGGTATTGTGACTAACGTAGAATAATCTCTTTATTCTTAGGAGATACTGAAGTATTTTAGGAGTAGATTGTCATGATATCTGCAACTTACTTTGCAAGAAAATATGATACACACACACAGAGGCAATCAGAAGCAGTCAGAATTTTAACCAGGTTTTAATCTTAATTATCCTGGAACTCACATTCTCACTACAATTATACATGTCTATGTTACGTATCTAGCTACTGTACTAAGCAATATCTGTGTTTGGGGGGATGGGGAGGACAATGAAAGACACGATATTGACCCTCCGCCCTCCAGAAGCTGACAACTTCATTGGGAAACACCAGTTTCATGTGCAATATAAAGCAACACTTGACAAATTTGGTATGAAACAAATAAATGCTGCAAGAGTTCAGAAGAGGATTCCAATAAACCTTCAGAGAATAAAATATCTCTGAAACATCTTTCTTCCAACAGTTCTCTTATTCTTGGCATCCTTTCCCTTAACTATTTCTCCTTTACTTTATCTACTTGGCAACAACTGACTGATTATTTCCTACTAACAAAATTATCTGGAAACAATCTAAACATAAAGCACATGTTTTGCCTATTTGGAACACAGGATATGATTTTTAAAATAAAATACTATTCACATTTTCACTGGAAAAAAAACCCCACTAAATGTACTATGTGGGTTTTCTTGCCTTCAAAAGCAATTGTGTTATTTCAAGGGTTGAGGATGCCAGAAAGCTTGAAGATTTAAAAATAACCTCACAAAGAGCTCATTTCCAACACCAGATGGAAAGAAATTACTCTAAAGACACATGTGTGGGAGGACATATATACAACATCATATGACACCACGCAAACGGCTTATATAATTATATAATACCATCAAGATTCGCAGAACACTGCAGGTAGTAAGTTAGCAACAGTGTCGATTTTCTGAACCATTAAAAACGATAAAAGGGCAAGAAAGTGCAAGTGGGTGGCAGCAATAAAAAAAAGAGCCTTCACTTTAAACTGTCTTCCATGTGTCCCTACTGCATGATGAAATGGCTGGCAGGTAAAATTTGAGGGCTTAAATCCTTGAAGCTCTTGACAGGTCTGCCTGTGTCCATATGGTCAAAACCAGCAGGGTAAATGAATTTCAAAAATCTGTACCAAGTGTATTATCAAGGTGAAACACTTTTCACTTGAATATATGTCGAATTTCAAACTGGTTAATTGAAATACATGCCTGGGCTTCCCTGGTGGCACAGTGGTTGGGAGTCCGCCTGCCAATGTAGGGGACACGGGTTCGATCCCTCGTCTGGGAAGATCCCACATGCCATGGAGCAAATAAGCCCGTGTGCCACAACTGCTGAGCCTGCACTCTGGAGCCCACGAGCCGCAACTGCTGAGCGCGCACGCCACAGCTGCTGGGGCCCGCGTGCCTAGAGCCTGTGCTCCGCAACAAGAGAGGCCGCGGCGGTGAGAGGTCCACACATCGCAACAAAGAGTCGCTCCTGCTCGCTGCAATGAAAAGTGGCCCCCGCTTGCCGCAACTAGGGAGGGCCCACGTGCAGTGACGAAGGCCCGGCACAGCCAAAAATAAATAAATAAATAAAATAAATTTGAAAAAAAAATTTTTTTAAATATTTTTAAAGATAAAAACTCTTTTAAAAAAATGCCTTACATATAAATTAAAATAGCATTTCTTTATAAGATGATGTACTCAAAGACATACTGTTAAGATCCCATTGTGTTAAAATGATTCTAACAGGTTTACTGAATTTATGTAAGCATTAACTAATAGTTAAATAGCAATCACAACTGAACCTTGGCATAGTACTACATATTCATAAATTACCAAAAGTATACATTTCTGTTACACTTGTTGTGGGTCACAGGCTGAAATTTAACCCATTCAAAATAATCCCATGCTTTAATGTTGTTAAATCACAGAGTTGCTCACTCAGTAACTTTATAATGGTTTAATGCTATCAAAATATAATATTAAAGTGTCTGAGTGAATATTAACATAGAAAGTAACTAAACCTCAGTCTATGTTGGGTCCAGTGTTACAATTCAGCCATATAAAGGGCCTACCAAAAAGTTTATCTGGATTTTTATAGAGGATGGTAGACACAAGGAGCAGGCAGATCGCATTTATAAATCACAATTAACTACAGGAGTATATATTATACTCTATTTTATTTTATCTTATTATTTCCACCTATTTCCAAAAAGAAATTGATGTATTCCTGTCCCTATTAATAGATAATATTATTAGATAATACAGTTGACCCTTGAATAACAGGGGCTTGAACTGCACAGGTTCACTTATACACAGACTTTTTTCAATAGTAAACACTACCGTACTACACCATCCAAGGTTGGTTGAATCCTCAGAGGCAGAACCACATACATGGAAGAACCACACATATGAAGGGCCAGCTATAAGTTACACATGGATTTTCAACTGCACGGAGGGTCAGCACCCCTAACCCCTGCATTAAGGGTCAACTATAATCTAGAATTAACCCGTGCACCTAGAGCCCGTGCTCTGCAATAAGAGAAGCCACCGCAATGAGAAGCCCGTGCACCACAACGAAGAGTAGCCCCCGCTCGCCGCAACTAGAGAAGGCCCGTGCGCAGCAACGAAGACCCAATGCAGCCAAAAAATAAATTAATTAAATAAATTTATTAAATAAATAAATAAATCCTAATCTAACCCAGTGTGTACACCAGAGTATTTGTTACACCACATTTTACTGAGCACACCATGAACCCACTCATAAAAAGGACACAAAGTAAGCTACCAGTGGCATACCAACAAACTTAAATAAACAACAAAAATTGACATATATATTTGGAATCTGGCTCTTCTCTAACTAAAAGCTATTACAAATGCAATGAATCAACTACCTTCCAATAATTCTAGATTCTCTGCATAAATAAGACCTGTAACTGATCAATTCAGAGGCCTCTTTTAATAGTTTTTAAAAGTTTAATCTTTGGGGCCTTTATTCACAGAAAAAAAAGCAAGGTTGTTCATAAGAAAAAAGATGTTAGAATTATTATTGTTTAGCTCACAAATAAAATAAGGTGATTCTACGCTCAAGCAGTTGGGGAAAAAAACAAGTCCTTTAGAGGTAGCAATGAATCTGCATTTGAATATACATGTGACCAATCACGAATTTGATGAGACTCTTGGAAAAGTACACTGGCAGCACTTGCACTGACCTGCTTCTTAGATAACAAGGAAACAGACTGTGATCTAAACATACGCTCCTATTGATTTCAGAACCACATTTAGCCCCTGATAGCCACTGATATTCTAAAGTTATAAAATCAGATCACCAATATTAAATTAGATTTGGACATTCAGAAAACAGTATAAGCAAGCCCTATAACTCACATCACAAATCACAGACTGCACATTTTAAATCACAATCTACTGATAAGCATACCAAAGTACCTGCAGAGAATTCAAGAATCCTGTGACTTTTAGGCAACGCTTCTGACAAGCTTAACTCTGAAGCCTTCTTAGGAGCAGGAGGAAGGAAACCAAATAGCACTGTAAGCACACTATCTCCCATAAAATGAATCTGTTTAAAATTAAGACCATAAACTAAGGAATAAAATGGAAGGCTGGCTTTGTAGTTTCCAAAAATTTTAAGCTCAATCTGCATACAAGAAAACATCACACTGGTGAATTTTAAATGTGAGGCACAAACCTGACAAAAGAGAATAACAGGAAAAATACATAGGTCATATCTCAACAAAATGCCACAACCATTTTTTTTCAGAGGAGACAGAAATCATTTAAAATCATTTGTTAATTTAGATATTAGCTTAGAAATGTTTCTTAAGAGAAAAAGAAAGGATACAAGTACTTTTAAAATGAAAAGAGAAAGTTTTGTGTACTATTCTCTCACTATTATATAAAGTATCACATCATGTTATTTTATATATTATATTGAGGATGAGCCTACTTTATTTATTTATTTTATTTTATGGCTGTGTTGAGTCTTCGTTTCTGTGCGAGGGCTTTCTCTAGTTGCGGCAAGCGGGGGCCACTCTTCATCGCTGTGCGCGGGCCTCTCACTATCGCAGCCTCTCTTGTTGCGGAGCACAGGCTCCAGACGCGCAGGCTCAGTAATTGTGGCTCACGGGCCTAGTTACTCCGCGGCGTGTGGGATCTTCCCAGACCAGGGCTCGAACCCGTGTGCCCTGCATTGGCAGGTGGATTCTCAACCACTGCGCCACCAGGGAAGCCCCGAGGATGAGCCTACTTTAAAAACATAGGCTTGGGGGTTCCCCGGTGGTGCAGTAGTTAAGCCGCTGAGCTTCCAATGCAGGGGGCGCCGGTTCAATCCCTGGTCAGGGAACTAAGATCACACATGCCTTGAGGCGCAGCCAAAAAATAAAATTAAATAAAACATAGGCTTGTTTACCATATCTAATACTTGGATACAATAAATATGATTTGAATGTTTAACCAACATTAAGGACATGTTGACCCTTAGACCACCAAGAAAGAGAAGAGATGTAGAAAGCAAGGAGAAATCCACCTAAAATGTAAAACTTTCTCCTATTAGTTTAGTCTATTTGTTGACAGCCAGAGTTGCCAAGTGTTAAACTTGTCAACTGGTAGAGTTCTTAGCTCTGAGTAGAATGGAAGCCTAAGCGATTTTCTTAATCTATCATCAGCCATCATCTACCACTAAGGGCTACACACATTGATGGGGCACTTAGGACCTAAATCCTTTTAACAAACACCAGTTAAAATTCAACTGGCTGGCCATATTAATGAAGCTCAAAGAAAACTAAAAACAAAACAAAAAATTCCATCAAGTTCCTTTCACATAGGGAAATTTTCCCCACACTTCAAATTACTAATATGGGACATTTTTAAGAGAACTGAAAACTGTCAGAAGGAATATATATGACAAGCATAGATGGAACCTCATGGTCAAAGGTACAGAGATGGGAAAGCATGGGTTATTACTGAGCAGTTCTTTTTGGTTGGAAAATACAAGTAATAAAGAGAATAAAGGTAGAAAGGTAGATTGGGACCACATTGTGCAAGGACTTACCTAAAAGATATTTGGTTATAAAACACTGGTATAAATGTTGGAAGAATTTCGGTGAGGCCTAAAGATCAAAATCATTTATTTGTAAGCCTGAATTCAATTATACAAGGAAAAAAAGTGTAGTTTTGTTACTAGAAGAAAGAGGAATCAGAAGGTTAGTATGCTGCTGCAGGTAAGTTCACTTTTAATAGTGGCAAAGATATACCGCACTTCGGTTTCCCCAGGGATATGAATAACGCCTATCTTTACCTTAATTATAACCTTCCTGTAGAAGGCACTCTGAATTAGCACCTTGATACCAAGGCAATCTGATGTTCAGGCATTATATCCATTTTTTTTAATCTGTCATTTATTGAGTGCTTATTGTGTGCCATATATTCTGCTATGTACTCCATATGGATTATATTAATAACACCTCAAGAAACTATCTTATGAAACCAAAATTGGTCAGCTGGCAAAGAACTTATTATGTTTCCAAATTACAGAAAAGGAAAATGAAGAGTACATCAAGTTTCCATAAAAAGTAAGAGTTAATTGCTACACAACAAAATTGGGATGATAAGAATTATATAAAGATATTTATAATATATATAGCATATATATAAATATATTTGATTTAAACGGTAAAAAATACTGCCAAGACTGAGATATAGAAAACAATAATGAGCAACAGCACTGGGTACAGTATATATCCTCAAGAGAGTATAAATCCACTATAATAATATCCAAGACAGAGACATAACCATTTCTTGCAATCTTCCCTAAAAACAGAAAGAACAGAATAGCAGCTGTGAAATCACCCAGACTACTAAAAAAAGCTCGGCATCTCTTTAAAAAAAAACTAACTCCTTATCAGCAATACATGCCAAAAAAACGACGTCTCCACAGACTAGGCATTTATGGTTGGGTACAGTTAGAGAAACAACAGGATGACAGTCGCTATCATGTGGCCAGAAACCTATCCGTCAGCAATTTGCTTCACGTGAGATCACTTTCTCTCTCAAGAGAATGCCCGTTTCTGGGAAGAAAAAACCTCTTTTGGCAAACCCCCACCAGGACTAACAGCCTGGGGATGCATCTCGGAGGGCGAGCCTAGATCCAGCCTCTCCACAGGTAAAGGCAGCCCAGCAAGCAGGAGGAAATACGTCCAAGCCGACAGATGCGCGAACTGAAAAAGGAGGTCACGACGCTGAGAGAATCGATTTAACCCTTTGGTCCCTGGGACCCGGGAAGACTCAGCGGGAGAGCATAGAGCCCTGGGGTTTGGGGAATTTTTTTTAATGATGTGGGTGTCTATGGCGGGAAGGCCTTAAAGTCCTTGCAGGGCTCCCTCCACCCCTCACATTGCGCCTGACTTCTCCAGACCGCCCAGCTACCTCTTCACCGAGAAACCTCTCTGCGGCTGCACCCCACACCTTCGCCGCCCGAAACCTGCAACTCGCCCCCATCTGGTTTCCTTACAGGGCTCCTGCCCACTGTACAATGACTGACAGACCAGACGGTACCGACTTCCCCTCGTCAAAAATGCACCCCGAGCCTAACTTTTAAACGCTCCCCCAGCGCCACCCCCGCCTCTTTCCCCTCAGGCCGGCCGCGTCCCGGCTCCAGCCCCTCGGCCACCGGCGTGCCGAGGGCATGCGGAGGCTGTGGAGCGCGCTCCCCCGGCCCGGGCCTGCCGGGGGCTGGAGACAAAGAGGCTTCGGCGCCGCCGCGGCCTCCAGGACCGTCCCTTCGGGGACAGCTCCGCGCCCCCCACCCCAGCTCCGCTCGCGCGCCGCCGCCACCTAGCCTCACCGCTGGCTCCGGGGCCCGGGCTCCCGCGCCCGCCTCTGCAGCCGCCAGACGAACAATGGCAGAAGGAGGCGCCGGCGTCCGAGGCTCGGCCCTCTGCGGCTCGCTGGCCCGCGGGCTGCTGGCGGGCGGACTGACTGACTGACTAACCCACCGGCGGAGGGAGGGAGCGAGCGAGTGAGGGAGCGAGCAGGCGGCCCCAGCGCGCGCCCTCCCGCCTTCACTCAGCGAAGCGAGGCCCGCCCGGCCCTTAGCCAGCCCGCCCCGCGCGCCCCTCCCCCTCTATTCGCCACAACATTGTAGTAAATTTCTATTGGATGGCGCCGCAGGGAAGTAGTGGGCCGGGCCCGCGGCCCGCCAGCCCATTGGCTGAGGCCAAGTTCTGGCTCCTCTCATTTCCCCCCCTCCCCTAGGCCAGTAAGTAGCAGGGAGGGGAAGGAAAAAGAGGGGAAAAGGCTAGGGGCTGGCCGCGTGTGCGCAGGCGCAGGTCGAACCCGCTCTCGGGTCCGTGCGTTTCCGAACCCTGAGGTACCCACGTGGGGAACGTAGCCAGTGCCCTGGACGAAGGTGACGCCCTTTCCCACCCCACCCACCCCAAGGAGGGCCAGGTAAGGGTCTGAGATTTGGAAGTTGCTCCCGAGCTACCCACGCTGACTGTCCCCCAAATGGACCTAGTGACCTTGGGTAAGTCATTCAGCTTTTCTGGGCCTCAGTTTCCCCATCTACTAACTTGACATCTCTAGGCGCCATTCCAACCCTGACATTCGATGAGACTTCACCTCTCCGGGCAGCTGTGTAAGGCCTGAAATGGATGCTGAGTGTTGTGGGCATGCCAAGATTTCAGCTGTCTTCTGCATTTACAGGTCTCCTAATTCTGCCCCGGCTGCCTCAAAATCATGAAAACTTAGCTTCGGAAGTCTGGTCTCCAGCTGAACCTAGGGTTGCTCTGACAATTGCCTGATGTGCTGTTATTTCCTTTCATTAGTTTCAGAGGCCCCTTGGACCTTCATACTCCCTGCCAGGCTGGTGTCTGAACAGGCGAGCAGAAAGAAGGCTCTGTTTTAAGCATGGTCCCTATAAGGTAAGATAATTCTGGTATTCCCATTTTCGAGATGAAGAAACCCAAGCAGAGAGGCTTAGACCTGCCACGATAAGAAGCCAGGCAATCTGACATTGGAGCCTGTATATGACAGCTAGACCATCTCCTCGTATCTAATCACAGCCCCCTCACAACTCAGCTCAGCCTCTAGAAACAGACTACCTGAGTTCAATTCTCAGTCTCCCTAATTGTTTGCCCTACTCTGTGCTTGTTTCCGACCCATAAAAGGGGATAATAACAATTCATACCTCATAAGAGTTATTGTGAAAATTAAATGAGTTAAAATAGGTAAAGGGCTGGGATTTCCCTGGTGGCGCAGTGGTTAAGAATCTGCCTGGCAATGCAGGGGACACGGGTTCGAGCCCTGGTCCAGGAAGATCCCACATGCCGCGGAGCAGCTAAGCCCATGCACCACAACTACTGAGCCTGCTCTCTAGAGCCCATGAGCCACAACTACTGAGCCCATGAGCCACAACTACTGAAGCCCACGCACTTAGAGCCCGTGCTCTGCAACAAGAGAAGCCACCGCAATGAGAAACCCACACACCACAACGAAGAGTAGCCCCCGCTCGCCACAACTAGAGAAAAGCCCACGGCAGCAACGAAGACCCAATGCAGCCAAAAATTAATTAATTAATTTAAAAATATATATATGTAAAGGGCTTAGAACAGTGCCTAGCTCACAGTAAGATCTACCTAAGTGTTAATTATTACTGCTATCTGGAGACTAAAATATGGACTGAGAGGTGTGGGGCTCGCTGACATAATACTATATTTGGTAAGCACTCAATTGCCAGCACCGAGCTGAGCACATTACATGGTTATCTGTTTGAAACATCATAAGAGACCCTTGAGGACCACCTGACTACCCTATCTAAAACAGCCTCCACTTACACACCCTTGCCCTGCTTTAATTTTGTTTCATGGCACTTCTACCTGACTTTCTACTATATATTTACTTATTTGTCCCTCTCAATAAATTGCTGCAGTTTAGACTCACTAGACTGCAAGCTCCAGGAGGGCAGGGACTTTGTCCTCTTGCTCATCTCCCAGCACAGTGCACACTAAATAAGTATTTGCTGAACGAGTGAATGAGTTATCCCCATGTTATACATAAGGAAGCTGAGGCTTAGTTAGGTCAGGTGACTTGGCCAAGGTCATTCTGTGTACTAGGGGTGAAGCACCTGTTCCTGAATATTCTAGTCCCCTGCCTCAGGTCCTCAGGTTCGGGAGCTCTAGCTCTACCACCTCTGTGCCTCAAAGGCTTCCTTCACCTATCAGACCTGGAAATCTGGTGCCATGAAGGATAAATCCTGAAGATCAATCACAAGACAGCTCACCACTACCATCACTGTGTTATCCAGCAAATACAGGTTCATGAAAACCAATATTCTCTATGCCATGAAGTGCTAGGCAATGACACACTGTACTTAAAGAGGCTTCATTGGAGTGTGTAGTATTTAATAATCATCACTCTGAAAAAAAAGTGGGGATCTTAGGCTAGCAGACAACAGCCAGACATAAGGCAGATGTAAACCACTCAAATGCCGAGTGCCGTGCAACACCACACCAAAACTGTTGACACAGGCTTTAGAATCTTAAAGGTTTCAAATCCAGTCCTGGCTTTTAATTCTTAGCCTGGAGATGAAAGGGCTTTGTAAACTGTAAAGTACTATCCACACATGAGGGATTTTTGTTATTAGTTAGGTACACACCATCACCTGTTAGGCTAAGTGCCAGATCCTTGAGTATAGCAGGGCCCAACACATAGTAGGGGGTGAGAGGAAAAGTAATGCCCAATCCAAAGGCAGAGAAACTACCCTTACTCCTGTGCCCATCTGCCCTCTCAGAAGAGGCCTCTGCAAACCAGACATCTGGTCCCAGCTCACCCTGCAGAGGCTGCCACTGAGTACAGGGTAAAGGTCCCAAGCACCATCTCTGCAGCTAATTTCCTAGGAAGAAACTCAGCTCCCTCCCTGCCTGCTGCTCCATGCTCACATCTGGGTGGCGGCTGTGCCATGCATGCTCCAAGCCCCAGGATGGGGTCTCTAGGGGCCATCTCTATCCCGCCTGCCAGCTGAGCCCACCCCTGCCTCCCCCACCACCCCTCCTTTTCCTTCCTAGGGAATACAGGCCCTGCAAGCTGCCTCTCAGCCCCTGGAGCGGTCAAGGGCACTAAGGGAAAAAAACAAAAAAGAAAAAAGACAACATGAAAGGGTCCTAATCCTTCCCCATTGCAAACTGAGCTCCAGCAAAAAGCAAACACCAGCTGCACAGAAGAGGGTGAAATTAGACGGTGAAATTAGGTGGTGACCAGGGGGGAAGGCCAGGGAGAGTAGATGGGGCCTCCGATGACCTGGAAAAGATGAGATTGGAAGAAGGCGGGGGTGGGGTGGGGGAACAGTTGGAGTCTGAACCATTCCCAAATCCAGGACGTAGGCAGATTAGGGACACAGCAGGCCTGAAGCCCCAGTGGTAGGGCTCATGGAAAACATTTGTCGGTTGTGGGGAGTGGCAAGAGATGAAGAGGGCTTTGAAAAGCTGGGCCCACCAGCAAAGTGTTCTGAACAGTCACTACTGAATAAAAACCAATCCTGGTACCAAAAGTACATGAAGAGTAGAGCTTTCCATCCAGCCCATGGTAATAAAATTGCAGTCATTTTAGACCTTTTTAACACAAATGACAAATCAAACAAGCTATAACAAGGTGGAAAATTTGCTGTTTATACAGTGGTATACCTTTCTAGGGGATTATTTTTAGTAGTAGTGCTTGCATTGTTAACAGAAAATACAGTTAAGTAAGAAAAAAAATTTTAATCAACATAAAGCCATCAATCAGAAATAACTACCATCAATATTTTGGTGGGAGACTTCCCTTCTAGTACCTCTCCTGACAGATATACTTTTTTGTTTATATATATTAAGTCATATGAAATTGCTGATTTTATAGGTTAAAATGGTCAAGTATCAGCAATTGCATATGGTTCAGCCTAATGCTTTTTTAAATTTTAGATCATATTGTTTCAGAACCAACTTTTTTCTCCTAACAATATATTATGGCATCCACAGTGCCCTCAAGTGGATGTACCATAATTTAATTAAACCTAAATGTTATTAGACATTTAGGTTATTTCCCATTTTTCTCTCTTTTTATTTCTTTTTTCTTTTTCTTTCCCTTTTTTTCCCCATTTTTCTCTCTCATATACTTGACAAATATCCTTTTATCTAAGTCATACCCATGATTATTTTTTAGAACACACTGACTGCAGCATATATTTTTTAATTATAACATACACAGCTGCCTGTGCTGGTCATTTTTTGAGGTAAAAGCAAAAGAAATCAGCAGATGCAATGAAAGACAATACCATGAATGAATACTCTTTCACATTTGAAAACACAAGAGCATGTTTTGACCTCTTTGATAGAATGCACTTTGCTTACAAAAATTGCATTAAGCTCTGTTTTAAAGAGTTCCCTGTGCACAGTAAAAGCAAAAACAGCTAAGTATGATTAAAATCCATATATTGGATTTGGCAAGTTATGTCCTTTCTGCTGTGAAGACACTCCAAGAAACAAGGGGCAGAAGGGAAGGAAGTCGAAATTGTAAAAGAGGACCCAGTGGACCGTTTAGTAAGGTATTGCTTTAGGCCTCTAGATTCACAAAATGTTAGAACTGGATGGGCCCTTAGAGATCATCAAGCCCAAGCTGGTTTTAAACATATTGGGAAATGGGTCCAGAAACTGGAAGAGACTTGCCTGAGGTCACATAGCACGGGGGCGGCAGAGCCCAAACTTGAACCCAAGTTTTCTGACCCCTACTCCAGATTCTGTTCACTGCCTTCTTCTAAGTGCAGCTACATTTCTCGTCCAAAGCTGGAGGCCAAGCTAAATTGTACAGCCATATAACCTAGGACTGTCTGAGCCGGGAGGGACCTTAGAGATAAGTTATTATTAAAAATAATGACCCACCGTGATGAAGAGTGGCCCCCACTTGCCGCAACTAGAGAAAGCCCTCGCACAGAAACAAAGACCCAACACAGCCATAAATAAATAAAAATAAATAAATAAAAAATAATGACCACTATATTTATTAGATATTTACTACGTGCCAGGCACGTACTGAGTACTTTATATGCATTAGTGCACTTAGCCGCATAGCAACCCTGCAAAGTGTTATCAGCCTCAATTGCAGTTGAAGAAACTACAGTCTAGAAACATTAGGTGATTTGCCCAATGTCACACAGTTTAAACAAAGTCCATCTGCTACCACTGTCCTCTGCTCCACACTGCTTTCATATCACTCGCAGGAAAGCACTTTGGAAATGAGATGAAAGAACAACATCAACATCTGTCCCAAGACCCCAGGGAAAGGCTGTTGTGGCTGCTTCTGATTGGAGCCCTGGGACATTCAAGGAGAGACCCAAGAATCTGACCTCCCATGACCCTCCCCAACCCCCTTCTCTCACCAGCTGGAGTATGCCTAATGTCCCTGATCCAGCCAAGCCTCCAGCTCACTCAAGCTTAACCCACTAATTCTCTATCCCTCAGGCAGGGAACCCTCTAGGCCCAGAGGGTTTCCCAAGAAACATGGGAACAGGCTCAGTGCCACCAGCTAGCTGAGCCCCTTCTAAACCTGCTAAAGTCAGCCTGGCCCAACCCTCCCCTGGGAGAGGGCAGAGGAGGAGCTATGGGGAAGCAGGAGGAGACTGGGTACCCAGAAATGGCCAGGTTTGACTTGCCCTAAGATCCTCCAAAGCTGCTGTGGCAGGACAGTTCCTGAGCTGTCTGTCTAGCATTTAGCTAGTCTCCATTTCTAAGCCTTCCAGTGACTGGGAGTTTTTCCATGGGGAAAAAAGAGAGAAATGACTACAAATAAGTCCAGCCTCAGCTCTGCAATAAGTTCACTGTGTGACTGTGGGCAAGTCACTTACCCTCTCTCTTAGTCAGCTCGGTCTGCTTAACAAAATGCCATAGACTGGGTGGCTTAAGCAACAGAAACTTATATTCTCACAGTTCTGGAGGCTGGAAGTCCAAGATCAGGGTGACACCCTGGTCAGATTCTGGTGAGGGCTCTCTTCCTGGCTTGCAGACAGCCACCTCTTCTCATGTCCTCACATGGCAGAGAGAGGGGGAGCTCACTGATATCCCTTCTCATAAGGACACTAATCCCATCATGAGGGCCCCTCCCTCATGACCTCATCTAATCCTAATCACCTCCCAAAGGCCCCATCTCCAAATACCATCACATTAGGATTAAGGCTTCAATGTGAATTTTGGGCGGGACACAAATTTTCATCCATTACACCCTCTCTGGGCTCCCATTTCCACACCAATCAAATAGAGGTACCCACCCAGGATATCACACGGGGTTGCAAGAAGGATCAATTATGTGGGAGGTGCAAAGGGTTCTTCAGATTACAAGCCCACACCTGTGCTAAGTATGATTTTTATTGTTTATTTTTATTCTGCTGTCAACCAAGCAGAAAAAAATCCTCAATCCCAAGGCAAAAGCCTCCCTGGAACTGAGGACATGCTGGTCCCCCCTTTCTTCATCCAGCAGACATTATTGAGCACCTCTTATGTGTAGGCACTGGGGATCACGGGATGAATGAGATGAGACCAGTAGCACCAAGAACAAACACCTTCATCATCATCCCATATTCAGGTGATGGCAAGAAGAGATAAAAGGATTGGGGGCTTTTAAGGTAAGCAGACCGAGGTTCAAATCAAAGCTCCACCACTGAGATGCTATGTGAGTTCAGGCGAGTCACTACTTCTCTCTTCCTTATCTATAAAATGGGGATGACATCTGCTAGCCATTGTACCAAGTACTCTTCATGCAACACGTCACTGAACCTTTACAACAGCCCCTTGAACACGGTATGACTCTAATTCCCATTTTACAGAATGAGGAAATAGAATCTCAGAGAAGTGAAAAACTTACCCAAGATCACCCAGCTAGTCAGAGTCAGAGTTAGGATTCAAACCCACATCTGCCTGGCTTTATTGCTAGTACCGTCTTACAGTTTACAGATTGCCTGCATTCGGGTAATGGTCATTATAATAATACCAGCATAAAGAGTACTCTCTATGTGCCTAGATCCTTTACCTGCATTCCCTTATTTAGTTGTCACAACAACCCTATGGAGTGGGTACTATTTTAACCCCATTCTTTAGCTTTGGGACCTGAAGTCAGAGAGGTGAAGCAATTTGCCCAATGTCACACAGCTAAGAAGGGGTATAGTGGGGAAACCAAGTGTGTCTGACTCCAGAACCCTATCCTTGCCCACTACACTATCCTGCCTTTCTTCCCTGGTGAAGCCAAGCAGGCGTCTATCTCTTTACCTCTGTTTGACAAATGAGAAAGCTGAGGCCCAGCAAAAGGTACTGATGTGCCTACGGGGACCCAACAACTCAGCAGCTAAGCAGGGACTTGAACCCAGGCTCCTGAGCCTTAAACATAGGGTTATTTCCTCCACCCATAATACCTGAATCCTGGGCACCAGAAAATGGCCCTGTGAGCTGGACCTTTGGGAACTATACCTCCCCCAGAGGCATGGGGACCCCCCCTCTAAACCAGGCTAGGCATGGAGAGCCAAGCATGTGGGGGAGAAGAAACTTTGCAGAATACTGCCTGGGGAAGACAGCGATTGAGCTGGTATGCAGGTGCCCCTAGCTTTGGGCACCTCTGTCTTGGTCTTCCTAAGCCATGGACCCATAGCTGGGAAGGGGGTAGTTATACAGGAAGCCACTCCAGGCCTGGGCCTCTGCTGGCTAGCACAGCTCTTTGCTGTGATTTCTGCTGAAAAACAAAAAGCTCAATCCTCTGGGCCTAAGTGCTAATTACCAATAATGACATAATAACCATGTGGGCCCAACAGCCAAAGAGTCCCAGCTAGAAATTCTGCATAGCTCAGACTCAGGAACAAAAGATTTGGGCACTCCAGCTGAAACTGATGCTCTGGCAGAAAATGTCAGAAGCTAAAGGGCTTCAGGGTTGACCCAACCAAGGTATTATCTGGCAGACGGAGATGATGACCACTCATACAATTATTTATTGAGAATCTAGTGTGTGTGTGTGTGTGTGTGTGTGTGTGTGTGTGCTCAATAGTGCTAGACCCAGAGAGAAGAGGCTTCATTTATTCATTAATTCACTCCACAAATATTTACTGAGCACCTACTATGAACCACACACTCTTCTAGGTACAAGGGATATAACATTGAACAAGAAAGACAAATATTACCATCGTCACTGAGCTTACATTCCAGTGGGGGGGAGTCAAACAATAAGCAAATATTCTAGAAAATATTGTATGTCAAAAAGTGATAAGTGCTGTGGAGAAAAATAAGCCAGGAGGGAGGATAGGGAGTGTTGGTGTTGTAGTGCCACACTGTTAAATAGAGTAGTCAGGAAAGGCCTTACTGAGCAGGTGACATGTAACCAAAAAAAATTAAGGAGATGAGAGAACAAGTCATGAAAGGATCTGGGGGTAAGTGTTCCAGGTCGAAGGACCAGCAAGTGCAAAGGCCCTGGGGTGGAAGTGTGGCTGGTGGATTCAAGGACTTGCTGCCTGAGATCATACCTCTAGTCATTAACAGAGCTGGGAGAGAAAAGGCATCAGACAGACTGATCACCCACTGTGTACCTGAACTCTCTTACATCTTAGGACAATTCTGGAGGTAAGGATTATGCTCACTTTTCTCACCACTTTACAGTTGAGGGAATGAGACCCACAGAAGAGAAGTAATGATCCCACATCACACATCTAGAATAGGCAGGTCTGCTTGCCTCCAGCTTTCTCCGGCCTCCCTGCTCCTCTTCTCTATGCCCTGTCTGTGCAAATCCTAAATAAGTATGTGTTGAGTGAATGAATGAACAGATGAATCCTGCACATTCTCAAGCCCTGCCTTCTCCGTGAACTGCTTCCTAACTGGCCTTGGCTGATTTCTTCTTGTCTCTGCTAATCTAAGAATAACAACAACAATAATTCCAGTGTGCCAGCTATGGATGGAGTACTCTACCTGAATTATCTAATTTATCCCTTAAGTACCTATGAGAAGGTGCTAATAGTTTTCCCATTTTGTAAGTGAGAAAAGTAAAGCTCACTGAGGTAGAACAACTTGCTAGAGGTCCCACAGCTGGTCAGTGATGAAACTGCGATTTAAACTGAGCTCTGTTGGCCCTTCTTTTAATCCTGTAATGTTAGTAGAAACCTCTGACATCAATCCATCCCCATCCTTTTAGAAAACAGAAAACAGAGGCTCAGAGAGGTCAGGAAGAGCTGGGTGAGGGCCGCAGCCCTCCAGCCCCCAGTCTGGTGGTCCTTCTACTCTTCCACATTTGGGGCTGTGGACCAGGTTTGCCCTTCTAGGCCTATTTCACGGCCTCTGCAAAAGTCTTAATGTCATCTTAGCTGCCTGAGGGCAGTTCCAGGGAACTCAAGAGTCCACCTCTGTCCCCTCAGCCCTCAACTGTCTCCACAGTAAAATCAGCTGAGGCCTGGGTAATGCAAGACCCTTCTGACTCTGCTTTTCAAAGCACTTGCAGTGGCATTTGATCAGAGGAGGCTGCCGAAGGGAAACTCTGTCCTCATGTGGCTCCTGGAAGAGAGATCATGCAGGCTTGGTGCCAGGAGGGCAGAGATGGGCAAGGGGCAGAGGCCAAAATCAGGCCAAGGGTGAGGATAGAGTGTTCTAGCCAACTAGGAAGGGGGAGGTGGGGGAGAGGGGGCAAAAGATGCTGAGCCTCTGGCTTTAAAACCAGTTTATTGGGTGTCATCTGTTCAACAAGAAACTGTATCAAATACTCCAGGTTCCTAGACTGGGAAGAGGTAGGGCAGAAGAAGGTTCTCAGAGGCAGCAGTTATAACAGCAGTAACAGTTGCTACCTACCACTGAGGCCTCACAGTGCTGGACCCTGGACTAAGTGCTTTATCTACATTATTGCCAATCCTCACAGTAAAATCAGCCCCATTCTACAGCAGAGGAAACTGAGGCTCAGGGAGGTGAAATGATAGCCATCATCACAACCGTTCATAGGATAGTACAAAAAGGGTCCGGAGACCTAGGTTCCTGCTGCATGACCTTGCGCCATCAGCCACCTGCTCTGATCTGAGGTTCCTGCATCTGTGCCAAAAGGAACTTGGTCACCAGCCTTTGCCGTAAAATCCAAGAGGCTCAGGGATCCAGTTCTGCCCAGACTATGGGGCCTCCCACAGATACAGGACATCACTCTGCTGCTGGCTTTGGCCTCTAGCCCAGGAGGGGCCTCTAGGGTGGGGAGTTGGGGAGAGCCCTGCCCTCAAGACTGAGCGTCCTTGGGCCTGAGGCCAAGGGGGGGCAAGGGGTAGGAGGGAGCAAGCTCGGCAGTGGGCCAGGACCCCTCTGGAGATTTGGGCTTGTTTCTTAATCCTTTCCTTCCTTTGTTGGCCAGAGCTCACTGCCAGGAGAGGCAGGGGAAGCAGTGGGTGGGACCAGAGAGACGGAGAAGTCCAAAACATGATGATTTAAGTAGAGTTGCTTTTGATGGGTGCCCATTACATTCAGACACTGTACAAGGCCATTTGTGGGGATTACCTCATTGAAGCCTCCGCCCTTCCCTGTGAGGAAGGCTGCTGTCCCCATTTTACTGAGGTGGAAACTGAGGTTCAGAGAGGGCAAATGACCGAAGGCCACACAACTTATAAGTGGCAGAGCCAGCAGGGAACCCAGGTTGTTAACTCCTGAGAGAGGCAGCCACTGGGTGTGACTAGAGTGGGGGTAAGAAGGGACAAGGAGGGAAGGAGGGGGGATGGGAGAAGAGGAGGGTGGAAAGGGCCCTGGCAGTCTCTATGAGGGGAGCAGGCAGTTATGAAGATGCAGGAAGGAGAGAGTAGCAAGCGATCATCTCCAAAGTGACCATCTCCAAAGCCCTGCGTGATCTAGGTCTGCTTCCCTGTCCAGCCTCACCTCCCATCACCACCTGCCTCTCCCTTTTTGCTCTGGCCATACCAAACTACGAACTTAGGACCCAAGCACATTGTGTAGGTTCAAGCCTTCACACACGCTGTTGCCTATGCCTAGAAATCTGTTCCCTCCACTGCCCACCTAGAGAGCTCTTATTCGTCCTTCAAGTCCCAGCTTAGCTATCTCTTCCCCTGAGGACTAGAGTTAAGCACCTGCTGGGCTGGGCTCGCTCCGCTCTGAAGTGCTTCATGCTTCCTGAAGGGTAAGAACCCCCTCTGAGTTACCTTTGTGCCCCCAGAACCTAGTATACAGTCCATGCTCAATAGATGTATGTTGTCTATACTTGTATTTTATCACTGAGCCTTTGAGGCAGGCAAAACAGGTTTTCTTATCCGCTCTCCCAAGGCGAGGACCACAGGGCAAGAGAGGGAGTGACTTCCAGGGGCCACACAGACATTCAGTGACACTGGCAGGGCTAGAACCCAAGGCTTGTCTGCACCTCACAGCCCCTGTCCAGCCTCCACCCCAAAGAGCTCTCTTCCCTGCTAGACCTGCCAGGTTCACCACAAGGGACCCCCAAGGCAGAAGTAGCGGGCATGGGCCCTGGGGGACCTGAGGCAGAAGGTGGCAAGGAGCAGACAAGTGGCTTTTACCCCCCGACCCAGCTGTGTCCCTCAGCCAGAGACCCCAGCGGGCCCCATCACCCCCAGACCTAAGACCTCACTCTCACCTCTTCCCTCTCCTGCCTGCCTACTGCAGTCTAGCTCGCCTTGCTGGCTCTGCCTCCTGGACAGAGCTCACAACCCCCCGCTGCTCCCCATCCCGTGGCTCAGTCCCAGGCCCCATACCTCAGCATCACTCACCTGGAGAGTTGCCCCTGCCCCTTCCCTCCTGTCTGTCCTCCGCACAAGGTGATCCTCCCGAAATACAAGCCTGGCCACGCCATTCCCCTGCTTCATAGCCAGTGGTCCCCCATGGCCTCTGGGCCAAGTCCCCTAACTCCCCTGAGCCTGTCTCTCCAGCCGCATCCCCCCAAGTGCAGGTCACAGCTCAGTACCTTGGCAAAGCAGTTCCTTCCACTAGGAATGCCCTTTCTCCTGGTCTTTGCCTGAGGAGATGTTCACAGTTCACACTTTAGTGCTTCAATCAAAGGTGGAGTTGGTAGTTTCTGTGTCCTCCTCCCCAACCAGACTCTGAGCTCCCAAGCGAGGAGGCAGTGGGGGCAGAGATGACACAGATTCACCTCTGTGCCTCATGCCCAGCACAGGGCCTGGCACAGATTGGGTATGAATGAAAGCAGATGGCTAGGAAAGGGAGGTACATTCCTACTTCCAAGAGGCCTCCTCCCTCCCTACATGCAGGTGACTTTCAGAACCTGTTAGATTGGTTACTACCTGCCTGTCCCCAGCGGGTTCCTCCCAGGCCTGGTCTCCACTGTCTCAAGAGGGATATCTTTGTAATCCCAAAATAATACTTATAATTATAACTGTAATAACAATAATTACTATCATTGAGTACTCACCGTGTGCCTTACATGCATTATTTAATCCTCATAAGAACTCTTAAGAGGTAGGTAGTTTCTTTTTTTATCCCCATTTTACAGATAAGCAAACTAAGTCTCTACGAGGTTAAATGTCTTGCCCAAGGTCACACAACTAGTAAGCGATAGACGCAGAATTCAAAGCCAGGTCTGTCTGACTCTCAACAACTACACTGGCAGGCCTTCTCCTGCTTTCTGTTCTCTCCTTTCTTCAAAACTCTTGGAGCACCAAGCTGGGTGGGGGTACTGTGCGTGTGTGTGTGTGTGTGCGTGTGCGTGTGTGTGTGTGTGTGCGCGCGCGTGAGCACGTGTGTGTGTGCACGTGTGTGTGTGCGCGCACACGTGTGTGAGTGTGTGTGTGTGTGTATCTATATATTCAGCAAACAGCCCAGCAGCCCCCACCAATACTGTGCTGGGCAATGGAGATGGACAGAGAAGACTCAGACCCAGCCTCTGCCTCCTTTTGGGAAGTAAGAGGATTTCGCACTAATAATCGTGGCCTTGGGGTGAGCAGACTTGGGTCTGAACCCCAGCTCCACCCCTAAGTAACTATGTGACTCTGGGTAACTCACTTGATTTACTCTGCACCAATTCCCTCATCCATAAAGTTGAGGCCATAATGCCTACCTCATAGGGTCACTGGGAGGACTAGATGAGATAATGTGTCTAAAATAACATATAACAACCAGCCCAGCATATGGAAAAATATCCAATAAGTGGCAATAGTACATATGATGATTAGAGAGTCTCAGGATCCCCCGACCAAGGTGGGATGCAATTCTCCAGGGCCCTCCCTGGAGCCTCCTCAGCCAGGGCCAAATAGTAATAGTGATGATGATTCCTACTCCACCCATTTGCTCACTGAATAATCCTTCAAGGGAAGTATGCTTTATTAACCCTATTTTACAGGTGAGGTAACTGAGGCCCAGAGAAGGTGGTTTACTGAACCAAGTCACACAGCAAAAAATGGCGGAGCTGGGACCTCCACACAGCTACTTCCACACTGGGCAGAAGCCAGCCCTTATCCCTGGGCCCTGGCCAGCCTGCTGGCGAGTCTGGGGTTCCTGACTCCTAGATTCTAGTTCCACCCAGGTGGGAAGTTAAAAGTAGGAGAAAGGAACCAAAAAGAGGAACACTTTACTTAGTCCTCTCCCAGAATAAGCCCAGGCCTGGGAGAAAACCAACAGTTACCAAGCAGGGCCCTGTGCCCCTCACTTCTCACTGGCTCCTTCCCACGCCCGTGTGGGGCAAGTGCTATGATATGCATGTCACAGATGAGGTCTCCAAGACTCAAAGAGGTTAGTGACTTATCCAAGATCACACAGCTAGGAAAGTGACAGTCCTAGGAGGCAGAGTCCCTCCTCATCCCTCCCTCCTTCAGCCCCAGACCTCCCCAGCCACCCCACCCTTCTGATGAAATCCAGAGGCTCTGCCACTCCTTCCCCAGGCCTAAGCAGAGGCCCTGAGTCTCACTGCCTAGGCCCCTCTCTCTGCTGACTGATGCCTGCTTGGTACTTGACCCTACACTCAGTTCAGAGGACCCAGAGCTCACTTAACAGAGACCTGGCCCCCAAGGAATGCACAATCTTGGGAGCAAAGAGGGGACTCATGCTCACTGAGCCCCTATAAGGCTGGGCACTTCATATGCATTAGCCATTTAATCCAATACAAAGCACAATGATGGGTGCATAGTGATGCTGAATTAATATTTTCTTTCATTCGGAAATATTCATTGCATACCTACTACGAGCCACTCTATCCTCAGTGCTGGGATACAGCAGTGCACAGGTGAACAAACATCCGGGCCCTGGCCCTCGTGGGGCTTACGAGAATAAAAGAATAAACATACTTGTGTCAGGTAGGTGTTAACATTCCCACTTTACAGATGCAAACGGAGACGCAAAGAGCCACCCATCAGTGGCTAAAACCAGACGCAAAAATCACTGCATCAGTGTGTCAGGAGTCTGGAAAGAAGTCAGCTGGTTGTGATACGATCCTACCTTCAGAGTTAGGATCTTCGCTCAGCTCTTCCTCCCCCACCCCGGGCCTCCCTTTACACCTCCCAGTGGCCTCAGAGCCACAGGACGCGCATTAGAATAAAGCCCATGTGGCAGTTACTTAGCCAAACCAGACTCACCCAGAAGCAGCCATGGGGTCACACAGCCGTCAGGGGAGAAGCCGTGGAGTCATCGCCGCAGTGGCACATGGAAGCAAAGGACAGCAGTGAGATACAAGCACAGCCAACAAACAAAGTCTTTGGGGCCCCTCTTTGGCCTGAGCCTGGGCCCAGGGGGGAACCCTGCCCTTCCCTCTGCCTCCGGGGCTCTTTGGGGCAGATACCCTCTTAGTCAGCAGTCTGATAGTCTGATAATCTACCCTGAGCTCATCGGGTCTCCATGGGCCCAGCCCACTGGAGGCAGCAGGATCCCTGCGGACAAACATTAGCTGAGTACCTACTGTGTGCCAGGTGTTGGTCCCTGCCCTCATGGAACCTACAGTCAGTGAGGAAGCAATCTTATAAATAATAACCGAAATACAACTGTGATGAGTGCTTCAAGGAGGAGACTTAAGAACTTGGGTTCATACCCTGGCTCTACCATGTACTAGCTTGGTGACATTGGGCCTATTTCTTAACTTCTCTGTGTCTCAGATTTTCATCTGTAAAATGCGGAAAGTATTAGTACCCACGTCCAGGGTTGTTGTGAAGATTAAGTAAATTAATATATGTAAAAAATTTTGAACAATGCTTGGCACACAGTAACACAGCAAACTTCATAAATGTTAGCTACTGTTATCACAGGGAGCTGTAGGCATGGGTTTCAGAGAGATCTGGTGTGGGTCAGGCCACCATCTACCTGAGAAGGTAGAGACTAAAGGAGACAATGAGAGGTGAAGCTCTGAGCCCAGTGCCTGGTGCATGGTAACAAATTACTCAATAAATAGTGGTGACATTCTTAGGGTTGTTCTCCAGTGCATCACCCCAGGGTAAAGCATCTCAGCAGAGTTGCTGTCAGAAATGCTCCCTCCCCACAAACACACACCCAGAAGTGCAGCTTTGGACTGAAAAATAACCAGCACCCACATTCTCACCTGATTCCACAAATGCCTCATCTCCTTTGACCTTCACAATAACCCAGGAAGTGGACAAAGGCAAAATTATTACTATTCCCATTTTACAGATGAGGACAGTGAGGTGAAGGGACTCCTCTCTGTGTGTTCTTGGCCACTCACTTCACATCTCCAAGACTAGTTAAGTGGTCAAGCCAGGATTCCAACTGGCATCTGCCTGGATTTTGTTCTCCAGGTCTTCCCTTCCATTTTGCCCTTCAGTCTCTGCCATACTAGCTGTCCAGCCCCAGACAAGCCTTTGAACCTCTCCAACCTCAGTCCCTTTATCTAAAATAGTTGTTGTCAAACAGCCAGCCCAGGATCCAAGCTGTTCCTGACCCAAACTCTCCCTCCGCAGGCTCAGCCACTACTACCCGACCCCTCCTCTAACCCTTGACCCCATTGCCAACAGCCTCTCACCCACAGGCCAAGGAATGTCTGTACTCAGCTACTCTAAACCCATGCTTTACAGATGGAGAAACTGAGGTCCAAATTGGCCGCATACCCAGGGTTGCCTTTCAGTGCCCAGCTCTTGCACTGAGCATAGGCAGGTGGGGCTGGCCCTCTGGAGAAACTCCCTGTGAGGCCCTGACCCCCAAGTTGCTCCTGCTTCTTTCCCCCCTCACTGGAACCAGTGGGCACCCACAGAGCCTGTCCCCCACCTCCCCAGCCTGAACATCCCAGAGCTCTGAGCTCACCCAGCAGGGGTCAGGCAGGTTCTGCAGGTAAGGGCGAAGCAATGTGGGCACCTCAGTACCTACGGGGTGGAGTCTCCCCCTTTAAGCTGAGTCTAGGCTTTGGAGGCAGACAGACCTGGCTTAGAATCCCAGCCCAGCCACTTCTTAGCTGTGTGACTTTGGTCAAGTCAATTCACTCCCTGAACTCCTGTGAAATAGGGATAATACCTATTCCCTCACGGGGATGTAAGAATTATGAGGAATACGTAATGTTGCATATTAAAGGCTAGGCACAGAGCGCCATGCACAGTAAGTGCTCGAGAGGCTGCAGTTCCAACTGTGATTCGAGAACACAGGCCAAGAACAGGACTTGGGGGCCCATCACACTCAACCTTGCCCTTGCCCCATTCTCTCCCCCTCCCCTCATGTGGGGTGAGGGTAGTCCCAAACCAGGTCCCGGAGGCTGTAGTAACGGGCACCGGAAGATCCTTAGAGACTCTAGGCTCATCTGCCCTTCTCATTTCACAGAAAGAGAAACTGAGACCCAGGGAGAAAAGTGACTGCCCACAGACTATCAGGGAGTGGAATCCTGCCCCATTAATAAACATCAGAATCTTAGGCCCTGGGGAAATTCTGAATGCCCCATCCCCCAGGGGACTATCATAAAGGTCCACTCTGCAAATCCCCAACAAATCTCAGGCCACCATGACCTCTACGGTGAGTCTTTCATGGGTATCCTATTCAGCTCTTTGGCCAGCTGACCCATAACAGTAGGTGCTCAGGAAAGGCTTAGGGAATAACCACATGAAATTACTCTTTGGTTCCACAGTTCTGCTCAGGCTCCCCCTCCAGAGGTCTCTCCCTGCATCTCCCTTCCTCACTGCCACCACAGCCAGCTTCTGTCTCAGGTCCTATCAGCTGTACCCAACTCCAGCCAGCAGAGCTCTGGGCCTCCAGAGGCCTGTACTGCATCAGCATCTTCCCAGCCAGGTTGGGAGGTTCCTGCCCAGCAGAGTCAGCCAGGCTCCCTGTCAGGGTCCACTCTGCAAAGGAGGTGCTGGCCTTGCCCTGCCAGGGGCCCCACCCCCACTGACCTAGGGAGTGGGGCAGCCTGGGAGCTTCTGTTGGCACCTGGGGCCTTCAGGAGGGAGGCCAGCCTGGTCTAGGCAGTTCAGGGATGGGCTGAGCAGGAAACACATGCGTGTCAGCCACACACCCAAGCATTCCACCTGCATCCCACATTGCTAGGACCTGGCAGGCTCTGCCTGTCTCTCCTGTATACCCAGAGGAAACCTCAGGGCTTCCTCACTCTATTCCTTTCTTAAAACACCCCCGTTGGCCTGTTCCCAGAACAGTTACCATTCTGGTCACTGCACACGCTTTGCCTCATTTGATTCTGCTAATGCCTGTAAGATCTGGATTACTG
Source organism: Eschrichtius robustus (assembly GCF_028021215.1). Classification (NCBI taxonomy): domain Eukaryota; kingdom Metazoa; phylum Chordata; class Mammalia; order Artiodactyla; family Eschrichtiidae; genus Eschrichtius; species Eschrichtius robustus. Next base: position 22,899,421 of record NC_090826.1, on the reverse strand, counting down.
ACTAAGGAGGAACCTGGGGCTCAGAGAGGTGAAGTGATTCATGCAAGGTCACATAGCAAGGAAGTGGCAGGAGCAGGATTCAAACCCAGTTCTGCTGCATGTAAAGCCTACAGGGTACCAGAAGTCCCCTTCTGTCCCTCCTCTGTGCTCCCTACAGCTTCTGGATGCCCTTCTTCCCAAAACTTCCACCCCCTCTGCAAAGTCTCTCCTCCCCCATTCCTAGTCAGAATTAACAATTACCACCTCATAGCTGCTATTAACACCTTGTTTACATGCACCCGACAGCAGCAGGTACCTGAAGGCAGGGAGTGATCCCAGTAAGTGCTCCTTAGACCTGAGAGTCTGTCACTTCTATCTCCACCCTCCCCCGCCCTCCATGCAAAAGTCCTCTGGCCTCCTCCTGTTGATCGCCTGCCCACGCCAGTCCCCAGGCCTGTAACTGGGGTGAAGTTGGGAGCATGCAGTAACCTCAGGGGCTCTGTGCCAGTGCTCTGGCCCCTCCCCGGCCCTACCCTCTTCCCTTCAGTAGCTGAGCAGCTACCCTGACCTGACACCAGGCAGTTCTCACAGGGACTCCCAGCTTCCCTAAGCCCAAGCCCAGGTCAGGCTCTCCCCAAGCCTCCTCCTGGAGAAAAGGACTCCAGAAGCAGAGAGGGGTCTGCCTTCAGCCCCAATCCGGGTACTTAAGGGGGTCACATTCAGCCACTCCCTCCCAGAAGAAGCTGTGGGCCTCGGAGTAACCTCCCCCAGTCCCATGGGGTAGTCCTCCCCTCCCTCCTTCTGGGGCAAGCTTGGGCTGAGGTCGGTCTGGACAAGTCCCGGCCCTCAATTTGCTGGAGGGGAGAAGTCCTATCCTACCCCGAAAGAGGTGGGGTTTCTCTTGGGGTAGGATAGGAAAGTGTAGGCGAGGGCAGAAAACTCTCGGAGAAAGACAGAGGACAGGGACAGGGAGAGACGGGGCAACACAGAGGAGATGAGAGACACAGGGAACCGGGGGGCAAGCAGGAACCAGAGCACGACAGAGAGACCCGGCCGACTGGAGACAGAGAGAAGTCCCCTAGACCAAGCCTGGAAGGCAGCGTGTGCGGCCAGGGCGGCGACAGGAGAGCCACCCTGGCGGGCAGAGCCAGCGCCCCAGCTCACGGGTCCCTCAGTCCGGAAACTCAGAGTCAGTTACGTAAAGACCGGAGCGGGGCGCGGGGCCCTGGGCCCGGGTGCCCCCTCCCGCTGCACGCCGCCCGCCCGCCCGCCCGCTCAGCCGGCGCTGCAGCTGGCCCGGCAGGAGCACTCGGGGCCCGACAGGGCGGGGTTGCGGGGGGGGGTGGGGGAGCTGGAATGCAGCACTCCTTAGAGACACGCCCGCCGGCACCTAACCCAGGACCCCCGACCCAGACAAGCCCGGGACCGGCTGGGACCGCCAGCGCCAAGAGTCCATCTCCGGACGCGAGCTCTCGAACCCCCTTCCCGTCGCCCCTGCCCCTCCCCGCACTCCGAACTTCGAGACGCCCAGGGCCCTCTGGACCCCCAGTTCGGAACTTGGAACCCGGGACCCCTAGAGCCCCCGATCCCGACCCCTAGGACCAGATCTCTCCCCACCCGCGGGACGGCCCAGTCCCTAGGGAGTGGGTCCATCCGTCTCTCACCCCGTCCCTCCCGGGGTCGCCCCCAGGAGGTCCGGGCTCACCTGGTCCGGATGGGGCGGAGACCTGGCTGGGCAGGGCCGGGCCGCGTTGTCGCCCTCCGCCACTCTCGCCCTTTAAGAGGTTCCTGCCACTTTGCCCCGCCGGGGGCCTCCACCTGCACTGACAGGGCAACTCGGGCGTGAGGCCCCGCCCCCGACCCGGGGCGCCTTCTGATTGGCGCAGGCAACTGCCAGTCAGCGGGGCGGCGTGGGGGAAACAGCCAGGCACAGCGAGCGTCTCAACCGGGAAGGGGCGGGGGCTGCAGGTGCGGCCTGACCGGACGCCTAGCTCTGGGCGGCAGGGTGCTGACCCTTTGGGTCTGGGGAGGGTCGGGCAGAGAGCTGCTGGATTGGCTGATGTGGTGTCTGACGTCATATGGCGAAAGTATGGTGCAATTTGCCACGTGGTGCTACCCTTAAGGCTAGAAGGGAGCTAGGGAGTTGGTCATAGGGGACCTAGGAAAGTGACCCTGGCGAGAACCCCTTGGTGACCTGTCCCACCTGTGTGACCTCGAGCGAGTCACTTCTCTGAATCTGAATTTCCTCAACTATAAATCTTACAATGTTTCCCTGAGAATTAGCGATATATGTTAAGTGTCAAGGGCAGGTCCGGCACACAGTTGGTGGCGTTCAGTAAATGTGGGGTCTCCCTTCATCCCCATCTTGCCACTCTTCTCAGAGACTTTCCCCCTCCTGATTGTCCATCCCATCAGCGCTGGAAGGGGCTTACATAGTCACTGGTCCAAGTCCCCTCCCCTCTTTACCTCATTTCAGACCTGTTCTCACATACTTCCAATGACAGGAAGCTCACCACCTCCCAGTCAGGCCTCCTTCATTTTAAAAACGTCCTGAGACTTCAAAAGCTCTGCCTAAGATTAAGGCCAACTCTGCCCTTTAGGAGTCCTGCCCACAGAGAACAAACCTAATCGCTCTTCCATGTTGAGGAATCAAAGAATCATAAAATCATAGGGTATTTCAGGTTGGAGAGCCATGGAGAGCTAATCACTTCTGGGGGCAAATGGAGCATACTGAAGCTCACTGAGGACAAGTGACTTCCTATGACTTCAGTGGTCTTCCTATTAGATGGACTCTGGAATCAGACTGCCTTAGTCTCAGAACCCAACACTGCTACTTACAAGCTGTGTCGTTAAATGAAATAATCCATGTAAAGTACTAAGAACAGTGCCAGTCTCAGGGTAAGCATCCAAAAAGTGTTAGCCTTTATTATGATTATTGATGTTAATGTTATATCAAAGTTATAAATTCATGGTTTGACCCCCCAAATTCACTGAAGCCTCCTCTGAGCCAAGTCTTGTTTTAGTTTTCAGGGCCCTGGTCCCCGCCTTCAAGAGGCTCACAGTCTAGCAGAGAAGGGTCTGAGCCCCTAGATCTGGGGGATGCTTTCTGATAAAGGTGCACAGGCTCCAATGCATCACAGAATCTCTAGTTCCTTTAATCAGAAATCTGGACACTTGAGACCCTTTCAGTCCTTCGCTCAGTGGACCCCACAGGGAAAGCTGACGCACACACCCAGGTTCCCAAGCCTACTGAGGCACCTTTCACTTGTCCACATTCTCACCTGCCCACCAGGTGGTATTGCCCAGTGGTTACGAGTCTGGGATTTGGAGGCAATCGAGTCTAGGCTTTTCATCTTACCAGCTTCGTACCTCTGGGCAAATCACTTTCCCTCTGGATTGATAATAGCCCCAACTTCATATAGAGCTGTTTCAAAAATTAAATGAGAGTATATGAAAATACATAAGCAAATACCCAGTAATGGATCCAATGTTAGTTTTTAATTGCTCCCACATGTATTCATTCACCCGGGAGAAAGCAGGCTGTGAATGCCTTGATTTAGCCTCGGCAAAAGGGGTTTCCTCCCCCTACGCCCCTCTCTTCTCTGCTCCTCAATCGAAGGAGCCGGGCGAAGAGAATCCCGCAGCGGCCCAGACTAGGCTATTCTAAGGAGCTGCCGCAGGCCCCGCCCCCTCCCTGATTGGGGCTGGCACTTGGCTCCTCCTCTGCTAGGCAGGAGCTGCCTGGGGGTGACTCAGCAACGCCAACGCCTGCCCTGGCCTGATAACTGTGTGGGCCTGGGAATGCGTGTGTAGTGGGGGAGGCCTCTGTGTTTCTGAGTTTGTGCGTGGGACGTCTGTGTGGGAGTGTGCTTGTGATCTTGACCTTGTGTGTGTCTCTCATCTCTGTGTATTGGGGGCGGGGTGCATTTATGGGTGTGACAGTATGCCCTTGTTGGTGAGTTTGCACAGAGGGTGTGACTCTGTGTTTGTCTCTCTCTGTGTCATATAAACCGGTCCCCCCCCAACCCTGGCCCCACCTCCCACCAGGCCCTGGGGCCCTAGAGAAGTCTGCCCTGCCCAGGGTCCTCTCTGCCTAGACAGCCTGGGTTTCTTGTTGAGGTGACTTGTGCACTTGTGTGGGTGAAAGTCACTGGGTTGGGGGGTGGGATGGGGGGGTGCTGTCACTGCCTGGACTTCTGGCCCCCTGCCCCACTGCCCCTGCCTGTGAAGTCTCCACCTCCCTCCCCTGACTCAGGGAGTAATCTGCTCCCTGAGATGATCCCTGTGGGGGAGGCCTCCAGAGGAGGCGATCACTATTATTTTATGTGCATTCTCTCATTTGATCCCATTGAATCCTTACAGCCAAAAGTGTTCTAAAGAGTGTCTGAGAGCAGAGCGACAGACAAGGTCACAACAGCTCTTAATAGAAGGCGTGAAGGTTACAGGTGGGGGGCAGATCTCTTCCCCAGGCTGAGCACCGAGTTTGCCTGGGGCCTGTGGGGGACTGATAAGCTTGGGGGAAGGAACCTGTTTGTGTCTCCCCCTCCTCCTGTGTTGCCTGGGCCTCCAGCCAACTCCCTATCCTGCCAGAGCCTGGGCTCTGCCATCAGCCCTGATTGGGTCTTGAGTTGGGTGATAATGAGGCCAGGGGATGGGGCAGGGCCGATATGGGAGCGTCTGTTCCTTCAACAAAACTTAATTGAACACATTATTCAAAACTGACCAGTACCCAGTCTAACTGGGGAAGGGTGTCACAAGACCAGGCCACAAGGAATGATGGACACAGAGTGGGAAGCTCAGGCCTGAGGCAGGGGATGTGGCTGGAATCTGTTGCAGGTTTGAATCCTGACTCCACCATTCACAGGGCGGGTGTATGACCTGGCCGGTCATATTTCTCTCGTAGCCTGTCTCCTCAACAGTCAAATGAGGTAATGGCACTCATCCTGCCATTACCTCACTTTCGTGACTCCAGGACATTATGACTCTAGGGTATTAGACGGGATTGCCATTTGTAAACTGAAAGTTGCTCTCCATACATAATGGACGTTCTGTTGTGATTCACGGCCTCCTGTGATGAAGGCCCTAAAGCAACTGTATACCCAGAGCCCAGAAAAGAAAAAGGATCCCATCTGAGGGATTAGGGAAGATTGCCTGGAAAAGGTGACCTTCCGGCTAGACTTTTAAGGATGAATTTTCTATGTGGAAATGGAAGAGGGCATTCCAGGGGGAGGGACAGCCTGCACAAAGGCCTGGAAGTCGAATGGTGAAGGTGTACTTTGGGAACAGAAAATGGTCTGGTATATTTGGAGCACAGAATGAATTGTGCGACCACATAGTGGAAGGCCTTGAATGCCAGGTTAAGACCAGGGCAGGTGGGACTTTCTTGGTGGTCCAGTGGCTAAGACTCTGCGCTCCCAATGCAGGGGGCCTGGGTTCGATCCCTGGTCGGTGAACTAAGATCCTGCATGCCGCAGCTAAGACCCGGAGCAGCCAAATAAATAAATAAGTATTTGTTTTAAAAAAAGAGCAGGGCAGGTGGTGGGGGAGAGGGCAGATACTGACATTTAGGGACCAGCCAGGGAGGCTTTGAGATAGAGACAGCCATGTGCTGGCTGGGGTGTGGCAGTCACTTGGGGGGCATCTGAGGTGGAGAGAGAGAGAATTGGTGAGAAGTGGTTCAAGGAACCCTCCCCAGGAGGATCCATTTGAAGCCTGGGGCAGATCCCCAGGATGACATCAAGGTGGGCAAGACGCTGCAGAGCCCCCTCCAAGGGAGAGATGGGGGTTGGTAGGGATGGAGAAAAAGCCGAGTCAGATGCCCCAGTCCAGGGAGGGATGCATGTGTGGGCACAGAGGGTGCCCACCAATAAACACCGAAGGTCTCTGAAGGCCCTGCTGCCCAGCTTTGCTAAAGTGTGGGGAGGGGGCCAATCCTGCCAGGAGACCCCCTTGCCAGGGAAGGTGCCATCTCCAGAAGCCCCTGTTCAAACAGCAGTGGTTGCCAATGATTGGCTTTTTATATATCTGACAGGTACTTCACTAACCTGTTCCCATGAGATCCCCCTATTTTATCTGGGAGAGGTGAAGTGATCTACTTGTGATCACACAGCCAGTCAGTGGCAAGGCCAGGACTTGAAGGCAGCACTCCCCGTTTCCTGAGAGGGCAGGAAAGAGCCGATGGAGGTGTTTGGTGGGAAGGCTAAGATTCTGGCAGTTTGGGGCCAGGAATCTGGGAGGCGCAGGCTCCATGGAGAAGGAAAGATGGTATATGCTGCCACCTTGCGGTCATAGAGCCGCTGGGGTGGCGTAGAGCCCAGCTGCCCAGGCTGCCCAAGGGGACCTGCGCCAGGGGCTCAATCTGTCATAGGGGGGCTGCTTTGGGTGCATGGGGGTCAGCTCTGAGGCAGGGGGTTGTGGTGTTCCTCTCAGTGCCTTTGAGAGGATTACAAGAAATCATCTTTACTCCTGTAAAGACCCTTCACAGCCTTTATCTTTACAGTTGGGTAAACTCAGGACCCAGTGGGCAGGTCTAGGATTCTGGGGCCTAAAGATTATTTGGAGGCCTCTCTAAAAAAAAATGCAAAGTTAAGAATAAAAAATGGAGAACTATATTCAATATCTTATGATAAACCATAATGGAAAAGAATATTTTAAAAAAGAATGTATTAATATATATCAAGACATGTATAACTGAATCACTTTGCTGTGTAGCAGAAATTAACACAACATTGTAAATCAACTATACTTCAATAAAAAAATTATTGATTACAAAAAATATATATCATGCAAAACAACACCAAAAAAACAAAAAAGAATAAAAAATACCTGTAGCCACTCAAGGTCAGAGGACACAAGTGGGAAGGAGGGAAAGTCAGAGTGGAAAGATGCAGTGGTCACAACCAATTGAAGTTCATGTATTTTTTTTTTTTAGTTTTTGAATTTTATTTTATTTCTTTTTTTATACAGCAGGTTCTTATTAGTTATCCATTTTATACATATTAGTGTATACATGTCAATCCCAATCTCCCAATTCATCACACAACCACCACCCACCCCCCCACATCTTTCCCCCCTTGGTGTCCATAGGTTTGCTCTCTACATCTGTGTCTCAATTTCTGCCCTGCAAACCGGTTCATCTGTACCATTTTTCTAGGTTCCACATATATGCGTTAATATACGATATTTGTTTTTCTCTTTCTGACTTACTTCACTCTGTATGACAGTTTGTAGACTCATCCACATCTCTACAAATGACCCAATTTCGTTCCTTTTGATGGCTGAGTAATATTCCATTGTATATATGTACCACATCTTCTTTATCCATTCGTCTGTCGATGGGCATTTAGGTTGCTTCCATGACCTGGCAATTGTAAATAGTGCTACAATGAACATTGGGGTACATGTGTCTTTTTGAATTATGGTTTTCTCAGGGTATATGCCCAGTAGTGGGATTGCTGGGTCATATGGTAATTCTATGTTTAGTTTTTTAAGGAACCTCCATACTGTTCTCCATAGTGGCTGTATCAATTTACATTCCCACCAACAGTGCAAGAGGGTTCCCTTTTCTCCACACCCTCTCCAGCATTTGTTGTTTGTAGATTTTCTGATGATGCCCATTCTAACTGGTGTGAGGTGATACCTCATTGTAGTTTTGATTTGCATTTCTCTAATAATTAGTGATGTTGAGCATGTTTTCATGTGCTTCTTGGCCATCTGTATGTCTTCTTTGGATAAATGTCTATTTAGGTCTTCTGCCCATTTTTGGATTGGGTTGTTTGTTTTTTTAATATTGAGCTGCATGAGCTGTTTATATATTTTGGAGATTAATCCTTTGTCCATTGATTCGTTTGCAAATATTTTCTCCCATTCTGAGGGTTGTCTTTTCGTCTTGTTTATGGTTTCCTTTGCTGTGCAAAAGCTTTGACGTTTCATTAGGTCCCATTTGTTTATTTTTGTTTTTATTTCCATTACTCTAGGAGGTGGATCAAAAAAGACCTTGCTGTGATTTATGTCAAAGAGTGTTTTTCCTATGTTTTCCTCTAAGAGTTTTATCGTGTCCGGTGTTACATTTAGGTCTCAAATCCATTTTGAGTTTACTTTTGTGTATGGTGTTAGGGAGTGTTCTGATTTCATTCTTTTACATGTAGCTGTCCAGTTTTCCCAGCACCACTTATTGAAGAGACTGTCTTTTCTCCATTGTATATCCTTGACTCCTTTGTCATACATTAGTTAACCGTAGGTGCATGGGTTTATCTCTGGGCTTTCTATCCTGTTCCATTGATCTATATTTCTGTTCTTGTGCCAGTACCATATTGTCTTGATTACTGTAGCTTTATAGTATAGTCTGAAGTCAGGGAGTCTGATTCCTCCAGCTCCAATTTTTCCCTCAATATTGCTTTGGCTATTCGGGATCTTTTGTGTCTCCATACAAATTTTAAGATTTTTTGTTCTAGTTCTGTAAAAAATGCCATTGGTAATTTGATAGGGATTGCATTGAATCTGTAGATTGCTTTGGGTGGTATAGTCATTTTCACAATATTGATTCTTCCAATCCAAGAACATGGTATATCTCTCCATCTCTTTGTATCATCTTTAATTTCTTTCATCAGTGTCTCATAGTTTTCTGCATACAGGTCTTTTGTCTCCTAGGTAGGTTTATTCCTAGGTATTTTATTCTTTTTGTTGCAATGGTAAATGGGAGTGTTTCCTTAATTTCTCTTTCAGATTTTTCATCATTAGTGTATAGGAATGCAAGAGATTTCTGTGCATTAATTTTGCATCCTGCAACTTTACCAAATTCATTGATCAGCTCTAGTAGTTTTCTGCTGGCATCTTTAGGATTCTCTATGTATAATATCATGTCATCTGCAAACAGTGACATTTTGATTTCTTCTTTTCCAATTTGTATTCCTTTTATTTCTTTTTCTTCTCTGATTGCCGTGGCTAGGACTTCCAAAACTATGTTGAATAATAGTGGTGAGAGTGGACATCCTTGTCTTGCTCCTGATCTTAGAGGAAATGCTTTCAGTTTTTCACCATTGGGACTGATGTTTGCTGTGGGTTTGTCGTACATGGCCTTTACTATGTTGAGGTAGGTTCCCTCTGTGCCCACTTTCTGGAGAGTTTTTATCATAAAAGAGTGTTCAATTTTGTCAAAAGCTTTTTCTGCATCTATTGAGATGATCATATGGTTTTTATTCTTCAACTTGTTAATATGGTGTATCACATTGATTGATTTGCATATATTGAAGAATCCTTGCTTCCCTGGGATAAATCCCACTTGATCATGGGGGTGTTGATCACTTAACATCCTTTTAATGTGTTGTTGGATTCTGTTTGCTAGTATTTTGTTGAGGATTTTTGCATCTATATGCATCAGTGATATTGATCTGTAATTTTCTTTTATTGTAGTATCTTTGTCTGGTTTTGGTATCAGGGTGATGGTGGCCTCATAGAATGAGTTTGTGAGTGTTCCTTCCTCTGCAATTTTTTGGAAGAGTTTGAGAAGGATGGGTGTTAGCTCTTCTCTAAATGTTTGATAGAATTCACCTGTGAAACCATCTGGTCCTGGACTTTTGTTTGTTGGAGGATTTTTAACCACAGTTTCAATTTCATTACTTGTGATTGGTCTGTTCATATTTTCTGTTTCTTCCTGGTTCAGTCTTGGAAGGTTATACCTTTCTAAGAATTTGTCCATTTCTTCCAGGTTGTCCATTTTATTGGCATCGAGTTGCTTGTAGTAGTCTCTTAGGATGCTTTGTATTTCTGCGGTGTCTGTTGTAACTTCTCCTTTTTCATTTCTAAATTTATGGATTTGAGTCCTCTCGCTCTTTTTCTTGATGAGCCTGGCTAATGGCTTATCAATTTTGTTTATCTTCTCAAAGAACCAGCTTTTAGTTTTATTTATCTTTGCTATTGTTTTCTTTGTTTCTATTTCATTTATTTCTGCCCTGATCTTTATGATTTCTTTCTTTCTCTAACTTTGGGTTTTGTTTGTCCTTCTTTCTCTAGTTCCTTTAGGTGTAAGGTTAGATTGTTCATTTGAGATTTTTCTTTTTTCTTGAGGTAGGCTTGTATTGCTATAAACTTCCCTCTTAGAACTGCTTTTGCTGCATCCCATAGGTTTTGGATTGTTGTGTTTTCATTGTCATTTGTCTCTAGGTATTTTTTTATTCCCTCTTTGATTTCTTCAGTGATCTCTTGGTTATTTAGTAATGTATTGTTTAGCCTCCATGTGCTTGTGTTTTTAACTTTTTTTTCCCTGTAATTGATTTCTAATCTCATAGAAATCAATTACAGGGAAATTTTTGTGGTCAGAAAAGATGCTTGACATGATTTCAATTTTCTTAAATTTACTGAGGCTTGATTTGTGACCCAAGATGTGATCTATCCTGGATAACGTTCCGTGCACACTTGAGAAGAAAGTGTAATCTGCTGTTTTGGGATGGAATGTCCTATAAATATCAATTAAATCTATCTCATCTATTGTGTCATTTAAAGCTTCTGTGTCCTTATTAATTTTCTGTTTGGCTGCTCTGTCCACTGGTGTAAGTGAAGTGTTAAAGTCCTCCACTATTATTGTGTTACTGTTGATTTCCTCTTTTATAGCTGTTAGCAGTTGCCTTATATATTGAGGGGCTCCTATGTTTGGTGCATATATATTTATAATTGTTATATCCTCTTCTTGGATTGATCCCTTGATCATTACGTAGTGTCCTTCCTTGTCTCTTGTAACATTCTTTATTTTAAAGTCTATTTTATCTGATATGAGTATTGCTACTCCAGCTTTCTTTTGATTTCCATTTGCATGGAGTATCTTTTTCCATCCCCTCACTTTCAGTCTGTATGTGTCCCTAGGTCTGAAGTGGGTCTCTTGTAGACAGCATATATATGGGTCTTGTTTTTGTATCCATTCAGCAAGCCTGTGTCTTTTGGTTGAAGCCTTTAATCCATTCACGTTTAAGGTAATTATTGATATGTATGTTCCTATGACCATTTTCTTAATTGTTTTGGGTTTGTTTTTGTAGGTCCTTTTCTTCTCTTGTGTTTGTTTCCCACTTAGAGAAGTTCCTTTAGCATTTGTTGTAGAGCTGGTTTGGTGGTGCTGAATTCTCTTAGCTTTTGCTTGTGTGTAAAGCTTTTGATTTCTCCATAGAATCTGAATGAGATCCTTGCTGGGTAATCTTGGTTGTAGGTTCTTCCCTTTCATCACTTTAAGTATATCATGCCACTCCCTTCTGGCTTGTAGAGTTTCTGCTGAGAAATCAGCTGTTAACCTTATGGGAGTTCCCTTGTATGTTATTTGTTGTTTTTCCCTTGCTGCTTTCAATAATTTTTCTTTGTCTTTAATTTTTGCCAATTTGATTACTATGTGTCTCGTCATGTTTCTCCTTGGGTTTATCCTGTATGGGACTCTCTGTGTTTCCTGGACTTGGGTGGCTATTTCCTTTCCCATGTTAGGGAAGTTTTCACCTATAATCTCTTCAAATATTTTCTTGGGTCCTTTCTCTCTCTCTCTTCTCCTTCTGGGACCCCTATAATGCAAATGTTGTTGCATTTAATGTTGTCCCAGAGGTCCCTTAGGCTGTCTTCATTTCTTTTCATTCTTTTTTCTTTATTCTGTTCTGCAGCAGTGAATTCCACCATTCTGTCTTCCAGGTCACTTATCCGTTCTTCTGCCTCAGTTATTCTGCTATTGATTCCTTCTAGTGTAGTGTTCATTTCAGTTATTGTATTGTTCATCTCTGTTGTTTGTTCTTTAATTCTTCTAGGTCTTTGTTAAACGTTTCTTGCATCTTCTCGATCTTTGCCTCCATTCTTTTTCCGAGGTCCTGAATCATCTTCACTATCATTATTCTGAATTCTTTTTCTGGAAGGTTGCCTATCTCCATTTCATTTAGTTGTTTTTCTGGGGTTTTATCTTGTTCCTTCATCTGGTACATAGCCCTCTGCCTTTTCATCTTGTCTATCTTTCTGTGAATGTGGTTTTTCTTCCACAGGCTGCAAGATTGTAGTTCTTCTTGCTTCTGCTGTCTGCCCTCTTGTGGATGAGGCTATCTGAAGTTCATGTATTTTACTTTTGTCAATTTTATGGACACATATGACCTTGTGAACACAAGGCCATGGTCCTTCCTAGGGCCTGTGCAAGTGTGAGGCCTTGACTGACAAATAAACCCCATGGTGAGTCCACCCCTAGGCCTGGTGGGGTCAAGTATGAGGTGCCCATGGGAGATTTGGGAATTCTGGAGCCAGAGCAGGATCTGGGTTCATGTCTCCCAGCCAATCCCCTCCACTCCCAACCCCACGCCCGTGCCTCACAAGCAGGCCTTCACCCAGATCTTCCAGAGCTTCCTACCTGGAACTAAGCCCATACTCAACGTACCTTCTGTGTGGCCACATCCTAACAGTTAGGTTGCTCCAGCCAGGTCTGCTCAGGGATCCTCTGTTCCATCAGTCGAGTCCTCCTTTGCTTTCCAGGCTTGGAGGTCCAAGCCCATAAGCCCCAGGAAGCCTTCTCTGCCTGCCCTTGCCTCCCCAGATAGTGCCAGCACTCTGCTTGGCACCGAGGCCTTTGGTCAGTACAGAGTTTTGTCTGAGTCCCTGCAGTGCTGTCAGTCGGATATCACCCACGTGTGGTCAGTCTAGATGGACACATCCTAATCCCCTCCTCTTGCAGCCAGGCTGGGGCATGGAGGATGGGAGACAGAGAGAGAGAGGACTCAGACCCAGAGACAACACCTCTGACATATGGGTCACTACCGTAACAGGGAGCTTACATTGTTTTGCAGGAATTTGGAATCAGCTCCTGTCCAGTGCAAGCTGGCTAAGACTGGTTGGGGCCGCTGACCCTAAAACTGGGCCTGCACAGGTGTCTGATGAATGACCTTTTGACATCAGAGGGCCAAAAACTCCACCTCAGATCATGCTAAGCACCTCCGTTGTTGAACATGCATCCTATAAAGAAGCCATGTCACTCAGATACACCTGTGCAGAACCCTGATTACCTCACCCTTTCCCTACCACCAACCACCTTTCCACACACGTAAGACCCTGCTTCTTTATCCCCCGCCCCTTGCCTTCAGGGAGGCAGATCTGAGATTTGTTCTCTTGTCTCCTTGGCTGCCTCGTGAATAAACCCTTTCTCTGCTGCAAACTTCGGCATCTCAGTGTCTGGCTTGCCATGTGTCAGGCAGACGAACCTGGATCGGTAACACTAGGTCTGCCTGACTCAAGGTGTCAGGCTGTCTTTGCTCAACCTCAGTACTGGACCGTCCGGGCTGAACCATCCCTTCCCACCCCTGACCCACATCTCCCTCTGCTCTCATTCTGGATTCTCCATCCACTCAGTACAGCCAGGATGGTGATGAGAAGCTCAAAGGGGTCCCAGGGGCCCATGGGAGTGGAACAGCAGGGAAGGGGCCCTTTTGGAGTCCCACACTGAACATGGGGAAAGACTGGACTTTCACCCGTTTATTCACTGCTTATCCTCAGTCTGAGCACAGATCCTGCCACACTGTGCACAATAAATATTAGTTGAATGAATGAATTTGAGGCAGCAGCTCAGGGGAGGGGAACCTTCTTGGGTGGGGAAATCATCCCTCCAGGTTGACCTCATCAACCTCTGGGTGCTTCTCCTGGTCCTCTGGGGGTGGGGATCTGGGCTGGGTTTCCTACAGTTCTTTTTTTTAATATAAATTTATTTATTTACTTATTTATTTTTGGCTGCATTTGGTCTTCGTTGCTGCGCACGGGCTTTCTCTGGTTGCAGCGAGCGGGGGCTACTCTTCCTTGTGGTGCGCAGCTTCTCACTGCGGTGGCTTCTCGTTGCAGAGCACAGGCTTTAGGCTCGCGGGCTTCAGTAGCTGTGGCTCGCGGGCTCTAGAGTGCAGGCTCAGTAGTTGTGGCGCACAGGCTTAGTTGCTCCGCTGCACTGGGAGGCAGATTCTTTTTTTGTTTTTAATTTATTTATGTATTTATTTATGGCTGTGTTGGGTCTTCGTTTCTGTGCGAGGGCTTTCTCTAGTTGCGGCGAGCGGGGGCCACTCTTCATCGCGGTGCGCGGGCCTCTCACCATCGCGGCCTCTCTTGTTGCGGAGCACAGGCTCCGGACGCGCAGGCTCAGTAGTTGTGGCTCACGGGCCCAGCCGCTCCGCGGCATGTGGGATCTTCCCAGACCAGGGCTCGAACCCGCGTCCCCTGCATTGGCAGGCAGATTCTCAACCACTGCGCCACCAGGGAAGCCCCCTACAGTTCTTAGTAAAGATTTTCAGCTTTGCTGTGTCTTCCTTCTCTTTCTCTCTGGAGCAACATCCTGACTATCAGAGGAAGCTGCTGTGTGAGTTTGGGCAAGTCACTTCCCCTCTCTGAGCCTCCAGCTCCTCATCTGTTAGAAATACTCACTTTCGGACTTCCCTTGTGGCGCAGTGGTTAAGAATCTGCCTGCCAATGCAGGGGACACGGGTTCGAGCCCTGGTCCGGGAAGATCCCACATGCAGCAGAGCAACTAAGCCCATGCGCCACAACTACTGAGCCTGCGCTCTAGAGCCCGCGAGCCACAACTACTGAGCCCACGTGCCACAACTACTGAAGCCCGTGCGTCTAGAGCCCGTGCTCCGCAACAAGAGAAGCCACCACAATGAGAAGCCCGCATACTGCAACGAAGAGTAGCCCCCGCTCGCCGCAACTAGAGAAAGCCTGCAAGCAGCAACGAAGACCCAACGCAACCAAAAATAATAAATAAATTAAGTAATTTAAAAATTTTTTTAAAAACTCACTTTCAAGGTTTTAAATTATTCAATTGAAATATTTATTATGACTTTCCATGTGCCAGGCACTGCATAAGGCCCACGGATTTAAAGAATAAAGGAGGTAATAGCTTTAAAGGACAGCAGTGCCTGACACATAAAGGGTGGTCAGTCAGTTATAGTTCTCCATGCTCACCCAGTATCTCCCAACAGATTGCCTCCCTCATTTAAGACCCTCTTTCAGAAACCAGTTCCAGTCCACAATTTCCAGGGATGAGGAGAAGGCTGGGCCAGTGGATGAGCTGTGGACAACAGAACAGGAGAAAGGAATAGGAACCAAATAAGGGTGCTAATGCCAGGCATGGCCAGTAGGTGGCAGCAGCGTCTGTGAAATGAGCTTGTCCTCCTGCAGCCTCTCCTAAATTTCTCCCAGACCAGGCTGCATTCATCCAGTGAACACATTAGTGTGAATAAGTGTGTGTCCTGGTGGGAGGTGTGTGTACAAAGAAGTGCGTGTGCATGTGTATGTCAACAATACGTGTACAGGTGCCAGGAGTGATGTCTGGGTGAGAGAACAGAACGTACCCAGCAGTGTGAAGGGGTGTGGCGGGAGGGTTTGTGCACACAGTCAGGTATGTGTACGTGTGGCCTCCGGGTCAGTGTAGATCTATTTGCATGTGGCTGTGTGGTGTGTATGGACTCCCCCCCCAACCCCCAGAGCAGCCTCTTAACCTTTTGGGTCCTGGAGCCCTGGGCACCCAATGAATCCCGTGGCAAAGCACATACTTGACACAGAGTGCATACCCCATTTCAGAGGGTTCTGGAATCACTGTGAACCCCCTGGGGGTTCCCCTGGGTAAGGGAGTACATCCAAATGTTAATAGAATGGAGAACTATGGATGACGTTTTGCCCCTTCTTTTCAAGCTTATTCTCAGTTTCTATAATGAGCATTTTATAATGACCATAAACATCACTGAAAAAAAAAACCCCTGTGTTCCCTTCCACCAGTCTTTCCTTCCCTCTCCTCCCAACCCCTTAGGAAGCAGCTGGGTTCCCCTATGCCTGGACGAGCTGTAGGGCCCAGCAGCTTGCTGAGAGAGGGCAGGTCTTGCTCAGCAGGGGGGTGCCCTGATAGCAGCTGCGGGATACCCAGGCAGGGCCAAGGGTCAGCACAGTGCAGTCAGAGAAGGCTTCCTGGAGGCAGCGGAAGCGGCACTGACTTGGAAGTGTGAAGAAGCTGGCACCTGACAGAAGTCTGCCCAGCCCACCCCACTTCTCTGAGAACCGCCTGCCCTTGGGCTGGGCCTCAGCAGTCCCCTTCCTGTAGAGGGTCCCCCTCTCTCTCCAAGGGACTTTGAGGTGGCAGTCAGGAAAGATTGAACTTAGACTCCTAGCATCCTCTATTGGGAAGGAGCACGAGAGGTCATCTGGATTTTTCAGGCAACTGGAAGCTACTGAAGGTTAAAAGCAGGGTGTGTTTCCCCATTAATAATAAGGTGCCCTCGTTACATGCACAGCTGTTGTCTTGTTGGGTCCTCGAGAGAATCCTGGCAAGTTAGTTACAGTAATTGTTATCCTATTTTACAAAAGAGGAAAGTGATGCCCAGAGTGGTCCTGCAGATGTGCTTCTCCTCAGGGCATCTCCAGAGGTGAATTAAAAAATCTCTATGGTGCACATACTCACATAAACGCCTAATGCTCTGGCACGTGCTTCCCTCTCCCCATTCCCCTCCTCTCCCTCCCCTCCCCGCCTCCCCTTCAGAGTTGTTCTTCCCAGTCTCAGTGGCAGTCGGCTCTGGGCAGAGCTGCGGAGCCTCTGGGAGGTCTGGACTTGAGCCACTCCCTGAGTAGAGTGAGGCCAAGCAGTCAAGGCCCCTCCCTACCCCCCTGCAGCCCGATAGCCCTGCCTCCACCGCTGCCCACACAGTCTGCAGCTGGGGGTGGGGTGAGATCCCAGTCTGGGTCAGGGCACCCACCAGAGTTGGAGCTTTTCACCTTGACACAGCAGGGCCCAGGTGGGCAGCCCAGGGCTGGGGTTTGAAAGGGAGGTTGCCCCAGAGGGGAAGAGGGGCTCTGTGCCCTGGTGCTCTCTTAAGGACGCAGTCACACATGGTGGGGAGGAACATCCTGGGCAGGAAGTGCCCGTTCCAGAGTTACTGAGTAACCATCAGGGTGAGGAGACTTGGGGCTTCTATGACCAAAGGCAGGGTCACGGTAGGGCAGGTGGGAGGAGGGTGGAAGCGGGGAGGGAGGTTAGTGGGAGCCCCAAGAGGCGTGTGGGCAGGGCTCTGGAGGACAAGGGCCTTAGATTAGGGGGTGGGCCACAGGGAAGAAGGCGGAGCCAGTCTGGAGGGGTGGGGGTAGGAGACGCTCTAGGAAGTGCCTACAGCTGCCTCGTGTGTCCGTCTCTCCCATCAGGTGGGGCTCTTAAGGACAGTGTAGCATCTCCCTCTGAGACAGGTCCTGAGGGTAGGGCTACACTCTCCACTCAGTGTGAGCGGGCAGGTCTATGTCACCCCCCAGACTGGGCCCCCCTCATGAGGGGACCACAGAGGGTGAGCAAAAGAAACAGCCAGAGATGTGGACACTGAGAATAGGGCTCACTTTATTGGGAAAACAGAAGGTTGGGTCCTTGGTCCCAAAATGGGACCTGGGAGAGGCAAAAGCCAGGTGTTTGAGTCAAGTTCATTTTGACATGCCTGCCTCCGTCACCCCCAAAGGGGGGCAGCTCCAATTACAAACACCAGACCCCCAGGGGGTCTCTGGTTTTTCCCAGTCTCTGGGCAAATGCCCAGGGGATTTTACCAATAGATGTCTGCTTCTGGGATCAAGGAACATGAGGGAAATGTCTCTTTCTCTCCCAGGATGGCAGCACACTCAGAACCCATCAATTCCTGCCTCTGCCCCTCCATTGTGCAGAGGCCCAGAGAGGGACAGAGCCCTGCCCAGGGGCACACAGTCAGCAAGTGGAGGATGGAGAGTCAAACCCACATTCCCTGTCTCCTGGCTTGGGACTCATTCCAAGAGGAGATTCTAGAAGATGAGCCCCATCAGATGGATGTCACCTGCACCAACACCGGCCAAGGGACTCCATCCTCATGACTCAAACATGCAAGCCAGAAGGCCCAGGGCAGTGCCACCCGGGGACCTTTCTTCCCTCCCAGGCTGTGCCCCAATCTCGGGTCCCTGGGTGGGCAGTCCCGGTGAGGACAAAAGGGGACAGCTATGCAGAAGGTACTTGGAGAGAAGACATCCTCTTGAAATTTGCTTCTCTGATGCATGCTGTCCCCGCTTCTGAAACTCAAGGAGATTGTTAAAAAGGAAAGTTCTTTGCTCCTGACCCACCTACAGCACTTAGAGACGGGGGTCGGAGCAGGTATAAGGTGTCATGTTAGATGACATTAAAAAGCTCCATTTGTTGAGCACTTACTATGCACCAGGCATAGTGTTACCAAACCAGGTTCCTCTGCCTGACACTCCTTCATCCACTCCGTAGAATAATTGCCCTGTGCCAGTTGCAGCGTCAGTTGCCAGGATCACTTGTGTGACCCAAACAGACAGGTCCTTCACTCATAGCCTCTTTGTAAATCTTCACAACTTCTTACCAGATAAGCGTTGTCATCCACGATGGAGGAAATGGGCTCAAAGAGTGAAGTGACTTTCCCAAAGTCACACAGCAAAGACATGGCAGGCAGTCAAAAAAAATCACAGAACAAGCAGGTCTTCCAAGGCAGGGAGAAACTGGAAGGGAGAGCGACCTGCCAAAGTGACAGCAGTTTCTTGGATGGCTGGCCTATGCCCCTGCTGCCAAGGTGATGAGGCACAGAGCCTGGCAGGAGGATGCTCAGTTCACACCTGTCAGCCGGACACAAGGGTCTCCCTAGTACCACACAGAGTGTGTAATCTGTGTGTGTAATCACAGAGTGTCCTCTTGGGAGCCAGGAGGAGGAAAGCCGAGCAAGTGCACTCGACACACCCAAAACAGCATTCTAGCTGGCCCAGCCATGGACAAGCCGTGTGGCCTTGGGCAAGTCATTCCCTTCTCTGAGCCTCAGTTTCCTCATCTGTAAAATAGGGGTAATAATGCCTACTTCAAAGTCATGCTGTGAAGATGAAATGTTACCCCATGTAAAGTGCCTAGAACAATGAAGGGCCCTGCATGCTGTATTACCTGTTATGCTTACACTGGCCTCGCACTGAGATCCGTGCCTGGGAAGAGCTGCGCACAGGTGGGGCTCATGAAGGTGGTGCCCGTGGAGCCAGAACCGGAGCGACCCCCAAGCCTAGTGCTCCGCTCCATCAGGAGGCCCATCAGGAAGGCACCTCACCAGCCCCTCTCTGGCCCCCATTTTGAATTTCCAAGCTGCCCGCCACCAGAACCACACAGCCTGCTATTCTAGCCCCTGCTAGAGAGTCCTGACCCTCTCCTGTCACTCCCCCCAACACCCAGCACTATGTGCTCAGTGCCCAGAAATGACATAAAGGAAGACATGATGATGAGAATATAAACGATAAGAGAAAAGAGTGTGTGTGTGTGTGTGTGTGTGAGAGAGAGAGAGTGAGTGCGAATGCTGGTGCCAGGATCCGGGGGGATCATTTCCCAGGTGTTTTGGAGCCTCCAAGCTGGCTTCCAGCCTAGATCTGCAGTAGCTGCCAGGCGGGAAGGCACGCAGAGGCCAGGCTAAGGATCTGCTGCTGATGACGGAGGGGCTGGTCTTTGGGTGGAGGCCCAGCAGGGGCCCAGCCTGGACTGTTGCTCTTCGAAGTCCTCTCAGGACATAGTGACCCCTCTCCATCTTGGGGGACATTTCAAGTTCCAAGCCAAACAAACCTCCTTAGACAGCAGCTTCTGGCACCCCCATTATTATTACAGGATAACCCTGTATTGGGGGCCTACTATGTGCCAGGCAACATCTCTATCCTTCAGAGAGAGCGCTTGGAAGTGAAGTGACTTGCCTAAGATCACACTGCTAGCAAGTGGCCAATAATCCGGCAAAATCAGGACACTTATTAGAAACTGAGCATCATATTAGAGACTGACTCATTCCCTCGTCTTAAATCTAGGAGGAAGCAGAAGCTCAGAGAGGGCAAGTCCCTTGCTGAGGTCACACAGCCAGCCGGTTAGCATCACAGCTGAGATTTGAATCCATTGTTGGGGCTTCCCAGGCCATGCAGAAGACTGAACTTGAGGGCTCTGGTTTACTCCCATCACCCTCCTGCCCTCCCCACCCAACCTCTCTTACATGACACTTGACATTATCCATCACTCTCCCCCTCTGGAAACGCCATCCTCCGGTTTCCATGGCAGCACATTCTCCCCATCCTCCTCCTGCTTCTCTGGCAGCTTCTCACTCTCCATGGTGGCTCCTAAGCCTAAGATGCAGGGGGATCCCCAGTCTGGGTCTCCCCATCTCTTCTCTTCATCACTACCCCTGAAAGCTCATCTCCTCTTCCGTCTAGGTCTCTAGATCTGACCTTACACTGCAGCTCCACTTTTAAGTAATAGCGGCTACTTACCACGTGCTAAGAGCTGATGTGCTGGGCCCTATACATACATTAATTCATTAAATCCTCACAACAATCCCATGAAGGAAGTCCATTCTACAGATCAGGAAACTGAGGCACAGAGAGGGAAAGCCAAGATCTGAGTCCAGCCTTAATTAACCACTACTGCTATTACAAGAAGAGATATGAAATTGTAGGACATTTTGAAACCAGAGGCAAAAACTTTCCTCCCACCTCTTGAAAAGAGAGGAGTGGAAATTTTGGAGGAAACCAGACCTACTCCACCGCTTTGAGAGCTCTGTGATGATCTAGAACTACACTGTCAACTTGGAGCTTTAAAATGCATCATGCACAATACACTTTGAAATGTGAAGATTTAGAGAGCTTCAGGAGGAACAAAAGTTCATGGAAAATTGCCCTTTTCCCTCAGATTTTTCCATTTAGCTTTAAGTCTTCAAAAACCTCATCCCAGGATGCCACCTACTAAGGCTCTTCTACTTCAACAATGCCTGGAATTCACTGGAAACTTGGACCCTGGAGTTCCACTGACTTGAGTTCTGCCACCACCAACAAACGGGCTCTGTGACTTAGGGGTAAGTGGCTTGACCTCTCTGAGCCTGACTTCTTGTCTAAAATAAGGGCAATACTGGGGTTTCCCTGGTAGCACAGTGGTTAAGAATCTGCCTGCTGGGCTTACCTGGTGGCGCAGTGGTTGAGAATCTGCCTGCCAATGCAGGGGACACGGGTTCGAGCCCTGGTCTGGGAAGATCCCACATGCCGCGGAGCAACTAGGCCCGTGAGCCACAACTACTGAGCCTGCGCGTCTGGAGCCTGTGCTCCGCAACAAGAGAGGCCGCGATAGTGAGAGGCCAGCGCACCGTGATGAACAGTGGCCCCCGCTTGCCACAACTAGAGAAAGCCCTCGCACAGAAACGAAGACCCAACAGAGCTAAAAATAAATAAATTAATTAAAAAAAAAAAAAAAAAAAAGAATCTGCCTGCCAATGCAGGGGACACGGGTTCAAGCCCTGGTCCGGGAAGATCCCACATGCCGCGGAGCAACTAAGCCCGTGTGCCACAACCACCGAGCCTGTGCTCTAGAGCCCACAAGCCACAACTACTTAGCCCACGCACCGCACCTACTGAAGCCCGCACGCTCTAGAGCCCGTGCTCCACAACAAGAGAAGCCACCGCAATGCGAAGCCCGCACACCACAACGAAGAGTAGCCCCCGCTCGCCGCAACTAGAGAAAGCCCACGCACAGCAACGAAGACCCAACGCAGCCAAAAATAATAAATAAAAATAAAATAAAATAAAATAAGGGCAATACACTTGCCCCACTGGGCTGTCATGAGGATCAGAGGGATAATGTGCGTCAAGCACGTGGCATGGGGCCTGGCACACGGAAGCATTCGGCTAAGCCCCACACTCTGGCTATACACAACTTCTTGGGTTTGCCAAGCACTTGAACATTTCCATGCTTTTGCACACGCTGTTCTCTCTTCTCGGTGGTCAACTCCTAGTCATCCTTGAAGGCCCTCTGACCCTTTCCACCTCTTCCAGAATTGCTACAAATATAGGTTTCAGTAAAAAGCTAGAAGAGGCACTTCCCTGTGACACCCCCACCCTCCCTGTCACGGAATGCATCACACTGAGATGCAAAGATCTGTTTATGCTTTTGTCTGAGCATGGGCTTGAACTTTCTGAGGGCAGAGCCGTATGTGACTCATTTCCAAGTCCCAGTGCCCAGTGTACACATGAAGTAGTCAGCCCCTGATGACTCCAAGACAAATTTATATATAAGAAGTGGTAAAAAACAAACAAACAACAACAAAAAAAAACAGGCAGATCTGTTACAGCCACAGGAAATGGCAGTGAGTGGATCCAGAGCAGCCTCGAGACAGGCCTGTCCTAGGAGGGGTTGAAGGGGACACAGTCTTTACATGGAGAAGAAACAGCCCTGGCTCCAATATCACCTCCTTCAGGAGTCTTCCCCGGTTCCTAAATTGTCCCCTTTCTATGACATCTCCACAAGGCACTAGCAGGAGGGGTCCCAAGTGGTAACAAGTGTCCAGGAGTGTGTCCCCTGCCTTGCTGACACCCCGCCATTCAGACACAGAGATCTCTATAGTCCAAGGATCCATTTGGATGGTGAAGGTGGGCTAGGTGGGCTAGGACCACAGGCCTTGGTAGCTTAGCGGCCTGGATCTGAGTGCTGGGCATGGCCCCACATCTTCCAGGGTCCTAGTAGAGCCATTTCCTGAGGGAAGGAAATTCCCAGGTCTGGGGCTTCCTGAGAAGGGGACTATGCTTTGCCCACTAAGGGCATCCCTACCCCTAATGTGTCCAAAGCCCACCTTGGTGCCTAAGTGCCAAAGCCCCTGAATGCTAGCTCAGCCCCTGCTGGAGTGACAGCCTCCCAGACAGCGGAAAGGCTTTTGTTCCAAGGAAATGACTGTCAAAGGGAAAAGAGGTATATCGTTTCTTTTTTTTTTTTCTGTTTGAGACAAAGACGTCAATTTCTTTCCATCTGTCCCAAAAAGGGAAGAAAATTAAATTTGTTTTTACAAAGATGTCAGCACACTGCTTCAGTAGGGATTCAGGGTTGTGTGACAGAGAGAGTGCCAGGGAGAGAGGGGAGAGAGGTGGGGAGGTGGGGAGATGAAGCATGCGGGAGGCACAGGGAACAGGCCAGACCCTGATACTGGGGGGAAGCAAAGACCTGGCAGTGGCTGAATAAAATGCCAAACAAACAAAGAGAAAAACTTCTATGCCTAGCTCTGGTGGACCTCACCCTTCGCAGCTTGAAGGGGGCAGCTCGAGCAGGTGGGGGACCTGGGGACGCACACTGATGCTGGCACTGCAGTTATAAAACTCTTCTTCCCCCCCAGTTCCTTCAAAGTCAGGTCCCGGGGAGGGGATGTGGTTCCACTTCACTGGACATGTTGGGTGCAGCCAGATGTTGGGAGGAGGGAGAGAGGATTTCCTGGAGGTTCTTATCAAGGCGCCAGAGACTGAGAGAAGGAAAATTCCACCCTGGTGCTACAGATGCCCTCACCCAGTCCCAGGTGCCATTTACATTCACGGAGCTCTAACTAGTGTGGACCTCTGTCCTCCAGCACCTGGGCCAGAGAAGCCAGGGCCGTGGGGATCCCCAAAGCATCTGCCCTCCAGCTTGAGGACCTAACCTCAAAGCAGAAGCCCCCTCTCTCTGCCACCCCCACCAGCCCTTGGCACAGAGGCCGACGGGCAACTCTGGCTTTGGATCCGCAGGCCCTCCCTACTCCTTCCTGTTGGGACCCTACCCCATCTGAGGCGCTGTCCTGCTACCCTATCCTGGAGCCTCTGTCCTTGCTCCACTGTCTCATCCCAAGCCTCACAGGGACACAGTGCTGGAGACACTACTTCGATGCGGGGCATCCCTGCCCATTCCAGGGAAACGACTGTCAAGGAGAGAAAAGGTAGAGTGTTTCTATTTTATTTTCTCTTTGTTTATAAAGATGCCAAGTTGGACCTGGACTTGGCAAGCCCCGCCTCTTTCTGGAACTCGGGGTTGGTACTCTACCGCAAATTGAGGCCCCATGCCCTGCACACAGGCCCTATCTCGTGGCCCAATCTGGAGCTGTAGACGCAGCCTCGCTGTCCTGTCCTTCGACTCACCCCCAGAAGGGGCCCCTCCCCACCACACAGAGGCCCAATCTTGAAGCGCAATTCCACCGTCCTCACTACTTCCCCTCCTTGGTCCTGGGCCCGGTCTCAGGCCAGACCCCAATTCCTGCAAGCCCAGCTGCAATTAGAACCCGTGGCTGTCTCGAGGTTGAGGCCCCGCCCCCCGCGCGGGGGCCCCGTCTAGGCGCCCAATCCTAGAGCAACAGGTCCCACTCCCCTAGGCTCGCTAGCTTCCCCAGCCCAACCCAAAGCCTTTGACCTTGAGCTCAGCCTAGAGGCACCGCCCCCCCATCCTCCCCCCGCCCTCCCCAGACCAGAGGTCCACCCCACTGCAGGGGCCCCATCTCCAGACCAGCGGCCCACTTCCGCCCCACTCCGCGTCGCGGCCCCCGCCCCCGTTAGAACTCCGCATGACCGCCGCCGGGTCACTCCGGAGGGGCGCGCGGCGGGCCGGCCCGGCGGGGTCAGGCGGCGGCGCCACCGCCGGGACCGTCGGACAGGGTGCAGGTGGTGACCCGATCGCGGGCCGTGGCTTCGCGGGCGCGGCCAAAGCTGCCGGGTTCCGGGCGGCCGCAGGGCGTGCGGCAGAGCTGGCGGAAGCAGCGCTTGAAGTTCTCATCGAGGAAGGCGTAGAGCACCGGGTTGAGGCTGCTGTTGGCGTAACCGAGCGCGATGCACAGGTGCAGCGCGGCCACCACGAGCGGGTCGCGGCGGTCAATGTCCACCAGCGTCCAGACGATGACAAAGATGTGGATGGGGGCCCAGCACACCACGAAGGCGCCCACCACCACCAGCACCATGCGCGTGATGCGCCGCAGACTGCGGTCCTTCTCCTTGGAGCCAGAGAGCAGGCGCACGCTGCGCAGGCGCAGCAGCATGAGGCCGTAGCAGACGGTGATGACGAGGATGGGCACAACGAAGGCGAAGAGGAACACGCAGATCTTGGTCACCGTGTCCCAGTACCAGCTGGGGCTGGGGAACTGGAGCATGCACACCACTGCCCCGTCTGGGCCGGGGAAACAAGGAAAGACAGTGGGTGAGGGGCTCGTGGGCCTAAGGACCTTGCCTCCCTGCTCGCCCACCCTTCTCGGCTTAGTCAAGCCCCACTGCCTCCTCCTGGCCTTTTCTCAAGGTGATTCTTCTACCCGGAATGTCCTCCATCACTTCTGCACTTGGTGAACTCCTACTCATCCTTCAAGACCTCAGCAGGATTGGCCCTAACCTAGGAGTTCTGCTTTCTATATTCTCTCCCAGTCCCTTTATCAGCCTCTATGTACATGGGCAGCAGTGACATATCAGCCTCTGTGTACATGGGCAGCAGTGATATAATGATAATGATATAATTTAGCCCAAGCCCACTAAATGACAGTCAGTCATTATGATAACTGAAAACACCCCACACATTTCCAAAGTAGCTCCAATGGGGAAAATATTGCTAGGATTGACTGAGAGAGCATGAGTTAAGAGCAGGGCTCAGGCCCTGCTGTGTGATGTGGCCTTGGGCAAATTATTGAACCTCTACCAGAGCTCCCATAAAGTGGGACTAACAACAGTACCTAAACTCATAGGGTTGTTGTGAGGATTAAATGGGCCATGGCATGGAAAGCATTTAGCACAGTGGGGTTCAAGCACTTGGTGCACTCACAGGGCCGAGGAGCAGAAACATGTGGGAGTCCGGGGGTCAGAGCTAGGGCCAAGGAGGCAGATGTCAGCTTAATGTCAAGAACTTTCTGACTGCCACACTTGTCCAAAGATAAGAGGGGCACCTAGGATGGAATGAGCTCCCTGCTCTGGGAGTGTGGGCTTGGGCTGGATGAGCACCTCAGGGGACGTTATGGGATTCAGATACAGGGCTGAGGCTAGCCCAGGGGACTTCCAGGACCTCTTGGGATTCTGGAATCTGAGGACCCACCCAGTGGACTTGGAGCCTGAGAGTTGTAAGAAAAGGGCTGGGATCCACAGACAGAGTGGGTCCACAGGACATTAGGCTGGCAGGACCCCCACCAATGACTGAACCCAAGGACTTCATTGTACAGATGGCAGAAGCAGGCCCAGAGAGGAACAGCACTTGTCCAAGGTCACACAGCAAGTGGCTTACAGAACTGAGTGCCAATGACACACACTGGGGGAGTGTATGTGTATATGTAAGAGAGTGTGTGTGTGTGGGGGGGGGTTGGGGATGAGGAGGCCCATCTGGCCTGGCCCCAGGAGGGCTGCAGTTAATGGCCTGTAAACTGAAGGCTGAGAGTGAGGGCCCAGCTGGTGAGTCAAGTCTAATCACACAGAGACTATATAAGGCACCAGGAGGTCTACCCTTGTGAGAGTGGAGGGTGGCCAAGAAACCTCCCACCAAGCCTGTTCACTCTCCTACCACAACACAAACCTTCACCCCAGCAGCCAAAAGGAGCAACAGATATGGGGGCAGGAACCTTGGGTTCTAGGCCAGATTCTACCAAATGTCTGGCTATGTGACCCTAAGTAAACCACCTGACCTCTCTGATTCTGTTTTCTTTCGGTCCTATGGAGGTAGGAGTCCCTGCCTTGTCTATCTCACAGGCTTAATCATTCTGATAGCTGCTACTTATTGGGCCTTGACAATGAGCCAGGCCTTGTCCTAAGTCTTTTACACATATAACCTCATTTAATCTTTTCAACACTCCATGACAGAGTGTGGCTCAGATAGGTTAGTGACCAGTGTCTTTGGCACCCTGCTAAACTACTTTTCCCACTTACATCAAGTAGGGGTTATGTGACCAGCCATCACTAGGAAGTGATGCGCCCTGACATTTAAAAGTGGTTGTGCTTCCTCACCACTCCCATATTCATCTGCTGCCCAGATGCCAGCACACTGCATCCAAAACCATCATTTGGAGCCTGGATCCCTGAATGACTGTGTGGAATAAAGCCCCTCCTCCGCTTACTCACATTGGATTGTGATGTGAGTGAGAAACTTCTACTGTGTTAAGCCTTGGAGCTTTGGAGATTGTTACAGCAGCCATCCTGACTGATACAGGTGGTTACTGTACTAATTATCATTTTACTCTGAGGAAATGCACCTGTCATTCTGTGCAGGCCATTCTCTAGGCCTTGCTTTGGTCATCTGGGGCAACGGGATGGAAGGGGATTTGGGATGGGATTGCAGATCTTGTGGCCCGCACTGCTCACTGGTCAGTGACACCCTCACCCCACTGGCTATCCATCCATCTCCCTAAAGGTCAGTCATCCACACATCTAGCCATCTGTAATCCCATTTATAAACTTCCTTTGGCCAGCGACCCATATGACCACCGACCAGTCATGCAGCCTCACAACAGTCCACCATTCACATTCCCATTGGTTGACTATTCACAGTCCCACTGGCCAGGCATCCACACTTTCATTGATCAGCAATCCATACTTCCATTGGTGAGCCACTTACACCCACCCTGGTAAGTGGCCTGCGAACCCACGGAGGCCCGTGAGCTGCCTCCTGTGGTCAGTGACCTGTACCAAGGCTCCCTCCCTCACTCACCCCGGGGGCGGGTCACGGCCATGACCATGATGGGTACACCAACACCCGAGGCCAGGACCCAGATGCAGATGTTGATCAGCTTGGCCTTGGCAGGTGTGCGTAAGTCCAGGGCCTTGACAGGGTGGCAGACGGCAATATAGCGGTCGACACTCATCATGGTGAGCGTGAAGATGCTGGTGAACATATTGTAGTAGTCAATGGAGAGCACAACTTTGCAAAGCAGTTCCCCAAAGGGCCACGTCTCCATCAGGTACTTGGCACTCTGGAAGGGCAGTGTGCTGGTGGCCAGTGCGTCTGCCAAGGCCAGGTTGAAGATGTAGATGTTGGTGGCCGTCTTCATCTTCGTGTACCTTAAAAGGAAGTGCATTTGTAATTTTTCCATTTCACAGATTTCAGTTCCACACGAAACTCAGGGAGGGAAAATGACTTGCCAAACATCACACAAAAGGTCAGGGGCAGAAGTGGGACTAGAACCCGGAACTATCTGATTCAGCATCACTCCTTTCCACTATAACAGATGCAAAAGGAGTTCTCCGGCAGGGGGTAACTTTGGCAGGAGGTATTGGAGGAAAAACCCTTATCTTCCCAGGGGTTCTAAGCAATATGGTTAAAGATAAAGCTGGGCTCCAGAGGAAAACAGGTCTAGGTCCTAATTCTGCCTCTACTATTTATTAGCTGAGTGACTCTAGACTAGTAAGTTGAACTCTCTAAGCCTCAGTGTCCATAACTGTAAAAAACTGTACAGTCCATAACTGTAAAAGTATGCCTTGTCTATCTCACAAGCTTAATCATTCTGATAGCTGCTACTTATTGGGCCTTGACAATGAGCCAGGCCTTGTCCTAAGTCTTTTACACAACCTCATAGGGTTGTTATAAAATTTAATGAGATGATATAGCATTTAGCACTGAGCTCAAAGCATGGTAAGTGCTCAGTATGTGATAGCTGTTATTATTCTTCATATATAAGAATGAAGCTGGGGGCTAGACCAGAGTGACCTGACCCTCTGGCCTCTGCCACTGACCTGGCCTTTTGGGAATATGACTAGCCAGCTCCGAGGAAGCCAGGGCAAACTGGCTGGGGCCTTAGACTGCCTGGGTATTCTCCATGGTAGACCAGGGCTCCCAGTCTATGGTCCCATCCAGACCATCTTATCCCCAGGTAGCTGGACTCACCCAGCTGTGGGGAAGGGGAGCAGGTGACAGAGTCACACATCTGACCCAGGGCATGAGCCCAGGTGTCCAACAGATGTCTGCAACAAGCTGGGCACCCAGAGTTCTGCAACGTCCCTCCATGCTCTATGCTGCCGCCCAGCTGCCTGCACTACAGCTGACCCCTTGTCGGGCCAACATTTATAGTCACAACGCCTCTGTACCAGGGCCTGGGCTGGGCACCGGATAGCCTGGAGGAGGCTAAATACACTGAAATAGACCATCCCCGTGCAGTGTGATCATCACAGAAACACATGCACACTGAGGCAGGGGTAAGGATGCCTTTCATGCCCCTGGAATGATCTGAGAAACCCAGGGAAGGGTTGCATGAGCAACTCCTCACATTTCAGAGCAGGAAGAGCCCTGAGAGATTGAGGGGAAGTGATTTTACTACCGTGTGGTCCAAGGACTCCCAAAGGAATTACCGGAAGAGCCTGTGAGACGTGCAAATTCTTGGACCCCACCCCAGACCTTCTCAATATTTGTTTTTTGGAGGGGGGCCATGCGTGGCACGTGGGATCTTTGCTCCCTGACCAGGGATCGAACCCATGCCCCCTGCATTGGAAGCGCAGAGTCTTAACCACTGGACCACCAGGGAAGTCCCCTTCTCAATCTTAATCTCTGGAAATCAGGCCCGGGAATCTTCATCTTTAACAAGATAACACACACACACACACACACACACACACACACACACACACGATTCTCACGGAGTTTAGTTTGAGAAACAGTATGTAGCCTAAAGCCCACACAGGGGAGAGACGGGAAACTGACCCAAGGTCACAGAGCGACAGCGGCAGAACCAAGGTGAGAACTTGGACCTCCCGGCTCCCAGACTGCTCTCTCCACCCTCCACCAAGGGTGGAAGCACGCTGTGTGCCTCTACTCCTCCGGGCCGGAACCCCCCTGACACCATGCCGAGCCCGGGGCACCCAGGATGAGCACACCCAGTGTGTTTTGAATGACTGAACGAACTCATATCAGCTAAGGCTGTTCCTTCATGAAGGGACTGATTTTTTTGGTTAAAAAAAAAAATTGACTCCTTCATGGTCCTCCAGGGCCAGCATCTGTCCCACTCCCTCCCCAAATAACTGTCATCTGCCCTGGGCTGGAGAAGCAAAAAGTTTTGCTCGGAGACAGCAGAACTGCAAGTCCTGGGAAGTCTGCCTTCAGCGGGTGCAGGAACAGCTGTGTGGGAGGCCGCCTCAACCCCACAGCTGACTTGTCTAATTTCGCTTCTTTTACGCAGAACAATCAGAGGCTGTTCTTTGCTTGCTATTTTGATTTGGGAAGGATCCTTCAATCCCCAGAGGGGGCTGGGACGCTGGGAAGCGGGTGACGAAGCTGCTGTAGCTGGTCCAGGCAGGGCTGAGGCACAGCCGACTCTGGCAGGCGGGGCCCCAGCAGAGGGAGAGGGAGGCCTCCCCTCACAGGCCTCCCCACCACTCCCACGGCTCACAGGCTGTCAAGCCCCGTCCTCCTCCCCTCCTCAGGCAAATCCTGCCACTCTCTGGCTCTCAGCCCCGTAGGGCCTCCCCAAAGTTCCTCCACATTCCACAAACTGGCCCTGACCACCTCTTGGGTCTCAGCTCCCAGAACCTTCCCCCTGATGGATGTGCCCCCCACCCACGATCCCGGCCTCTCTGCTGTTCCTTGGACACATCAAGCCCATCCCACCTCAGGGCCTCCAGACTGCTGCTTGCTCAGCCTGGAACCCTCATCCTCCAAATTTTGCCTGGCTTGTTCCTTCACTTAATTCAGGACTCTATTCAAATATCTCCTCCTCAGAGAAGCTGCCCTGCCCTCTCTATCTTAAGTACCCTCTCTTCCCTCTCTTTACGCTGCTTCCTTCTTCTTTACAGCACGAACCACCACCTGACTTTCTCTTCTTTTCTCTCCCTTTGCCTCTCTCGCCCACGTAAGCTCCCTGAAGGCAGGGCACTTAGCCCACCTCGTTCCCTGCTGTATCGTCAGGCCTACTAATGGTACCTGGCAAATAGCAGGCTCTCAATAGACATTTGTGGTCCAGATGTCTTAGTCCAAGCCCCCTCAGTTCTCACGGGAACCATCACAGCAGGCTCCCTGCCCCACCCTTCATCCTCCACATGAAAAGGTAGATTTTCGCAGGCAGATTCGACTCTACCGCTTACAATCCTTCCATGGCTCCCCACTGCCATCTGGATAAAAACCAAACTCCTCACACTGGCATTCCATCTGGGTAGCCTCCCTTCCCACTGTGCCTGCCCATCACATCCAGCCACATCTGTGGTTCCCTCAGATGCTCGTTCATTCTAGCAAGCCCTCCCTCCTAAGAGACAGCCACTGTGATGGTTTGGCAGGAATCCTTCCAAACCGCATATATGTGGTTTCTGCCAATGTAATACAATTACCTAGTGTTACAGTACGATAATGAAAACACTTGCCCCTCTGCCCTACCCCATCCTCAATTCTCTGTCCTGCTCACCAGAGGCAACCACTTTTAATGTTTTTAATTGTTTTTCTAGTGATTATCTCCATAATTCTAAATAATATGCTTAAATGTCTATTTCTTGATGTATCTGTTTTAGACAGTACCTGTTGAAGTTTGTATTCGGTTAAGCCAGGCTATGCAGAAGCAACAGACAATCCCAAAATCTCAGTGGCTTAACACAAAAAAAAGCTTTATTTCTTACCCTTGCAGAATCCATTCAGTGTCTCCAGCACAACCATATTCCATGAGGCAATTCCAGCCTGCTTCAATCTTGTGGCTCTGCTATCTTAACCCAAGGCCTCCTTGGCCACCACAAAGAAGGGACAGCCACAGGGTCATCTAAGCTTCATTCTAGCTGCAAGACAGTACTTTCACCTGAAGCTGACTGACCAGAACTAGTTATATGGCCCCACCCAACTGCAAGGGGCTGAGAAGTAAGTAGTCTTTCATGTGCCCAGAAGGAGGGAGAACCAAATATTAGTGAACACTACTAAGATCCTCCACAACCCTCTAATATGGTAGATGAGGATTAACTCTCTTACACTACACAACTTCCTCTCTCCATCCTCCCAATATAGTTCTACCACAATTTAAAAATTTTTAGCTAAATTGATATTCAGGGTTTACTTTTTTTCAGGGTTTATATTCTTTTTTTTTCTTTTAAGCTTTTTTTTAAAAATTTTAGGCTGTGTTGGGTCTTCGTTGCTGTGCACAGGCTTTCTCTAGTTGCGGCGAGGGGGGGCTGCTCTTCATTGTGGTGCGCAAGCTTCTCATTGTGGTGGCTTCTCTTGTTGTGGAGCACGGGCTCTAGGCACGTGGGCTTCAGTAGTTGTGGCTCGCGGGCTCTAGAGCACAGGCTCAGTAGTTGTGGCGCACAGGCTTAGTTGCTCTGCGGCATGTGGGATCTTCCCCGACCAGGGCTTGAACCCATGTCCCCTGCATTGACAGGCGGATTCTTAACCACTGAGACACCAGGGAAGCCCCACAAGGTTTACATTCTTATGACTTTGTAGATACTGTCCACTGAGCCAAATGGCATACTATAGTTACATTTATTTTCTAGTACTGATTTTTGTTTTTCCTGGAGTTAATAATTATCTCTTTTTTTCATTTGCTTAGTTCTGTGTACATATTGATAAATCTCTTCAAACACTCCAGCAGACCCATAAAATGCCTTCTCCATGCAGTCACACAATCTATCAGTTCCTTTTGTTTTTCTAGTGAATCCACTTCCTGGAGCTTCCCTCCTCCCCTTTCAATCTGGGACTGGTTGCTTTCTAGACAAGCTGCACACCTGTTTCCTGGGCTACAAGTCTTTTTATCTTGGTTTATGCCCTTATTTTAGTGGAGCATATCCTCTCTAGTCATTTCCTAAGAAAGGGCACATAGGAAGTAAAAATTTTACACCCTTGCATGTCTGAAAATGTCTTTCTTCTATCCTCACTTCTGATTTCATTCATTCTACACAAAAGAGTAGATTGGAAATCATTTTCCCTCAGAAAACTGAAGGCATGGCTCCCTCATTTTCTAGTTTCTAGTATTGTCACTGAGGTATCTGAAACGATTCTGATTCCTGATGTTTTGTATGTAATCTGTCCTCCCCACCCCTGAAACTTTTAGGACCTTCTTTTTATTCCCGGTATTCTGACATTTGTGATGATGTGCCTTAGGATGGCTCTTTTTCATTAGGTCCTCTCAGTCTGAGGTTTATGCCCTTCAGTATACAATGTCCTCTCATCATTTCTTTGATCACTTCCTCCCCTCTGCTTTCTCTGGAATCCCTGGACAATCTGGTAGTCAGATATCGGGTCCCCTGGATTGATCATCTAATTTTCTTATCTTTTTTATTTTCCATCTTTTTGGTCCATCTTCTGGGAAATTTCCTTTTCATTACCTCTCAACCTTTCTACTGACTTTTTTAAACTTTGTTTTGTCTCTCATGTTTTATTTTCCCAGTGCACTTTCTTCTCTTATTGTTCCTTTTTATATAGCATTTATAGCATCTTATTTCATGGGTATAATATCTTCTCTACTCTCCCTGAGGATACTAATAATTTTTGTTTTGTATTTTCTTCTGCTCTCTGCATTGTCTATCTGCTTCAAACATTTTTCTTTATTTGTCTGCTTTGGCTTCCCTCTTTTGTCCTGGAGACTTCCTTCAAATATCCTGTGATATGTGACTAAAGGTTGGTCTTTGAGTGAAGCACTAATTAACTAATTGATAGCTCTTGGGGTGGGGGGCTGTCAACTGGTGTGCTTCATTCTACGGGGATTGAATGAAGATCTGGCTTTTACACTAGGAACATTTAAATATCAGTGTCTGTAGGTCTCTTCTTTGGGGCCTTCAGAAGAGAATCCTCCTATTTCCTGCCTGGGGAGCACACTTCTGGCTGTCAGGATTCTGGTCAGCTGTCAGAGCTGGAGAAGGGGTCTGGGAAACCTCCATTTTTTTCCTTTGGCATCTCACTCTGACCCTTTCTGTGTCTACTGGTCCCAAGTTCAGTTCC
This sequence comes from Eschrichtius robustus, assembly GCF_028021215.1. Classification (NCBI taxonomy): domain Eukaryota; kingdom Metazoa; phylum Chordata; class Mammalia; order Artiodactyla; family Eschrichtiidae; genus Eschrichtius; species Eschrichtius robustus. The sequence continues at coordinate 22,865,826 of NC_090826.1, read as the reverse complement.
TCCAGGTTAACTTCTCCAAGGAAAACACCCTGACCTCCTGCAGAGCGGAAGGGTGGCCACCTGACTGTGCAGGGTACAAGGGATGGGGGACTAAGGGTCTCACTGCTCTCTCTATAGGTAATCAATTCCCTGCCCCTGTTTTCAGCCCCACACCTCACCCCTTCTTAGCCTGTTCCTCCTCTTTGAATTGCTTTTCATCATCCAAATATGTGTTGCCATACCTTAAAGAACATAAACTGAGGCACAAGAGATGAAGTGACTTTGCCCAAGGTCACATGGCCATTAAGTGGTAGAGCTGGTATTTAACTCAGGAAGTCTAGGGCCAACACCTGGTAATGACTTGGCTATTCTGCCCCTCCATGGTTGTTACCTTCCTTCCTCCTCCACATTCCAAAAAGTCAAGGAATGTGAGCTTATTATAAGCTGAGGTTTGTTCACTCATCCAACAGGTATTAATCGAGCAGCTGGTATGTGCCAGGCACTGAGTAACGGATATAGGAGTAAAGATGGCAGTCTGACTTCTTGAAATTTATGGTCTCAGGGAGGGGGCAGACACTGAACAAACTGCTGCACTTTTTAGGCAGGGGAGTGATGTGGTTTGATTTATGTGTGTTTCTCAAAAGATCATTCTGACTACTGTGTGGAGGCTAGTTGTAGGGCAGAGCAAGAATGGGCGAGAGAATGAATTTCCTAGGAAGATAAATTACTTATTTCCCCACATCTCAAAATCCTACTGTTGGTCTCTAATTCCTTTTTTTTTTTCCTATTTCAAAAAGTTGTAGATATGACATTAGACCCTTATATTATACCATATTTAAAACATAACTCAAAATGGATATAAGACCTAAATGTAAGAGCTAAAACAATAAAACTCTTAGAAGAAAACATAGAGGGAAAGTTTTGTGCACTGGATTTGGCAGTGACTTCTGGGATATGACACCAAAAGCACAGGCAACAAAAGAAAAAATAGATAAACTGGACTACATCAATAGTCAAAGTTGGGGCTTCCCTGGTGGTGCAGTGGTTAAGAATCCGCCTGCCAAGGCAGAGGACATGGGTTCGAGCCCTGGTCCGGGAAGATCCCACATGCCGCGGAGCAACTAAGCCTGTGTGCCACAACCACTGAGCCTGCGCTCTAGAGCCCGCATGCCACAACTACTGAAGCCCATGCGCCTAGAGCCCATGCTCCGCAACAAGAGAAGCCACCACAATGAGAAGCCCGTGCACCTCAACGAAGAGTAGCCCCTGCTCGCTGCAACCAGAGAAAAGCCACACGCAGCAACAAAGACCCAACACAGCCAAAAAATAAAATAAAATAAAATGATAAAATAAATAAATGTATTAAAATAAAAAAGTCAAAGCTCTTACGCATCAAAGGACACTATCAACAGAGTGAAAAGGCCATCCACAGAATGGGAGAAAATATTTGCAAATCACATATCTGATAAGGGGTTAATATCCAGAATATATAAAGAACTCCTACAACTCAGCAATAAAAAAGCAAACAACTGGATTTAAAATATGGGTAAAGGACTTGAACAGACATTTCTCTAAAGATATTCAAACGACCAATAAGCACATGAAAAGATACTCAACATTGGGCTTCCCTGGTGGCTCAGTGGTTAAGAATCCACCTGCCAATGCAGGGGACATGCGTTCGAGCCGTGGCCCGGGAAGTTCCCACATGCCGCGGAGGAACGAAGCCCGTGCGGCACAACTACTGAACCTGCGCTCTAGAGCCCACGAGCCACAACTACGGAAGCCCGCGTGCCTAGAGCCCATGCTCCGCAACAAGAGAAGCCACCACAATGAGAAGCCCGCGCACTGCAACGAAGAGTAGCCCCCGCTCACCACAACTAGAGAAAGCCTGCAAGCAGCAACGAAGACCCACCGCAGCCAAAAATAAATAAATAAAATTAATTAATTAATTTTAAAAAATCATATTAAAAAGCTATAAAAAAAAGATACTCAACATCATTAATCATTAGAGAAATGCAAATCAAAACCACAATGAGATACCACTTAGGATGGCTACTATTAAAAAAAAAACACCAGAAAATAACAATTGTTGATGAGGATGTGAAGGAATTAGAACCCTTGTGCACTGTTGGGTGAATGTACAATGGTGCAGCCACTGTGAAAAACAGCATGGCAATTACTCAAAAAATTGAAAATAGAATTGCTATATGATCCAGCAATTCCACTTCCAGGTATATATCCAAAAGAATTAAAAGTAGGGTCTTGAAGAGATATCTGTACACCCATGTTCAAAGTAGCATCATTCACAATAACCAAAAGGTACCCATTGACGAATGAATGGATAAACAAAATGTGGTCTATACATTCAATGGAACATTATTCAGCCTTAAAAAGGGAGGAAATTCTGACACACGCTACAACACAGATGAGCCTTAAGGACATTGGGCCAAGTGAAATAAGCCACCCACAAAAAGACAAAAACCTCTATGATTCCACTCATATGAGGTACTTAGATTAGTCAGTCATAGCAGCAGAAAGTAGAATGATGGTGGTTGCCAGGGGCTGGGGGAAGAGGGAAATGGGGAGTTATTATTTAATGGGTACAGAGCCTCAGTTTGAGAAGATAAAAAAAAGTTCTGGACATGGATGGTGGTGATGGCTGCACAACAGTGTGAATGTACTTAACGTCAGTGAACCGTACACTTAAAAACTGTTAAAATGGTAAAGTTTATGTTATGTGTATTGTACCGCTATAAAAAAAGAAGCTGTGGCTATAATCAAGTGCTCTCACTGTGTCTGTTTTCTAAGCTAGAGAGTTTGGTGAGGGAGTCCTTTAGAGCCACTCGGATCTTAGCTCCTCAACATACTTAGCTGTGTGATCTTGAATATATTACTTCACCTCTCTGAAGCTGTTTCCCTCATTGGTAATTTCAGTGTAATCATGCTTTTTAGGAGCCAACACATGTGAAAGCGTCTAGCTTACTAGCCAGCACACAAACAAGAATTAGCAGCCCTTTTGGGTTTATTTCCCCTGATATTTTTTGCTTTTTTTTCTCATAGAATTCAATCCTCTATGGATTGGACCTAACCCTGGGGGTGAACTCTACTGCCTCTGCAATGCCTTGGGAAGCTCTTTGGTTTTTTTCTAGGTCAAAATCCCCTTTAAGCTCATCTTGAATCCCATAGCCACTGGGGAATTTGCTCCCAACCATCCTTCTCAGACCCCACAGAGGCTACCCTTATATGAAGCACCAAGTGGCCGACCATGTTGGTTTCAGAGCCCTAAATCTAGTCCATCATCTGTCAAACAAGCCCCCCTGGCAGGGAAGAACACAACCACCTCTACCATTTTCCTTCAATTTGATGGCAACCGGGCATGTTCTCTGACTGACGCACAACCCGGGCCACATTAAATCCACACAGGCTCCTGGGTCTCTGGACAGCTGGGCTTCTCAACCGACAAGGAAGCTCCTAGTAAGAATTTCCTCCCCCAGGCAAAGCCAGGGCAGCGTGCTGACGTCTTAATGCCTGGTGCCCAGAAGAAGGCTGAAACGGTCTCTCCTTTGTACAGGGCCTTGATGGGACTAGTCTGACAGCTTTGGGCGGGTGGTTTGTTTTCTTTAAGCAATATTCTCTGTCTTTTCTTTCATGTACCAGGCACTATGCCAAAAGCAGTGAATGCATGATTTCATTTCATCCTCACTGCAACCCTGAGTGTTAAGACCATGCATGGAACGTCCCCGTTCTACAGAGGAGCTAAGTTAGATGGCTCATACAAAGACAGGCGGCTAGGAAGTGACAATGGCAGCATTCAAACTCAGACTTGGTTTCCAGAGCCCACACTTATAAGCACTCGAGTCTGTACGTCACGGTTCACTGTCCCCCCGCCACCTGCCACCTGCGCTAGCTTATCACACGTTGGCCAAGGGGAGGGGGCCAGTCTGGAGGCCGGGACCAAAGGGAGGGAACTGGTCCAGAGGTGGGCTGCCTCCAGAGCCTTCGCCTGTTTTCACACATTCCTCAACCCTGCGAGGGTTTGGAGATCTGCTCACAGCCCAGGCAGGGTCGGGGAGAGACAGACTTATAAACATCAGAACGATGTCACAGTCACCGCGACGGGGCTCAGTGGGGCAAGGAGAAGAGGTCAATTCAGGACAAAACGTACACCTCTGGTCACAAGGGGGTGGCAACCAGTATTGTGGTACAACAACTACGTGCCAGGTCTTTCTCAGGCATGATTTTATGTACTTCTTACACCTGTGTTTTGTTTTCTTAATGGATAATAGACATTTGTTGGACATTGACTCTTTGCCAGGCACTGGGAAAGCATTTTACATCATTTAATCTTCCTAGCACCCCTACAGAGTAGACAGTATTTATCATTTCCGATTTATAGAGAGCAGTAAAGGAACTTGTCCACGGTTGCAGTCAGAGGCTGAGCGGAGATTCAAACCCCGTGCTCTTCCCCGAGACCCCGGTGCCTTGCTCTGGACTTCAGTTTCAGCTTCTCCCCCGAGGACCCAAATTGTGCGCCCCTCACGTATTCTCTTTGACGAGGAAAACATAAGGTCCCGAAGGCGTGGCATTGTCTTGGTCACCACTATGTGCCTGGGACTTCCAGCAGCGCCCAGCTCAGAGCAGGTGCTCAAAACACATCTGTTAGGAAATTCCCTGGCGGTTCAGTGGTTAGGACCGGGCGCTTTCACTGCTGGGGCCCAGGTTCAATCCCTGGTCGGGGAACTAAGATCCTACAGGCGCGGCCAAAAAACCAAAAAAACAGAAAACAAACAAAAAAAACACATCTGTTGAATGAATGAACATCAACGTGTCTGTCCTCCACACTAGACTGGGACGTGCTGCAGGCAGGAACCGTGTCCCCTTCATGCTGTGCAGAGAGGACATAGTGTTTACTGGAGGACTCCCTGTGGGACAGAGAGTCAGGAGCACTGATTCTTGGAAGTACCCAGTCACAGACCCAAGAGCTTTGGGACAAATTAGGACAGCTCTTCCTCCCGCCTCCCCCTCTCTCCCTTCCTCCCCTCCTCCCTTCTATCCTTAACCTGGACCAACCCAGGTCCCCTGAAGGACACCTGGGCCTGACCCTGTCTGCCCTGAATCTGCAGTGACTCAGCTCTGCCACTGCAAAGGGAAATGTTGTCAGATCATTTACCCAAAGCAGCTCATTTGTTTTTAACTAAACTGAGGGGTATTTTTTTTTCCTCTTACGCACAAGAGCTCATGGGGGTCAAAGCCGGGGCAAGAGACCTAAAAACAATAACAGCAAGAGCAACAAGCTAAGAGCACCAACCCTCTGTCTGACCGACCTTATGGCACCTTAGGAAACAAATCAAACAAAATGCTTGAGCCTAGATCAAAACTCATTTGGTCCCAAACAGCGTGGACTGCTGGAGCATTTAGAGTTAATTTTATTCCCCAATGTTTTGTGGAATAAAATTAACTCCCCAATGTTTTGTGAGATCTCAGAAATAACAGCTGCTCACTATAAAAGGTCCAAACAATACAGAATCACTTCATAAAGAAAATTTAAAAACCAACATCAATAGTACAGACTATCATTAACAGACAACAGGCAAACACACAGGCCCTGTTTTATATAAATGGGATCTGGTTCTAACATTATTAAATAACCTGTTTCTTTCTTCTCAAAAATATGCTGTGACCATCTTTCTATATCCACAGATACAAATTAATATAATTTTTGGTGACCGATTGTTATTCTAGTTTAGAGGTCAACAGGCTTTTTCTGTAAAGAGCCAGAGAGTAAATAGTTTAGGCTTGGTAGGCCTAAATATTTGATAGGCAGGCCTAGATGCATATTCTTCTGTTTCTTGCTTTTGTTCTTCTTCTTTTTTTTTTACAAGCCTTTAAAAGTGTAAAAACCATCTTTAGCCCAAGGACCATACAAAAACAGACTACAGGCTAGAGCTAGTCTCACTTATAGACACTAAAGCTCCTAAATAGTTACTTAAGAAATCCCCCTTTAAAAGACATGTAGGTTGTCTCTGCTTTTTTGTTATTATAAATAATAGTGTGATAAACATCTTTGTGCACACGGATATCTGATGGTTTCCCTGGGGAAAATTCCTAGAATCTCAGAGATAGAAGGAAACTTCACAGTGAGGGCATTCCCTCTGTGGCACTCCAAATGGCTACGCAGCTTCTGCTTGAGTATATCCAGAGACAGGGAACTCACCACCTGTAGGCACAGTCCATCCTATTGTTGGGACCACTCACAGGATAACAACTTCTTCGTTTTATTTGAGCTGAAAACTGCCTCCTTCTCACCTGGCACCATTTTTCCTGGTTCTGCTCACAGAATCACAGAATCTAAACCTAACCCTTCTCCCTTCCACGTGTTGGAAAATAAAGATATTAACAGTACACAGGGGCTTCCCTGGTGGCACAGTGGTTGAGAATCCGCCTGCCATTGCAGGGAACACGGGCTCGATCCCTGGTCTGGGAAGATCCCACATGCCACGGAGCAGCTAAGCCCGTGCACCACAACTACCTAGCCTACGCTCTAGAGCCCGTGAGCCACAACTACTGAGCCCGTGTGCCGCAACTACTGAAGCCCGCGCTCCTAGAGCCCGTGCTCCACAATGAGAGAAGCCACCACAATGAGAAGCCTGTGCACCACAACGAAAACCCAATGCAGCCAAAAATAAATAAATAAAATAAATAAATTTATTAAAGAAAAACAAACGGTACACACTTCACCCAGCTATGATGAGACCTGAGTTAGTACAAGTGCTCAGTATGTGTTAGGGGTATGGCTGGTTGGTGAGCTGCCTTCTCACGCCATGTAGCCATTCTTTGGAGCCCTCATCTCAGTTGGGCCTCATGCATTCAAGAGTGTGATTCTCTGAGTAAAAATGATACCACCTTCTAGGTTAAGGGAGGGCCCAAGATGATGCAGGTAAATCACATCACAGGCACTCAGGCCAGGCCTTGTCCCATCTCTCCAGGCAAGTAAGGGAGGCCAAATCCATTTTCTGTGGGATCTATAACCTCAAAGTCATTAATGTAGACACATGTCACAACAGGAAGGGTGGCCTCTGTGGACACGTTTTCAGGTTTCCGCCCCATGGCTGGCTGTATTCACCATACCCAGATGTGGCAGGGTGGGGGTGGGTGGGAGGGTTCTTTTTTTTTTTTTCTTTTTTTACTTGTTTTTCTTTTCTTTTTTTTTTCCAGATGTGGTTTTTGCGTATTTATTACCTCACTGACATCACTGCTGGTGGAACACCAGCTTAAGCCACACCCCCTGTCACTCATGGTCCCCAGACTGGCCTCCCTAGCTCACAACTTTGTTCCTCTCCTACTTTTTTTATTTGCACCACGTGGCAAGCAGGATCTTAGTTCTCTGACCAGGGATCAAACCGGCACCCCCTGCAGTGGAAGCACAGAGTCTTAACCACTGGACCACCAGGGAAGTCCCCCTCTCTTTCTACTTCTAAGCCGTTCCAGAAATTCCCCGCTCCCTGCACCTCCAGCAGATACCGTCACCACCAAGGCTTTAATAACTGTAGTGGGTTGAATGATGGCCCCTAAAAAACAGGTCCACGTCCCAACCCCCAGAACCTGTGAACGTGGTCTTATTTGGAAAAAGGATCTTTACATATGTAATTAAGTTAAGGATCTTGAGACCACCCTGGATTATATGGGTGGGCCCTAACTCTGATGACAAGTGTCTTTGTAAGAGACACACAGCACACAGGGAGAAGAGAAGGCCATGTGAAGATAGAAGCAGAGATTAGAGATAAGAGCGATGCAGTCACAAGCCAAGGACTGCTGGCGCCACCAGGAGCTGAAGAGGAAAGGAAGGATTCGCCCCAAGAGCCCTCAGAGGGAGTGCAGCCCTGAATACACTATTTGGACTTTTGGCCTCCAGAACTGTAAGAGGGTAAACTTCTGTTGTCTTAAGCCATTAAGTTCGTGGTAATGTGTTACGGCAGCTCTAGGAAACTGATACAGTAAAACCGCAGCCAAGGAGTAGCATGGACTTTGGCACCAGACACACCTAGATTTAAGCCCCAGCTCGACCTCTCACTGTGTGACCTTGGGCGAGTTCTAACTTCTCTGAGCCTCTGTATGCTCCTCTGTGAAGTGGGTATAAGCATCCTACTTCTCGAGGGTGTGGTGAGTGTGGAATGAGTTCATGCCTACGATGTCCCTAGCACACTGCCTGGCACACTCATATCATAGTGGCTTCTCTTCTTGTCCAGATGAGGAAAATGGGCCCAGAATGACACCTGATGAGCTGCCCTGGGGTCCCAGGCTCCTGACTCCTTTCCTGGCCCTTGGTAACCTACTACCATTGGGGTGGGACACACAGCCCTGTGCTGGAACTTCAACACTAGAAGAGGCTCTGATCTAACACTGAGTTCAAACCTCCTCTCCCACTTTACAGATAGGGAAACTGAGGCCTGGAGAGGGAAAGACAAGTGTGCAATGTTACACAGGGTATCGGTTTCCCTGACTTCTGAGAGCCCAAGGTCTTTCTACTTCTCCAAGCTGCCCTCCCAGGAGCTAAGTCTCAGATGAGGGTTCAAGGTGGCTGAGGCCAAAAAGAAACAGGGGCTCCTATCAAGGCTTCAGAATTCCTGACAAGGCCCTGGCCTACATTCTATGTCCCTGTGTCCAGTGATTAACCAATGTAGGGTAGGTCCATGGATGGAACTGTTCCCATTACTGTCATCACCTTTGCCACCATCTCCATCACAGCAGCTACACTGACTCAGTGCTTACACAGGCCTGATGTATTCTACTGTGTCCTACCATGACATTTACATAGATTATCTCATTTAATCACTCCAACAACCTTATGAAATTGCTACTATTATCATCTTCATACAGAGGAGGAAGGTGAGCCTTGGAGCGCGTACTGGGTTGAACAGTTGCCCTCAAAATTCATGTCTACTTAGAACCTCAGAATGTGACCTTATTTGGAATTAGGGTCTTGGCGGATGTAATTCATTAAGATGTGGTCATACTAGATTAGGGTGGGCCCTAAATCCAATATGATGCAGAGACACACACAGAGGGACATGGCCATGTGAAAACAGAGGCAAAAATTGGAGTGATACAGCTGCAAGCTCAAGGGATACCAAGGATTGCGGGCAACCACCAGAAGCTTGGCAAGGAATGATTCTTCCCCAGAGCCTTCAGAGGGAGCATGGCTCTGCTGATTTCAGACTTCTAGCCTCCGAACTATAAAGAAAACATTTCTGTTGTCTTAAACCACCTAGTTTATGGTAATTTGTTATGACAGCCCTAGGAAACTGATACAGAGGGGTTAATCATCTTGCCAGCCATGGCCTAAAACACAGAAGCAATGTCTGCTGAAATTGCTCCACTCCACAGCTCTCCCAGCATAACAACTTTTTTCATCAGGAATACAGAATGTTGGCACTGAAAGGAAAGATGGCTGATGAGAGTATTTACTGAGCATTTACTATGCGCCAGCTGCCCTGCTAAGGGCCATATGGGTGTTCACTATCCCACTGAATCTACACAACCATCACAGGAGGTGAGCATTATTCTCCCCATTTTACAGGTGAGCAATGTTGAGGCTCAGAGGGATGAAGTAACTTACCCAAAGTCCCGCAGCTGCGAGTGGCAGGGCCTAGGTTAGGCCTGGGTTGACTCCAAAACCCAGAGTCCTGACTTCTACCCCATCTTCTCCCTGTCTGTCAAGTTCAACCCCTTTGTTTTACAAATGAAGAAACCAAGGCAGAGCTACAGCAGTGATCCCAAAGGCTCTGCCCACGCTGGGGGAGAAACAGTTTAAATAAAACAACTGCCAGCCAACCAGGGTCCAGCTGGGGCTCCCTCTATTTGTAGACAAAGGGTGGTTGCTCTTCTGGCTGGCAAAACAAGCAGGGCTGGGCAGCAAGCGCTGGGAGCTACAACCCTGCCCACCATTTCACGGGAGTGGCGAGAGGCCAGAAATGAATTGGCTATCTCAGTTTTGGCAAAGCCTGAGGAAGGAAAGTGGTTAATTATAACGAGACCCAGCGAGTGTGTCGCAAGAGAAGATTAAGGACTGGAACACGGCTATACAGAGCTCCTGAGCCGCACAGGAGTGGGGAGGCCGACCAGGGCACGCTCAGCAATAAACAGGGCAGACACCTTGTTCGGTTCAGTTCAAGAACCACAACATGCTCGTGGGATGCAGGGAAGAGAAGCTCTTCTCCATCACCCTGGCTCTGCTTCCGGCATAAGGATGGCTGGACCAGGGCATGGGGCAGCCAGACCCAACGGAAGCCCTGAGAAAGCAGATTTCCTTAAGGGTGGCATGTTGGCCCATGGGTCTCTGGAAATAGGACGTCCCTCCTACAAACACGTACTGACATGCTGCATGAGTGTCAGACCCTAGGCTGGGGCTCCAGCTACAAACAAAGGATGCTTGCTCCACCCCACACCCCCTCATTCAGGGAGAGAGAGAGAAATGAGCGATCAGCGGTTTGAAAAGTATATGGTCTCTGATGGGGGACACACAGGACACTGTGGGAACACAGAGGAGGCATCAAAGAAGGCTCCCTGGAGGAAAGACTTACTAAGCCGAAAAGTAAGGGGTTTCTCTAGAGGAAACAGAGGCCTGAGGTTCCTACATGTCTTCTTTCCCTCTTGTAGTTGGGGGATTTTTATTATAGATCCCAAGAACCCCACAGAGGGAATTTCATTAACAAAGTGCCAACTAGATATTTAAGAAACACTCAGTGATGCCTCCTCAGAGTCAGGGATTGAGCTAGGAAACAGGATAGGAGATGAAGGGGATGCAGTTCCTGCCCTCCAGGAGCCACCAGTGTAAAATGGACGTCAAACACAGGAACAAGCAATTACACTACAACCAGAAAACACCCATTTCAAGACCATCAATGTTTGTGTCTCCCCTTTTCCTATATGACAGGCACTGGATGAAGGTACTTGATTTACATCATTGCACTTAATCCTCACAACAAATGACGGTAGTAAGCACTATCACTGCATTTGGCAGACAAGGGGACTCTGAGGCTCAGAGAGGCAGATAAACTTGCCCAAGGTCACACAGCCTATAGGTTGTAGGACCAGGACTCAAGCCCAGGTCTGTCTGACCCTGTGATGGTAATTCATTTTATGTGTCAAAGTGGCTGGGCTATAGTACCCAGTTATTTAATAAAACACTAATCGAGGTGTTGCTGTGAAGGGATGTTGTAGATGTCATTAACATCTGCAGTCAGTTGACTTTAAGGAGATTATCCATGATAATGAGGGTCTGCCTTAAGAGCAAAACTGAGGTTTCCCAGAGGAAGAAGAAATTCCTCCTGTCGACCGCAGCATCAGCTCTTGCCTGAGAGTTGCCAGCCTGCCAGCCCGCCCTACAAATTTCAGACTTGCCTAGCCAGACCCCACAATTGCATCAGCCAATTCCTCAAAATATATCTTACTGGTCTTTTTGCTTTTCTGGTAGGACCTTGACTGATACAGACCCGAAAGCCATGCTCTAGGCTAAGGATGGTGCCAGGAAGCCGCACCATCTCCTCACCCGGAAAAGGACAATGACAACCGCCACCACGCTGGGTTGTTTCAGGGGTCCAGTGTGATGAGAGGCAGCGTGATCAAATGGAGAGGGCAGGCCCTGCAATCACTTACTAACCTTGGTGTCCTTGGGCAAAAGTCTTATATCCCTGAGCCTCAGCTTCTTCATCTGTAAAACAGGCAGATGGTTCCTACCTCACAGAAGTGTCGTGAAGATTAAGTGAGATTTTGCATGGACGGTCTCCTGTATGGAGCATTGTAATATGGCCAAAACAGATGCTTGGGACTTCCCTAGTGGCACAGTGATTAAGAATCCGCCTGCCAGTGCGGGGGACACAGGTTCGAGCCCTGGTCCGGGAAGATCCCACATGCCGTGGAGCAACTAAGCCCGTGCGCCACAACTACTGAGCCTGCGCTCTACAGCCCACGAGCCACAACTACTGAGCCCACGTGCCAAAACTACTGAAGCCCAACATATTGTATGATTTCATTTATATTAAATGTCCAGATTTGGCAAACCTATAGAGACAGAAAGTAGATTGGTGGTTACCCAGGCCTGGGGCAGGGCGTGGTAAGGGAGTGACTATTCGTGGTTATGGGGTTTCTTTTTGAGGTGATGAAAATGTACTAAAATTGGTTGTGATGATGGTTACACAACTCTGTTGCTATACTTTAAATGGGTGAATTGTATGGTATGTGAATTATATCTCAATAAAACTTTTATATTTAAAAAAGGTAAAAAAAAAACAAACAAAAAATCTACTGAAGCCCATGTGCCTAGAGCCCGTGCTCTGCAATATGAGAAGCCACCGCAATGAGAAGCCCTCACACCGCAACGAAGAGTAGCCCCCACTCTCCGCAACTAGAGAAAGCCCGTACAGCAACGAAGACCCAATGCAGCCAAAAATAAATACATAAATAAATAAATGTATTTAAAAAAAGAAAATAACGCACGCTCATTTTTGCCACAGTTGTCATTGGTGAATTCTTAATTATTTTGAGTACTTACCATTGCCAAGTAAATGTCCCAATCCCATAATTCCATGTAAAAAATTGCCCTCAAGTTTTTCATTCTTAGTGACCTTATATGGATGCTACAGTTTGCCTAATCTGTACCCTCCCACACACACACACCCCCAGCCCCACGCCTCACCCACCAGGGCCACTCCTTGAGGACAATGGGCAAGGCAGGCCCCGTTCAGACCGCTTCACACACATTCTCTCCTTTGACTCACACCCACCGGGAAAAGCGGGCATCAATACATTCCCATTTTGTTCACAGAAGGAACCTATAGCCCAAAGAGAAGAGGTGCTTGTCCAGAACCACAGTGTGGACAGAACCACGGTCTAAAGTCATGTGTTCCCAAAAGCCCAGGCTTCCCACCTCTAGGCCTTTGGCCATGCTGGGCATTACTTATACTTCCTTCTGCCTGACACACAATAGAGTTTCACTTTTGTTTTATTTATTAATAATTCAGTATTTTAATAACTATACATCAATCCTGCTCCATGGCCTCTCCCAATCCCTGGCTGTATGAAAAAGTCATTTTTCCACATTTGGGATCAGAGGGTATCATGGGTTCGACCTTCTTCATGGACGTTCCTTCTTGGACACTGCATGAGTGGGCTCCGGGAATCAAGGTGCCTCGGTTCAAGGCTGATTCTGCCATTTACCCATTGTGGCCCTCGGCAAGTGAATTATCACCTCTGAGCCTCAGTGGCCTCATCTGTCAAATGGAGAGAAACATGGTACCAAGCTCAAAGAACTGGGAGAATTAAATGAGATCATTTATGTGAGGCGCTCGGCACAGAGCTGCCCACCTTGTCAGCCCTCAAGAAAGGTCAGCAGTGCTATTTTTGGTGTTAAGTCCGACAAGTCAATATGCCATTCTTTGCTGTTGACCTCTCTCGTACCTGGGATGACCAGGCCCTGAGACTGTGGAGGAAGCGTCTTGTGGCCACCTGCCCCTCCCAGCAGGACAGCCCTCTGACCACGTGTGGGCTCTGCTCCCTCTTCACTGGGAGGAATGGAAAATCACTAGATGTGGGGCATTTCCTAGCACTTCAGGAAGATGAGTTTTTGTAACCAAGGGAAACAAATTACCTCCATCTGTCCTGCAGGGGCATCTGGCCTGGCCGGGAGAAGCAGTTTCTTTCCCTTGGCTTAATCCTTGCCCCTGTTCCCAAGTCCTAGGCAACCAGCCAAAAGGCATCATTATCACCAACAACTTCCTGTTATGGGCCAGGCCCTGTGCTAAGGCCATACATCATCTCCCTTAACCTTTGCCCTCACTGTTCCCCCTGCTAAAACACTTCCTCCTAGCAAGTGGCCTCTGCTCAATTGTCTCCTCCTCCCCAACCTCCCCATCTACATCTGCAGCCCCACCACTCTCTCTCACCGTGCCTGTTTTAGTTGACTTCGTTGCCTATAGCATTGGCCTTACATCTATTTCTTTATTGTCTATCTTTTCCCCACTAGAATGTCAGCTCCATGAGGACAGGGACTGTGTCTTGATCATTGTTGCATACCTAGCACCTAGAACTCTGCCTGATACTTACAAGGAGTTGCTGAATGTATGTTTACCTACAATGTAGATGTTTTTCTATCATCCCTATTTCACAGATAAGAAAACAGGCTCTGCGAGGTGAGCCCAAGGGTGGAAAGCCAGCAAGAAGCAGACCTGGATTTGAATCCAGTCTCTGAAGGATATGGCTGCTTCACTAGCTGCTGGCCTTGCCCCGGGGAACTTGGGTTCTTTGCGCCTCTTAGGTGTTGTCAGTTGCCCCCAAGTTGGACTGCCCTGTGTAGGAACTAATGTCTCATGCTCCCAGCTACTCCTGTTCCCAGTCACCCTTTGGCTCTCCCTTAGCCCAGGTAATCCCAAGCATGGAAACAGATGCAAGAGGAGGCAAGGGGTTAGGAAAAGCAAGTTCCAGTCCTGCCTTGGCCATTGACTCAAAAGACACAGAACTTCTCCAGGCCCCAGTTTATTCATTTGTAAATCAGAGGGGCTGAACTTGATATACAAGATGGCAGAGGACAGGGCAATGGTTAAAAGTGCTATTCACAATAGCCAGCCAAGACATAGAAACAACCTAAACGCCCATCGACAGATGAATGGATAAAGAAGACGTGGTACATAAATACAATGGAATACTACTCAGCCACAAAAAAGAATGAAATAATGCCACTTGCAGCAACATGGGTGCAACTAGAGATTATCATACTAAGTGAAGTAAGTCAGAGAGAGAAAGACAAATACCATATGATATCACTTATATGTAGAATCTAAAATATGACACAAATGAACCCATCTATGAAACAGACTCACATGATACTATACACAGAAAATCCTGAAGATGCCACCAGAAAACTACTAGAGCTAATCAATGGATTTCGTAAAGTTGCAGGATACAAAATTAATGCACAGAAATCTCTTGCATTCTTATACACTAACAACAAAAGATCAGAAAGAGAAATTAAGGAAACAATTCCATTCACCACTGCAACAAAAAGAATAAAATATCTAGGAATAAACCTACCTAAGGAGGTAAAAGACCTGTACTCAGAAAACTATAAGACACTGATAAAAGAAATCAAAGATGACACAAACAGATGGAGAGATATACCATGTTCATGGATTGGAAGAATCAATATTGTGAAAATGACTATACTACCCAAAGCAATCTACAGATTCAATGCATTCCCTATCAAATTACCATGGCATTTTTTATGGAACTAGAACAACCCTCAGAATGGGAGAAAATATCTGCAAACGAATCAATGGACAAAGGGTTAATCTCCAAAATATATAAACAGCTCATGCAGCTCTATATTAAAAAAAAACCAACAACCTAGTCAAAAAATGGGCAGAGGACCTAAATAGACATTTATCCAAAGAAGACATACAGATGGCCAAGAGGCACAGGAAAAGCTGCTCAACATCACTAATTATTAGAGAAATGCAAATCAAAACTGCAATGAGGTTATCACCTCACACCGGTTAGAATGGGCATCATCAGTAAATCTACAAACAATAAATGCTGGAGAGGGTGTGGAGAAAAGGGAACCCTCTTGCACTGTTGGTGGGAATGTAAATTGATACAGCCACTATGGAGAACAGTATGGAGGTTCCTTAAAAAACTAAAAATAGAATTACCATATGACCCAGCAATCCCACTACTGGGCATTTACCCAGAGAAAACCATAATTCAAAAAGACACATGCACCCCAAATTTCACTGCAGCACTATTTACAATAGCCAGGTCATGGAAGCAACCTAAATGCCCATCTACAGACGAATGGATAAAGAAGATGTGGTACATATATACAATGGAATATTACTCAGCCATAAAAAGGAACGAAATTGGGTCATTTGTAGAGACGTGGATGGACCTAGAGACTGTCATACAGAGTGAAGTAAGTCAGAAAGAGAAAAACAAATATCGTATATTAATGCATATATATGGAATCTAGAAAAATGGTACAGATGAACCAGTTTGCAAGGCAGAAATAGAGACACAGATGCAGAGAACAAACATATGGACACCAAGGGGGGAAAGTGGGGGGTGTGGGGTGGGTGGTGTGATGAATTGGGAGATTGGGATCGACATATATACACTAATATGTATAAAATAGAGAACTAATAAGAACATGCTGTATAGCACAGGGAACTCCACTTCCCTGTACGGTAGAAACTAACACAACATTGTAAAACAACGATACCACCCCCCCCCCCCAAAAAAAAGAAACAGACTCACAGACATAAGGAACAGACCTGTGGTTGCCAAGGAGGAGGGGGGTGGGGGAGGGATGGATTGGGAGTTTGGGATTAGCAGATGCAAACTATTATATATAGAATGGATAAACAACAAGGTCCTACTGTATAGTACAGGGAACTACATTCAATATCCTGAGATAAACCATAATGGAAAAGAATATTAAAAAGAATGTATATATATGTATAACTGAATCACTTTGCTGTACAGCAGAAATTAACACAACATTGTAAATCAACTATACTTCAATTTAAAAAAAAAAAAAAGTGCAGACTCTGCGATCAGAATGACCTGACTTCAATCCGACTCTAGGACTTTGAGGATGTTATATCAAACATCCTCTGAGCCTCGAGTTTCCTCATCTAGAAAATGGGGGCAACTGCACTCACCTAATAGAGGTCTGTGAGGATTAAACAGGATAATATATATACATCTCTAAGCAGAGTGTCTGGCACAAAATAAATGTGCAATAAGGAGAACAATCATCCGTGATTCAAAATTCTACGCCCTGGTGAAAAGGTTACTTCGGCAGGGGAGGGGAGTGAGGCCATTTCTACCTCTCCCTGTGTCATGTTTATTGAATGGGACTCTTTGACCTCACAGGACTCTGAAGTTTGAGTTCCTTCCACTGATCAAGAAAGACTTGGGAAGCTACAGGAGAAAAAATTCTTGCTGCACACACCCACCCCGGCCAGAGACAAAGCTGCTGATTTCTGCAGCTGGACTGGGAGCTCTAAATCAATAGAACACGACCCAGACACCCCACCCCACCCCACCCCATGCCGCACAGCTGGTAATGGGGCCTCTGTAGCCTGCAAGATGGTAAATTGCTAATTTAAGCCGGGCTTTCTGCTCTACGCCACGATTATCCCTCTTCCTGTGCATGTTATGATGTCTGGGTAGCCAATTAGATTTCGAGGTCCCAGGACTCCGAGGTTAATGAAATCATGCCTTGCCCTTGCACAGCCCCCGTCCTCTAAAGTTCAGGCATCATCCGCCAGGAAGGGGAGAAGGGAAATCTGAGATCACAGAATCTGAGAAGCATTCTTCCTCCAGTCTCAGCTGTGGGGAAAGGAGCCTGAAATTATGTATGTCTATCTTTTCTCCACCCAAATCTCCAGTGCCAAACCTCCACACAATGGTTTGCCAGTGCCCTCTTGCATAGCTTCAGGGACGGGAAACTCCCTATATTACACAGAAGCCCATACCTTCCTGAAGAGCTCTATTAGAAAATTTATTCTAGAAATAATATGAGATGTGCACAAACATATGGGTTCAAGAATGTTCACAGACACATTATTTAGACTGGCATAATATGGGAAACGATGTAAGTCCCCCCATATAGAAGACATTCATACAATGCAGCCGTCAAAAATCATGTCTTCAAAGAATGTTTGATAACATGAGAATACACGCATAATGGTACGTGAAAAGGCAGCTTACAAAATATTATATATGATGTGATCATTATTTCAATATAGTATGATACAGATGTCATTAAAACACACACACACACACACACACACACACACACACACAAACAAACACAGAGCGAGAGACACAGAAAGAGATGGGAAGGAAATACACCAAAATGACAAAGCTTTTCTCTTTATGGTAGGATTATGGGTAATGTTTGTCTCTGCTTAATCGTCTCAGTATTTTCTGAAATAACTACAGTGTTACTTATGGTGACTTATGTTACTGTGTTTATTGTAAAAAAAAATGTCTAGTATTGAGCTGACAAAGTTTCCCTTTAGCATCCACCCAATAAGTCTAGTTCCTCTGGGGCTCGATAAATGTCGATCAAATGAGTGAGAAGCAAGTCTCACTCCTCTTCTAAATAGACATAATAATAGAAAATGTTTATAGAATACTTACCAAGTTCCTGGCTCTGTACTGAAGTCCTTCACATGAAGCCTCATGAACTTCTCATAACCACCCTATGAGGGTCTATTGCTACTCCCATTTCACAGATGAGAAAACTGAGGCTCAGAGAGGTTATGTATGTATCTCCCAAGCTCACTCTCTTAGTAAATGTGATCCCAGGTCAGTCTGGCTCTGATGTCCAGGCTCCCAAGTGCTGTCACCCCACACAGAGGCCTCGGAGGTTTGCAGACAGCAATCTGCCCTCCTCCCCAGCCCTGGTCCTCCCTCCTCTAACTAGACAGCCCCAGCTCTCGCCTCCATTCCCCATGTGTCCCATGGATGGCAGTGGCAGAGTGGACGTGGAGGGGTTTGGGAGTCAGAAAGACCTGGGTGTGCCCCCTTCTGGCTGTGAGAGTCTCCCTCGGAGCCTTCCCACCCTCATCTCTCATACCCTCGCAGGCCTGTCATGCAGCTTGGAGGAGCCTCTGGCACGTGGCAGGAGCACGGGAGTGACTCCTCTGGATTCTCCCCGGTGTGTCTGTGAGTCACACATGTTCCCCAGGAAATGAACCCAAGACCTGGGAAGCTAGGCCCCGGGGCAGGGCCAGGAGGCTTGGGGACACCATCCAGGGCTGCTGCCCTCCCTGCTCGCCTTGCCAGAGCTCATCCGGCCCAGCCTCCTGCCTTCTGCAGGTCCCACAGCGCTCCGGCTTAGAAAGGAACAACCAAGGCCAGGGTTTCTGGGGTCTGTCCCAGGTCACCCAGCTCTCTTCCATCACCCTGAGCTGACCCCTTCCAATCCACCCCAAGCCCACCCACAGCAAATTTGTCCTCTTGAACTCCATTCTGCACAGACTGCTCCAAAGTCCTCTTCCCCATGGCCTGTGACCAAAAGCTCCTTCATTTCCCAGCATGGCAGCCTTACCATGGGCCCCAAGAACATGTCTAGTCTCACAACTCGAGCCACAGCACGGCCTCTGGCCCCTAACACAGCCACGCTGGGCCGGACTCCAGGCCCCTCCTCAGTCCTCCCTCCCCACCCCCCCCTCACCAGAATGACTCCCTCCAATTCCCTGGGGCTGGTCCATGGACTTCCTCTAATATTTGCACCCTCCCCCAGGAATTCTGGAAGGTCCGTGGGTGCATCACTGGCCCCAGGGCCTGGCCGCAGCTCAGCACATAGCAGGCGCTCCTGACAACCACGGTGAGGAGGACACCTGTTTGCAAGGCCTTCCCTGTTTTGGTCCTTATGGCCTCTGCAGCCTCACAGCCAGCCCAGCCCCTGGCTCTCTCCATTCTGCCACGGTGAACTTCCCTGCCCTCTGCAGCTCTGCCATCCGATCATCTGCTGAAGCTTTCTTTGCTTGTGCTGTTCCCTCTGCCTGGAATGCACCACCCCCTTCTCTGTGGAGCCAACTACTGCTCCCCCTTTACGACTCAGCACAGACACCACCTGCTCTGGCTGGGTCAGGTGCCCCCCTGCACTCCCTCCGCTCCAGGAAGCTGCAATTGTCCCTGGAGCTGTAACTAACTAGGGGGTCCTGGGGGGGTACATCAGAAGCCAGAGGCCATGCTGAGGCTTATGCTGAGAGTCTGGGCAGTGGGAGCTGAGGCTGGACGGGCCTGCCACGGGTCAGCATCAGCAAAGGCTTGCTGAATGAGTAAACATGCAGACGATGCAGGAAACAGGAAAGGACCCAAGGTGGAAAGTGTAGACAATCAGGTCTCATAGCCACCAGCTCTGCCTGCCTGGAGCAGCTGCAGGGGTGCCTGTTAATCTCGGCATTTGACACATACTGAAGGCCTACTATGTGCCAGGTGCTGTGCTATGACCTTCACATTCATGATCTCACTTAATGCTCCCAATAACCTATCCTGATCACCCCAATTTTGCAAATGCAGAAACGGGGCTCAGGGGAGTTAAGCTGTTTGCCCAAAGCCACAACACTGGGACATGGTCGAGCGGGGATGGAGACCAGCATGACCTGACCCCCAGCCATGACCTTCACCACTGCACTGTGTCACCTCACTGGGATCTCTCCTGGCCCAGGAGCCCTGCGTCCGCAGACCCCAATCAGGACAAGAGAGGGGAGGGAGACGAGAAGACAAGGGCTTCACGCTGGGTCCCCAAGAGCAGGACGGGGACTCAGAGCTCTCACCCTGAGCACTTGTCCCAGCAACCCCTGGCACCTCGGTAGTAGACAGAGGGGACACCCAGAACCCTTGCTCACCTGTCATGGCCCCACCCCACACTAGGCTGCCAGGCCCAACCTCCCCTCCCTGCTCTGTGCTGCAGTCACCTGGGATGGGAGGGAAAACACGATGCTCTACCAACGTCGTCTTGTCATCTTTAAGACAAAGGTGCCTCTGAGGCAGGTGCTACGATCCACATTTTATAAATGGAGAAACTGCGGTGCAGAGTGGCCATCCAACCTGCTAAAGATCTTAGCAGGTGGCAGAGCTGGCATTTGATACAAGAGTCAGAAGAGACACCAGACCAGGAAGAGCTCAAGGGGCAGAGAAACGCATAGTCTGAAACAGAGTCATGAAGAGGCAGGCCGGGCTGGTAAGAGGCAGGGAGGCCCAGTGGGGGTGATGGGGGTGGTGAGAGACACAGCAAGGTGCAAACCTGCCGAAACCAGGGTCAGGGAGAGGTGGAGGCCGGAGACAGGGCAGGCGGACAAGAGACCAGGTGGAGAAGCATTGACTCCAATCTCCTACCGGATTCAGGACAGGCAAACTGGGAAGCTCTGAGCCATGTGGAGGGAAGATGGGGTCACCCATCAGAGATGCGGGGGTCCTTAAGCCCTTCACACTCCACCCTGCCTAGAGGGCTGCCAATGGGAACTCTGAGATGCCAGCCCTGCTCAGGGTATGACTGCACCCAGAAGGAGGGGTTGTTGGGTGTCTGCTCTAAAGACCCACCAAGTCACCACCCTGGCTGAACTCACCCTGCAGGGGTAGGGAGTGTCTGCCTGGGGACCACACATCCCCAGAACTCCTGCTCACACTTCATGGAACTCTCAGGAACCATAGGCTGTTTACTCAGAGTGCAATTCCCAGAGGCCCCTCTCATGTATCCAGAAGGATGAGTGGGCTTCTAGGGCGGGTCCATGGATCAAGGAGAGGGTCAGAGTTGGGGGGGTAGGAGGGAACGGAGAGTGCTTTGTGCTCTGGGATTCTGAGATACCTGTGTTCTGTTTTTTCAGCCCCTCGTCCATGTCAGGCTTCCCGTCACAGGCTCTTCCCTCACCTTTTTACTTAGTCACCCCCTCCTCATCCTTCAGCTCCTCAGAGGCCTTCCCTGAACTTCCAGACCAGGTGAGACCCTCCCCGCAT
This sequence comes from Eschrichtius robustus, assembly GCF_028021215.1. Taxonomy (NCBI): domain Eukaryota; kingdom Metazoa; phylum Chordata; class Mammalia; order Artiodactyla; family Eschrichtiidae; genus Eschrichtius; species Eschrichtius robustus. Next base: position 22,844,322 of record NC_090826.1, on the reverse strand, counting down.
CATGGGCTCCCACAGCTCCCTCATACTCTTCCACGGCCCTCACCACAGCTACAAACTTAAATCTGTTGGATGGCTGGTTGATGAATGTCTATTTCTCCCAGACCTGAGCTCCACGAGGGCAGGGACGGTGGATTTTCTTCCCCACCATCATATCTCAGCATCTAGCACAGTGCGTCCATAGGATTTTTCTTGAATGAGTTAATTCTTTTCATTCCTTCACACAGAGACCCTTCCCTGTTCTCAAAGGGCTTAAAAGGCTGACACAACATGTTATTTAATCCTCACCACAACCCCAGATGCATTGCTGTTACTTCCACTTTACAGGTGAAGAAATGAACTTCCGAAAGGTGAAGTCACTAGTCCAAATACACAACAAATAAGTGGCTTTGAACTCAGGATTTGCACGTTGATGCGTCTGCTTCTGGCCCCAGCTCTGCCACTACACCTCCCTGCTTTTCTGCCCCAATGGTCCTCTGGATCTTCCTTTGCAAACCTTCCCCTGCTCCCCAGATAGGTTCAGCTCAGGACTGACAGGCAGAATTCATTCATTCAATCATTCATTCATTCAACCAATCAACTGACTCACTTACCGGTGGGGCTGGGCTCTGCATGGCGTGTCAGGGAACCACAGATACACCAGAGGCTTTTCTTCATCCTGGCTCCCCTCCCTGCACTGCTCTTGGGATTTTACCAGCAGAAGCCAAGCCCCAGGCAGCTGCCCTGTCCCTAGCCTCCCTTTCAGTGGGGAAGGACTAAGTGCAGGGGCCCGTCATTCCCCTCCCCAAGGACGGCAGCCTAAAACACGAGTGCTGAATAATGTGTAGGCTCATCGTCCTTTTGTCTCCATCATTCTCTGAGAATCCTAGGACAAGAGGAGGGACAGGATTCTGCCCCCTCCTTCCATTCAATTCTTTGTCCCCTATCCCAGGCAGCTCTGGAAAAAGTTCTGGACAAGACCAGGGTTCTACTCTGGGTCTGGAGCCAGCTGTGGGACCTAAGGGGAACAGGCCACCTTGCCTCCCTCTGAACTGCAGATCCCTCACCTGTAGAATGGAGGTGACAATGACGGGGATGCTAAGGCCTATCCCACAGGGTTGTAGGTGAGGATTAAATCAGTCGAGCCCAGAGATACAGTGATCACATAGATGGTTGGCCCAGGAAATGTCTTAGCAACACAGGGACCTGAGGGGCCAGCTATGCTGCTTCCAAGATGCATTTGACAATGTGATTTTGGGAAGCTTGGTTGGAGTACCCTAGCAGGCAGAGCCCAGGGCCTGCCCTGAGTGGACCCTCAGAAGTGAGAGGCCCTCCCCTGGCTCAGTGGTAGTGGGGGAGCTGTGCTCATCAGCCCACCAGCCAGAGGCCCCAGGAAAGAGACTGGAGATGGGACCGAACACACTGACACTCAGCTTTCCCCAGATCAGAGCACTTAGAGCCCCCCTAGAGAGCGCGAGTGCCAGGAACCTGGGACTCCCTGAATCAGAGCTATTCCCAGGCCCACCTTAGGACAAGCGCCCCCTCACTCTCCTCTGTCGTAGGCACTGGATTCTGAAGAATCTGGAAGGTTACTCATCCGCATCGTACACACAGCTTCCACTTATTGGGTCCAGGCACCACGGCAGCTGCATTATATATGCTCGCTCAGTGACACCTCACAAAAACCCTGTCGAAGAAGCTTTTATTATTCCCCCATTCTATAGATGAAGAAACTGAGGCTCAAAGAGACTAAGTGTTTTATCCAAGTCACAGAGCCAGTTCGTGACTGGGATTAACACTCAGGTTGACCCAAGTCTACAGGCCACACGACTTCTGAAGGTAAAGTGGGGAGAATCACCGACAAAAATGGAAAGCAAAGATCAATCCTGCCTGTGCTTGGGGGAATTTTCCCACGGTGGCTGGTGATGAGTCACTGAAAGCACAGGACATTCTTGTGCCCTCCACTCTTCCTGGGGGAGCAAAGCTTCCCCTGGAGTCATCGACGCCAAAGCTCCCTCAACACCCACACACCCACGCAACGCTCCAGTATACTGCACCCTGCCCGGCAGAGACCCCATACTCTGGAATTCATACTCCCAACTGAGGAGATTGGGTCCCTATCCCTCAGACAGGGAAACTGAGGCAGATGGGGCAGTTGGTGGGGCAGGGGGAATGGGCCCCCAGTGTGATAGGCGTCAGCGACTGGGCCAAGACCACAGTTCACATCTCCCACCTCAGAATCCACAATCTGCCCTCTGCCTTCTGCCCGGCTTGGTGACACCAGAGCCCAGAGAAGTTTAGGGTTGTACTCTTGATCAACCACCGTGCATGACCCATTTCCGACTAACAGTAAATACCAGTGCATCTTTGTTGTTATAAGGATAGGAGTTTCCTTTCAATTCCTTTTGCCAGTGTCTGCACTGGCAGAGCTGGGTCAGGAAGGCTGCTTTTGGGCAAGACAATGATGTTTTAGACTCTCTGAGAAGGTCCCCGCACTGAACATCGATACCAAGAAGCGAACTTCACTTCCTCAGATGAAAGTACAAACTCCACTCCAGCCCAAACAAATCACTTTTGTCTTTTCCAGAAAACAAAAGACTGTTCGAGGAGAGGAGGAGAAGGTGAGAGGGAGCATTTGTGAGGAGGATCTGAGGTCTCTCTGAATCACGTCCAGAGCTCAGGACCAGAGGGCCACTGGGGAAGGAAGCAGAGAGCGACTAGCTGGCCCACCGTACCCAGAAACCATGGCTACCCCTTAACAAACGCACACACAGGTGCACAAACACAAGTGTCCAAAGCCACTCTGGATGCTCTCCTCCTCCGAGGGTTTCAGGGGTCTGACAAGAAACAACAGTCACACTGTCACGTGCTCCTACAGAGAGAATCACAAACTGACAGTGTGAGACAAGCACACACACCAACACTGGGACCCCAGCAGAAGATCCCCAAGTGTGACTTGGTAAGTGCCCCCTCGGCATGATGCAGACACACAAGCGCTCCTGTGCCCTCACCTGTGTAGTCAGCCCACACACTGCTGTCTCCCCAGAGGCCCATGGCACTTCCGGCACCTCTGCCCACCCCTACCAGGTTTTTGGAGGTCCAAACACACATCTGTACTGTCACAAACAAAATCACGCACTCACAAACTGTGACAGACACACAACTGTCGCCAAACTTCCCACATAGACTGATACAGAAATAGGGGATGCCAACAGATGATCAAATGTTATTAGTTAAACGCGGGCGCGCACAAACACACACACACACGCGCGCGCGCGCGCGCGCAAGCGTCCCCCTCGCGATGGAAGTGGTCTTTCCGCTGGGCCCCGGGCGCCCCCTTCAGGAAGTGCGGAGGCCCCGGGAGCGCGGGGTCTAAGGTCAGGGTCCCAGGTCCGTAGTCCCCACCCACCCCGGGGCATAGCCCGACGCACCAGCCCGCAGCGCACTCACCGGACGATGCCGAACATGACGAGCAAGTTGCCCAGCAGCCCCACGGCGCACACCGCCGAGTAGAGCGCGGTGATGGCGATAGCCAGGGCGAGGGACGAGGCGCTCCGTGCTGCCGGAGGCCCCGACGCATTGGCGCCCGCGCTGGGGAAGGCGTCCGACGCGTTGGCGAGGAGCGAGGACCGCAGCTCGGCGTCGGGGGAGGGGGCCGGTTCCATGGCGGCCAGGCGGCCGGCGCCGCGTCCCTGCCCGCCGTGCGCCCTGGGCGCAGAAACCCGGTGCGAGCGGCGCGCCAAGGGACGAGGCCGCGGCCCCGACGCCGCCGGCTGCTGCGCCCGGACCGCCCGGCTACCTCCGCGCCCCCTCCGCCCGCCTCGCCGCCCGCACCGGCCCGGCCCCCAGCTCCCGCCCGCTCTCCGAGCCCGGACCGCTCTGAGCCAGGAACAGCTGCGGGCTCCTCGGACGCGCCCGCCGCGCACACCACGTGGCCCGGAGGCGGCAGCCAGTCTGCGCCCGCGACCGGGGGCGGGCGCTGCACCACCAACTTGGAGTGGAGCCAGGGAAGCTACCCACTCCCTCCCTAGGGATGCTCCGCTGGCTCGGGTGCGCCCCCACCCCAGCCGGGACTCACCTCTGCATCCTCTGCCGCTTTGGGATTGGAAGGACCTGTATATGAATCCCACCTCTTACTCCTGCACTAGCAAACAGAGTGACCTTGAGCAAGTCACTTAACCTCTCTCAACTTCAATTTTCTCTTCTGAAAAATGAGGATAATCGCACCACCTCCTTCAGAGGGTTGTTGGGGACATTAGTAAGATGATGCGGGTAAAGATCTTAGCTCAGTGCCGGGTACACAGTAAATGCTCCGTAAATAACCATTACTATCCATGGCTTTATTTTACTCCATTCATTTGCTCAACAGAACTTTTTTGGGTGCCGAATATAAGAACAAGGTACTACTGGGGAGCCACTAGTGCATAAAACCAGATGTGGCCCCTGCCTCCTTACAGCCCAGTGGAGGAGAGAGACGTCAGTCCCAGGACCACACTGGTGAAGATACAGTTACACACGGAGGAAAAGTGAAAGAAAGCAAGGCATTCCTGTGGCAGGACCTACAAAACCCAGGGGTCAGGACAGCTTCCCTGAGGAGATGACACCTAAGGTAAGATGTGAAGTGTGAGGAGGGACTGACTTAGGGAAGAGCATGTCAGATAAAGAAACCACATGTGCAAAGACCCTGTGGTCAGAGGGATTAAAAGGCCAGGAAGAGGAGAAGGCAGAAAGGGAGTGTGGGGAGAAGGGGATGAGGTGGTGGGCAGGGTCTCAAAGACCACCTTAAGGATCACTCTGGCTGCTGTAGGTGCAGATGGAAGGGGGCTATTTCTGACACCTTCTCCCTAACCTGACCAGCCCAGACCCAGAGCCATCCTCCTTCTTGGGACTCCTGTCCTTCCCAGAACATCCTCCCTACTGCTCCAGCACTGTGCTGAGCCCTTTATCCATGCAGCAACACTTTGGCGTAGATTCTATTATTAGTGTCCCCAGTTTACAGACGAGAAGACTAGTCTAACACTAAATTATCCCATATGGTAATTATTTCTATCCAAGTTTGTTTTCTCCTTCGGAAGACCAGACCTGATTGATCCCTGGACCCAGTGGAAGGCTGGGGTCATAGTGAGTGCTCAGGAAATACTTGTTGGATGAATAAAAGTCCCAAGGGGAATGGAATGGGACAATATTGGGGCTCCTGGGCTCTGGGGTGACACTCTTGGCCCTGTGAGTGGTTGGGCAAGGACCCCTCATTCACATCACTCTCTGGCTTGAGTCATCTGTCTATGTGCAAGGCTCTTACCCTTTCCCAGAAAGAACAAAGACAGAATTCCCAAGTTCACCCTCTGTCCATTCTCTTTGTCCCTCCCAGCTGCTGTCCAAGCCCCTCTACCAGCTACAGCAGATTCCCCACCCCAAGGCTTTCCCACCCAATCATCTAAGGACTCGTCAGGCAGGTGATTTTTGCTCTGTGGTCACATATGCTGCCAAAACTCGCTCCCTTGTCCCAAAGGGGCTGCTATCCACAGAGACTTTTCTGGTGCCAGGGGAGAGACATTGAGACAGGAAGAAGGAGGGCTATTTTACTAGAGTTCTGGCCCCCTCCCAACCCCTCCAACAAGCCAAATTTTTTCCAACTTCAGGACATTTGCATATTCTATTTCTTCCACTTGGAAGGCTCAGCCATTTCCTCAGGCTAAATGCTATTCATCCTTCAAGTTTCAGCTTAAATATCACTTCCTCCATGAAAGCTTCGCTGACCGCCCACCACCCCCGCCCCACACACACACGCGCAATTAGACCAGGTGTCCTTGTTATTCTCATAGCGTCACGTACCTCTTCCTTACAGAATTTCCCAGATATTTATTTGGGCAATCATTGGATTTGTGTGCATCACCTGTACAATAGGTCTTGTGCACTTCCGTACCTCCACCTTAGTGCTTGATGCGTGGCTGACTAGAAAGCTCAATTCCAACTTTGGTGAGCTCCCATTCCGATGAGGGAGACACAGCATTTATAGCTTCATATGGGACCTAGGAATTCTTTTAAGCAACTAAAACCCTTTGCATAAACTCTGCAATCACATCTTATTTGGAACTGAAGTACAGATCTTCCTCAATTACAATGGGGTTACGTCCCAATAAACCTATTGTCAGTTGAAAATATCATGGTAAATCAAAAATGCATTTAATACACCCAACCTACCGAACATCATAGCTTAGCCTACCTTAAACATGCTCAGGGCACTTATATTAGCCTACAGTCAGGCAAAACCATCTAACATAAAGACTGTTTTATAATCAAGTGTTGACTATCTCATGTAATTTATTGGATACTGTACTGAAAGTGAAAACCAACATGGTTGTGTGGGTGCAGGATGTTGTAACTGTACCGGTTATTTGCTGTTGATTGCCTGGCTGACTGGGAGCTGCGGCTCGCTGCCGCAGCCCAGCATCACAGGAGAGAACCATACCGCATATCACAAGCCTGGAAAGAATCAAAATTCAAAGTATGGTTTCTACTGAATGTGTATCAGCTTTGCACTATTGTAAAGTCAAAAAATCATAAATCGAACCACCGTAAATCAGGGACCATCTATACTAGTTCCCTGCTCCACCCCCCACCCTTGGCTTTTGGCTGTCACCAAGCGAGTCTGCCCTCACCCCTTGGCGTTGCATTTGGGGCCCTCCCCAGTCTGGACCTAACCAGGGTTTATTGCCGCCCTCTTCTGACTCCACCCCTAACCCCACCCTAATCACATACCCCAGCCATACTGGGCTTAAGAGAATTTTTTTTTTTTTTTTTTTTTTTTTGGTTTCCAAAGTCGGTTCCCTTTATTAAATGTTGATTTTTCACAGACCAGAAATACAAAATAAAAGTAGAAATAGGCCCCGGTTAGGAGCTACAGACCTGACCTCACATGACCCCTGCTTGCAGCAACTTGACCAGGACAAGCAGCAGCTATATCCCATTCCACGATGTTTTTGAGTCCCTCCTGGGTAAGGAAATGCTATGGTGGAAAGCCATAGCTATGGTGGAGGCAAATGACAGAAAAAGAGTTTCCCTTAACTTCTGTGAGCCTTAGTTTTATCATCCGTAAAGTAGAGAAGGGCAGGATTTGGGTGAGGATCTGGTGAAACGACAGATGCTCTTCCAACCGAGAAAGGGCTGCATGAGCACAAGTTACGAAACCAGGAGCATGAGTAAGACCATTGCTCTCTTAAAGGAGCTCGCAATCAAGAAGCTGTGACAGATATGTAAATGACCAAGTACAAGAGCGACATAATTGCTAAGAAAGCACACGTGCTGTCATGGGCTGCGCCTTTTCAGAGTTTGCTTGCCGAAAGACAGCAGTCTGCAGCCTGGAAGAGGTTTCTCACCAGAACCCAACCCTGCTGGCACCCTGAGACGTCCAGCCTCCAGAACTGTGAGAAATAAATGTCTGTTGTTGATAAGCCGCTCAGTTATGGTACTTTGTTACAGCAGCCCCAAATGACTAAGGAGCTGAATTCCTCCCCCCACCCAGGACATTGGAAGGACACATGGAAACTTGAAAGGCATCTAAAGGGGTTTCCCCAGTGGCCTCCCAAAATGAATACTTTGAAGAGATCAACTCTTACCCGAATGTGAGTGTTCTAGTCTATTTATCTTTAAACGACAGTCTCATTTCTGTGGTCACAACTCATAAATAATCCTGTTGGCTACCGTTTAGAGAGAACTTGCTGTGTGCCACGCACGGGGCCAAGTGTTCTGTGGATTATCTCATTTAATTCTCGGCAGCTCTAGAGGTGTGAGGTCTTTCTACTGTTATTCCGTTTTGCAGAGGTTAGGTTACGTGCCTACGCCAGAACAGGGATGCCAAGCCAGGTCTGTGTGACCTGCCCAAAAGCCACTCCTGACAACCACACTACTGCCTCTCAGAGCAGAGCCTAGAAAGTCATCACCCCAAAAAACACCAGAACCCATGGCTGCTGTCTCTGCTCAGCAGTTTCCCCGCTGTGGAGGGCGATGAGTCACGTGAACTCAGGAGATTCTTGAGCCCATCCCTGCTCTTGGTGGAGCAGAGAAGATGCAGCCCTCCATGCCTGGGCCGCCAAACAATTCCATTTTCCTTGACCCCATCCTTGACTTCAGATTAGAACAAAAACAAAAATGGATGGGGAATCCTGGGCCAACCCAGGGCATCAGAAGGCGTCAGTGGTAGAGAAACAGAAATTACTGAAGGAGTCGGAGCAGAAAGGAACTCCCCGGGAAAGCTATTAACAATTTAGTACGTGGGACTGTGGCTCCCACCTGCCAAAGAGACACTGCCTGATGGAAATAGTGTGACTGCCTCCAAGTGAGTGAGTGAGCGAGCAGCTCCCCTGGGTTGCCTTTAGTCTGGCTCCATCTGCAAGCCCCAGGAGGAGGAAGGACCTTAGCGAGAACCATAAAATAATAACCACTTGCATTTGCAAAGTACTTTTGACTTTCCAGAGCGCTTCGAAATTGATGACTTCGTATTATCTTGACACCATCTGGATAATGGAAAGGTCAGGTTTCATTATCTTCATTTTATAGCTAGGAAGACAGATAGCTAGAGAGCCTGGCTGAGATGATTTCATAGCAAGCCAGCGAAGGAAATAGGGTTGGGACCTTCCGTCTAGTTGCCCAAATCAGAAAGCTGAGGGTCACTCTTGACCCCTCTCTCTTCCCCCCTCCAAGCCCCCAACCTCTAGGTGATCACCAAGTCCTGTGCATTCTTCCGAATAACCCATGAATCCTGCCATTGTTCTTTGTTTTTACTACTGTCTGCCTAGTCTATGCAACATCATTTCTTGCTGAAATTATTGAAATAGACTCTGAAATTGAGCCCCTGCTTCCAGGCTCGCTGCCTGCAAGCAGAAACGTGGCTGCAGGATTCTCCACACGTGCACCTCTCTCTGCCTTGCTAGCCTCTTGTACCACCTTCCCCTTCACACGCTATGTTCCAGCCAAAATAAACTCCTTATGGTTCTCCAAATAACCTGCTTCTCTCACATCTGGGTTCATCTAAGTAGTTAAGAGTGGGGCTTTGGCATCAGACTGGTTGGATTGAAAATCCCAGCTCAGCAACTCACTCGTTGCATGTCCTTTGGCAAGTTCCTTAACTTCTTCTGTAAGTTTCATGCAGTGGGAACAGCAAAAGCACCTGCTTCATGGAACCTGGCATGTAGGCAGTGCTCAGTATGTTAGCTATTACTGTGATGATGGCGCCTCTGCCTGGAATACTCTACTGCAGGCTCCCAAGCCCCTTTGTCACCTAACCCACTCCTACACCCCCGCCCCGTCTCAACTGAGATGTTGCTTTCTTCCCTCCTCCCTCAGATTAATTTCTATCACATATCGTCTGCTCTCTTGGGGCTCATCTTCCTCCCAGAAGCATAGTCAGGTCCTGAGTTCCTAGAAAACTATTCCACCCAGATGTTGCCGGGAGGCCTGGGTCTGTCAGGAAGAGGAGGGAATGGAGCTGGAGAGAGAGGGTGACCAAGGCAGGAGACAGTTTGATTCTTTGAGAAGGGAAGGACAGAAGAGGTTGTCGGTTCCTTGAGTGAAGATTTTAATGGTTAGTAAGAGCCTGGAAGTTTTCTTTTTCTTTTTCTTTTTGGCCGCGCTGCGGCTTCGGGGGGATCTTAGTTCCCCAACCAGGGATTGAACTCAGGCCCCTGGCAGTGGAAGTGCAGAGTCCTAACCACTGGACCACCAGGGACTTCCCATGGGCCTGGAAATTTTGCAGTAAGTTCAGGGTCAAGAGAGCAGAGATAGAGTTTCTTGCTTTCGAAGGGACCCCTGGGGCTTGGACAAAAGCACCTCAGAAGGAACCTGAATGGACCAAATGCCAAAGGCTTTGCCCCATGTTTCCTAGATCAGGCAAACCTCAGACAGAAGGACTAGATGACCCCCTGGCCTGCCCTCCAGTGACTGACACTGGATTTTCCCACAACCCTGGTGGATGGGGGCAGAGGTAGAGTTCATTTTATTTATTTATTTTTTTAATTGTTTTTTTTGCACCTGAGTGTCATGGAGGAAATGCATATGCCTATTAGAGGAACCATCATGAGGCCCAGACCAGGCATCAACAAAAGACAGATGAAAATTACCCTCTTCAGAAGAAGAAAGGTGACCTGGAGAAATTGAAGCTGCAAAATCTCCCTCCTCCTCCTTGTGCCTGGGATTAACCCCCTGTCCAGACACTGTCAACAGTCTGCCCACAAACCATGTCCTCCCTTTATTTCCTGCAACTGTAACCTGATCAGGAGGTAGGGGTATTCCCTTGATCTAGGGTAAGGGAGCCCTTTGCCTGCCTCAGGGGATGAGTTGGCCTAAATGAATCATGGTAATCTGTGGTAGATTGCAAAACGGTCACAATCCTTCATTACTCTCTGCATCTATGCAGCTCTCCCCATCAAGCAATGGAATCTATTTCACCACCCCTGTATCTGGCCCAGCTTGTGACTTGCTTTGCCCATAAGAGTACGATGGAAATGACAGTGTGCCAGTCCAGAGTCCAGGCCACAGGAGGCCTTGCCCTCTTCCACCCAAAGGTTCTCTTGGAACCCTATCACTGCCATGGAAACAAGCTTGGCCTAACCTGCTGGATGAGAGACCTAGTCACTCCATCACCCCAGTTGGCAACCAGCCAACACCAGACATGTGAGCAAGTAAGGCCATCCTAGACCAGGCAACTCCCAGCCGACCCAACAGCTGACCACAGGCACAGGAGGAAGCCCAGCCAAGATCAGCCAGGCCTGGCTCAGATCAGCAGAACTATTCAGTGATCCACAGACTCGTAGCAATAATGAATGCTTATTGTTTCAAGTCCCTAGGTTTTGGTGTGATCTGTTAATCAGGAGCCATCATGATACATAACTTCCTCCATCAGTGATTGGTCTGGGGATGGATATGTAACCAATGAGATGTATAGAGAAGTCTGCTTGACATCATTTTTTCCAGAATAAAAAGTAAAGCCTCATCAGAAGAAAACTGTTTGCCCAAACCCCTTGGGATGCTGGTATGATGCCTGGAGCTATAGCAGCCATCCTGCAATTACAAATCAATAAGCATAAGAATGAAAAACCAGTGAGGTTGTCAGTAGAAAGACAGAATAAGCCTGGGTATTTGGTGATGTTGTTGAACTCTAAGTATCCCGGCTCTGGACTTCAAGACCTTTTGTTTAAGCCACTCCTAGTCATGGTTTTTTGGTTACTTGTAGCTTAAAGCATTCCTAAAGGAGGTACCAGTGTGTGGGTAACATCCAAGAAGAATGACACAAGAATAAGTAGACATGGTTTATTGGCATGACTACAACTTTGTTTGGAGACTGGGAGGTGGAACTCTCTAAGAGTATGGGTTTGAAAACTGGGTTGGCCACATACTAGTTATGTGATTTTGGATAAGTTTCTCAACTTCACCAAGCCTCACTGTCCTCATCTATTAAGAGGAAATGATAATAATACATATTTTATAGGATTATGAAGGAGATAAATGAGGTAATACAAATACAGAACTTGTTGCAGTGCCTGGCACATTCAATAAGCTCTTTTTTTTTTTTAATTAATTAATTTATTTATTTTTGGCTGTGTTGCGTCTTAGTTTCTGTGCGAGGGCTTTCTCCAGTTGCGGCGAGCGGGGGCCACTCTTCGTCGCTGTGCACGGGACTCTCACTGTCACGGCCTCTCTTGTTGCGGGACACAAGCTCCAGACGCGCAGGCTCAGTAGTTGTGGCTCACGGGCCCAGTTGCTCCGCGGCATGTGGGATCTTCCCAGACCAGGGATCAAACCCGTGTGCCCTGCGATGGCAGGCGGATTCTTAACCATTGTGCCGCCAGGGATGTCTTCAATAAGCTCTTGTCTTAGCTAGTACTATTCTTAGAATAATCATGCCTAATATTAATAACAAGAACCCATGTTTATATCAAACTTCCTTTCTCAATCTTGTGAGGCAAAGTGATCCCAGATTTAGATGGATCCATCCCTGGCATTTAGCCAGTGTTGGGTACATGTGCTGAAGAGTGTGCTGGGGCCTGCCTGGAGTTCATTCCCCAGGGTCAAATTGCAGGATGTGTTTGTTTAGAGTGGGCGGTGATGAGGGGAGGGATTAGAAGGGACTTGAAGGACTTCCTTGGCAGTCCAGTGGTTAAGACTCCACACTCCCAATGCAGGGGGCCTGGGTTCAATCCCTGGTCAGGGAACTAGATCCCACATGCATGCCACAACTAAGAGTTCGCATGCCACAACTAAGAGTTCACATGCCACAACTAAGGAGCCCGCCTGCTGCAACTAGGACCCGGTGCAACCAAATATAAATAAATAAATATTTTAAAAAAGAAACACAATATTAAGCACATTAATTAGAGATGTTTACAAGTGTGTACAACCCTAGGGCATAGCTCTCCCTGCCCTGAAGTCCAGGCCAGGTGAAGAGCTGGGCAGAGCAGCTTTTAGGCAAGAGCCAAGACTCATTTCGGTTTCCTCTTTTGTAAAATGGAGGAAAAACTATCAGTTCCATTGTCATAGAGGATGTATAGAATGAGCTCATTTTTGTTTAAAAAAAAAGAGATGTGTCTAGCAGGATGGAAAGAATTGTCATCTTAACAGATGGCAGCAGGTTCCTTGGGGAGAGAATTGTCTCTCTTTAAGATCACACTTTGATAAACCACTTGAGAGGGAAAGTGTGCACCCAAGGGCATTAACTCTCAGACCAGCCTGTGAGAGAGATGCATTAAGAACAACATGAGGGAGGGACTTTCCTGGTGGCGCAGTGGTTAAGAATCCACCTGCCAGTGCAGGGGACATGGGTTCAATCCCTGGTCCAAGAATATCCCACATGTCGCGGAGCAACTAAGCCTGTGCGCCACAACTCCTGAGCCTGCACTCTAGGGCCTGCGTGCCGCAACTACTGAGCCGGCACGCCTAGAGCCCATGCTCCGCAACAAGAGAAGCCACCGCAATGAGAAGCCCGTGCACTGCAATGAAGAGTAGCCCCCACTCGCTGCAACTAGAGAAAGCCCACGCACAGCAACGAAGACCCAACGCAGCCAAAAATAAATAAATAAATAAACAAATTTATTTTTTTAAAAAAAGAACAACATGAACTGGGGTGGAAGGAACAAGGAAAGGAAGGAGGGTGGGATGGGCGCCCTGACAGAGGATCCAAGGACTTTTCTTAACAGCTTGTCAACATTCAATTTTATTTGTATTTTTTAAAATATTTATTTATTTATTTATTTGTCTGCGCCGGGTCTTAACTGCAGCACGCAGGATCTTCATTGCGGCATGTAGGATCTATGCGGAATCTTTGGTTGCAGCATGCAGGATCTTAAGTTGCGACATGTGAACTCTTAGTTGTGGCATGCATGTGGGATCTAGTTCCCTGACCAGAGGTTGAACCCAGGCCCCCTGCATTGGGAGCACAGAGTCCTAGCCACTGGGCACCAGGGAAGTTCCCAACATTCAATTTTAAATGGTTGTATTCCCCGTCATTGTCCCTCCTACCTTAGTAATGTTTGCAATATGTGTACACCTGGCTTCTTATGAAGGGAGTGTTTCTGGAAATGGAGGAAAGGGGCTAAATTCCAGGTCTCAGTCACCATCTGGTCCTGTTGCCCCAGGGGTTACACACGAGAACAGCCAAAAGGATACAGAGCAGAGACTAAGAATTCCGGTGGAGGGCTTCCCTGGTGGCTCAGTGGTTAAGGATCCACCTGCCAATGCAGGGGACATGGGTTCAAGCCCTGGTCCAGGAAGATCCCACATGCGGGGGAGCAACTAAGCCCGCGAGACACAACTACTGAGCTGGTGCGCCTAGAGCCTGTGCTCCGCAACAGGAGAAGCCACTGCAATGAGAAGCCGGCACACTGCAACGAAGAATAGCCCCCACTCGCCGCAACTAGAGAAAGCCCGGGTGCAGGAATGAAGACCCAATGCAGCCAAAAATAAATACATTAAAAATAAATAAATAAATAAAAATAATTTCGGTGGAGTTGGCAATGTAGGAGCCAGATGTGACTGGGCTCATGTAGGCTCCCTGGGGTAACTCAGTTCTGAGGCGGGAATTGGAATTTCCAGTGGGCATGGGAGGAAGGGTTCAAGCCCACCTTATCTTCATCTTAAGACCCCAGCTGACTTCTGGGTCACCTGGATATGAAAGCATAAGAAAACAAAGTGTGAAAAGCTTGCCACCAAAATGCTAACGGGGGCTATATCTGGATGATGGAATGATGCCATGACCTTGTTTACTTTATAGATAAATGATGATAGATAGATAGATGATAGATAGATAATCTTTATGCAGCTGTCTAAATCTTTTATAATAAGCAGAAAAGATCCAACAAAGCTATTTTCCTTTTCTTAGAAATCAGTACAACTCCCGCTGCCAGTCCTGCTGAAGTGGCCGAGACACCAGCAGGGGACGTGGAGAGGGGCCAGGAGGACGTAGGCCGGGTGCCCTTCCTCCACTGCACTTGGAAACAAGACTAATCTTGCTCTTCAAGTGTCTGCGAAAACGAACACAGAGCTCCCAAGGAGCCTCGCAAGTTGCCCATCTGTCCCTTCTCTCTGTCCACAGTGAGGGTGAGAGGGACCCGACTGTCCTGCTCTCTCCAGAGAGCCAGCTCCTGGCCCTTTGCCTGTCAGCCCCAGAGCCACCTCCGGCTCGCCCTCAAGGCCAGGAAAGTTAACAAGGGGGGGTGTTCATTTCCATTTTTTCCCCTCCCAGCTCCGTACCCAGACCTGCATCCCGGAAAAGGCCTCCTCTCTCTGCAGGCTCCAGTGCCCTCCTGAAGCCCCCAGCCCTTTATGCCCACCGGCCCTGCTGTCAGGGAGAGTTGCAGCCAGAGGAAGCCAGGCCTCTCCCACCTGTCTCCTGGAGAGCCCACCCGGACCCCGCCCCAGTTCCTCTCCGCAGCCCAGACTCCTCCTCACCTGCTTCCACCAGCCCCCTCGTCAGATTATGGTCCAGGTAGAATCTGCAGAGGGGCTGGGGGTTTGAAAGGGAAACACAGGTTAGAAGAACCGAGAGTTAAAGGCCAAGGTACATTTAGTGAATGGTCCAAGTGAGAGAAATTGTTATCAAGATGGTAACAGTTGTCACCTGAGAGTCCCGTTTTCCGATCTGCCTGGCTCCCCTTCACTTTTTTTTTTTTTTAGTACATTTTATTTATTTCTGGCTGTGTTGGGTCTTCGTTGCTGCGCGCAGGCTTTCTCTAGTTGCAGCGAGCGGGGGCTACTCTTCATTGTGGTGTGCAGGTTTCTCATTGTGGTGGCTTCTCTTGCTGTGGAGCGGGGGCTGTAGGCGCGTGGGCTTCAGTAGTTGTGGCTCGCGGGCTCTAGAGCACAGGCTCAGTAGTTGTGGTGCTCGGGCTTAGTTGCTCCGTGTCATGTGGGATCTTCCCGGAGCAGGGCTCGAACCCGTGTCCCCTGCATTGGCAGGTGGATTCTTAACCACTGCGCCAGCAGGGAAGCCCTCCCCTTCCCTTTAATATCAGAACCAAATAGTTCCATCTCTCCTTCTGAACAACTGCAGGAACTCCAGTCTTCTTGCCAATATTTCTGGAGAGGAGGTACTTAATAATAATAACAATACCAACAACAATAAAAATAATGTCCTGTGTTTGTTGGGTCCTTATTAGGTCAAACCATATGAATTTACTTCTCTTAACCATATCTGAACACAAAACAGTAATTTCATATGGCTGAATTGAAGTCTACGTGACACGCATTATACATACGGCACAGCAGTCCCCGCTTGCCCTTGGGAGGTACGTTCCAATACCCCCAGTGGATGCTTGAAACTGAGGATAGTACCAAACCAGATATATACTATGTTTTTTCCTATATATACATACCTATGATAAAGTTTAATTTATGAATTAGGCATAGTGGGACTTCCCTGGTGGCACAGTGGTTAAGAATCCGCCTTCCAGTGCAGGGGACGCAGGTTCAATCAGGGAACTGGAACCCAGTCAGGGAACTGGTCAGGGAACTAAGATCCCACATGCTGCGGGGCAACTAAGCCCGCACGCCACAACTACTGAGCTCGCACACCTCAACTAGAGCCCACGTGCCGCAAACTACAGAGCCCACATGCCCTGGTGCCTGCGTGCCACAACTAGAGAGAGAAAACCCGCATGCCACAACTAGAGAGAAGCCCAAGCGCTGCAACTAGAAGGAAGCCAGCATGCCGCAAAGAGACTGCGTGCCATAAGGAAGAAAAGATCCCGCATGCGTCAACAAAGATCCTGTGTGCCGCAACTAAGACCCGACACAGCCAAAAAAAATAAGGGAAATAAATTAAATAAATAAATATTTTTTAAAAAAATTAACAACATTAACTCATGTATGTGGAACCTAGAAAAATGGTACAGATGAACCGGTTTGCAGGGCAGAAGTTGAGACACAGATGTAGAGAACAAACGTATGGACACCAACGGGGGAAAGCCGCTGGGGGGTGGGGGTGGTGTGATGAATTGGGCAATTGGGATTGACATGTATACACTGATGTGTATAAAATTGATGACTAATAAGGACCTGCTGTATAAAAAAATAAATAAAATTCAAAAAAAAAAAATTAACAACAATAATAGAACAATTATAATGATATTTTGTAATAAATTTAGGTGAATGTGGTCTCTCTCTCTCAAAATATCTTATTGTACAAATTTAATGCTTTTTTTCATCTTAACTAAACACTTATCATGCATTGTGACCACAACTTTTGCAGTTTGAGGTGCAACAGCAAAGGTAGCACAGTTTTGGGGACTTGCCTGGTGGTCCAGTGGTTAAGACTCCACGCTCCCAGTGCAGGGGGGCCAGATATGATCCCTGGTCAGGGAACTAGAGCCCGCAAGCGTGCCGCAAGTAAAAGAGCCAGCATGCCACATGCGGCAACAAAGATCCCGCGTGCCACAGCTAACACCCGGCTCAGCCAAATAAATAAATAAAATTTTTTTTAAAAAAAGGTAGCACAGGGGGCTTCCCTGGTGGCACAGTGGTTGGGAGTCTGCCTGCCAATGCAGGGGACACGGGTTCAAGCCCTGGTCTGGGAGGATCCCACATGCCGCGGAGCGACTAGACCCGTGGGCCACAATTGCTGAGCCTGCGCGTCTGGAGCCTGTGCTCCGCAACAAGAGAGGCCGCGATAATGAGAGGCCCGCGCACCGCGATGAAGAGTGGCCCCCGCTTGCCGCAACTAGAGAAAGCCCTCGCACAGAAACGAAGACCCAACACAGCCAAAAATAAATAAAATAAATAAATAAATAAATAAAATTTAAAAAAGAGTTCACATGCCGCAACTAAGACCCAGCACAGCCAAATAAATACATAAAATAAAATAAAAAAATTTTTTTAAAAGGTAGCACAAATTGCTTTTTCCTTCTTCACAATTTCATGGATAGAAGATTCGTTCTTACTGTAGGTCTTAGCAACCTCAGCATACGATTTTTTTTTCTTAAGTTTAGAACTTTCAACTTTCACTTAAAAGAAGCACTTTATGTCTTCTCTTTGGCATATCTGAATTGCCAGCGTCGCTACTCTTGAGCTTTGGGGCCATTATTAAGTAAAATAAGGGTTACTTAACACAAGCACCAGGACCCTCGACAGTCAATCTGATAACCGAGGCAGCTACTGAGTGAGTAACGGGCAGGATGCGCTGGACAAAGGGACGATTCACGGGTAGGACGGAGCCGGACCGCACGAGATTTCATCATGCAACTCAAAACAGTGCACAATTTACGACTTATGAATTGTTTATTTCTGGAATTTTCCATTTAATATTTTTAGACCATGATTGACCGTGGGTAACTGAAACCTCAGAAAATGAAACCACGGTTGAGGGGGGACTGCTGTATCTCATTTAATCCCCGTGACAGCCCTGTGAGGTAGGGACTGTTATTCTCATTTAACAAAGAGTAAAATGGAGGCTCAAGGAGGTTAGTTAAATTGTGCAAGGTCACACAGCTTGTAAGGTACAACCAGGAATCAAAACCGGGCTCTCTGAAACCAAACCATAGTCACGTGTCTTGTTTCCGTCTGATCAGCACAGCTGCTCTGGTTTCTTCCTGATCATTCCAGGCTGCCTTGTAATCACTTTTTCAGGCTGCTGTCACCCTCCCAATCGCCTCCACCCAGAGAGAGCCTCTGTTCTTCCCTTCATCCCGCAAGGCAACACCAGCCCCAGGCTAGTTGTGGCGCTAACAAGCCTTGCTGACGGCTTGTGTAAGTCATGAGGAAATTGCAACTCAGTCAATGAAAACTGGAAACTGATGTCCCACCAGAAAACTCAAATGAGGGGCATCTTCAGGCTTCTCAGCCATGCCTCTCTGGTCCCTCAGCCTCCCCTCCAGCCCCTGCCACGTTAGTGGGGCCTTCCCTGCTCAGATTAAGCCCTTCCGTCCCTGCCCTTTCTTTTCTGTGTCCAAACTGTGCCCCACACCCATTTCTTGGGTCCTCCAGAGAAAGAACCAGAACAGCATCTATAACCAAACAAAAGCAAACAACAGCAACAACAAAACAACCAGCCAGAAGACTCACCCTTTATCTCCTGGTGCAAAGTATTTAGCCCTTTTGGTCTCAGCTTCTCTCTCCCCATTCATCCTGAGACTTGCTTGGCACCATGGGAGGCCAAGTAGGAATATTGTCCCAGAAAAGGTAGTCTTCAGCAGACCATGCTTTCTTTTCCAGTGATCTTTGAGAACAAAGGAAAAGATCTTCAGATGCAATGGTTTTGTGTAGCACCTTGTCTGTCATGTTTTGTAAATACTGGAGCTTTGACCAATTTGACTTAGAGATGGAATGTAACTTTGCTTACAAAAATTGCTGTTAAACTGCTTAAGGTATCCTAATTTTCTGTGAGCACACTAAAAGCAAAAAGTAAATGTGGGTAAAGTGTTAAATAAATGAATAAATAAACAAGGTAGTCTTCCACCAAGAAGAAATGAAATCTGGCAGCTTTTTTTTTTTCTCGTTGAATATACATAACATAAAATTTACCATTTCAGGCAGCTTTTTAAAAATAGCAATTTTTTCCACCCCTGCTATGTTATGAATAAAATGGGCAAAGTCTGAGGAGAATGTGAGTGACAGAGGGTGGGAAGGGGGCATCGTTTTGCCAGGCAAGTGGCCCCAAGTGCCCAGCCACAAGTGGCAGGCACTTTTCCCTGGCGCCCCCTGAGTTACTGCTCTGCCTGCCTGCTGGCCTCTGTGCTGGGAGTAAGGGGGGATGAGACCGTGAAGGTGGGTTGAGGCCCTGCTGTCGAGGCCTGAAATGCTACTTAGTTAATGATGTGTTACATTTCTAATCCATGGGGAGCCACTGAAGGTTCTTGAGCATGACCAGAGCCACGCTTTACTAAGATTCATCCAGGGCGAAGTTGAAGAATAGCAGGGGAAGATACCCAGGGTAGGGGGACTTCCCTGGTGGTCCAGTGGTTAAGATTGCACATTCCCAATGCAGGGGGCCCAGGTTTGATCCCTGGTCAGGGAACTAGATCCCGCATGCTGCAACTAAAGGAGCACGCATGCCGCAATGAAGATCCTGCGTGCCACAACTAAGACCTGGAGCAGCCAAATAAATATTAGGAAAAAAAAAAAAAAAAGATTCCCAGGGTGGGGAGATGAGTTAAGAGATAGCAAGGGGTAGCTGGGTCCAGGTTCTAATGATACAGGATAAGGAGGACCCTCCAAGGACTACGCCCTCTGTGGAAGAGGAGATGAGGAAAAATCTCTCCTCTGGCACAGGGGAACAAGGAGATGTGTATGTCTTGGCTTGAGTTAGAGTAGGAAGGTGGGTATTTCCCTGGGAATTTATAATCCAAGCTCAGGTTTGTTTGGTTGGTTTTTGGGTTTTTTTGGACGCGCCACGCGACTTGTGGGATCTTAGTTCCCCAACCAGGGATTGAACCTGGGCCCTCGGCAGTGAACGCGCGGAGTCCTAACCACTAGACCACCAGGGAATTCCCCAAATTCATGTTTCTAGTTTGACTTTACACTACTCACATGATCTTGGAATCACAAGCCGAAGAATTAACATAAAATGTGTCCTGGGCCCCTAAGGATACTCTGGAGGGACACTCCTTCATCCCAGGCCTGTACAGCCTGGGGGCAGTGCTAGACTTCCCCTGGAAGGTGAAGGGGACTCTAGAGGGACTTCCAAGGAGCGGAAGGACGGCTCAAGCCTTCTGTCAGGGCTCCTGCTAGTTTAATGGTCTCACACTGGGCACTGTCTTTGGGGATCAGACTGAAGGCTGCAGGGTCTGTGCTCAGCAATCTCCCCAGCTTGAGAGGCAGAGAAGGCCTCAACCCCAGGGCCCAGGAGCCCCTCATGAAGAGTCCTGGACTTGTTCTGGAGGAGATGCCAAGGACGAGGAAATAGGCCTCTGTAGGGTCTCACTGGAAGACACACGAAATGAGGAGTTTTAAATCACCACGGAATATGCAATGCAAACTGAATACATGCCACCACGAGGCTATGAAATAACCGGATGACAGGGCTCCGTCAGGGATGGCATCTCAGCAGAGACGTGTCTACTCAGGGCCCTGAACAGGGCAGAGGAGATGGAGTTTCACTATTGGCTCTGCCTCTTCCTGGCCATGTCTTGGCTCGTCCCTTCCCTTCCCCAAGCTTCTGCTTGTCCATCTAAGGTCTCTTCGATGCTAAGATTCTCTGTCAAGGGCTTCCCTGGTGGTGCAGTGGTTAAGAGTATGCCTGCCAATGCAGGGGACATGGGTTCGAGCCCTGGTCTGGGAGGATCCCGCATGCCGCGGAGCAACTAAGCCTGTGAGGCACAACTACTGAACCTGTGCGTCTGGAGCCTGTGCTCCGCAACAAGAGAAGCCACAACAATGAGAGGCCCACGCACTGCGATGAGGAGTGGCCCCCGCTCGCCGCAACTAGAGAAAGCCCTCGCACAGAAACGAAGACCCAACACAGCCAAAAATAAATAAATAAATAAATAAATAAATAAAAATTTAAAAAAAAGATTCTCTGTCAAGCCGGGGGAACAGAAGAGAAGAGCAAAATGCAGAAGGACTCAGCTCTGAGGCAGGGGAAGTTAGGAGGGGTGGGAAGCCCAGAGGAGCCGCAGGCAGTGGTGGGCTGGGGCAGGTGGTAGAGAGCTTGGACTTGGGGCCTGTGTTCTCATCTGCCTGAAAGCCCACATCCTCACGCTCACTCAGTCCCTAACACCGGCCTGACCACACTCCTGAAACTGCCTTCTCCGTGGTTCCCAGTGACCCAGGTACCAAAGCCCTCTCTGGGTCCTCGTCCTCTGTCTCTTGGGTGGAGGTGACAGTGTTACTTACTATGTCAACTGGCCTAGGTCCAGGCTTCCTGCTTCACACAGTCCTCTTGTGGGTACTGGGCTATTCTTCCTAAAGTGGAAATAGAAACTCTTGTTTCCTTGCTCAAAAACCTCCAAGGATCCTTACTGTCCGCTGCTTCAAGTACCAGCTCATCTCCCAGACACGCAAGGCTCTCCACGGCACAGCTTCCACCTCCCTTCCCAGCTTTAACTCACTGCTCCCTTGCAACAAACTGGGTCACCCAAGCACACCTTCACCGTTCTTTCCTACTTCCCTGCCTTTGCTCGTCCAGTCGTTCCCTCCTGGAAACTCCCTTCTCTGCTGGTCAAATTACTTACCATGTCCACGCTACGGCTTCCTTGAAAATCTGTCTCAATCATTCCCAAATGTAACTGCGATAGTTAAGCTGCTGAAGCAAAGACACCCTCAAATACACAGGCTTGAATGAGCCTCCCTTGATTCCCACCTGTTTTCTGACCCTAGTTCTCCAGTTTTCCTTTGATTCTGTGAGCTATTTGATAACCTTCCAATATACTGGTCCTCTGCTGAAGCTGCCCAGAATTGGTTTCTGTTGCTTGCAATCAATAACCGTGACTGATACCCTACCTCCCTCCTAGATTGCTGTCATCAAGTGAGACGCTGTGCACACAGGTGCTTTGTGAACAGGGAAGCCCAACAGAGATGTGATTTATCATTCCCCTCTGTGTTCCCCTATCTGTTCCCTCCCATCATCCAGCCGCCTCTGATAGAAGAGAACCAGCAAAACAACTCTCAATCACATTAGCCAAAGCGAATGAAGGGCCAGAAGAGCCAGCAATGAGGCCAAAAATAGATAGAACACTCGTGTTACACTTGATAATTACCTCCCTGACTATGACTTTTGCAATTATATAATCCCAAACTTTTTTTTTTCAATGTAAACAGAGAGCATATAATCTCCAAAACCACTTACTGACGATTCCTGACTCCATTTAAGTGCTTTGTTTAGATGCTCTGTTACTGAGCCACCGAGAGAGAAAGTGGCCGTTTCCCCCCTTGCAGATCCTTCTCCAGGCCATGCAGCCTGCCTTGTCCACTTAGCTGGAAGAAATCACTCCCTTCTCTAAACTCCTCTGGTGCAATTTTTTAAAATATAATTTACATACAGTTTACTGTATGTAAGATTTCCACAAATCTTGGGACTTCCCTGCTGGTCCAGTGGTTAAGACTCCACGCTCTCAATGCAGCAGACCCAGGTTCGATCCCTGGTCAGGGAACTAGATTACGCATGCCGCAACTGAAGATCCCGCACATGGCAACGAAGAGCCCGCGTGCCTCAGCTAAGACCTGGGACAGCCAAATAAATAAATAAAATAAATAAATTTTTTTTAAAAAAAGAGATTTCCACAAATCTTAAGTGTACCGTTGGATGAATTTTTACATATTTTGCATATGCCCAGGCATCCACTACCCAGATCAAGACAGAACACTTCCAGAAAGCTCCCTCATGCCTTTCCCAGCCAGTACCCCAGTGGGAATCATGCTTCTGCTCTCCATCACCAGTTCTAGAACTTCACAAGGATAGAATCATGTGGTATGGACTCTTTTGCTTCTAGCTTCTTTCATTCAACAAGTTTTTGAGTCTCGATTTTTTTTTTTTTATTAATTAATTTATTTTTATTTTTAGCTGTGTTGGCTCTTCGTTTCTGTGTGAGGGCTTTCTCTAGTTGTGGCAAGCGGGGGCCACTCTTCATCGCGGTGCGCGGGCCTCTCACTATTGCGGCCTCTCTTGTTGCGGAGCACAGGCTCCTCGATTTTTTTTTTTAATAACCTTTATCACTTTGCACATGAAAGCTTTCCCTTTTTTTTAAAGATTTTTTTGACGTGGACCATTTTTAAAGTCTTTATTGAATTTGTTACAATAATACTTCTGTTTTATGTTTTGGTTTTTTGGCCACGAGACACGTGGGATCTTAGCTCCCCGACCAGGGATCGAACCCGCACCCTCTGCGTTGGAAGGCGAAGTCTTTTTTTTTTTTTTAGTATGTATGTATGTATGTATGTATTTATTTTATTTTTGGCTGCGTTGGGTCTTCGTTGCTGCGCGCGGGCTTTCTCTAGTTGTGGAGAGCAGAGGCTACACTTCGTTGCAGTGCACGGGCTTCTCATTGCAGTGGCTTCTCTTGTTGGGGAGCACGGGCTCCAGAGCGCAGGCTCAGTAGTTGTGGCGCACGGGCTCTGCATGTGGGATCTTCCCAGACCAGGGATTGAACCCGTGTCCCCTGCATTGGCAGGTGGATTCTTAACAACTGCACCACCAGGGAAGTCCCTGGAAGGCGAAGTCTTAACAACTGGACCCCAGGGAAGTCCCATGAAAGCTTTCTTATTTATGTTTTCTGTCCGATTCTAGACTTGGGGTGAGGGGTCCATTTCAAATGGTACCCCACACAGGACGCTCCACAAATTACATGCTCGATAAATAGTTCCCAAATGACCTCACCAATGAGGATCAGAACTGCGGACCCACTTTCTCTGTCCCCTTGACCATCTCCGTCATGATGCTGTGCACATCTATTGAGCACCTACGATGTACCAGGCTGAGCCCTTTACACACATGAGCTTCACATAAGCGCTTACAACAACCCTGGATGCAGGTACGACTTGTCCCCGTTTTCCGCGTAAGCACACTGAGACTCAGAGATGTCACGTGACTTCCCCAAGTTCAGCTTAC
Organism: Eschrichtius robustus; assembly: GCF_028021215.1. Lineage (NCBI taxonomy): Eukaryota > Metazoa > Chordata > Mammalia > Artiodactyla > Eschrichtiidae > Eschrichtius > Eschrichtius robustus. Next base: position 22,820,324 of record NC_090826.1, on the reverse strand, counting down.
TAAGAAGTGACAAAGCCAGGACTCAGACCCTGGTCTGTCTGACCCAGAACCCAGACTGCTAACCACTAACTTGCACTGCCTCGCGGTTAGGAAGGAAGTTGACATTAATGGCCTGGAGGTCCTCTGTGACAGCTCATGAACTCCTCCCATCAGCCCAGAAGTGCACATATGATTATGCCCATCTTTGCCGCAGGTGGGAAAGCTGAGGGGCAGAAACGTTGAATGACGTGTTCACACAACTAGCAAGTGTCCAAGACTGGAAGCTAGAATCCCAGTGCAAAGCCCCTGTTCTTTGTCTGACACCCCTGACTGCCTTTCTGTAGGACAAGCTGACTGCATGAAACGCTATAGCAGCAAATCTCTGTGCAGCCTGGGTGTTTGCTTTCTTGAACCAGGGTGATGTCGGGGTCAATGGCCTCTTTTAAAGTATAGCATTGGAGCCTGGTAGACTGGATTGTGCAAGGCTGTAACTAGGGTGGCCCGGTCTGTGAACATTTAAGACGTCATCCTCAAATACTCTAAAAGAGCAGATCCAGGGCATTCCCTGGTGGTCCAGTGGTTAGGGTTCCGCACTCTCACTGCCGAGGGCTCAGGTTTGATCCCTGGTTGGGGAACTAAGATTCCACAAGCCGTGCAGCCAATAAATAAGTAAATAAATAAATAATAAAAGAGCAGATCCAAATGAAATGGCCGTGGCCTTTCCTTCATATGTGTTGAGATCATGACATGAGCCAGGCATAGTGCCAGGCACTGGTGAACACAGCAGAATTGGTTTTTATTCTCACGGAGCCTCTGGTCTAGCAGGGGAAACAGGCATGCATAAAGAAGGCAAGGTCAGAACCCTGGGGTCTATTAACAGGGGTCCTAACTGAGCCTGCAAGCCCCAGGAGAGCTTCAGAGAGGAAATGATGTTTAATTTTGACCTGAATGATGAGCCAGGGTTAGTAGTTGAGGGGAGCAGAGCATGTGAGTGTGAGGAGAGAGTTGTGGCAGAGGGAGCAGTGTGTGAAAAGAGCCTGAAGCAGGAAGAGGAAGCCCGGGAGGGGTCATGAGGGCAGAGGCATTCACCTTGTTCCCACCCAGTCTCCTAGTACCACTCCTGGCACCAGTGAGGCACTCCATAAATACCTGGTTGCCTGAATGAATGATTGAATGAATGCTTAAATGAAATTCCTACTGGCTGAAGTAGAGTGGAGGAAAGTCCAGCATGAGATGGAGCCTGAGAGGTGGGCATCAGCCAGAGCATGCAGGGTCTTGAAGGTCATGGTTAAAGGGCACGGATTTTATATGAAGGAAACGGAGGAAAAACAACAACGATAAGGACAGCAAAGAATTGCGAGGGTTTGAAGAACGTTGAGTCGTGGCATGATCTTATTTGCATGTTTAAAATGTCACTTTGGCTACTGAGGAGAGAATGGCCTGCAGAGGGGGCAGCTGGAGGTGATGGTAGTGATGTGAATGGAAGGCAGTGGAAAGATTCAGGAGAGAGTGAGGGGGCGGAATGTTCAGGACTTGAGTCAAGGATGATTCACACACACACAGGCTTCTGGCTGACTCGACAGGCTGGGTGATGCGGCCATTCACCATGATAGAGGAATGAATAGGTGGGGAAGATGAGGAGTTTTTATGCATGCTGAGATTAAGATGCCCAAGGAACATCCAAACGAAAAAGGCAAGTGGTCTGTTGGATGTGTGGGCTAGAGCTCAGAGGAGAGCTACGACGACAGCTCCGAGGACGGTTGACATCTAGATGGTAGTTGAAACCACGGGGAAGAATGAGATCACCCAGGGAGAGGATAAAGCAAGAGGAGGCTAGGGCCTGGAACTCAACCTTAAATGGCTACGGAGAGGAATGGAAGAAGCCGGCAGAAGAAACCAAGAAGAGGAGAGAGGCACGTGGTAAACTGGAGAGGATGGGGTCGCACAAGTAGGAAGGAGAATGCTTCGAGAGAGAAGAAGTCCTCTGAATTAAGAATGAGGATTGAAATTCAGTGGGTTTATCAATATGGATGCGATGGATGACATCAGCTGCTATAAAAATATAAGTGATGATTATGATTTTCTCAGCCCTAAGGAAGGAGACTATGTTCCAGGGACAAGACTTGGGAATCCTCTAATAAGGAAGGCTCTGGACACCAGGGACCTCACAGGTTAATTGCAATCCTTTCCCCTTTCGGGTCAGGCTTTTCTTGTCTTTGAGGGAAAAAAAAGCCGTCTGTGAAGAGCTTCAGACACAGGAGGAAAGAATCTTAGCAAACACAGTCTTAAAGCATCAGCAAGGACATGTGATTTAGCAAAGAAATCACCACAGTCCCATGATTCATTCATTCAACAACATACTTATTGAGCCTCTACTACTTACCTGACACATAAATCTCAATCCATTGACTATTTCTTGAGCTGCTATGCGTTGCATTAATTCCATAAGTCTTTTGTCCTTTCACCAAAAATGTAAACCCTCAGAGCAGAATGTTTTCTTTACCCCTTTATCTCCCACCGAACCGGGATAACCCAGCCATTCTTGGCAATTCACCAGTCTCCCAATTTCCCATGAATCCATTCCCTCTACCTAGAATGTACTCCAACTGCATAAATCCTCATTTTCAAGGCCCAGTTCAGATGTCACTTCCTCCGTGAACTTTTCCTAAATGACTCAGACTTAATCCTCCCTTCTCAGGGCTCCTAAAGGCCAGAATAGCACTTGTCTTCCTGTACAGTGTTGATTTCTGTGTGAGGCTTCTGTCTCCCTGGCCCAGCTATATCTCTTCTTACAACCCTTAGTGCCTAGTAGAGTTGCTTAGTAAATTTGTCAAAAATCAGCTACCCCCTCCCCTGGTCAAAATAGGGCTCTGCCCCCCAGACTGCAGGCTTGGGCAGAACTACATCTCAGAAAATGCTCCTTTGGTGCCACCTCCTGGCTACATGGGGTATGACAGCTCCTGATTTCGGGCTTTCAACTCAAATTTTGTCTTTCAGTTCATTCTTTTGTCACTTCTATGCCAGGCTCTAAGTACACTAGTGAGCAAGACAGACGCAGTTCCTGGCCTCAAAAACTTTACAATCTACGGAAGAAGACAATCTTAGAACTAGAGTGTGGTAGGAGCTGTGATCCTGAACGTTTTGAGGCCTCAGGAATGGGGGCTGCTTTGCCTGTCCCTCAGGCTGCCACCCGCAGAGGCCATGATTGGGTCATGGTCTAAGCAGGACATTGTCCTCTTCTGGCACTTGGGCTCTCGCTTGGGAAGCACATTTGTGGCAGGCAGGTCCTCCATATTTCACCCGCCACACACTCCCCCTCACTTTTTTTTTTTTAAAGCTTATTGAACACAACAAAGAAAAACAGTATACCACACTGCAAAACAATTTTCTTTTGGTGCCTCTAAATGGCCAGTCCTAGATTCTTTTTTTTTTTTTTTAATTTTATTTATTTATTTTTTTAACATCTTTATTGGAGTATAATTGCTTTACAATGGTGTGTTAGTTTCTCCTTTATAACAAAGTGAATCAGCTATACATATACCTATATCCCCATATCATGTCTTATATTCTTGAAGACCTAAGATTAGAATCACAGTGTTAAAAAAAAAAAAAAAAAAAGAATCACAGTGTTAGAGCAGGAAGAGGCCTTCATTCATTCATCCCGTAATTACTTATTGAGCACTCTGAGGTGCCAGGCATTGTGTTAAGTGCTGAGGACATAATAGGCAGCAAGAAAGGACATGGTATACACTCTCATGATGATTATGTTCTCTTTGAGGAGATAGGAAACAAAGCAAGTACACAACTTTTAATATTTACTTATTTATTTTTAATAGGTGGTACACTATATGATTCAAAATACAAAAAGGTGCACAGTGAAAAGCCCCCCACTCCTGCCCCTAGCCACCTAGTCCCCTCCATAGAGGCCAGCAATGTTACCAGTTCCTTCTGTACCCATCCAGAGATAACATACGAATATACAAGCAAATATATTCTCCCCGCCCACCCCCCAGCCTCATTATACAGATGGTGGTATTCTATACACTCTGCACTGCACCTTGGGATCTTTTTCACTTAACAATATATCTTAAGAAATCGTTCTATATCAATACATAGATTTCTATCTTTTTTACAGTTGTATGGTATTCCATTGTGTGAATATTGCATGGTTTAAAATAACGTTACATTGTGATAAATGTTATGATGAAAACAGAAAATAAGTAGGGAGCTGACTTTTAAAATAACAAGGGAGAATTGGCTTTAGATAAGGTGATCAGGAAAGGAAGCTCACACTCAGGAAATGACACTGAAGCTGAGTCCTAAAAAAATGAGAGGAAATCCACCAGGAGAACACAAGGAGGAAGAACGTGCAAGCAAAACAAAGGACTGCCAAGGCAGGAATGAGCTTGGCATACTTGAGGGGTTGGAAACCACTGTGGATGAAACCAGATGAGGTGGAGGGAGCACAGAGCCGGATGGCGAGGGGCCCTGTAGGCCAGGGTAAGGAGCACAGGGCTGATTCTAAGTGCAGCAGGAAGCTGCTGGAGGGCTCAAGAGAGAAATGGGCATGCCCTGATTCATACTTGTACATTCACTTAGGCAGCTATGTGGAAGGTGGATTAAAGGACAAGAGTGAAAGGAGGAGATAGAAAGGAGGCTGATGCAGTAGCCCAGGCAGGAAATAAAAACAGCATGGAGAGGAGGCGGTGGCAGTGGGGATGAGAAACACTGACAGTGTTGGGATGTATTTTGGAAGTAGGATTGACAGGATTGGAGGGGCAACCTCATAGATCATTTAGTCCCAGTTCCCTCACTTCCTGGGCTGAGCAAGCCTAATGACTTGCTTGCCACAGGTCACAGAGCTCCTTAGTGATAGAGCCAGGCCTAGGATTGATCCAAGGCTTCTGACTCCCAGGTCAGTGTTCTATCACTCTAGGGAAGCAGGAGTTGGAATTGGAGAATAGAAACTATATCTTTAAAATTCTGTTAACCACGAATTGCCGATTCATTCAATTTTTTTAAATTGTGTGACAGCTTTTTATTAGCTTTCTTGACTGCCCGCCTCAGAGTAGAGAGAGACAGATGTGCGGTGAGTGGAATCTCAGGTCCACCGCTGCCTACTCCCAGAGCAAGGGAGGCAGGCAGCGCAGGAGATGGGAGAACGAATGGGAATAGGAGAGTCAGGGGAGACCACTGTTAAGGTAACCCCTGATGAAACAGGGGTGAGCGGGCCTTGCAGACATATGAGGGAAGGGTATTCCAGGTGCAAGAGTCAGCTAGGGTGCAGACCCTCTGACAGGAACCTGGCTCATTTGAAGGGTAGCGGGGAGGACAAGGTGAGTGGAGCAGATAAGAACAGTGAGATGAAAGTGGAAATGGGAGGGTCAGATGGCATAACGATTGGTGAGGCGTCAAAGGCTCTGGCCTTTACTCTGAGTGAGATGGGAGCCAGGAGAAAGTCTGAGCTCAGAAAGGACATGATCTGATGTACATTTTCACAGGATCCCTTTATTGCTGTGTGGAGGATTGACTGTAAGAAGCAAAAGTGCAAGTAGAGACCAGCTAAGAGATTGGTGCAGTCATCTAGGTGAGAGAGGATGGTGACTTGACCACAGATACGGCGAGAAGTGGTCAACCAGTAAGATTTGCTGCCAAATATGATGTGAGATAGGGAGTCAAACATTACTCTCAGGATTTGGCCTGGGAAATGGGAGAGATGAATTTATTACATGAGATGGGGCAGATGAGGAAGGAAGGAGTTTAGGTTTGTAAGTGTTGGGTTTGAGATGTTGGTGAGCCATCAGTGGAGAGGCTGAGCTGGCAACTGAATATACCAGAGTTCAGGAGACAGACCTGGACTGACTCTACATTTGGGAGTTGTTGGCACATGGATGGTGTTTAAAGCCACAGGACTGGATGAAATTTAGTGAGTGTAGAGGGTTGAGGACTAAGCCCTGGATCACTCTGGCATCAAGAGGACAAAAAGCAGAGGAGGAACCAACCAAGGAGACTACGCAGGAACAACCAGTAAAATAGGAGGAAAATCAGGAGGTATGCTGTGCTCGAATCCAAGTGAAGAAAGTATATCAAGGAGATTACATGCCATTTATAGGTTAAATAAAGGCTGAGAATTAACAATGTGAGGTCACTAGTGACCTTGACAAGATCAGTTCCACCGGAATGCAGAGGATGAAAGCCTGATTGGAGTGGTTTAGAGAGAATGAAGAAGAAATGGAGCCAGGGAGTAACAGCTTCCTCTTTGGGGTCTTGCTGCAAAGAGGAATAGAGAAATGGGTGGTAACTGAAGGAAGAAATGGGAGAAACAGCGACACATTCTTACGCTGATGGGAATGATCCAATAGAGGTAAAATTGGGATGTGGAAGAGGGAGGTTTGATGGAGCCATGTTCCTGAGTTCCTGAGAGACTAAGGTCTGGTGCACAAATGAAGGGACTCTTTCTAGACAGAAACATGCATAGTCCCAAGGGCATTAGTTCGCAAACTAAGCTTCATCAGAATCACCTGGAGCACTTATTAAAGCACAGATTGCTGGACCCCACCCTCAGAATTTGGTTCAGTAGGTCTTAAGTGGGATCCAAGAATTTGCATTTCTGACAAGTTCTCCGGTGGTACTGATACGGCTGGCCCAGAGACCAGGCTTTAAGAAACATCGATCTACAATTATGTGAGGTAAGTAGATGTAGTGGAAGGAATAGGTGATGTCTCGTTCTGATTGCTTTATTTTTTCTCAGTCAAGTAAAGTCATCGAGAGTAAAGGTGGAATACGAGGTGTTGGAGGTTTGAGGAAAGGAAGAAGGTATGAAATGGTTGTCTTGTGAGGAGGAAAGTGAACAAATGGGGCAAATGTTGATGATCCCCCTCCTGAGGTTGCTGATCATGAATTTAAGACACTGGTTGAATGTGTTCTCCAACCACTCTAAACTGCAGAGGTGCGGGTAGGTGCAGAGTTATATGTAACCAGGATTGTGGTTTGTCAATTAAAATAGATGAAGCAAGAGAAAGGGGCAAGGGGATGATGGTGAAGACAAGGTGGGAGGGGGATTACGATGGACCATGGATTTCATCTGGGAAAGAAGAGAGGTGCGGTATGGTGAAGTAAAATGAAAAGGTGATAATACACTTTTCTCAAAAGTGAGTGCTTCCCTCTCAATGCCTTACCCAGCTTGTCTTCATCACTCACCTCTCTGAATTTGTTAGCGTGACTCTTCCAGCCTCATTTATCTTGTGTTACTTTTCTCTATAGTACTCATCACACCTGACAAATGTGTCTGTCTCTCCACCAGAATTGGAGTCCCATTGAAGGCAGGAGCTCTTAGCTTTCTGCTATCGCCGCGGTGCCTAGAATTCTGCCTGGCATTTAGCAGCGCTCCCTATCCACTCCTGGCCAGCTTACTCTTCCCGCACGCCCAGGACATGTCCTATACTTCTGCAGCAAAATGCCTTGATTTGGAATGACATGCCTCTAAAACAGAGTGCCTAACTCTTCACATTGAAAGGCTTTGGGGAAACAGAAGTCTGGAAAAGTTTGGGTCCCAGTGCTTAAGAAGAACAAGATGAAACGGTCAGGGTTCTGCCAGGTAGCTGTTGATGACAGAGACCTAGGCCCTTGGGGCACTGCTCACTCCAGGATCCTAGAAGGCCAGCCATATTAAGTTGTTAGAGAAGACCTGGGTCCTTCTCAAGCAGACCAAAATAGAAATTCATGGAATTGTGATGGGGGGAGGAGGGGACACTGTAGATGGTCTTGTATTATTCCATTTTTGTAAAATAACTTAAAATTATATGGGTTACATTCAGGAATACACACATGCTATATACTATATACTGAATTTACATGTATCATAAAGCAATTTTTTAAAAGGTTTAGAAGGATAGATAGCAAAGTGTTATACCAAGATATATATATTTTTTTATTCTATATGTAACCGTCTGGACTGGTTGTTTTGTTTTAATTAGAAAAGCACTAGTAGTTAAAATGAATTTAAATCCCTGCAAAAATCATACATCAAGTGGCTTCAGAGGTCATTTTCTCTTTCCAATGAGGAAGTATGTGCACAGAGTAATTCCCTGACTTGCCCAATCAGACATCTCAATGATGGAGCAGAGTACCTAGGAGTGAGAGCGGAAACTGCAAAGGAAGATAAAGAGGCAAGGAGCTCGTGGTTTCCACTGAGTAAGAAAAAGCTAGGAAGGAAGATCCAATATTGAAATAGCAATCTGCTGGGTAGATGCCCCTCTTCTCTTCCTACCCTGTGTGTATTTCCCCAACTCTACACCGTAGTATAGTGTAATCCTTAAACTAAATTCTGAGGACAAGAATATTATTCATTTCCCTTTCCCCCAGTGCCCAATAGCACCAACAGGGGCTCACAAAATACAGACTGAATGAATAGATGGGAAAAGCAGATGAATACACTAACATGAAAAACTGGACAAAGCAGCAAAATTGGGAGTTTCTTCAGGGAGCTTCCCCTTAAAAGGCAACTCCAAAGTAACTTTCTTTTTTGAGCACGTGAACGTTGCCTATGGCCAGCAGGTGGGGCCACAGCAACAGTTTTACAAACTTCAGCCAGCCACGCGGTCGATCATTATTTTAAAAGGTAGAAGAAAGCAATAAGCCATGCATGGCACTAATGTCATCTTTGCCCTGCGAGCAGGATAGCGTGAAATTCCAGTTCCCCGTCCCTTAGGAGACCTAGCTCACCTATGAAGGTAAAGGGTTTGGCACTGAGAGAGGCTTTTGCGCACGTGCAAAGGCAATGGCGACACCGTCTTAAACCCACATTTCTCGCGGTAAAATAGGGCAGGGGAAAAGCACACAAAATGAATGGGTATGCTGAGCGGCCCCCCAGGCTGCAGAGGGCTAGAGTTGGCGGGGTCGCGGGAGTATGGAATCAGGTTAGCAGGACAGAGGTTTGCCTCCCTGCGGGTCACGATGCAGTGGCCACTATGCATGGCCGCCGACGTGCTCGCGCCGTCCAGTCACCATCACGTCTAGTCACCGAGCCCAGCGGCTGGACGGAGCAGGGCAGGCGGGGCTGCCCTAAACTCTACAGTAGGCGGGGCTACAGAGCCAGACCAGGAAACCTGGAAGCAGGTCTGTGGGACCTTCTCCAACCCACTTAGTCTCGCTATGGATGGCTTACCCCACAGCCATGTCAGCTTTCCACGTGCAAAAAACCCTGCAGCTCAAATAGTTTCAAAGAATGGCTTCTCAGGGGTAAGGAGTTCCACCAGCTGCCCAGACACCACTAGCAGTGAGTGATACAGTCGTAAGTAGCAATACTACCCAAGGCAAAAAACAAAAATGATTGTAAACTGGCTTTATCATATCTGAATCCTAGGGACACTTTTACTCTTTCATTTTCGGAGGGAAGGGTCCTACATTCATGACACAAGATTACTTTTCCAAAAAAAAATGTTTTTCAAATAAAAGCGGCAACATTCAAGTGCTATCTGCTCCCTCATGAAAAACAGAAAACTTCAGTATATGACCATTTATTTTTTCACAGGTAGAAAAAGCTCTGAACCCCTAAAACAGTTTAGATGGGTTGGAAACCAGGACATCCCAGCATTTTCGGTCTCTATTTACAAGGCTAAAGATAGAAATTACGGAAGGGTGCAAACCAACCTACAATCATTGGACCTCACTCTAGGTGAAGTATTATGCCAGGTGAAAAGCCCTCTCCACAACTCGAGAAGACTGGTATAAAAGCTCTACAGAAGTGGAGGAAGAGATGAAGTAGTTAGGTGTTTTGATTAGGCTAAATAATTCTTCACCTACAGGAGTAATAAAAACTCCACTTTAATAATCTGTTGCAATTTAAAATGCTGCTTTAAAAAAAAAATCAACAGTTGGTCTCTAAATATTCTCCAATAAAAGGAACCTTTGTTCCTTTGGAAAAATGGGGCTGGTGCACTGAAAATACAAGACTAGCCAAGAACATCTTATAGAAGGGCTCCAAAAAACATTGGGGGCATGTCAAAAAGACACAGGAGCCAACTTAAAGGAGGTCCCAATGGCCAAAGCTGGGACAATGTGAGCAAGAAATTAAATGATAGCATTGACCTATGAAATAAAATACTGAGTCCATACTGATATCACTGAATAAATAAAATGGGGAGAAGGGACAGCTCCTCCTTATAGCAGAATTCTAACTAGTATCAATGTAGAAGAAATAATAGACATAATGAATTAACATCAGGCAAACGCCACAGCAGTACCTGTTCCAGGGAATAACAATTCAAAGACGTCAAAATTAGTGAACCAAAGATTGATAGTTTAAAATTATATCCCTCCACAAGTTACTTATTCATTACAAAGGGAAACAATAACTTTACAGTGGAGAAATACAGCAAATACTACCTTAACGTGATCAAAGTTAACATCACCAGTAATAATACATATGGACATCATGTACCCTGATATAATGCACTAAGAAGGGCATATGATTTTTGCAGTATTCTTACAAAAAAATAATTTCAATCTAATAGTGAGAAAGTATTAGACAAATTCAACTCGAGGGGCACTCCATAAACAACTGGTCAGTACTCTCCAAAAGTGTCAAAATCATAAAAGATGAAGACTGAAGAACTTGCAGTCTACAGACTAGAGACAACTAACCATACTGTGGGATCCTGGACTGGATGCTGAGCTAGTAAAGAGACACGCCTTGAACAACCGGCACAATCCAAATATGGTCTATAGACTAGTTAATAGTACTGTATCAATATTTACTGTTTTTGAAAACCATTCCATGGTATGTAAAATGTTAACATTTGGGGGAAGCTGAGTGAAGGGTGTATGAGAACTCTTCACACCATTTCTGCAAAATAAGTTTTTTTTTTAAATGGAACATGTTGGGGGAAGGTAGCCAATCAAGTGTAACTAAGATTAAATCCAGTGAATATGAGACTTATACATTTTGTTGATATTAAAGGTTTAAAAAATGCTTTGAATTTAACACCGATGGCACGTTGTGAGATTGTTCAGTTTCCCCTCATATTCAATAAAGGAGAACAGTAAACAAGCATGGCTACCCAAAGTCTTACATTCACAAATGACAGCACAAAGCATTAAGGGCAAATAGCCAAAAGTCAACAATTTCCACGGGCAAAGTTGTTGTTAGCAAATAAGAAAACTAGTTGAGTTGCATTTTGGGATCTTCACCAAACCAACTTCTGGACCAACTCTTTAAGAGTGAATATAATCTAATTTTTTATACTACATTACAAGGCCAATATGGTTTTTTTAAAAATACACAAATTCAACACTCTGCCTCCCTCAACACTCACTCAGGGACAGCTGAGTGAGCAGCCTTGTTAAGGGCTCCAAATTCCTTTCAGCTTGTCCTCAAAGCCATACCAGTATTTTCTATGTGATGTAAAAATAAAGACTGGGAAGGACTGGCTTAAATACTGAGGCACTAACATTTCAAACTGCAAAAAACATATTGAATAATCTCATATCCAACTTGAATACAAGGTAGGAAAATCTAGGTAAAATTGATTTTGAATTTGCTTTTCTCCAGATATTTTTTCTCTTTCAAAGGTGAAATACTAAACCTCCATTAAGCCCATGGGAGTCCTGTAGAAGTCACAGAAGTTTCAGCTAAAATTGAAAGCAATAAATGCTACATTTCCAATTCAAAATTGGGCATCTTCAAACCGATGAAAGCACAAAGGACTCCCCAGTTTGGGGGGGAATATACTTCAAAAAGCTTAGCAAATAGGAATATCTAGGTATATTGTGCGGTGCCTCAGATAGGCAGAGAAAAGTTCTCAACTCAAAGTGTCAACAATAATGCTAATTACAAAGTCAACATTTATTAATTTTATCGCACCCTTGATTTAGTAGCCTGGGCTGTGTAGAATAGGATGATAAGTAATCTGTGGGCAAAACAGGGTCCAACAGTATTACAATCCATTTTCAGAACCCTTTCTTACTACAGAAGTTTTTACACATTTAACTAAATCTCCAAAATTGGGACATCTTAAGGGCTAAAAATCTTTAAGGCAGAGAAGCTCCAAACCTTAGGAAATAAACAAGGATGAATCAATTACCATTATGGTTATATGGTTCACAAAGTTTCAAGCCCACTGGAATTTCTTATTCTTGGACCACATGGAATCCTGCCTAAATAAGTCATATTTCAGATTAAACACTTAAAACCTTGATACTGGGCTCTACCTACTCTGCACGTAAGATATGTGGCCAGGTTTCCTCAAGGTTATTAGCACAGTGCCTGGCACCTAATAAGCACTCACGATCAAATATTTGTTGAACAATTTAGCATAGCAGTGGCTCTACCTTCTCAGGGAAATATCCAGAAATAAAGCATTATGAATATTGGCCCACCTTCCTTTGCAGAGGTCATGGTTATCCAACCCTGGGTACAAAAGCAAGCCTGAACTATTCCATCTCAGTGAACTTTCTAAAAATCGTTGCTGTCTCAGCTCTTTAAACTCCTTATACTCCAAAGCTTTCATAAAATATAGCAGATTCAAATAATACTAATAAATGGTACTAGAAGTGATGCTCAACAGGATCTCATGTTTATTGAGAAGTGATTAATGGTAAAAAGAAAGGCAATGCCCTTTCCTCATTGGCTGAACAAGAAACTGAAGAAACATTCACTACACGTTTTACAATATTTTTCTCTTCCAAAATGCATTTCTGTAAACAAGTTTTTACCACTGTTCTTAGCTTTGAAATCAAATTAATCCTGACTTAATCAGTATAATGTACAAGAACAGAACATTTCTTAGGACTCCTAGTATTTTACTTTGAATAACAAAGGGTCAGAGAAAATGAACCACCCTTAAAGACACAACCTTGGGTAACACTGTTAAATTCTCCAAGACAAAAATTCTTCATAAAAATGTTCTTCCAGTTCGGAAGGGAAAAAACAAATTCCCACTTTCTGGGGTGGATGCCCAAAACCTTCAAAACTCAAGTGTTCTCCAAGTGCAAATGTCAAAATGGGGGGAGGAAAGGGTTTAAAAATTAGAGAAAACTGTATGCACTTACGGACTTCAAAATCCGAAAAACATAGTAAAAAGACAAAAAAACAAAGCATTATGCTCTGAAATCACAACCAAAGCCAAAATAAAAGGGACATTTTTCACCTAAACTACCTAGAGGGATTTTTTGTTTAGTTTTTTCTTTTTCTTTTTTTTTTCATTTTCCAGTTAAGTCCTATGTCTTTTGTGAAATTCCAATACTTAAACTGCAAGTCTGCAATCGTCTCTGAAGTCAATGAAATTAAGAAAAAAGTCCTAATTCTCTTGAAGGTCAATTTTTTTCCTCTTAGGATATGCAGATGCAACCGTTGCTGCAGTCTGTGCAGAACTGCCTCTTATTTCCCACGACCTTGACGTTCCTGTAAGTTAAAAAAAAATTGAAATGGTTAGTTAAAACTTATCTGAACATGTTTAAGAATTAAAACTTCACAGAATAACTCAACAGAAATTTAATTATTTGTGCTAAATAGAATATTCCCCACAAATAAAAACTGACTTTTACTTCTTATATTTTAAACCAAAGTACTTGCACTCAAGCACCCCAACTAATATAAAATTATTTTTCTTTGACTTTAAAATTCTTAATTGACTAAACACATTTGTTTTCCTATTATAGTTGGTTTAGGCTAATATGTGTCAGTCCCCCAAAATATGGGCCTAAGTAACTCAAATCTATCAATGGCCTGCAGCAGGGAAGCAGCATAAGCCCTAACAGTACTAGAGTCATCCCATATTAGTCCCAAGGCCTTAAACATATTCACAGGCCTTAATTTCCTTTTTTTTAAATAAAGTGAGGATATGTCTCTGGGCTGTGGGAGAATTAATGAGTCGACATATAGAAAGCTCTTAGTCCACAGCAGGCAAGAAAATCATCCTTTTCCCCAAGGGAGAGTTTAAAATCCACTCAGAAGTGGATTTTGAAAACTGAATGCAATACTTACATTTTCCCTGAAATAGATCTAAATGCTCCTTCCTTATTAAGAATCATTGTTTATGAGCCTTTCCTAAATGTACCCTAAACAGCATTCCATTTCACACACTACCTCACTTATTGGGATTTTTAAAAATATGACTCAATCCACATGCCTTTTAAAAGCAAAACCAAAAACAAAAAAAGCAAAAGCATTAATTGGTTAGGAGCAAGCACACAGACCTGAACTTAGACTAGATTCATCAAGCTACATGAGTAGAGTCATTTGCTCCCATTCACCTTATGGTAACTATGGTTCTGAAGTTAAACATGATTCCTATTAAAAAAGAACAGCAACTACTACTTATGGGCTTCCATGTTGCAGGCACTGTACATAATGATCTTCATAACCACCCTACAAGGACTATACTATTCCTTCCTGCTTTAGAGATAAGAAAACTAAAGCTCAAAAAAGTTACCTGACCAAGGTTACCTAAGAACCAAGATTCAAACCCATGGCTATATGGCTCTTTACCTACACCATGTCATTACAAATATTTACGTAAAAGTCAACAAAGTTAAATGAGGCTTTGTGATGAACTGACTACTACCACTAAACTACTCCATGGATATAAAAACAGTAAATTATTCAGAAGGAACAGTTATCTTTTTGTGATGTCCCACTTCACATATCTGGAATTCAGAGATAAACTCACCAACATACAAGGATCTGGGATATTTTCAAAATAAGTCATTTTGAAATTTCAACCTTTATAAAATTAATTTAATAAAACAATTCACCCACACACTGTTTCTGGAAATCAAACTCAATTCAAGAATATGAAAAAGAAATTCAATCCAACATAAAAGGGGCCTCAAAAGTTTCGATGTTCCTGGGCTGCAGTACTGACCCTCCCTTTCTATAACTCTCCCAAAGTTTTGATAATGAATATATTGTTTATAATAGGAAAACCACAACTAAAAAAAAACCAAAAACCCTCTGGCATGGACCAAAATGAAACTTTCAAAAGCACCTAGATTCTCATATCAATCTTTTTTGTTTAAATTGAAGTATAGTTGACTTACAATGTTGTGTTAGTTTCAGGTATACAGCAAAGTGATTCAGTTATACATACATATACATATTCTTTTTCAGATTCCTTTCCGTTACAGGTTATTACAAGATACTGAATATACAGTTCCCCCTGTGCTGTGATAGGAGTAGGTTCTCCTATCAATCATAAACTCATCTACCTCGTTCAGTCTTTCTTAATTTGGATGGATACTATTTATCTAACCTCTCTTCTATTGCTAATCATCTACCTTTAGTTTCAGGAAATATGGACTCTTTTCTTCGTGTTTCTTGATTAAATCTCATTCCTATGCTTTTAAAAGCCAAGAATGCCTGGCCTTCTGGCCCTGGGGTACAGTTCAAAACCCCTTCCTTCTTTGAGACTTCCTCAACCACTGCAGTTTTCAATGTGCTTCTAAATCTGCATCCACAATTGAAAATCAAATTGTATTGACTCATTTCATATAAAATTAGTCCCAATTCAACAAAAAGCTCCTAGAAGGCAAAGACCAGTTCTTTAGCTAAGCTCACTCACAAACTTATTTATGAGTTTAGCAGTGGATAACAGGCTACAGTTGACTCTTATGTAAAATTCTGGTTCTCATCACAAGAAAAAAAATGGTGATGGATGTTAACTAAACTTATTATGGTAAGCATTTCTCAATAAACATATATATCAAATCATTATGTTGTAGTACACCTTTAACAATGCTGTATGTCAATTATATCTCAATAAAAATGGGAGAAATCCCTAGAGGCAACTTCTGTTACCAGTTTCTTGCATCCTTCCTGAGTTATTTTAAGCATATAAAAGCTTCTTACATCTTTTTTTCTTTTCACAAGTAGCATACAAAACACACTTCACTTTGCTTTTTTTCCCCTCGCTTAATATGTCTTGCGGATTATTCAATTTTAGCACATACAGATCTGGGTTTTTTATGGGTCTGGGAGCACCCTCCTTGCTCTGGATTCAAGAATTGAAGATCTAGGGCTTCCCTGGTGGTGCAGTGGTTAAGAATCCGCCTGTCAATGCAGGGGACACAGGTTCAAGCCCTGGTCCGGGAAGATCCCACATGCCACGGAGCAACTAAGCCCGTGCACCACAACTACTGAAGCTCACGAGCCTAGAGCCCGTGCTCCACAACAAGAGAAGCCACCAAAATGAGAAGCCTGCGCACCACAATGAAGAGTAGCCCCCACGTGCCATACTAGAGAAAGCCCGTGTGCAGCAACAAAGACGGACGGACGGACAGATGGAAGGAAGGAAGGAATTGAAGATCTGTAAGAGAAGCAGTTCTCAAAGACATTATGATGAATGAAAGAAGCCTCAGACAAAAGAATACACACTGTATGATTCCAATTCTGTGAAGTTTTATAACAGGGAAAATGAATCTACAGTGGGGACAAAATTAGAACGGTAGTTGCCTGTGGTGGGGTGGGGGTGGAAATTTCTAGGATGGTAATGTTCTATATCTTGATTGGGGTTTGGGTTACACAGATGGGTACATTTGTCAGCACTCAGCAAATATACACTTAAAATTTGTGCATTTTATTTAACTCAAAAAATACATAAAACAAATACTGAGCTCTAGTTAATGATACGCATGCTGAAATGTTTAGGGGTGAAGTATACTGATAATGACAATTTCTTTGAAATACATCAAAAAATAAAACGGACTGGTAGAAAAACAAAAAAAAACGGAGAAAAAATTCTGCCTATTATCTCATTTTAATGTAATGTAATCCCAGGAATACAAATAAACTTACATGCTCCAAATTGTACCATTAAATTAGAAAACCTAGACTTTGCCAAATCCATTTTTCCCTAAGAAACACACTTATGGGAATTCCTTGGCGGTCTGGTGGTTAGGACTCCACGCTTCCACTGCAGGGGGGCACTGGTTCTATTCCTGGTCAGGGGACCTTAGTTCCCCATATGCCGCGCAGCTCGGCAAAACAAACAAACAAACACACACTTATAAGTTCATCACGATGCTTAAAAACAGCATTTAAAATATTTAGTCAAAAGAAATTCAAAATAGCACTGTGAAATTGCACTTATTAAGTCATCTCATTTTTTAAACACAAAGTTTGTTCCTCTATAATGTGATACTAAATCCACCTGTGTTCAATTTTGCCTCAAACGTAACATAAAACTATTCCTGGGGCTTCCCTGGTGGTGCAGTGGTTAAGAATCCGCCTGCCAATGCAGGGGACACAGGTTCAAGCCCTGGTCCGGGAAGATCCCACATGCCGCAGAGCAACTAAGCTGATGCACCACGGCTACTGAGCCTGCGCTCTAGAGCCCCCCAGCCACAACTACCGAAGCCCGTGCGCCTAGAGCCCGTGCTCCGCAACAAGAGAAGCCACCGCAATGAGAAGCCCGTGCACCACAACGAAGAGTAGACCCCGCTCGAAGCAACTAGAGAAAGCCTGCGCGCAGCAGCGAAGACCCAATGAAGCCAAAAATTAAATAAATTCATTAAAAAAAAAAAACTATTCCTGAATCATAGCTACACAATTATACCAAGAGGGCAAATACCACCTGTGTCCTAATGTAAACCTGTGTGACAGAAGCTTACTTTAAATTATGGAAATTACATGCAAACAACAAATGGCATTAGCTGCCTTAATCTCCTGATCAACATCAAGAAAATAACACATTGATACAATTCAGCAAGCTGATTAAATTGCTCTTCTATTTCCAGATACAATTTTGATGTGTGCACAAAAAATAAGCTTATATATTTACAAATAATAAAGATAATATCCATCTTCTCAGAGATTATAAAGATACTTAAGCATTCACATCATACCATCTTGAAAAGTAAAATGAATTTGGCACCAATAAAAAAACTGTAAACGATTCACAGGATTTTAAATACTATTTTAAACATTTTTATTAAAAAAGGAAAAAAAAAAAAGGGACTTCCCTGGTGATGCAGTGGATAAGACTCTACGCTCCCAATGCAAGGGGCCCAGGTTCGATCCCTGGTCAAGAACTGCATGTCACAACTAAGGAACCCACAAGCCTCAACTAAGGAGCCAGCAAGCTGCAACTAAGGAGCCCACGTGCCAAAACTAAGACCCAGCACAACCAAATAAATAAATATTAAAAACCAAACAAAAAAAACACTTGGGGGAATTCCCCAGAGGTCCAGTGGTTAGGACTCTGAGCTTCCACCGCAGGGGGCACAAGTTCAACCCCTGGTCAGGGAACTAAGATCCCAAAAGCCACGCAGCACAGCCAAAAAAAAAAAAAAAAAATGGTTGAAAACGGGAATGAATCAGAGGATCCTGCTTGAAGGGCCTGCCATCGCCCAATCTGAGCATTACACAGCCTTAATGATAAGTAAACAACTATCACAGTAATATCTTAATTGGGCAAGAACTGGCAATGGATGCTAAATCTAAAGAGTGAAAATTTGCTGAGGAACAAGATATTTATAGAGTCTCAAACTATTTTCCCACTTATTAAAAGGAAAATAGTACCTTTAAGTGGAGAACCAGGTGAATACCTTAAATAAGTGATCAAAGTAAACATTACTAATAACGGCATAAACAGACCATCTTATACCTCCTACTGTGATGCACTGAGGACACAAAGTCACTTATGTAGTATCCCTGCCAGAAAAGCATAATCTGAATGTACACAATGAGAAAAGGAAACCTCAAACAGTGACACCCACAAAAATAAATAGCATATACTCTTCAGAAATGTCATATCATAAACAAAAGGAGTGAATGGGTGGGATGTTGGTGTGTGAGTATGTGTGTATAACTGCAGATTAAGAGACTAAAAAGACATAAAACTGAAAGATCCTGGACTGGACCCTGGACCCCCCCGCCCCCAAAAAATTGCTACCAAGGACATTAAGACAACTGGTAAAAATATGAATAAGATCTGTAGATTAGATAATCGTATTGTGTGTTAAATTTCCTGATTTTGAAAACTGCATTGTGCTCATAAATGCATGTTCTTATTCTTAGGAACTACACAGCAAAATATTTAGGAGAAAAGGTCATGATGTCTTGGAACTTACCCTCAAATGGTTCAGAAAAAAATTTCACACACATCTCCAAAGAGAATGATACAGCAAATGTAGCAAGATATTACATTGGTAAATCTGGGTGAAGAGTATGTGGGAGTTCTTTGCACTATTCTTTAAATTTCTCCCAGTTTGAAATTATTTCAAAGTAAAAAGTTAATAAATAGGGGGATAATTCATTTAATTCTTCTGCAAAAATTGGCTGCATTAAAAAGTTATGTTGGGCTTCCCTGGTGGAGTGGTGGTTGGAAGTCTGCCTGCCAATGCGGGGGACATGGGTTCGGGCCCTGGTCTGGGAAGATCCCACGTGCCGCGGAGCAACTGGGCCCGTGAGCCACAATTACTGAGCCTGCGCATCTGGAGCCTGTGCTCCGCAACAGGAGAGGTCGCGATAATGAGAGGCCCGCGCACCACGATGAAGAGTGGCCCCCGCTTGCCGCAACTAGAGAAAGCCCTCGCACAGAAACGAAGACCCAACACAGCCATAAATAAATAAATAAATAAACAAACAAACCCAAAGTTAAAAAAAAAAAAAAAGATACCACTGAAGGGTGAAAACACATTTCAATAAAAACTACATAACCTTAAAAAAAAAAAAAAGGTATGTTTGGGACTTACCCGGTGGCACAATGGTTAAGAATCCGCCTGCCAATGCAGGAGACACAGGTTCGATCCCTGGTTCAGGAAGATCCCACATGCCGCGGAGCAACTAAGCCCGTGTGCCACAACTACTGAGCCTGCGCTCTAGAACTCGCAAGCCAGAACTACTGAGCCCGCACACCACAACTACTGAAGCCCAAGAGCTCTAGGGCCCCCATGCTGCAACTACTAAGCCCGCATGCTGCAACCACCGAAGTCAGTGCGCCTAGAGCCTGTGCTCCGCAAGAAGAGAAGCCACCGCAATGAGAAGCCCGCACACCGCAACAAAGAGTAGCCCCTGCTTGCCGCAACTAGAGAAAGCCCACTTGCAGCAACGAAGACCCAACGTACCCAAAAATAAAAATAAATAAAAAGTTATGTTTAACAATTCATGAAACTTTGAAATGTGTTTATTTCCTCATACCTACACTAAAATCATCAAACATGAGGGTATTTTAGCAAAAGAAAAAGAAAAAAATCTGCCTATCAGCTTTTTACAAGTCTTTTAAAATGAGGGAAAAAATGACACAGAGAA
This sequence comes from Eschrichtius robustus, assembly GCF_028021215.1. NCBI lineage: Eukaryota > Metazoa > Chordata > Mammalia > Artiodactyla > Eschrichtiidae > Eschrichtius > Eschrichtius robustus. Next base: position 22,800,097 of record NC_090826.1, on the reverse strand, counting down.
GATTCTAACACAAGGACCGTTATTTTAACCACTTTGGGACATTGAAACCTTTTAGGTTTCCATAAAAGACTTCTCTTACAGCAGGTCTCTTCTTTCACTTTTGTGGCTACTTCCTATTACCACTGGGAATTCCACTAAATTGCTTTGACAATTTATGGTCAAAAGACTTCACTTGTCAGATGTATTTATTAACATTTCTAATTAACCAGTCCTACCTTGGTAATGTTTAATAAAGAAAAAGCTGGGGTTGGGAGGGTGGGGGACAGAAGAATGATGACAAGATACACAATAAAAGGAAAGAGCAGCAGAACACATAAAAGCAAGCTGGGACCTCCAACGGGTCCAAGTCCCAGCTGGAACTGCCATAAACACAACATGCATTTGTCTCTTGTTGGACACTCCAGCTTTTATACATGAAGATGCTACTAACCCACCGTAGCAGGGGATGTGGTGCAGCAAACTGGCTTTCCCCGTGGTGGTGGTGGTGTCATGTTGCAGCCTACCCACCACCTTTTTTAACCTAGTGCCATGTGCAAGGTAGCTACAGTTGAGATCTGTGGTAGCAACAGGCTGGACTGGCTAGTCTAGGTTAAGCTTCTGCATAAGATCCTCAAACACAAACACAAAATTAATCATAAAGTCCCAGTTAGCCAAAAAACAGGCCAAATGCTAAAAGGAAGGGAAGAAGCATTCCTAAAGCTTGAGGATACTGTGATGGTAATAAAGAATAAAGGAAAACAGCAGAGCAAGATTTTACTGAATTCACACCTCATCACAAAATTCTCACTAGGACATTCATCCTAATCTTTAAATCAGTCCAAAATCTCATTGTTCATTGTTCAATGAAAAGACTAAAGAAAAAAATTTTTACAAAATAAAAATAAAGATATTAACTAAGAACGTATAAACCAGAGGAAGAAGTTTCTAGGCCTCAATATCTGGTCTGTCACTTAAACAACTAGAGGTTAATACTCACCATTCATCCATCACATCTTAGTCCCTCCTCACCTTACATCTATAACTGTAAAATGCAAAAGTTCATCTCTAGAGGAAATATCCTAAAAGCCACAAGGTGGCAATGTTACTTAAAGTCTGCACATTTGAAATCTCTTCCTACGATATCTGCTTAATTTTTCCTCTATTTAGCTTAATATCCTTTCTCATTTCTACTACCACCCCTCTCCCCACTTTGAAGTGGGCCATAAAACACAACAGGCACACATATATTTGTTGGATATAATTTTATTAACTTTAAAGTCTGAAGTCTACCCCTCAAATAAAATTTACTTAATAGCCCTCAAGTAAGTTTTCTTATATCCCCATGGTCCCTGATAGAAAAGAACACAAATTTCAGGGTCCCTGGCTGAAAATAAGACAATGCTTACATAGGTTAACATGAAAAAATAGGATTATACTAATATGACTTTCAACGCTTTACATGGCTTATGAAATCAATCTTTTTTTGGCGGGGCGGGGGCGGGCTGTGCTGCAAGGCCTGTGAGATCTTAGTTCCCTGACCAGGGATTGAACCCGGAGCCACGTCAGTGAAAGCGCGGAGTCCTAACCACTGAACTGCCAGGGAACTCCCTGATCAATCTTAATAGTCTCTGATGTTATGAATATATGAGTTATATATATATATATATATATATATATATATATATATATATTCCCTCCCTTTTAAGATTTTCTAGGTGTAGAAATGGACACTTACTTGAAATAAATTTCTGGGAACTGGCATAGGAGCACCAGGATGAAGTAAATGCATTTAACTAATAACCTTTCCTACCATCAAATTCTTTTCCAAGACTGTTAGTAGCTGAACTCCTATATACATTTCACTAACAAGGTCAGAAGTAAAAGCCTGGATAATCTACTATTTTCAGGCCCTGAATCATAAGTCTTAACTAGTAACAGAACAAAGGGTAAGACAGATACATTAAAATATTTTCAGTTATTCTTTGAATCACTCCTTGGCTCTCCAGGAAGAGCTACATTTGAACAAAAACTAATTTCACAATAAAATCAATTTCTGAAAGCACTTCAGAATACAGTTAAGCAAATAAGGTTTTTTAATAGCCTGTCAGTCAAATTCCCCCCCCCCACTCCCAGCGTTTGACAGTAAGTTCAGAAAGAATGAAGCAATCACTAAATATGCTTTCCAGCTATCTGATAAATGATATAAACTCCAGTTCCACCTTCAAAAATTTCCAGTCGAACCATCCTCAACACCTCCATTAATACCTCTCTAGTCCAAGCTACTGTAACCTCTCAATAGGACTTTGCCACAAACTCCTTTTAACTGATCTCCCTTTCAGTCTTGTGCCCTCCTCAGTCTATTCCAAGGGTGGGACCCCAAAATGGAAACTCAGTAGCATTATTAAGTACCATGCCAAAAGTTACTGAAGAATGTGATAACTGATGTAAAATAAACGAAGGTGTATTTATGTGTACATACACATTTATATGCCTGAGATTATGGATCACAATAATCACTCATAAAAGACCTGTATGCAAGTACTTCACTCGTATATATACATTTAATCCTAACAACCCAGTAAGTTTTTTCCCCCATTTTCATAAAATACTGAGGCTCAGAAGTTTACTTGCTCAAATCACTGATAGTGGCAGATATGACACCATCTTCTGAACTCCTAGCCTTTTCAATACTATGCTAACAAGAAAACAGAATCTAGGACTCATGCTTATTAATAATATCAACCTAGTGTATACCCACACCTAAATTTTTTTAAAGGCCCATCATACGTAATATACTTAATAGAATAATAGAATCCCTTCCCACATCCCAAAAAACTAATTACCCTTAAAAATCAGTTAACAGGCTTCCCTGGTGGCACAGTGGTTAAAAATCCGCCTGCCAATGCAGGGGACACGGGTTCGGGCCCTAATCCGGGAAGATCCCACATGCCGCGGAGCAACTAAGCCCGTGAGCCACAACTACTGAGCCTGCGCTCTAGAGCTCGCAAGCCACAACTACTGAAGCCCGCGCGCCTAGAGCCCGTGCTCCACAAGAGAAGCCACTGCAATGAGAGGCCCGCGCACCGCAACGAAGAGTAGCCCCCACTCACCACAACTAGAGAAAACCCGCGCACAGCAACAAAGACCCAATGCAGCCAAAAATAAATAAAATAAAATATATAAATTAAAAAAAAAAATCAGTTAACATCTTCGGGCAACTTCAGGATGGATAGTGGCCACTAAATCTTATTGCTTAACAAATTATCTAACAACTCTCAACAATGTGCTCACAAAAAGGAAGATACAATAAAATAATGTAAAACTTAAAACATTACAGCCTCTTAGAAGTAGCCATAATGTCTCTGAGGAGTAGATTACAACAAGTAACACGGAGGATATTCAGCCAAAGACATCAGCACCTTTTAATGAACAAACAATACAGGCAGTTCACTAGAGGCTCATAATATTGATAGCTGATGAAAAATACTACTCAAAAGACCCTTTCAGCCTTAAGGTAGGCCACAGTATAAAAAGGTACAGCCAGACTTTTCAGACACATGTGAATTCTAACATTGCTTCTAAAGATGAAGTCTTTTTTGACCCAGAAATATGGCAGTTCCATATGGTTCTGATTAATATTTAATAAAAATGAACTCAACATCTCAAAAAAAAAAAAAAGATGAAGTCTTGAGACTAGCAGGCAGAGACTGGAAGGAGGACTACAGAGCAAAGGAAGAAACTTACAGGAAAAATAAGCATGAGGAATTTGAGGTGGGGGACATACAAAACACTACCTAATGACATTTATAATTTAAATACAAGCGAATCACCTATAGAGCTGGTAAAATGCAGATTCCAAGCCCTCAACTCCAAAGGTGCCCACTCAGTAGGTGAGGAAGGACAAGAATCTGCAATGTAAGTACTCTCAGATGGTAACCTGTACAAACTGGGAAACTTCTCTTCAACTGCTTCTAATCCTTTTAAGAAATACCTAGGCAGCTTACTAAATAAAATTTCAGTTTAGTAAATCTGGGGGTAGACCTAGTTATCAGTATTTTTGTAAATACTTTCCAGGTGACTCAAAGTTTGCTTTAAATTGTTGTTACCGTTTTTTTGGAATTTACACTCTGAAGCTCTCACACCACGTCCACCCTGCTCCCCTCCCCACCCCTTTGCAGGCTTATGGACTGCAAGTAAGGTAACATTTGTCATAAATAATTTTGAATTACCCAAGAACTTGTCTAGGGTTCTAGTTCTGCCACTAAAATGAGGTAATCTTGCAGTTTGTGTACAAAAAGAGTTAGGTAGCCTAAAACCTTCCCACTCAATTTTATAACCTTCCAGAGTAATTATTCAGAACCATTTGTGTTCTCCCTTACTCTTGCTGCCTGTCATTAGCAGCAACTCTCACAAGGTTAGGTAGAGTAGATCCAATTTGCTCCCTCTTGATGCTTGTGATGAGGGAGTTTTAAACCTAAGTGCTTAAATAAAGGTTTAAGTTTCAACCAATTATGCTCTCCTCATATACCCAACGAAGAGTTGACTGACTACAGGTATTAGTAGATAACAGAACATTGCAGTTAGTTATTTTAAATGATAAATGTGAAGATGCAGCGAGGCCTAAGAACAGAAAAGCTTTGGGGCAAAACGAATTCCAGCTCTTCTACAACCTAGCTAGTGATCTTAACAAAATTATTCCTTTTTGAATCTCAGTTCCCTAACTGAAAAATGAAGATAATCTTGGGGACTCCCTGGCGGTCCCGTGGTTAGGACTTGGAAACTTCCACTGCAGGGGGCCCGAGTTCGTCAGGGAACTAAGATCCCGCAAGCCAAGCAGTGGGGCCAAAAAAAAAGAAGAAAAAGGAAGATAATCTTATTCTACAGGATTGTTACAAGGGATCAGAGGTAAGATATGGAAAGTGCCTTATGCACAAGCGCAAAAAATGGCTGAATATCGGTAAATACCTGAAGTATTAAGGGGGAAAAGCAGGATAAAATACTACATAGAATATGATTGTAATTGTATAAACCACTAACTTGTGTCGGAAAATAAGCCAAAATGATGAGTGGTTTTGTCAGGGTAGAGGAACTATGAGCGAGTTTTCTTTCATTTTCTCCACACTTTTATAATTTGGTTATTACAATGAAAAACAAATGCAAACGGAAAATTTGCAAATGCTAATATAAAATTTGCACATTGCAAATTCTTTTTAACATGCAAACAGTTTAAAAGCTCTATATGCTATCTATACCCTGACTGCCCAAAAGGTCCACATGAAGTCAAAAGCTTACATATAAGTCTACCTTTTCTAAATGGCTTCACATATTACACAAGTGATCTGTCCAAATTTTTAGCTCTGACACATGTAGCAGAGTATTAAATATCTCATAAGAACCACCAGGTATTACAACAGCAGTAAATGCAAATGAGTTGGAAAGAGCAACTGCCTGCCTCTTCCCGCTCCCCACATACCCAACAGCTTAAACTTGAAGGTTTAGCCATTTTCTTCCTTCATCTTTCTTTCCACAATCTTTTCCTATATACATCCTTCCAGACCCAACTCAAAACCAGTCTTCCATAAAAATGACTCAACTCTGGTCTTGCTATTCTTTTCTTCTGTACTTGGTCTCATCCTGTAAAATAAGCACTTCAATACCCACTATCCTATACTGTTTCACTTGTATCTCCTCCCTATGGCTAACTGGAGTTAAATCAGTTCAATTAGGAATTGCTTATTCAGCAAGGGATGAAAAGCATTAGGGCACACTACTGAGCTAGTTGTTAGTCTATACTGTCTAGTTGTTATAACTAGAAAAATTTGCTCTGGAGGAGGTGGCAGCAGGTTGCAAATTTAAATTGAATTACCTGCTTCTGTGGAGAAAGGCAGAAAGGATGATCTGAGCCTACCACACTCTCCTTCCTCATTTGCAGACTTGCAGATTTCAATGGTGAAGAAAGAGATCTTTTGTTTTCCCTAATTCAGGGAACAGAGCTTTTTCTCCTTCTCTACATGAAACTCCTATATAGTGCAGGAGTCAGTCCTTTATCATACAGTTCCTTAAACTAAAGTAGTCAAAGCCAATGCTGTAGCATCCCCAGCTGCTGTGAGATGTTTTTCTAATCCCTCCCTTCCTCCAAGACTCAATAACCAATACACCTAAATGAGATGCTGAAGCTGCAGATTCCTTACATTTCTTCAATTTCAAAATAGATCTCCCCACCCCCGACTCCACCTCCATGCACCATTACTCCATTTTTTGAAAAATTCCTGTCATCCTGTGGGTTCCAAATTATGCTTCATAGAGGAGATGCTTCGAAGATCACCCAGGGAAAAACAGAGAGCTGAGCATGTGAAATTAGCCATTCATGGGGTTCTGAGTAAGGTTTTGTTTTGAGGAGAAAAAAAAAATTCCACTTTTGAAACTGAAAGTTTGAACTGTCACAGGACTAATCTTTACCTCTGGCAGGTAAGCAGAATGGTTCACATCTGAGTAATTCTTGATTTAAACTATTCAGAGTAAATACTAAATGATTCTAGAATCGCTAACTAACCCTTGTCCCAAAATGTTTAAGTTTGGAAAAACGGCAGTCCCCTCTGGATCAATCTTTAGCCATAGCAAAAACAGAATACTGACATTTTTTAACACCCAACTGCATTTCAGACATTGTTATATGGTCTAATTCACCAAAACAGCCCGTACTAACTAAACAGAAGCTGGTCTTACTTCATTAAATCTCTTAAAGACTTGGAACAGACAGCTTAGAAAACTTCACAGGTTGTGAAGGGCTGGAACACTATAGAAACAACAAATGCACAGTCTGTTGAATGATGTGTGGAGACCAAAACCTTCAAACCCCTAACAAAGCACTCTCATGTTACTTTTATTCAGATAGTTGTTGGCATTTGCAGTCATCTGCTACCTCTCTACAGTCTCTGAATAAGTTGATTATACCCCACTGCTTGAAATTCTACTCAAGATATAGCCCTTTCCTTGTTCTCTTTCTAAAGCTCCAACTACTCCCTCTCAAACCCTTTCATTTGGTCCCTCTTTAATCCATCCTTTAAATTGTGTTATTGCTGGGGGTTCTTTCTTTGGCCCTCTTCTCTCAATGCACGTTGGCTCTGGAACCGCACCGAAGTAGAACACCAGCTCTGCTTTCTTAGTTTGGGCAACTGTGCAAAAGAATGTACTTTTTTCTGTGCTTCAGCGCCTTCATCTGTAAAACTAAGATAGCTGTACATACCTCACAATGATAGAATTAAATGAAAACTTACATAAAAATATGTATTCGGGGACTTCCCTGGTAGCACAGTGGTTAAGAATCCACCTGCCAATGCAGGGAACACGGGTTCGATCCCTGTCCCGGGAAGATCCCACATGCCTCAGAGCAACTAAAGCCCGTGTGCCACAACTGAGCCTGCGCTCTACAGCCTGTGAGCCACAACTACTGAGCCCACGTGCCACAACTACTGAAGCCCATGAGCCTAGAGCCCATGCTCTGCAACGAGAAGCCACCACAATGAGAGGCCCGCACAGAACAAGGAGTAGCCCCTGCTCACCACAACTAGAGAAAGCCAGCACACAGCAATGCAGAAACAACGCAGCCAAAAACAAATAAATTTATTTTTTTAAAAATGTATTCAGGGCCTTCCCTGGTGGCGCAGTGGTTGACAATCTGCCGGCCAATGCAGGGGACACGGGTTCGAGCCCTAGTCTGGGAAGATCCCACATGCCGTGGAGCAACTGGGCCCGTGAGCCACAACTACTGAGCCTGTGCGTCTGGAGCCTGAGCTCCGCAACAAGAGAGGTGGCGATAGTGAGAAGCCCACGCACCGCGATGAAGAGTGGCCCCCACTCGCCGCAACTAGAGAAAAGCCCTCACACAGAAACAAAGACCCAACACAGCCAAAAAATAAATAAATAAATGTAGTCATTTAAAAAAAAAAAAAGTACTCAGGACAGGTGCATATTAGACACTACAAAATGAGCAATAATTTCAGCCATTATTTTTATTACCAATATTCTTGAAGAATCTTAAACTCGTCCATGCCTTTACCTATACTGAGAGCTGGAAACTCCCAAATTTCTATCAACAGATCTCTCCTGAGCTCCAGATCCTACTATCACCTTTCTGTCCTACAAGCACCCCAAATACTATTTCCAAAAGCCAACACATCTCCAAACCCTAACCTGTTGCTCATCCCATATTCTCTAAGTTTTTTTTAAATAACTAATCAGTAAATATTTCTACCGCATTTTTCAACTGTAACTTCCCCATTCCCACTATCATGATACAGGCTCTCACTGTCTTTCTCCCAACTATAGTAAAAAACCCTCATTTGGTCTTTGAGTCACTTACACCTCTCTCCTCATTTAATAGATGACTTTAGGTAAGTTTCTAACCTGAGCTTCCATTTTCCTACCTATAAATATGGGATACTGCCTCCCGGAGTTGGTGTGGGGATTAAAGTAAAACTATGAAAGTACCTAACAAAGTCAGTGCTCAGTAAGTATTTCATCCTTCCCATCCTCTAAACTGTCACTCTACACTGACTATCCTCCCTTACAATCTAAAAACATAAGTACAGGATAAAAATCCAAAGCCCTTCTTATACTAGGCCCAACCAACCTCTCCAGTTTTATCACTTATTCTTTCCATATTAAACTTCTCATTTCACAAGACCCAGTTTTCTATCTGGCAAACTCCACATATCACACAGTGGTCCATGGGCTTTGGGACTAGACAGAGACTGTGGCTTTGGGTGGAGTTCCAACATATTTTCATTTATTGATACTAATGACTTAAAGACAAAAGTGAAATAACAAAAACATATGTCAGAACTTCACTGGCTTGTCAATTTGAGCAACTTCCTTGCTAAACTGGATAATAATTTTCAAATTCTGGAAGACTAATTCCTCAAATTTTGTTTTATTCAAAATATGTCAGGGATAGAGACATGACACACTTAAGTTTAATCTGCATTAAGGGAATTCCCTGAGTGGTTAGAACTCTGCTCTTCCACTGCAGGGGGCACGGGTTCAATCCCTGGTCGGGGAACTAAGATCCCACATGCTTTGTGGCAAATCTGTATTAATATTTTCTCCATCCCTTTAAGTCTAGACAATCAACAAAAATCAAGTCCTGATCTGTACATAGCATCTGCCAATTTCCGCGGTGTCAATAACATGGCTGACCTCAAACTACCAATGGAATACAGGAATACAGTGGGGCTGAGAAGACGTGTAATAGCACAATATTATATATGGACACAGACATAATAACTTCAAGAGTGATGAATTTAAATATTATGGTTTAATGGTAATCATAATGGTATTCTAAGTTTATATAGTTTAACTATAACATATTTCTAACTAGTTTACAATGTAATTCAATGTAAATAGAAAGGCATTTAAAATACCTTTTTTGGGCTTCCCTGGTGGCGCAGTGGTTAAGAATCTGCCTGCCAATGCAGGGGACACGGGTTCGAGCCCTGGTCTGGGAAGATCCCACATGCCGCGGAGCAACCAAGCCCGTGAGCCACAACTACTGAGCTTGCGCGTCTGGAGCTTGTGCTCCGCAACGGGAGAGGCCACGACAGTGAGAGGCCCGCGCACCGCGATGAAGAGAGGCCCCCGCTCGCCGCAACTGGAGAAAGCCCTCGCACAGAAACGGAGACCCAACACAGCCAAATATAAATAAATAAATAAATGAATAAATAAATTTATTAAAAAAAAAAATACCTTTTTTTTTTTTTTAAATTTAATTAATTTATTTATGGCTGTGTTGGGTCTCAGTTTCTGTGCGAGGGCTTTCTCTAGTTGCGGCAAGCGGGGGCCACTCTTCATCGCGGTGCGCGGGCTTCTCACTATCGCGGCCTCTCTTGTTGCGGAGCACAGGCTCCAGATGCGCAGGCTCAGTAATTGTGGCTCACGGGCCTAGTCGCTCCGTGGCATGTGGGATCTTCCCAGACCAGGGCTCGAACCCGTGTCCCCTGCATTGGCAGGCAGATTCTCAACCACTGTGCTACCAGGGAAGCCCCTAAAATACCTTTTAATACAATGTATTTAATTTTTAAGTTTATGCAATTTGTTTAATAACGACTGTGTTTAACAACTAGCTTGCTAAAATTCTTGAAAGCTAAACAACTGGCTCACATTTAGCTAGCTCTAGCACATTATTGGACTTGGACATTGAAATACCAACTCCACCACTTGTTAGCTATGAGACCTTGTATAAATAACCTCTTTGAGCCTGCTTCCTCATCTAAAATATGAGAACGATACATTAGATGAGATAGCTAAACTTTTATGTATACCATGTGCCAAGCACTGTGCTATCATTTAAGTGCTGATTACCCAATTACTCATTCTATTTGATATAGATCAAATGTTGTTCCCCCATGAAGACTTTCTTAATTTCCCCAAATTTATCACTTCTCCAGAAAGCCAAAATATTTCTTCATCCCTCTATTACAGCCCTTATCTCATATTTTATCCATGTTGTTGTCCGCCTAACAACACTGTCTGGTCCTAAGCCAAAGATGGTGCCTTGTTTATCTGTTCTATCCTAGCAATTAACACAAACATTTGGGGGCTTCCCTGGTGGTCCGCCTGCCAATGCATGAGACACGGGTTCAAGCCCTGGTCCAGGAAGATCCCACATGCCGCGGAGCAACTAAAGCCCGTGGGCCACAACTACTAAGCCTGTGCTCTAGAGCCAGCGAGCCACAACTACTGAAGCCCGTGCTCTAGAGCCCGCGAGCCACAACTACTGAGCCCGTGGGCCACAACTACTAAAGCCCGCATGCCTAGAGCGCGTGTTCCCAACAAGAGAAGCCACCACAATGAGAAGCCTGTGCACCACAGTGAAGAGTAGTAGCCCCCGCTCGCCACAACCAGAGAAAAGTCCGCGTGCAGCAACAAAGACCCAATGCAGCCAAAAATAAAATAAAATAAAATAAATTTAAAAAAAAAAACACAAACATTTGTTGAAAGATGGATACAAACAAAGGGCATGCTTCAAAGAGATCCAAATTCAGTATCACCTATTCTCTTTTGGTTCTCCTTTAACAAGGCTACAGAAAGGCATTTTATCCACAAAGCAAGGAAGGTGGTGAGTAATACAAATAGAATTCCCTCAACCCTACTGGCAGAAAAACAAGTAAATTTATCTGCAAGACAGAAGAAGACATAGATGGCCTTAGAATTTTACAAAACGTTCAGGTTTGCCATCCTGATTAAAACAGGATGCTCACTCACTAGTTCTGAAGAAGCAATTTAAAACAGTGGTGGAGTGAAGTAATGTTAAATGGAAAGAACAGTACTGCATGGTCATTTCCTAAAGATTTAATAGTAAGAAAACAATATATTTGGCTAAAGTGATGTTTCTTTCTTTTCTGATTTTTGTATCACTAAAACTTGGATATTTAAAATTTTTTTCTAAAGTTGAAAATGGAGCCAAGATGATTACCTCAAACATTTGTAAACAAGGGACTAAATGCCCAAATTAAAGGGTTAGGAGGAAAAAGATGGCTGTAAGGAAAAAAAAAACTTCCTTATATAAAGAGAAATATTACTTGTGCCAACACTACAGGAAAACTAGATTTTTTTTTTTTTAAAGGAAACATTTCTCAAGTAATCACTTCTATGTTCCTTTGCTAAGTCTTTATTACATTTTAGGTAATAATTTTTTTCATTAATACACAGTAAATATATTAATAACTACCCAAACACCTGATCTATACTAAGATTCACTGAGAATCCACAAATCCTATCTGTCATCTATCTCCTTCTGTTCTCAAGTCCTTTCTTATGTTTTATATGTAATTAGTATTTAGGTCAGAAATTATAAAACACAAACAAAAATAAGGTCTTACTAAAAAGACCTGTTTTGTACCATCAATTCCTCTCCATGAACCTCAAATGTTATCTTGGGCCACCTAATCCTCTTTTACTCCTCGGTTTCTCTGATCTAAACTACCTCATGTGTGAATCTTCTCTACAATTTACCTAATAAAAGTTCTTTTAGTCTCTTCTTGAAACCCTCCTGTGACTAAGACTCCATTTTTAGAAAGTTCCCCCTTTATTTACAAAAATCTCCCTCCCTATAACCTTTACCTATTGGTTCCAGTGCTGTCACTAGCATGAAGAATCATTTGATAACAGCTATCATATTCCCCTTATAAATCATCTCTACTAAGCTAAACACTACTATGAGAAATAAGATAACATGTATAAAGCACATTGCAGGAAGAAATGAGCTATATATATACAGTAATGATACCTATTATTACAAAGTACTGGTTCACCTTTACTTCTACAAGTTTCCCATTGCCTTTCACTGAAGGTTACATCAAGGACCTCCACCATCCTAACTCAAATTAGACCTTACTCCTCATTCTCTTAAACTCTAGTACTTTTTTTTAAGCCAACTTTGTATCTCTCTCAGTAGATTCCTTCTATATCCAACTAACTGCATAAACATTTCATTTAACTCCCTTTTCCTAATCTAATCTCCAAACTTCCCTTCCTGGAAACCCATTCCACAAACTCCAATTAGACTTTTCTTGAACTGTACAGGAATTCCTATTCCAACCTATTATCTCTACAGTGTTATTACCAATACAGATTTGGGCTGTTCTGAACCATGTTCACTCTTCTCAAAACACCTCTGGCTATCTTCTATACATCTTCCAAGGCTCAGCTCAAGAGATCACTTCTTCAAGGATTCTTCTATGATCAATCAACCCACAGCCCAAGCTGGGTTAGGCAATCTTCAAGCTTCCAAACTGGCACCTTGTGCATACCTTGAGAAAACACTTTTCATTTTGTATTGTTACTTGTCACTTATATAAGGCTGCCTGACAATACATTCGTGGTTTCTCTGTAGTGTCTAGCACACAGTAAAGCTGTTCAAAGAAAAGATAAATAACTTCATCTCAATTCTTAAACACCATAATAAATTTTCAGTATGTCCAAACACACTCCAAGTCACCATTTTTAGGTCTTCTGCTTGAAAATCAGAATAATCCTAAAGGTAAAGAAATCCTGCTATTCTCACTTAATAGCAATGAAATTTTTAAAAACATACACCTTAAGCTGTTGTCACTATAGTAATATTTTCTCTAGGTCTGTCTCTCCTAAATCTCCCCTTAGCTTTCCAGTTATTCAGAAAAATCTTTACCCAAGTGCCTGATTGAGTCTAATGTTGGGCTAGACTTTAAGAGAATTACACAGCCCTCAGTCTCCCCTACTAGACTATCTTATTTTTACCTAGAGTTAAAAAGCTAGAAAGATAAGACAAAACTAAACCAACTAGGGACTTCCCTGGTGGCACAGTGGATAGGACTCCGCACTCCTAATGCGGGGGGCCTGGGTTCAATCGCTGGTCAGGGAACTAGACCCACATGCATGCTGCAACTAAGAGTTCGCATGCCACAAATGAGGAGCCCGCGTGCAGCAAACTAAGGAGCCCTGGAGCCACAACTAAGGAGCCTGCCTGCTGCAACTAAGACCGGGTGCAACCAAATAAATAAATATTGGGGGAAAAAAAAAAAAACTAAACCAACTATTTTATGAAGTTTATTTAAAAAAAAAAAATCACTAATGCAGGGAGTAACTCTCCCTTTATGCCCCACTATTTCAAAGTTGAGACAGAGGAAAAGATTAACTAACTGCCATCATCTTCTGAATAGCTGACAGTAATACTCAACAACAACAACAAAATTTTAAGAAAAAAGCTCATATGGCAATATATAGCACCAGCAAGACCTTCAAAAACATACATCCTTTGACGCAGCACTTAAGGATAGGTATGAATCAATATTTATATCTTAGGATGTTTACAACAGTGTTACTTTAGCTGGAAAAAACATTATAAAGAAGCTGACATATTCAGTAATGGGGACTGGTAAATTACAATAAATTTTTGATAGAATACTATGAAGCCATCAAAAGTGATGTCACAGCTATATACACTAATATGTATAAAATAGATAACTAATAAGAACCTGCTGTATAAAAAAATAAATTCAAAAATTTTTTAAATAAAAGTGATGTCACAGGGCTTCCCTGGTGGCTCAGTGGTTAAGAATCCACCTGTCAATGCAGGGGACACGGGTTCGAGCCCTGGTCCGGGAAGATCCCACATGCCACGGAGCAACTAAGTCCGTGCACCACAACTACTGAGGCTGCGCTCTAGAGCCCATGAGCCACAACTACTGAAGCCCACGAACCTAGAGCCCATGCTCCTCAACAAGAGAAACCACTGCAATGAGAAGCCTGCACACCACAAGGAAGAGTAGCCCCCGCTCGCAGCAACCAGAGAAAAGCCCGCGCACAGCAACACAAACCCAACGCAAACAAAAATAAAATAAAATTTTAAAAAGTGATGTCACAGAAGAAATAACAAGTAGAGGAAAGTTCTAAATAAATGCAGAAAGCAGTTTACAAAATAGTATCTGAAGTATACAACAAAGTAAACGAAGTCACTAAAATTTGCTGGAAGTGTCAAGCCAGACAGATCCAAAATATCCAAGCCAGACAGATCTTGAAGGTTCTATGGTATTGAATTAGATCATGTGACAGAACAAGGCAAAAATGGCTGTAGTTCTGCTTCAGTGTGTTCTGCCAAGCAACATGCCCAATCACGGAACTTTAGAACAGCTGTGACATCATTTTCAGGATGATAAGTATTTCCCTACTGACTGAGTTTCCATTTGGCTGAAAGATTTTTTCAATCTTGTAAATAATACCAAGGCACATATACAAACACCCCACTTAAGGGAGTCAATGCTTCAATGAGCTATCAGTCCTATTATCATGACACTTGTTTTGTCTTGGAAGCCTAATAAAAACTGGAAGAACAGTTTACAGTCAGTTATGTAAGGATGTTAAAGGGTAACAGTGGGCAACACAGGAGTAAGGCAATACTGACTGAAAGGGTAGCTGGGTTTGGAGGCAATCATAGGGACCTTCCAGAAACCCCAGCAAGCTCTTCTTAAAGAAAGTAAACTAAAAAGTAATCTGACACAAGTATAATTGAAGCTTTTAAGTTTTTACTTTTGGTGGTTTGTTCACCAGCCTCAGAAAAATTAGGATACTCATACATCAAAAGTCTTTACAGAACTGTTTTAAGAAAGAGCCATTAGTTAGCTTAACAAAGACCCTAAACCTTGATTATTATCACACTCACTGAAAACACAAGGCTAGTCAATGAATCTTACACCTACTTATGAAGTTTTATCATTCACTGAACCACTCAAGTGAATTTAATACAAATATATACTTGATTAAAAGTGCACACAAATTAACAATCCTCAGACTTGCTACTTCACTTTTAAACACAAGCTTCCCCACTAGTTCTAACAAATACAAATTTATCCTAGCGGCTATGCTGCACATTCCAAAAAATATTCCTACCTTTGCCTTCCTGCTTTTAAATCACAAGATGTAGGACAGAACTTTGCAGATGAAAGTAAGCAGACTCTTAATATGCGACAAATATTATGCATATTTCAAGTAGTTAAACCAAGCACCTGGATGCCCCTCACACACGTTAATAATCTGCTATGCCACTACATGATGCCTAAAAGGCCACAGCCTCCTTCCTTGTTCCTCTAGAAACAGAAGCCTGTGAAGACATCTTTAGAGCCTTTCAGATGTTTGGCAAAAATAATCAAATATCTTTTTTCTATAGATTCTGGAGGATTTTAAGTTAAACTGTTAAACTCTGGGAAAGGGAAGAGTTTAAAGAACTAAACAGTACCAAGTTTTTTCTAACAGCCAAATTTCCAGTAATCTGGCTCTATCTCCCCAATACTTTCAGCATCACTGACAAGTATATCTCTACACACTGGAAGATAAAAGAGTCAACCATACTGGGCTTCCCTGGTGGATCAGGGGTTAAGAATCCGCCTGCCAACGGAAGGGACACGGGTTCGAGCCCCTGTCCGGGAAGATTCCACATGAAGCGGAGCAACTAAGCCCGTGTGCCACAACTACTGAGCCTGTGCCCTAGAGCCCGCGCGCCTAGAGCCCAGGCTCCGCAACAAGAGAAGCCACTGCAATGAAAAGCCCACTCACTGCAACTAGAGGAAGCCCGCAAGCAGCAACGAAGACCCAATGTAGCCAAAAATAAAATAAACATCCTGCTTTAGTTAGACAACTATGGACCTCTGATTCTGTGTTATGGAGGTCAAGAATCTACCAGAGCAAACTTACTCCTTTGAGCAGTCCTCCTCCCACTGCTCAAAGGAGTAAGTCTTTATAGAGGCATAACAAGTGCCTCAGGTCCTAGATCAATTACATAAGATCCCTATGAATTAATGACAAATTCAAGGAAAATGTATTTACATTAAGTCTGTTAGGTTTTGTTTATTTTGCATCTGAAGCTAACCACTCAGGATTCTATCATTAATATATACATATGTTTTAAAAACATTTTCTCCTTGTCATTATCTTTTCACCTACTTCCTATACTTCAATATGTCTAACTTCTGGATAATATGATCTGCGCCAACCAGTATTTTATCATTTTCTTATGGTCCTAGAGTTTACGCTCAATACATGGGATCAAGCATTACCAACCCTTTCAAATAAATTCAACTCTTTACTTTGGAACTATTCCCTATCACTCTGTCCAAGATTCCCACTTGTTACAGAGGAAACGAGAAAGTGAATCTTTAGGAATACAACCAAATGTTAAGAGCAAGAGGCCAGCTTTTTCGGATGATCTGCTTTCCAAGTTTTATATAATTACCTTTTCTAATGGGAAAAAGATTTTGAAAAAAGTGATTAAGCAGAACACTACAAAAGATAGAAGCAAGGAAGAAAGGTCTGAAAAACATCCTCTTAACACTGCCAGTTGTCAGCAGGCAGGCAGAAAAGAAATGTCAGGGCTTGGTGACACACCAACTCTTGTAAATAACCACAGTACCCCAGCAAGGCCAAAAGTTAATTCCAACAGAATCATCTTTTTCTCTGCCACACTACAGCCTCAATCTTTTCCTACTTTCATTTCTACGTTTCTACCACTTCAATTATTCCCTTTGCGTTTTCTTCAGACTCATTCTTCACCTCTTTCTGCATCATGTTAAGCCAGTTTCTCTACGGTTGTTTCTGCTTTCCTTTAACTTAAGTCCACATTTCTGCCCTCCATTAATGTTCCCACATTCTTTCACACTAAGGTTCAAATAATAAGACCAATTATCCTCCATTAAGGCTTGAACTGTTAAGTGATACTTATGTTATTTACAAAGCTTTTATTAATGGTTACCGGTATAATACCTCTCCTGTTCTCTCTAGTTCCTTCCCCTTCCCTTACAGTCTTAAGAAGGGTAAGCTGGTTACCTTTTTAACACTTTCTTCTTCCTCTTGGCGTTTCTCATAGTGTGAGAAGTCATCAAAAATGGAAGTGGTGTGCTTGTAGCTGGCTATGATTTTCAACACCTGCTTAGCCTTTTCCAGAGGCACTTCCTGAGTGTCCCTGGAGTTGGTCACTGGTTTATTCTCGTTGTTCTCTAGGCGAATGTGTCGCAACTGGCTATTGGGAACGTCCTTCACAAAAATCCACCTGACATCAAAACGACCCTTCCATTTGTCCTGGGACCACACACCTGCACATGTGTTGTAGTCCACAGCAGATTTCATTTCTGCAACGCCACAGAAGTGTCCACTGCCGTTGACACTGAAAAGTAAGTAAACGGGGCCCTTCCCGTTCATGGAGCGATAAGCAGCATCCAGTCTCTTGTTCCCATGCTCTGTGCTGCACCAGATATTATACTTAATGGAACGGTGGATATCGTCCTCAGAGTAGCTCTTAATGATGAAAACCCGGCCATGTTTCAGATTCCAGTCAAAATCCTTGGGGTTATAGTTATTAATGGACCGCAGCTTCTCCAACACTGGGTGAGGTTCTGAAGGAGTAGATCCAGATCCAGCCTGAGACTGTCCTACTCCATTACCATCCACCCCATTATGACCGAACCCACTGCCACGGTTCCGAGGTGCTACCCAGCGGGTTGGCTGAGCTGCCTGTTGCTGCACTGAGAGCTGGGCAGGCTGTGGTGGTGGTGGGGGCAATGGCTGTGTCTGTTGCCCTACTGATGCCTGAGCCACTGGTGGGCTATTGTTAGCCTGCTGACCTACAGGCTGCGGAGACCCCTGGGTTGGCTGCTGACCTATGTTCTGAACCAAAGCCTGTGAGGGGGTTTTTGCCACAGGGCCCTTGTTATCCCAAGTTCCAATATCCATGTTATGTTTTATTGGAGGTGGTGGAAGACTTGACCCTGCAATGCCATTCTTGGTCTTCAACTTGGGTTGCTGTTTCGCAGGCTTGCTAGCAATATCAGCCCAAGATGCTGGTTTTGGAGGAGCAATGGTAGCTGGAGGCAAACTATTGGAAGCCACGATGTTACTAGTAATGGACCCGCTACCAACAGCAGAGCCTACAACTTTTGGAACATTGCTTGCAACTTCTGTGCTACCCAACTTCAGGGCTGCCATCCCCTGGTCTATAGTATTCATGCCAGGAGCCTTATTGAGGGTCTCACTGGCAAAAGCTGACTGTCCATCAATCATGGCTCCACCTAAGGAGCTAGGTGCATAAGCATAATTGCTACTATATCCAGAGCTCTGAGTAGACTGTCCCTGAGAACTGTTATTTCCCCAAGCTGAGAAGTCAATCCCACTGGGAAAGAAATTAAAACCATGCTGACCAAGAAATGGAGTGCTACCCAGGGCTCCTGGTTGTCCGAACATTGCATCTGGTAGGAAGTGAGGCTCTCCGTTGCTCAGCTGTCCATAAGAAGTTAGATAGGGCATGGCTGTGTCACCCCCGGTAGACCAAGCAGCTTCACCCAAAGAATAGGAGAAGCCAATGGAGGGACTGTAGTAACTGGGTAAGTAGGAATCTGACATGGCAGTATATGCATTATTCTGTGGAAGAAGAAAAAAAGGGTAAATTAAAACTAAACACAAAAATACATAAAACGACCAGGACATTTCCTCTCCCAATTATTCACACAATTCGAATATTTCAGTCATTACCATAAAAAAGGAGAGTGACCTTTTCAGATGGTCTCTTCCCATAAACTTGCTATTTTTATAGACTTAGATAATATTTTGGTTTAATAACTGAACTGTTTAAACATTTAAAATTAAACTGACATACAGTGAATACCAGCCTTACCTTTTGGTGCTACAATTCAGAAAAGGGAAAACCCATCATCTCACTAAGTTTAAGTCTTCCTCTATAGATGTACTGAGATGATGCCTTCATTAAAACCACTATCTCTGGACTGAAAGAGTGGGAATATTGGCAGAAAGAAAAAGCATTCACAAGAGTTTCCTATTAAAACTTACTATATGATAGATAAAACAAAAATAACTGGACATTTCAAGTTCTATCCCAAAAATCTGTGCAGCCATTCCTCAACCATAAACCAAAAATCAAGGTTCAGTACACCTGGTTTATAGTAAAGCCTCCTGGCAAACCATCTGGGAACATCAAGAGATGCCACTATTTAATTATAACCTGGAAAGAAAATGCACAGTGACTTCCAGAGGATTCAAAACCAAAAAAAAATGTTGCTACCTGTTTTGCTTCACCTATAAAAGTTAAGGCCGTAAGCTAAAATGCACACCTAACTTTTTCATTAAAAACAGGAATATAATTCTAAAGACACAGTACAATCCATATCTTTAAAAAAGGAATCATCCTTCAGAATGACAACCAGAAATAAAGTTATACGCAACTAATCTTCACATTAGAAGATAGATTACATTGCAGAAACATTCTTACTTTCATTTATGCTGACAGTTCTTTTTTATAAATCCTATAACTCACCAAGTACTCCCTTAAATGAGAAGCCAGAGATACATAGAATTGGTTTCTATAGATATAGACTCAGCTCAACTCAAAAATAGACTACTTTAACTTCAAAACAGCTCTGGTATCTAAGAATCCACTAACTAGTCAATAGGAAGTTTTGTTCTTAAGACACTTGGATGACCATAACTATGTCAGGCCTTAAGTTTGCATTACCAAAGCCAATAGTACTTCTCCCTAGCCACTAAAACACATCTCCTGAAGATTAAATATTTCAACTAATATAGTTTGATAAACGGTGGTGCTTCTCTCTGCCAATTCTAAATTTTCTTTTAAAAACCTAAGTCTTTCACATATACCCTCAAGTTTAAGAGAAGTCTATTTTTCGAAGACTGTTATAATTTTAACAGCCCCAAATCCATTATGAATAAGAAATTCAGTCCACCCTTAATAGATTAAGCCTGAAGAATTATTCCAATATAAGGTCATGAAAAACTGGTTAAACTAATACGAACCTGCTGTATAAAAAAGTAAATAAAATTCAAAAATTTAAAAAAAAAAACTGGTTAAAAAGTAGATGAAATAGCCTTGACAAACGACAGAGTCTCAGATTATGTCTATTCAACCAAAATTTTTATTTCCCCCCCAAATTTTTCAAAAATATTTAAGCTTTAGCTTACTTAACAAATAAAATACAAACACACTTAATATCACAGGTTATGCCACTATAAAGCTGAATGCCTACACCTGAACTGGCAGGTTCCCACATGCCCCTGAGCTCAAAAATCTGAATTACACAATGTTTCACAAGAACTACCTAGAATTATGTTTCCAAATGCTCCCACTCTCCTTGTTATAATGATTATGTAAGCAAACTACCTCAAGAGCAAGAACCCATTAATAGTTCATTCCTCTACTTCCTTCCCTACTTTTCCTGATTAACTGGTTGTCTTCTGCAAAAACTTTTTTCCAATCACTTGCTTAAGTGGTTTCTACACTTTCAATGTAGAAAATTCTACACAAGGGATCAAAAAGTTTTATGTAAGCATTAGGCCCAAACATGCGCACGCACTGATGTCAGGTTATTCAAGACTGTTATGTATATCATACACCATCTGTTCAGAATTTATATAAATGTTCCACAAACTTTTTCATCTTTTAGGATATTCTGGATGAGTTATTGTCAATTTTCCTTTTGGTTTATTAGTCTGGTGAGTTATACTTATTAGCTACAACTTTGTGACTGTCTTTGGGATCCAAGATAGTAACACAAAAGAACTGCTGAATCAAAGAAGTCTCTGTGCACAGTTCATGTTCATATATGGACCTACATGCAACTAATCTTCACATAAGAAGACAGATTACATTGCAAAAACTGGAATTCCATCATTCTTGATCTCTGTTCTCAACAGTATTTTATCTTCCTTCAACTCCGTTTTGTAAATTCTACAGCTCCCCTAAGAAGCCAGATATATACAAAATTACTCTTTACAGATGTAGATAGAGCTCAACTTGAAAGAGTACCCAGCTCCAAAATAGTTCTGATAACCTAAGAACCCACTAACTAGTGACTAGACAAAACGAAGATACTCAGTTCTGCAGCACTGAATAAAGTTCAGGTGATTTTGTTAGTTTTTCCCATCACATATGAATCCAATTTTCCTAAAAGAAAAATGTTTTGGGGATGAAAATATTTAACACCGTAAAGTATTCTTAAGTTTTGCACTGTTATATTCTTGCTAAGGAGGAAGAACTACTCAAACAAGTGTTGCTGTTAGTACACTGTAAAATGTTATCAGTACTAGCCTCAGAGAATAGTATGTTTGCTCACAACACAGATAAGAACCTTAACAGCCTATGACATTTGTAGCAAATGGTTTTATAACATACTGACTGATATTAAGAAAGTCATCCCCTGAAAATGAGATTTATTGATAGAGCAGAGAAAGAATAATGGTATACTGCATCCTCTGATCAAGCACGAAAATGGTTAACTACTCACGGGCCTTGCCTGTGGACTCAAGTAAGGTTCAAAATCATCATCATTTAATCCATCCTTTTGATGTACAGATCCATTTTGTACTAAAGGAAAAAAAATTCAAATTAGGAAGGAGTGTCTCAATCGTACAATCCACCTCCCAAATTAATCAAATACCTCCTAACCAGAGAAAAACCGTACTACACAGAGCAAATAAGTTTGGGTTTCGAAAGGATAAAGATGAGAGTGAATGCTGAGGAACATTCGTAAAAATGTCTCCCTCCACCCAGAGCAAGTTGATCTAAAAAGGTCATTTTATTGGCTCCTCTAGATTTCTATTCCCTCCCGCTTCCCCTCCCCCATCACATGTGAGCACTTCCAGAGTGTGATCCACGAGGATGAAAAACAAAGGCCTTCTAAGACCTACAGGAAACTAAGGACCTGGGACATTTCAAAACCGAATCCACCCCCACCCCTAATGAATTACTCCTTGTTCACTAAAAAGCTGTTCGCCAGCTGCAGGAACACACCGAAAGGGTCAAATACTTAACTGTGAGGCACCTGCAAACTGAGCGGCTTCCGAAAGGTCCTCTCCCCGGGGCGCTTCCCGGAGACCCCGCCCCCCCCCACGCGGAGTCCCCCGCCCGCCCGGGGCCACCGGCGGAGCTAGGCTCACCTTTGTTTCCTTGACCTTTTGGTCTCTGCGGGGGAAGGAAACGTCGCCGAGCAGCACATCGTCCGAAGAAAAAACGGAAAAGGAGAGACAAATTAAAGCCGGAACCGATAAGGGAATAAAGGCGCAGGCCTAAGAAGAGGCGTCAGGAATGGGGTGAGGAGGAGGCTGAAGATGGGAGGCGGGGGAAGCGCGACGCTGGCGGGGCCCAGGGGGAAGAGGGGGCCGCGCCACAAACAACGCGAGGGGACCAGGGCTTCAAAGAAGGGGAAGGAAACAAGAGAAAAACGAGGCCCGCCGAGAGGAGGGGACGCGGCGCGGCCGGCGGTCTCCGAGGCCCAGTGAGGAGCGGGGAGAGCGGGCCGAGGGCGAGGCGCTGGGCGCGGCCGGCCTGAGAGCCTCAAAATGAGGCCCGCTGAAGGCGCCGCCTCGGCTCGGCCCGACCTGGGGCGGCGGGCCCGGGCCTAGTCGGGCTCCCTCTCGCCTCACACAATGGCCGAGGCATGCGGGCCGGGCCTGTACCTGCTCCAAGAGGCTGCTGGCCGACATGGCTCTCGGATCCTCACGGGTGGCGACGGCGGCGGACTCTCCTCAGGGTGGCGGCGGCAGCGGATGAGCCCCGGCGACGGGAGCAGGCGGCGCGGCGGCGGCTTTTGTCCCTGACACTCGGGGGCCTCGGCGGACGCAGCGGAGACACAGCGCGCGGCTCGGGCTCCGGCTCCGACTCGGCGACGCTCTAGCCCAAGAGCTCAACGCCCGTCTCTATGCCTTTACGCGCGCGCCCGCCCCTCGCAGCCGAAATAAGGGCGCCGAGCAGCGGAGGCGGACGGCGCGCACGGCGCGACGCTGACTCTCACATTCGCTCACCCACGCTGAAGGGGCCCGGCGCGAAGCACTCCGGGAAGGCAGAGGTGGGGCCGCAGCGCCCTCTGGTGGGCTGGAGGAGCGGAAGCGGCGCGCGCGCCTCCCCGCCCCCACCGCCTTGGGATTGGGGCCTAGGAGGGTGGGTCGGCCAGGGTCGCACCACGAGGTTTTGACTAACAGCTGGAGGGAAGGGAGTAGCTCTAGCTTGGGGGAACCCACAAAAGCTGGTTTTTAAGTGAAGAAGCGAACCCCGAAGGCTGAGAGGCCTTAAAATAAACCTGCTTCCCAGTTGCAGATGGCACCCCACCCCCATATGGGGGGGAACACGAACAGGAGTCACAGAGCCCCCAGGGAAAGTTAAAGGGGGCCCTGCCCTGAGAAAGACACCCCCTCACCTGGTTATCCTCCTCTGTTAGCAAGCTACAGAAAGAGGGCCCAGAGAACAAAAATATCCAGAAAACATCCGGTCCCCTGAGAAAGAGATTCACCCTTTGGCGTTGCAGGGAGGAGAATCTGCAATTCTTTTTTAGGGATGTCGCTGGCCCCCATGATAATCTGTTAAACTGTGGACTTTATTTCCAAGAAAAACACACTTCACACATCCACACAAAATTTTACGTGTTCTTTCAACGAGTCCTTACCTGGGGAAGAAAGGAAATAAATGCTATTTGAATACCTGCTGTAGACTAGGCTTTGTTGTTAGGTGCTTTCAAACATTAAAGGCTTTCAGCATCTTCAAAGTAGCTGTCAGTCAATCCGTTTTATAACTGAGGAAACAGAGAGGTTAAGTCATGTGCCCAAGGTCACAAAGCTATTAAATAGTTAAGGTTTGCCTGACACTGAGAGGAACATAATAGTGTCCCTCCACCCCCAAGAGAAATCCTGTATTCAGGAACCAGAATCCTGAGGAGATCTAAAGGATGGATGGGCAGAAGCATTTTTAATCAGAGGCAAACCTGACTCCTGCAGGGATATTTGATCCCAGGACAGTCCATCTCCTAATAGCTTTTGTTATTGCAAATAGTAGTAAACAGATAAATAATGCACTCAAGTGTCAACCTGATACCATCCCCTCCCTGGATACAGGAGGCTTGCGTGGACTCAGTAGTAAAATAAATGATAACACAGCATCTTGGACTTTGCATCATAATTTTGCTTAAAGTGCTCAACGCATTTTTTCTGCCCATAATCACATTTATGGTTGGAATGAATAAGGTCAGGCACCAAATGGGACAGACTTCTGGCAGAGTCCAGGTTCAGAGCATAGATTCCACCAAGGGAAGAGAAGAAACACAGTAATCCTTTTTTTTTTTTTTTTTTTTTTTTTAATATAAGTTAACCGGTTAACCCCATGGCCCAGATTTATGTGTAAACTGTAAGCAGTTGCCTACACTTACCCTTGAAGGCAGCAGTGGTATGGTAAAAAGAGGATTAGACCAGTAGTCATAATCGGGGAGGGGGAGTGACTAAACACTGGCCTCCCCAACAGATTGGGGACATTAGGTAAATTACTAAACCTTTCAGAGATTCCCTCATTTGATAAAGGGGATAATAAAATCTACCTAACAGGTTTGCTGCAAAGATAAAGTTCAAAAAAACAAAAATCAAAAAACACAAACATTAAAGTAAATCTGATACATTGTAAACTTCTTTCCTATAATCCCATTAAGGGATGATAGTGAAAATTCCCTCCTTCCAATAATATTTTTATAGTGCCTGAAATTATGATTAGTTCCTTTGGGATTACTTTCTGTCCTACAGGATTTCCCAGTTAAAACGCAGACATCCTGGGGGAAGGGTAGTCTCTAAACCTGGATTAGTTCACCAGATTGTCTTTAATAGGCCCCTGAACAGAACACACAAGACTGATACATTTAATCACTGGGAAGAGGAAGAGGAAGTCTGGAGTGTGGGATATCATCTTAGGCGGCAGACCCCTCATGGTTTGAGAAAAGAATACTGTATCAGAAATGAGTTTGGGTTCTAGTTTCACCTCTGCCACTAGGTGCATAAAGCACTCAATCCCTCTTCTAACAAGTATTTATTGAAGGCCAGGCAATGTGCTGGAGAGAAAGTCTTAAAGAGTTCACTTCTGGGCTTCCCTGGTGGCACAATGGTTAAGACTCTGCCTGCCAATGCAGGGGAAGGGGACACGGGTTTGAGCCCTAGTCCGGGAAGATCCCACATGCCACGGAGCAACTAAGCCCGTGTGCCACAACTACTGAGCCCACGTGCCACAACTACTGAAGCCTGTGCACCTAGAGCCCGTGCTCGACAACAAGAGAATCCACTGCAATACGTCCGCACACCGCAATGAAGAGTAGCCCCCGCTCGCTGCAACTAGAGAAAGCTGGCACACAGCAATGAAGACCCAATGCAGCCAAAAATTAATTAATTAATTAATTTTTTTTTAAAATAGTTATTCACTCACAGTTGTTAGAGTGCAATGAGAAAGCACAGACGGACCTCACTTAGTCAGAGGACCAAGAAGTTTTCCCTGAAGTCCTGAGCTTCAGCTAGAACCTGAAAGATGACCAGAAATTGACCAGACAAGGAGGGAAGGGATGTGAGAGACAATATGTGCAAAGGCCCCAGGCGGGGAAGGATCTTGGTACTGGTGAAGAACTGAAAAAAAGGCCAACGTGACTGGTGCATAATGAGAGAGAGGGTGGCACCAGATGAGACTCAAGAATTGGGCAGAAAAGAGAAAAATAGGGCCTTTACTTGTTAGCTACAAATGATGACCAGTTAGTATAGGGTTAATAGAAGCATAGCATTCTCAGATTTATGTTTTAGGTTCACTCTGATTGCAGTGTGGGAAGTAGATTCAGGGAGAAAAGAGTAGATTAGGAGTTAGAAGAATATTGCCGCAAGTCCAAGCAAAAGATAATGGTCTAATATAGTGATGATGAAGACAGAGTGAAGTGGACAAAATGGACATTTTAGGAGGCAAAATGAGAGGTCTTAGTGATTGATTGGATTGTGGGGAGGGCATTAAAGGAGGAGATATCAACATAATATCTAGTAGTTTGATTTGAGCAATTCGGTGGGTGAGGTGCCATTTTCTAATGTGGGGAATCCTAGAGGAGATTTTGTGATCATCAATTTATCTTTGGACATGTTGGGTTTCAGAAGAACATAAAACATCAGATAGGAATGTTCTGTAGACAATTAAAAGGTTTGGGGCTTAGAGAGTAAAATCAAGCTGGAAATACAAATCTTGGAGTCTCTGGTATGGGGATGTTAGTTGAAGCCAAAGGAGTCCCTGGGATTTCCTCAGAAGACAAGGAGGATGGGACTTCCCTGGCCGTCCAGTGGTTAAGACTCCACGTTTCCATTCCACTGTGGGGGGCACAGGTTTGATCCCTGGTTAGCGACGCAGCCAAGCAAAACAAAACGAAGAAGAGAAGGAGGAGAGCAACAGGCCCAGCACCAAACTAGAGATGGAAGGGGAGACACGGAGAGGAAATCACTTCCTACTCAGAGTCTATTTCCAAGACTGTAAAATAGGGAAGTTGGACCAAAATAACTTCTGAGGTTCCTTCTAGTTCAACCATTTTAGACCTCTGGAAGGTAGAAACCAAGGAGATCCTCCTGGATATATGAAGGGGGCAGTGGGGATAAGAGAGTGAAAAGAAGCAGGAAAGGAGGACAGATTTTACATACTCTTCAGAATTTTGCTATGGCCTGGGCTGGGCCCTAGAGCTCTGGTTCTCAAACTTTTCCAGCCTTCAGGAACAGCAGACCTCGCTGCCCAAGTCACTCCTTTAGTAAGGCAGGAATGGAAGGGAACTCCTTTGAGAAATGTTTATATACTTCACACAACTGACAGTGTAAAAACCTATTTTTAAAGATTTCTGCTGGTTCTCTGTAGTCCACACAGTTTTCAAAGCTTGTCACTCCCTAGCCCTGTATATTTCTCACCATGCACTCAATGCTCCAGCCACATTGCATTTTTCTCAAATACACATTTTGTTCTGGAACCCATGACTTTGCACATGCAGTTCTTTCTGCCTCAAATGTCCTTGCCATTTCCCCTCCCCAATTCCTATCTGTCCTTCGAGACCCTGATCAATGAAGCCATATTTTTTCCCTTGAGCAGAAAGAAGATGTTCTATTCTTTGTTCACCCATAATATTGGTCACATTTCCTTATGGTAACTTAGTGTATTAAAACTATCTGTTTGGGCTTCCCAGGTGGCGCAGTGGTTAAGAATCCGCCTGCCAGTGCAGGGGACATGGGTTCGAGCCCTGGTCCGGCAAGATCCCACATGCCACGGAGCAACTAAACTATACCCATGCGCCACAACTACTGAAAGCTGCGTGCCTAGAGCCCGTGCTCCGCAACAAGAGAAGCCACCAGAGTGAGAAGCCTGCGCACCACAACGAAGAGTAGCCCCTGCTTGCTGCAACTAGAGAAAGCCCACATGCAGCAACGAAGACCCAACACAGCCAAAAATAAATTTATTAAAAAAAAAACAAAACTATGTTTACATCAGTATTTTCCTTTTAGAAGTCTTGGACTCAGTTGAAAATCTAATGAGAATAATGAAACTTCTCAGAAAAAGGAACATACACCCAAATTTTTGCCTACAATCTCATTAAGCACTCCCTTCCCCGAGCCCATCCGTCCCATCGACCCCAGATTAAGAGAACCAACTCTCAGCTTATATATTGCCTCTTTAATAAATCTATGACTGCTTAGAGGACAAAGAACTTTTTTATTATTAATCTTTATAATCCAACTCTAAGTAAATGTTTGTTGAATTAATTTATCTCATTCATTTTCAAAACTCTCCATAGTAATGTCAATCCCCATTTTATTAATGAAAACCTGGTGGGGTTAAAAAGTCAAATGTGCAGATTTAACTAGCTTAATTGAATGTTAAAGGAAAGGCACTGTGGAAATCCCAAGATAAATTGATGGTTGGCTTTTAACTTGCAGGTGTGTTTTATGACTTGCTGAATGGAGTTTTGAAAAGAGCAACGTGAGAACAAAGCTAAAGGAAGAAAAGACCTACAGCTGGGCCAGGTGGCCTAAGGACACTAGGAATCCGCAGCTGTGTATATACAAGGGACCCTGTTGGAGATGTCGTCAAGGGCAGAAAAGAACAAGAACCAAGGAAAAGCCAGCAGGAAAGGAGCCTTGAAGTTTCAACTCAGAGTCTAGAGGTGAAAGCTGAAATTTTCACCAGTCCCCCAAGAAATAAGAAAGGTAATGATAATGTAATGAGCTTTTCATAAAGCTAAACTTACTCAATGCAGAAGACTGTTCTTTATTCTGAGATTATTTCCCTCCTAACTTTTTGATGGGAAAATGCCCTTTCTTCCTAAATGATGCCAGTAAAAATTAGCCATTTTAAAAAATATCCTTATTTGGTAAAATATAATGTAGAGAACCCCATGTTGGGTCCTAAGACCTTTTTTTTTTTTTTTAATCTCTTTTATTGATCCATGGGATCTAAAAGTCTGAGCAGCACTGTGCTAGGAAACAGCTTACAGTCTCAATCTAAGACAATAGGCCAGAGAGAAAAAAAATGGAGTGTAAACAAGATTTCTGGAGATAGTGCCAAGGGGAAATGAAGCCAGGGAGCCCCAGAAAGCACTGGTTCAATTTTAAGTCTGTGCCAAGAAAAAATAGTTAAACCAGTGAATGTGCATCTAAACTATTTGTGACAATATTTTATAGATAAATCCTTCCCTTTTGGTCCTTGGGTGGCAGCTACAGAAAATGAGAGGCAAGAATATGAGAAGCCCTGTCCAGTTTGCTCAGAAAGGCTAACCAGAATGTCTCAGTCATGGAAATGTTAACTTAGCATTTCTGAGGCATAGTGGTTCCATTTTTGTTCCTGGAGCAGGGGAATATCTTTTTGCTCAGTGGGCAAAGGTTTTACAATATTTTCAATGTTCTATGGAATAGGTTCCCTGTGTAACAAAGCACATGGGGTTGGGCTCTGCACAGTAGGAGCTTAGCAAACAAATGAAGGAGTTCTAACCAGGGACCCTGACATCAACGTCATTTCAAACAAGACAAGACCACTTTTAACAAAGTGATAAATCAGTACTTCCTGTGACTGATGGACAGGACAGATGATCTGGGTTCTAAAATCCTTTCTCGGGTAACTGGAAGTTCCCTCCCTCCACCACTCCCTCTGCAGTACTGTGGAGAGATGGTGAACTGGACTGTAAACAAAACAACCTAAGGAGCGACTAAACATGTTATCAGCAAAACATCATCATAATAAAATGGTTTGTTGAAAGTTTCCTTTTAGGTATTAAGCTTCTCTAGTACATTTAAAGACTCTGTTTAATAAATTTGATCAGTATACAACGTTTCAAATGTATCTATTGTTTAGAGTAGAATATAAATGTTAGTTTCCTCATTGTAAAATGAAGTAAATAATGCTATTCACCACATAGGATTGTCCTGAGGATCAAATGGATTAACATATGTAAAGTGCTTAGAAAAATGCTTGGTACATAGTTACCCTTCAATAAGTATTGGTTATTATTGTTCTTATTATTATTCATGCATCAAATATCTATCCAGTTTCTGCTACATGCCAGGCACTGTTCCAGGGACTGTAGAAACAGCAGTGACTAAGAGACGAGAATGGTCCCTGCTCTCACGGAGCTTCGATTCTACTTGGGGGAGAAAAAAATACATGTATGTCAGGTGATAAGTAAAAGAAAGAAAAATAAAGCAGGGTAAAGGAAAATAGGAAGCATAGTGCAGGAGGAAGTTGCCACTTTTCATAGGGTGAGTGGTCAGGGAGGTCCTCTCTGATAAGGTAACATGTGGATAGAGACTTGAAGGAAATGAGGTAATAAGCTTTGCAGTTATCTGGGGGGAAGAGTGTGCTTGAGATTATTGAATGAAAAAAATAAGCTACCAAAAATAAGTAGATCTGGGTTTGTAATAGGGAGTGACAGTACGTGAAGAAGCCATGGCCCATCTAAGACAGGCCTCAGTTCCAGTCAGGTGTTGCTGTGAGGAAATGTGGACCCAGTGTTGTCAGATCTTCTGGGCTTTGTGGGGGGTTTTTGTTTTAAGAAAAACTTTATCTTGAATTTTTCATGTGAACTGTCGTAGGCATAATGTATATATATGTTTGTCAAAAGACATGTACAAGAATGTTCAGAGGTGGGCATTCCCTGGCGGTCCAGTGGTTAGGGTTTGGTGTTTTCACTGCCGGGGGCCCAGGTTCAACCCCCGGTCGGGGAACTAAGATCCCGCAAGCTGCACGGCGTGGCCCAAAAAAAAAAAAAAAATGTTCAGAGGCATTATTTATAATAGCCCCAAACCGGAAGCTACCCAAGTGCCCATTATTAGAATAGATCAGCTGTGGCATAGTAAATAATAACAGTCTCTACACAGCAATGGGAAGCAATCAACTACACTTCACACAACATTATGGGTGAATCTTACAACGTAATGTTGAGAGAAAAAAAGCCAGTCCCTAAAGAGTTCAAAATAGGTAAAACTAAGATATGATGTTAGAGAGCTAGATAGAGGTTACCCTGTCTGGGTGAGGTGCTGGTGACTTTTTTTTTTTTTTTCCTTTATCTGAAAGCTGATTTCATGGGTATGTTCAGTTTATCAAATTGTACAGTGATCTGTGCACTTTCCTGTATGCATTTATACTTCAATAAAAAGTTAAAATAAAACTAAAATGTGGGCCAAACAAAGTAAATCTTAAGGCTGAATCAGAGCTGTGGGCTTCCAATTTGCTCTACAATACATAGATTTCTTTAGAGAAAACAGCAGAGAAGTTTTTTTTAAAAAAACTTATACTTTGACAGGACTTCCCTGGTGGTCCAGTGGTTAAGACTCCGTGCTCCCAATGCAGGGGGCCCGGGTTCGACCCCTGGTCGGGGAACTAAGATCCCATGTACCACAACTAGAGAAGCCCATGTGCCGCATCAAAGACCCAGTGCAGCCTAAATTAATTAATTAATTTAAAAAAAAACCCTTATGCTTTGAAATGCAGGTAACATCCCCCACACCACCTCTTACAGAAGCTCCTACAAAGCCCAATGAGGAACGCATCTTTCCTTCTGGGTCATTACCCAGCCTCACATTTTCCTTTATATGTGATCCAATAATAATGTCCGCTCTTGTTCTCAAACTAGAGAAATCAACCCATATATACCATATTATAAGCCAAATACTAGTAAAGGTACAGAATTGGAAACCATAGATGCAGGAGGAGAACCCAGAGGCAATTTCAAAGTAGGGTGTGGCCTACTTTAGGTTGAGAGAGCACCAGGAGTCTTCAGGTTGGGAGGCTCATAAGAAATAACAGAAGAGGTAGTAGGAATCATACTGGGCTGAAATAATTTATCCAGGAAACAGGCATGTCTTAGCCTGGGCCATGGACCATAGGTAGAGAATCAATCAGGTGTAAAAGATAGGTTTTAGAATCTGTGTGTTCTGGGGAACTTACAAGCACATCTCAAAGGTGCTTCAATTCAGGTAATGGATGAAGTTAAGAAGGCTGTTCTAGGCAGTGAAGACTACAGTCTATGGATGTATGCTGAGGTTTGGGTCTTGGGGGTTCCTTGGGAAGAAATGATTGTCTCAAGAGTTGAGTTACTGGCATAGCAGAAAGGTAGAGTTACTAACATGGCAGAATTTGGGAACTAAGTCACATTTGGTTCCCCAAAGCAAGGGCTAGAGAAGCAGGAGTACGATAAGGATGTTCAAGGAAAGTAGAACCTTCTAGGGGAAGTGAAATTGCATAGCTCAGGACTAAGAAAGGTGTTCCAGGATTGGGAAGGAAACCTAGAAATGACTGAATTAAGGCTAAGAAGAGAAATTCCAGGGGCAGAGAGTTCCAATCTAGCAGAACCGATCCCTTGTTTAGTGCAACAACCTTGGTTGTTATTGTAGTACATTACAGACTACACAAGAATGTCCCAGGGAGGAGGCATCCAAGGTGTGAGGCATCTGTGATCAATTGTACTAGGTTAAGTTGACTGAAAATGCAGGGGCTAGCCTAGAATCTGATTTTTTGTCTCAGAGAGGACTATTTCCTCAGGAGTATTACCCAAAGTGAATCACAACCTCATACCTATTCTGAGAATTCAACCTTTTCTTTGTCCTTGCTACCTCCTTGATAGTGGTGGACCAATTATAACTCAATGAACTAGTAGTTCCATACTTCATGCTTGATTTTACTATCTTTATCATCAAGTGTTACCAGTACTTCCCACCATACGGACTTACCTTTAATGCTTTCATGAAATGGATTAAAATGCCACCACTAAAGGGTGTCTCAGACCACCTAAACTGAATATTAATTTCCAAGGTATTTGGATTAACTCTGGTCCTCCTTCCCAAATATGGACAGAAGCATGAAAGAAACTTCACATGAAGTAGCTTTAAATCTTAAATATTCAAATCTATTGTACCTTTTTTACTTCGGAATGCCAGGGAGTTTTGTTTTGTTTTAATTTGGGGAGGGGGGCAGGGATGGAACCTGGAAATTGAAAAGGGGAAGAGAACAGGAAGGCGGGGGTCAGACAGGGACATGGCCAAGGCAAGACAGCTGAACAGTTGACTCTGAGGCCTTTGGGGAAACCACATGACAGGAAGGTTTGGGACATTTACCTTCTACCAGCTAAACTCCAGTCCTGCCCTGGATTCATCTGATGGAAGCTCAGAGAAACTGACACATGACTGGGCTTTCGCCAGTGCGGTGCTCTCAGAAGAGACTGCCTGAGCTGCTGACTCTGCCTAGCTCTGGAGACAGAAGCAACGAGAGACTTAGGATTTTGTTCCCCTCTTGTATAAGTAAGTCCAACTACTTGAAAATGGAATGCAAAAAAAGTAGCCAAAAATGGTCTCTCCTAAATCGTTAGGTATGTATCTTCTCCAGGAAGTACTCCCATATTTGCTGACCCCTGCCTCCAAACTGGGTTAGATGCTTGACCCCTTGTTCTCTCTTCTCCCAGCCAATAGCTCTATCACTGCACTTACCCCAATATGATGATTTGTTTCAGTTTCTCACTAGAGAAAGGCTTAACCATTTTGTACCCTTGGTAGCCTTCTGAAACCTACGGACCAACACTCGGAACAATGTTTATCAATGCATGAAATAAAATACATAGCATTACAAAGGAAACCAATTATTATATTGAAATATAGTTCTTAACTCCAGACAACCTCTGGAGAAATGAATCCCTTGGGTGCATGGACTGAGCCTTCATCTCTGTACTGCCAGTGCCTAGCACAAAGCCTGGCACATAGATGGTACTTACAAATGTTTATTTAATGAATGAACAGAAAGATTAGATGGCTACTGCCAACTCAGCCTGAGGAATGATTCATTGCAACTGCTTGTGTACATACCAGTGGCTTGCATGTGCCTCACCCCGTCTGAGATCTAGACCAGGGCTGTGAGGAAACCCACACTCAAGAATGGGTACATAGCATCTAGCAATAATGACAGGCTACTGGAAGACCAGGAAAACAACAAAGCTCATGTATTTCCACCAGTTGGAATATTCAGATAGTGAAAGTAAACAGGCTCTGTCTTTAGGAGGTGATCTCTTGACTTTGGAAGCATGACGCTCACACTACTTTAAAACACTACCAACAGCTCTGACGGAGGAGAGAAAGGAACCTGAGCTAGTGGGCAGGTGTTCTCCAGGGCTCCTCCTCTGTCCTGATTTGAGCCTCTTGTCTCTGGGAAAGATAGAAGTGTCCCTAAAAACCGCAATAGGGGTGACATGTGCCTTTCTAGGTTCAAGTAGCAGTTTTAGGCTTAGGCAGAAATTTTGTTTTTGTTTATGTACCAACAGAAAACCTAAAGAAGCAAGAAATAAAAGCCACTTCCCTCACTAAAGACATACAAAGGGCCAAAGGTTTGTTCTAAACGGATTGCTATGTCTATTAAATATTTTGAAAAGAAAAATAAAACCCCAATCTTAAAGCTGAAAACCACAACTGTATGGGGTTCAGAAATCCCACCCATAAGGCTTTTAAGATTGACCCTTTCAAGTTAGAGGGCTTCTATAGCTATACACAGCTATCTGAGGGATGGCAGGACGCAGTTTTCACTTGCTTAACAACAGGGTTTCCAACATCTGTTGGAAGAAACATAGCTTCAGGTGGGTGCCTTCAAAAAAAAAGGAAACTACAGGTCAAAGTTTTGTATTTAATTAAAAAAAAAAAGACTCTCCCACTCCTGAAGTGTATGCTTTCTTTTTTGACCTATTTTTCTTTTAAATTGTCTGCAGTTTCCCTATATTTTTCCTAGTGCAGTAAACAATGCAATCAAAGAAACAAAAAACAGGCTCCGCTCTTGCCCCAGACACTGAAGATGGTCAAAGAGAAGGAATCACAGCATGGAAAATGGGCCCATCTCTAAATATACAAAAACATAAAAAAAAAAAGAGAAAACAAAATAACCCCCCCCCCAAAGATATTATTATTACATTCCTGGTACATTTCCTATAATATAATGTTGCAGACAATGCTTCTTTCCCAGGGAGTCCAGCTCGCTCAGGAGGTGACATCTACTCGGTGCCGCAGGATGGGGTGGGGTGTTGAGTCTTCCCTGCCAAACCTAAGGTTTTTTTATGAGCTCAATATCTCACAGAAACATCTGTGGTATCAATGGTACATATGAATCTAAAAGGGGATGAAGGCAGGCAGGCACCTGTCACTGTTCTCTGAATCAGCCAAAAATCTGAAGAGCGTGGGATCCAGGAGACAGACGCCATTAACCACTGAGGGACGGAGGGTAGAACAGAGGAAGCACCAAATGAGTGGCTGCTTTTGGTTCCAAAGCCAAAAAAGGGCCCCACAAAAAAGGGCAGCTGGTCTGGATGAGGAACTCTCCTGCTCCTGGAGTCATGCAATAAAAATGATGGCCTTGGAGCCCCACCCCGAGAACAGCCACAGTCCAAGAATCACAGCAATTTACACATCACACAGTTTGCAAATGAATGGACTAGGAGGATAAATGTTTTGACAAAGTGGGGGGCAAGGTGAACCTGAACCCCAAAGCACAGCTGTGACGTCTCTGGATTTCTATTTCTGCCAAGCCACAGGCCTCTGACGCCACTTGCTTGGTGGAAATGTACCCTTCTTCTTAACACTGGCCTTGCCTCAAAATACCACCCATGATAGTAACCCTCAGAGATATTCAGAGGCATCAGTTGCACTTCTGGAAGTAAGATAACTTCCTTGCCCCATCCTGGCCAAAGCACTTCCCTTTTTAAGCTGCTGCTGGTACGCTACCTTCCCCTCCAAGCAGAGTGCAACTTACTTTTGTTTCAGACTTTTGCATTGACCTCTGAGGGCCCCTTCTAGGATACAAAATAAAGTCTCCTTCTGCATCCACGTGTGAGTGGGTTGCCTTCCAGGGTCAGATTTGTGTTCCCTGGTTTGGTCAGTGCACCTTTATGAGAACAAAACCACATGTGTACACAGACAGACTAGCCTGGAAAGGGCTTTCTGGATAGGGTTTCTGGTTATCTTGATGCCTCCCCTAAAAGAAATAACTTTCTTGGTGTAAGAGGATTAGGACATTGAGTGACCTACTCTCAACTTCCGGAAGGGCAGCTTGTTTTGTCCATTTTTGGTGGAAGGGACCCAACCTGTTCAGTTACAACAACAAGATTTTGTTTTTTAAAAAAAAGGATCCTATGTGGAAATGAGTGGGACAATGATAAAAATAAACAAATAATTAAAATTCCAAACCAAAACATATCTCCTGGCCCCGAGACCCCCACTTAATCCTCTAAGACCACAATCTCCACATTGTGGACTTGATGCTGGTGTTCTTCCATCTCAGCCATGACTTTCTCCTCAGTCCTCAGTTCTGTCTCCAAAATGACTGCTTTGCCCTCAGCATCCTCAGCCTCTGGGTCTGGGGCTGGGTCAATCTCAATGATGGTCTGCCCATCCTCTGAGGTGCTTTCAACAGCCTGGATGGCTGAGGTCAGGCCAGACTCCATGGCCACCAACTCCACAGGGCTCACCATGGTGGTCATGTTGCCCAGGGTAGTCCCATCCTGCATGGCGGTGGAGCTTAGCAGCGCCAGGCTAGATGAAGGGTGGATGGTCACTGTGTCTGGTGAGCTGCTCTTGGCAGATGAGACCACTGTGGCATAACGGAAGAGCTGAGGGCCAGAAGGCAGTGTGTGGACAGTCACAGGACTGGAGCCCTGGCTGAGGGTGGCCACTGGAATATTGCCCATGGAAAATGACTGACCCACGGGGGTGATGGTGATGGGTGAGATGACTGTGAACTGAGGCTGCTGGACAGGAGGAGAAGGGCTCAGGACGGTGGTAGAGGCTGGCCGCTGGAGCCGGGGCCTTTTGGGAGGCTTAGGGGTGCTCACAGGCATCAATACCACATTTTGAACCGTCTGGGATTTCAGCCTGGGATCCTGAGCTTGCTTCTTCTGCTCTTCCAACTGGCGTTCCAAGTCTATGGAAAAAAGACAGACTTTGTGTGGAGAGAAGTATAATCTTGGGAACAGTAAACTGGGAGTGAGGAGACCTGGGGTCTTGCCCTGGTTTTGCTACTATGTAGCCTCAGGCAAGTCATTTCATTGTTTTCAGGAAGAAACTAGACTGGATGGTCTTTAAAATCCCTCCAGTTACTACATGTCATTGTATGATTATAGGCAGGTCAATAATTCAGAATCTTTTCGTGCTGTGATCCTACTACAGCTCAACTCTAGAAGCTCCTGTGGCATTTTGTCACTTGTCACCAAAATGCAAACCGAAGAAGTCTCCAGTTGGTCTAGCAGCTTATATATGCTCTGCCTGGGTCTACAGATGAAAATAATATCTGCATAATCCCTTTGCAACTGCCATGGACCCACAAAGGAGCTACAATGGCCACTCTGAAAAGCAGTGATTCCCAAACTGTCCTTCAAGGCAGGATCACTTGCTGGTGACCCAGATGGCTTTAGTCTACCATTAGCCCCCAGAGAAGTCTACAGAAAGTTATAGAGGAAGTCCCTAAGAATTACAGAACTGAAGGAGGTCTTAAGAGTTCTAACACATTCATTTTGACATAGATCCAGAGAGATAAAGCAACTTGCTTATGGTTACAGAGCATGGGCCAAAACAAAAGTCTTCTGATAGTCAACTTGGTGGCTTTTCGACCCCAATACACCTATCACTATCCCTCTCCCAAGGGTCCAATCCAACCTTGATGACCACTGGTGAGTCTGGTTCTACACCAGAACTTCTCTATTGCTTAGCACCTGATAAGC
This sequence comes from Eschrichtius robustus, assembly GCF_028021215.1. Lineage (NCBI taxonomy): Eukaryota > Metazoa > Chordata > Mammalia > Artiodactyla > Eschrichtiidae > Eschrichtius > Eschrichtius robustus. The sequence continues at coordinate 22,762,532 of NC_090826.1, read as the reverse complement.
ATCCAATAAATAACCAGTTACACCTGTAGAGCACCTTGCTCACTGTGGAACACCCAGAGCAAGTCAACTCCTTGTTTGGAATAAAAGGAGTAGGTAGTGATAAAGAACACATTCAAAAATTTTAAAACACTGCCTTTTACGGTTATAAGATAATGCATTTTTTCCAACTTTAGTAGTAATCAAAGAAATGTGAACCTAAACAAGATACCAAATCTATAATTTTTAAAAAGTTAAATCAGGGTGTATTATAAAAAAACAACGCCCATTGTTGGTGAGCTCAAACTTGTGATGTAAATTGGTATAATCTTCTTGGAAATTTGACAATAGGTCACAAGACTCCATAAACAAATTATCAATACCATTTAACCTCAAGCTTAAATGGTATTGATATTGTGAAGTAGTTTAAAAGAACATAAGAAGAAAAGTTATATTCATACAAGTTCACTGCAACAAAATAAGCTACTGAAGAAAATTTTGAAAATTTAAATTCATCCCTAGAAGAATGTCTAGGTAAAATACTGGTAGCAACTTGGAAAAATATTAATATGTCACAGTGAAAAAAGCAGAAAACACAACTTTATGTATACTGTGGTTATAACTAAAATGATATGGACAAGGGACCAGAAGTCTACATTTCTAACAAAAACCATTTTTCAGATGGTGTAAAGTTTCAAGGTGGAAGACAGCATTGGACTATGAATAAGAAGACAGAGTTCTACTCTGGGCTTCACTGTCAAGGAGTGATGTGGTCCCAGGCAAATCATTTATCCTCTCTGTGCCTCTACTGGGTTATCTGTAAAATAAGGAAACCGCCTATAATATTCCTAGAAAGATCAAATGAAAAAGGGCATCTCTGAGAATACCTGGTAAACCGAATTTAAAATATAAACTGGGCATAAAAGTAAGTTTAAAACAACCTAAATTGTTCTTCTCTTACCAAATGATCTTTCTTGCCTCTTGTCTTCATGACCGACTATTATAATATATTCTACGTCATTTAAGACTGATAATCCGTACCTCCAACTTGTTTTGCATCTTTCACTGCCTTACCTCCTCCAAAAGCTTCTCTTGATTCTTTTCTGGGTATAAATGATAACTCCCTTTGTTCCACCACTATACCTGCTATATGCCTCTGTTACAAAACTGACTACTTTTTGCACTTATTTCTAACTCTGCTTTCCCTTGAGTTCCTTGAAAGCCCTCAAGAGACTGAGGCTACCTTATTCAACATTTTATTTCTAAAACCTACCTTGGAGACCAGCACAAAGTACTTATTAAAAAGAGTTAAATTATCCATGTGCTCATAATTTCTGATTACCAGAAATGAAAGTGCTAAATGTATATCAAAAGACTCAGTATTAATAATGTAAAAAAGACAAAGGCCAATTTTCTTCTTCTGCCACTTATATTACTGGACTAATGGAGTGATCTAGCAGACATCTTAATCCTCCAAAGATATAGAAGGAGGATCATGTTGCTGGCTTTCTTTTCTTTTCCTTTGTGTTTCCTCTGCTTCCCACCACTCCACCTCACCTAGGACTATGTACAAAGAAAAAGCCAAATCTGATACTATGTGAGTTGAAAGAAAGAAAGAGAGAGAGAGACAGAAAGAGAGACAGAGAGAGAAGGAAGAAAGGACAGAGGGAAGGAGGGAGGGAGGGAAGGGATGGAAGGAGGGAGGAAGGGAGGAAGGAAGGAAAGAAAGAAGAAGCAAGCCAATCTAGTCCCAACAGAAGTCAACAAAGAAATGGCAAGACTCAAGGATATTAGTATAATATCGCCTAAGAAAAGAGAGAAGTTATACATACCTGTCAGAGTATAGAGAAATTGCTCTTCTCCCTGCTCTACTTGGTTCCTTCTGTTGTCCAAAACCTTCTTGACTGTGTCCATTAGGCCAAATGTATGTGCTACATTGTTGAGAACAGCAGCATCTATTTAAAACAAAAGACATGTCTGTCCAGTTAAAACAGAAATGTTCCACCAACTCCCTATTGTGCTGCTTATAAATATAAAACAATCCAGAAATTAGAATACTAATAGCATTTTCAAAAAATTTTAACAAAGATTTATCACATGTGTAACTAATTATTATTTGTTATATCTTTATACATGTTTCCATATAAATAAATACAAAAATAAGGAAAATAATCTTGCATCTGGTTATAGGTTCTGACTTGGTTTAGAAAATATGGTCATTCTACTAGACAGAGCTAAGTTTGAACCTTGGTTTTGATGTTGCCTATCTGTGTGACCTTGGGTAAGTCATTTCCGTCCTCGGTTTTCTCATCTGAAACAAATGCGACTAATAATACTTACTCTGCAAGATAGATATAAAGATTAGAAACATCATATTTTAAGTGCCAAACATGGGAACTGACATGCAATATTATTAATAGTATTATCTCTGTTCCCCTTTACTTTTTTATTTTTTTGGCCGCGCCGCGCGGCCTGTAGGATCTTAGTTCCCTGACCAGGGATTGAACCCGTGCCCCCTGCAGTGGAAGCATGGAGCCCTAACCACTGGACCTCCAGGGGAAGTCCCTCTGTTCCCCTTTAAAGAAAACTTCTTGAAAGAGCTGTCAGTAACTGGTCATTACTTCCTTAACTCAGACCACTTTTCCAACTACAACTCTCTTCCACAGTTGTCTCATCCAGTTCCATGGTTTTGAATATAATGGACATGCTAAGAATTTCCACATGTAGATCTCCAGCCCAGACCTCTTTCCTGCATTACAGATTAATACTTCTGTTGAGCCAAATGACTTCTCCATTTGAAGCCCTCATAAGCATCTCAATTAAACAAGTCAAAAACCCATTCTGATTTCTTCTCCCAGTGGTCTTCACCTCAGGAAATTTTACCACCACTCCCAGCTCAGACCAAAAATATACGAGTCATCCTGGATTTCTTTCTTTTTCACCCTAATCCAATCCATCAGCAAGACTTGTCAGTTCCACATTCAAAATATAAGCCCAATACGATCACTTCTTCCCAGGTCTACCACTACCCACTCTAATCCACGCTACCATCATCTCTTGCCTGGACTAATTCCTTCAAGAGTTTCCCAACTGGTCTTCTTGTTTCTACTCTTGCCCCATATAATCTATTCTCCCCACAGCAACCACAGTGATCTTTTAAAAATATAAATAAATCTGAGGGACTTCCCTGGTGGTACAGTGGTTAAGAATCTGCCTGCCAATGCAGGGGACACAGGTTCGATCCCTGGTCTGGGAAGATCCCACACGCTGCAGAGCAACTAAGCCTGTGTACCTGGAGCCTGTGCTCTGCAACAAGAGAAGCCACCACAATGAGAAGTCCACACACTGCAACGAAGAGTAGCCCCTGCTTGCCGCAACTAGAGAAACCCCGCGCGCAACAACGAAGACCCAACGCAGCCAAAAATAAATAAATAAATAAAATTAAAATTTTAAAAATTAGTTAAGACTGTCATGGGGTCATTAGAAATTGTCAAACGTGATAATTCCCTCAATTACAAGCAAGTGAAGAAATAATCTTGAAAATATTAATGAGTTTGATTCCATTAAAGATATAAAAATAAAAAAACTATATTAAAAAAATATAAATATATCTGATCACTTCACTCCCCTGCTCAAAATCACTATGATGGCTTACCATCACCTTAAAATAAAACCCAAAGTTCTGACAAAAGCTTATCTAAACTGTCCCCTCTGCTCCTGTCCAACCTCATCACCTACCACTCTCTCCATTAATTAGTCCTCTGGAGCCACGTCAGTGCTTCTCTAATTCTTTGAACCCACCAAGTTCATTGTAACTTCAAGATCTTTGTTCCCTCTGCCTGGAATGCAGACGGTAGTTCTGGAAGCCTTAAACTAACAGAATATGAGAACTGTCTAAAACCAGGTGGATTTCTCCAATTTTCAGACTCTATATATCTACTTTGTATCTATATCGAGAGAGAGAGAGAGAGAGAGAGAGAAAGAGATTGCTTTCTGGCACCATTTACAAGGCAAAAATTACCTGTGGAAAAAGCAATGCCAGACCTGAGTTCAAAACCTAGTTATGCTAAAAATAGAGCTACCATATATGATCCAGTAATCCCACTCCTGGGCATATATCCAGAAAAGATGAAAACTCTAATTTGAAAAGATACACGCACTCCAATGTTCATAGCAGCAATTTACAATTCACAGTAACCAAGACATGGAAGCAACCTAAGTGTCCATCAACAGATGAATGGACAGAGAAGATGTGGTATATATAGCCAAAGGAATATTTCTTAGCTATAAAAACAGAATGAAATATTGCCATTTGCAGCAAGGTGGATGGACCTAGAGAATAACATACTAAGTAAGAGAAAGACAAACAACACTTACATGTGGAAGCAAAAAGTAATACAAATGAATTTATTTACAAAACAGAAACAGACTCACAGACATAGAAAAAAAACTTATGGTTACCAAAGGGGAAGTGAGGAAGGGATAAATTAGGAGTATGGGATTAACAGATACACACTACTATGTATAAAATACATAAGCAACAAGGATCTACTGTATAGCACAGGGAACTATATTCAATATCTTCTAATAACCTATAATGGAAAATAATTTGAAAAAATACACACACATAGGGGCTTCCCTGGTGGCACAGTAGTTAAGAATCCGCCTGCCAATGCAGGGGACACGGGTTCAAGCCCTGGTCCGGGAAGATCCCACATGCTGCGGAGCAACTAAGCCCGTGCGCCACGACTACTGAGCCTGCGCTCTAGAGCCCGCGAGCCACAACTACTGAAGCCCACGTGCCACAACTACTGAAGCCCACACGCCTAGAGCCCGTGCTCCGCAACAAGAGAAGCCACCACAATGAGAAGCCCGCGCACCGCGACAAAGAGTAGCCCCCACTCGCCACAGCTAGAGAACGCCCGCGCACAGTAACGAAGACCCAACGCAGCCAAAAATAAAATAAATTAAATAAAAAGAAATTTAAAAACACACACACACATATATATAACTGAATCACTTCGCTGTACACCTGAAACTAACACAATATTGTTAATCAACTATACCTCAATAAAAAAAAAAATTTTACAATTCAAAAAAAAAAAAAACCCTAGCTATGAACTTTGGATAGTAACTTTTTATGAGCCTTACTTTCCTAACCTGTAAAATGAGGATAATAATACCTATACCTCAGTGTTTCATGAGGCTAACATGATCTGCCTACAATGACTGCTATTGTTAGGATTAGTGTGTTTACCTGTGACTTGGAAGGGAGCCTGGATAAGCCGCTGCTGAACTCCCCTGAGTAGCTCCTCTATTTCCTTCTGTATATTGCAGACAACCTCTTCCATCAGTCCTACATCAGCTATTCCTTTCCAGAACATCAAAGTGTCCTCTGGCAAAAGAGGGATAAGACAGAGGGTAAACAAGGGACGCTACATATACTTAGGCATATCTCTACAATGTTAAATTCAAAATTATTTCGATTCAAAATGATTTTTTTTTCCATGCTGCACAGCTTGTAGGATCTGTTCCCTGACCAGGGATTGAAACCGGGCCACAGCAGTGAAAGCCCAAAATCCTAACCACTAGGCCACCAGGGAACCCCCCTCAAAATGATTTCTTACTGGGCTATTTCTGGGAAAAGAAAAGAAGCCTTTGGAACACTAGCTGCCTCCCTGAGTTGGTATCTAATTATTTGAACTCTGCAGCAAAATAGGGACTTGTGATAATTGCCTCAATTTGTCATGCTTCTGGCTACAGGGAACGGGTATCTTCCTCCAATAAAAATATTAAATGAAATATTTAATAAATACTAAAGCATTTATTTAAATAATTTAATTTAAAATTAAATAATACATAATATTTTAAATGTTAAGTAATAAAGAAATTAAATTAAGTTAAAGATATACTCCCTCTAATCCTATACTTAAAAAACCAAAATAAAGGGACTTCCCTGGTGGTCCAGTGGGTAAGACTCCACGCTCCCAATGCAGGGGGGCCTGGGTTTAATCCTGGTCGGGGAACTAGATCCCGCATGCATGCCGCAACTAAGAGTTCGCATGCTGCAACTAAGAAGTCCACATGCCGCAACGAAGATCCCACGTGCCGTAACTAAGACCCGGCGCAGCCAAAATAAATAAATAAATAAATATTTTTTAAAAAAACAAAACAAAAAACACAATAAAACAGTTGAATAGGTGGGGTTATAAGTTCCCTGAGGGCAGAAGCTATGTCTTTTCATCTATCTAGATCTAGCAACAGTACCAGCTAAAAACAGGCAGCAATAAATATTTGTTAAATAAATTAATGAATGAAGGATGATGTGAAGCTTCTCCTGTCCCCTCTAAGTGAATCATCATTAATCACCATCCTCTACACCACCTGCTACCTAATTTTTTCTTCTAACATCTTGCAGCTTGGTTTTTCTAACAAATGTGCCAAAGTTGGAGTCAGTGTGACAGGATAAAAAGCATGGACTTCAGAGTTAAACAGATGAATTCAGTTAAACAGCTGAATTACTAGTTGTGTGACTGGTCTTAGGCAGGGTGCTGACCCTTTCTGAGTCTCAATTTCTTCATAAAATCTGACTTTACAGGGCTATTGCTTGGATTAAAATAAGATGTTTGCAGCTGTAATTAGTATTAATATGCATAAGAAAAACCAGCACAAGTAACGAAGAGGCTTTCTGTGTCCATAATTATAATGGTGATAAGAGTCACAAAACCTTACAAGAAATCTGAGCCCCATAGAAAGTACCTGAAATTTCCTCTGAGTCTTTCTTCATGCCCTCCTCTGTGGCCATGGTGACAGCAGCAGTGAGAGCCGAGTTCCATTCCAGCCCTGCCTCTTCCATGCTCTCTTCTGAGATGGCAATCTGTGTGATGCTACCTAAAAGCAGTCCATTAGAGGGAAGGCCCGTGAATTTTATGAAAAAGTCACAACTATCCTCTATCTCAGACAGCCAAAGAGATCCTGTTATTTAACTTTCTAACCTTTTGCCTGCATGTCCCTATATTAAAAACTAGAATCCTAGGTAATCCAGGATGAATATTGGATTTCCTAAATAAAACCTGCCTTGCAAAAGAAAATGCTTTCTTCTTACCCTGAATAGAAAGTGAAAGATAACTTACAAAATCACAAAAGAGCAATCTGCTTTCTGAGCAGTTATGTTTTCGAAAGAGACAGAAGGTGGGCACGACTGCCAGGCTGCAGGCCCCAGACTTGGTGAGGATGAGGAGCACTTGAAATAATTTAAAAGAAAATTACAGTCAAGAGCCCTACTACAAGCATGTTTGATACTAACCATCTAGAATACATGAAGTTGATGTAACTTATTTATCAGGCTATGTAAGAGAAAGCAAGAGAAATGAGACCAAAATAAATCAGATAAGAGATCCATGAATAGCAGATTCACAGAGGAAAAAACTACTGCTATCAATTTTATATTAAGGTTTTAAACAAAAAGAATTGAGAAAAATCAAACTGATCCAGACAGAAATATAGACAAGTGTGGACTCTCCACACTGGAGGATATCAATAATCAAGCAAACAAGTAATATCAATATGGATGATCAAGTAAAGAAGTTTCAGCATAATGAAAAGGAAGTAGATAATTTCACAGCATTTTTCACTTTTCAAGTGAAAGTGTCACAACACCAAATATTCAAACTGCTAGATATTTTACACTTTCCTGAAAGGAACTTAGGTTCCAAGAAATTTGGCTTCTACTCACCCAGTGGTTACTCACAGAACATTAGGACTGACCAAAAGAAACCTTGAGAAGTCATTTTTAAAGCACAATACTTCCCTTACATCCTTTAGCGTTCTTGTGTCTCTGTCAGGCATATTTATAAGTCTCCTGGAAGTAGTTTAGACATATTCTATCTAAGAATTTTAGCTGTGCTAAGTCTCCAGCTGAATGAAATCCTTAATAATAACCTCATATGGCTATATCTTTCCTAGAGAGCCCTTGTCCCAAGCTCAACAATACTGAAGTTAAGTGTGTGCCCATCCTATCTCATTTGTGAAGAAGCCTCAGCTTGCTTATCTGAATTCCTTACAGACAGAGCTCTTTGATCCTTACAGCAGTCTCCAGAGTCCAGCCCAGCCAATGACACACTGTCTTTGATACATCTTAGTTCAACAGCTGAAAACCATTCTCCGTTCTAATCCACCCACCTGCCTTGACCACTAGAAGAGCAAAGGATTTTTAAAACACTCTGATTTCAAAGATATGTCAAGTGGCACCAAAGTGAGACTGTTAAATAAGCATTATATGGATCACCTTTCTAACGTTTACCATGCACTGTAATAAAGAAACAAGGAAGGAGGTCTGGCCAATAGGAATCATTTGGGAGAAAACAAAGAGAGTTCTTTCTAAAGCATGGACTCCCACCCAAGATTACCATACCTTACATTAACGCTCTCGAGAATTGAAAAAAGAAACACAAAGGAGAAATGAGGGGAAAAGTGCTACTGAAAAACACAGTGGGTTTTCAGGTGGTTTCCTACCCCCTACCATCAGCCGAAGTGGGTGTCTGCACCACACTTGTCTGCTGTCCTGGCACTGGAGCTCTTGCACTGCTGATCAGAAGATCAAATTTGGTGCTTCTGCAGGTATTGGAGCAAACCTTGTCATGTTGGTAAAAATCAATCTGTCCGGAGTCCATCATTTTCCTGTGCAAAGAGAGACAAGAAGTACCAATTCAGCCTGCACTTCATCTTAAAGGGACAAATAGAGACAAAGTTGCTGAGTCCCTTCTATATGTTAATGAAACCTAATAGTATTAAAAGTCATTAGGGGCTTCCCTGATGGCGCAGTGGTTGGGAATCTGCCTGCCAATGCAGAGGACACGGGTTCGAGCCCTGGTCTAGGAAGATCCCACATGCCGCGGAGCGACTAGGCCCGTGAGCCACAATTACTGAGCCTGCGCGTCTGAAGCCTGTGCTCCGCAGCAAGAGAGGCCGCGATAATGAGAGGCCCGCGCACCGCGATGAAGAGTGGCCCCCACTTGCTGCAACTAGAGAAAGCCCTAGCACAGAAACGAAGACCCAACACAGCCATAAACAAATAAATAATTAAATAATTTAAAAGTCATTAGGTTGCAGAAATTCTGATTGGGGCTATAAAATGTTCATTGGTCCTGCCCACATTTACAAGTACTCCTCTTCCCTCCTTAGCCTACTCATTATGAGTACTCTCTTTTATTTCCCGTTATCACAAAGTTTTAGACATATACTCCTGACAATAGCTAAATTTCCCCATAGAATCTCATTGAAACGAAGCCCAAAAGGGGAAAAGACTAACTCATATCCCAGCACAAATGAGAAATGCCACAGGGGGATTAGAATTTTGTGATTAGATTCTGATGTATTAGTACTTGTAGACCAGCAAGATCTGTTGCCACTTCTGGAGACATAAAACTTCAGCACATTTCTTTCCTTTAAAAAAAAAAAAAGAGATAACTCTCCTATAAATACAGAGCAAAGTTGATTATACTAAACCCCCACTATAAAATGTCCTTATAACTAGATTCACAAGATGTTATTATAGGCCATGAGCAAAGCCATGAGGTATTTTAATTACAGTAAACTCTATGTTATAATGTTACTTGGCTTTCACTAAAGATTTTTTAGACACTCTGAGTCTTTTACATTTGGGGAAAGTTGGCATACACTTGTTTTTCTGGGCAAATAAAACAAGACAAGAACAAAAAAAAAAGAAAGTTAAAGGTATTCACCCCCAATTTCGTTCAACTACTGATTAATGCATACAAATCATCTGGAATGAATTTTTTTTTAATTATGCCTCTGACTATAAAAATCATACATAAAGAAAAAAACATTTTCTGTGGAAAATACAAAAAACTATAAAGAAAACAACTGCTCTTTAAAAAAATATCCAACACAGAGATAATATCAACATTTCAGCATATTTTCTTCTACTAAATTTACTTATATATGTGTGTTTTTTAAAACAACTAAATTAATTGATATTACATTTTGTTTTCTTCCTTACATTACATCATAAGCATTTTCCATGTAAAAACTCTTTAGAAATATTTTAATGACCTCATAATATCCCATAGTATAAACTCATATATATTTAGATGAGCCATAATTTACTTTAGATACACCTTGATTGTATATTAAAGCAGACTGTAATTTTCACCATCATAAATTATGTTGCAATGAACACTTTTATACTTGAATCTCTACAAGCACTATAGATTTCTCTTAAGACAGATTCCTTAAAAAAATTAAAGACAAAAGGTAAGAGGTTTTTAAGGCTCTTGATACATGTTCTGTGGGGAACTTTTAATTCTTAACCACATTTTAAAATTTTCTATCAATAGTTGAGTGCTCAAGAAATACCAACTAATGTTAATTTCACCGAGGAGTGGGGTGGATTACAATGATAAACTTGCTGCATATAGAGATGGGAGTGGGGATACTGTACATTCTAAAGTTTATTTCTGGGACTTCCCTGGTGGTGCAGTGGGTAAGACTCCACGCTGCCAATGCAGGGGGCCCGGGTTCGATCCCTGATTCGGGAACTAGGTCCCATATGCATGCCGCAAGTAAGAGTCTGCATGCCGCAACTAAGACCGGGCGCAGCCTAAATAAATAAATAAATATTTAAAAACAAAACAAATAAAGTTTATTTCTATGGTACAATGACGGCAAGGATTGCATTCGCTGTGCATAACTGTTACTTACGAACAGCACCCTTCTACTCTACCAGATTATCCCAGGATTTGTCCATCTGCCCACATCTCCATCGTTGTCAAGCTTTCTTAGCACCAGGCTTAGCTCTGCCTATGCTGAGTGATCTCAAGCTGGACTGTCATCTACTCCTGAGCTTCTCTTCCCAGAGAAGGTCTTGCCCAACATTCTGACATCAGAAGAATTTGTCCTAGATGCTGGGAAGAGTCAATTTAATTCAATTTTTCTTCTCTCACAGGGATTTTAAGAACAAGTTGATGAAGGTCAAATAATACATGGATTGTTTAAGCCAATCCTTCAGGCAGAATAAAAATTCAAATTAAGAAGACTGGATTCTCTGGATTCCACCATGATTAAGTGCCCCACAGTCAGTTGAAAGGTATGAACTTGCTATTAGAGCTCACCTGAGCATGATTCCACCCAGACGAATAGCTCTCTTCCAGTCCTTCAGGGTGGACTTGCCAGCCAGATGAACAAAATGCTTGGGGCTGATCAACTGATCATTGAACTAATGTAAAAAGTAAAGTCCAAAATAATCCAATGTTAATTTAGGCAGGCCAAGAGGGAAAGAAAGACATAACTCTACTTGTTATGTACAAAAAATACCCAAATGACATCTTTAGTCATAGCCTTGTATTCTCCATCCTCCCGCCCTATTGTGCTAGAGAAGATGATCCTTTTCTGGACACAGTGCCCTGTCCTGGTACGAAGCTACAGAAGACACGAGGAGGGTCAGAGATTAATATACTGATTAGGATCTAAAATCCATTTATGCCCTGAATCAAGCAGATGGGTCCAATGTTGCAAAGGCTATTTAAACTGAAGTAATCTATCCAGCCCTAATGACAAGATTCAGGATCTGGTAGAAAGAATAAGGATGGAAGAAACCAACAGCACTACAAAGCCTCAAAGCTCTGTAATTCTTAATGATTCTAGGATGATGCCACTGATGGTGACTATTATCTATGGGTCAGCTGTGGCTACCAGTGGAGACAGAATAAGCAATTATTTCCACATTGTGCTCTCATGAAGATTACTTATTTTTATCAGTAATAATTTTTAATAAACTCTACCAAATTACACACCAGTGTAAGGCATTTTACATATATGATCTCACTTCATCTTCTAGCAACCTTACTGTGTGCGTATGTGTGTATAATTATTTGTATTTTAACATATGAGGCTCTGAAATATTAAATAACTTGATCAAGGTCACCTAGCTAGTCAGTGATAGAGATGGGACTCCATTCATTCAACAAATATTTACTGATAAATATGACAAGCCCTATTCTAGGTACTGGGGATACAATAGTGAACAAGATAGACAAATTCGCAGCTCTCAAAGGACTTATATTCTGGTGGGACTTGAATCCAGGTCAATTTCACTCCAAAGTCCCTATTTTTTTTTTTTTTTACTGTGACACAAAGGGACACCACAAAATTAAAAACATTGACACGGTGGAAGAGAGAGAAGAGGCACTAAAACCATACCCTTTGAAAACAAGGAGACCCAAAATAGGCCCCAGCAAGGAGAAAAGACAATTACCTTGACACACTTTACATTTATTCCTGGGCATACAAACTTCTTCCAAAGGAGAATGGCTTTGCTCTCCCCACAAGTTATGGGGTAAGCAATTTCCATATCCTCATTTGCTTCTATAGTGCTTGCATCTTGAAAATGGAAAAAATATCATTTATTTATCAAACACTCTTCCCCAAAGCTTAATTCAGAATCTCTAGTCTCCTGGTTCCTCTGAGGGGCTAACAGTTCACACTGGTTGGTACTGTTTAGGAATCTTCTGGAAGAAGTTTGGCATAACAGCTCTCTTACCAAGCTCCCACTATGTGCCAGACGCTGTGCTGTGTGCTTTTATAGGCTTAATCTTTTTTAGTTCTTAAAACAATCCTGTGAGGCAGTGATTGTTTCCTATGTCCCTGTGTAGGACTCAGAAAGGTGAAGGGACTTTCCCAAGGACACACAGCTAAGAAGTGAGAACGTGGGATTCAAACTCAGGTTTGTCTAATTTCAGACAAACTCAGGTTTGTCTAACTTCAGTTTCTTTCCACTGACTGCCTTCCAATCAACACCTCATCAGCAACTTCCCTGATGACAGAGATCAACCTTGAGGCTCCAATTTCTTTGAGGGATTTCTATTGATGACAAATCTTTTCAGCAACCCTAGCAAATTCACATTAAACATCAATGGACAGCCCTAGCATCTTAGGCAGCGGTGTCTCTAGATGTGCCATCATCAAATTGATGGCTACAGCACTGGTAGGGCACACTGGGTAGGGGGGAAAAATAAGGCACAAAAGGCAAGAAATCTCAACCAAGGAACCTAAGGTCGAAAGTACTAGAACAGGGTTTCCCTGGTGGGCCAGTGGTTAAGACTCCCCACCACCACTGCAGGGGGCACGGGTTCCGCATACCTTGAGGTATGGCCAAAAAAAAAAAGTACTAGAACAACAAAAAGACTTACCAATCCCTTCTTCAATTTTGTGTATCGTGTGAGTTTCTACTGCCACAACTGCCCTGTTGTTCTCGGATCCGGCTTCATAAATCCTGTTGTAAAAGTGTCCATCGATAAACAAACTACATAAATCATGAAAAAATTAATATTCACAGCATGGGGTTAAGAAATTTGTTTTAATCTCTCTCAAAAGGAATAAAATAATATACTCTACAACTCGATGTTAGTGCTTTGACTAGTGCCCCAGTGTATTTAAATTCTAAGCTGCCCGGGACTGCTTAGCAGCTACTACCATGGAAATGAATCAACAACTTTCCTCACCCCAAAGGAAAGTTCCTCTTGCTACTGTATTTACAGCGCCACTTGCTACTATTTTACACCAGACTTTTCCCTAACTTTAAAAGCTCATGACATAAAGTGCTGCTTCAAGTATAAGATTAAGTCACCTTATAGATTTATCCAAATAAGACTAAAAAGTAATACTGTTAGTTCAAAGCAGGAAGAACCTACTGACCACAGAAGTTGATGTCCCTTGTTGGAATCTAGGAACTTTAGTCATTTTTACACTTTAGCATTTTTTAAGTCACCATAATCAAACTATAGACATGAGCAGAACCTAGTTAAAAAAAAAAAAAAAAAGAGAGCCATTATGCCCAAAGTAACCAGCAGTAACTAGAGATACCACTTAAGGAAAATCTCTCTCCAAAATGTTTCTACCTTCTAAGAAATGGGCTCAGAACACCTAACACGATACACTGACATCCTTTGTTCAATTTCCATAATAAACCTAACGTGTTAATTATTGCACTTGTTACCCTAAAGCACTGCCTGAATAATCTCCTTTGCATCAGTGATTAGCCATCCGCATGGTGACACCTCTAGCACAGACCTCCCTTCTGAATTCCACACCAGGACACAATTAACTGCTAAATAAATATATATACATTTGGATATTCCATAGGACTTTATTGAATTCATTATGTCTAAAATAACCAAGTTCTCTTTCCTCTCCCACCTCCCAAACTACTCTTCTTCCTATATTCCCCATCCTTGTAATGGCACCACCCAGCACACAGTAGCCTAAAACAGAAGCCTGGGAATTACACTGAATTTCTCCCTTTTCCTCCTCCTCAACTCCCACATAGTCAGTCACCAAGTCCTGCCAGATGCATCTCCTTAACACCAGCCATCCTCCCTGTCTATTTCCACCACTACCGCCTTAATTCAGGCTGCATCATCTCTAGTCTGAACTGGTCTCCTTGCATCTACCTGATCTTCTATATTCCTTCCAGAGTGATCATGTAACGCCCTCCTCAAAACCCTTCAAGAATCCTCTCCTTGCTGCTAAAATAAAGCCCCAAATCCTTAATATGATATTTAAGTCCCTCCAAGATCTGGCCCCTGGTTTCATCTCTCACCAAATCCCACCAGACAATCCAAGCCCCAATCATACCAAACTATTTGTAGTTCCCAAAACTGCCATCTTCTTTTACACCGTCTATTTTTGCTCTTCTCCCTCTTCCCAGAACATCCTTCCCCATCTTTTGTTTTTTAATGAGTAGCCTATATGATGCTTTTCCTTCCATCTCAATCCTCCAGTATAATCACCCACTTCCTCCTTTGTGATGCAACTGTACTTTAGGCTTTTGTCACAACAACTATAACACTTCATACTATATACTTGTTTACCTGTCTCTCTTTCTCCTTGGGCATAGTCTAAAAGGTCCCTGAGAAGGAGTTCCCTGGTGGCCTAGTGGTTAGGATTCCAGGCTTTCACTACCATGGCCCGGGTTCAATCCCTGGTTAGGGAGCTGAGATCCCGCAAGCCACGTGCAAAAAAAAAAAAAAAAAGTCCCTGAGAGCAGAGATTACATTTTATTCATTTTGTATACCTGGCATGTCGTGTGCTAACTGGAACATGGCACAGCACACAATAAATGACCGGTAAATGAATGAGGAGTGTGATAACACATGAGAGACTGCTGCTTCTGGAATTCCGTAGTTGTCCAGTGGTTAGGACATGGCGCTCTCACTGCCAGGGGCCCAGGTCCGATCCCTGGTCAGGGAACTAAGATCTGGCAAGCTGCAGCGTGGCCAAAAAAAAAACAAACCACTGCTTCAAGTAAATTTGGTAAGCTCATTCTAACTTGACCAGTATGTGCAAAATCCTTTAAAAGAATAAATTCTTGTCTATACATAATTTCAACAACCGGAAAATTGCACTTGGGGTGGGAAGTCAGGGAATAGTCTATATTTTTATGGGCAAACAAGATTTTATCAGGGAAAATCTTTCTAAAGCCACTCAGGATAGTGATGGATTTAGCCTAATTCTCTATACCTACTACAATTATGGTAAAAAAATCATAAAATATGTTTAAAATGTTAAGGCGTTATGAGATACCGACATGCCTTATTGAATCATCGAAGTGAGATAAAATTATGTTTACTAGAGTTTTAAAGTTAAGTCTACATCATTGTATTCTAATTCACTGAAAACTGAAAATCCACAGAGTTAAGTTCTTTTTATCTTGAATGATAAGGAAAGATATTCTGATTAATTGAATGTGGAATTATTACATAAACTAAGGCATACTCTACTGATCTGAAAGAGTTTATACAGCTTCCTAAGGCCTTAAACTTACTACTGGGGAGGGATATGAGCATGATAAGGAAAGTAAGGTCACTACTCCTCAAATTGAACTATTCCACTCAGCACACTGAGTAAATTTATGTAATATTAAAATCACCAGTCCCTGATCTCATTGTTAAAAACTCTGTTATGAATCCAAAATGAATTGGAAAGCCAAGAATGGTGATGGAATCTTAGTACCTTCACTCCTCCTGAGGACTTTTTAAATATGTTTTAAAGGTTTTATTTGAAAAAGTTAATAACCATCTTTTTTTGTTTTTAAAGAGAAAGCATAGGCTGAACAAGCCTTCTTTGTTGAAAAACTCCCAGAATTAAAAGTCTTCTTAGTATCTTAGTACCTGAGTACCTCAGTATCTATGTTTTTAAAAAAAGTTGAATGTGGACATATTTTAAAACCAATCTAGGGACTTCCCTGGTGGCACAGTGGTTAAGAATCCGCCTGCCAATACAGGGGACACGGGTTCGATCTCTGGTCCGGAAAGATCCTACATGTCACGAAGCAACCAAGCCCGTGCAACTACTGAGCCTGCATGCCACAACTACTGAAGCCCACGCGCCTAGAGCCCGTGCTCCACAACAAGAGAAGCCACTGCAATGAGAAGCCTGCGCACCAAAACAAAGAGTAGCCCCCGCTCGCCGCAACTAGAGAAAGCCCGCGCACAGTAATGAAGACCCAACACAGCCAAAAATAAATATATAAAAAGAAAAAAACCCATCTAGTATTATTATGAAAGTATCATCTTACACAATGTGTCAGGTTCTATGTATTCATATTAAGAGACTGTTACCAGATACTCTACTTTTGCTTCACAATGTATTCCTGAAAATGTGTATACGATGAATATTTGAGAAAGTATAAAATGTCATATATGTAAAAGCTAAAAAGATGGGCAAGAGGAATTACATATTGAAATCTAAAAATACTTACATAAAATCCCTAATTATTTCTTGCCTTTTGAATATAATCTTTACCAATTTATTCCCAGCAATTCATACATACTCTTTGATTGTTTCTCTCCTTCATACTTGAACTGTAGCCAAGCAGGTTAAGTGTGATGAGGCTGAAGACTGACACCTGATGATTTCCATCTTTGTCTCAAGTGTATTAAAATTATGAGACCAGTATTTCTTATCACTAGAATCACTGTTTTTTGTACCCTGCTCATTTTTATAAAATGAGGCTAAAATGCAATAAAATATTCAAATAATAAAATAATACAACTAAAAAAATCAACCGACAGGCATCTCAAAATGCTATACCTCAAAAAAAAAAAATGCAATACCTCAAAATGTTTATTCACTAGCTCATGCACTAAAATTCAGTGTAAACAGTGGAGTGGGGAGTCAATATATGTTGTACAAAGATCCCTCTACCTAAGCAAGCAATGAGAGGTTTCTAGAAAAGGCAATATCATTTGGAAAATAAAAAAGACAAACAGAAAAATAAGTGGAACCAAATCTTCAAAAGAATTAAGTCTCTAAGTAGCAGAGACGTTTTTTTCTGTCTCTACTAGGGACAGGACAAGTGACAACTGGAGTACTTTAGGAAAGACAGAAGAAATGATGACTCCATAAGAAAATAAAGCTGCGGAGAACTAAAGAACCTGCCCTTTAATTCTTCCTGATGTTACCCTACCTCTAAAGGTAACAACTACAAGTATGTGTATGTGTATCAAACAAAATTCCCAAACAAATGAGTTTGAGTAAGCATGCATAATCTGTTGGTGCCAATAAAAATTTAAACCACTCTATAGGCTATATGTTAGGCATTATTTATACCAACTTACCCTTATAGACCTTAGAATATTTCCTTTATGCTTAACAATATTCAGAAATGTCAGCAAACTATGTTTATATTTTAAAAAAGAAAAAGTCCTTATCTTTTACAGATACATACTAATGTCTGGGATTTGCTTCAAAAAAATTCAGGAGTGGGTGGATGTAGAGATGAAATAAGACTGGCCATGTGAAAAAAGAAAAAAAAAAGGACTGGCCATGTGTTGATAACTGTTGAAGCTGGGTGATGGATGCTTACATGGGGGTTCATTATATTTTCATTATTTTGGGGTATATTTGAAATTTCCTATACTAAAAAGCTTTTTAAATTACCAAGATAGGTTAACTGTTTTTCTCCAGAAATTTTTAAGGCAAGGTACATTACTTAGTAGACTGGAATTGGATTACAGCCGTCCCTTGGTATCAGTGGGGGATTGCTTCTAGGACACCCCTGCAAATACCAAAATCCACAGATGTCCAAGTCCCTTATAAAATGGCATAGTACTGAATATTTGTATATAACCTACACACATCCTCCCATATACTTTATTTACTTTTTTATTTAAAAAATTTTTTTTTATTTTTGGCTGTGTTAGGTCTTCATTGCTGTGCACAGGCTTTCTCTAGCTGTGGCGAGCAGGGGCTACTCTTCATTGCGGTGCACAGGCTTCTCATTGCGGTGGCTTCTCTTGTTGCAGAGCACGGGCTCTAGGCACGTGGGCTTCAGTAGTTGCAACACACAGGCTAGGTAGCTGTGGCACGCAGGCCCTAGAGCAAGCAGGCTTCAGTAGTTGTGGCGCATGGGCTCAGTAGTTGTGGCTCACGAGCTCTAGGGCACAGGCTAAGTAGTTGCAGCACGCGGGCTCTAGGGCACACGGGCTTCAGTAGTTGTGGCGCGTGGGCTCAGTAGTTGTGGCTCGCAGCCTCTAGAGTGCAGGCTCAGTAGTTGTGGCGCACGGGCTTAGCTGCTCCACAGCATGTGGGATCTTCTCGGACCAGGGAGCGAACCTGTGTCCCCTGCATTGGCAGGTAGATTCTTAACCACTGAGTCACCAAGGAAGTCCCTCCCATATACTTTAAATCATCTCTAGATCACTTATAATATCTAATACAATGTAAATGTTATGTAAATAGTTGCTTTCATGTGGCAAATTCAATTTTGCTTATTCAAACTTTCTGGATTTTTTTCTTTTTTTAATATTTTTTAATCCAAGGTTGGTTGAATCCGTGGATGCGGAACCTACAGATACAGAGGGCCAACTGTATATGTCTGCCCAAGAACACTTCTGATCCTTGAAGAATCTTTTATACATTCCCCAAAATAAAATAACTACCCCCCTGGGACTTCCCTGGCAGTCCAGTGGTTAAGACTCCATGCTTCTAATGCAGGGGGCACGGGTTCCTCCCCTAGTCAGGGAACTAAGATCCCACGTGCCATGCGGCAAAGCCAAAAAAAACAAAAAAACAAAAAAAACTGTATTTGACAAAACGAAAAAAAAACTTTAAAAATAAAAAAAAAATTTTTTTTAAATAACTACCCCCCGCTTCTCTCTGTAGATCTAGTTCCCATTTAACTTTCAAGACCACCGAAAAATCTAATCTCTTCTTTCAAATTCATAGTGATCCTCTGAATTCAAAAGCACATCCTAACCATGCCACTCTGAACTTCTTAGGTTTTGCCATGTAAGTGATCTCTTTATTTACAAACATGTATTTTTGCCTTGCACAACTAGACTACAAGCTCCATGATGGTTGGAACCATGTGCTATATTTCTTTCAACACCTTTGAAATACGTTGTGTAATGGTAGGTCGTTGATAAATATTTTTTTGATAGACTAAGCTTAGTAATGTGCCCATCCACGAGGGTCCAGAGAACTTCTGGTAGGAATACTTTTACAGTTGCCTATTCTCCTCTGACTCTAACTACACTGTCTTTTGGTAAACATGTACCAAGGCCTTGTGCTAAACAGTGTGGATAAGTAAGCTGAGGGAACCATGTAACTTACCCCCAAGGAACTCACAGTAGAGAAGACGGAGAGAGACAAGGAAACAGCAAACTGTTGTAATAAGTACTGAATGACAAATATAGCACACAATACATTACAGAGATGAAAACTTAGCTCTAAGAGTTTTATGTTGAATGTTCCATTGTGCTAAATCACCTTAAAGTTATAATTTCCTCACTCTTTGAACCTCCCAAATTTTTCAAAATATTCAAATCTCTAGTCACTTACCCTTGTTGTACAGGCTGTAACTGCAAGATCACTTGGGTTTTGGTATCTTCAGCATTCTCCCCTTCATTTCCTTCAGTGGGTACCACAACCACATCCCCCACTGGGACACTCACTTCCGCATTAGCCATCTTTCACATGAAGTCAGATAGCTGGAGCTGCTGTCAGAAACAAGTAGCACCAGTAACTTTGTCTGGTTTGAAAAGATGGCAACCATAGGAAAGGAACACCAAGATAATAACTATTAATTCCCAGGGCACCCTGCAGATCATGGTCCTCTGAAAAAGATGGGAACTGTGAGAAGGGGCTGACATAGGCTCTGATCTTTCCAGAAATGCCTTAGTACTCACTTGTTATTGTAGGTTTTCTTAGTATGTGTGATTCACCCAGTGGTATGCTAGAGCCAGCTCTACCAGCTCCTGAGAACCAACTGTGCACATCGCTTCCCAACTCCAAGTTTAGTGACATCAAGTTGGTAGCTTGAAATCAGTTGCTGGGAGAATATACACCACAGAAATTGACAAACATTACAAATCAGGATATTTTTTCTTCTAGAGAGCTGGTTTACAGCACACCACTAGTTCCATCCCAAACTAAGCTCCTAGGAAGTAAGAATCATCTATTTTCTTTGCAACCAGCCATTATACCTCATCAAGTGCTCTGTCCTTTGTGAGTAGATACTAATAAGCAGATACTAATAAGTATCTGCTAACTAAACTAAGTTGTATGGGAAAAAGAAAGATGGTTCACATTGTGTGGTTTTTTAATAAATGCTGAATCCAACTGCATGACCTCCAGGAACGTCTTAATACCCCTTTGCCTCATATTGAATGGAGATAGGGTCTTGCCTGACATCTCCCCTGCAGAGCTGTTGGGGAAACCACTGTCCAGTACCACAAACTCCTTGACTCTAAAGTAACTCAAAGCATTATCTCAATCTTAATGAAAACTCAGAGGGCCCCAAGTTATTCTGCAGCTGTTAGTCTTCACAGCTGAAAAGATAGAGTCACATAAGAGACTATGGATAAGAACACTCTATTTACTTAGATATTGTGAGTACTTGAAGATGATTAGGACTGTGCTGAACTGTGCTTAGACAGACAATGGATGCAAGTTTGAATATGTAACTAGTACTCAGAGGACAGAATCCACATTTCAGCTCTGCCACAGTAATTGTTTGCCTATAATGCACACACTTAACATGGCACTCAAAATCTCCCTCATTTGGCCCCCAAATTTTCCCAGTTTCATCTGCAACTATAGTATCCCAAGAATCTTAAGATCCAGCCACACCAACCTCCCACAGATTTCTGAACGTGTAATATGTACTTTCAGGTTTCTCTACCTTTGTTATTCCATAAGCCCAAAACTCCTTTCTCCCTCATCTCCTTCTCCCTTCAAGGTCCAGCTCAAAGTTCACTCCTCCACAAAGCCACTGCCAAACCATTTTCTTTTCTGAGGTCCCCCAATACTTGCTTGCAGCTCTCCTCTAGTGCTTATCACACTGTGCCTTGCACTGCAGTTAACTGAACAGACATCTACCTCCATGACTACACTATACTCTCTGTGAGGACAGGTGCTGCTTATCTAAAAATCTTGCTTCTTTCATGCCATGGCACAGCCAAAAATTTTTTTTTTAATTAAAAATTAAAAAAATAAATAAAAAATAAAAATCTTGTCTCCCACAGCCTTGCTCATCATAGGCACTGACATACATTGGTTCAATCAATTTTTGTTTTTGTTTGACCTAGTTAAAATTCCTCATATGTGACTTAGACTTCTGCCCTTTATGATTCTCACATTCAAACTTTTTTCCTGGATTCAACACCTCCTTTATCTAAAAGCCTCTTAAAATATCTTGTAGGCACCTTAAACTGAAAGCCTGTTCCCTCTCAAACCTGCTCCTATGTTTCCTGCCTCAATAAATGGTGCTCCCCTCCACCCATTTTCTCAAGCCAGAAACTAAGGAGCTATTTTTGACTCCTCTTCTCTTTCTAAATCCAACCAACCACCAAATCCTATCCATTCTATCACCTATATATCTCTTTTAGCCAACCCCCACTCTCCATCTGTGCTGCCATCATCATATTCTGAGCCACCACACTGTTACCTGGATTTTTCCAGCTGCTTCTCATCAGTACCCTAATCTCTGGTCTTGATCTCCAATTCATGATCTACAGAGCAGACAAAGTCATCTCACTAAAGGCCATTTCCCCCACTTAAAAATCCTTCAGTGCATTCCCTTTGCCGCTATTAAGGTGCAAAGACCCTAACATGGCTTACAAAACCCACCAACTCTGTCCCCTGCCCACCCTGCTAGCCTCATTTCTCGCAGTTCTTCCTCTCACATTGTGGGCTCCTGCCATTGCATTTTCTCCAATTTCTCAACTAAGCCATATTTCCTCACCTGAGCCTTCACACTTGTTTGCTCTACCGGGAATTCTCTTCTCTTTCCTTTTTGGCAAGTCACTGCTAAACTTTTATGACTTATTTAAAACATCGCTTCCTCAGAGAGGCCATCTGTGACACCCCTGACTAGATCTGAGAGGGTCTGCTTGCTTCCTCAGCGCCTGCAGCAGCCCTGTCACAACCATCAACCCCCTTTGTCAGCCTCTCCCCCTCAGACTACATCCTGGCAGAGAAAGGATAGCTTTTCTTTTTCAACAGGCTCCCCTGTGCTAGCTCAGTGCCCAGGACTCCCGAGTGTAATAAATAGTTTTCAAATATCAGACTTCTATTTACAAAACTGCCTACCTAAAACTTCCTAAGAAAATCTGGCACATAGCATGTATGTAATAAATTTTTGTGCAATGAGTAAACTCACTTTACCCTAAAAGACTTCTAGAATTTTCTCGTCTTTAACTGAGGGGATATAAATTTACTTAGACAGCTCAGGCTAAGCTGCCTTGCTTATTGCCCATCATTATGGCCAGTTCAATATGTACTGAGTCCCTACTCCACATCAGACACAGACTTAGCCTCCCTGGATATGAAAAGGGATGTTATCTGCTCTTAAGGAGCTACAGAAGGGAAAGAGATGTGTGACATTGTCACACAGTACAGGAAAAAAGTAATTGCAAGATACTACAATATACAATCCAAACTTACGTAAATTGAAGGTTTAAAACTGGCCGGGGTGGGGATTAGAGAATCAGTGGACTGGTGTGGCTGGCTGCCAGCAAGAGAACCTAAATGATTAGGACCCTTGAGTCTAGAAAAAGCCAAAAGGGATATGATGAAGTATAAAATGCCATCAAATCCTAGAATAATTGAACCAATAGATATCGTCAAAGTTTGAACCATAAAAATGTAGGGTGAATTAAAATAATGACAGCTAACATCTGTCGGACACTTGTTTGTTGTAAAGCACTATTCTGTTACATATTTAATGAATTTAAAAGATGTAATACTTCAGCATGTAACAATCGTAGGGAATTTATTATTTCAAAAAAATGGTTTAAATGTTAAAAAATTAATAGCATAGGTAAATTAATGGGTTAGAGAAGCGGAATTAGGATGCTTCTAGTTCAACCTTCTACCCTAAGGTTGAGTCCTCTCTACAATACTCTGAATAAGTGGTAGACTAACTTCTTGATTAATACTTTCCTCAATAAGAACTCATAGTTTACTCCTTACCCCCCACACACCTCGGAACTCAAGAGGAAGGTTCTGGCTGCTTCTCTAACCTTCTGAGAGTTTATCAGAGAAGATAATTATAATTATCCACGACATATCTCTCAGTGTCAGTCAGAGACAAGTCTGATCCAACATGGCAATTCTTACATTCTTTAGAGAAGCAAGTTTGGGTTGAATATCTCTTATTATCCTAAATACCATATTCCTAGCAAGTAACCCGAACCAGCTCTACAGACTACACTGGCTAATTGCAAGGTCATCTCTTTGAGCTGAGTGTAAACTGAAAAGTAGCTCTTGTTTATAGCAACCAAAACTCCTAAGGCAAGATGAGTGAGTTGCCCCTTTGGGTATTTCATGGAAGGGGCCTTAGAGTATTCATTGTGGAATCGCACAACACTCTGTAATTCTAGGAGAACACACATGAAGGAAATATGTCAAACTTATGTGAAAAGGAAGAATTATTTGTAGCTATTTTCAAAGACAAATAAGACACCTTGAAAGTAAGCACGACTACTCACATGAACTATCAAAAAACTAAACAAATGATAATCTGACTTACTGTGGATTAAATTCACTTTGTGTCCTGAAAATTGTTTAAAACATGGCAAGATGTAAGCACAAGTGTCACATGATCATAGTAACATCAGAGTTGGTAGCTGAAATGGACTAACAGAAATACTAGATATCCTGAAATTTCTAACTCCAAAATGTATTTATTCCATACTTCATTGTAATTTTTGTAGACTGTGTGGTCTATTTTTAAGAAATTTCCAAGTTAAAACTTTATTATTACATGAGGCCAAAACTCCTGGATTTTTTTTCCTTCTTTATTCCTCCTCACGTATTTAGTAGGTGATCCAGGGTGCTACCAGATGTAATGAAGCCAGTAAGATCACTACATAGGACCACTGTGAGGAAAAGAGCCAGAGCAAATGAAGTTTAGGATAAGTCACATATTGGTGACCACTACGTAGGTGTTTAGGGAAGCAGTAGCATAAAAGGGTTTTTTGTGGGTGCGTGAATGTTTTGTTTTTTCACATCTATCTTCCCTTTCATGATTTTTCTCTTCAAGTGTGTCAAATCTATTGTTTATTCTTTTTTTAAATTAAGTTTTAAATTTCAATCATTTCAGTTTTCATTACTAGGAATTTTATTGTATTCTTTTCCAAATCTGCTTGACCAGTAAAAGGGTTTTTTGAAGGGTCACCGTGCTATAGTTGAGGAGACTTCTGCTTAGGACAAGACCAAAATACAGCCCAAACTAACCCAATGAAGTTGAGTACAAGTTGGCTATTCAATATGTTTGTTGAAGTAAATATGAATAAGTAGTTGACTAACAACTAATGACAAAAGTCATCAAGTCAGTAGACTAATTTAAATACACATAACTGATAAAAGGCTGACAAATTAGGGGAGTCAGTCCATTTAATGAAGAAGTCCCCCAAAGAGAGAAAAGAATCCTCTGTGAGACTAGAATTATCTGATCCTCCCTTTCCCTAATCCTCCAGGTTAAGGAGGAAAATGCCACTTCTTGGTTCTCCTAAACAGACACCAGTTAAGGCCCCTGCTGTGTCTGTTAGGAAGTGTTTTTGAATTTCTCGCATCTTGAGAAGAGAATGCAGGCCTCCTCCTGCTCCTTAGACGGCCAAGCCTTCCCTTGATCCCTAGGTCAAGACTTGACGTGCCTTAGTCTGGGTGGATCACACTCCAGGACCTTCAAGTAAGAGTCTGCCCTCACCTCTCCTGCCCCTTAATTAGAAGACAGCAGGCCAATTCCCCTGTCATTTTAGAAAGCAAGGGTACTCTAGCCTTCTTCCCATCAATTATCTTCTCTCCGGTCCTCAAAAACACGGGTTTCCCCATCCCCGACAGACCAGATCAGCCTGCTCTCCACCTATAGTATCAGGAGGTACTCCCAGCTCTCTGTTATTCCCTCACAGATCTGGACCCTTCTCATTCCTTCCTCTGGAGGCTCTGAGGTGTCTTCCTACCGCCCCCTCATCTAAGGGAAGGTAGGGGCCTGCTCATTTTCCCTTGGAGCTCTTCTTCCTTGTCCCCTGCTCCCACTACCGGACCTGTCACCACACCTTCGGGGAAGCACCTGCTTCTTTCCCCCTGGACTGAATGGCCGAGGCCTCTAACGCGCCCCCGGGTGAAGCGTGGACCCTCCCTTCTTCAGCAAAACCCACTCTCTGCTCTTGCTCCCCACCCCAAGGCTCCGAGGGATACTCCCGGGCGGGCAGCGGGCTTCCTTCACCCTTCGCCCCACTTTCACCACTATCCCCTAGCCTGAGCGCGACCCAGGCCTCTCCCCAGCTCGACCCAGGCCTCTCCCCAGCTCCTCATCGAAGGGCCTGGTGCTCCCCGGATCCCGCCTACGGGGATACCCCTGGATCCCCGGACCCCTCCCCAGTGTCCTGGGCGTCCGGGCCTCTCAGTCCGGAGTCGCTCCGGCCCCTCCTGGTCCCTCGGCCGAGGACTTCCGGGCCCCTCGGTCCGAGGCTCCGGGGCCCCCCAATGCCAGGCTCGCCGGCCCCCAGCCGCTCTCGGCCGGGGTCCGGACCCGGGCGCCGCGGCCGGCCGCGCTGGGGGCGGCCCGGCTGCTCGGGCGGACCCAGCGGCAGCGTCCCCCCACCCCCCCGCGGCGCCGCGACGTCCGCTCGCTCCCCGGCGGCGGCGGCGGCACGCACAGGGCGTGGGGAGGCGCCCGCGGAGGCAGGAGCCCCCCGCCCCCTGCGCGCCCGCCCGCCCTCGCCGGCCGCCGCGCGGCCCCCGCGCCCGCCCCCCCGCCCCCACCCCACCCCGCGCCCGCGCCCGCGCGCCCACCCCTCCCCCTCCTCACCGTCTCCGTCGGGCGGGCGGGCGGCGAGCGGCCAGGGCGGGCGGGCGACGGAGCATGCGCAGACGCCGCCACGGCCGCTACCGCCACCGCCGCCGCCAGGCCCGGCTTCAACACTTCCGGCCGCCGCCGCCGGCGAGTTGGCTCCTTAAAGGGGACGCGTCCCTATTGCCGGCCCCGCGGAGGATGAACTTCAGCCGGAGGGTTTGGGGCCTTTATCAGAGCAGGAATCTCCTGCCCTGGAAAATTAGGGTTGGGAGGGACGCCAGGGACCCTGATAACTCTTCTAACCCCACTTTATGGGTGAGGAAAACGAGGCCTAAATTAAAGACTCACCTCATTCGCAATCGGGGGCAAAGGCATGTCTCTCAAAGGCAGGACTCCCCTTGGAGGACTCTGCCCCTCTTACTTCCTGAAACCCGGTTATGAAGCTTACGTTCATCAGACCTTCAGAAGTGATGATACAACTATCATTTTGAAATCAAGGGTCTGGCTCAGTATAGAGTCAGTAAGAAAACTCCTTTGCGTTCTCACCCATGCATGTTTGTCAAGCCTTTTCTGGTTGTGAGGTTTGTTCTGGGTTCAAGTCATAAATTCTTTGGGGGTTACTGAACAGCTCTAAGCCCCTATTACGCCTAGGACGTAGGTTGTTGTTAAGTGTTAAAAGAAATGATCCTTGAAAATGCTTAGGAAAGTTCCTGGGGCCAGTAATAGTAATTAGCAAGTATTAAGACCTTTCTATGGCCAGACCTTAGGGAAGATGCCTTTGTCTCATATAATCTTCTTGGCAGCTCTACTAAATAGCTTCTTTTCACTCCCGTTTTACAGATAAAATACAGGAGACCAAGAGAAGTTAACTAATCCCTCAAGGTCACAAAACTTGTAAATGGTATAGCCGGGATGTAAACTCAGGCCCTTCTTTCTGCAGAGTACATGGTCATAACCACTCAGATGTTGCTACCGTTATTAAGAACGAATGAGGTAGTGGTATGCAGGCACTGTTTTGGAAGGGGAGAGAGAATTGCTTCCCCATCTTGCCCCTTCCTACGAGTCACATCTCTGATCTCTGTCCCCTCTGTCATGACGAGGTGACAAGAAGTTTTACAGGTTCTTGATTCAAGAACAGGTAGGCAGCCCAGGAGTCAAACAATGGAATAGGATGTGGGGGTCAGACAACCTGGATTCTAGGCTTGGTTATCGCAGCCCAGGGATCTTGGCCAAGTCACAACTCCCTTAAGCCTTGATTTCCTCATCTGTAAAATAGAGATGTTTTTCCCACTGTGCCCACCTCTGAGGGCTGTTTCCAGGATCAAACAAGGAGACTTAGTATCCATGTTCATATCTGTTCTTATGATCAAGAACTTACACATTAGTAGGTGATTTTGAATATAATAGGGGCTGGTCATGAATGGACTCTTGACCTTTGTGAACTATTTCACAGCAAGATTATCTATATCTTTTGATTATGCATCATGCACTCATTGAACATTGACCAAAATCCTGTCCCTGCCTTCCAGAAGTTCTCAGTCTACCTTCTTCAGAGACAGAATTGTAAACATACAAGACAGTACAGTGAGATAGGTGTTATCATAGAGATATAAACAAAGCACAGAAAAATTGCAAAAGACTGTCCCTGGAGGATTTCTGAAAGGCTTCACAGAGGAGGGGGCATTTATGCCTGGTCTCAGACAATGAGTAGGAGTTCATCAAAGGGAAAAGTGGGGAAGAGCATTCCAAAAAGAACATGTACAAAGAAATACAGGGAAATTGGGCTGAAGAGGGGGCCTGGAACCAGATGGTTCTCATAAGGGGTAAGGAGATACCCTACAAGGAGTGGGGACCCAAGGGAGGTTTAAGTCCTGTTCAGCTGTAGTGCTAACACCCAGTCCCAGCCCACAGGACTTACCTGGACCACTGAAGTAATTTTCTAGTACTCAGCAACCCTATCCACCCACCTGCAAATGTTATCCGCCCTAGGCACCTAAAGGGAGTAACCCTTTAAAGAAATAATGTCAAATTATGTGACTTCCCTGTTAAAAACCCTTCAGTAGCTTCCCATTGCACTTAGAATAAAATCCAGACCCCTCACTAGGGCCACCATGTGTGATCTCCATCCTGCCCTCCTCTGCCCCTCACTCACTGTGCTCTGGATGCTCTCTTTGTGCCTGGAACTTTTCTCAGGGCCTTGTCACTGGCTCTTCCCCCTAGCTGGGAAGCTCCTCCCTCAAGTCTTCAGAGCTTAACTCTCATCTTTCCTTCCTCACAGACCTTCACTGGCTCCCAACCTTAAAGTGGGGTCCCCAGCCACCTTCTTCCCTATCATTGTTGCTCCCAGTTCCACCAGGGCACTTGTCAGGTTCATTTGGGGGAGTATTCAGGGCACCATGTCTGAGACAACTCCCATCCATGTCCTAGTCATTTTCTCTCAACCCCCCAGCTTACCTTCATAGCAATCCCCACAATGTGAAATCCCTGGGTTATTTATCTATTTTGTGTCAACCTATAGAGTTTGGTGCACAGCAAATGTTTGTGGATCGAATGAATGAATGATCAGAAAAATTATGAGATACGGACTGGAGAGGAGAAAGACCAGGAAAAGGAAACTATGTGAGGGAGACTAGGATCATCTTGCTAGGATCATCCCCACAAGAGAGAGAGGGGCTCATGCAGGGCAGAGTTCATGGCTGTGCTCCAGACACAATTCCAAATTGGAACCAACAGGTCTTAGTGACCAAGCAAATGCGGGGAGTGAGAGAAAGGGACAAGGATGACCCCAAGTGAAGGAACAAAGCAGGAAGAGTTTGTTGGGGATTGAGGGAAAGTAGAAATAATGAGTCCATTTGGACTTGTTGAGTCTGTGGTGTTTGAGGGACATCTAAATGAAGGCATCCAGAGGAAGTTAGATTGACTGGTGTGAGGCAAGAGTCCAGGACTGGATTTTGGGACCTGTCAATGTAGATGGGCCACAGAGGCCAAGAGTGGATGGGTCACCCAGGAACTGTGTGCAGGGAATGCAGGGCCCAAACCTGGGGAACATTAAGCCTTGAGGAACCTGAAGGAACCAACCAGAAGTTGTAAGAATGCTTAGCTCCCTGGACAGAGAAAAGAAAAGAAGCCCAGAGAGCAGGCAGGGCGCTTCCAGAAGGGGATGGATGGCGGGACTTCTCTGGTGGTCCAGTGGGTAAGCCTCCGGGTTCCTAGTGCAGGGGGCCAACGTTTGATCCCTGGTCGGAGAACAAGATCCTGCATGTGTGCCACAACTAAGAAGTCCTCATGCCACAACTAAGAGTCTGCATGCTGCCACTACATCCCATGCTGCAACTAAAAGAGCCCACACTCTGCAACTAAAGATCCCACATGCCGCAACTAAGACCTGGAGTCATCGAGGGACATTTTAGAAAATTTTCATGGCCAGGCTCTAGCCTCACAGATTCCACTTGAATTTATCTGGGGTGGGACTCTGTATTTTATAAGATCTCCCCAAGTGATTCTATGTGCAACCAGGGATAGGAGGGCCACAACGGTGCGGTACTAGGAGCATGGGCTCTGGAGTGCAACTGCCTAAGTTCAAATACAACACAGCCAACAAACAGATATATGAATGTGGTATATTTCCTTCCAATCTTTTTTCTATGCATTTTTTTCCTTTAGCTTGAAGAATTGTCTTGAATGTGCAATCCATGTTATTCTTCTTTTCCCCTTAAACACTGTTTCCTAAACATTGAAGAGAATAATTTTTCTTCTCCTCTTCCCACACCCCACCTCACCCTCACCCCACCCCATCCCCCTCCCTCTCCCTTTTTTTTGGCTGGGCTGAGCAGCTTGCAGAATCTTAGTTCCCTGATGGGGATTGAACCCACACCCTCCCTTGGCAGTGAGAGCATGAGAGTGCAGAGTCCTAACCACTGGACCGCCAGGGAATTCCCTTTTCCTTCTTCTTTTCAATATGAGACATACTTGAATGGCCAGTCTGGTTCTATCCTCCCCTCTAGCATTCTTGGGGTCTCTCTGATTTCTGAGCAGACAATTTTGTTTGGGAGATAATTCTGTTCATTTTGGGTGACTAAAAAAGCTGAACAGTGGAAGGGCCAAAAATAACTTTGGGGGTAGCTGGCAGGGTTAGGAGAGGCCCCCCCCCGGGTGGGATGTTCAAGGCTTTCAGGCCCCCTGGGGGAGACTGTGGGTATGAACTGGACAAGGCCCACAGTGACTGCAATCAGTTTGAAAACAGCACGGAAACTGAGGGACAGTGGTACCCAGACCTGCTGAGAGCTTGCTCTAAGCGCGTTAGATCCATATAACCTCCCAGGTCCTGTTATTAACCCAGTGTAACGTGAGAGGTTAAGAACATTCCCACAGTCAGAGAATTCCCTGGCAGTCCAGTGGTTAGGACTCTGTGCTTTCACTGCCGAGGGCCCAGTTTCAATCCCTGGTCGGGAAACTAAGATGCTGTGCAAGCTACGCAGCCAAAAAAGAAAAAAAAAAAAAAACTTTCCCACATTCATATATCTGTTTGTTGGCTGTGTTGTATTTGAACTTAGGCAGTTGCACTCCAGAGCCCATGCTCCTAGTACCGCACCGTTGTGGCCCTCCTATCCCTGGTTGCACATAGAATCACTTGGGGAGATCTTATAAAATACAGAGTCCCACCCCAGATAAATTCAAGTGGAATCTGTGAGGCTAGAGCCTGGCCATGAAAATTTTCTAAAATGTCCCTCGATGACTCTAATGGACAGCCAGGTGGAAGAACCACAGCTCTGCTGGCTCTTAACTATGTTTATTTCAAGCCAAGTAACAGCAACAGCAGCATGAATAATAACAGCTAAAGCTTACTAAGTGCCAGGCCATTTAATTTATTTATTTATTTTAATTTATTTAACTTATTTTATTTTTGGCTGGGTTGGGTCTTCATTGCTGCGCGCAGGCTTTCTCTAGTTGCGGCAAGCAGGGGCTACTCTTCGTTGCAGGGCGCGGGCTTCTCACTGCGGTGGCTTCTCATTGCAGAGCACGGGCTCTAAGCGCATGGGCTTCAGTAGTTGTGGCACACGGGCTCAGTTGTTGTGGCGCACAGGCTTAGTTGCTCCACGGCATGTAGGATATTCCCGGACCAGGGCTCGAACCTGTGTCCCCTGCATTGGCAGGCGGATTCTTTTTTTTTTTTTTTTGAGATTTGATTGCAAAGCAATGTTCATTATTATTATTTTTTAACATCTTTATTAGAGTATAATTGCTTTACAATGGTGTGTTAGTTTCTGCTGTATAACAAAGTGAGTCAGCTATACGTATACATATATCCCCATATCCCCTCCCTCTTGCGTCTCCCTCCCACCCTCCCTATCCCACCCCTCTAGGTGGTCACAAATCACCGAGCTGATCTCACTGTGCTATGCGGCTGCTTCCCACTAGCTATCTATTTTACATTTGGTAGTGTATATATGTCCATGCCACTCTCTTACTTCGTCCCAGGGTTACACTTCCCCCTCCCCGTGTCCTCAAGTCCATTCTCTACGTCTGGCAGGTGGATTCTTAACCACCGCGCCACCAGGGAAGACCCCCAGGCCATTTTAAACACTTGTTATTAACTTATGGAATCCCCACAAGGTAGGTACTAGCAGTGTCCCCATTTTACAGATAGGAAAACTGAGGTCACATAGTTGGTATGTGGTAGAACCAGAATCTGAGCTCTTGACCTCAGTCTATGCTATGGCCTAACCATTATGATTTCTTGAGACTAGCTGCTCATAGGATTGAAGGGAAAAGAACCTAACATTGCTTAAGCCCTTTCTCTGTATCTGCAGTGTGCTAGGAGCTTTTCCATAGATAAAATTCCAGGCAGGGAATTTCCTTTCCAGGTAGGGAGTGTTATCCCCATTTCTCAGAAGAGGCAAAACAGGCTCAGTGAAATTAAGTGGCACAGCCTCAGGTTACAAGTCTAAGAAGTTGCAGAGCTGCCACTCCCAATGGGTCCGTCCAAATTCCAGGCTCTGTCCACTTATTTGAAGTAACTAAAATAGTCAACTTCATAGAGACAGAAAGTAAAATAGTGGTTACCAGGGGCCGAGGGAAGGGGGGTTTGGGAAGTTGTTAGTGTTTAATGGGAGTTTCAACTGAGGATGATGAAAAAGTTCTAGAAATGGATGGTGGTGATGATTGCACAACAATGTGAATGTACTTAATGCCGCTGAACTCTACACTTAAAAATGGTTAAAATGATAAATTTTATGTTAAGTATATTTTAACCACAATTTTAAAAATTAAAAATGAATAAAATAAAATAAGATAATTTAAAGGAAATAAGAGACAGTGAAAAGCGAGGTTTTGGGCATGCCTATGATGTCCCTGGGCAGGAAGCTGGTCATGAGCTGAGGGAGCTTACACTCTAGTGGGCATAACAGTGCATATGCCAAGCGCCTGGTAGAGAGCGTGTACTCAGAAGTATAGCTACTAATAGTCCCCGTCACAGATGGGGAGACTGAGGCCCAGAGAGGGCCTTATCTAAGGTCCTGTAGCCAATGGAGGCAGCTGACTGGGCTCTGTTCTAAAAGGCAGGTGGGTGGTGCCAGTTGGAGTATTAATAATAATACCAGGGCTTCCCTGGTGGCGCAGTGGTTGAGAATCTGCCTGCCAATGCAGGGGACACGGGTTCGAGCCCTGGTCTGGGAAGATCCCACATGCCGCGGAGCGACTGGGCCCGTGAGCCACAATTACTGAGCCTGCGCGTCTGGAGCCTGTGCTCCGCAACAAGAGAGGCCGCGATAGTGAGAGGCCCGCGCACCGCGATGAAGAGTGGCCCCTGCTTGCCACAACTAGAGAAAGCCCTCGCACAGAAACGAAGACCCAACACAGCCATAAATAAATAAACAAATAAATAAATAAAATTAAAAAAATAATAATAATAATACCAGCTGGCATTTCTTGAGTGCTTATTCCATTCCAGGTATGATTCCCAGTCCCTCTGTGAGTGTGGGTTACCACATTTACTCTTCCCAACCTCCCTGTGAATGAGGTACCATTATCGTGTTCCTTTTACAGATGAGGAAACTGAGGCCAAGACAGAGACTGATTCAAGGTCACAGAGCCAGCAGGACTTGAATCTTGTCCTCTCTGGCTCCAAAACCAGCAAGTCAGCCTTTTGCTTTGGTGGTGGTGGCGGATAGTAGGGGTGGATGGGGCTGGTGTGGGGAGGAGGTGATTCACTTGACTGTATCTGGATTCATCCCAGTTTTTTTTTTTTTTTTGCACCTATGGGCGGAACTTCCTCCTTTCCAGATTCAGTCCGCATCTATTAGTGGCTTCTGGCTTCCGAGAATGTGATACAGAGGGTGGGGTGAGCTGCGAGGGGTGGGGAGGTAGACACAAAAGTGCAGGCAGTCTTTAGTAAACAGAGATTTTTGAGTGCTTTCTATGTACCAGGCAATGTTCCAGGGGCTGGGAGTCCCGTGTGAATAAAATAGATTTTGTCTCTGTTCTCATAGAAATTCTATTGCAGAGTGTATACATTGGGGGGCTGGGTAGAAAGAGAGGGGAAGTGGCGGAGGGAGGAGGGGAGTGGATATAGACAAGGGACAGGATATGCCAGGTGTCAGTTAGGGCTATAAAGGAGATGTGAGAGAGAGAGTGACTGGGGAGGGGACATAACTAGACACAGTGAGAACACGAAAGGCCTGGCTCAGAAGCTAAGGCATGGAGGATGAGAAGGAGCCAGCTGAAGATCTGGAAGCAGAACATTCCAGGATTCTATGGGGAAACAGCACAGGCAAAGGCTGTGAAATCCATGTGTTGGAGGAACTTGGAGAAGGCCAGTCAGGCTGGAGCAGAGTGACAGAAAGAAAAGGAGTAAAAAGAAGATCCCAGTGCCAGCTCATGCAGGATCTTGTAGACCACAATGAGGAGCACAAGGTTAATTCTAAGGGAAAGGAAGGCCATTGGAGGAGTTAAGAATGAAGATGAGGGCTTCCCTGGTGGTGCAGTGGTTAAGAATCTGCCTGCCAATGAAGGGGACATGGGTTCGAACCCTGGTTCAGGAAGATTCCCACATGCCTCGGAGCAACTAAGCCCGTGCGCCACAACTACTGAGCCTGAGCTCTAGACCCTGTGAGCCACAACTACTGAGCCCACATGCCACAACTACTGAAGCCCGCTCGCCTAGAGCCCATGCTCTGCAACAAGAGAAGCCACCGCAGTGAGAAGCCCGCGCACCGCAACAAAGAGTAGCCCCCTCTCGCCGCAACTAGAAAAAGCCCGCGCACAGCAACGAAGACCCAACGCAGCCAAAAATAAAAATAAATAAAATAAATGTTTAAAAAAAGAATGAAGACGAGATGGCAGCATGACAGGGGACTTCCCCAGTGGTCCAGTGGGTAAGACTCTGCACTCCCAACGCAGGGGGCCAGGGTTCGATCCCTGGTCGGGGAACTAGATCCCGCATGCGTGCTGCAGCTAGGAGTCTGAATGCCGCAACTAAGAAAGCCCACATGCTGCAACTAAAAGACCCCGCATGCTGCAACGAAGATCCGCATGCTGCAACTAAGACCTGGCACAGCCAAAATAAATAAATATTAAAAAAAAAAAAAAAAAGAAGGCAGCATGACAGGAAGTCAAAAGACCAATTAGGAGGTTCTGGCTATAATATAACAGAACAGGTGATGACGGTGGGGATTCAGGAGGTGGTCTTAGAGGGGTCTTTTGGAGGTGACTAAGTGATGGAGGTGCCATTCACTGAGGTGGAGGAGACAAGAGGAGAAGCAGGTTTGATGGGGGATGGGAATCTAAGGGGAAATAGGGATAAAAATTATGAATTCAGTTGTGGACATGTTGAAATTGCAGAGTTAGTAGCTGGCCAGGCAGCTGGAGACAGTGTTCCAGGCTGGAAATAGATACCTGGGAAGAGAGACCAGAGGCTGCCCACTCTGGGGACCCATAGGCCATACCTCTTCACAGATGGATAATGTAGAGTCCAGAGGATGCCTGAAGTTTTTTTTTGTTTGTTTTATTTTGTTTTTGTTTTTGTTTTTAATTGGTTATCAACATTTACAAATCCAGAGATATCAAATAAAAGGATTTACGCCTCCTCTTCCAAATTGGCTGTTCTGGTCACAGTGGGCCCTGGGCCCACGTACTGGGAAGGCCACAGCAGGCTGGTAGGGGAGCCCACTGCTCCTCCAGATCAGGCATGAACTCTTCAGCTGGTCCCACCACAGCAGGCCTGCTGCAGATTCCACTCAAGGCCTGGTTCTGGCAGCCCTAGAGTTTCATCCTCTGGCATGGGCAGGAGGTGACACCATAGAAGAGGGAAAAGTTGGTCTGGGACAGAGCAAATAATTTCTCCCATTCTGTAGTGGTTATTGTTAGTGGTTACTGATACACAAAAGTTGTAAATTCTGTTGAAGTCCAATTTACTTATGTTTTCTTTTGTTGCCTGTGCTTTTCGTGTCATATTTAAGAAATCATTACCAAACCCAATGTCATAAAACCTTTCCCCTGTTTTCTTCTAAGCACCTTATAGTTTTAGCTCTTAAGTTTTAGATCTTTGATCTATTTTTTGTATGTGGTTTAAGGTAAAATTTCAACTTCATTCTTTTGCATGTGGATATCCAGTTTTCCCAACACTATTTGCTGAAAAAACCGTCCTTTCCCCATTGAATGGTCTTGGCACTTTTATCAAAAATCATTTGATGCCACAATTTATTTCTGGACTCTCTATTGTATTCCATTGGTCTATATGTCTGTTTTTATACCAATACCACAAAATTTTTACTTAGTTTGCTTTGTAGTAAGTTTTGAAATCGGGAAGTTTAGTCCTCCAACTTTGTTCTTTTTCAAGAGTGTTTTGGGTATTCAGAGTCCCTTGAGAATCCAAATGAATTTTAGGATGGGTTTTTCTAAATATTTCTGTAAAAAGTGTCATTGGGATTTTTATAGGGATTGCACTGAATCCACAGTTTGTTTGGCTAGTACTGGCATCTTAAAAAGATTAAGTCTTTCAACCTGTGAACATGGAATGTCTTTCCATTTGTTTCTGCCTTCTTTAATTTCTTTCAGCAATGTTTTGTAGTTTTAATGTACAAGTTGCACTCCTCCTTGGCTACATTTCACCTCCTTGGTTAAATTTATTCCTAAGTATTTTATTCTTTTTGATATTATTGTAAATGGAATTATTTTCTTAATTTCCTTTTCAGTTAGTGTATAGACTACAATTTTTGTGTGACCTTCATTTCTTATCAGTGGTCACTGATCCCAACATCCGAGATATGGACCCATAGGGGATCTCAGGAACCAGATTTGGTTGGTTTCAAGAGAGGAGCCATGCTGGCATCTGCCCATCTGAAGGATGGAAACTTCCTCTTCTCTTCTGACAAACTGACACCCTCTTCCCCTCCATCCTTCAAAATACCAAAGCTTCATAGCCTCTCAAAATCCATCTCCCTGAACCACCTCCCCTTCCCCCACCCGCCTGCAGTAAACCTATCCTGTTGGGAGTCTCTGATATTATTTGAAGTAATTCTATTTTAATTTCAGAAGGGTCTGCTGCTTTCTTGCAAGTGGTGAAATCTTCATTACCTGTAAAATTAGAAGACTGTTTTGTCCTACATAGGAGAGTACAGTCAACTCTCTAGAATGGACAGAAACACACTTTTTTTTTTTTTTTCACACACACACACTGTATTTTATTTTTACAGGAGATAAATAAACTGACACCAAGCATTGTAAATGGATGACCACAACAAAAGCAACAATGATTGCAATTACCAAACACGAAACACACTCATACTATGTCGTAATATTGACATTCAGTCCAGTAATCCTCCACTGTAACAGCTCCTTTACTTTGCAGTGAAAATTGATTTGTATATTTTTTGCCTCTGAGTCCTTGTGGGATTTTTTTTTTTATTCAAACAGAAAGTCACAAAAATTATAATCATCCTCATCAGTTCACTCAGTCCCATGTAATTAAATTTTTTTTTCATCTTGATCTTTTGTTAGCACTTTTATGAATTCATCAGTTTTCCATTAGAGTTCTGAGAAACACGCTATCTTGTTTACTCCTATATCCTAGGACATAGTAGGTGCTTAGTAAATAGTGGCCAATGTAATTGTATATACACAAGAACTTCATGGATTGTGAAATGCTCTGCAAATATGTATTGAATGTCTATTATGTGCCAGGTACTACACCAGAAACCATGGACTCAAGTGGTCTATAAGACATAAATAAGTTCCCTGCCCTCACATACGTGACATCTGGCTGGGGAATATAGATATTGAACAATTAACTTTGCAACTAATGCATTAATAACGATCATGATAATGTTCTGCAGAGAAGTATATGGTGCTATGAAAGAGTGTAATAGAGTGTAGGGGAGCTAACCTAGTGAGGGTTGGGGGGGGTCAAGGAGGCCCTCTCTGAGGAAGTGACATTTGAACTGACATATGAAGAATGAGGAGGAGTTAGCCAATTTGGGAGAAGGGGAGAGGAAGACAGGCTGTTGAGAAAGAGTATTTCCAGATGGAGGAGAGAAATTTCTGGAGGCCCTGAGTCGAGGAGAGTAGTGGCTTCGGAGAAACCGAAAGAAGACCAGTGTGGCTTGAGCCCTGAGAACAGAGAAGGTGGTGGGTCACTCAAAATTTACAGGATGTTAACCCAAGCTAGTTAGGTGCCATTAAAGCGTTTTAATGAGTGAGTGGAAAGTTTTCAGCTAACACACAGAAGCTCAAAATACAAGAAATCTACTGAAGTCAAGTTTCTAGGGACTTCCCTCATGGTGCAGTGGTTAAGAATCCGCCTGCCAACGCAGGGGACAGTGGTTCGAGCCTTGGTCTGGGAAGATCCCACATTGCCGCAGAGCAACTAAGCCCATGCGCCAAAACTACTGAGCCCGTGTACCACAACTACCGAAGCTCGCACACCCTAGAGTCCGTGTTCTGCAACGAGAAGTCACCGCAATGAGAAGCCCGATCACCGCAAGGAAGAGTAGCCCTTGCTCGCCGCAACTAGAGAAAGCCCGTGCACAGCAACGAAGACCAAACGCAGCCAAAAATAAATAAATAAATAATTTTTTTAAACAAAGTTTCTAAAGTAGGGAACTTATTCCATAAACTGATTATATATTCTCAGGCTCCCAGCTGAGTGAACTTTTCTCCTTTTAGCCCTTGATTTTTTTTACAGCTTTATTAAAATATAATTTACATATCAAAAAACTTATCCATTTTAAGTGTACAATTCAATGATTTTAGTAAATTTATAGAGTTGTGCAACATAATTTACTTTTAGAACGTTTCCTTCACCCCAGAAAGATCCCTCATGCCCATTTGCAGTCAGTCCCTGCTCTCAACTCTAGTCCCAGGCAATCTCTAACCTACTTTCTGTCTCTATAGATTTGCCTCTTCTGGACATCTTGTGTAAAAGGAATCATATAATATATAGTCTTCTGTGACTGGCTTCTTTGTGAGTCTGATTTTATTTTTCATCATTTGTATTCCAGTGACTATGTGTCCTCATTATTTCTCTAATCTTTTCATGTACTCCATATTTCCTTAGAAACTGGAAAATATGGATAAGTAAAACGAAAAAAGCTTCACTCTCCTAATAAATCTTCCTTCTCTAACAGATTCCCCTCTAGTTGACATTCTCCTTGGGTATTCTGTGCTGTGAGAGCAAAGGATTCCTCTCAGACCTGGGCTCACCTCTTGACTGCTACTTTCTGGCTCTGTGATCTGGGCCTCTCAGAGCTTCTGTTTTCTCATTCGTTAAGTGAGCAAAATAATACAGCCAGCCCTCTGTAGCCCCAGGTTTCGCATCCACAGATTCAACCAACCATGGATTAAAAATAAAAAAAAAATCCAGAAAGTTCCAAAATTCCAGAAAGCAAAACTTGAATCTGCCCCCTCCCTGCAACTATTTTACATAGCATTTACCTTGTATTAGGTATTATAAGTAATCTAGAGATGATTTAAAATATAACTGGAGGATGTGCATAGGTTACATGCAAACACTAGGCCGTTTTTTGTTTTGTTTTGTTTTTGGCTGCATTGGGTCTCTCTTACTGTGCGCAGGCTTTTCTCTAGTTGCGGCGAGCGGGGGCTACTCTGTTGTGGTGTGCAGGATTCTCAGAGCGGTGGCTTCTCTTGTTGCTGAGCACAGGCTGGGCGCGCGGGCTCAGCAGTTGTGGCTCGCAGGCTCTAGAGCGCAGGCTCAGTAGTTGTGGCACACGGGCTTACTTGCTCTGCGGCAATGTGGGATCTTCCTGGACCAGGGCTCGAACCGCCGTCCCCTGCGTTGGCAGGCGGATTCTTAACCACTGCGCCATGAAGGAAGTCCCTAGGCCATTTAATATAAGGCACTTGAATATGTGCGGATTTTGGTATCCGACGGGGGAATCTGGAACCAACTTCTCCGTCCTGCACAGATATGAAGGGACCACTGAGTATATCTGAGTACACAATACATTTATTGTTAGAATTAATGAATCCTTGGAGCTAAATTTTTCTTTCCTTTTGGCTCCATTGGGCGGCAGGATCTCTGTTCCCGGACCAGGGATCTAAACTGCGCCCCCTGCAGTGGGAGCGAACCGTCCTAACCCTTGAACTCTTGAGGAATTCCCTAAATCTCCTATTAAACATAATCTTACATGTGAGGATGTATTCTTAGACACGAATTTTTTTGAAGGTTTTAGATTTTTATGTCTCTTCCCCAATTGCTCTCCAGAAAGGCTGTTGCTATCAGCAATAAGAAAGGGCTATTTCACAGGTGTTTTAAAGTATTGCCTCTACGTTTCTAGACGACAAAAGCTGTAAAAGAACATCAGCACACCTTTACAAAGCGATACGTACATGTGGTGGAAGGGAAAGCATTTTTTTTTATACAGCAGGTTCTTATTAGTTATCTGTTTTATACATATTATTGTTTATGTATATACATCAACCCCAATTTCTCAGCGGGGGAAATTTTAACAAAATATGTTCTGCATGATCATTCCATTACTTCTGCAGATAAGCAACTACAAAGAGTACGGAGAGTTTTTCTTCCGGCATAGAGCAGTGCACTCACGAATAAACATATCACTTCCGTTGTTTACGTCTCAACTAAATAACACGCGAAAAAGGAAAAATACCCGCTGTTGTCATTTCAAAAAAAAAAAACTTAAACCACTTACTTGTGAAAGCAGTTTTCGCAAACCTTAAAAGCTTTTAATACTGAACACCGCTTGCGAACATAGAAAACCCACACACACACCACACCCATGAAAAACAAAAAGAAAACAGAACAATATAACATCATTGTTTTAATTAGCGACATAAAGCATTCTTTTTTTACCCCAACTAAAAAACAAGGGCGCCAGGACCAACGATCACCAGCTGCCCAATAATCAAAAAATTATGCTTCCGAAATCTCTTGATGTCGATTCCGCACGAAGAACAAACGAGCTGCCCTACGTGTGTCACTCACGACAGAAGCCCTTTTTATCCTCCCACTGCTAAGAGCAGGGTGGCAGTGTTGGCAAATCCCTTTTTTGATAAACGTGAAAACAAAGTCGATGCAATTTTCTACTCAGAGTTCCCGAAGTTGAGGGTGTAACTGCAGGAATTTCTGAGCCGGAGAGAAGGCTTCATAAGGAGACTCTATCATTTATTTTGGGGTTTTCATTTAAAAGTAAAAGCTAAGACTTGAGTTATATGCAAATATGCGCAGTGCTTGCTGGGAAGGTGCCGGCGGGTGCAGAGGGAGGGGCGGGGAGGAGGGGCTTGTGGGAGGGAACCGTGACGACTTACAGCTGGTCTGGGGCTCTGCAAGACCGGCTTCCCCGCAGCTCTGGGTACCTATCTGGGGAAGGCACAAATCCCACCCCGTTAAAATTGAAAATGCACAAACTTGTGCCACTCCTAGCCGTCCACCCTGAAGCTGCCCCAGCACGTGAGCACTGGAGGCACCGGATCCCTGTAAGAGCAAAAAACTGGGAGCTAATTAATCTTCACCTACACAACAACGAAAGAGCAGAATGTGGTGGGTTCATAAAGTGGAATGCCATCTGCTGTACTTCCAAGGAGTGAATTAGACATCAAAAAACACTGACTGATAAAAGTTGCAGAATAAGGTACAGCATGACACCATTAATGGAAACAAAGTAATACTGCGCTTTATCAACAGGTATAAAAAAATTGAATGAAAAAGGTGTTGAATACGGTACCGCATGATACAGTAATAAAGAGCATACGTGTGCACACAAAACCCAGTGCTTTATTTTCAATGGCTACATGTTTGTATTATTAACACATATCAATTACCTCTGGAAAGGAGGGAGGGAATCTGGATGAGGGCAGAGACACACAAAACTTTAGATTTACCTATAATGTTCTCTTTTCTAAAAAGCATAAAGATTATTTTATTATTGTGCATTTTATTACTTGTGCAATTAAAATTATTTTAAAAATATAGTCCGTGCTTTCTATATTTTCTCTATTTCATTTCTTAAAGTCAGGTTTCTTGAGGTATAATTTATATACAGTAAATTCACCTTTTTTTTTTTTTTTTTTTGGCTACGTTGGGTCTTCGTTGCACGCTGGGTTTCTCCAGTTGCAGTGAGCAGGGGCTACTCTTCCTTGCGGTGCGCAGGCTTCTCATTGCGGTGGCTTCTCTTCTTGCGGCGCACGGGCTCTAGGCGCGCGGGCTTCAGTAGTTGTGGCACGTGGGCTCAGTAGTTGTGGCTCACGGGCTCTAGAGTGCAGGTTCAGTAGTTGTGGCTCACGGGCTCTAGAGTGCAGGCTCAGTAGTTGTGGCGCATGGGCTTAGCTGCTCCGCAGCATGTGGGATCTTCCCAGACCAGGGCTGGAACCCGTGTTCCCTGCATTGGCAGGCGGATTCTTAACCACTGAGCCACCAGGGAAGCCCGTAAGTTCACCTTTTTTTACCATACAGTTCTGTGAGTTTTAACAAACTTGAACAGACATGTATCTGTTACCACAATCAATCAAACCATTTCTATCACCCCAAAAAGTTCCTTTGTCCCCTTTTCTAGTCAACTCCTCCCCCCATTCCCAATCCTGGCAACCTCTTTTCTGGCCCTGTAGTTTTGCCTTTTCCAGAAAGGCATAAAAATGGAATCATTCATGTATACTTCATTTTTAATATAAAAACTATGTGCTAATTGTACAGAAATGTGAGAATGCTTTTCCCAAACAACTATTAACAGTTTTGTGTTTATCTTGCCTACCACCTGTAGTGGTGCACTGTGGAAAACGGTATGGAGGTTTCTCAAAAAACTAAAAACAGAACTATCATACGACCCAGCAATTCCATCCCTCGGTATACATCTGAAAAAAACAAGAATAATGTGAAAATATACATGCGCCACAATGTTCATAGCAGCATTATTTACAATTGCCAACATATGAAAGTAACTTAAGTGTCCATCAACAGATGAATGAATAAAAAAGATATATATTTATATTTATATATAAAAGAATGAAATTTTGCCATTTGCAGCAACATGGATGAACTTGTAGGGCGTTATGCTAAGTGAAATAAGTCAGACAAAGACAAATACTGTATGATGTCACTTATATGGGGAATCTAAAAAATACAACAAACTAGTGAATATAATGAAAAAGCAGATTCACAGATTTAGAGAACTAGTGGTTACCAGTGGGGAGGGGGGAGGGGCAATTTAGGGGTGGGGAAGTGGGACATACAAACTGTTGGGTGTAAGAGATAGGCTACAAGGATGTATTGTACAACATGGGAAATACATAGCCAATATTTTGTAATAACTGTAAATGGAGAGTACCTTTTAAAAATTGTATAAAAAATAAAAGCAAAAAAGTAAACTGGGTCTTAAAAAGATGGAGTGCAAAAACAAAAATGGTATGCCAGACCCTTAGGATAATGAAGAGAGCAGTGGCAGAGAAATAAGACTAGGAAGATAACTTGGAGCCTAGTGGTGAAGGGGCCTGGAATCTGTGAATTTGGATCTGTGGCAGGGTTAAGAGTGGATTGGGAATTTGGTGGGATGAGGATGGCAGGATATAAAGACAGGGAGAGCAAGTTGCTACACCAATCCAGGTAGGAGGCAGCTTTTCCTGCTGACACTGCTGCTCACTCTAAGCTGTCCCAGCCCTTTGTACATTCCTTTATGTCTGTGGGCTCTTGGGTTCTTGTCCATCTTAGTGTGAGGACCCGGGGTCCAGAAGGGACTCAGGCTGGAATCGGGTCTTCTTTACAACCCTAGCATCTAGCATAGGGTAAATAGCAGTTCTCACCATTGACAGTCAACCGAAAGCATCAGTTTAATGGTCGGAGTGAGAATTCTGAGTTCAAGTTGAGAGTTTGCACTTATTAGTTAGAACTTGCTTAGTCTCTCACAGGTTTCATTTATTTATTTATTTATTTACTGACTGCGCCGCGCGGCATGCAGGATCTTAATTCCCCGACCAGGGATTGAACCCAGGCCCCCTGCAGTGGAAGCGCGGAGTCTTAACCACTGGAAGACCAGGGAAGTCCCTCTCACAGGTTTCCTTTAAATCATTAAATGACTGACTTATCGGAGGTAAGGTGTATAGAAAATTTCCTGGTAGACAGTAATTGCTCAATTGTTACTATTAACTGCCAAGTCACAACCACAACCGGTCTCTCTTGTCCCCAGGTTTTTCCTGTTGGGGTCCAATAGGATATCTATGGAATGTTGGTCCCAGGAGATATTACCGTCCTCATATCACGACAAAGACACTAACCAAAAATGGCGACCTCTAGGCCATCCGAGGGCGTGTTACCGGTCATGCTAGCAATATATACAACAGGCTATTTCGGGGAGAAATAGCTAGCGCAGGGTTCGTAACGCCGGGTAGAAGGCGCAGAGCTTGCTCACACTATCAAGCAGGAAAAAGCCTAACCGCCAGAGCTGACCGACGGCGCTGCATCTCGACCACGTGTCGGAGGGCAGTCTGCGCCTGTGCAAGCCAGGCGCGCGCCCGCCGGCCGGAAGAGCCGCGCGTTTCCGGGTTGGAGGCGGGGAGCGGTGCCGGAAGTACTCGGGGAGGGCCGAGCAGTCGGACCGGCTGCTGAGACGAGCGCTTCACTGGGGCAGTCTCCGCATGTCATGGGGAGATAGACGCTGCTGCC
The DNA here is from genome assembly GCF_028021215.1 of Eschrichtius robustus. Classification (NCBI taxonomy): domain Eukaryota; kingdom Metazoa; phylum Chordata; class Mammalia; order Artiodactyla; family Eschrichtiidae; genus Eschrichtius; species Eschrichtius robustus. The sequence continues at coordinate 22,718,112 of NC_090826.1, read as the reverse complement.
TGTGAGTCTTGGGCCCTGGCAGTTAAGGAAGAAGAGCGGGAGGAGGGAGTCAGGACCCAGACCCACAGTGGTCAGTGTTTCAAGAGCCAGGTTGTGGAGGAGACGGGGCTGTGTTAGGAATCGGGCTCTTGGGACGGGACTGAGGGGCTCGGGGCTCGGAGAAGACGCGGCTGTGGGGACCTGGGCTCCAGGCGGGACTTAGGGAAAGGGGACGGAGTTAGCCGGCACCCGAGGGAAAGTGGGCTGAGAGGGACAGGATTGTGAGGACCCGCGCTCCTAAGAGGAGAGGGTCGGAAGAGAACGGGGCGTGAAGCCACGGGCTCCTGAGAGGTAAAAGCGGAGCCGTGAGGACTTGGGCTGCTAAGCGGTAGGAGCGGGACAGTGAAGACCCAGGTTTCTAAGGATTCAGAAACAGGGCGGCGAAGCTTAGGTTCCTGAGAGGCAGGAGCAGTAAGAGAACACTTGGGTTTGGGAAGAACAGGAGCGGGCAGTGAAGACGGGCTTCTGTGGGGACGGGATCGGGGTTTGGAGACTCCGAAGTACCTGAGAGAACGGGGCTGTGAGGACACTAGCTCCTAAAAGCGGAGAGTATAAGGGGCCATGGATGTGAAGAGATCAGCCTCCAAGGGAAAGGGAGAGAGTTCGGAAAAAATATAGTGATCCTTTTTTTTTTTTTTTTCCCTCTCATATTGTGTGAATCTAGAGTGGTAAAGGATGTATTCAGGGAAAGACGACTCCTTCGCGCTGCCTGCTTGGCTTTTGGCAGGCTTATCTTGTGTCGGATACACTCTAGGAAGCCCACTTGCAAGCATCTTCGTTTTCTGCTTCGTTCTGGCGAAGCTCTGCTGGGAAGTTGAAGCAGTTTGAACTCAGCTATATACTTGATAAGTGCTTTAAATCCCATTCCACCCAACTCTGAGCACAGATCTCTGCATCTCAAAAAAAGAGGATGGCAGAGATGGAAGGACCCGGAAAGATAATCTTTTTTAAACTCGTATTTTACATATAAGGAGGCTAAAGTCCAAAGAAGGTTTAAGATTACAGTGAGGCAATGATTGATTAGATCATGATTTTGATACAGTACCCTGCTCTGCATAGCAGATAGGAGATGCTTGGTTAATATTCCTTGAAAACATGCTTCTAGAATCTTTGCTCTAACTTCAAACTCAAGAGGGAAGTTTTTACAAATTCTAGTATTTTATTTTGGGTCTTGTTAACTGTATTGACATTGATACAATGAATGTCACTTACGAGTTAGGAAACCTTTAAATGAAGCTCCTTCCCCCTCAACAATATAGTAAGTCATTTAGAAAGTCACAAATAAGTAAAATGTACCCTTTATTTTTAGCATAAGCATTTAGGGAAGATGGCTGCTTTTAGATAAGGATGGTGGAGAAACTTGGACCAGTCACTTTCATTCTTCAGTAATACTTTTACTGAAACTTACTCAGACTATGGGGGGGGGTGGAGGTGGGAGGGAGGTCCAAGAGGGAGGGGATATAGGTATACAAATACTGATTCACTTCATTGTACAGCAGAAACTAACACAGCATTGTAAAGCAATTCTACTCCAATAAAAAAAAAAACAACTTAGACTAACCAGATATCATCATAAGCACTTTTCAAATATTAGATCATTTAATTATCACTTACAGCCCCACAAGTTAGTTATTGTTAGTCCCATTGTACATACAAGGAAATCAGTGCAGAAGGGTTAAGTGCCTTGCCTGAAATCCCATGCTACTAAGTGGCCCAGCCATAGTCAAACCCAGTTGTGTTTGACTAAAACTTTTTTCTGTTTTTCTAAGTGGATTCCTCGCCATGTCTCAGCTTGCTCATCAGCAAGATAGAGGTAATAGTTATACAAAGCATGGCATTGAATGAAAGCACTCCCTCCTCCTCAAGACTCCTCTTACTATCAAGTACTGTAACTTATTAGGGTATTCATGTAGTGTGGTATTTGAGGAGAACTAAATTCCTGTGTTTTAAAGAAGCATAGATATTCAAGATAGAAAAATGGGACCTGAATAGAACTTTCCCTCACATTGGAGTAAGACATATTTAATTTTAAATTTAGGAGGCCAAGAAAGACCAATTTGAAGAACAGGGGCTTAAATTGGATTAACTTTACAATTATTGTAACATGAACTAGATGATTGGGGAAACTGCAATAACTTTGTTCCCAGTGGGTTTGCCTAAACTGTTTTCAAGTGCCTATACTAAATGCAAGTGGTCAAAACTTACACCAAATTATGAGGTAAAGCATGGCCATACCACCATTTCAAAATACTTGATGGTTTAATTAATAGTAGTTTATTCCTGAGTTATCATCCTCATCTACATTTGCAAATTGTACTACTTATTTCACTCATTTGTGGCTCTAACACAGATTGAATTATTAGAATAGGATTTCTAAGTAAGTACCTGATCAGAAAATCATTGTGTTAAAGTTGATGTGAACATAGAACATACTACTTTTGACCAAAGGTGTTTGTGGAAAGCCCCAAAGTGCTTTGGAGGTAGTACATCAGCAGTGTTTATAGCCTGCACTGTGACACAGGTGTTTTGGAGGCAGAAGACAAACTTTGAAATCTGTACATGTGGACTTAATTTTAAATCTTACACTAATTGTTAGAGCTGGAGGAGACTTTAGAGTTTGCCTGGTTCTTCTAATTATAGATGTAGAAACTCTGGTCAAAGGCAGCTCATATAACTCAGTGGCAGAGCTAGGATGACACCTAGCCCAACTGACTTGGGTCTTCCCTGTGCCACAGTACCTCTCATCAGCCTCCTCCTGACCATTTGCCACTACTTTTTGTTTTTTAATCCACTTTTCTTTTTTTAATGTCTGTAGTAATAAGAATAGTTACAGGATGCCACCAGTACATAGCAGGATGGGTGCAACCTTTTAGGTTTAATATACTAACTTTTATCACTAAGATTTAAAAGAGGAGAGCATATATAAAATACTAGCAAACATTTTTAATTGTACTTAGTATGTGCCACACATTCTTATAAGTGCTTTAGATACATAAACTCAGTGAATTGTCACAACAATGAGGTACACCTTATGATTAACTCCATTTTTCAGATGAGGAAATTGAGGCATAAAGAGTTTAGGTAACTTGCTTGAGTACATAAAGCTAATAAGTGGCAGAGTTGGTACTTGAACCCAGACACTGCCACCAGAGTCCATCCCTTGAACCACTGTACTGTACTACTTTTCTGTTAAGTCAAAGTTGCCTAAACAGGGTCAAACCAGTCAAACTAGTGGGAAAAAAATCCCACATTTCTGTTGCTCTCAGGTCTCACAGACTGCAATATAATTGATTCTTTTTGGTTTATTTAGGCTGGGAAGCATGAGCTTGTTTAGATACATCTACAAGCCAGTGAGGAAAGAAACAGCCAGGTAGAAAACCCAAATCGTTAAGTCATGTACCATAGTGTTAGGGCTTTTATGCTGTCAGGCTGGTTGTCCCCTTTACTCCAGTATTTGTTTAAATAATAAATTCCTAAACATTTCAGAGGTAAAAGGGTTTTAAAGACAATCCAGGGAGTTCCCTGGTGGTCTAGTGGTTGGGATTCGGTGCTTTCACTGCCGTGGCCCGGGTTCAATTCCTCGCTGGGGAACCGAGATCCCACAAGCCGTGCGGCGTCCAAAATAAAAGAAAAGACAATCCAGTCTTCTGTTCCCCTATTCTCTTCACTTAAAAAAAAATCTGTTAATAGAACAGATTCCCAGAGAAGACCACAGTCTTCTACTGCAAGGTCTCCCCCGTTTTCCTACTCTCTGAAAAATCAGATCCTCTTGATACAATAATAATAATAGAGTTGCAACTGGATTTCTGTTTGAGGTACAAGGTTGTTAAAAGGGAAAGCAATTAGAGCTTGTCATCCTCAGCCTATCAACTACAGTTTAAGTGTGATGGGTAGGGGGAGGGAGGATAGTCTTGGTTATTTAATTGCACTCCCAGCCAAGCTATCTTGTTTTGATAAAATCATTTAAGTATTTTCTACTGTAGATCACTGGGGTGTGGACTTTCCTGACTTCTTGAATCCCATAGCACATGAATTCCACATAGTAGGAGCTAGTAAAGAGTTTCCTGTTATAATTGTTCTCTCAAACTGTCCCACAGTTAATGCCTCTGTTTTTACTCAGTAGTACATTCCTACCTCTTGGCATTCTAAGGAAATGAGAGTTAGAAATTTGAGTAGCCCGAAGGCAACCATGGTATATTACATAATGGAATTCAGGTTATTTATGGTCACTTCATTCCATTGTGCTTGACCAGCATCGTCTACAATTGGGCTAATGAAAGTTGTCAGTAAACAGGTAATTTGGACCATTTTGATCATGTTGTGATTTTTTTAAACTTATTTTTAAATTTACACACCATAAAATTCACCTTTCTGAGGGTACAGTTCTATGAGTTGTGACAAGTGTGTACAGTCATGTAAGCCCCATAACACTCAAGTTACCTAGCAATTCCACCACCCTCCAAATTTTCCTTCATGCTGCTCTTTTGTAGTCACACCCTCCCCAGTCCCAAAACCCTGGCAATCACTGATCTGCTCTGCATCCATATAGCTTTGCCTTTTCTGGAGGGTCACGTAAATGGACTCATACAGGTAGCCTTTGGAGTCTTGCCTCTTTCACTTAGCTTAATGCATTTGAGATTATCCATGTTGTGTGTATTAGTAGTTCTTCCTTTCTGTTGCTGAGTAGTATTCCATTATATGGATATACCCATAGTTTGTTTATCCATTAACCAGTTGAAAGATTGTTTTCAGTTTTTGGCAATTATGGATAACGTTGCTATAGACATTCACATACTGATTTTTGTGTGACTGTAAGTTTTCATTTCTCTAGGGTAAATACCTAGGAGTGGATTGCTGGGTCATATGATAAGTGTCTATTTAATTTTATAATAAACTGCCAAACCATTTACCAAAGAGTGTACCATTTTACAGTCGCATCATAAATGTATGAGGGTTTGAGTTGCTCCACATCCTCTTTAGCACTTGTCTGTTTATTTTATTTTTAATTTTAGTTATTTTAATAGATACTTAGTGGTATCTCATTGTGGATTTATTTTGCATTTCCCTAATGAATAATGATATTGGGCATCTTTTCATGTGTTTATTTTCCATCTGTATATCTTTGTTGAAGGATCAGTTCAGATCTTTTACCCTTTTTTTTAAAAAATTTTTTAAAATTAATTAATTAATTAATTTATGGCTGTGTTGGGTCTTAGTTTCTGTGCGAGGGCTTCTCTAGTTGCGGCAAGTGGGGGCCACTCTTCATCGCGGTGCGCGGGCCTCTCACTATCGCGGCCTCTCTTGTTGCGGGGCACAGGCTCCAGATGCGCAGGCTCAGTAATTGTGGCTCACGGGCCTAGTTGCTCCACGGCATGTGGGATCTTCCCAGACCAGGGCTCGAACCCGTGTTCCCTGAATTGGCAGGCAGATTCTCAACCACTGCGCCACCAGGGAAGCCCCTACCCATTTTTTTAATTGAGTTGTTTTCTTATTGAATTTTGAGAGTCTTTTATATATCCTGGATACAAGTTGTCAGATACGTGACTTGTAAATATTCTCTCTTAGTCTCAGGCTTGTCTTTGTTTTCATTTGCAGAGCAGTAGTGTTACATTGTGATTAAGTCCACTTTATCAATTTCTTTCTTTTGTGGATTGTGCTTTTGGTGTTGTATCTAAGAACTTTGCCTGACCCAAAGTCAGGGAGATTTTCTCCTATGTTTTCTAAAAGTTTTATAATTTTACATTTTCACATTTAAGTCTGTGATCAGTTTTTAATTTATTGTTATTTTGTATAAGGTGTGAGATAAAGGTCAAGGTTTATTTTTGTTGCTACTGCTATATTTTTTGTTATATTTTAAGAATAGGGGTCAGTATTACCTATTTCTTCGGTGGAAACAAACCAGATAGTAGTTTATTTTAATTTTTTTCATAGGTTACTTATGCACATATTACATAATTTGGGGTATACAATGAAAGATAAGTCTCGCACCTTGGTCCCATGGACCACCCAGGTACTACCATTCTGCTATCCCCCTCAAGACAACCATTGTTATCAGCTTCTTATGTATCTTTCCAGGAATAATTTATACATTTGTAATTATGTGTCTTTTTAAAAATATTTATTTATTTATTTTTGGCTGCGTTGGGTCTTTGTTGGGGTGCCCGGGCTTCCCATTGCGGTGGCTTCTCTTGCTGCAGAGCCCGGGTTCTAAGCCCGCGGGCTTCAGTAGTTGTGGTTCGCAGGGTCTATAGCGCAGGCTCAGTAGTTGTGGCACACGGGCTTAGTTGCCCCACGGCATGTGGTATCTTCCCGGACCAGGGCTCGAACCCCTGTCCCCTGCATTGGCAGGCGGATTCTTAACCACTGCACCACCAGGGAAGCCCTGTGTCTTTTTTTTATTTATTTATTTATTTATTTATTTATTTATTTATTTATGGCTGTGTTGGGTCTTAGTTTCTGTGAGAGGGCCTTCTCCAGTTGCGGCAAGTGGGGGCCACTCTTCATCGCGGTGCGCGGGCCTCTCACTATTGCGGCCTCTCTTGTTGCGGAGCACAGGCTCCAGACACGCAGGCTCAGCAATTGTGGCTCACAAGCCCAGTCGCTCCGCGGCACGTGGGATCCTCCCAGACCAGGGCTCGAACCCGTGTCCCCCGCATTGGCAGGCAGATTCCCAACCACTGCGCCACCAGGGAAGCCCCCCTGTGTCTTTTTAAATAAGTGATAACAAACTATGCTCACTATTCTTTTTTTTAAATTTATTTATTTAATTTATTTATTTTTGGTTGCATTGGGTCTCTGTTGCTGTGCATGGGCTTTCTCTAGTTGCGGCGAGCGGGGGCTACTCTTCCTGACGGTGCGCGGGCTTCTCATTGCGGTGGCTTCTCTTGTTGCGGAGCACGGTCTCTAGGCACATGGGCTTCAGTAGTTGTGGCACGCAGGCTCAGTAGTTGTGGCGCACGGACTCAGTAATTGTGGCACACGGGCTTAGTTGCTCCACGGCATGTGGGATCTTACCAGACCAGGGCTCGAACCCATGACCCCTGCAATGGCAGGCAGATTCTCAACCACTGTACCACCAGGGAAGCTCCAGGCAGATTCTTAACCGCTGCGCCACCAGGGAAGTCCCTATCCTCACTATTCTGAACCTTGCATTTTCAATGAACAGTGTATCTTGAAGGTCATTTCATGAGCTTCCTCGTTTTTTAAAAACAGGTTTATTGAGACATTCACATATTATACAATTCATCATTTTAAAGTATACAATTCAGTGGTTTTTTGCTACAAACAGGATTGTGCAACCATCACCACAATCTATTCTAGATTATTTTTGTCACTCCTAAAAGAAACTCCATAAACATTAGAAGTCAGTCTCTATTCCTCTCCCCCCACTCCTCAGCCCTAGCAACCACTAATCTACTTTTTGTCTCTATAGATTTGTCTATTCTGGACATTTCATGTAAATGGAATCCTACAATATGTAGTCTTTTGTGACTGGTTTCTTTCACTTAGCATAATATTTTCATGAGTCTCATTCTTTTTCAGTCTATTACATTATATAGTTATATTCTAGTTTATTTAACTATATCACTTTTGATGGACATTTAGGTTGAAATTCCTTGTATGCATAGTATTCTATTCACATACAAGTTCAATTATAATATAAATTGCTAAAAATAGAACTATGGGATTAAAACAATATATGCTTTTCTTATTTTGGTGGGTACAGCCAAGTAGCTCTTTATAGAGACCTCTAACTAATTTATATTCCCCCACTCCAGCAACTTATGAAATGATTATTTCTCCATAAAATTTTCAAACACAGTATGTATAAAACTATTTCTTTTTTTTTTTTTTAATTAATTTATTTATTTGGCTGTGCCAGGTCTTAGTTGCGGCATGCGGGATCTTTGTTGCAGCATGCAAACTCTTAGTTGCAACCACCATTTTAAAGCAATTATACTCCAATAAAGATTTAAAAAAAAAGAAAAACTCTTAGTTGCGGCATGTGGGATCTAGTTCCCTAACCAGGGATCGAACCCAGGCCCCCTGCATTGGGAGCGTGGAGTCTTAGCCACTGGACCACCAGGGAAGTCCCTATAAAACTTTTTCATCATTGCCAAATGGGGAATAAATAGTACCTTGTAGTTTTAATTTGCATTTTTATTATGAATGAGAATAAGGATCACTTCATTATTTTAAGAACCATTTGAATTTCTTTTTCTTGTACTGTCATATTTCTTCACAATATTTCTTTTGGGTAGTTGGTACTTACTGATTTGTAGTTATTTTTTATATATAAAAGAAATTAGTCCTTTGATATATCTCGCATATATTTTTGCTAGCTTGTCTTTTGTTCTTTAACTTTATGTTTGTTGCCATACAGACATTTTTATGTTTGTGTAATTGAACATATTAGTCTTTTCTTTTATGGCTCCTGAGCTTTGTAAAGTCATCCTTAGAAGGATATTATTTATTCTTGAGAATATTGTTTTTCCAATTTTTAAAAATTGAGATAATTGTAGATTTATATGAAGTTATAAGAAATAATACAGAGATCCCTTGTACACTTTGCACCACCAGTTTTCCCCAACGGTAACATTTTGCAAAACTGTTGTGTAATTTGAGAATCAGGATATCAACATTGATTTAACCCAACAATCTTATTCAGATTTCCCCAGTTTTACTTGCACTTGTTTGCTTATATGTGTATGAGTACTAAGTCCTATACAATTTCATCACTTTTTATAGGTTCATTTATCCATCATCACTATCAAGATATTGAACAATTCCATCACAAGGGCCCCTCATATTGCCTTTTATAACCACACCTCCCTCCCTCCCACCCACCCAATCCCTGACAACCTCACTAATCTGTCTTCTGTTTGTAAAATTTGCCATTTCAAAAATGTTATATAGGGGACTTCCCTGGTGGCGCAGTGGATAAGACTTCATGCTCCCAATGCAGGGGGCCCGGGTTCGATCCCTGGTTAGGGAATTAGATCCCACATGCATGTCGCAAGTAAGAGTTCGCATGCCACAACTAAGGAGCCTGCCTGCCACAACTATGGAGCCCACGTGCTGCAACTAAGGAGCCGGTGAGCCACAACTAAGGAGCCCGCCTGCCGCAACTAAGACCTGGTGCAACCTAATTAATTAATTAGTTAGTTAATTAATTTTTAAAAAAACAAGAAAAACAAAAATGTTACATAACTGGAATCATACAACATGGACTCTTATTTATTTATTTATTTATTTATTATTTTTGGCTGTGTTGGGTCTTCGTTGCTGCGCACGGATTTTCTCTAGTTGCAGTGAGAGGGGGCTGCTCTTTGTTGCGGTGCGCAGGCTTCTCATTGCGGTGGCTTCTCTTGTTGTGGAGCACCAGCTCTAGACGCGTGGGCTTCAGTAGCTGTGGCTCGCGGGCTTCAGTAGTTGTGGCTTGCAGGCTCTAGAGCGCAGGCTCAGTAGTTGTGGTGCACAGGCTTAGTTGCTCCGCGGCATGTGGGATCTTCCCAGACCAGGGCTCGAACCCCTGTCCCCTGCATTGGCAGGCGGATTCTTAACCACTGCGCCACCAGGGAAGCCCCAATATGTACTCTTTTTGAATTGGCTTTTGCTTAGCATAATTCTCTGGAAGTTCATCCAAGTTGTGCATATCAGTAGTTCATTTCTTTTTCTTGCTGAGTAGTATTCCATGATGTGGATATACCACAGTTTGTTTTTTTGTTTGTTTTTAAACAGGGCTTTTACTATTTTTTATTTATTTATTTATTTTTGGCTGTGTTGGGTCTTCGTGTCTGTGCGAGGGCTTTCTCTTGTTGTGGCAAGTGGGGGCCACTCTTCATCGCGGTGCACGGGCCTCTCACTATCGCAGCCTCTCTTGTTGCGGAGCACAGGCTCCAGACGCGCAGGCTCAGTAGTTGTGGCTCACGGGCCTAGTTGCTCCGCGGCATGTGGTACCTTCCCAGACCAGGGCTCGAACCCGCGTCCCCTGCATTAGCAGACAGACTCTCAACCACTGTGCCACCAGGGAAGCCCCACAGTTTGTTTAATGATTTACCTATTAAGGGACGTCTGAATTGATTACAGTTTTTGATTATTGCAAAGAAAGCTATGAGCATTCGTGTACAGGTTTTTGTGTAAACATAAGTTTACATTTCTCTAGGATAAATGCCTAGGATTGCAGTTGCTGGGTCATACAGTAGTTGCGTGTTTTTGGTTTTTTTTCCCCCGAATCCACTTTATTGAGGTATAATTTGCATACAATAAAATGTATACATTGTAAACATATAGTTCTGTGAGTTTTGATAAATGTAGCAGCTGTGTAAGCATTCCCCCACTTAAGATATAGAATGTTTCACCTCAGAAACTTCCAACCTGCCCCTGTGCAGTCAATCTCTGCCCCATCTGTCACTAGAGATTTGTTTTTAGATCATTAGATATTAAAATTTCATATAAATGGAATCATATAGTATGTATTCTTTTGAGACTGGCTTTTTTTTCACCTAAATATTTTAAGATTCATTCCTGTTGTTTTGTGTATTTGTGATTTGGTCTTTTTTTTCCTTTTTTCCTTTTTTTTAATAAACTCTTTCCTAGAGCAGTTTTTAAAATCCATTTATTTATTCATTCATTCATTCATTTATTTATTTATTTAGGAGACCCTGCTGAGATAGCAGTGTTAGATTTACAGGAAATTTGGGAAGATAGTACAGGGTTCCCATATACCCTGTACCCAGTTTCTCCATTATTAACATGTTACATTAGTATAGTATATTCATTACAACTAATTAACCACGTTTGATACATTATTATCATTATTATTTTTAATATTTATTTATTTATTTTATTTTTGGCTGCGTCAGGTCTTAGTTGTGGCATGTGGGATTTTTTGTTGTGGCACGCAGGATCTTTCATTGTGCGCGCAGACTTCTCTTTAGTTGTGGCACGCGAGCTCCAGAGCACACAGGCTCAGTAGTTGCGGCGCACGAGCTCCCTAGTTGTGGTGCGTGGGCTCAGTAGTTTTTTTTGTTTTTTAAATTTATTTTATTTATTTATTTTTTGCTGCACTGGGTCTTCATTGCTGCACGCGGGCTTTCTCTCGTTGTGTCGAGCGGGGGCTACTCTTCGTTGCGGTGCGCGGGCTTCTCATTGCGGTGGCTTCTCTTGTTGCGGAGCACGGGCTCTAGGCACACGGGCTTCGGTAGTTGTGGCACGTGGGCTCAGTAGTTGCGGCTTGTGGGCTCTAGAGCGCAGGCTCAGTAGTTGTGGCGCACGGGCTTAGTTGCTCCGCGGCATGTGGGATCTTCCCGGACCAGGGCTTGAACCTGTGTCCCTCGCATTGGTGGGCGGATTCTTAACCACTGTGCCACCAGGGAAGCCCCGGGCTCAGTAGTTGCGACGCGTGGGCTTAGTTGCCCTGCAGCATGTGGGATCCTACTTCCCCGACCACAGATCGAAACCCAAGTCCCCTGCATTGGAAGGTGGATTCTTAACCACTGGACCACCAGGGAAGTCCCTGATACATTATTATTAACTGAGGTCCATAGTTTATTCAGATCTTAGTTTTTCCATTTAGTCTTCATGTCTTTTTAGGCTCCTCTGTGACAGTACATGCTTAGATGCTGTAGCTTGTCTTTTCATCCTTTCTACGTGGGCTTTCACAAAGGAAACTTTTAAAATTTGATGAGGGCCAATTTATCAGTTTTTCCTTTTATTGATCATGCTTTTGGTGTCATGTCTAAGAACTCTTTGCCTAGCTAGAGCCCAAAGATTTTCTCCTGTTTTTTCCTAAAAGTTTTATAGTTGTACATTTTACATTTAAGTCTGTGATCCATTTTGAGTTAATTTTTGTATAAAATGTTAAGTTTAGGTTTCTGAATATTTTTTAAAGATATTCTAGGGACTTCCCTGGTGGTCCAGTGGTAAAGAATCCACCTTATGATGCAGGGGACACAGGTTTGATCCCTGGGCAGGGAACGAAGATCCCTCATGATGCAGGACAACTAAGCCTGCATTCCACAACTACTGAGCTCGTACGCCTCAACTAGAGCCCGTGTGCCGCAAACTACGGAGCCCATGCACCCTGGAGCCTGCACACCACAACTAGAGAAGAGAAAACTCACACGCCACAACTAGAGAGAAGCCCACACACCACAACAAAAGATCCCACATGCCTCAACGAAGATCCCGTGTGCCACAACTAAGACCCGATGCAGCCAAAAATAAATAAAATAAATAAATGCTAAATAAATCTTTAAAAAAAATAAAAAATAAGGACTTCCCTGGTGGTACAGTGGTTAAGGATCCACCTGCCAATGCAGGGGACATGGGTTTGATCCCTGGTCCAGGAAAATCCCACATGCCGCAGAGCAACTAAGCCCATGCACCACAATGCTGAGCCTGTGCTCTAGAGCCCGCAAGCCACAACTACTGAGCCCACGTGCCACAACTACTGAAGCCCGCGTGCCCTAGGGCCCGTGCTCTGCAACAAGAGAAAGCCTGCGTGCAGCAACGAAGACCCAACGTAGCCAAAAATAAATTTTAAAAAATAATAAATAAAAAATAAAGATATTCTATATTTTATCTAGTATATGATTTTATATTTAAAATTTAAATATCTGTTCCATCTGGAATGGAGGAGTGTGTGAAAGGAGGAGTGTATTACTCCCCCCATTCCAGATTGATCAACTGTTTAAATTTTATTTTATTTATTTTTTTGTAAATTTATTTATTTTTGGCTGCGTTGGGTCTTTGTTGGTGCTCGCGGGCTTTCTTTAGTTGTGGCGAGCGGGGGCTACTCTTCATTGCAGTGCGTGGGCTTCTCATTGCGGTGGCTTATGTTCATACTGATAATCTTTAATAAGGCTTTTTCATAGGACTTGATCTGGGAAAATAGTTTGCTTTTATAACATTAGGACAACTGTTACCATGTTAACAATCTTTTCCTTTCCCATTTCTTCCATTGGTAAGATTTGTGGGTAAGGGAAAAGGAGACGTGGACCACATATGGTTTTTAAAAAGTAGTCCTGGGGGCTTCCCTGGTGGTGCAGTTGTTGAGAATCTGCCTGCTAATGCAGGGGACACGGGTTCGAGCCCTGGTCTGGAAAGATCCCACATGCCGCGGAGCAACTAGGCCCGTGAGCCACAACTACTGAGCCTGCGCGTCTGGAGCCTGTGCTCCGCAACAAGAGAGACCACGATAGTGAGAGGCCCGCGCACCGCGATGAAGAGTGGCCCCCGCTTGCCACAACTAGAGAAAGCCCTCGCACAGAAACGAAGACCCAACACAACCAAAAAAAAAAATTAATTAATTAAAAAAAAAAAAAGAGTTAAGGAGGAAGCTGGGTGGAGGGGAGTTAGCAAATCATTTAAAAAAAAAAAAAAAAAGTAGTCCTGATGCTGTGCTGCCCCCCTCAGCTGGCTCTTGGCCAAGTTTCTCTTGATCATTTAACCAGTGCATAGTTAGTTGCTTTTATTAAGGGTAAACCAGGAGAAGATGATTTCTTGTATTAGAGAGTTAGACAATTTGTTGGAGAGGAACTCAGCAATAGGTACTCATTCAGGTTGCTAAGCTTTATCAAGTTCTGAAAACATTGCCATGATTCTTGCAGGTTCAAATACCACAATTTTGGCCAATAAAGTATTTCATATGCTGCTAGCTTATCTCTAACAATAGTACGTTCATTTTATTGGAAGAGAGTCTTAATGTTACTATTGTCATCATTAATTAATTTTAAAAGCTGTATATGAAAGAAATGGAGATGTTTTTCTTGGTGCCCAGTTGGAATAAGGAAACGTTCTCCACAGTCAGTTTGCCTGCATTCTGCTTGTTGAAGATGTGCAGGCCATGCAACTGAAATGGTTCTGTGGCAAGGGTGGTGCTTGATGCCAGTTGTTCATTTACAGGTAGCTTTTGAAAATGGCTGCCTCTCATTTCACCGGGCTCACAGCCGTTGCTGATGTAATTAAAGATCTAGACACTCAGATAGCTGTAAGTAAGCTCCTTGAGGTCACTGTGGGTGGAACTTCCTGAATGTGCTTCTGATCTTGATGACACCAAAGCTGATGTCCACGGAGTCAGCCTGATGGCTCTAAAATTTAGAAGTCTTGGCTGCTCCAGCCTAGGGACTCTGCATGTATTTAAAGATTGCTAACACTCAGAGAAAATTTGCCCTTGATGACAGTGAAGAGCTTACTTTTAACAATTGCTAAAAACTGTGTTTATTAGGCCCTGACATAGACTTAAGCATGTTTTGAAACGCCAAAATGAACTAATCTGTTTTCTGAAGTTTTGTGACTAGGTTTCAAGTATGTGATTGTGCCATGATTTATTTGAGTTTAGCATTATTTGATGTTCAAAAATAATGCATGTAGTACTTAACCAAGTATTCTATTTTTACAAAGTCTTCAGAAATGTCTTTCTCATTCTAGTTTATTTTTGTACATAAGATTCCTCATTTCATTTACTTTCTTCTTTATTTCACTTGTGTGGACTATTTTATTTAGCTTTTGGAGAAGAGATGGTTTCTAAATATCAGGTGAGAGCAATGAACGTTCTTCATTCCCTCCATTTTCAATGTGCAGGTATCAAATGAAGACCCTTCAAAGTCTGACAGACCTCATAGAATTTTACTTTTAAAACTCATCCTTTATTACATGTACTTCCAGAGCTAATTCTCTTGTTTTTCTTCTACAGTTGATTGGCCTTGGTCCTCATAGCTCCAAAAAGAAACAGGATCTCGATAAGCTCTATGAGCTGAAGTCCAAAGCGCGGCAGATTATGAACCAGTTTGGCCCCTCAGCCCTAATCAACCTGTCCAATTTCTCATCAATAAAACCGGAACCAGCTAGCACCCCTCCACAAGGCTCCATGGCCAATAGCACTACAATGGTAAAGATCCCAGGCACTCCTGGGACGGGAGGGCGTCTCAGCCCTGAAAACAATCAGGTATCATCCGCTTTTTGTTCTCTGTGGGCACCTCTTATCTGTTCTTTGAAGCAGTAATACTCTGAGAGATGTCCATCTCAGCTGCTGCCTCTTCCTCTCAGACTTCTCAAGTTCTTTATCGAAATATCATGTACATTTATCAGTTTTTACTTTGTAGTATTTATGTGTGTGCATGCATATACATATACATACATCCATATATACATGCACTGACACAACACCTTGCCTGTGACAGGTTTTTATATATTTATATATAAATATATATGCTATATACTTGTTAAATAAAATAAAATAGTTAAATAATTAATGGATTCATTATTCATTATTCCTGTAGTAAAAGTACTCTTGCCTCCAGTCTTTTCTCCTAGTTCATCTAGCTGCTGCCTTTATTTTCTGCAGTGATTCTAAAATCTGACCCCCTCTTTCTACCCATGATCCTGATTCTGTCCTCCAGAGCCATAAGAAATAAGTATACTCTCTTGACTTGGGCCTTGTAGGCTGGGTAGAATAGGATGAGGAGACAACAGTTCAAGAGAATGGGGGAGGAACTAGCAATGGTGAATGGGAAGTGTTGGGCAGGTATTCAGGAGACCAGCCCATGATGGGTGTGGTGTTGGAGAAGAGCAGGAGATAAAATTGTATAGGTGGGATTACGGCAGAACATACTAGGCCTATGCTAGTCAGTTTCCGTTGGAACTTTTAGTCAATAAACAATCTTTGCAAACATTTAATAAGCTTAAAAGTAACATAATAAAAGTCGTATATCTTAGGAGGATTAACTTGACAGTAAGGGGACAAGAAAGGTAGGAAGGGGGTCGCACTGGGAGGAACACCAAGTCTAAGACTTTTGCAGTAAATCAAGGTATGTGGCAAAGGCTTGAATTAAGTGATGGTTGAATGGATAGATCTGAGACATTATTAACAAATATTTATTTAAAAAAAATTTTTTTTTCCTTATTTCCAATGTCATGCAATGCTTATCATGAAACTTTAGAAAAAGAGAAAGAATAATAGCCCAAAATTCTACCACCACCCCAAAATAACTATGGTTAGCATTTTAGTGTATGTCTTTTGATCCTTCTTTAGTGGCATATATATGTGGTATAACATTTCCTTTATGAAAGAGGGATCATAGTTGTACATACTTTCACAAATATCGATATTTAGTTATACAGAGATGAACACATGTTCCCTGCCCTCAAGGAGCCTTCAGCCTATTAAGTCAGAAACAGGCAAGTTTATAAACGTACACAATGATAGAAGGGTACACAGGGTACAGTGGAGGCCAAAGGAGGAAGTGGTTGCTTTTACCTGGGTGGGCTGGGAGAGCTTCAGAAAGGAGGCACTGTGAGCTGAGCAGGTAGGAAGAAGGGTAGAAGAGCTTGTCCAAAGGCAGCAGAGGCACTGTACAACTTGTGGTGGTCAGAAAATTGCAAATTAATGTAGAGTTTACTAAAACTATCTGACAGATGTTGGCCTCTCTTCCATATTGCTTATTTTGCCTTTCCCTAGGCTATTTCTGTCTTGAGACTATAGTCTTGTAGTAATAGCACCAAGTAAGCCAGACTGATAATTCTTTGGAAAGTAGAAACCAAACCCAACAAATTGATAGCCTTTCATTATAGGGTAATGAGGTGTTTGTTTCTTTGCTACTTGGCTGAAAAAAATGTTCTCATTAACTTTAGGTATTGACCAAGAAGAAATTACAAGACTTAGTAAGAGAAGTGGATCCTAATGAGCAATTGGATGAAGATGTGGAGGAGGTAAGGTGGGATTGGGTACCCCAGAGACTGTGTCCCTGAGAAATAGTATAGAATAGCCGTTAAGAGCACAGATTTTAGAGGCAGACAAGTCTGAATTTGAGACTTGGCTCTGTGGGTGGGTCAGTTAACTTTTCTGAGACTCAGCTTCCTCCTGTGTTGGTAAGGTATGATATTATTTATCTACAGGGTTATTGTCAGGGTCCCATGAATAACTTATACAAATCACCTAGGAGAATGCCTAGCACTTTATACCTAACAGTACTGCTACTTTTGCCTGTCAAAAAGGGCATAGGCTGCTGCTCACAGGCAGTCACTTTCAACAGTTTTAATTGTTTCTAGAACATTCCTCTGTATTTCTAAGTAATATTCTTTTTTTTTTTTTAAATTTTTGGCTGCATTGGGTCTTCACACAGGCTTTTCTTTAGTTGCGGTGAGCGGGGGCTACTCTTTGTTGCAGTGCGCAGGCTTCTCATTGCGGAGCATGGGCTCTAGGCGCACGGGCTTCGGTAGTTGTGGCAGGCGGGCTCAGTAGTTGTGGCTTGCGGGCTCTAGAGCGCAAGCTCAGTAGTTGTGGCACATGGGCTTAGTTGCTCCATGGCATGTGGGATCTTACCGGGCCAGGGCTCGAACCCGTGTCCCCTGCATTGGCAGGCGGATTCCTAACCACTGCACCACCAGGGAAGCCCCTCTTTCTTTTTCTTAATTCATGTACAAATTTTTCTGTGGGCATACATTTTCATTTCTCTTGGATATCTACCTAGGACTGGAATTGGTGAGTCATATGGTAACTCTGTGTTTTTCCTTTGAGGAACTTCCTGTTTTTACAAAGCATTCCATCCTTTTACAGTCCCACCAGCTGTGTATGAAGATTCCATTTTTTTAATCTTAGTTTTTTGATAATTTCTTCTCTGCTTATTTTCTTTCTGTGTAGAATGACAGTTGGTTGAATGTTGGATCTTCTGCATTGATCCTCTTAGGTTTTTTATCTTTTCTCTTTTTTCATTTCTTTGTAATTCTAAATTCTACTTGCTGGGGAGATTTTCCTTAGTTTATGTTCTAAATTTTAACTTTCTTTTATAATAAAAATTTTAATTTCCATGAACTTTTTCTTGTTGACTTTTTTTTCCCTAAGCCATTCTGTTCTTATTTTACGGTTGTAGTATCTTATTTTTCTCTCTAAGGATATTAATTACGTTGTTTGACATTTTCTTCTTTTCCCTGCATTGTCTTTGTTTCCTCTGGGTCCCTTTTTTCCCCTTTGGTTTGTTTATTTTCTTTTTAGTGTTGGAGACTTTCTTCAAATGTCTGGTGATCCTGGCTATCCGTTCTTAAAGAATGAGCCACTAAAAACCTGATTTGAAGCAGAACTTATTGACTGATGGTCTTTGCCCAGTCATGTGTTGGTAAATGTTTAACAACCAGCTCTGTGGAGAAAAAGACTCTGACTTTCAGCATTTCCTGATTTCTGTGGTGTAAATATTCTCACTATGCCCTATTTTAAGCTATCAACATTTTGTCACTGAATGCAGGATTGGAAGAAATGCATATAATTGGCCTTCATGACCTCATCTAATCTGGCTCCAGCATACCACTGGCTTCACTTCAGAATAATTTGTCCATAGTCAGCCTTCTTAATGGGGGATTCCCTAATCAGTATCTGTAAGTCTTTTCTCTGGAATCATTTGGTATATGCAGAGAAAAATCCTTTAGTCTCCTATCTGGAGGGTTTATCTCTAGCTTCTAACATTCTGGAAGCAAGGCAAGAGAAAGGGGCTGTGTCTTTCCCTTGTCTCCTCTGTGGCTGGTGTACTCTCATCTGTAGCCACTCCTGTTCAGTTTTTCTGGGGAGTAAACCTACTGTGTTCTGGGTCAGGTACGTGTGGGAAGTCACTTGGCTGCTTTTGAAGTGTGGGGGTTGGGGGACTACTCTGTACAGACATGTAACAGTTGTCCAGTTTTTAGCTCCATACCTCAGTCCAGTCTTCTGTGGTTAATCACACCTCCAAATCCTGGATCTCTTAGGAGTTGCGGAGGGCAAATCAGTTCGTTCTCATTGGCGTCCCCTCTGCGTGCATTTGTGTTATACCTTCTGTCTGCTAGGTCAGTTCCCATTCTTCCTTTGTTACCTCTTAACAAAAATTTACTTTAAAAGTTTATTGGAATATCTTGTCCATTAAGGTTTTCTCTCCTATTCTTGTTGTCTTTGTGGATTTATATGTCTTTTTTTTTTTTCCTTTCTTGTTATTTTAATGGGTGTAGGGAAGGAGAGGAGGTCATTTTTAGAGTTGATCTGCCATGTTTAATTAGAAATCTTTCCTTTAGGTGGTATCCATTTGGTTCCATAGGAAAGATGACAATGCATTGATAGTCCAGCAGAACAAGGAATGTTTATAACTATAGTTGTAATTTTATTTTATTTTATTTTTTTGGTCAGCAGAGGAAGCCATGAGGAAGGTATTCACTGATCAAAATTTCAGTGTTTTTAATGTAGATTTTTAACTTCAGAATTCTGATTTTGCTCTTCACACAGTCTAGAAATAATTGATAATGAACTGGAAAGAATCCAGGATCTGGACTCAGAACCTTGAGGTTGAATCCTGGTTTTGCTGCTTAATAGTTACATGGCCATGAACAAGTTAATCTCCCTGAATCTTAGCATCCTCCTCTGTAGAGTTAGGGTAAAATCTGTGCCCCATTTTTTTCACAGGATGATTATAAGGACTAGGTGAGATAATGGAAATAAAAATGCTTTAAGAGAATATGAGGGAGTGAGGATTTAATGATTCACTTTTATTTTCCTACCTAATTCATAAGAAGATGTGGAGGGGGTAGGGGTTGGGCTGGTTGATAGCTGCTTGGTAGAAAGTATGGAAAGTACATCCTCAGAAAGGTGTGAGTTTCTCTCAACCTGGTTAATGAGTTAATGTGTTTCTCTTGTGGTCCTTACTCCTCTTCCCCACCTTCGCTCAAATGCTGATTCCAGGCCTTCTGTTAGAAAGCCTGACTGAATATGTGATTCAAGCAGATACAGTTGTCCCAGCAACAGGAGCCTGCCCTGCCAGTGTCATGGTTACTCTCCCCCACTTTTTTTCCCCCAGATGCTGCTGCAGATTGCTGATGATTTTATCGAGAGCGTGGTGACAGCAGCGTGCCAGCTTGCTCGGCATCGCAAGTCCAGCACCCTGGAGGTGAAAGATGTCCAGCTGCATCTAGGTATGTGGTCTCGTTTCTCCCTGAGGTAGCCACACCATTGCTCCTCCAGGAACCTTCATGCCGGGATCAGACTTCTGGGCTCTGGGATTTATGTATTCATGCAATAGTAGCATTAAACAGGAAAGAGAAATCCATGCATGGTAGGGGGAATGAACCCTGGCCTTGGGTGTGCCACTTTCTAACTGTACCACCTTATCCTTCCTAGTTACTTTCTCTTAGAGCTGGTTTCCTCATTTGTATAGCGGGGATCATAATACCCTCCTTACAGGGTCGTTGTGAGGATTATGGGTTATGTTCGTAAAGTGACTGGCACAAAGTAAGAGCTTAGTAAATGTAGCTATTATATCTCTACCATGCATATAATGGTATTTTCCTTCCAGTTTTTAGCTTATTGATGTATTTTTCTCAAGAACATTATATCCATAATGTACATATAATTTTGTATTCTGCTGTTCTACTTAATAGACACTAAATTTGAGCTTCGGTTTTTCTGGGAGATACTCATCTAACATTTTGTTGTTGTTGTTGTTGTTAAGATATGTATATATTTTTTAATTATTTATTTATTTTTGGCTGTGTTGGGTCTTTGTTGCTGCGTGCAGGCTTTCTCTAGTTGCAGCGAGCGGGGGCTACTCTTTGTTGCGGTGCGCGGGCTTCTCATCGCGGTGACTTCTCTTGTTGTGGAGCACAGGCTCTAGGCGCACGTACTTCAGTAGTTGTGGCACGTGAGTTCAGTAGTTATGGCTCATGGGCTCTAGAGCTCAGGCTCAGTAGCTGTGGCACACGGGCTTAGTTGCTCCGCGGCATGTGGGATCTTCCCGGACCAGGGCTTGAACCTGTGTCCCCTGCACTGGCAGGCGGATTCTTAACCACTGCGCCACCAGGGAAGCCCTCATCTAACATTGATAATTGTAATCACTTGGAAATGCATAAGCTACCCCCCTGCATTGGTTGCAGTGTGATCAAAAGAAAGGGGACAGTCTGTGACTACAAAGACAGTCAGGCCAAGGGAATGAGGCAGAAGATATTAAGGGATTGAGTGCAGATCAGCCCATGGCTGAAAGGCTTCCTTCCCAGTGTCGGGGAGATACTGCTCCAGGAGGCGCTGGTAGCGGAGGTGGAATAAATAACACACTTCTGGTAAACATTGCTGGTATTAATAGCAAAAGGCAGCTATTTCAATTATGTATTACTGTGTAACAAACATGGCTTAAAACAGTAACAGTTGTTCGTTTTGTTCATGGGCCTGGGGGTGGACTGGGCTTAGCTGGGCAGCTTTGCTAAGGATCTCTCATGTGATTGAAGTCAGGTGGTGGCTGGGGCTGAGAGCGTTTTGAAGGAAGGCGTATTAGTCTCCTAGGGCTGCCGTAACGGTACCACAAACTAGATAGCTTAAAGCAACACAGACTGGGGGCTTCCCTGGTGGTGCAGTGGTTGAGAATCCGCCTGCCAATGGTGGGGACGTGGGTTCGATCCCTGGTCCGGGAAGATCCCACATGCCACGGAGCAACTAAACCCGTGTGCCACAACTACTGAGCCTGCGCTCTAGAGCCTGCGAGCCACAACTACTGAAGCCCACGTGCCACAACTACTGAAACCCGTGCGCCTAGAGCCGTGCTCCGCAACAAGAGAAACCACCGCAATGATGAAGCCCACGCGCCGCAACAAAGAGTAGCCCCCGCTCACCGCAGCTAGAGAAAGCCTGTGTGCAGCAACGAAGACCTAACGCAGCCAAAAATAAATAAATAAATTTATTTTTTTAAAAAACCAAGAAAACAAAAACACAGATTTATCCTCTTAGTTCTGGAAGCCAGAAGAACAAGGCTAAGCTCTCTCCAGTGCCTCTGTTGAAGAATCCTCCCTTGCTGCTTCCTAGCTTCTGGTGGTGGCCAGCAATCCTTGGCATTCTCTGGCTTGTAGCTGCATCGCTCCAGCCTGTGTCTCGGTCTTCACGTGGGCTTCTCCCCTGTGTGTCTGTGTCTCTTCTCACAGGACACCAGTCATGCTGGATTAAGGGCCTACCCTCCTCCAGTATGACCTCATCTTAACTACTTATGTCTGCCAACAACCCTATTTCCAGTATATTCTGAAGTACTGGGGGTTAGGACTTCAATACACCTTTCTGGAGGACACAGTTTAACCTGTAACAGAGCTTCATCATGTCCACGTCTGATGCCTGGTCTGGAACACTCAAAAAGCAGGGACTGAGTCAGCTCTACCCACCACCAGAGCCTCCCATCAAGCCTCTTAGATAGCCTCAACCACCAGAGGGCAGACAACAGAAGCAAGAAAAACTACAATCCTGCAGCCTGTGGACCAAAAACCACAGTTACAGAAAGATAGAGAAGATGAAAAGGCAGAGGGCTACGTACCAGATGAAGGAACAAGAAAAAAACCCAGAAAAACAACTAAATGAAGTGGAGATAGGCAACCTTCCAGAAAAAGAATTCAGAATAATGATAATGAAGATGATCCAGGACCTCGGAATAAGAATGGAGGCAAAGATTGAGAAGATGCAATAAATGATTAACAAAGACCTAGAAGAATTAAAGAACAAACAAACAGAGATGACCAATACAATAACTGAAATGAAAACTACACTAGAAGGAATCAATAGCAGAATAACTGAGGCAGAAGAACGGATAAGTGACCTGGAAGACAGAATGGTGGAATTCACTGCTGCGGAACAGACTAAAGAAAAAAGAATGAAAAGAAATGAAGACAGCCTAAGAGACCTCTGGGACAACATTAAACGCAACAACATTCGCATTATAGGGGTCCCAGAAGGAGAAGAGAGAGAGAAAGGACCAGAGAAAATATTTGAAGAGATTATAGTCGAAAACTTCCCTAACATGGGAAAGGAAATAGCCACCCAAGTCCAGGAAGCGCAGAGAGTCCCATACAGGATAAACCCAAGGAGAAACACGCCGAGACACATAGTAATCAAAGTGGCAAAAATTAAAGACAAAGAAAAATTATTGAAAGCAGCAAGGGAAAAACGACAAATAACATACAAGGGAACTCCCATAAGGTTAACAGCTGATTTCTCAGCAGAAACTCTGCAAGCCAGAAGGGAGTGGCATGATATACTTAAAGTGATGAAAGGGAAGAACCTACAACCAAAATTACTCTACCCGGCAAGGATCTCATTTAGATTTGATGGAGAAATCAAAAGCTTTACAGACAAGCAAAAGCTAAGAGAATTCAGCACCACCAAACCAGCTCTACAACAAATGCTAAAGGAACTTCTCTAAGTGGGAAACAAACACAAGAGAAGAAAAGGACCTACAAAAACAAACCCAAAACAATTAAGAAAATGGTCATAGGAACATACATATCGATAATTACCTTAAACGTGAATGGATTAAATGCCCCAACCAAAAGACATAGACTGGCTGAATGGATACAAAAACAAGACCCATATATATGCTGTCTACAAGAGACCCACTTTAGACCTAGGGACACATCCAGACTGAAACTGAGGGGATGGAAAAAGATATTCCATGCAAATGGAAATCAAAAGAAAGCTGGAGTAGCTATACTCATATCAGATAAAATAGACTTTAAAATAAAGAATGTTACAAGAGACAAGGAAGGACACTACATAATGATCCAGGGATCAATCCAAGAAGAAGATATAACAATTATAAATATATATGCACCCAACATAGGAGCACCTCAGTACATAAGGCAACTGCTAACAGCCATAAAAGAGGAAATCGACAGTAACACAATAATAGTGGGGGACTTTAACACCTCACTTACACCAATGGACAGATCATCCAAAATGAAAATAAATAAGGAAACAGAAGCTTTAAATGACACAATAGACCAGATAGATTTAATTGATATATATAGGACATTCCATCCAAAAACAGCAGATTACACGTTCTTCTCAAGTGCGCACGGAACATTCTCCAGGATAGATCACATCTTGGGTCACAAATCAAGCCTCAGTAAATTTAAGAAAATTGAAATCATATCAAGCATCTTTTCTGACCACAACGCTATGAGATTAGAAATGAATTACAGGGAAAAAAACGTAAAAAAGACAAACACATGGAGGCTAAACAATACGTTACTAAATAACCAAGAGATCACTGAAGAAATCAAAGAGGAAATTAAAAAATACCTAGAGACAAATGACAATGAAAACACGACGACCCAAAACCTATGGGATGCAGCGAAAGCAGTTCTAAGAGGGAAGTTTATAGCTATACAAGCCTACCTAAAGAAACAAGAAAAATCTCAAGTAAACAATCTAACCTTACACCTAAAGAAACTAGAGAAAGAAGAACAAACAAAACCCAAAGTTAGCAGAAGGAAAGAAATCATAAAGATCAGAGCAGAAATAAATGAAATAGAAACGAAGAAAACAATAGCAAAGATCAATAAAACTAAAAGTTGGTTCTTTGAGAAGATAAACAAAATTGATAAGCCATTAGCCAGACTCATCAAGAAAAAGAGGGAGAGGACTCAAATCAATAAAATCAGAAATGAAAAAGGAGAAGTTACAACAGACACCGCAGAAATACAAAGCATCCTAAGAGACTACTACAAGCAACTTTATGCCAATAAAATGGACAACCTGGAAGAAATGGACAAATTCTTAGAAAGGTATAACCTTCCAAGACTGAATCAGGAAGAAACAGAAAATATGAACAGACCAATCACAAGTAATGAAATTGAGACTGTGATTAAAAATCTTCCAACAAACAAAAGTCCAGGACCAGATGGCTTCACAGGTGAATTCTATCAAACATTTAGAGAAGAGCTAACACCCATCCTTCTCAAACTCTTCCAAAAAATTGCAGAGGAAGGAACACTCCCAAACTCATTCTATGAGGCCACCATCACCCTGATACCAAAACCAGACAAAGACACTACAAAAAAAGAAAATTACAGACCAATATCACTGATGAATATAGATGCAAAAATCCTCAACAAAATACTAGCAAACAGAATCCAACAACACATTAAAAGGATCATACACCACGATCAAGTGGGATTTATCCCAGGGATGCAAGGATTCTTCAATATATGCAAATCAATCAATGTGATACACCATATTAACAAATTGAAGAATAAAAACCATATGATCATCTCAATAGATGCAGAAAAAGCTTTTGACAAAATTCAACACCCATTTATGATAAAAACTCTCCAGAAAGTGGGCATAGAGGGAACCTACCTCAACATAATAAAGGCCATATATGACAAACCCACAGCAAACATCATTCTCAATGGTGAAAAACTGAAAGCATTTCCTCTAAGATCAGGAACGAGACAAGGATGTCCACTCTCACCACTATTATTCAACATAGTTCTGGAAGTCCTAGCCACGGCAATCAGAGAAGAAAAAGAAATAAAAGGAATACAAATTGGAAAAGAAGAAGTAAAACTGTCACTGTTTGCGGATGACATGATACTATACATAGAGAATCCTAAAACTGCCACCAGAAAACTGCTAGAGCTAATTAATGACTATGGTAAAGTTGCAGGATACAAAATTAATGCACAGAAATCTCTTGCATTCCTATACACTAATGATGAAAAATCTGAAAGAGAAATTATGGAAACACTCCCATTTACCATTGCAACCAAAAGAATAAAATACCTAGGAATAAACCTACCTAGGGAGACAAAAGACCTGTATGCAGAAAACTATAAGACACTGATGAAAGAAATTAAAGATGATACCAACAGATGGAAAAAAAAAAAAAAAAAAGCAGGGACTCCACAAGTTTCTCTCTGTCTGTCTCTGTGGTTTCTCTACTTGGTCTCCTCATATGCAGTCCCAGGATAGCTGGACTTCTGCATGGCAGCTGCGGGCTCCTAGAACAAGTGTCCCATAACCATTTGGCAGAAACAGCACGGCCTTTGGTAACTCAGTCTCTGAAGTCACACAGCATTACTTCTGCTGATTCCTGTTCTTTGAGGCAATCACAAAGACCTGTCCAGGTTCAAGGGGAGGGAATATAGACTCCACTTCTTGATGACAGACATGTTTTAAAACCACCACAACACAAATGCATAGAGACAAAAAGTAGAATGGTAGTTACCAGGGACTAGGAGGATGAGGGAATGGGCGTTACTGTTTAATGTGTACAGAGTTTTGGTTTGGATTGATGAAGTTTTAGAGATGGATAGTGGTAATGGTTGTGTGAATGTGCTTAATGCCACTGAACTGTGCACTTAAAAATGGTTAAAATGTAAATTTTATGTATATTTTACCATACCAAAAAAAAAAAAATCCCACAGCAGATTATATTACTTTCAAAGTTTAACATTCCTATTTTTAAAAATATTCTGTATTTTAATTGTTGAAAATAAAATTGGAATATGTTTCTTCATTAAGGGTAAGAATTATCACAGACATGGATACTCGAAAGTCTGCATGACCAGAATAGCTTCTGTAGTGGGCCTAATGGAACCTGAATCATAATCAGAAGGTTGCTTGGAGGCCCGGGATCAGGGTTTGGGGAGTTAGGGAACCTGGTGTTAACCATCTAGGCCTGCTGCCCACAACTTCCCTGCCCCGCACCCAGCAAGGATAAGCTTGCCAGCGAGGCTGTAAACTCTTGATGGCTCTCTTCTGGACGGGCTGGGATGGGCACTGCCAGTGTTTGCTTCTGACCCGGCTATTTTCTATACTTGAATAGTTGAATAACCTCCCCTTCTGATTGACATGGTCTTTCTTTATTTCTGTTTTTTTTTTTTGATTAAGCATATTTATTTGTAGAGTATATATTCATACTAGTTCATTATCTTTAGGTTTAATTGAATGTAGATGTTCAGGGTTACTAAACTGATTAACTTATGTATCTCCTAACCTATTTTACTTGAATATGTGTTCAATATGTATATATATATATTTTTTTTTTTACACTTCCACAATATATATATATTTTTAATAACATTTCTTTTTTTTTTTTAATATTTATTTATTTATTTGTCTGTGCCGGGTCTTAGTTGCAGCGTGTGGTATCTTTTTGTTGAGGCATGCAGGCTCTGAGTTGTGGCATGCGGGATCTAGTTCCCTGACCAGGGATTGAACCCGGGCCCCCTGCATTGGGAGTGCGGAGTCTTAACCGCTGGACTACTAGGGAAGTCCCCACAATATATTTTAATCAGAATCTATTATAAACATGTATATGCAAATACACACATATTACACATACACATATGTTATCATATATATTACCATAAATGCTATACAGTGCATGAATATTTATATTGTGATTACACCTGACATATGTTCCATTTGATTTGTCTGAAGTGAAGATCATTTGTTGAGACAGGATCTTTCTTCATAAATGTGAAAGTTAAATGAGATAATGAACATAGAATGCTTTGCACAATGCTGCTTTGTCCCAGCCATTTTATTACACATTTTATTCACTAAATGTTGTTGCTATTCTATTAATATTATATAAAATATAAATACAGTTAACCCTCAAACAACACGAGTTTGAACTGCCCATGGTCCACTTATAGGTGATTTTTTTCAGTAGTAAATTCTGCAGTACTACCTAATCCACGGTTGGTTGAATCTGTGAATATGGAGGAACTGCATTTATGGAGGAACAGCATGGTTGGAGGGCTGACTATAAGTTATACGCAGATTTTCAAGTGCAGGGAGGGTTGGCGCCCCTGACCCCTGTCTTGTTCAAAGGTCAGCTGTACACACTTATTTAAATATATAGTTACACGTACTTACATGTTTGCATTCATGCCTGGTAGCTACTCTCTTTAAAGTGGCTTTGCATATCCATATCCTGATCCACTTTGTGTTGATTGTAAAGTGTAATTTCCAGAGAATAATCTTAGTGTCACTTTCAAGTACTGACAACAACTATTATTAGCAGAAAGTTTCATTTTTATTTTCAAAGAAGTATTGGAAGAGAGCTGTATATAAAATAATTCTAGAACCAACCGTGAATCATTCATTCACACAATATTTGCTATGCATTAGACACAAAGTATAACTATAAAACCACTAATATTCAATTTGATTTTAAGTAAGTGCCTGCCTGGGGCAAATCAAATTTGCAGAACAAATGTTTTCAGTGCTTTAAGGGAGCATGATAAAGGAGTCCCCATGTAACTCCTTTTGAGTAGAGATTTATTCCCTAAATAATCTTGTGTAAGTATAATTATTTTTTTTTTATATTGGATGTACTTAAAGTGCAGTACACTTTTTTTTTTTTTTTTGGGGGGCTGTGTTGAGTCTTCGTTGCTGCGCGTGGGCTTTTTCTAGTTGCGGCGAGCGGGGGCTACTCTTTGTTGCGGTGCTCAGACTTCTCATTGCGGTGGCTTCTCTTGTTGTGGAGCACGGGCTCTAGGCGCGCGGGCTTCAGTAGTTGTGGCATGTAGGCTCAGTAGTTGAGGCTCATGGGCTCTAGAGCACAGGCTCAGTAGTTGTGGCGCATGGGCTTAGTTGCTCCGCGGCATGTGGGATCTTGCCGGACCAGGGCTCGAACCCGTGTCCCGTGCATTGGCAGGCGGATTCTTAACCACTGTGCCACTAGGGAAGTCCAGGACACTTTTATATGTGGATTTAGGGGGCCATGTGGCTATGCCAGTTACTGAAAAAGTGGAAAAACCAAATCTCTGCCCTCTGATAACTTGTAGTGACAGTCTTACAGGGATGGTCATATCCAGTGGCACAAGGACATGGAGCTGTGGCATGGACATACCTGTGTCTGTATCTGTATCTCTATGTATTTATCCCAGGCTCTGGGGTTGCATTATGCCATTGAAGCCTCTCAACCATCCTATCAGGTGGTTATTTCTGTTGTTACTACCATATAAAAGGTGAAGAAACTGAGACCAACGTCATATTGCTCCACAGTGAAGCAGCAGAACTGGGGCTTGGCTCTTAACTCCAGATTGCAAAGAATGCCTTTCTGTTCCTACTCCTCCTTTCGGTTTGAGAGGGGTTACCTTGAGCATAGGGGTAAGACGATTGAAGAAACAAATAACTTCCCTTTCCTGAAGCGCTGCATGGAAACCTTAGGGCTCCACACTCAAAGTTTTGACTCATTTACCTCTTATTTCTTTGCAAGAAGGTCAAATAGTGTCCTTTAAAACCTTGGAGGCACCATATGTGATTCCCCCATTTGTGTCCCATAGAGCCCCTCTGCAGAGTTACTGTTAATTAGTACAGTTGATTGCCCAGATTAGTCCTCCCTGACCCTTGTCTGAGGGTCACACTGCACCTTGACACTACCTTCCTGGTCCCCTTACCTCTGTGTGGGCTTCTTCCTTACAGAACGCCAGTGGAACATGTGGATCCCAGGGTTTGGCTCTGAAGAAATACGACCCTACAAAAAAGCTTGCACCACAGAAGCTCACAAACAGGTGAGAAGGCTTCAGAGTCCCGGGCCAGCCACAGCTGATCCCTTGAGCTGTGTCTCAGAGAGAACGCACACAGCCACCATCACTGTGCTTGTCATTTCCCCCAAATGTCAGAGAGGGCAAGAGGCAGCAGGGCTGCACGGGAGATCAGCCAGATTTTTCCTAGGTGCTTTGTTGCTGCCATATGGGGTCTCAGTTTTTTCTCTCAACTCTAATGGGTGCCACTTAAAGCTGTTGATTCTAGGCTCTTCTAACCTGTATGGAACTCGCCCCCTCCACATCTCTTTAAAGAAATCTTCCTTCATTGTTGCTGATTTGAACATCATCTAGGACCCTCCAACTAGAGGGCAGTTTAAGGAAAGTAGAAATATGCTGTACTTGTGCTAGGAGGTAGCACCCAGGCTGCTCTGCCAGGCGTCTGGCCTCTGCCCCAGCTTAACCTTTGTTCTCCGTCCCTCTTACTGCAGAACTGAGGGGTCAGTAAGAGAACCTGTCTCCACTTCTGCTGGGGAACAAGCTGTCCCAGTCATTGGTCAGTCTCATAGCAATGTTGGCCTCCATTTGACAAGTCTTAATTTAACTGGCTACTCTGATTTGAAAAGTGGGCTTTTTCCAAGCTTGATGGCCACAGTCGGGCAGTTCTGGCTGAGTGTACCTCGCTTTTCCATAGCCTGGGATCTCTGGAGTGGGTATGTTTGCAGAGCTCATAGAGGAAGCCCTACAAGGAGACCGCCAATAGCCGGAATCAAAGGACTGCAATGTTGTTCAGAAGGAAGTCCCTCCAGGCAGTAGACGGTCATTTGGCTCTGCTCTCAAATTATCCACTTTTCAGCCCTATTTATTTATTTATCAATCAACCAATATCATAATGTTCAAACAATCTCTTAGTCAAAAAGAGTGAGCAAAGCAAGTCATTAATTTGGCCAGTGGCTGGTAATAGTAAGATTTGAAACCCATGATCTGAATGTTTCCCTGATGGGTTATGGTGGAAATTGTTAGGGTCAGTTTCCTTCATTGCAGGTTATCAAGTGAGGAATGTCAGCTCCCTTTACGTGTTGGCAACAGGCTCAAAACAGAGCCCTCTTCCTTATTTTCTCCATCATCAGAGAAGGAGATTAGGGGAAGGGGGTAAGCCTAGAAAGCACATGTTTTGATGGCCTGTCACTTAAATCCCCAAAAGGCAGGAGCTGTCACCTTCTGCTTTTAACTGTTTTTACCATCCTGCTAGTATAGGGCTTTTGGGGTCTTTTGGTCAATGAAATGGGTCCACTGGCCTATGGAAACTTCTCTTAGGGCCCCGC
Source organism: Eschrichtius robustus (assembly GCF_028021215.1). Classification (NCBI taxonomy): domain Eukaryota; kingdom Metazoa; phylum Chordata; class Mammalia; order Artiodactyla; family Eschrichtiidae; genus Eschrichtius; species Eschrichtius robustus. Next base: position 22,687,486 of record NC_090826.1, on the reverse strand, counting down.
AGACTGTGCTTGAGTTAGAAGGAGTCTGCTGAGCTGCCCTGTGCCTGTAGGTTCCTGAGGAGTCCAGCCTATGGTGTAGACCGTGCTACCTGGTAGCCACACATGGATGTCCTGGAAAGTTCCTGACTCTAACCTGTGTAATTGCTTATTTCTCTCTCCTTTCAGAGAATGGCATTGATCCGGAAAACAACCAAGAAATAGCACACGGAAAGGTCAGGGAATGGACAACAATGTATTTGGAGATACTTGAGCTGAGACCTCAGCCATCTCATCCTTGGATTTTTTTTTTTTAATGCTTTACAGAGAAGCATATATTTTTTATTAACAGTGCAGCAATATCTATAATGACTGAGAGGATCTGCCAAAAGAATAAAGCCTCCTACCCCAACTTCCGGTCCCTTTTTCCTGCCATCTCAAAGAGGAGCAGTGTATCTTCCAGAGAAGATTTTATTTGTGGTTTATTATATAAGTGATTGAATTGGGGAAAAGCATTATGGTCTTGTTTGGTGAGAGAGTATTAGCAGAATTTGTAGAGGTTTTTGTTTCCTTCTCCCTCCCCCTTTTCCCTGTACTTTGTAATGTCAGTGTTTATATGAATATGACTTTCATTTGCTTTTCCAGAATAAAGAAGTTATTAATCGAAAGACACAGGGTGCATGGCTTACAGCCTTTGAAATGCCAGAGGAGGGTAAGCAAGGCTGGATGTAGCTCTCTAGTCAGCAGATGGCAGCACCATTATTCATTTCTGTGATGCAGGAAAAAACCCAGGAATTTTTCCGTTATTTTACTCCAAGGAAGGCCTTACCATCAGTAGGACTTTTAGTCCAGATTGTCTGCCATAAGAATTGAGCAGGGCGACCTTCTCTCATGAGCCCCAAACTGAAGAGGCATCCTGATTTGGGGAAATCCTTTTTTGACCTGCTCTTCTGGAACTTCTGGAGTTCATCCTTGACACTAAGAAAGGATGGCAGTAGGCCTGGGGAAAGGCCTTTCTGTGCAGGTTTCTGTCTGTTCTCAGTTGTTGGTGTCCCTGATCCTAGTATTTTTACCATCGTGCGGAGGAAACCAGGCCCCTTGAGACCTCAGGGTCATGACCTTCAGTGGCACCTAGCATCATCCTGTTCTGTTCCTGGCAGAGCCCTTGTGGATTGTGAGGGTTCTGTGGGCTTCAGGGGGTGTAGCTGTTCCACCCAGGGGCCACCAGCATGGATACATCCACCTTGCCGTGCTTTGGGCCTCTGCCTCCTGAGGCTTGGTCTGTGGTGGGACCCTGCTTTTCACTCCCTCCCACCCTGGGTTTGGCTCCACGATCCCTCTCTTCACAGCTCTTAGATCTCTTGAGTGAGCAGCTTGAAAGCTGTGCTGATGTCACCGTTGCTTTCGGCTGAGGTCTCAACGTAGTGAGCGCCCCAAGAGGCAGCCAGCTTCTCCCCTCCCCCCGGCATCACCTCTCCCTCAACCACCAGGTCACTCTTGTGGCCTACCACCAGGAAGAGGATGTTGGAAGGTTTTGCTTTCCCCAGAACCTCCCGATGCCGCTGGGGGACGCTCTCAAAGGATGTTCTGTTGGTGATTACCAAGCCGCAAAAGGCCTCCTGCCAAGTTCCTGCAGTAGGAGCGAGTCATTGGCCTCGGCAGCCAAGAAGGAATCCAGAATTAGTTTTGAATCCTCCATTGAGGACAGAAGGGGACAGGGGAATCAGGGCAGTTTAATGGAAAGAGCTGGGTAGAGTCAAAAGACCTCAGTTCTTGATCAGCTGCGTGACAGGTGAATGGCTTCAGCCAGCTAGTCGTCTTGTCCTGTATGTATACTGAGAGGCTTGTTCATTCAGCGAGTATTTATAAGCTCTGCCCCTTCCTGTGCCAGGCATGGCCTGCAATGATGAATGAAAACAGGGAGCGACCTGCCACTGAGTGAAAGGAAAACTGCTTCCATGACCAGGGCTGCAAAGAAGAGACTCCCAGGGCTGGGGAGGGCGTCTGAGCAGTAGAGCTGTAATTTGAGGAACTCAGGGGAAGGCATGGGGATCACTTTCAAGGAGAGAGAGCTGCACGTATGCCAGCCCCGTTGCCGTGTGATGAGGCGAGACGGGCCAGGTCCTGCAGTGCCTTTTGTAGGCCCCAGCAAAGAGTGGCCTTTACCCAAAAGTAGCAGGAGCCATTGAAGGATTTTAAGCAGAAGCATGATGCGGTCAGGTTGATGTTTTGAAAAGCTCACTCTGGCCAGACAGTGGAGGCGGAAGAGAGGGCATTTGTGGAAGCAGAGGTTCCTGAGAAGGTTGTTGCCTGGACTGAAGTATTTGTGACGAAATGGAGAGAAGGGGGAAATCTGACAGCTGTTTTAAGTGGTGACTGGAGGTGGGGGTACTGGAGAGTGGGGTGTCACCCGGTGATCTGTCGGGAGTCTTCTGACTCGGTGCCTGGCGCAGCTCAGCCCCTTGCCCTGGGCACGACGCCCTCTACCTTGCTAAGTAACCAGGCCCACCTGATTCCCGAAGCCCAGCACAGTCTGAGCACACATAGGACTTAATACATGCTGAGGAGCCCAAGGGGTGGCAGGGCTGGTGAATTTGTGCCCTCCAGTGTCGGGAGGGTCTTGGTAAGAGTGCTTATTAGGTGCCGTGTTTTATGCTAAGCACCTTCTGTGGATAAGCTTGTTTTCCCAACAGACCTGAAGAAACAAGTGTTTGTCAAGCACTTTGTTTGCAATATCTCATTTAATCCCATTTTCCAATGAGGAAACTAAAATTTAGAGTTTAAGTAGTTTACTCAAGATCACACAGGTAGGACTTCCCTGGTGGCACAGTGGTTAAGAATCCGCCTGCCAACACAGCAGGCAGATTCTTCCCTGCCCAGAGCCCTGGTCTGGGAAGATCCCACATGCCACGGAGCAACTAAGCCCGTGTGCCACAACTACTGAGCCCACGTGCCGCAACTATTGAAGCCCGCGCACCTAGAGCCCGTGCTCCACGACAAGAGAAGCCATGACAATGAGAAGCCTGCGCACCGCACCGAAGAGTAGCCCCCGCTCGCCACAAGTAGAGAAAGCCCACGTGCAGCAACGAAGACCCAACACAGCCAAAAATAAATAAATAAAATAAATAAATTAGAAAAAAAAAAGTTGCCTTTGTTTAAAAAAAAAAAAAAAGATCACACAGGAAGTAGTGATGGTGCTGAGATTTCAACCAAGTCCCTCTGACTCCAGAACCTGCACTCTTAACTGTGCTCTAAACTATCTCCCCAAGTCCTGTGGGGATAGAGGTGGGAGTGACAGCGCATGCAAAGGTCCGGAGGTGTAAAGAAGTCACTGCATCACTGTGGCTAAAGCACAAGGTGCCACATGAGGAGAGAACGGCCGGAGATGAGCACAGTAAGCTTGGGGGTGGACAGCCCTCAGGCCTAGTGATGGGGTCCGGTGCTCATGCTTTGGAGGCCGCCATGTGTGTGTCTTGTGGGGAGTGGGGGGAGTTGGTACATAGTGTGGGAGGCCCAGAAGGCTGGCTCTGGGCGTCCCACCTCTCTTCAGCCTGAGCAATCTCTCTTTTAATTGTGGAGGATTTTAGGGCTGTGAGAAAGATCCCATCTGACAAGAAGATTCTGATGCTAAAAGCAGGCATATAAACAAAACGTTTGAAAACCACTGCACAGGTAATGGGGAGCCAGTAAAGTTTTAGATGGAGGATTGATGTGATTATATCTGCATGTTAAAAACCTTGCTCTGGCTGCCAGTGGAATTGGAAGCAGGCAGGAGGGGGACCAGCCAAGAAGTTGGCTGCAGTTAATTTGGACTAAAGGTAAAGGAATAAGGCTTGAGGTTTTCCTGAGAAAGAATGAACCAAAAGGCAGGTGTAGGAGGTGGTCACAAAAATGGGGGTCAGTTTTGAGGACACAGAAGAAGCCATCTGGGATGAGGAAGCCATCCTAAAGAGGGTCCCTCTTGCATGAGGTGAAGCAGGGAGGAGGAGGACAGAGCTGGACTAAGCTCTCACAGTTCCCTATAGTTAGGAAAGGCCCCCGGAGTCACCCAGCGTAGCCTCTTATTTTACAGGTAAGGATATCGAGGTCTGGAGAGATCATGTGGCCTGCCCGTGGTCACAGGGTAGGCCAGGACTCAGACCTGTGCTCTTGGTCCAGAGTTCATCTTTGTCACGGCCACCAAGGCCGCTTCTCTTCCTGGTGGGTGGGCTCTCCCCCTGAGGGGTGGGTGGTGACCTTTCCTGGCCAGCTGGACCCCCAGGCTCTGCCTCCATGAAGGGCACGGAGAAGTCCACCGCCACTGCCTGGGCGACACCCTCGACAAAGATGCCCTCCACGTAGTTTCTCAACAAGGATGGTTTGTCCACATTTGGGTCTCCTAGGAGGAGGATGTGGAACTGGTACTGCCAGAGAGGGTCCATGTGGTGCAGGAGACCAGCCAGGAGGAGAAGCGAGCCCAGAACCAAGGCATAAACCACGTGGTCTGGGGCTGGCTCAGACTTGCAGTGAGAGACGTAGAACCAGAACCCAAAGGCAGTCAGGGGCTTTTGGGTCTAGGCTCCCCAGGATATGCCCAGACCCAGGCTTAGTGAAGCCTCCGGGACAGAGTGCCATTTGAAACCACCATGCAGAACTGAGTCCCTTCAAGACAGAAGCAGGACTTCCCCAAAATAGAGGCCCTGGTCCTATACCGATCCTGAGAAGTCCGCAGGTGTAGCTCAGAAGACCGTGGGCAGCAGGCCACAGCCCCCATATGCGAGGATGTCCTTCCTTCTCTCTGCTGGCCTGAGTCCCAGCCCTAGGTCTGTACCTACAGGAGGGAGGGTTGTGCAGTGTGAGGCTTGCCTCTCCCAACACTGGGATTTCCATGGGACATGTCCCAGCCAGGGGCCCTGGAGAAATCCTCCCACACCTGTCAACCACAGACCGAGCACCAGTTCCCCCTCCAGGGCCAGGATCCTAAGAATAACATTTATAAAGAGAAGGGAGAGTAAAACAAGATTGGCCATTCCTGCTGGTGTTTGTTGAAGCTGAGTTATGAGTACAAGAAGTTCTTCATACTACTTTATACTAGTTTTTTTTTTAATTGGAGTATAGTTGCTTTACAATGTTGTGTTAGTTTCTGCTGTACAGTGAAGTGAATCAGCTATATGTATACATATATCTCCTCCCTCTTGGACCTCCCTCCCCCGCCCATCCCACCCATCTAGGTCATCACAGAGCACCAAGCTGAGCTCCCTGTGCTATACAGCAGGTTCCCACTATTTTACACGTGGTAGTGTATTTATGTCAAGCCTAATCTCCCAGTTCATCCCACCCTACCCTTCCCCCACCGTGTCCACACGTCCGTTCTCTATGTCTGCGTTAGTTTCTTTACTCTTGGTTATGTTTTAAATTTTCCCTAATGGTATTAAAAAGCCCCGTGTTCCCCTGCCCAAGGCAGCCTCCCCAAGGGAATCAGCCCTGGCCTTGAAGAGCTACCCTCTAGTGGGGCAAAAAAGTACAACAGTGCCTGAAATCTGCAAAGAGAGCCAACTCAAGTAAGTGCCCTGAAGGCTCAGAGAAGGAACCAATAGGTTAGGTTGGACTAAGCCTTGAAGGGTGAACAGAGTTTTGACAGATATGGAGGAAGGTCATTCCAGGCACTGGAAGGACACATGAAAGACACAGAGGGGGCTTGTTGGCAGAAGGAACTTAACATTTATTAGGCACTTAACACACGTTGTCATATTTAATCCTCTAACAAACCTGTGAGGTAGGACTCATTCTTATTTTACCATGAAGGGACTGAGGCTCAGAGGCAGAGGATAGATGTGGGTTCCCACCTAGATTGCTTCCGTTCCAGGCTGTGCAGGGTGGGTAGGATAGGTCTTCCCTCTTCATCCACTAGGTTTCAGTGGCTCCCAGAGCAGGCAAGCTTGTCAGAAAGGGTCCCATGGGTGGCAGACTTTTGGCTCTGTTCCTTCTAAAGGGCAAAGGGGATGGATTCAAGCCTGGGTTGCAAGGTTTTCAGGCTGAGGAAGCAGCTTATGGAAAGCCTTGGAGGCCAGGTAGCCTGACCTTGTCCATGCCGCTATGGTTGGAGGATTTGGCCAGGGTGCTGCCTTGGAGAACGAGCTTTGTTTGCTCAGAATAACCTGGGGATAGACCTGAAGGGACGATTCTGGAACTCCACTCTTGGTAAGAAAGCAGAGCCCAGCCCATATCTCAGGAAGGGGGTCAGGATCTTTTAAGAACTTTGTTAGAGTCTGGAATCCTTGTTATTTCCCCAAAGTGTGTACTTTGGTAGTCTCTGTTCCCTAAAAGTGATTAATAGTAAAACCCTCAGGGGAAGAAGGGGACTTCCATCTTGTGAATTCCTGTGTGTGACAAGGGTGTGACAAGTATTGCCTTTGATTTGTCATCTAATCCTTTCTAAAACCTTTGAGTTAGGTGTTATTATCCCCAACTTACAGATGAGTCCACTGAGGCTTACAGAGATGAAGTGAGTTCCCCAGGGTCCCACAACTGTACATAGTACGGCTGAGATTCAAAACCAGTTTTGACTGCAAAGCTTGCCCTGTTTTTGGCAGCTGGGATAATGCAATGGTTAGGAGGTGATATTTTTCTGAGTGTTGCAGGCAGATCAGATAATACAGGGAGAGAGGAATGTGTAGGGGCCTTCTCTGCAAAGGAAACAGCATGAGCAAAGCCCAGGGCTGCAGGTGGTTGGGAACCTGGGCAAAGTGGGTGGAGATGCTGTAGGACCAGATCAGATTGGACTGGGGGGAAAGGGTTTGGATTTTACCCTGTAGGCATGGGGAGCCAGGGAAGGATTCTAGGAGGGGGGCAGGCAGGTCAAATCTGTATTTTAAAAAGACCCCCTGGGGCAATGTGGATGCTAAATCACACCCTACAGGCCTGAGACCCTCAAGAGGGGCGGCACAATCTACACTAAAGACCGCGGGGCCTGAACCATGACAGTGATGGCAAACTGGGTGCGGGGCCTGCTCCCAGGAGAGAGGGCGCCTGCTTCTGAACAGTGGGCAGCCCTCAGGAGGGCATGCCCCTCTCAGCCGCTTCCCCAGTCTCCAGTCCTATTCTGTGCCTTTCCTCTAGCTAGTGGGCTGGGCAGGGCTGCTTCCTACTGCTGGGTCAGAATCACTCTCGTTAAAGCCATTTACAGTCTCCAGAGGTTTTGCCACACTGATGGCGCTTGTGAGTGTGGGATCACAGTCTTAAAGCATAAGGTAGGACCTTCTGGGCCTGGCCCGAGGTGGTGGACAAGGCTGTTGGAACACTGAGCCGGCCCGGGGTTTACCGACTGAGCCACATCAGTTTCCCCTCCTGGACTTTAGGTTCCTGTCTTTGAAATGGACAAGATCAGCCTGACCTTACAAGGTTGCTTCACGGTTAATAATAAGTCATAGGAATAATAATAATAGTAATAGTAATAATAATAATATAATAAGCAATAGAAATAGGTCACAGCCTGTGAGCCCATACATATTGTAGGAATTCACATAATACGTTAATCTTCACAACAACCCTGTGAGACAAAAACTATTATTATCCCCATTTTATAGATGGGAAACTGAGGCTGAGAGAGATGTGTGACTACAGTCTGCTGAACATTCCTCAAGGGAGGCAGTTGGAGACAATGGGCAACATCTCTTCCTTGTTGGTGGACCTTGCCCTGGGTGGGCAGGACCTTCAGGCTGGTTCTTCCACAGTCGGCCAGGATTCTGAGAGGGGAGAAGCTCAGTTTTTTCTTTCTTTCTCCAGGGACTTGGGGATTTTTTTTTTTTTTTAAAGCACCTGACAGCCAAATCCCCACCACCGTCCCCAGGACCAGCTGCTCATCTTCCAAACAAGCTTCAGTTTAGTAGACCTGTACTCCTGTCCGGGGAAGCTCTGGGAGATGAGAAAACACAGACCGAGTTGAGGGTCATTCCCTGCTTCTTCACTTCATTCTAGCACTCAGATCTCCAGTAAATTCCTAGAAAGAGCCCAGCTCTTCCTTGCCTCAGGGCTCCTCCCTCACTTACTGGTTTCACTTAACTTCTCTGGGCCTCAGTCTTAACATCAGTAAAATGGAATAATAATACTATAAGAAGTGCCCAATCAATGCTGGATACTGTTCCTTCTGCCTAGATCTCTGCTCTTAGCTCAGCTCTTCCTCCTCCTCCTCCAGGTCTCAGGTCAAAGACCATCTCCTGAGAGAGGCCTTCCTTGACCACCTGCTCTAAAGGAGGCCCCCATCACCCTCAGGCCCATCTTCCAGATCTGTGGTCTTCACAGCACTTACAACTGGAAATCATTTAGTTCCACTTACTAGTTTTTTCTCTTCACTAGAATGTCAGCCCTAGGACTGCTTTTCTGTCATGTTCACTGCTGTATTCCCAGAGCCCAGATCAGAGTAGATGCTCTTTTATTTATTTATTTTTTGGACGCACATGCAGCTTGCGGAATCTTAGTTTCCCGACCAGGGATTGAACTGGGGCCCTCAGCAGTGAAAGCCCAGAGTCCTAACCACTGGACCGCCAGGGAATTCCCGATGCTCATTCTAAAGCATTTTTGAAGGAATGATAAAGTACTCTAAAGCAAATCATTCCCCTCTCTTGGCCCAAGCTTTCTCAGCTGCGAAATGAGGATAATCGTGCAGACCTTGCAAGACTGTCAGAAGGATGAGTGATGCTTTAAAAAGAGGAGGCAGGGGGCTTCCCTGGTGGCACAGTGGTTGAGAATCAGCCTGCTAATGCAGGGGACACGGGTTCGAGCCTTGGTCTGGGAAGATCCCACATGCCGTGGAGCAACTAGGCCCGTGAGCCACAACTACTGAGCCTGCGCGTCTGGAGCCTGTGCCCCGCAACAAGAGAGGCCGCGACAGTGAAAAGCCCGCGCACCGCGATGAAGAGTGGCCCCCGCTTGCCACGACTAGAGAAAGCCCTCGCATAGAAACGAAGACCCAACACAGCCAAAAAAATAAAATAAATAAATAAATAAATAAAATCCAGCCATTCATATTAAAAAAAAAAAAAATCCAAACTACCGGACAGACAGACAAGTCCATCTTTAAAAAAAAAAAAGAGGAGGCAGACACAGGTTACTGAGGGGGAATCTGAGACTCAAGAAGGTGGAGTAACTGGCCCTGGGTCGCAAAGGTGGTTGTGCTCTTTTTGCTGTGGCAACTGCCCATGCCCTGCCCATGCCTGCTGGCACAATGACACCCCCAAGATACCCCCTCTACACCTGCTGAGATCCTTCCTTCCATAAAGCCTTCCTGCATTGCTGCTGGACATTTTGTGCCTAGCAGTTTCTGCTGCAGCTTAAGTTCCCCAGGAGGCAGATTCTGAGTGGGAAATCAGTGTGCAGACTTTTACGAGGGGATTCTTGAGGTCAATACCTGCTTGCGGGGAGGAAGGGAAGAAAGGATTGAGCATGAGAATTTAGCTGGGATGCTGTCATAACAGTGGCCTCAAGTGACCCCATGGAGAGTGATGAAGCTGGGTTTTTCCTTCAGAGTTGTCTAGAGTTGAGACAAGAGGCCCAGGCCTTTGAAGAGTGCCCCCGCCCCCCAATAGACCCAATAGATTGACACTGGATTGTGGGCTGCCCCGGATGGGTGGGCAGTTCCGAAGAGATTAAACTGAACTCCACCACCAGGCAGCACTCCCAGCAGCTGGGAGGGGCAGTGGGGAGGAGGCTATGGGTTCTTCAGCCCTGAGGGGAGATCTTGGTGGCTAATCACAGTGTCCACCGTGTGCCCAACAGAGGAACTGTTCATATTCATCCCTGCCTCTCAGATCCAGATCCAGTCCCTGGCCAGCAACCTGGGTTTGAGGGCACACTTTCTCATCCAAACCTGAGGACCTAAGGAGGCTCCAAAGCTGGCTCAGCCTGAAATTCCCCGCACCTGTCCTTGCTTGTGCAGCAGCGTCCAAACGCTGAGTGGTTCAGCATCCGAGCCCAGGGACGCTGCCAGAAATGGCCACATCCCGGCCAAGAGAGGAAAGAGCGGTGATGACAGTTCTTGCCATTCGATTCTCATTGTGTGGGAGGCTCTGGCTGAGCGTAGCCCATTCATTATCTCATTCGTGCCCACAACCCCCTGTGAGGTGGGGTCTTCTATGAGTTCCTCTGACCATGGAGGAAACAGGCTCAAGGACAGGAAGCTGCACACCTGGCCTCTTAGATCTTTCTAGTAGAAAGGGGCTGAGCTCTTGAGACCCCCAAATCCAGGAGACAAGACTGTATACCAGGATACTGTTTATATTAACCCTCAGGATAGATTCTGCCATTTGCCCTCCAGAGAGATACTAACCCTCCCCATCTCACCAGCACTTATGAGGTCCACACTGCTTTAACCCTTTCCCTCCCAGAGTCAACACTTGCATGGGCCCGGGTGCTGTGTCCTGCTGGCGGGCCTGGGGATTTGTGTGTTCTGGATGAGCCGGACACCCCCCCAGTCCTCCTCCAGTTTGATGTCCCCCTGCTGCAGGGCCTGCTGGATGGCATCAGTGAGGGTGTTGAAGGCCAGGTCCACGTTGCAGTTATTCTTGGCAGAGGTCTCCATGAAGGCCATGCCCAGGGAAGCAGCCAGCTCCTCTGCCTCCTGGGCCGAGACACAACGGGTGCTCTGCAGGTCACTCTTGTGGCCAACCAGCAGGAAGATCGCCTTGTCGGGGCCCTGAGTGGCCATGACCTCCTGGTGCCAGTCTCGGATGTGTTCAAAGGACTTCCTGTTTGTCACATCAAAGACCAGCAGGACACCCACCACATTCCGGTAAAAGGACCTGGTGATGCACCTGACGGTGGGAGGGAGTAAGTTGGGAGAGGCTTATGCCTTCAAGACACCTGAAGCAGGACCACCCCCTCCGTACACTGACTGCCTCACACCCCCAAAGCTCATTTCACACTGCTCTGTGCTTCTCTTTCCCTGTGTCTGTCTCTCCCAAGTGACTGTGTGCTCCCCAGTTAGGCAGCAGTTTGATTCCCCTACACTCCTGACCATTCCTCCATTCCTGGAGGAAGCCTCATGTTTTCCTGATCGCAGGTCTTTTCTTCCCCATTCTGTGCCTGGCAAACTCCTACGCGTCCTTCGTGGCCAACCCCAATCTCTCTTCCTTTTCACATCTCCTTTACACCTCCCTCTCTGCCCTCCTGTGGGCTCTCTCAGCACCCAGGTCATTCATGCCTCCAAGTTTCAATATCGAACATCCCTCTGGGGTGGGCGCCAGGTCTTTATTTTTGTTTGTTTGGTTTTTGTTGTTTTGGGTTTTTTGGCCACGCCAGGAGTCATGCGGGATCTTAGTTCCCCGACTAGGGATCAAACCCGTGCCCCCTGCATTGGGAGCGCGGCGTCTTAACCACTGGACCGCCAGGGAAGTCCCAACCTGCTGTTATTTGTAGGATGAAGGACTCAAGAGTGAAGGACCCAGGCCCAGGGCAGAGACCCCCAGATCTCTCCTTGGGCCACTGAGGCTGACCCCTCTGAGGGATCCCCACGGCCAGGTGGACCAGGACTGACCCCGCCCCAGTCAGAGGCCCCTCATGCCAGCCCCTTCTCGTCCCCACCCCCCTCCCCACCTCCCACCCACCGCGCACCTGAAGCGCTCTTGGCCCGCCGTGTCCCAGAGCTGCAGCTTCACGCGCGGCCCGGCCCGCAGCTGCAGAGTGCGGCTGTAGAACTCGACGCCCACCGTGGGCACCGACTCGAGCTCCGGCTCGGGTTCCGGGATCCCGGGCGCGCCCGCCACGTAGCGCCGCAGCAGCGACGTCTTGCCCACGGCCGCGTCCCCCAGCAGCGCGATCCGAAACTGGTAGCGGCAGCCCCCCGCCTCCATGTCGGGCGTCTGGCCTCCCGGGGCCCAGCCACCAACTATGCGGCCCCGCCCCCGGCCAGTCTAACCCCGCCCCCGCCTCGGGGCGGCCGCTGAGCCACCCAGACCCGGGACTGGAGAACCTGGGGCGTCTTCAGCACGGGGGGTGGGGCCGGACCCCGAGGAAACCACCGGGCCCAGTGGAAACACCTGGACAAGTCACTTCCTTGCTCCGAGCCTCAGTTTCCTCCTCTGTAAAATGGAGATGATAACCCTTACTTCAGGATGAAGAGATTAAACTAGATAATGTGGGGAGAAGGACTAGGGAGTACCGATAACCAAACGTGCACTGGCCTGGGGCCAGCAGCGCCAGAGCATCCACTTTATTCATCCTTTGGGGCGGCTTCTCTCTGCAGCCCCACTCTCTATTAGTCCCCCAGCTGGGCCCCTGCTGCTGCTGGACCTGGAGACACCCCTGGAGAAAATGGTTTCATAGGTGCTCTTTCCCCACCCAGGTGCCCCTTTCCTGGAGCCCCACTGGCCCTGGCCTGGGGCCTCCCATTCAGTGTTCAGGGTCAGTGTTCAACAGCACCCACTGCTTCCTCCCCTCCTGCCTGTGCGGGGCCCCGGGGCCCAGAGAGGGACTTGCACACAGGCAGCAGACAGACCACTGCAATTCCAGAGGGAGAGCAGTTTGCTTGTGGACTGGACAGCTAACATTAATGAGGTGAGATGGTCAGTTCCTTATGCTCTGGGACAGCAACCCTTTGAGAAGGCCAGAGTGTGCCCATTTTAGAGCTGAGGAGACTGAAGCTCAGACGTGTGGCCTGTCTCAGGTCACAGTAGGGCTGGGCCTCACATCCAGATGTGTCTCACTCTTCATTACCCCTTGATGTCACGAAAGGGGACCGCAAAGCAAGTTCCCAAAGGACCAGGGCTAAGTGGTCAGGTCCCACTTGGATTAGGGGCAAGGGTAAAGCAGGTACATCTGCATTCAAGATGTACTCCACTCTTTCCAGTCTGGCCTTCTTGACACCCAAGACATAAAGGCTGGAGTTCTGGTTGGTCCCAAACAGCTTGTCTGTTGGTCTAATCCCACTATCCCACTGTGGGTGGATGTTACCAGTTTAACTTGTTTTGGCAAATTGGCAGTGGGAAGCAGTTCTCACTAACGCAAACCATCGTATCATCACATTTCCTCCTTACACAACCTTGTGAGTAGGTGTTAGTCTGCCCAGTGTTGTTGTTGTTGTTTAATATTTATTTATTTATTTATTTGGCTGCATTGGGTCTTCATTGTGGCACGCGGGCTTCTCTCTAGTTGTGGCGCACAGGCTCTAGAGTGCGCAGGCTTAGTTGCCCGCGGCATGTGGGATCTTAATTCCCCGACCAGGGATCGAACCTATGTCCCCTGCGTTGGAAGGCGGATTCTTAACTACTGGACCACCAGGGAAGTCCCTGCCCAGTGTTTTTTACAGATGAGAAAACTGAGGCTCAGAGAAGTTAAGTAACCAGCCCAAGATCACTCAGCACGGAAGACAGACTAGCTGCCAAGTCTGTTTCTGGCTGGACAGTTTGGGGACCTGGGAAGGCCCAGGTTTTCTTGTGGCAAACTCTAAGCAAATCTGTGAGAAGCCATTTTGTTAGGTCTCCTAGTAATCCTGGCTTTTGGTCACCTGCACTAGCCTGAAGGGGCCCACGTCTCTGCTTGCCCTCACCTCCAGGAGGAGAGAGAGGGGGCATCAGCTAGGGTATGTGTGTTGGGGAAGGAATCCGCCCTGCCAGCTCTGCCCAAACCAGGAGGGTCTGCCCCACTCCCACCTGCCCCACTGATTCTTCCATCGGCATGTTCTTATCACTTTGCTCTGTTCAGCTGGAAAAACAGTTTTTGCGTCAGGGCTGCGCAGATCTTCCTCCCCCCATTCCACCCCCGCCTTTCTTTACCCACCACTGGTGCTCCAGCCACGCTGAACATCTTGCCTCTTCTCAGCCCTCTGCCAGGGACACTCCTCTTCTGCTCGTCAAAGGGTAACTAACCCCTACTTCACTGGCCAGTGAGGTCACAGGCCCTTTTGTCCACTGTGATGTCTGTCTCCCTTCTAGGCTCAGGCCTCTTGAGGACAAGGACCAGTGGCTGTATCCTCAGTGCTTGGCACAAAGTAGAACTTGGTAAATATTTATGGTTGAATGAATGAATGAATAAAAGTGGATAAATGCTATTCGTTCATTCATTCACTCATTTATTCATTCAAATACCACAACGGAGCTGGACTGAGGGAGCCACGGGGTCAGGGAAGACCTCTTGGAGAAGGTGAAGCTGAAGCTGTGTCTCCAAGAACAAGTGGGAGCCGGGGAGGTCAGGGAGGAAGTGCACTCCATGCTGGGGCAGCTGGGCAAAGGCAGAGGCATGAAACAGCTTGAAAGGCAGTTTGAACCCAGACGTCCCAGAAGCCTTTGCAGTCAGCATGTGGGCAGAGTGCACCGTCAGCATCAGACTCCTTGAACTTCCTCTCCTAGACGTTCCTGCTGTGGGCTGGGGTCATGTGCCTGTCCCTGACTGCACCTGGTGCTGGAATCCAGATGTCAGCTGACTTTGCCATGGACTCCCTATGTGACCCAGGGGGCAAGTCATTTCCCTTCTCCAACCCTGCTTCCCCTTCTGCTAAGTGAGGCAAATCATGGCACCCACCTCACAGGGTAGTTCTGGGGTTACTGTGTATCATAGCAGGTGCACATTTGCATTAGAACTTAGTTTTAGTTCCAAATGATGCTTACTAGCTATGTGGCCTTGGCCAAGTTTTATTCATTAATTAATTCATTCACGTAGTAATTATTTCAATAAGTCCTGGCCATCTTTTACATACTTGGCACTTATACAGCAGTGGGAAAAAAAGACACAATTCCTTTTCTTGGAGAGCTCACTTGTAATGGGGAAGACAGAAAATATACTCATATAAGATGTGATGACAGGGAGCAATAAGTGTTATAAGTAACCAGCCATAGCTTGAAGGGTGGCAGGGTGCTATATCAAAATAGGGTGGTCTGGGGATTTCCCTGGTGGTCCAGTGGTTAAGACTTTGCCTTCCAACGTAGGGGGCGCAGGTTTGATCCCTGGTTGGGGAGATAATATCCCACAGTCCCTGCAGCGAAAAAAAACCCAAAGCATAAAACAGAAGCAATATTGTAACCAGTTCAATAAAGACTTTAAAAATGGCCCACATCAAAAAAAAAAAAAATAGGGTGGTCCGAGGAGGTGACATTTGAACAGAAAACCAGGGGAAGAGAGGGAGTGAGCAGCGTGGTTGTCTGTGATATACAGGGAGGACAGTTCCAGGCAGGAAGAACAGCAAGAGTGAAGGCCCTGAGGTTGGAGGAGGCAAGGGATGCTCCAAGAGCACAGAGGCCAGAGAGAGGGAGCTGAATGAATGGGGAGCAAGTGGTGAGCAATGAGAGCAATCATCTGTGGCTTCAGAGGCCATCATGGGGACTTCAACTTTTATTCCAAATGTGTTGAGAAGTCAGTGATTTGGGGACAGGTGAATTACATGATCTGAATTTTCTCTTGCTTACTTTTTTCTTTTTTTACATCTTATTATATAATTGATACATAATAAACTGCACAATGGCAGTATTTCATTCTTTATGGCTGAGTAGTATTCCATTGTATATATGGACCACATCTTCGTTTTTTTTAGTTTTAAAAAATTAATTAATTAATTAATTTATTTATTTTGGCTGCGCGCGGGTTTTCTCTAGTTGCGGCGAGCGGGGGCTACTCTTCGTTGCGGTCGCGGGTTCTCATTGTGGTGGCTTCTCTTGTTGCGGAGCACGGGCTCTAGGCGCGTGGGCTTCAGTAGTTGCAGCACATGGGCTCAGTAATTGTGGCTTGAGGGCTCGAGAGTGCAGGCTCAGTAGTTGTGGCGCATGGCTTAGTTGCTCCGTGGCATGTGGGATCTTCCCAGACCAGGGATTGAACCTGTGTCCCCGGCATTGGCAGGCAGATTCTTAACCACTGTGCCACCAGCGAAGTCCCTGGACCACATCTTCTTTATCCACTAATCTGTTGATGGACATTTAGCTTGCTTCCATGTCTTGGCTACTGTAAATAGTGCTCCTATGAACATTGGGTGCATGTGTCTTTTCAAATTACAGTTTTCTCTGGATATATGCCCAGGAGTGGGATTGCTGGATCATGTGGCAACTCTAGCTTTTTAAGGAACCTCTATACTGTTTTCCATGGTGGCTGCACCAACTTATATTCCCATCAACGCTGTAGGAGTTTCCCTTTTCTCCACACCCTCTCCAGCATTTGTTATTTTTAGACTTTTTAATGATGGCCATTCTGGTGTGAGGTGATACCTTATTTTGATTTGCATTTCTCTAATAACTAGTAATGTTGAGCTTCTTTTCATGTGCCTATTAGCCATCTGTATAGAAGATTCAATGTGGTTAAGATGTCAATTCTTTCCAAATTAATCTATAGATTCAATGCAATACAAATCAAATCCCAGTAGGCTTTTTAAAAATTTTAAATTAGCTGATACTAAAATTTATATGGAAATGCAAAGGACTGAATAGCTAAAACAATTTTGAAAAAGAAGAACAAAGCAAAAAGCTACAGTAACCAGGAGAGTATAGTACTGAATACAGAAACAGGCCTACACATATGCTCAACTGATTTTTAACAAAGATGCCGAAGCAATTAGATGGAAAAAGATGATCTTTTACAAAATTGAAGGTGGAACAATTGGATAGGCAATATGCAATAAATAAAAAACCAAACAAACCTTGATTCCTACCTCACATGATACACAAAAATTAACTCAAAATGTATCATAGATCTAAATATAAGAGCTAAATGAGCCTTAGTCTCATTATTTTAGAGACTTACAGTTTCATTTTTTCTCATTTATTTATTTATTTATTTATGGCTGTGTTGAGTCTTCGTTGCTGTGTGCGGGCTTTCTCTAGTTGCGGTGAGCACGGGCTTCTCATTTCAGTGGCTTCACTTGTTTCGGAGCTCGGGCTCTAGGTGCGCGGGCTTCAGTAGTTGTGGCACACGGTCTCAGTAGTTGTGGCTCACGGGCTTAGTTGCTCCGTGGCATGTGGGATCCTCCCAAACCGGTGTCCCCTGCATTGGCAGGCGGATTCTTAACCACTGGACCACCAGGGAAGTCCAGAAATAGTCAGATTCTTGACGCATCTTAAAGGTGAACACAGGATTTGCTGATGCATTGGAAGTGGGCTGTTAGAAGAAGAGGGGTCCTGGGTCACCCTAAGGACTTACTGAGATGGGGAAAAGCAGGTCTAGAGGAGGAAAGACTGTATTCTGAGAAGCCTATTAATAAATAGCCATCCAAGTGTAGATGTCACGGAAGCAGCAGGATATCAAGTCTGGAGCTCAGAAGAAAAGCGGAGCTAAAGAAACACATTTGGGAGTCATCAGAAAATTTCTTAACCCTCATAGAGTCTGTCGCCTTCTCCACAAAATGGGAATAATAGTAACACTTCTTAAAGTGTAGGTAAGGATAAAAACTTTTTAAAGTGTATGTAAGGATGAAAACTGATTAATAGATTAAGCACAGAATAGGTGCTTAATTCTTGACAATTACTACTTGTTTTTATATTGACGCTTAGTCGTTCTATGGGCAAAACGTGCACATGGCACAGTGATTATGAGTGTGCTGTTTGAGGTGGACTTCCGCATTCCAGTCCTTACCTCGCTTGCTAGCTGTGTGATCCATTCCTCAGTTTCCTTATCTGTGAAAAAGGCATAATTATAATACCCACACACAGGGTTAATGAAAACTAGCTGAGATAATGGAACAGTGTACTTAGCAAGCACTCAATAAAAATTTTTTTAAAATTAATTAATTTATTTATGCTTGCATTGGGTCTTCGTTGCTGCGCGCAGGCTTTTTTCTAGGCTTCATGGCATGTGGGATCTTCCCGGACCAGGGATCGAACCCGTGACCCCTGCATTAGCAGGTGGATTCTTAACCACTGTGCCACCAGGGAAGCCATCAATAAAATTTTTTTTTTTTTTTTTTTTTGAGGCAGAGGGAGCCCAGAGCACAGGCCCTGCCTCAAGTTTTGTTTTTGTTTTTAAACTTTGGGTTTATTTATTTATTTATTTTTTAATGGCTGTGTTGGGTCTTCGTTCCTGTGCGAGAGCCTTCTCCAGTTGCGGCAAGTGGGGGCCACTCTTCATCGCGGTGCGCGGGCCTCTCACTATCGCGGCCTCTCTTGTTGCGGAGCACAGGCTCCAGACGCGCAGGCTCAGTAATTATGGCTCACGGGCCTAGTTGCTCCGCGACATGTGGGATCCTCCCAGACCAGGGCTCGAACCCGCGTCCCCTGCATCGGCAGGCAGATTCTCAACCACTGCGCCACCAGGGAAGCCCCAATACAATTTTTTATCTATCAATCGACGAGATGAGGCTTGAACAAATAATGCATTCATCTCATGAGTACTGTAATCAGTCGCCTCTTAACTTTTGGGAAGGAAGCCCTCCCCAAGATCCCTCTCCAAGAAGACCTCACAGAACTCCTCCCCGAAATCAACTCAGTTACTGCTCCTCCACGTGGCCACGGCGGTCTGAACGCAGCACTTTCTCAGCTCACAGGGTTAACGGTTAACTTCCCGATGTTGAAAGTCTTCCCCTGACTGAACTCCAGATGGCACAGCGGTATCTGTGAACCCAGTCCCCGGTATTGGACATTCACTGAATGCTGAAGGAAGGCGGAGGAACCTCTTCCGGCCCGGAAGAAACCAAAAGGTTTCTCCATCTGAGTGAAAAGGGCCTCGCCCCGCACGCGCTTGGGGCTGGGAGCCAGACACGCGGCCAGCGCTGGCGGCGAACGAACTACAACTCCCAGCAGCCTGCGCGGCGCGCAGCTCCAACTGTCAGGCGCGGCCGCGAGGGGAGGGGCCTATATAAACCCCTTCTCGGCACGCAGCTACCCTTTTTCACGGTTACCACGTCCTTGTTCTCTTGGCTCTTCGGGTTCACTGCTGTGGTCCACGCGCATCCTCCGCCGTACCCGGCCTTAGCCTCGGCGCCACACTCGCCGGAGCTGCTTCCCGAGGCTGCGGGATGTTGAGCGCAGTGTGGAGGACCCTGGCCTGCCGACCTGGTCGGACCGAGGTCCGGAAGGCCACGTTGGCCGCACGCGCAGTGAAAGGAGCCGGACCCTGTGAGGGCCGCGCCCTGCTCCCGCCTCGGCCCGCAGGGCCTTGTGCTCCGGTGTGACGGGTGAGTAACGCGGGCAGGCGGCCGGGTGCACGGCAGTTCTGGGACTGAAGTGGCTTAATTTGGGGGGAGACCACGTGATGGGGTCATCCAGACCTTGATTATGCCTGTGACAGCTAGCTGCTCGGTGATCTTGGGCAAGTGACTTCCGTTCCTTCATCTAAATTATCTGGCTGCACAGCACATGTTAAGGAAGTCACCATGGTGGGCATAAGGACAAGGTTTTCTGGAGGACGGGCTTTAGTCATTAAGATATTATTTTGAATCCCAGGTTTGTCACTTTTTCCATTGATAGACAACTTTCGGCAAGTAACTTAATTAGTCTAAATCTTATAAAAAATGGGGATGATAAAATGGTCCAGTGAAGATAAACGAGACAAAACACTGGCACATAGTAAAACAAAGTGGTGATTGGGACCTATAGGATGTCTGTTCTCCTTTTTCAGTCTCCAGAGTGTCCCAGTAGATGAATTGGTGGTAAGTCCTGATGCACAGGATTTAGGTGAGTCTGAGGGCTGCACAGTGTTGGGCCTGCCCTGTGATCTGGATTACCCTGTGGCCCTTATCGAAGCTGTAGCTGCTTCCACATAGCTGCTGTGGTCAAAAAGGAGCCTAGAGTGACAGTTTTCCTTGACGGTCGCTGTTCTGTTTGCTGTAACTGATCTGCAACATTTCAGGAAAAGACAGTTCCCATTGTACCTGCCATTTCTCAGGTATAGCCAGAGACCTTTATTAGAATTGACACATTTCCAGAGGCCAGCAGAAATGTTCCACTGATGGGGTCTTGCATACAGAGTTACCAGAATAAGGCTTTTGAGAAGTAGCTTGCAGAGGCCAAGAACCAGCATGGAGGGGTAGATGGGGGTGGGTTAGATATCTGTACCGGCAAAATCCCGTGGCAGGTGGTGCAGATCTTGGTCATGCTTTGGGTCATTGCCCTGAAAAGCTTATGGCATCAGTACGTTAGGACCAAAGGCTAGTCAAAAACCGTAGTTCTGAAGACCAAATGAAGGGAACAATTAAGATCATTCAGGACAATTGTGTTCTCCTTTTAGCTGTGCCAGATTGAGGATTCCAGGATGACTGAAGTTGACCTTTCTGGTGAGTGAAGACTGGGGTCATGACAGTGATGGAACACAGCAGCCTCAGGACCTGGTAGGTTTTCTGTAGAGACGTAATTTGGGAGCTACCTAGTGGGTCAGTACAGCATGTTTCCAAGGGCTATGGCTTGTTGTGGCCATGGGATCTCCAACTGCATGCAAGAGCAACTTGGAGAGACTTTGACAGCGCAGGTCAGCATAATACCTGCAGCTGCCACTCGCCTTTCCTATAGTATCTCAGGACCTGGGCTGGAAGCCTTCCACCTGAGTCCATGTGTTTCCATCAAAAAAGTCAACTTCCGTGTATGGATCAACTTTTTGGTTTAGAGCTTCCACACTTTTTTTCTGCAGGTTGCCCCCAGGTTTTACTGGCAGTGCCTGATACTGAAGTATCTGAAAATACCAGCTTGTTGCTGGAGCCATGCTTTAGAATAAGGTAAAGTTGGATGTTGAAGACAGCCTGACCCTCCGGTTCCCTTTCCCATCAGATCTGAACCCTGGTCTTGGTGGTCGTAAAAGGAGGAATAGTAGTACTGAAGCTGTGCTCATGGTGTCTGCTTATATAGCATGTGGGCTAGTTTCAAACAAGGTTGAATTCTCTTGGAACTTGTTGCCTCCTCCCCTGTAAAATGGGATAATCTTAGGCTTAAAGGGAGGCTGTATGTGAAACTCTGGGCAGTTGGTATAGTGATTGCTGACTAGTATTTCTGTATTTGGGAGGGATTTATCCATAGCTTTCTTGCCTCCTGATCGAGTGTTCTTTTTTTCCCCTCCCAAGATCTGTTACCAGTAAAGCTGTCGTCTTCTGTGATTGTGGATCTACAGAGTTGGGTGAGTTGAATGCCAGAAGCTTTCTCACAACTTTCTTGCAGCTTCCATTAGTATTTCACTGTCATCACCCTAAGCAGTGTAGCCAATAGATAATAAGGCTACTCAGGTCTGTGTGTAAAAGTCTTCTCTTTTTAATATATCATTTACATCTGGCCTTGTGTGCTGTATTTGTTGGCTTTTCATAACCGGAGGACAAAAAATAAATGTTTACAGTGTGAACTGGTCTGCTAGATTTGCCTATGCTAAATGCCAAGAACACACCTTCAGAGTAGAATGTGGCAGAAGGGACAGCCCTGTGTCTTTACAGCAAGGGCTGACTACTGTGAATGCAATAATGGCTTGAGCTCATGCTCATTGGTTTTGGTAACCTTGGAGTCTTACCCACCCCTCTCCTGGGAGAGTGGTTCTATTCTAGCTCAAGGTATTTTTTCAGGCTGTGACTGGTCCAGGATGAAACCTAATCTGAGTGGACATCTATGGATGATAAATGCGGATATGGGACTGAGACCAGCCCTTAGGAAAACCTGGGTGGCACTGATTAATTGGGGCATTATTAACACACTGGCGTACACTTCTTTTTCAGGAGAGAAACACTACAGGAAGAGGCAAATGAAGAGACAAGGGGCTCTTTTAGGTGGAAACACCTTTTTTTCTGATGCTGGTACCTGGCATACAAGTGACCAATAAAAGATTCCTAGGGCTTCCCTGGTGGCGCAGTGGTTGAGAATCTGCCTGCTAATGCAGGGGACACGGGTTCGAGCCCTGGTCTGGGAGGATCCCACATGCCGCGGAGCGGCTGGGCCCGTGGGCCACAACTACTGAGCCTGCGCATCTGGAGCCTGTGCTCCGCAGCGAGAGAGGCCGCGATAGTGAGAGGCCCGTGCACTGCGATGAAGAGTGGCCCCCGCTTGCCGCAACTAGAGAAAGCCCTAGCACAGAAACTGAAGACCCAACATAGCAATCAATCAATAAATCTTTAAAAAAAAAGATTCCTGGATGTATGTTTTTGTCAATTTTCTTGATGTCCCTCAAATTGTTGGTTATTCCCTATTTAAATACTCCCGTAAGACCCAGAATGAATTATAGTCTAATTTCTGAAGAAAAGGTTGATCTCAGAAAGGAACAAAACGACCAGTTCTATAATTGCAATTATATTACTCTTGCTGAGTGAGAATTCAGGCTGAGTGCAGGACTGGTACTTAATGATCTTTGAAGGCAGTATACTCCACACACCCCCCCAGTTTCCTAGCACAAAGCTATAGGTAAGGCTTTTCAGGAGGGTCCTTGTGGTAAGTCAAATGGGATCTCCTAATTTATTTGGAAAATAAGTACAGAGATGTGTAAGGCTGGCATCAAGATCTGGTTTGGTGACGGTTGATCTCATGGTCAGGTTATCTTTCTGAATTACCGGTTCCTATATATAAATGGATTAATACCTACTAACAGGTGGGCTTGGCACATAGATGGCACAGGCTTGTACCAAAAACAATCCAGGCCTTTTGGTCTAGATTAAGCTGGCCCCAACACCTCTCAATGGGCCACTTCCTCCCAGTCTGAATAATGAACTCTCCCTAGCCACCAGACTGGAAGCAGGTTTGTTGGGGGAAGGGAATACCTGAAAGCAGATAATTGCCCACCATTTGGCACCATTCCAGCAGGCAATCCATGCACTCTGACCTCAAGAGAACCTTAAGGATTAATGTGCCTGTCACTTAAGAAGTTGGTTTAGTAACTGTTAACTTTGGTGGTTAATCCTTATCTCCAGGAGTGTAGACAACCCTACCTGGATAAATGATTATTGTTCAAAGAAAATGGGAACCTCATTAAACCCTCTTCTAACAACTGGTCCCTTCATTTTCAAACTCAAATGGCTCAAATGAAGGCAGCAGTATCCCAGGAAATAGTCATAATTTCGGGAAACAGTTGATGACTAAAATCTTACCAAACATTTCAAAAAAGGTAAAAGTTCTTGAAGTAATCTTTTTTTAAAAAAGGAGTCTCTTAGCTCCCTCCCGGAGTCCACTGTGGCTTGTGCCTCGTCCTGGCTACATCACGGCAGGGATCTCGGAAGACACCGTGTCCAGGGGCTGCCAGTGACAGTCCATCAGCGCGTCATACAGCTCCTCGCTCTGCTCCATGAACTCCTTGTTGGCCTCAGTCACATCCAGCTGTGGCATGGGGTCTGGAAGAGAAGCAAGGATGGGTTCAGGGGGCGCAGAGGGGAGAAGCACTCAGCAGCCACAAGAGACTCAGTACCCTTCTTCCTCACGTGGGCTGACAGCACTGCATTGCAGGGTTTCTGTGAGGATGAAAACAGGGTAATGCACAGTTCATACTTGAACAGCATGAGTGTGAACCACGTGGGTCCACTTGTATGTGGATTTTTTCAAGAGTAAATGCTACAGTACTACACAATCCACAGTTGGTTGAATCTGAAGACGTGGAGTAACAGAGGATAGGGAAGGCTGACTAGGTTACATGTGGATTTTTGACTGTGACGTTGGTAGGCGCCCCTGTGAGCTGATCAAGGGTCAACTGTACTCGGAGAATGTTAACACATGTAATTAGAACTCGAATAATGGTGGCTGTTACTCCACATTTATTAAACACTACACATATCTCTAGCTGTCACATGCCCCGGATTTTCTGGTGTGGTCCTGTTTTTCAATTTGGGTTTGGAAAATCTGATCAACAAAATAATCAAGAACAATGAATGTCTAATGAAAGAGCTATGGTCAAATACAGGAGCTGAAACACCAAGTCCTGTATTTTTAAACTTGTCTTTCTTGATTGCAATAGTGGTATTTGTTCACCAGAAATCATGCCAAAATACATAATAGTTTTCTCTTTTTTTAAAACCCCTAACAAGTAAACTATTCTTAGGAGGGAATATTACCTAGCATTGAAAATGAACCTCAGCTGCATCCAACTTGGATGAGTCTCACAAATAAAATGCTGAGTATTGAATGAAAGAAGCAAGACAGTACATACAGTACAACAGCATTGAAGTTCAAAAACAGGCAAAACCAAACCCTGCTGTTTAGGAATGCATACGTATGTGATAAAACTATAAAGAGAAGAAGTTTTGTCCCTACAAAAGCCAATACAGTAAGTAGTTTTCCTTAGCGGGGTTGGGGGTTGTGACTGGGGGAATGTTGGCAATGTTTCCACTTGACCTGAATGAAGGTTTCATGGGCATTTCATCATTACGTATCAAACTATACATGTTTTATCTACCTTTCCATGTACTTATATTTCACAATTCAAAAAGTTTAAAAGAATCCTCAGTTACTATGACTGATAACACTTTATATTTTCCTTTTAGTATTGTTGGTTTAAAAAGCACACACCCAGGCCTTCCCTGGTGGTTAAGACTCCGTGCTTCCAAAGCAGGGGGCATGAGTTCGATCCCTGGTTGGGGAAGTTCCGCATGCCTAGGGTGTGGCCATAAATAAATGAATTTTAAAAATAAAATGTACACACCCATTCATTAAAACATTTTAAAATTAACTGGAGAAATTAAAGACCTTAATAAAGAAATCCCACGTACTTCGACTGGAAGACAAATACAGATGGCCCTCGACTTAATGATGGTTTAACTCACGATTTTTCAACTTTACGATGGTAAAAAAGTGACACACATTCAGTAGAAACTGAATTTTGATCTTTTCCCGGGCTAGCGATATGTAGTACAATATTCTTGTGACGCTGGGCAGCAGCAGTCACATGATCATGAGGGTAAACAAGTAATACACTGAAACTGTTCTGTTTTTCACTAGGATTACAGTATTCAATAAATTGAGAAAATCAACAGTTTATCATAAAATAGGGTTTGTGTTAGATGATTTTGCCCAACTGTAGGTTAATGTTAAGTGTTCTGAGCCTGTTTAAGCTAGGCTAAACTATGACGTTCGGTAGGTTAGGTGTATTAAATGCATTTTTGACTTAATGTTAACTTAAGTCGAGGAAGATCTGTATTGTTAAGATGGCAATACTCTCCAAAGTGATCTATAGATTCAGTGCAATCCCTATCAAAATCGAAACTGCCTTTTTTTTTTTTTTGCAGAAATTGACAAGCTGATCATAAAATTTGTATGGAAATGCAAGGCACCCAAAATAGCCTAAACAATCTTCAAAGATAAAGGCTACTAGAATAAAATAGAAAGAATTTTTACAACTCAACAAAAAGACAACCCAATTTAAAAATGGGCAAAAGACTTGAATAGACATTTCTCAAAAAAAGATATACACATGGCCGATAAACACACAAAAGTATGCTCAACATCATTAGCCATCAGAGAAGTGCAAATCTAACCACAATGAGATACCACTTCAAAGCCACTAAGATAGCTAAAATGAAAAATAATGACTGTTGGTGAGGATGTGGAGAAACCGGAATCCTCATATGCTACTGGGAATGGAAAGGCTCCAAGCCCTTTTGGAAAAGTTTGGCCATTTCTCAAATGGTTAAAAAGAGTTTACTACATGATCCAGCAATGCACTCCTAGGTATATACCCAAGAGTACTGAAGACTTTTCTATATCCACACAAAAACTTATACACGCATGTTCATAGCAGCATTATTCATAATACCAAAAGTAGAAACAATCCAAATGTCCATCAACAAAATGGATATCCATACAATGGAATATTATTCAACCATAAAAAGAAATGAATGACATGCTACAACATAGATGAATCTTGAAAACACTAAGTGAAAGAAGTTAAGTGAAAGAAGCCATTCACAAAGGACCACACATCATACATGATTCCATTTATTTAAAATGTCCATGACTGGTAAATCCAAAGTAGATGAGTGGTTGCCAGGGACAGGATACTGGAGAGTGACTGCTAGTGGTTTCACAGGGTTTCTTCTGGAATTAGTGGTAATGGCTGCAAGACTTTTTGACTATTCTAAAAACTACTGAATTGTACACTTTAAAAGGGTGAATTTTATGTTATGTGAATTATATCCCCCAAAATAAAAAACAAAAAACCCTAACTGGGATCTTCCTGTATATCCTATTTCAGGGCTTTTTCCATTGAGAACATTTTCCTATGTCAATATTCTTAGAGAAAGACATAATTTAATAAAACAAACAAAAAATCTTAAGAAAAACCTTACCGGACTTCCCTGTTGGTGCAGTGGTTAAGAATCCGCCTGCCAACGCAGGGGACACGGCTTCGAGCCCTGGTCCAGGAAGATCCCACATGCCGCGGAGCAACTAAGCCTGTGTGCCACAACTACTGAAGCCCGCGCACCTAGAGCCCGTGCTCTGCAACAAGAAGCCACTGCAATGAGAAGCCCGCACACCGCAACCAAGAGTAGTCCCCTCTCTCTGCAACTAGAGAAAGCCCACGCGCAGCAACTAAGACCCAATGCAGCCAAAAATAAATAAATTTATTAAAACAAACAAAAACCTTACTGTATTTGTTTAACAAATCCCCTATTATTAGATATTTATCTGTACTGATATCATTTTGGGATAAAATCTTTCAGGTAAAATTGATTCAATGGATATGAACATTGTAAGAATTCTTTACAGAAACATAGTATATTTTAATTTGTATTTGATTACTAGTATTAGCAGTGTGATGGTTACATTTTATGTGTCAACTTGCTTAGGTTACTGGTGCCCAGTCTAGATGAAGATATTTTGTAGATGTGATTAACATCAACAAATCAACTGACTTTGAGTAAAGATTACTCTCAATAACATGGGTGGGCCTTAGCCAATCAATTAAAGGCCTTAAGGCCTTAAACTCAAGGTTTCCCAAAGAAGGAATTCTACCTCTAGGCAGTAATACAGAAATTCTGTCTGAGTTTCCAGCTTGCTGGCCCACCTTACAGATTATAAATACGTATATCCTATTGGCTCTGTTTCTCTGGAGAACCTTGACTGACACAAATAATGTATGTTTAGATTCTTTTTTCTTGTGGTTTATAGGCCATTTGTGCTTCTTTTGTATATTTTTTCCTCTTTTTTATATATTTATTTATTTTTGGCTGCATTGGGTCTTCATTGCTGCGAGCAGACTTTCTCTAGTTGAGGCGAGCGCGGACTACTCTTCGTTGCGGTGCGCGGGCTTCTCATTGCGGTGGCTTCTCTTGTTGCAGAGCACATGTTCCAGGCATGCGGGCTTCAGTAGTTGTGGCGCACAGGCTTAGCTGCTCCGTGGCATGTGGGATCTTCCCGGACCAGGGCTTGAACCCGTGTCCCCTGCATTGGCAGGCGGATTCTTAACCACTGTGCCACCAGGGAAGTCCCTTCTTTTGTAAATTGTTTCCAGTTTTCTCAGCTACTCTTAAGAATCAACCAGTGAGTGCTGAATCAACCAGTCAGTGGTGAATCTTTTCACATAAGTACTGTGCCCGTTCCACCAGAGGGATATTTCTCTTGTAATTTTAATCTAAATTATGAGTTGAAGCTTTGAGCACGTACAGCAGCTCCATATGGAAACTCTAGTCACTCCACTCAGTGGAGGTATCAGCATATGGGAACAGACTAGCAAAGGGCTCCATCAAGGGCAGGCATTTGTTTTCTTGTTGTTTTTCATTTGTCTGTTTGTTTGGGGTTTTTTTGGCCGTGCCACATGGCTTGCTGGGTCTTAGTTCCCTGACCAGGGACAGAACCCAGGCCATGGCAGTGAAAGCCCCGAGTCCTAACCACTGGACCACCAGAGAATCCCCAAGGGCAGGCATTTGGGTGTGCTGAACTCTATGGACACATGTACAATAAAGCACCCTTCCTCACTCTGAAGACTGGGCCTGGAGGATGGCCTGTTGAGCCAAGGGATAGATGAAGGATGACAATCCCTGCGGTGCCCCATCACTGTGTGGCTATTAGGTTGAAATGGGAGGTGTTAGGGAATTCCCTAGTGGTCCAGTGGTTAGGACTCCACGCTTTCACTGCCAAAGGTACGGGTTCAACACCTGGTGGGGGAAGTAAGATCCCACAAGCCATGCGAGGTGGCCAAGAAAAAAAAAAGGGAGGCATTATAACTCTGTGGTAAAGAGCATGAAGTCTGGGGCAAGACTGCAGGGGTTCCAAGACAGTAACACCTCTTGCTACCATGTTGCAACTATGCTGACCTTGAACAAGTAATTTAACTTCTCTACCTGTTTTCTCTTCTATAAAATCAAGATAACTGTGGTACTTACCTCAAAGCCCTAGTGAAGGTCAAATGAGTTAATACATGTAAAGTGCTTAGAACAATGCCCTGCATATAGTACAACCTGTTAGCTATTATTAACTATCTAAGCTTCAGTTTTCTTTTCTGTAGAATGGGGTTTATAACAGTACCTACTCATCAAAGAGTTGACAGGCAGCAATGCCTGGCACAAAATATGTTGGCTATTATTATACTATTAATGGATGAGAAAGAAATAGAAAAATTCTAAGGAGTTATACACAAATATTACAATCAGGATAATTTCTTTAAAAAGGAGGCAATGCAGTGCTTCCCGCAGGAAACGGTGAGAGACTGAGGATAGAAAGACAGGGACCCCAGGTTCAACCTTGCTTCTAACTCACTGTGTGACCCTGAGAAGACAGCAAGGATCGCCAGCTCCCCATCCGTCAACTGGAGCTCAATGTCCTGCCCAGTCCACCCCTAGGGTCACTGCTGCCAGAATTAGAGGACAACACATAAGTGAAAGTGCTTTAAAATGCTATGAAGTATATACAATATTCCTATAGGTATAGTTTTTAAAAACATTTTAATGAATTATATGGCATTTCTCCCAATAGATATTAATATGATAATAGCTGCCCCTCCCACTAACAGATTTGCTTTATCCAATAGATGTTTCTTCTGCTGGTCAACAGTTTAATCATTTGTATGA
Source organism: Eschrichtius robustus (assembly GCF_028021215.1). NCBI lineage: Eukaryota > Metazoa > Chordata > Mammalia > Artiodactyla > Eschrichtiidae > Eschrichtius > Eschrichtius robustus. Next base: position 22,658,679 of record NC_090826.1, on the reverse strand, counting down.
ATCCCTCTAAATATATAATTGCGCTCTTGTTCCTCTTAGCAATTTTCCCATTAATATTTAAATAAGCTTACCTCCCAATTTGAAAATAAAAATTAAATTTGAAAAAAAAAAATGCTACGAAGTAGACAAGTTTGTTTTTTGCCTGCAGATGTTTCCTTTAAAGGATATTTTGCTTACAGATCACTTTCCCTATGACCTTCTCTCTTTTTTTTTTTTATAAATTTATCTATTTCATTTATTTATTATTTTTGGCTGTGTTGGGTCTTTGTTGCTGTGCGCAGGCCTTCTCTAGTTGTGGCGAACGGGGGCTACTCTTTGCAGTGCGCAGGCTTCTCACTGCAGTGGCTTCTCTTGCTGCGGAGCACGGGCTCTAGGCACACAGGCTTCTGTAGTTGTAACGCGCAGACTTGAGTAGTTGTGGCTCACGGGCTCTAGAGCGCAGGCTCAGTAGTTGTGGTGCACGGGCTTAGTTACTCCGTGGCATGTGGGATCTTCCTGGACTAGGGCTCGAACCTGTGTCCCCTGCACTGGCAGGTGGATTCTTAACCATTGCACCACCAGGGAAGCCCCTGACCTTCTCTTAAAGAATAATTCTTAAAACAGACTTAGAAAAAGACTCAAAGTTTAAAATCTATCTTACATAAAGTTTTATTTACTTAGAAATCAATGTCTGATTTTATGACAACTGTTATTTTACTTCTTTAAACCTTAAACCTAACATCTGTTCAGAAACATGTTGAAAAAAAATCTTGTTTTTTATAATTTTTCAAACCTTAGAGACTCCTTTAAGAAGTACGAATATCTCATTTGAAAAAAACATTTGTCTGAAGATTAGCAATTCCTCTCGATTTCCTTTCTTTTTTCTTCTTTAAATTCAGTAAAAATCATAATAAACTTTTAATTAAAAAAAGTAATAATGGCTATTACTATGTAGCAAAATTGGGGGTGATTTTCAGTTTCTTCATAACACTTTACTGTATTTTTCAAACTTTCAATAACTATTACTTGAAAGTGAGAAAAACATGTAATTTAAAGATATATGGGAAAAAATTAAAACATGAAATGAAAAAAATGAATTTTACAAACTGTGAAACAAATATAAGGCAATGGTGTCTTTGCTACAGACCTATATCCTGTCAGGGCTCCCCGCCCCCCGTCAGTTGCTCCCCAGGGTGCTTTGAGATCTGCACTACCCCCTCGGGTAATACTCACATCTTACCCACTGAGTGAAGGGACTCCTTTCTTACCTTCCAATGCATCATCTCCGACTTCTTCATATGTCTGCCAAGAGACCAGAGAGGTGGGTGAGAAGCATGGTGAAATCCTGGCCCATGACTAGGACGGTTTATTTTTAATAAGAGGAACTAAGCTGCTTCATCTTTCCTTCTGTTTTTTTTCTGAAGCCCAAGCTCCCATCCTTACCCATCCCATCCTGGAGAATCACCCAGGTCTCTACAGGATGATGTAACCCAAGAGGGCCAGACCGGCCAAATCACGGTTACCTGCATGGTGCTCTGGGTATAGCCATACTGGGGATAACTGTAGCTGTAGCTGCCTGTGTTCTGGTCATAGCCCCACTGGGCATAGTAGTTCTGGTACTGCTGGTAATACTGGTTGTAGCTGTAACTGTACATTTGACTATATTCCACTGGCTTCACACGGCTCCTTAAATGAAGAAAGAAATAAACAAATAAGCAAACATTTCCATAACACTATGTGACCAGGGACTGTTCTGAGTGTTCTACGCAGATTAACTCATTTAATCCCCACAATAGTGCTATGCAGTTAAATATACCATTATTCCTATTTTACAGATGAGAAAACTGAGGTACAGAGAGGTTACATCATTTGTCCAAAGTCACACAGCGAATAATAGATTCAAACCCAGGCAGTCTGGTCCCAGAGCCCAGCTTTAAAGATAGGAACTTTCGGGAATTCCCTGGTGGTCGAGTGGTTGGGACTGCACACTTTCACTGCCAAGGGCCTGGGTTCGATCCCTGGTCGGGGAACTGGAATCCCGTGGGCTATGCAGCACGGCCAAAAACAAACAAAAAAAAATGGCAGTTTTCAATGGTTAGGTTTGTCTCTCTTGTCAAACCTTGTTAGTACTGACTTTTCCCCTTCTCAAGATCTTGAAGGGCTGTTTTTCTGCCAGCCACAAAGGCTCAGGTGAACATGGCCTGGAGGATCTGGATTTATAATGATCCAAGAAGCATTTTAAATTACAAAATATCTTATCACCTTTTCTCCACAAAAACACAAGAGAAGCGTTTAAGTAGCCTGGAACTGTAGTCAAAGCTACCATTTATGGAGTAGGTACTTGAGATTCGTGCCCATTATTTTTTTTAAAAGATTTATTTATTAATTTATTTTTGGCTGCGTTGGGTCTTAGTTGCGGCACACGGGATCTTCGTTGAGGCATGCAGGATCTTCCGTTGCGGCACGCGGGCTCTTTGTTGTGGTGCGTGGGCTTCTCTCTAGTTGTGGTGTGTGGGTTTTCTCTTCTCTAGTTGTGGCACACAGGTTCCAGGGCACGTGGGCTCTGAAGTTGTGGTGCACGGGTTGCAGAGCGCGTGGACTCTGTAGTTTGTTGCACGCGGGCTCTAGTTGCTGCACGTGAGCTCAGTAGTTGTGGCGCATGGGCTTAGTTGCCCCGTGGCATGTGGGATCTTAGTTCCCTGACCAGCGATCGAACCTGTGTCCCCTGCATTGTAAGGGGGATTCTTTACCATTGGACCACCAGGGACGTCCCTGTGCCCATTATTTTTCATACATAGTCTCCTATTTTAAGTCCTGCAAAGCTCTGTGATAGAGGTATTATTTATTATTCCCATTTTACAGATGAGAACACTGAGCCTCTGAAAAGTTAAGTGATTTACCCAAGACTACACAGAGAAATGAAGCCAAATTTAACTCCAAGGCTCACACTCCTACCACCACACCACTACATACAGCTCCTGCCCTGACAGACTCAAGACCCCTTGCCCATCCCCCACTTCCTGCATTCACCAATCAGGGCTGAGGCCCAGGGTCAGCAGAAAGCTTTCTTCTCTGATTCCACGGCTATCCCAGCCACTGCTAACCAAAGACAGAATGTCAAACCTGCAAAGGATCCACTGCTTTCAAAAACTTAAAAAACCACGTGTGATGAGCTCTTCCCAAGTTCCTTGTGAGTTTAATGTCTGCTTGGTGAGAAGGACTCAGCTCAGTTAGACCACGTGACTGCCTTAGCATCACCTCCTGATGGGGTGGCTCAATGAAGTTCGACGGCACAGATTCCCTCCTCCTGCCCACTGCCAGGCTGGAAACTGCTAACGTTTGCCTCCGTGCCACCCCCCACCCTGGCCATGTGTCCAAGGAGTCCACCTCCCTTCTGACATGTTCAGGTCACTGGAGGTACAGTCTCTCTGGCCTGGGTCTGCATACTTCTCTTCTGTTTCTCCACACTCAGCTCTTACAGGCTAACTCTCAAAGGGAACTCTTATCACCATCAATTCCCAGTGCTTGAGGGCCCCTCCCCACAGGCAGGCATCAAATACTGACAATGTTCAGTGAAGAAACAGATGTAACAGAACATAACCTCCCTGCAGAAGGGACTTTGTTTCTCTTGTTTATAGCTACAACTTCAAAGTCTAGGGCGGGGCTGCAGTTGTAGGGACTCCTTATAGCTGACTGAATAAATGGTGACACAGCAGAAACAACCAAAATAGTAAACATCAGAGGAACTGCTAGACAGAATATACAATCAAAACAATATCTTGCAGCTATTAAAAATAGTACAATGACGACGACTGTGCAACTCAATGGCAAAGTGTGTATAATGAGTAAACTGGGGAAGAAAAAGAGTGAGCATTGTTATTGTAATTTAAAAATGAATAAAGAGAGACTTCCCTGGTGGTCCAGTGGTTAAGAATCCACCATCCAATGCAGGGGACGAGGATTTGATCCCTGGTTGGGGAACTAAGATCCCACATGCCACAAGGCAACTAAGCCCTCGCGCTCTAGAGCCTGTGTGCTGCAACTACTGAGCCTGCAAGCTCGGGAGCCCATGGGCCACAACTAGAGTGAAGCCTGTGTGACGCAATGAAGAGCCCATGCGCCGCAACTAAGATTAGATGCAGCCAAATGAATGAATAAATAAATAAATAAAATATTTTTTAAAAAATGAATAAAGAAATGAATCTACCACATGTAAATTGACCCAAATATATGTAGTGTGTGTGTATTTATATCTACATCTGTATCTATATTTATACATCACAGAAGCTAATGGAGAAGCCTGGAAAGGAACCCAGAAATTATAAGCAGTCATTTTAGAGTAATGAGAACATTCCTTTCTTTTAAATATTTTCTTTAATGTTTTTATATATACAATAGAGCTCAGGGACCTCCCCGGTGGTCCACTGGTTAAGAACTGGTCTTGCAATGCAGGGGAGGCCAGTTCGATCCCTGGTTGGGGCACTAGGATCCCACATGCCGCAGGGCAACTAAGCCCGCGCACCACAACTACTGAGCCTGTGTGCCACAAATACAGAGCTCACATGCCGCAACTACTGAGCCTGCATGCCACAACTAGAGATCCCACGCGCCGCAACTAAGACCTGATGCAGTCAATAAATAAATAAATAAATATTTTAAAAAATATGGCTCAAAACAAATAATATTTGGAGGAGGGGACTCACTCAAGCTGATCTTCCATGTATTAAACATTGTTAAACCGCAAAGAGCCTCCAAATCTTTTGCTGCTTTAAAAAACATGGCCATTTGGAAGTTCTGCCCTAAGAGTGCAGCCACTTTTCTACTTTTAACACGGAGTTTCTCAGCCTTGGCAAAATTGACATTTGGATGGCGGGGGCAGATTGTTCTTTGTCACAGGGGCTGTCCTGTGCACTGCAGGATGTTTAGTAGCATCCCTGGCCTGTACTCATTAGATGCCAGCAGCACCTCTCCCCCAGTTGTGATAACCAAACTTGTCTTCAGGTGTTCCAATGACCCTTAGTTGAGAACCATTGCTTGAGCCAAAGGATGGAAGATTCTATGCAGAGAAAAACTGTCTTACATCGGAGTAAAAAACCTGCTTGGAGTTGTAAGGAAAGAAGGGTTTTCTGCACAGAGTGACAGGTACAATAGTGATGTACATATTCTCTTGTGTTTGTATCATTAATTTTTTTTTTTTTTTGGCTGCACCACGCAGCTTGTGGGAATTCCCTATATCATGAATTCTTAGCCACTCCCATAGCAAGGGACACTCATAAGAGGTCTGTAGGTTTCACTGATATAAAAAAGGCTAAAATTGGCTAAAAAGTGTAACTTTCTTCTTTCTGCTCAATTCTTATAAACTGTATGGATAAATTTTTTTTTAATTAATTAATTAATTTATTTATTTATGGCTGTGTTGGGTCTTCGTTTCTGTGCTAGGGCTTTCTCTAGTTCCGGCGAGCGGGGGCCACTCTTCATCGCTGTGCGCGGACCTCTCACTATCGCGGCCTCTCTTGTTGCGGAGCACACGCTCCAGACGCGCAGGCTCAGTAGTTGTGGCTCATGGGCCTAGTTGCTCCGCGGCATGTGGGATCTTCCCAGACCAGGGCTCGAACCCATGTCCCCTGCATTGGCAGGCAGATTCTCAACCACTGCGTCACCAGGGAAGCCCTTGTATGGATAAATTTTTAACAGCAGCAATACTGGGCAAAGAGCAGGGACATTAAGTCTGCAGACCCAAACTGCTCTTCCAGCATCGCTACCAGCGACGTCTGAATGCATCTGCCTCCCCCAGTCATAGCTCTCTCCCCAGCTATGAGCTTCTGGAGGGGCAGGGTTATGCTAGCTCATCTCTAGCACCCAGCCTGGCAAATATCAGGCACTCATTAATTGTGGCCTGAACTGAATCTCCTGGCAGCCTCCCATTCAGCACGTGGACGCCCTGATTATCAACAACAGACGAGGTGTGTGTGGGTGGGGGTCAGTCCAGAAGCCTTCCCTGGCCCCCACGCCAGCGCGGGACTCACGCTTTAGGGATTGCCACACTCAGACGCACTGGTTTAGACCCCAGTCCAACTGCTCCCTGGCACTCTGTCAGGGCTCGCTTCTGTTCCAGCTCATCTGTGAATTTCACAAAACCATAGCCCCTGCAGAAGAAAAACACACACTATTTAGATCACAAATGTGATGGAGGTAAAGCCTAAGAATGGAAAAGGGGCTGAGAAGGGAGAGAATCCATCAAACCACATGCGCAGGGCTGAGAGCCCCATGAGCAGAGGGGTGCCACAGAGCCACGCGAGATTCAAGCACTGGAGGATCCCAAGATCTGCAGAATTCCCACTTTCAGTTCATCAGTCTCTTCCATACTGTCCTGATAGGGCTTCTTCCCAAATAGTAGCTTACCTCCCAATCTACTTGAAAGTATTATTATTATCATTATGGTAGTAGCAGCAGTAGTAATAGTCATAGAAGGTCATTCAGCAAATATTTACCGAGTATGCTAGGTATTACACGAGGCACTGGGACTCAGCAGTCACAAGCAGACGAGGTTCCTGCTCTCCTGAACTCATATTCCACTTGGGGGGTAAATGAATGATAACTAACATTTAATGACCATTTATTATTTCCCAGGCATTGTGCTGAGCATTTTCCCAGGGTTATCTCATTAAACTGTCCAACAACTTGATGAAGGGAGTATCCACATCCTACTGAAGACAGAACCAAAGTTCCGAGAGGTTTAATAGCTTGCCCAAAGTCATAGTAGAAGCAGGATTCAAATTCAAAGCCCAAGCTCATAACTACTACTCAGATCAAGAAAGAACTTTTCCTGACAAATATCGTATGATCTCACTTATATGTGGAATCTAAAATATGATACAGATGAGCTTATTTACAAAACAGAAACAGACTCACAAACACAGAAAACAAACTTATGGTTACCAAAGGTGAAAGGGGGTGGGGGAGGGAAAAATTGGGAGTTTGAGATTAGCAGATACAAACTACTATATATAAAATAGATAAACAAGGTCCTACTGTACAGCACAGGAAACTATATAAATATCCTGTAATAAACCGTAATGGAAAAGAATATGAAAAAGAATATATATACATATAAACCTTTCCTGAGGTCTTTCCACTTTTAAAGTAACAATAATAAATAAAAGAAGAAACACCTATAAAGCATTTCCTATTGGTTCATTTATATTAGATCATTCAATCCCTAAACCACCCCATGAGAGATGCAGAAACTATTAATCAGTCCCGTTTCACAGATGAGGAAACAGGGTCAGAGGTTCAGTAACTTGTCTGCTGCATAATCCCTGGGCAGTACTGAGGCTGGGATTCACACCAGGCAGTTTAGCTCCAGAGCCTGTGCTCTTAACCACAATGCAACATGGCCTCGTGACCACACCTCCATCTATGAGATAAATGCTGCAACCAACAGGGTAGGCATCAGTAAAACGAAGGCCTTACTTAGACACTCCTGTCTGGTCCAAAACCACCTTGCCTCCCCGACAGGAGGGGTAGACTTTGACGAAGAATTCATACAGCATGCCATCATCCACATCTGGGGTCAGGTCCCCCACAAAGAGGGAGTACTCGGGGCTGAGAAGAGAGAACAAAATTCAGAGACAAAGACCAAAACTTTTGTTCTGATGAGCTCTTTTGGCCCATTCTAGGTATCTTTTCTGGGCCGCCTTAGGAAACAACACATCTGATGGATCCTTGACCAGGTCCTAATCTGTTTCATTTGGCAGTCCTGGCAGAAGAGTTACGGAAGGAGTCGCCTGCCCCAAGTCGCTCACCCACTGTATAACGCCTGTCTGGCTTCAAGCATTACATGAGTGCAGACGGGGGCACACGTCAGAGGTGCTCAAAAGATAAAACTAGAGATTCTGTATTCACCGCGTATTTTCAATTCAAATGGTGAAAGGCAGAGGGAAAATGAGAACTGAACCTTCTCTCCTAAAGATGTGCTAACATGAAATCCCTCAACTTTTAGGACAGGGGTCAGCAAACTTTTTGTATGAAGGCCATATAGTAAATATTTTAGGCTCTTTGGGGACACCTCTGGTCTCTATTGCTCTTTCTTTGTCTGTTTCACAACGCTTTAAAAATGTAAAGCGGGGACTTCCCTGGTGATCCAGTGCTTAAGACTCCACGCTTCCACCACAGAGGGGCATGGGTTCGATCCCTGGTCAGGGAACTAAGATCCCGCATGCCACGTGGCATGGCATGGCATGGCATGCATGCATACATACATAAGTAAATCTGTAAAGGGAGTCCCCTGGCAGTCCAGTGGTTAGGACTCCACACTCTCACTGCCGAGGGCCCAGGTTCAATCCCTGGTTGGGGAACTAGGATCCCACAAGCCGCACGGCACAGCCAAAAAAAAAAAAAGTAAAAACCATCTTTAGCTTGCAGGTGATAACAAAATTAGGCCACAGTTTGCCAACCCCTGTTCTAGAACAATTCTTTACGAAAAAAAAAAGCAAACTCATTATTATTTTATTTCAAGTTAAAGTCAGAATACACAAAAGGAAAAAGAAAAATAAAATTACCAATAACCCAACCACTCAAAGGTAATCACTAAGAACACTTAGATATATACTTTTGTCTTTTTTCTTTGGCTTCTTCTTTTGAATTTACAAAAATTGGATATGACTCGTTTTGTTTCTAGCATTTTTTTCACTTTTAGCATCTCACCAACATCTTAACATATGAATATTCTGCTATAACATGACACATTAATAGATACACAGCATTCCAAATAATGAACATATTGTAATTTAAACCCCTTCCCTATTATTAGATTACTTGGGTTTTCCCCCAATTTTGCCCATTATATGTAACATTTCAATGAATACTTTCTTTTAAAATTTTTAATGGAGTATAGTTGATTTACAATGTTGTGCTAGTTTCTGGTGTACAGTGAAGTGAATCAGTTATACATATACATATATCCACTCTTTTTTTAGATTCTTTCCCTATATAGGCCATTATAGAGTATTGAGTTCCCTATGCTATACAGTAGGTTTTTATTAGTTATCTATCTATAAATAGTAGTGTGTATATGTCAATCCCAATCTCCCAATTTATCCCTCCCTCCCCTTATCCCCTGGGAACCATAAGTTAGTTTTCTAAGTCTACGGCTCTACTTCTGTTTTGTAAATAAGTTCATTTGTATCCTTTTTTTAGATTCCACTGTGATATCATATGCTATCAATGAACACTTTCAAGGCTAACCTTTACACACATCAATGAATAAACTCTGAAAAGCAGAATTACAGGTTCAAAGGGTACAACTCTATCTAAAGCTTTTGATACATTGTTTTAAAGCTTTCAGACAGCAATTTGGAATGCTCAATCAATTTATGTTGCTACAACAGGTCGATTCTTACTGAATAAAATGTCAATACTGTGGGCAGTCATGGGACTAGAGGAGGGACCAAATATAGAGAAGACATGGGCCTTGACAGGAAGCAAACTGGAAGCGTCCACCAATAGGGATGGGAGGGGGTCGACCTTAGGAGGGAGGCAAAGCGGGGCCAAACTCGGCTCCCCATCCTCCTCTGTGGGAGTGACCGGCACAGTGACACATCTTGTCTCTATCCAGACATTTCCTGGGACTTGAAGCTGCCTTGTGGCTACTCTGTACTTACCTGTTATCTGGCTGTTTCCCATAAGTAGCATAGTTCAGTTTAAAACGTTTTGCCTGGAAATTTAAAAACAAACAAACTAAAACAGAGAAAGGTGTTTCAAGAGTCAAACAATATTTGAAAAAAACTGAAATAAATTACCTTGGCCAAAATATCTCCCCCTCTCTAAGCCTCAGCTTTTTCTCCTGTATAAAAGGAGGGGGTTGCACGGATGACCGCTAAGGGCACTGCCAGCTCCATGGTTCTATGAGCCCAGGTGTGCCAGCATGGTGCAGCTGTAAGCTAAGTAACTGTGGGAAGAGCAGAATGTAACTCTCTTGAAACGTGTCCTCACTGCTGCCAGCCTGTTCTACTTTCTCAAGCAAGAGGTCTAGAGTTTCAAGTCTTCCGTTATGGAGGCAGCGGTGCAGAGTGGAAAGGGAATGGATTTTAGAGGCAACCAATCTTCAGTTTGCATCCTGGCTTTGCCACTTACTACCTGTGTTGCCTTGGGCAAGTTATTCCATTTCCCTGTGATTCAGTTTCCTGGTCTGTCAAAGATAACAATGCCTACTGTTTAGGGTTGTTACAAGATTAAATAAAATATACAGTTGGGATTCAATAAATGAGTTATCAATAACAATAAAAATGGCAACATCATCATTATCTCAGTGTCCTTACAGGTGTGGCTCCTGGAAGGGGTTTCCCGTTGATTTTATGCAAACACTTCTCAGCTGTGGCCAAATCTGCGAATTCTACAAAGCAGTAGCCAGCTGGGATCCTGGAGAGAAAACAGAAAAAGGGAATGGTTAAAGATGTGATACCCAGATGAGAGACTGAGTCTGGGCTTGAAGGGAGGAAAAAATCCTTTTCTAATCAGAGCCCATACTATTAATGTTTACTATGCAATCCAATCAAACCTTTAGATCTAATGTCCAGTTTATAGGAAATATTAGGAACAGAACAAGTAAAACACCACCACAAGGAAACAAACAAATCCAGAATGCAGGACCAGAATCCAAAATGTAGAACCTTATGTAAGGCAATCTTACGTCTTTAAAAAGTCAATGTTCTGAGAAAAGAAAGAAGTGGGTTTTTCTACATTAAAAAGAGACAAAAGAACTAAATGCAATACAGGATCTGATCTGTGACTGGATTCTAATTCATTAAAAAACAAAAAAAAAAGCTATAAAGGTATTCCGGGGACAATCAAAAAAATTTAAATGTAGACTGGCCATTATGTGGTATTAGGGAATCAATAATTTTGTTAGTGTGATATGAGCATTGTTGGTATGTAACAGAATGTCCAGTTATTGGCAATGTATATTCAAATATTTAGCAGCAGCTCCTGCCTCCGCGTACTCCTCCAGCCAGCCCAGGAACCAGATGGTTCCTTTCCGACCTCCCGGCCCCGCCTCGACCCCCCTCGACCCCTCGGGGCTGGTCCCAGTCCTGGTTCTTTGTAGCATCTTGTCTGGGTCCACGGGAGCCCTTTCGCCCGCCAAGCCCTGAGAGTACCTGCTTTGCTGTGACCCACGACTTACAGTTATGGGGAGAAGGGAAGAGGGCGTCCCTAGGGAATCGTGTTGAGACCCGGTGCAGCCACAGAATTTTTAGCTGTGTGACTCTCTGGGCCTTGGGTGGCTTCTTTGCTGTGAGGCCAGGGCCTCTATTTTACTCCTCTTCTATCCCCTGTACCCAACACATAGTAGGCAGATGGCCCTTCTTCAAACCAATAAGGATCTCATTGTTACAGGAATAAAGGAATTTAACATTCTGCTAAATCAGCAGGTCTTCTCTGATCCTGCTGTCCCTGAAGAAGCCATGGTGACTGTGGCGAATGACTGAGTGAATTTCTACGTCAACTATTACAGGCAGCAGATGGTGGGGGAGCAGCAAGAGCAGCACGAGGCTGTGCAGGAACTTCGGCAATAGCTGGATACTGTCTGCCTCTTTCCTGGACAAATATAGGAACTTCCTGAAGTCCTTGTGAGCACCCGATCACAGGCTGCCTTTCTCCTAGCCGGGAGACCCAGGCTTGTCTGAGACCCTTAAATGCTGCCTCTGTGTTCTTCAAGGCCTCAGGCTCTGCTCCTTCATGGTGTTACTGCACCCTGACACCTCAATAAAGACCAGTACTTGTTTTGATGGTTAAAAAAAAAAAAAGAAATTTAGCAGTGAAATGTCATAATGCTTGTAATTTACTTTCATATGGTTCAGCAAAAAAAAATATCTACCTATCTAAATCTATCTTTATAGACAGGTCGATAAGAAAAATATGGCAACATATTTGAAATTATGTGTTGAGGGACTTCCCTGCACAGTGGTTAAGAATCTACCTGCCAATGCAGGGGACATGGGTTCGAGCCCTGGTCCGGGAAGATCCCACGTGCCACGGAGCGAGTAAGCCCATGCGCCACAACTACTGAGCCTGCGCTCTAGAGCGCATGAACCACAACTATGGAGCCCACATGCCACAGCTACTGAAGCCTGTGCGCCTAGAGCCCGTGCTCCGCAACAAGAGAAGCCACCGCAATGAGAAGCCCGCACACCACAACGAAGAGTAGCCCCCACTCGCCGCAACTAGAGAAAGCCAGCGTGCAGCAAGGAAGACCCAAGGCAGCCAAAAATAAAGTAAATAAATAAATTTACAAAAAAAAAAAAAAAAGAAATTAGGGGGTGGCTGTATGAGAGTTCATTGTACTCTTCTTTCTACATTTGTTTTAAATTTTTCATAATTTAAAAGGTTTTTTGGATCACCTACCACCGGCCAGGCTGATACAGAGTTGAAGAACATGGTTCCTATTCTTTAGAAACTTAAAATCTATTTGGACAAAGTAAATCCATGGACCTTACGTAATTGGGTGATGTCTGTGAGATTTCTGGTGTTCTATTTTTTAAAGCATCACTAAGAGACATAAGTAGGAGGATGTGGCTAGATCCTCTGACATCCCTTCCTCCTAAGAGATTTATACTGAAAACAGTTAATTTTCCTCAACTGCCTCCTTAAAGCTATCACCAGTGAAATAAACCAGACTTTTCTGGAACTATGATATTCAGTTCAAATAACCTTATGGACACCAAGCCAAAAGGTATGGGAAAGGGCAGTACCTGAGCCCAAGGATCTCAGAACACAGTCTATAAGCTCCATAAATGTTGACGCTTAGAAGAATGGTGGGCCAACTCTGTGCCTTCTGTCTTGTGTGTGCTAGAATCTTAAGGCTCACAGATGTAAAGACCACCACCAGTAAGAGTTGAGCATTACTGAGCACTCACTATGGTCCAAGCACTGTGCTAGCCACCTCACATGCACCATCTCATCTAATCCTCACATAACTCTGTGAGGGAATGAAACCATTGCTCTTATTTAGATGTGGAGACTGAGATTTAGGATTATACAATATGCCTTAAACCACACAGCTGGTATGTGCCAAAGGCTGGATTTGAGTTCAGGATAGTCTGACTACATTCTTTTCAGAACATTTTATTTTGAAGAATTCCAAATATAAAAATGGAAAGAATTGCATAGCAAACACCCTATATATATATCCACCACCTACAATTAACATTTTATTATACTTACTTTATCACATAACTATCCATCCATCCATGCCCCTACCCATTTATCATCCTTATTTTCTGATACATTTCAAAGTAAGTTGCAGATATTAGTATACTTCCCTCAATTACTTTAACATGCTTATTATTAACTAGAGTTCAATGATTGTTTAGTTTTTTCCTTTTAAGGTTAAATTTACATGCAGTGAAATGCACAAATTCTTCAAGATGCTGAGTTATTTCCACCAGATTAATTTTGTGTATTTTAGAACTTTATGTAAATGCAGTAAGGCTTCTTTAATTTAGCATAATGTTTTTAAGATTCATTCATGTTGTCACTATATTAGCAGTCTGTCTCTTTTTATTGCTAAGTGGTATTTTATTGTATGAATATACCAGTATTTATTTACCTACTTACCTATTCATGGATACCTGGACTGCAGTTTGGGGCCATTGTCCAATGTGCTACGCACATCCTTTTTCAAGTCCTTTTTCTGGTAGACGCATGTTTTCATTTCTCTTGGGTAAATACCTAGGACTAGGGACTTCCCCGGTGGGCCAGTGGTTAAGATTCCCCACTCCCAATGCAGGGGACCCAGGTTCAATCCCTGGTCAGGGAAATGAAAGAAAAAAAAAAAAGAGCCCGCATGGCACGATGAAGATCTCACACACGGCAACTAAGACCCAGCGCAGACAAATAAATAAATAGATATTTTAAATATATATATATATATATAAAATACCTAGGACTAGACTTGTTGTGCCATATGGTGGTAGGTGTATTTAAGAAACTGCCAGGGAATTCCCTGGTGGTCCAGTGGTTAGGACTCGATGTTTTCACTGTCAGGGCCTGGGTTCAATCCCCAGTTGGGGAACTAAGATCCTGCAAGCCGTGCAGCATGGCCGAAAAAAACAAAAGAAAAAGAAAAAGAAAAAAGAAAACTGCCAGACACTTGTCCCCAGGGTTTCATACCATTTTATAGTCCCACCAGTGATGAGAGATGTGGCTGCTCCACATGTGACTGCATTCTTTTTTTTTCTTTGCTGAATTTTAAAAATTGTCGTTGGGTATACAAAACATAAAATGTACCATTTTAACCATTTTTAAGTATACAGTTCTGTGGTATTAAGTACATTCACATTGTTGTGCAACCAATCACTATATCCTTTCTTTTTTTTTCTTTTTTTTTTAAGCTTTTATTTTATTTATTCTTGGCTGTGTTGGGTCTTTGTTGTTGCACACTGGCTTTCTCTAGTTGCGTCGAGAGGGGGCTTGTCTTGTTGCGGAACACGGGCTCTAGGCATGTGGGCTCAGTAGTTGTGGCACACAGGCTTAGTTGCTCTGCGGCATGTGGGATCTTCCCAGACCAGGGATCCAACCCATGTCCCCTGCATTGGCAGGCGGATTCCTATCCACTGCGCCACCAGGGAAGTCCCCAATCACTATATTCTTAAGCACTATGCTCTGCTGCATATTATTTTTTCTTGGGTCTTATCTTTTTCCCGTATTTTCTCAGTTCCTGGTTTTTAATTTACGTTTATTTATTTTACAGCATTCTTATACGCCACTTCAAAGTCTTTGTCATATGAGACAGAATGCACATGTAATGTGTCTGTAAATGCCACCATAAAAAAATCAGCTAGAGTTTAGTAATCAATGGTATGAAAGGATAATTCTAATTCTTAATAAAGATTAAAATGTGAGAACCTATATCACTGTTTTAAAAAGAAGAAAGTATTACAGAATGTATTTTCATGCCAGTAGCTGATTATCGGGGTTTTCTGTCTACAGGAACAAGAAGAAAAACATTTAGGCCAGCATGCTCTACCAGTCAGAAAATCCGTCCCTGGGTACCGGGGTTCTGAATACACAAAGTACCTGTTCACCAAACAGCCAAAGACCTGGCCACACTTCGTATCTCTCACCTGTATTTTTCAACTATTTGACATTTTAGCAAGCTGCTTTAGTACTTGGCACAGAGTAGACGCTCAATAAACACTGTCAAATTGATAAAGGAATCCTGTTATTTCTAACTAGAACCCTAAGGAAACCTAAGCTCCTAAGAGAGAAAGAAGAAACTGGAGGCAATAGAGCACTTCTATCTGAAAGTATTTCCTGCATTTCGTTTTGTATACTTATTTATTACCTCATTCCCCCATTAGCATGTAGTAAACTCCACGAGGAGGGACTACGTCTGGCTTGTTTCAGCCATGTACCCAGGGAATCTAGAACAGCAGCACATAGGTAGCGTCTTATTCACATAAGAGTTAAGGGCACTCATGAGCTTTAAGAACAGAGCTGAATTACAGTCCTGGCTTCTCATTTAAAAGCTGTGTAACTTTAAGACAGTTGTTAAGCTTCTCTAATAACAGTACTTAGCTCAGAGGTTTTTGTGATTTTAAAGTGCTTATTACCTAGCAGATCATAATCTGTTTATATTTACCAAGCATATACCATATGCCAGACACTGTTCTAAACGTTGAATGTGAATTAATGGCACTTAATCCTCACCAGAACTCTATGAGGTAGGTGCTTTTATTATCTCCATTTTTATAGGCAAGGTGAAGAAGAGGAAGAGGTTAAATAACTTGATCAAGGTCACACAGCAGACAGAGCTTTCAAAACCAGTCTGGCTCGAGTCAGCAATACGCTATACGTCCTCTTAACAAGCCCCCAAATGCTTATACCATTACAATAACATTATTAGACGTGAGAAGCCCCGACTCTCTGCGATGTTTACCTTCTCCTGAATGACACTTGCAGCACGATCTACTGAGGAGACCTGAGGCTCAGACGGAAGGAGAGAACATACCCAGTGAGGCGGTTTCGGATAATTTTGACGCTCATCACGGTCTCCCCCATGGTGGCAAAGGCTCTGGAGATGAAGTTCTCATCCATGTAGGGTTCCAGCTGCGTAAACACAAGAGCCGAGCGGCTCAGGCCAGCATCCAGGCTCCTCATTCCCGCATCTGGAGCCCCTCCCCCTCGGCCCGGGGTTGGCTGCTCGCTGCGGGCGGGAGTGGGGTGGGGTGAAGAGGCTTTCGTCTGCGGAGTGGTCTGAAGCCTGCGTTCCCAGTCCCCTGCCTTCCTTCCCTTTAAATTTACTCCTTTGAGGAAGTCTCCCCTTTGGATTTAGGAACCCCATCCCTCCAGTCCTACAACCAAGGGCGCTCTTCAATCCTTGGGATTCCTCTCATTCTATCCGCCCAAAGACCCTCCCTCTTTCCCTGGCGTGAACCCAGGACCCCTCCCCCTCCGAATCAGCTCCTTCACCTAGATGCCGGGACCCGCTTCGGAGTCACCTAAGAGAACTCCCCTGCCCATTCACTTCCACCCTTTTGGGATCCGAGGACCCTCCTCCTCAGTCCCTTTCTCCCTCGTGACACTAAGATTCCTGCTCCGCAGACCCGGGCGGCCGCCCTCACTCACGTCGCCCATCCACAGGCTGGCCGCCATGCCCGAGGCCCAGCCTGGACTTTGTTGGCCACCGAGGCTGGCGGGGACGCCGGGCCGCCGAGCCAGAACCTCCAAGGAGCATGCGCCTCCGACGCCTTCTGCGCACGCTCCGCAACTCGGCGCCCAGGGCCCCGCCCACGTGCCGCTTGGGGTCTTGCCGGATTCTTGCGGGCGGGTCTCCAGACTGGAGCCTGCGGGATGGGGCGGGGCAGACACTGCCTGGCGTTGGACGGTGGGTGGCGCGGGTGGGGGCTTTCTCGGGTTTCTTTCTGATTTTATTTAAGCACACACGTACATATAAAATTACAGAAGTAATTTTACGCTCGTTGTAAAAAATTGCAAGTATAAGCACTTTTTTTTAACAAGTGAAAGATCCCCTTTGGGAACCTGGACGATTCAGTCCCACTAACTCTCTGTGACTTCAGGCAAATTACCGACTGGCCCGCCCCAGCCACCCCTTCACCCCGCATTTCCCAGTTTGCGAGACATTTCTGTTGACGCTGCAATGGGATTCTTTCATCATTCCCGTGTATAGCCCTAGGGTGCGGGGAGGGTAGAGTTAAAGTGAGTGTAAATTGGGGCAACCCTGTCTTCTCAACCAATCAAATCAATCCCCGTCTTGTCACTTTCTTGCGTCCACATCCCCTACACTAATCCAAACTGCCAGTTCTAACCTGTCCCAGAACAGTGACCTGCTATAGAAGGCCCTCAAGTAAACACGATTTCTAGATAATCCTGACCATTTGACTCCTAATCTGGGAGTGTCCCAGGCTTTAGCCTCACTTTAATACCCATTTCTCAGAATGTGAAGCTTCTGTAGGTGGTAATTGTCATCTCCAACAGTTAAGGTCATCGCAAGTGCCTGAGAATCCATTTCCGGGGCTCCCTCTGGGCTGGTAGGCCACTTCGGCCCTTCCTTACCAGCTTATACACCCCAAACTTGGGATGTTGGGCCCCAAAGTCAAGCACTCATGAGTCTAAAGTCTTGGATCCAACCACAAGTTGCCAAACTCCAGCTTTATCCTATTCACTGCCACAGTAGTGTAGTGGTTAGGTGCTTTGGCTATAGATTTGAACAAACGGAGCCCAAATCCCAGACCCCTCTCACTAATTATTTTGGCAGGTTATTTAAACTCTCTGAGACTAATGTGGATAATAACAGTGCTTACCTCATACCATGTTTGTTGTGAGGATAAAGTGAGAAGTCGGGAAAGCACTTGCCCTCATGCCTGGCTTCCAGTAAGTTCTCCAACATGGCAGTTGGAGGCCTTCGAATTATAACTGGTAACTCTTTTATTTAGTACTATTTGCCAGCCCCTGTGCTGTGCTCTTTGCTTACCATTTTTAAAATTTATTTTACTTATGGAAGATTTTTAAATGTTTATTTTTAATTTAGAATGTAAGCTTTATGAGACAGGATTCCTTGTTTGCGCTTTCTAATCAAATTCCCACAACCACGTCTGGGATATGGTAGGCACTGAAAAAAAAAATTGAATTTATGTCAAACGATAAACAGCTGTCCCTCACCCCATCTATCCCTATTTCCAACTTCCAGTCCCTTGAGGCAACCACTTCCAAATCTTTTCCCTAAAATCTGTGTATTTCTAAATAATATACTTTCTATTCATTTGTAGTTTCAGATATTTTAGGGACTGCCCCTCATACATACACACTTCTCCATCTTCTGATTATAATTTGTCAAAACACTGAACATTTACATTATTATGACTTTGCAAATATCATTTATAGCTGAGCCATATGGGGTGATTACATTTGTTTTGGGGTAACCAATTCAGGTTGGAGGAGGATGGGAAAAAAGGTAAAATTGAGAATACCTGATGTGTTTGAACACAGCAAAGGAGATTTACACTTCTGATAGAGATATGAACATCGAATAAATGATACTCACACCAAAAAACTAAGCATGTGAAAAACAAGGCAATTATTAACTACAGGGAACTTTAAAATGTTCAACGGTCATAACAGCAAAGGCTTGTGGGGCCTTTGCTATGTGCCTGACACTGTTCTAACGTATGTAAAGCACCTACAGAGAGCTTTATAACTCTTATGTTCAATACAAGGAAAAGAAACTGAGGTTCTGGGCTCGGGTGGAGGCTGATTTAAATTCTAGCCTAGTCTGTGCACTTGGTAGCTTGGCCTCAAGCTAGATACTTGAACTCTCAGGGACTTTTTCCTGAGGGACAGCGATTCCCACTTCACAAGGCGATCAAATGAGCTATTATTGTATGCAAAGTGCTCAGCACAATGCCTGGCCCCTTTAAGTCCCAATCCACAAGAGCTGTTATTAAGGATAGGGTACTTTCAACCTGCTATATTGTCAAAAGGGAAAACTTCAGTAAATCTAATCCAACTGGACTTTTCTGGGGGGAGTGGGGGTGGGAAGAGCAGACACACAAGTGCTTCTTCACAAAGAAAATACTAAAATCAAAAGTGTGATTTTTCCCTTCTAAGAAGTCAATTTCTAATCAGGATAGTACATGCGTCAAAACTAAAAGTTCAAGGAAAAAAAACAATCACAGAATACATTTTAAGTTATTTTACATCATATTCATTTTTCCAAGAGTCACTGACATCGAAGAATCCTCCTGGTACTAGTAAAACTTTCCTGCTGTAATATACAAACCTCCTATATCAGCACTGTCCACTGTAACTTTCTGCAGTTATGGAAATGTTCTATAAATTTCTGTATTTGCATAGCCCAAAACCATAGGCACTAGACACTTCTGACTACTGAGGACTTGAAATGTGGCTAGTGCAACCGAGGAAGTTCATTTTACATTTTTACAGATTTAAATTAAATGTAAATAGCCACATGTAGGTACTGACCACCATACTGGACAAGTCAGCTCTATATGATTTGGTTGCTCAAATGCCTGTGAAAATCTACATCATTATGCATTAAGTTGTTACTGTGCAGTTAATCATGTTTAATCGGTTACACTAGCTTTTGAAATGATACAGTACATCATTAAACTTAGTATAAGTATTTCTAGAGATGTACTGTACTCAAAAATCTTGGTTTGGGATTAGGATATTAAAAGATCCATCCCATGTCTCACATATTATACAGTATAATTTTTTTAAAATCCAGTGATTCCTGAAACATAAATACCTAACAAAAATCAATCAACTCTTTTTTTTGATTTGTCTAGAACAGCCACTGTTCCATACAAAAAACAAAAAAACAACAAAAAAACCCCCCCAGCTGACTGGCACACACCATGACCTCTCAACATCACTGAAGTCCTAGTCTTCACCAGGGCTACAGGCATGGGGTTATTCTGCCCGTCCCAACACAGCAGGTGCTCCCTTAAAAAAGCAGGGAGCATGTAGAAAACAAGTGGCCTGTTTTATAAAACTCTTAAATTTATTCAAAGTGTTAAAAGATTTCACTCTCCCCTCCAAAATACATTTAAAAAAAAAAAATCAATACTCTTCTATTTTTTCAGCCACTGTACAAGCTACTGCTTCCCTTTCTGGGGACCAGTCTCTGCCCCTCCAACCCTCTTCCCCGCCCTCCCTTCACTCTCAATATTGCTGTAAGTTTGCTTATAAAGCCCTCCTTCCCCTCTCCCCGAGGTCCTGCCCTGCAGGCATAGCTTCTTTTCTGGATTTCAGGCCCTTGGCTGCAGGTGAGGCAGGTTGGATGGGTGAGACTCGGCAGACAAGGCCTGAAGGGCAGAATGCTTTGTGCTTCTGGGAGAAAGGCTGACTGGCTTTTTGATTGATCAATCGGAGGATCACTGTTTTTCTTTTTGCCCCATGGGCACCTGTTCAGGGCCAAATATTTGGCTTGGGGTTGCCCATGGCTGGGTAGCCCTGCCCCTTCTCCAGTTATAGGTCCATGACAGCTGGGTCTCAGGACTGTACCATCTGTCTGTCTGTGGGTTGTGAAGGACAGGAAGAGTGGCACATGACTAGAGCAGGGCTTGATGGAGCCCCGACTTCTCAGAGTATGGGCACCAAACACGCAGGGGAGGAAGTTTTGGTTTTTGATAGGCAAAACCAGGGTCAGCCAGGACCATGGGAAGTAGGGATGAGGCGGAAAGGTCTAACCACATAGCTGTGGGGTCAGCAATGTTCCTTCTGATTAAAACCCCCTCCCCTCTTCCATCTATCCCACCCTCATCCTGTAGGTCCCAGGATGATTCCGGAAAATGAGGGAAAAAAAAGAGAAGGATTCTTTTCTGCTGATGGGAAAAAGGCAGGAGATGACAGAGTACTTGGAGCTGGAAGAGGCCTGCTGGAATATGTAGACATCACGGCTTCCTTGCTCCAGGAGGGAGGTGGGGGGGGGGCCGGAAACCAGGCCCTCAGAGGCTTCATCAGCTCTGTTCCTTGTCCTTGACTAGTAAGACTGTGTGCTGGCCCCCACTGGACACAGATAAGACCACACGGTTCTCCAACTGTTTGCCTGTCATCTCCACGGGGCTCCAGGCATCCTCTTCCTGTCCTGTGCCCAGCTGGTAGTTGGTGCCCATGCCCCAGGCAAAAACACGACCTACAAAGGACAGAAATACAGGCAGCTGTCTCCAGGATCCCAAGCCCCACCTTTCTGTAGTGTGAGAAGCCTGGCACACGAGGGTGGATTTTGGCCTTGGCCTGTGGCAGCCTGGCAATGTCCCAGCCTCCGGGCGTTCAGGGAAGCTGGGAGGAGTCAAGGAGATGATGGACAAAAAAGAGCTTTGTCAACCAGAGACCGCAGTCCTTACACATTGCCAAAAACTTCTCCCTGCTCCTAGGCGTGGCATTCAAGGCCCGACAATGACTGGCCATTCCCCAAACCCCTATATCACCTCCATTCCCAGGACCACCTGCCTTTGAGACTGCTCTGGATGCCCTCCTTTGCTTATCATAAAGGACTGAACCTTCACGATGCAGTACAAGCTCCACTTCCTCAGGAATTCTTCCCAGATAATCCCAGGTCAAGCACCTCTGCCAGCCCGATTTCTCAAGGCCTCCGTGGCTGTTCCACTCAGGCTTTAGTGACCACTTGTCCACACCCTCCTCTGCTCTGCTTGCCAGGACCCCAACTACTAAGCCTTCTTTCTCTAGTAAAATTCTAAGTACAACTCCCTGGGAAGCCGGCACCTACTAGGTTGTAAATAAAAAGGTCACCATGGTATAAAATGTAAAGAGAAGCCTGAGTTAGGAGTCTGGAGACATGGGTTCAAATCCTACTGCTTGTCTGGGCCTCAGTGATATATCTCCCTTTGCTGTTTTTCTCCTCTACAGAACAAGTCACCTCTATTAAAATAATGTGTTTACCCATTTTGTCATCAAAGCCAGAGCTTCTGACAATCAGGTCAAAAGCAATGTCATCACAAACACTGTTCTCCACACCTCAGCTCCATCTGATGGTGGACGTCAGAGCCTACTGGGCACTTCGGTAAGAACCACGACCCCCCGACTCCAACCAGACCGACTGTGGGCAGCCTCACTCACCATCCTTGGTCACAGCATACCCCACAGAGGCCCCACAAGCCACCAAGGAGACGGCGGGCAGCCTGGAGATGAGGGTGGGTATGCTCTTCTCCTCGGCACCTTCCCCAAGGCCCAGCCGCCCATACTCAGCCCGGCCCAGGCTGTATGCTCTGCCTGTGGAGGAGGGAGAGAGACGAGGGGTAGCAGAGGGCATGCTCCAGGTAGGCCAGGTGAGCACCTATATCTGTGGGAGCTGGTCCCCCATTCCCAGGGTGGTGAGGTCTGCAGTGTCCCTTTCAGTTTTGGGGGAAGCCTGGGAGAGCCCCCCGCCGGCCCCCATTGAACTCACACGTGGAAGAACACCAGGACGCTGGGGGACGGGGGCGACCCTCGTGGACCCACAGCCAGCCCAGTCCACGGAGAAGGCCCAGGTTCCGAGCACCATCATCTCCGGAGTGTGGCCAGGCCTGTGCCTAGGGAACACTCCACCTCCGACCCAGAGATGGACCAGGAGGCCCTACCTTCCGAATCCATGCAGACTGTATGGTGCTGGCCACCAGAGAAGCCCACCCAGGACTTCGTGGAGTTCTTGAAGGATGTCAGGTTCTGAGGTACAAAGCAAGATTCTGTCCCTGGGGTTCCTGGGGGAAGAGGCCAGGACAGAGCTGTCAGGGGTGAGGGTGTCCAAGGAGTTGCCTTCTTCTTCCCCTCCCAGTGTGGCCCCCACCCCACACCACACCAGAGTATTTATATTCTCATTTTACAGATGAGAAAACTGAGGCTCTGAGGGGTTAGATGACCCCACCAAGGGTGCACAACGAATGAGTGGTGGAGGCAGGACTGGAGCCCAGGTCACTCTGGGCGACCCTGGACGATGGGCTTGGGACTCACCTAGCTGATGGTAGTTGGAGAGGCCAAAGCCATATACATGGCCCTCAGAGGAGATGGCAAAGGTGAAGTAGGCACCACAGAAGGCATCCTGGAATCTGACATGGCCCCGGCTTCCCCTGGATTTCAGCATCACACACTTGGGGACCAGAAGTCGTTCTGCAGGCAGAGAGCAGGCCAGGGTCAGTGGCAGACACACACGGCCTCTCCTCTCTGCCCCATCTGTTTCTCCTTCACTGCTAAACCCCTCGCAGGAAGACTAGGCAGGGACTCTTGTCCCTATTATACAGAAGAGGAAACTGAGGCCAGGAGAGTCCAAGTGCCTCACTCAGACTCCCACAGCCACAGAGGTAACATTTACCTGGAACTTACCATGTGCCAGACAGTCTTTTATGTAAACTCATTTAACTTCACAACAACCCAGTGAGGTAGGTTTAGAGGTAGGTGGGTTTAGAGATGAGAAACCATGTCCAGGGGCCCACAGCCAGTAGCTGATAGGGCCAGGATTCAAACCTGGGGTAGTCTGGCTCTAGAATCTGAGTCCTTAACTACCACTGCAGGTCCACCTGATGCAAGCCTGAACATAGAGAATCCCTTCTGCCTCTGACCTTCACCGGGGGTGGCTTGCCAACTTGCCCCGCCAGAGGGACCTAAGCCACCTACCGAGGCCCTGCCGGCCACCACGATTAGCAAATAATTCAGGCACGCGGCCCAGTTGGCCCTGCTCCCCGCAGCCCAAAGTATAGAGGTCGCCATCAACTGTCAGCATCACCAAGTGGTCGTTTCCTGAGGGTGAGAGGAAGGCAAGGGATACAGGGCTTGTCTGTAAAGCCCAAGGCTGGGCCAGCCCCCCAAAAAGGTTCTCCAACTCCTGCCCAGAGTGAGTACCTGCAGACTCACCTGAGGCCACCTTCACCACGGGCATACTCAGCTGCACCTGCACAGGCACCATGCTCTTTTTCATGGGTTCCAAGAGCCCGATCACACCATTATTGTCCTGGAAGGGAGGGGCGGAAGAGTTTTCAGCCAGTTCTTCCTGCCTCATACCAGCCAGATCCAGCTTTGCAGTCAGCCACAGAGCTGTCTGGTGAAGGGCACTGGTGCCAGATGGAGATGGAGAAGTGGGCAGGAGCCAGGCCACATAGTGCAATACTTACGAATGAAATCATACGTGGTCTGTGATTTGCATTAAAATAACAAAGGAGTTGGGGAACGGAAGGGAGTGAAGATGAAACAAGTTTGGTCATAAGCTGATAATTGTTGGGGCAAGCACATAGAGTTCAATATAGTATTCTGATTATTTTTATGTGTTTGAAATTATCAACAAAAAAATTTAAAATCAGCCCCAATGAGGAAACATCAGATTCCTTTATTTTTGACATTTCAAAATAAATCGAATACTAAAGTACCAAAACAACTTTAATGCTGTATCTGCTTTTTAAACCACACTCTCCTGTCCTGGAAGTTCTGAGATGTGCCCCCAAACCCCTGAGAAGTGTGGAAGAGGGCTGGGAAGGGGAGGGGGGAGGTTGAAGGCAGGGAGATGGGTCAGTAGGCTTCCTGGCTTAGCCTCAGCCCAAAGGCATCCCTGACCCACCCCTTTCCCAAGACGCACACATCATAACATCAGAGTCCAGGGAACAGCAGTGGTGTGGACAGGCCTGGATGAAGAAGCCAGAAACCTGGGTCTGGGCCCAAGCTCTGCCCAGGGCCTTGATTTCCCCACCAGTAAGTACAACAGGGGCCTCGTGACGGGTTATCTTTGGGGCCCCACCAGTTAATTCTGCCCACCAGCCCCCATGCCGTCTTCCAGACCCAGTCTTACCCGGAAGGAGCCCCAGAGGAAGACACGGCCATCCTCGGTGAGGGCTGCCGTGTGACTGTCTCCTGCTGACACCTGTATCACCTTCTCTTGCAGTTCCACTTTCCCAGGGACCATCTCTGAGCCCTCCACTGATGTGTCCCTTCCCAGGGCACCCTCATCATTGCAGCCGAAGGAGTAGACCTGTGCCCAGGATGCCCCCGTTAGTGCAAGGCCTGGCCTCTCAGTCCGTTCTTGTTTAGGCCAATCCCTGCTCGTCTAGCCAGCTCCATCTCCACAGAGTAATGTGTGTGGTTCAAAGCTCCTTCCCCAAGCCCCCTACTAACCCCAGGCCCTGTCCCATCCTGTGCCACCCCCAACCTACCTGGCCACTTTTGCTTAGACACACAGTGTGCATGCCCCCAGCCTCAGCCTGCACGATGTCCTCTGGAATGGGCACCAGGGCTGGCTTCTTCCTCTCCATCACATTCTCGCCCAGCCCCAGCTGGCCCACGTCGCCCTGGCCCAGTGTCAGCACCAAACCCGGTTCTGTGTTGTGGGACCTATGTGAGACTGAGGGGTGAAGAAGACAGCTCCTGAGTGTGTAGGATGACGGGAGAGAGGAGAGGTCACTGCACAGGCTCTGGGATCACACAGACCTGGGTTCAAGCCCCTGCCCTGCCACAGACCATTAGTCTGACCTCTCCAAGCCAAAGTTTCCTCATCTGTGAAACGAGGATAACAAAAGCACTTACCTCATAGGGTTTTTGTGCAGATTAAAAACTGAGCACATTATCAATGTGAGTGGAAGGAAATGGAGACGAGACACTCAGTATCGGCAAATGAATCTTGGTGGAGAGGGTTAAAGAACAGTGGGGACACAAGCTAGTTTTCCTGATAGGCTGTTCTTGGTCCGGAACCATACTAACAGGGCATAATAACGTCTACCCCTTTACCGACTGCTTACTAGTGTTAGATTGCTTTGCAGCCCCTCACATTATGCTACAGACCTTCCGTTCTTAGGATCCCACTTTATAGAAAAGGGAACAGTCTCAGAGAAGGTCATAGAATAATTAGTAGAGTTTGCAGTGCATCCTCAGACTGTGACTTAACCCCTGGACACAGGTACACTGACCCCCACTCTGCTCCTATGTGGGAGCAGACAGGCAGCTGAAAAGGAACGGGTAGGAGTAAGAGCCCACACAGGCTTTTGCAGAGAGGAACACGCCAACCGGTGTGCGGCACAGGGCCATCTGCTGGCCAATGGCGACCGCCCGCGGCCCCGGACAGCCAATGGCGTCCAGCCCCTCCCCCTGGGGGTATGGCCAGGCTGCCAGGACTGCTGCGGCTGCGCAGAGGGTGCGCTGGGCAAGCAGCCCCCTGGTCGGGCTTTCTGGTCGGGAGGGCTCGGCCCGCAGGCACCTTGGCAGGAGCGGGCGCCTGGAACGCGGCGGGAGGCAACGGCCCTCACTGCCTGGTTACGAGGGTCTGCAAAAGACAGACAGTGTCTGAGTGTGGGTCCATACTCCCCCCTCCCAGATTGGGGGTGGCTCTCTCTCCTCCCTGACTCCCTCCAGGGTCCCAGGAGAGAGGAGACCACAGCCACCTCCCTCCAGTGCTACCAGGACATGATCTCATTTTCCTCACGACAGCCCAGTGAGGTTGCCCATTTTATGAATGGGGTAGTAGTCCAAGCTCAGTGAGGTTGGTGATTTGCCCAAAGTTACATGTAGCTAGAAAGTGGCAGAGCCAGGACTTGAACCCAGTCTGGAGGTCAATGGTCTTAACCATGATGCATTACTGCCTGGGGCAAAGCCCTAGGGTCTAGTTTTTTGCCAGTATCTGAGTGCTTTTAGGTAAGTCTCTGCCCCTTTATGATTCCCAGAGGGTGGGATTCAGTGAGCTACAGGAGACTCTCCAGCTGGGTGGAATTCCAGGACTTCCAGGACCCTCAGCTTCAAATCTCAGGGAGAAAGGAGCCCAGTTCCAGATTCTGGGGGTGCCAAGAGGCCACCCATACTGAAGTAGAGGCCAAGGCCAACTTACCCTTCACCTTCTTGCTTTTGGGGAGGGCATCTTCGGGGGATGACCTTCTCTTAGTTATACGCTTGGGTGGCATCTTCCTGTCCTGAAAAACCCAGGCAAATACTCCATGTCAGAAATGGCAATCATTTTCCTGCTCTAATTAGGCAATATTCATCAAAAACCCTAAAAAAAAGTGAGAGGAAATGCCCAGCAATTCCACTTCTCAGAATTTATCTGAGAAGAACCAAATAATAAATACACCCAAAGATTAAGATCCATAAATATTCTCTACTGTATTCTTCATAACATTAAAAAAAACAACAAAAAATGGAGCAACCCATACACTCAGGAGTAGGGGACTGGCTAGCTAATATGTGGTATATTGATGATAAAACAGGACGAAGCCATTGAAAGTGATGCTTTCAGAGATTTATTTACTGAATCATTGCCAAGTAATATAAACAGATTGAAAAACAGCCCATCATCCTATTTGTGGAAAAGAAAAAGCATACACATATAAAAATGTGTGGAAGGAAATACATTCAATATTGATAATGGTAACCTCTGGAAAATGGGATTATGGACAACTTTTACTTCTTTCTTTGTACCTTACCTATATTATATAAGCTACAAGAAACATTACACGTATTTTTAAAATTTTATTATAAAAAATTAAAACACTGAAGAACATTAAGTGAAGTATCCCTCACAACTCCTCCTAACCCCGACATAACCACTAGTAACTTTGGTTATACATTACTGTCATAATCAGACCACACACACAAAGCTGTTCTCATTAAATAAAAGCAAACCAAACCATCTGTGCCCTTTGATCCAAAATGCCACCACTCCTGGGAGGAACCTGGCTTTCCTCTAAGCAGTCCAACAAGAGATAAACACTGTATACACACTCACACAAACAGCCAGTGTTACAAAAGGGGGAAAGGAAATCACCTATGGGTGACAAGAAGGGTTGTTGCACCTAGCACGATCCCAGGCAGCTGAAAGCCTCAGCCCTGAGGCCCCTCACTCCTTAAACTAACTGCTGCTGCCTTGCCTCCTCAAGGCCTCTGAGAACAGACTTTCTCCCCAGCTATCTCAATTCCAATCCAGCCCAAATTGTGTCGAAAGCCTTTTTCCTCCACATAAGCAGCTTTGGAAATAAATCTTTATTGAGCCCTGGTCTTTAAGGTTATGAAAGACAGTTCAGTTGTCTAAGCCTTAGGCTCCCAAACTCTAACGAGGGCAATTTGCAGCTACCCAGATACAAAAGTGGTAGAGCAAGTAGTGGTTTAGAGGAGCCAGAATATATACTCAGCTGCTTTCTAGCTGTTTGACCTTGGGCAAAGTTATTTAATCTCTTCATGATTCAGTTTCCTCCTCAGTAAAATGGGGATAATAATAGTACCCACACCCTGTTGTGACGTGTATGGCTAATTGAGTTAATACTGTAAAAGTAATACATATTAAGTGCTCAATAAATCAATGCTGGTGTTATAACATCTAGGGTCTGTCCCAGGTGATGCTCAGGCACAGCTCTCATCTAATCTAACCCACCTCTCCTCCATTCTACAGAAAAGGGATGGAGACTCTACCCAAGGCTACAAATGGAAAGAGAACTCCAGGTGCCCTTCTCAGGCTCCTCTGTGGGCCTAAACAGCACCCCATTCTTCTTCCCTCCCTCTCTTCCTTCCTTCCAGTGGGTCCTAGAGCCTCAGCCTCTCCAGCTCCCCATTCCATGGTATATGAACACAAGGTGAGTGGCCTGGAATTTCCAGGCCATTTCTGCTGACTATCCTGGGGGAAGAGAACAAAGCACCGAAGGTGGCGAAATAGCCAAATGCCTACAATCCGCCAAGGCCGTGTAGGTTGAGCCTCTGCAGGTTGTGACTGGCCCAGTTTTGACTCTGCTGAGGCATTTCTGTGTTTCACCCAACTTCTATTTTCCCAGGGTTGAACTCCTCCCTTCCAAGCAGCCTCTTTGAAACCCCTTTTCCCACACTAGAAATGCACATTCCTTAGGATAGAGGAAATTGGATTCATCTGCCAGAGCTGTGGTTTGTTCAGCCCTGCTTCTGTGACCATGGTTGACCTCTCTGGCAGCTTTTTTTTTTTTTTAATTAATTTATTTCATTTCTTTACTTTTGTCTGTGTTGGGTCTTCGTTGCTGCGCACGGGCTTTCTCTAGTTGCGGCGAGCGGGGCCTACTCTTTGTTGCGGTGCACGGGCTTCTCAGTGCAGTGGCTTCTCTTGTTGCAGAGCACGGGCTCTAGGCGCACAGGCTTCAGTAATTGTGGCCTATGGGCTTAGTTGCTCCGCGGCATGTGGGATCTTCCCAGACCAGGGTTCGAACCCATGTCCCCTGCATTGGCAGGCAGATTCTTAACCACTACGCCACCAGGGAAGTCCCTCTCTGGCAGCTTTAACCTCTCTGAGCTGTACCCTCAACTGTAAAAAGGGATGCAATGACCACTTCCAGGGCTGCTGTCAATGCTGAATGAAGCACTTCCCTGGTGGTGCAGTGGTTAAGAATCCGCCTGCCAATGCAGGGGCACGGGTTTAATCCCTGGTCCGGGAAGATCCCACATGCCGCGGAGCAAATAAGCCCGTGCGCCACAACTACTGAGCCTGTGCTCTAAAGCCTGCGAGCCACAGCTACTGAGCCCACGTGCAACAACTACTGAAGCCCGTGTGCTTAGAGCCCATGCTCCGCAACAAGAGAAGCCACCGCAATGAAAAGCCCGCGCACCGCAACAAAGACTAACCCCCCCTCAACGCAATCAGAGAAAGCCCGCGCCCAGCAATGAAGACCCAGCACAGCCAAAAAAAAAAAAAAAAGACTGAATGAAATGTTTGTAAAGGACTTTGGAGTGCCAAGCACACAGGAAGTATTCAATACATGGCAGCATGTACTCATTCATTCCATGAATGCCTATTACCACTGCCAGGTGTAGCAAGGAAAAAGGAAACTAACCCTCTCCCTGTTCTTGTGGAGCTTAATTCTAGTGGGAAAGACACACACACACACACACACACACACAGAGTATTATTACAGATGGTGCTGTGTGAAGGATAGGCAAGGCAGAACAATGTAAACATACTTAATGCCACTGAACTATATACAATTAAAAATGGTTAAAATGGTCAATTTTATGTTATGTGTATTTTACCACAGTAAAAAAAAAAAAAAGAGAGAGAAAAACTGGGACGGGGGAGGAGATATAGGCCAGATAGGTAACATTTGGGCTAAGACTTGAAATACTAGCAAGAGAAAGCTAGCAGGGGAAGACCCGGACAAAATCACGTGATGTGCTCAGGAACCTGGGGAGGCCAGCAGGGCTGTAGTTGGACAGTGGTGGATCACATGGCACAAGGGGAGCAGGCGCTGGATCATACAAGGCCTAGTAGGGAAAACAGAAGAGTTTTAAGAAAAATGTCTTCTTAACGATTGTTCTGGCTACTGTAGAGAAAATGCAATGGTTTGGAAGAGGAGGCGATTGCAGGCATCCAAATGAGAGAAGTCAGTGACTTGATTTGGTCTGAGGCAAGAGAGAAAAGTAGACAAAACAGATCAATTTAGGAGACAGGCTTGCTTTGCTGGCGGATTAGATGTGGGGAATGAGGGTGAGGGAGGAACCCAGAATGACTTTTTCATCCTAAAAAACCCAGCCTCCCTGATCCCCCATGAACTTGGCCAAACACAAGGACCCCCAGGCTTTGGCTTAAGTGACTAGGTAGATGGTCGACTTCCAGTTACCGAGAACACTGTGGGACAAACAGGAGAGGAGAGACTGAGAGGTCCACCTCACCAGGCGTTTTTGTTAAGTCTGAAGTGCGTGGGAGCGGACCAAGAAGGGATGTTAAGTAGGCAGAGCTGGATGGGTTAAGGAGTGTGGGACGTAACAGGTATCCACTGTTTCTTGTACCCCTGGCCAGGTTGCCAGCCAGTTCACTGTGTCCAGGGCCCTGTCCCGCCAAGGGCATATTTCCCGTCAGTTCATCAGAATGACCTGCAGCAGTTAGCTGTGCTGGGGAGGGAGACTGTGTAGTAGCATGGAAAAGTACTTACAACCAGAAGTGAAAAAAAAGGGAACAGAATATATCAGCACATTGGTGCTGATGTTGGGTTGACCTGTGGGCAAGGCCTGGAGTGGAAAAAAATAAAGGCTATATGAGGTATTTGGTGTCATGGGTCATTAACCAAAAAAAAAAGTGTTAGTGTGGGTTGGAACAGACCCAGGCAATATCTCCTTACACCTGTGTTTTGGGCTAATATTCTTGGGCATCTCACTGCAAGCTAACCACACTGATTCCACTTTACAGACGAGGAAACTGAGGCTCAAAAAGGTAAAGTGTCTTACCCAAGACTGGACGAGGAAATCAAGATCTGTACCAAGTACCAAGTCACTCAGACCCCAGAACTGGTGCCCCTACCTACTTCCTCCCCACACTCCCCAGTCCCTCAGCCTGTCTGAGAACTCTCCCTCATACTCTCTCCCCCAGAAAAGACAGCAGCTTGTCTCTCAACTCCCTACTGCCCATCCCCATCCCCATCCCACTCTACAAGCCATTCATGATCTTTTTAAACCTCAAACCTGAAACAAGCTGCTTCCTTGCTCAGACTCCTCAGTGGCTCCCTCTGCCCACATTTCTTAGCCTGGTACTAAAGACCTCCAGGGTCTGATACTAACACAACTTTTGGCCTCCTACCTTATCTGTCACATTGTCCCTTCTCTTCTCACACAATCTTAGACTGCCTACTATTCTCTCCATACCATGTGCATCTCTATACCACCCCATCCCTATCCTACTAGAAGAAGTTCTACTCAAAGTCACCTCCATTGGTAAACCACCTCTGATCCCTCTCTCAATCCTAAAGGAATCATTCTCGCAGAGAAATTAGGACAGACTTTTAGATCATGATTATTTAAATTTACATGTCTATCTACCATATCAATCTGCTCCTTAAAATGAGTCTCCCTGGGACACTGGCCATGCCTACTTTCTATGTGCCAACAACCTTTAACTTCTCACAACAAGCTGAAGAAGGCACTGTCACTCCTATTTCACAGTTGAGGGAACTGAGGCTCAGAGAAGTCAATTTACTTGCTTAAGTTCATACCATCAGAAAGGACAGCCAGGAACAGAATCCAGATATATCTGATAATTAAAAACAAAAACAAAACAAGAATGGCTGGCTAAAGGCAGGCTATGATCCAGGCAGGGGTCGAGGCAGCCTGGACAGGCCTCCCCAGGATCCCCTATGAGCTTGGCCAAAGGCAAGGAGCAGAGGGCAGCAGCCTGCTGAGGGGGACGGGATAGTGAGAGCAGAGAGGAGCTCGGAAGCAGCTAGGGCCTGGGAGGATGGGCCATGTGGGTGACAAATCTGCTGAAAGATGTATGGAAGGACGACGGGTACAACTCCATGCTGTGGTGGAGAGAGCACTGGCTTTCAAGTCCAACAGACCTGAGCTCCCTTTGAGCCTGACAGTCTTCATCTCTCAAACAGAGGACTCTCGGGACTGCAGGGTGCTGCTGTGAGCAATCCCCGAGGCAGGGTGGGAGATGAGAGGGCACCTTCTAAAAGGTGGAGCCCTGGACCCATGACCCACCTGCATATCCTCTACTGTACACATCAGTCCTTTGACAGACTCCCTCTCTCACTGCTCTGGGTGTGTTTTCTTAGCCAGACACTGAGTGCCTGGGCTGGGAATAAGTAGTAGTCTTTTGTCCCTACCCTGCACTCCCCAACAGACAAACACAGCTTCCATCTTCAAGGAGTTTACAGTCTGGGAGAAGAGTGAGTTACAATCCAATAAGTCAGATACAGAGACAACTTCCACCAATAGGCACCTAAGGCGTGCCAGCCTCTCCTAGAATGTTCACACCTGCCCTTGGAGGTGTGATCATCCTGGCTTTACAGATAAGAAAGTAGAGGCTCAGGGGAAGGTGCCCCAGGCCACACAGAGGTGGGATGACAGCCCAGGTCTCCCAACCACTCCCCACTATGACTAGAGCACCCCCCCTCCCCACTTCTCTCTGGGCCTCAGTTTCCTCATTTGGTGAATGAAGGCACTAGACAGTCTACCAGGGCCAGGGTGTTCCTGCTGTGACCTGCTGTGACCTGCTGTGACCTCATCTCTGCAAAGGGAGACAGAGCCCTCTCTGATCACAGCAGCTGTCCCCACCCACCCCAACGTCAGGAGGCAGACACTTGCCCACTAGACGCAAGGGCTAAAGAATCTCTTTGTGAGAAAAGTCCCCAGGAGGGATGGAAAAAGATATTCCATGCAAATGGAAATCAAAAGAAAGCTGGAGTAGCAATACTCATATCACATAAAATAGACTTTAAAATAAAGAATGTTACAAGAGACAAGGAAGGACACTACATAATGATCAAAGGATCAATCCAAGAAGAAGATATGACAATTATAAATATATATGCACCCAACATAGGAGCACCTCAATACATAAGGCAACTGCTAACAGCTATAAAAGAGGAAATCGACAGTAACACAATAATAGTTGGGGACTTTAACACTTCACACCCATGGACAGATCATCCAAACAGAAAATTAATAAGGAAACACAAGCTTTAAATGACACAATAGACAAGATAGATTTAATTGATATTTATAGGACATTCCATCCAAAAACAGATTACACTTTCTTCTCAAGTGCACACGGAACATTCTTCAGGATAGATCACATCTTGCATCACAAATCAAGCCTCGGTACATTTAAGAAAACTGAAATCATATCAAGCATCTTTTCTGACCACAACGCTATGAGATTAGAAATTAATTACAGGGAAAAAAACGTAAAAAACACAAACACATGGAGACTAAACAATACGTTACTAAATAACCAAAAGATCACTGAAGAAATCAAAGAGGAAATCAAAAAATACCTAGAGACAAATGACAATGAAAACACGATGAACCAAAACCAATGGGATGTAGCAAAAGCAGTTCTAAGAGGGAAGTTTATAGCAACACAAGCCTACCTCAAGAAACAAGAAAAATCTCAAATGAACAATCTAACCTTACAGCTAAAGGAACTAGAGAAAGAAGAACAAACAAAACCCAAAGTTAGTAGAAGGAAAGAAATCATAAAGATCAGAGCAGAAATAAATGAAATAGAAACAAAGAAAACAACAGCAAAATGAACAAAACTAAAGGCTGGTTCTTTGAGAAGATAAAACAAAATTGATAAACCTTTAGCCAGATTCATCAAGAAAAACAGGGAGAGGACTCAAATCAATAAAATTAGAAATGAAAAAGGAGAAGTTACATCAGACACCACAGAAATACAAAGCATCCTAAGAGACTACTACAAGCAACTCTATGCCAGTAAAATGGACAACCTGGAAGAAATGGACAAATTCTTAGAAAGGTAAAACCTTCCAAGACTGAACCAGAAAGAAATAGAAAATATGAACAGACCAATCACAAGCAATGAAATTGAAACTGTGATTAAAAATCTTCCAACAAACAAAAGCCCAGGACCAGATGGCTTCACAGGTGAATTCTATCAAACATTTAGAGAAGAGCTAACACCCATCCTTCTCAAACTCTTCCAAAAAATTGCAGAGGAAGGAACACTCCCAAACTCATTCTATGAGGCCACCATCACCCTGATACCAAAACCAGACAAAGATACTACAAAAAAAGAAAATTATAGACTAATATCACTGATGAGTATAGATGCAAAAATCCTCAACAAAATACTAGCAAACAGAATCCAACAACACATTAAAAGGATCATACACCACGATCAAGTGGGATTTATCCCAGGGATGCAAGGATTCTTCAATATACACAAATCAATGTGATACACCATATTAACAAGTTGAAGAAGAAAAACCATATAATCATCTCATTAGATGCAGAAAAAGCGTTTGACAAAATTCAACTCCCATTTATGATAAAAACTCTCCAGAAAGTGGGCATAGAGGGAACCTACCTCAACATAATAAAGGCCATATATGACAAACCCACAGCAAACATCATTCTCAATGGTGAAAAACTGAAAGCATTTCCTCTAAGATCAGGAACAAGACAAGGATGTCCACTCTCACCACTATTATTCAACATAGTTTTGGAAGTCCTAGCCACGGCAATCAGAGAAGAAAAAGAAATAAAAGGAATACAAATTGGAAAAGAAGAAGTCAAACTGTCACTGTTTGCAGGTGACATGATACTATACATAAAGAATCCTAAAGATGCCACCAGAAAACTACTAGAGCTAATCAATGAATTTGTAAAGTTGCAGGATACAAAATTAATGCACAGAAATCTCTCGCATTCCTATATACTAACAATGAAAGATCAGAAAGACAAATTAAGGAAACAATCCCATTCACCATTGCAACAAAAAGAATAAAATACCTAGGAATAAACCTACCTAAGGAGGTAAAAGACCTGTACTCAGAAAACTATAAGACACTGATGAAAGAAATCAAAGATGACACAAACAGATGGAGAGATATACCATGTTCTTGAATTGGAAGAATCAATATTGTGAAAATGACTATACTACCCAAAGCAATCTACAGATTCAATGCAATCCCTATCAAATTATCAGTGGCATTTTTTACAGAACTAGAACAAAAAATCTTAAAATTTGTATGGAGACACAAAAGACCCCAAATAACCCAAGCAGTCTTGAGCGAAAAAGACGGAGCTGGAGGAATCAGACTCCCTGACTTCAGACTATACTACAAAGCTACAGTAATCAAGACAATATGGTACTGGCACAAAAACAGAAATATAGATCAATGGAACAGGATAGAAATCCCAGAGATAAACCCACACACCTATGGTCAATTAATCTATGACAAAGGAGGCAAGGATATACAATGCAGAAAAGACAATCTCTTCAATAAGTGGTGCTGGGAAAACTGGACAGCTACATGTAAAAGAATGAAATTAGAACACTCCCTAACACCATACACAAAAATAAGCTCAAAATGGGTTAGAGACCTAAACGTAAGACTGGACATTATAAAACTCTTAGAGGAAAACAAAGGAAGAACACTCTTTGACATAAATCACAGCAAGATCTTTTTTGACCCACCTCCTAGAGTTATGGAAATAAAAACAAAAATAAACAAATGGGACCTAATGAAACTTAAAAGCTTTTGCAAAGCAAACTACAAACAAGACAAAAAGACAACCCTCAGAATGGGAGAAAATATTTGCAAACGAATTAACGGACAAAGGATTAATCTCCAAAATACATAAACAGCTCATGCAGCTCAATGTTAAAAAAACAAACACCCCAATCAAAAAATGGGCAGAAGACCTAAATAGACATTTCTCCAAAGAAGACATACAGATGGCCAAGAAGCACATGAAAAGCTGCTCAACATCACTAATTATTAGAGAACGGCAAATCAAAACTACAATGAGATATCACCTCACACCAGTTAAAATGAGCATCATAAGAAAATCTACAAACAACAAATGCTGGAGAGGGTGTGGAGAAAAGGGAACCCTCTTGCACTGTTGGTGGGAATGTAAATTGATACAGCCACTATGGAGAATGGAATGGAGGTTCCTTAAAAAACTAAACATGGAATTACCGTATGACCCAGCAATCCCACTACTGGGCATATACCCAGAGAAAACCATAATTCAAAAAGACACATGCACCCCAAGGTTTACTGCAGCACTATTTACAATAGCCAGGTTATGGAAGCAACCTAAATGCCCATCTACAGACGAATGGATAAAGAAGACGTGGTACATATACACAATGGAATATTACTCAGCCATAAAAAGGAACGAAATTGGGTCATTTGTAGACACGTGGATGGATCTAGAGACTGCCATAGAGAGTGAAGTAAGTCACAAAGAGAAAAACAAGTATCGGATATTAACGCATATATGTGGAACCTAGAAAAATGGTACAGATGAACCGGTTTGCAGGGCAGAAATAGAGACACAGATGTAGAGAACAAACGTATGGACACCAAGGGGGGAAAGTGGTGGGGGGAGTGGTGGTGGGGGGGATGAATTGGGAGATTGGGATTGACATGTATACACTAATATGTATAAAATAGAGAACTAATAAGAACCTGCTGTATAACAAAATAAATAAAATAAAATTCAAAAATTCAAAAAAAAAAAAAAAAGTCCCCAGGAGGGAAGGGAGGAGAGAGGCTCATCTGTCAACAAACATTTGCTGAGCTCCTGCCTCGTGTCAGGCACAGAGCTGGTAGACTTCACCCAGGAGCTCCTTACTGGGGGATCCCACTTACATAGGGAGCTGAGCCTCGGCTTAAGTGCGTTCATTTTTCCCAGGGGAAAGGGGCCACATCTTCCACCAGATGTTACAACCACAGCTTTATGGAAATAATAGGATATTAGTAATCCTCACCACAAGCCTCTTATCTTCACCTTACAGGTAAGGGAAACAAGGCCCATGGGGATTGGGTGGGTGGCCCAAGGGTACCCAACTAGGAAGTTGCAGAGCTGAACACTATTGCTGCTCTTGGGATGTCTTCGCAACAGGAGCATGGAGAACTCCTAGTTCATCTTTCCAGACTCCATTCTGATGCCCTTCTTGGGTGAAACCATCGCTGCCTTCTCCACCCCACCCAGTGTTCCTTGGTCTTGCACTCCAGACCTTTTGAGACCCAGCCCCTGCAAGAATATCTTGCTCTTCCCTTCCTTGTACCCTGTGCTCCAATCAAACACCGTGGTACCCCTGATCACAACACTCACCTACACCTTCGTGCTTTTGCATGTGCTGTGTTCCCTGCCTGATCACCCTAACCCCGCCCACCCTCAGTCTGTCTGGATAACTCCATTGTTCCTTCAAAACCCGGGCCAAGAGTCACCTCGGCTGGAAAGCCATACCTAACCCTCCTGCGCAGGCTTGGGTGAACCTCCGAGTTCCCCTCCACACTCCGTACACTCAGCTTCTGCTGGGGCACCCAAGTCACACTTGGTTGGAGCACCTCTGTTAATATCCGCCAGCAGCAGCGCCCCGGCTCCACGGGCACACTTCGGGGATCGCCCTGGACCGTAAGTGTGGCCCCACATGGGCCTCCCCAGGGAGACCGCGAGCTCCGTCAAGGCCACACGGGGCCCTTTCACCATGTTCCCCAGCCCTGCACGCGCGGCACGGAGTAGACAGCCAGTAAATAATGTGTTGACAGATGAGTTGGTGCGGAGTTCCCAGCACACCTCTCCAACCGGTCAACAGTCGTCGTGACGGTGCCTGTTGACGCTGAGATTTCGCTCCCTGCGTAGACCCTCAGCACCCTACCCTCCTAAAAGCAGACCCTCGCCGGGCAGGGTTCCGCCCCACTCTGCAAACCGCATTCTCCAAACCAGTGCTGGACTTAATCACTTTCCCGCTCCGGAAACGCGGCCCCGCCAGGGCTGCCGCCCCGGCTCGGGAGGCGCGCTGGTCGGAGCACCGCTGGCGGCGAGGTCACCGCGGCCGCGCGCACCCTGGCCGGCCGCGCTCGGGCCGTTTGAATCTCCCGCCCCCGCGGGCGGCGCGGGCCAGGCGTGCGAGGCGCAGCTGCAGAGGGGCCGCGCGGCCCTCGCTCGGGCGAGGCGGGGCCCGGCAGGCTCCGGGGGGCCCCGCGGGGCCGGAGACCCGCGCGCCCGCACCTCTCAGCCACTCGGCTTCACGTGGGGCTGGCGCCGCGCGACACGGGCACGCGCAGGCAACGGCCCCGACCCGCCGCAGACCGCCGGTGCCCAGACTGTGCCCGCCCCGCGCGCCGCCCTCCGCCCCGACCCTCCGCGCGTGACGGGCGCAACCTACCTCGCTGCAGGTCGGCCACAAGGAACTCCTCGGCTCCCCGGCCCGGCCGCGAACTGCCCCAGAGCATGCGCTCTGCAGGCCTCCGGCCCCGACCCCGGGCCAGAAAAGAAAACAAAGAGCCCGGCGGCCCCTGGCGGCCGCCCTGGGAAGTGCAAGTGGCGCGCTCTGGCTAAGGCGCTCCTAACCAGGCTCTCTCCGCCCTGGCAAGGGTACAGTGGGTGTGTATTTTGAAGACCCCAAATTGGGACAAGCGGACTGACAACCAGAAAGACTACTTGAAATCAAGGTTTGTTTGGGAGAATCTGGTGTGGAAGGGACTGTACGGACAAAAGAGATTCTGATCCTCCCTGCTCTCAAGAGGCTCTCCATCAGAGAAAGATGAGAAATCGGACTATCAGCAACTACCCAGGGCTGTGACCACCGTACGCACAAGGTTACCTGGCTCAGCCGGGGCTTAACAAAGGCTTTCCAGGTTAAGCCTAAGAGGGCAGGGCATCCTAGGAGAAGCATCCCGTGCACTGACAGGGAGCGATGGGAGCCTGTGGTGGTTGTGGGAAACTGCCAAGGTCTGACTGGGGCAGAGGGTGCCATGCAGAGGAACTGGAGAGGGTGAGACAGACCATGGATTCAGGGTCTTGTCTAAGGAGGCAGCCTCTTCCCTGGGGAAATGGGGAACTATGGAACGGATTTACGCACGTGAGTGACAGGAGCAGATTTTTGTTTTAGAACAAAATGGAGAATGCAGAGAATGGACTTGGGGGAAGGGGAAACCAAGAGTGGGGAAGGGAGGCCAGATAAGAAAGATGAGGGTGTGAACTGAGGTTGGGAGCTAGTGATGGAAAACAGGCGCCAAGCCGACTACCCTGTCTCGTTAACACACTCCTTCTTCAGGACGGGATACAAACAGTTCTTCTTCAGGATTTCAAGTTCCCTATGGTGACCTTTCAGGCCTTTTGTGTCTGGGGGTTTCCCAGGTCAAAGGAGTGGCCTCTGCAGAAGGATATTTTCTCCATTTCATGTTGATTCTGACTCTGAAGGTCATTCTATCATACCTGAACTCTAGATAGACACTTTTGATGAGTGTTTACCAACCGAGTTTCTTCTACACAGAGCCCACCCCAAGGCACTCCCCATCTTTAAGGTTTCTCACCTCCTCAAGTTTACTTCTGCTTCCATCACAGACTCCTCTTTTGGATGTTACACTGTGAAATTCCTCCAAGTTTTAACCCTGGGATCTCTGATCTGTCTCTGCTGTCTTCCTCCAAGATCTTACTCATTCACATGGCTTGATGTAATTATAAAACTATCATCACGTATTTTGTAAAACCTCTTACTTCAACTACAGAAACACATCCATCCATTACTTCATTTGTTCCTCACAAAACCCTCGACAGTTGGAAAATGAAAAAAATGAGGTTCAAAGAGGTTAAGCAAGTTTTCTCTGGGGTCATCATACAAGTGGTAGAAGGAGATCAGAAATCTTGTTTAGGGCCGAGCCATCACCTTTTAACTGAGAGGGCAGCCCACCTGGTCTGGTTCTGACCTCCACCCTAAGTTTTAGTCCTACGGCTCTACCCAGAAGACTCAATACCCCAAATAAAACTCATTTTCCTTGGATCTAGACCCCCCACCCCCACCCCCACCCTTCATCCTTCAAGCCAACGTTAAGGTTCTCTGAGAAGTACAGATTCAAACTTTAACATCTTTTCTGATTCTTCCCTCTCCTCTCCATCTTTTATTTCTGCCCCTCTGGTCTAAAGCACCACCCACCTGGCCTCTGCTCCCACCCCTCATCCTTTCCCCTTCATTTCATTCCACCAAGATCCCCAGGTTAATCTCCCTAAATCATGGCTGTGAGACTTCGCCCTGCTTAAAAATCTTTAAAGACTCAGATATTTCTTCAGTGCTGTGCTAGGAGCACCAGGTGGCAAATGCCCCAAGCTGTTGGTTTCCTATTTCCCCCTTGGCATCTGCACTGTACTCTGAACATGCCCATGCTCATTCCTGCTTTCTTACCTTTCTCACCTCTCTTACCAGGTGCCTTCTTTCCTGCCTAGCTGAATTCTTGATATGTATATTTTAAGGCTCAATTCAGTTGCCATCTCCATGAAGCCTTCCTTAGCCCCACTTATCTCTTCCTTCTTTGAATGCAAATATTAATTTTTTTCATATTCTATTATTGTTGTATTTTATTTATTGAACACAAACCATAGTAAGGAGAACAGCAATTGAATCCAACCGAGAAATGACACAGATGATAGAACTAGAAGTGAACGATATTAAAAGTTATTATTACTGTAGGGCAGGGCTTCCCTGGTGGCACAGTGGTTAAGAATCCACCTGCCAATGCAGGGAACGTGGGTTCGATCCCTGGTCCGGGAAGATCCCACATGCCGCAGAGCAACTAAGCCCGTGCGCCATGACTACTGAGCCCACATGCCACAACTACTGAGGCCCAGGAGCCTAGAGCCTATGCTCTGCAACAAGAGAAGCCACCGCAATGAGAATCCCGCGCACCGCAACGAAGAGTAGCCCCCGCTCGCCGCAACTAGAGAAAGCCTGTGTGCAGCAACGAAGACCCAACGCAGCCAAAAATAAAGAACTAAAAACATTTAAAAAAAAAAGACTTACATTAAAAAAATAAATAACTGTAAGGCATACGTCCAAAAGTTAAGTGGAGACATGGAAGATATAAAAAGACCTAAAGTGAGCTTCTCGACAATATCTAAGATTACAAATACACTGGATGGCATTAACAATAGATTAGGTATTGGAAAAGCAACGACTAGTGAACTTGATGCACAGCAAAAGAAACTATCCAAAATGAAACATAGAAAAAAAATTTTTAAGTGAAAATAGTATTAGTGAACTATGGAATAACTTTATGAAGTAGCCTACTCTACAGGTAATTGGAGACCCTGAAAATAAGGAGGAACTGGGGGCAGAAAATACATGAAGAAATAATGGCTAAAAAATGTTCAAACTATAAACCTATAAACTATAAACCTACAGATCTGTGATTAAAAATAAATGTGGTCTTGGGACTTCCCTGGTGGTCCAGTGGCTAAGACTCCGCACTTCCAATGTAGGGGGCCGGGTTCGATCCCTGGATAGGGAAATAGACCCCACGTGCATGCCGCAACTAAGAGTTTGCACGCTGCAGCTAAAGATCCCGCATGCCACAGCTAAGACCCGATGCAGCCAAATATATAAATGCAAAAAAAAAAAGCTTTAAAACAAAAAATGTGGTCTGAACGCTCCAAATAAAAAGCAGAGATTGTCATAATAAATAGAAAAAGCAAGACCTAACCACACACTGCCTACAAGATATACACGTTAAACATAAATACAGTTGACCTTTGAACAACACAGGTTTGAACTGTGCAGGTCCACTTAGATTTTTTTCAACAAATACGTACTACGTACTACAGTCCTACACGATCTAAGGTTGGTTAAATCCGTGGTTGCAGAATCACAGATATGGAGGGCCAACTGTGAAGTTATATGGGGATTTTCAGTAGCACTCCCGTGTTGTTCAAGATTAAAAGTAAAAAGATAGAAAAAATAGATGAAAAGTAAAAAGACAGAAAAAGACATACTCTGGTAACACTAGTCAAAAAAAAGCTGGAGCAGCTATATTAATAGCAAAGTAGATTTCAGAGCAAAGAGTATTATTGAAATAAAGAAGGTAATTTCACAATGGTAAAGGAGTCAATCAAAATGCACAATCCTCAGTATATGCAACTAATAACAGAGCTTCAAAATACGTGAAGTAAAAACTGATCGAACTTCTAGAAGAAATAGACAAATCGACAACTATAGCTGCAGATTTCAATAACCCACTCTCAATATTATTGATAGGACAGGTAGGAAGAAAAC
The DNA here is from genome assembly GCF_028021215.1 of Eschrichtius robustus. NCBI lineage: Eukaryota > Metazoa > Chordata > Mammalia > Artiodactyla > Eschrichtiidae > Eschrichtius > Eschrichtius robustus. Next base: position 22,616,222 of record NC_090826.1, on the reverse strand, counting down.
CAGCAAGGATAGAATAGACTTGAACAACACTTTCAATCAATTTGAACTGATGGACATTTAAGGAACACTTCACCTTTCTTCACACTCCACCTTGATTTTTTCAGACAACAGTAACATACGCACGCCTTTTAAGTGCACGTGAAACAATTCCCAAGATAGGCTATACTAGGTTATAGAAAAAGTCTTGTTAAATTTAAGATGATTCAATCATATAAAGTAAACATACACTTAGGCCACAATGGAATGAAAGTAGAAACAAATAACAGAAAGCTCTTTGGAAAACTCCCAAATATTTAAAAACACACTTTTGGGAATTCCCTGGCGGTCCACTGGTTAGGACTCAGCACTTTCACTGCTGTGGCCCGGGTTCAATACCAGGTCGGGGAACTAAGATCCTGCAAGCACTTGGCGTGGCCTAAATAAAAAAAAAAAACAAAACAAAACACACTTTTACATAGCCCACAGGTCAAAGAAGAAATCAAAAGGGAATTTCAAAGTATTCTGAACTGAATTAAAATGAAAACATAACACAGAACTTCTGGAATATCTTTGTTTGTTTTGTTTTTTACTTGTGGAATATTGTTAGAGGAGTATTTGGGAGTATTTGGGAGAACTAATAACACTAAATGCCTATACTAGAAATGAAGAAAAGGTCTCAAATTAATCAGCTTCTGCCTTAGGGAACTAGGAAAAGAAGAGCAAACTAAACCCAAAATAAACAAAAGAAAGAACATAATAAAGATCAAAACAGAAATCAATGAAATAGAACACAGAAGAACAATAAAGTCATCAACCAGCGTTTGCTATGTGCCAGGCCCAGTACTAGGTCCTGAGCATACATATATGGTCCCATTCTTTGAGGATAACTCAACTAGCAGGTTAGATGCACATCAACTAAAAAATAAGCACATCAGAATGCTAATAACATTATCATGATGGAATGCTCAAGGTGCCCACCCTACCTTTGAGAGAGGCCATTCTGGGTGCTTAGGGAAGGGGAGGTGTGAAGGGTGGTTGAGTTCAGGCTCTAAAGATGCAGACCTTCATCTAAAGATGTGTGACCTTGGGCAAATAATCTAACCTTGATTGTCTTCCTTTTCTATAACATGGATATAAAAAACATCCCTGCCCTGCATAGGGCTGTTGTAAGGATTAAAGAATGCCTAGCACATAGTAAATCCTCATCAAATGTCAGATACCATCATAAAGACACAGGTTCTGGGACTTCCCTGCCTGTCCAGTGGTTAAGACTCCACTGCAGGGGGCCCAGATTTGATTCCTGGTTGGTTGGGGAACTAAGATCCCATCCATCAGAGGGAAAGACATGCATAAAGACAGAAAGTGGTGAAAGACAGAAGTAACAGCCAGGAAGGGCTCCCGCTCCCCAGGAAACTGCACTCATGTCTATCTTAGTATCATCCAGAGTCAAGCAGACATAGGCACATAGTAGGTTTATAATTTGTTACAACTGAAACTGAGTTTTTATGGTGTAGTGGGTACTAATTAGCTGAATACAAAGTGTAAATAGCTAATTTTCTCAAGGCAAGATATGATGTGGGTTGAGCACAGGTTCTGCAGTCAATTGCCTTGCTCAGATGCATGCTCTGCAACTTACTGGCTATATAACTCGTGCAAGTTCCTCAACTCCAAATTCAGTCTCCTCTGCAAAATGGGCACAAAGGGTACCTACTTTACAGGGGCGCATAGAATATTAGACGAAATAATGTACGTATCTTACCACACTGCCTTGTTCAAAGGTAATAGTATATCATGATACGGTTTTGGAGTTAGGTTCAAATCCTGGTTCTATTACTAGTTAGGTGATCTTGGGCAATACTAATCCCTGCATCTCCCCTTTTCTCTCCTGAATAGGTAGGGTTTCGAGTGAGATAAGCCTGGTTTAGTACATCATTTATCTGTGGTGGCAGACTTTATTAAACAAAACTTTAATGGATACTATATCCCTAGTTGTTTGCTTTTAAGTCAGAGAATTTTCTCACAAGCTCATTGTACTTATGAGACTGTAAGCTTTTTTACAAATATTAACTCAAAATTCTCACTACAACTCCAAGAGGTACTTTTATTGTCCCCATTCTATGCATAAGGAAACTGAGGCAGAGAAGTTAAGTAGCTTGCGCAAGGTCACAGGGACTACAAGTGGTATCAGGATTCAAATCCAGGCAGTCTCAGTTTAGCAACCACTGCTACGACTACTAAGGCCTACATGGAGAAAAAAGCGAGAATAACCTGTTTGTAAAAAGTCTACAGGTAGGTATGTTGCAACCTGAATTTCAGCAAAGGGTGTGACCTAGAATACTTGCTGACACCTTTGCTTCAGCTACACTTGGACACCAGGAGAAATGGATATATTCCCCACCTAGCACCCAGCCCTACCCTGAGAATTTACACTGAAAACATTGTTCAGACTTTACTGTGCACCTACCATCCAAAGAATGTGTATGTGGGAATGATGCCAAGACGTGAGCTGGACACAGGGCTAACCCTGGGGATACAGGACCAGTCCACTTCCTAGTTGTAGATTTGGGCAATTTTTTAGCCTTTCTCCTCCTGGGTTTTCCTATCAAAGCAGACAGATTAATACCTACTTCAGGGTTGTGATTAACACATGCCAAGTGCTTACAAGAGCCTGGCCCAGGTAAGCACTGTAAGTGTTGCTACTTGTTTAGGTAAAGCAACCCAGGTTCTCCAAAAATCATGGCCACAAACTAGCTCCTATTCTAGTTTACCCTCTTGGCCCTGAACGCTGTAAAACTGTACATCTGGACATTGTGTTTGTGCCACAACCCACCAAACCCCCAAATCCCCCCCTTAAACCTGACCCCAATGTTCTAAATGGATTATTCTACCACCCCATCTTGTAAAATTCACTTAATAGCCCCACCCAAGATACAGACTCTACCTTCTAGATGGTTCCCCGCTAGTCACCATCCTTCAGTCTTATGACTTCCCTATAATGCTGGCAGCCTGTACACAGGCTTGACAAAGTCCTATTGTGACTCAAGCATAGCCCTTTGACCCAGAAGCAGAGGATTAACTACCCCAACAGCTGCTTTTAACTTAACATTTGCACCAAATCTTGTACAATGGTTAGGTCTCATCAGCATCAAGACCTCTCATTCAACACCCATGTCCAGTGGCCTAATGTGTAAGTCTGTAAGACCATACCTTAAGTTACCTATTTACAACTGGTTAGGAAACATGCATCTTCCCAAGTAGTAGTACACAAATGCCAATATTAAACACAAGAGCTCAGGGCCTTTAATTAGTGCAGAATCAATCAGGTATTAACTGCTTGAACAAGCAGCTTCATTTATAGAATACTCATTTAGCAGTCATATTTGCATAGAAAGAACCACATAGGGAATTCCCTGGTGTTTTCACTGCAGGGGGACCAGGTTTGATCCCTGGTTGGGGGACTTAAGATCCTGCAAGCCACATGGTGTGGCCAAAGAAAAGAACCACACAATTATGTATATAGTCACCTTTATTATAATGCACGAGTACATTAGAAACTGACATGGATCTCTTTATTAAGACATGTAGATTCCCATGGGCATCTGCTTTCCACTTTTAAGAAAATCCAGTTTACTTGAGGATGGCCAAGATCTTAGTATCAGTACATCAAGTTTCCACCTCATAGGAAACCTGAAAGGGTCTCTTGGGACTCCCAGGTCACTGTACTGTCCACAGACCTGCCACACTCAAGTGTCTTCTGGAATTCCTTCTAAATTTCAAAAGGCACCTGGGCAACAGAACACTGTTACTGATGGTTTTTAAGGTGCAGTTCCAGGGTTAAACATTGTGCCAAAACTTAACATTTTCAAATTGCCCAGGCTTATCTTCCAAAAATAGTGTATTACTCACTTTACTAATCTCCCTGCCAAACAAAGCATTGTTAACTGCTCAAGTCAGGCAAGGCTCCTCTTCTCTCCTGAATGAAAAGGACAAAAAAGAATTAGATTCATACATAACAATCTTATTTCACTTTTCAATTCTGGTTTACTAGATGTCTCACTGCATGGTTTGTCTCCTCAGTCATTGTCCACAGGACTGAGAAGCTGTAGGAATATGCAGGCGCGGACGAGGCCCAGCTTCATCTCCAACGTTGTGGAAAGGGACTGTACATCATGGGGCAGAGCCCTATGCTCCCCTACGCCACCAGGACAGAGCCCGGGGAGAGTGACCGCCCGGGGTATCCACGTTGCAATGTCTGAACAGCTACTGTAAGTTCCCATATGAACAAGTTCCGTTCTGAGAGCGGACAAAGTACAACAAAGTTAGCCTAGGTACCCAACTAACACACTCGACTATATGGTACTGTACTGTAGTAGGTTTATAATATTTTTCACACAAATACATAAACAAACACAAAAAAATATAAGAAACATTTTAAATTTTACAGTACCTTGAAAAGTACAACAGCTAGCATACAGGGGCTGGCCTCAAGTGAATAGGCCATGAGTTACTGACTGGAGGTGGGAGATGGTAGAGCTGAAGGATCATCAGCAATAGGAGATGGAGGGCAAGCTGCAATTTCACCCGTGCCTGACGTTGATGGCACAGGTTCTGGTCCCTTGCTGGATTCAATTCTATCTACCCTCTTGAAAAAACGATCCAGTGCTATCTGGGTACTAGCTTTTTTTCTCGTCAGATGACACAGTAGCACTGGATTGCATTCTGAATGGTTGCTTCAACTTTCGTGTACCGTTCTACGTTCCGGTCCTCTGCCTCAAAAACTAACAATACCTCCTCACATAAAGAAAACCCCCTTACCACTTCCTGCATCATGAAACTCTTTCGTTCTTCAGCAGTGCCACTTACGTCACTGCTTTTATGCTTGTTTCCAGACATCCTGGGCTTAAAATACAGATACTGTCCTACTGTACTGCATACAGTACTGTAAAGTATGCTAAAGCACAACCACTTGTAGAGGATGCACGCATGTGACAATGTACACCAGACACCTGAATTAACTTACGTGATTGGACATGTGCACACACATTCGCATCTTAAGGTTTGTATGTAGAGGACTTAACTGTACCCGTTTTCAAGACATTTCATTTCCCCGCATCCCATACTACATGACTTGAGGAAAGTTAAAGTCCACCAGGATTAACAACTGTTTCTAATAACTTCCAAAAGTTATGCTTTTATCTATCATAGTTACTGTCATTGTAGACATATGCTCCGCATATGCTGGCGCAACTTAACCCCCCATATCACAGAAAGGAACTGTACAAGAGACCAAACCCTTAGTTCCCCTGGAAAGATCGAGAGGGTACACACATTACATGGCTCACATGACAGCTTTGCTGTCTTTGGTTAAGTCATTCAAAATTGTTCCATTTGCAAAACAGAAATCTCTCCTCTATCGTTGAGTATTAAAGATGTGAAGATAAATTTTAAAAAGCCATCTTCCTGGAACATGAGCATACACCTAAGAAACTGTCAACATGCCTACAAAAAAAAAGTAGCAAAATATCTAGATGCATGGAATGGCAGCATAAAAGGGAACTGAGTTCAGAAGGATAAAATATCTTATGCAAAATGTTGGCAGGCAAACAATAACAGGCCAAAAGGAATTCGTAGATTTACTTACCCCGAATCAAATTATTTGAAATCCCAAACGAACGCTGCAAAACAAGGCAGGTAAGAGCTTTAATCCAGTACTACACCCAAACTGCTTAAAACAAATTTTTCATTCACTTCGGATCAACCTAGATTCAGACAGGCTGCTCTAGAGAGTTGTTTCCTGCATGGTTTGTCTCCTCAGTCATTGTCCACAGGACTCTGAGAAGCTGTAGGAATATGCAGGCGCGGACTCGAGGCCCGGCTTCATCTCCAACGTTGTGGAAAGGGACTGTACATCATGGGGCAGAGCCCTATGCTCCCCTACGCCACCAGGACAGAGCCCGGGGAGAGTGACCGCCCGGGGTATCCACGTTGGTCACTACACTTTAGAAATTAACTTCACCAAGTTGATAACTACTTCGCAGGGCTATCTATAAGGGAGTAGATCCCAATCACCCCAGAGCGTCAACAAGAGTTGCGCTCAAGACTAACCAGCAGACACATCAATAATCTGAATTTTCAACCAGGTACTCCAAAGACATCTAGGAATCCCAACAGGCTTTTAGCTTGCTGCCAAAGAAACAGCAAATAACAAACAGCCGTTATAACCCCAATAAAGGCTCCTACTTTTAACCCGGTCGTCTGAAATAAAACAACTGCCCCAAAAGAAAAAATAAATGGCAGCAGAAATAAGAATAATCCGAATCGGGAACAAAATGGCCTACATTCAACCCCACTGAAGACGCTAACGCGCCTCCCAAGAAGCAGCATAATGGCGCAACAGGCAATAATGAGGGCGGGCGCTGCGCACTTAGCTTGTGGGCACGGAGGGTCGCGCCCTGCAGGCCTGGGAATTCCCGCGCTAGCGACCCTTGCTTACGGCCAAGATCCGCGGCCAGCGAGGCCTCCCCCGCCCACACCCGACCCGGCCCCATTTTTGCGAGTTAAGCGTAGTTAGCATGGACACCGAAGATTCGGAATCATCCTAAATAGTATGACCCCCCACAGAAAAGGCTGTGGCGAGCCCAGTACCAAACAAAGCGCTGACGAAGCAGGCATCTAATCACACTCACCTAGTACCCAAAGCGCACGACAATAAGCTTCCCCGAAAAGACTGAACAGTTTCAAGGCATCGGTATTTATACCTTCTGAAGCCCTCGGAAGTCAAGAAACGTCTATTGCGCCTGCGCCGCGTCATGCGCAGTTAGGGAGTTAGAAATTCGCTAAGGGTGCTGGGACTCCACTGCAGGTTAAGCCCCACCCCTACCTGGCGTAGAGGCATCTCGCGATACTAGAGACTTAGCGCGGGACCTTGAAAGTGCAAGTTACAGAAAGGGAGGCTTTGAAGTATTTAGGCTGATGGGTACGTGCTGGATCGGGTATTTACGACTCTACGATCAGTTCACCAATCTGGAGGATAAGCCGTTAAATAAAGTCGTCAAAAAAACCTTTGGATTGGGCTTCCCTGGTGGCGCAGTGGTTAAGAATCCGTCTGCCAACGCAGGGGGACACGGGTTCGAGCCCCGGTCCGGGAAGATCCCACATGCCGCGGAGCGACTAAGCCCGTGCGCCACAACTACTGAAGCCCCCGCGCCTAGAGCCCGTGCTCCGCAACAAGAAGCCACCGAAATGAGAAGCCCGCGCACCACAATGAAGAGCAGCCCCCGCTCGCCGCAACTAGAGAAAGCCCATGCGCAGCAACAAAGACCGAACACAGCCAACAATAAATAAATAAAATAAAATAATTTATTAAAAAAAAAAACAAAACACCTTTGGATTGGTAAGTGTTCTGAATAGAAAAGGCATTTAAGCCTTGTCTGAAAAAAAAAAAAAACCAGAAAAAGGCATCTAGAGAAATGCAGAGTCTCAAAAAGGATTGAATCTACCCTGTTACGTGTGAAATAAACATTTGATAAATGGCGTTGGTAAATAAGTCAGAAGTACTAAACTGTACACTTAAAAATGGTTAAACTGGTAAATTTTATGTTACGTGTATTTTAACACATATAGACACCTATTATAAAGAAGGCAAGCAAAGAATCCTGAAGATAAATGTTACATGTGAAATGTTGCAAATGTGATAGAATTTTGAATAAATGTTAGATAATTGACGTAGAGCCATCACAGCTCTGCTATAACGAGTAGAAACATTTATGGTGTTCCTCCTATAAGATTTTGTTCTGGGTGCTTTAAATACATTATTTACCATCACAGCAATTCTAAGACATTGGTATTATTACCCAGTTTAAAAAAAAATTTTTTTTTAATACCATGCATTTTCTTTCTTTCATTTATTTTTGGCTGTGTTGGGTCTTCCTTGCTGCGCGCAGGCTTTCTCTAGTTGTGGCGAGTGGGGGGGCTACTCTTCATTGCGGTGCACGGGCTTCTCACTGTGGTGGCTTCTCTTGTTGTGGAGCACGGGCTCTAGGTTCACGGGCTTCAGTAGTTGTGGCTCATGGGCTCTAGAGCGCAGGCTTAGTTGCTCTGTGGCATGTGGGATCTTCCTGGACCAGGACTTGAACCCGTGTCCCCTGACTTGGCAGGCGGATTCTTAACCACTGCGCCACCAGGGAAGCCCTATTACCCAGAGCAGTGGTTCTCTAAGTGTAGTTGGCCAACTCTGGGGTCCCTGAAACTCTTTTGGGGGTTCATGAGGTCAAAACTATTTCATAATAATACTTAGACTTTTTCTGCCTCCTTCACTATGTTGACTCCACACTGATGTAAAATGAAATTGTGGGTTAAACTGCTGGTGTCTTAGTTTGTTTCAAAGCCCTGTCACCAAACTGTACTGGTGGTCACTGTATTCTTCATCAACACAAATTTACAATTAAAAAAAAAGTCAGTTTCATCGAAGGACGTCCTTGATGAAGAAGTAAAAATCATTAATTTTACTAATTCTTGCCCTTTGAGTATCTGTCTTTTATTATTTATTTATTTATTTGGCTGCGTTGGGTCTTCGTTGCTATGCACGGGCTTTCTCTAGTTGTGGCGAGCAGGGGCTACTCTTCATTGTGGTGTGCGGGCTTCTCATTGCGGTGGCTTCTCTTGTTGCGAAGCACAGGCTCTAGGCGTGTGGGCTCAGTAGCTGTGGCTCACGGGCTCTAGAGCGCAGGCTCAGTAGTTGTGGCACACGGGCTTAGTTGCTCCGAGGCATGTGGGATCTTCCCGGACCAGGGCTCGAACCCGCGTCCCCTGCATTGGTAGCCGGATTCTTAACCACTGCGCCACCAGGGAAGTCCTGAGTATCTGTTTTTTTAATATTCTATGTGACAAAGTGAGAAGTACACATAGAGCATTTATGCTGCATGTGAAAAGCTGATCTGCAGGAAAAGCACTTATGCCATTGTTGGAGTTGTGAGCTGAAAAAGCCACGTTTTTTCATGGAATACTATTTCATTTGAAAGAATGGCTGACATCTTTACCAACTATATATCTTGTGTGGGACTGGATTTTCTTCATTTACTTAAACCAAAACACCATATAGTAACAGGTTGAATGCAAGAGCAGATATGAGAACTGAGTTGCCTTCAATTAAACCAGACAGTAAAGAGATTTGCAAAAAATGTAAAACAATGCCATTCTTCTCTATTTTTGGAAAATAGTTATTTTTCATACAAATATATTGTTAATTAACCTGTAATGGATTATTATTTTGAAATCTATCATAAATATTTTAAAATTTTCTCAGTTTTAATCTTAATACAATAAGTATCAATAGATATTACCAACAGATAGAAAGTTTTTTGGGGTTCTGAGTAATTTTTTAAATTATGAAGGGGTCACAAAACAAAAATGTTTGAGAACCAGTAGGTTAGAGGAAGAGAGACAAATAATTCTGCTACTTTTCTGGTGATATTACAAGTATTCAGTTGCCTTTCATTCACTCATTCAACACTTACTTAGTGAATATGACTTAATTTGCTAGGCATTGTGCTAGTCACTGGGGATTGAGATGAACCACTTTTTCTGTCCTTGAGCACTCACAGTGGGGGAAATAGACATGACAGCAAATTATACTTCTACTTGATAAGTGCTGTGTGGCATGAATAATGTATTCTGAGGACAGAGCAACTGCACAGTTGGCTAAAGGCTGAGAGGGTTTTCCTGGGGAGTTAAAATTTGAGCTAAAACTTGAAGGAATAGTAAAAGGGTGGAGTGTGGACGATGACAGCATTCTAAGTGAGGAACTAGCAGGCCTGTGGTCTCCCGGGAAGGGTGAGAGGTCAGCTTGATTAGGAACATCAAAGGGAGAACTGCCTGGGCTTTTCATGAGCCTGAGAAATAGGCAAGAGCTGAATACAAAGTATCTTGTGGTCCAGACAAAGTTTAAATTTTATCCTGCAGGTAACTAGGGGTCAGTAGTTTTGAAGTAAAGGATTGCTCTATCTTTGCATTTTATCTTTTTTTGGCTGTGCCGCACGGCATGTGGGATCTTAGTTCCCAGACCAGGTATTGAACCTGTGCCCCTGCAGTGGAAGCGCGGAGTCTTAACCACTGGACCACCAGGGAAGTCCCTATCTCTGCATTTTAGAAAGGTAACTCTAGTGGCAATGTCGGAGGATAGATTGGAGAGACTGGAGGTTATAAAGTCCCATTAAATTATGTTGGCTTTGAACTTGAATGGTAAACAAGGCAAGAGGAGATAAAGGAATTGAGAGACACTTTTTTTTTTTTTTAATTCATTTATTTATTTATTTTTGGCTGTGTTGGGTCTTCGTTGCTGCACGCGGGCTTTCTCTAGTTGTGGCGAGCAGGGGCTACTCTTCGTTGCGGTGCACGGGCTTCTCACTGTGGTGGCTTCTCTTTGTTGCAGAGCACGGGCTCTAGGCCCACGGGCTTCAGTAGTTGTGGCTCGCGGGCTCTAGAGCTCAGGCTCAGTAGTTGTGGCGCACGGGCTCAGTTGCTCCGTGGCATGTGGGATCTTCCCAGGCCAGGGCTCGAACCTGTGTCCCCTGCACTGGCAGGCAGATTCTAAACCACTGCGCCACCAGGGAAGTCCCCGAGAGACACTTCTGAGGTAGAGAATATACAGACTTTATTGTCCCACTGGACCTGCGAGGTAAGAGAGAAACTTGCAGATAATACCAAAGTTTCATTTTGGGATGCTGAACATATTGTGGTCTCTAACTCTGATAACTGAGAAAGTAGGTGGTAGGGGTAGCGAGTAAGGTCCACGTAGGAGGTGAATATAAGTTTTTTTGTTGTTGTTAACCTCATTGTTTATTGAATTGTGAACTGCTGCAAACGCTGCTGAAGTCTCACTCATTCCGACCCCTCTCTCAGCACCCCCTTGAAAAGGAAACCTGGAGGTGCATACCTTGGGAACATGTGAGTGTATATATGTCTACAGGGTAATTGGATATAGGGTTGGACTCCAAGCAAGAAATCCGAGTTGTAAATAAAGATGTAGAGGTTGTCAGAATAAGAGTGGTGACTGAAGTCATGTTGGAAGAGCAGGGAGAGTGATGAGAGGACATGAAAACCCAACATTTAAACGGTGGTCAGGAAAGAAGCCGGGGGACAGAGGAAGCATGATCAGAGGAGAACCAGGAGACTGAGTGGTGTCTGAGAAGCCAAAGAAGAAGTTTTGAGGATTAGAACATGGCCCAGAGCATCACATGCTGCAGAGTAGTCGGATACGTTTTGAGCTGAAAACAGGCCTTGGATGTGGCAGTTAACCAAGAAGACACTGGTAACCTCAGGGAAAGCCATTTTATTTTGTATTTAGTTTATATTTTAATGAGTTGAGTGAACATGGCTTTAGAAATGGAAAACAGCATGTATGGACCAGAGGTCCTACACGAATGTCAAGAAAACTGTTCAGTTTACATCTGCATTGCTTCTTTTTCCTGTCACTCATTTAGTTCAACTGCTTGGACTGTACAGGAATTTAAGTTGTTTAATGTTAGAATAGATTATGTGAAGGGAGTATGGGAAAAGTAGGTGATAGAGACAGGGGAAGATTGTTTTTCTTGGTGGGGCAGGAAGGAGATAAACGCTGATCGAATGAATGAATTAATGGTGTGTGTGTGTGTCTCCTCAGTACCAGATGCAGAGAAGTTGAGGGTGTTTGTTCCTGTCATATGACCTCTATGCTTTATGAAGGAGGCAAAAATTCTTGGGGGAAGAAATTAATGGTACCCACAGAGGAGAAAGATGGAGCAAGCGGTCCAGGTGCTGGTGTTTCCTTCTCTTCCCTTCACGCCTCTTACAGATGGAATTGAAACAGTGGTTTAGGCTGTGTTTTGGTTTCAGCACCTGGCTTTTCTTTATTGCACATTCTCAACTTCTGTAAGTAGACTTCCTATCCCATCCCCTCCCATTCAATATCCACTGGACTTGCCCTTTCTGATGGTGGTTTTCCAAACCCCTTCTCTGCAATTGTAGTCCTCTCTCTCCTGGGGTACAGTAATCAAAATCCTATGGACCCTAAATTCATTCACTGTTTCAGCAAACACTGGGCAATGTGTACCTTCGAAATACCCTTCTAGAGACAATGCGTGACCTCAAAAGGGTAATGGCAGTTTGAGGCCTCTTTGGAGGGCTAGTAGAAGGAAAATATGGGAGCAGGTGGAGCCCAATGGCACGAGCAGTTCTGACTCATGGTTTCTCTTAACCCTTGGTAAAGGGTGCTACAATAATCAAGGCCAGTCTCTGAAGTGACAAGTACAAAGTGAGTCATTGGTGGGGCCACCTCGACTGAAACTGGGCTGCTTGCCAGAGAAGAGTACATAAGCTACGATCTGTCCTATTGTGATGGCAGCCTGAGGTCTAATTATATTGTGGTCCAGACACAGTAAGTCTTTGCAGGGACAACTGATTAGGATGCAATTGCTTTTCCTTGAATATATGTAAAGAGTGATTACATAATTTTCTTTGACTTTGGGGAGGTAACTTCACCTCTCAAGTTCTTCACTGGTAAAATGAGTGTACTTTCACTTACCTCCCAGTCTAGGTGGGATTAATAAAACCTAGAGCTGCACCTGCTACACAGTGTGGGGTTCACAGGTGGCTTTCCTCTCTGCAGCTTATTCTTTTTCCACAATTCTGTACAGACAGACACAAACATCACTGACCTTCATCTCTGGTTACATTTAATGTTCTTACTATAATTTTTCCCCCTCATCTACTTCTCATTTAGGGTGTCTAGCAATATTTTAGAGATTTTTTTTTTTTTTTTTTGCCACGCTGTGCAGCTTGCAGGATCTTAGTTCCCACGCCAGGGATTGAACCATGCTCCCTGCATTGGGAGCACGGAGTCTTAACCACTGGCCTGCCAGGGAAGTCCCTTAGGGAGCATTTTTAAGCAACCTTAAATCATTTGGAGTGAGGTAGAACATAAAAAATAAACACTACACACCAGAATAGTATAATTTGTTTTTTTAATTCTAAAATACATTAATAATTAATATTGATAGGAAGACTGATATACAATGCAATTATTTATTTTACAAGGAGATTCTGTACATCAGGGAAGCATCTTGAAGTACAATACAACAGGCTTTTATTTCTTCTTTACATTATGATTGTGAATTGTTACTTACACGGAAAGAGAACACAAAATCCTCTTTATATATATATTTATATAAACACCTGAAAAGACTTGACTCCCAAAGTATCTTGTTTCAAAAGAACATGAATGAGATGAAAGATGAACTAGATTCCTTGGTGGCACATAGAAAGCAGACAAGTAGCTCAGGAAATCAAATCCTGTTTCAAGCTTGGCACATTAAGGGAAAGGAAGGCAGTGAAAGGGGTTTGAAAAATGTCATCTGAAGCCACAGAGGATGCTGGCATAAGCCAAATAGTTTCCAAAACAACAAGATAGAAAGGTTAGAAGAAGTTAACACTTAATGTGTGGCCACCTTATATACAGACCTCTAAGAACTTCGTAGAATTGTCACTTATCTTCCCTTGGTCATACCAAATGTTAATGAATTTGAAGGAGATGTGGGCCCAGTGTATCTCCACAGCCATAAAGCACTTGACGTTTACTGAGAAATCCAAATACCTCCCTAAACCCCATATGGAGGGAAGATACTACCTTTTAAGGTCACTTTAGCTTTGTTTTAACCTGATATTCTGATTGTTCAGCAAATCTTACATGGACATGAAAGGAGGAAAAGAGAAAAATCCACTGAAAGATCACATACAGAACAACATGGACTGCAGAAGAAATCAGAAGAAATCTATAAAATAGCCACAATTTTCTGAACATTAAAGGGAAAAAGCCACATTCATCAGTTAAGTAGAAACTATTTTTTTCCCTTCCACTTAGAGTGTGTAGGAATTAGAGGGAAATAGTAAGGCTGTATGGTTTTCAGTAAAAATTCAAAGAAAGCAACTGAATCTTCTGTTTTAGGAAATCATATTAATATATATTACACATACAAAAAGGAGTGGGGCCTGAGTCAATGCCCAGGCACCAACTGCACCGGCTACAGCTTGGAAGAGGAGGGGTGAGTGAGGTGGAAGCTCCCAGAGAGGGTCAGCAGGAAGATCAATGTTGGGAGTTAAGACAAAGAGTGCAGCGGGAGAAGGCAAACAGTACTGAGGAAAAGAGAGGAGCAGTGGGTCATGATCTTGCCCCTCCTAACTGCTTCTCCAAAGACCTTTTTCTATCTAGCACTCCACATCCCCAGGACCTTGCTGTGATTCTGGCTGGAAGTGTGGGGCTGGACAGCACACAAGTGCTCCCACAGAGTTGCTGCAACTCTGCTTTATGGGGGAAAATACATCTCTTGGTTAGAATGATTTAGAGTATCATTTGGTACAACAAAAGTACAATAGCCTATACAATTTAAGCCATGAGTCAGTTTTCTGCCAAGTTAGCCTCAATATAAAGGCCTTTTTTGGTTTTGTTTTTATATACAGAAAACATATATGCTTTCTCATTTTCCCAACTTGGAATCTGGTTGCAGCTCAGACTGTTTAACAGACAGGAAAAACATAAGTTCCCATCATTTCTTCAAGATTTCTTTCTTTTTTTTACAGATAAAAGTCAGAATGACTTGTGCCAAAAGGAAGAACATGTCAGATCCTGAGCTTCTCTTGGGCTGGACTGCCTGAAGAGGACTGTACTGCTGTGTTACAAGAGGTATAGTGCAGTGCTTTCAGCTGACATGCCAGTGTGGTATGAAGGCTTCCCCTGGAGGTGGGGGCCCCTTTTTCCAGAAGGTTGGGGGCCTCCAGAAGGTTTCCCCCATCACCAACTGGATGTGATGGCTAGAATTTAGCGCCTACACAGGTGGGTCTCACAACAGGACGGGGCAGGTAAGGCTAATGGTGCAAACTGTGCCTCAGCACAGGCAGTCATCCTGGGTGAGGGTGAGGTGCAGCCAATAAACCCTGGAACCTGCAAGTGACTCAGAACATTGGTGGCTGGTGAGGGAAGAGCCCTCAGGTATGCTGCAATATTAAAAGGTTCAAAAGCACTGACAAAGAGTTCAGCTTTGCCCAAGGCAGCACATGAGAATCCATTCCAGTGAAATGCTACATTCACAGAAGTGCTGTTCACCCCAGAACTATATCCCAGAGGACTCAATTCTGGCTGCGCTGAGAAGTGCTGAAGTTCCCTCCATGTCGCTCTGGAGACTGAAGCAGCAAGGCAGCCCTGTTTTAGGGGGTTGCTTAGATCCTCTCTCAAACTTCAGCATCATGGACGGTGGTAGCTAAAACAGATGATCAAAAAGAGCTGAGTTACCAGATATCGTAGATTTCTTTGCTATTACAATTGACCCTTGAACAACAAGGGTTAGAACTGTGCGAGTCCAATTGTACGTGGAGTTTCTTCAGTAGTAAATACCACAGAACTACATGACTGATAGCCTGTGTAGGAAGTGGAACCATGGATACCGAGGTGCCACATATATGGAGGGGAGCTATAAATTATACGTGGATTTTCAACTGTTCAGAGGGTTGTGGGAGCCCCAACTCCTGCCTTGTTCACAGGTCAACTGTATTATCTTAAAAGTAATGAAATGAATGTTCCAATTTTAAAAAGTTACTTCTCCTCCACTCTAATCCTACCTGACTTTTCTGTAGCATCTGATACGCCTGATCCTCTTCCTTCCTTCTTGAAACTCTCTTCTTTTGACTTCCGTAACACTATCTTTTCCCTAGTTTTCCCTCTTTTTCAATTGCTTTTCCTCAATGTTTTCCTGGTTCATTTTCCTCTGTCCACCCTTTAAATACAAAACACTTTTCTCCTTAAGAACTACTATCTTTTTTCATAAATTTGAATCTTTATACCTTGCTTTTCTCCCTGGACTCTAGGCTGAATATCCAACTGTCTTCTAGGCAGCTCCCCCTCCATGTGTCACAGGATCATCAGACTCAACACGTATAATTGACTTTCTAGTTTGTTCACTGTCTGCCTTCCTCTTTTAGAATAAAAGCTCCTTGAGGACAGGGACTTTATCTTGTCCTCTGCTACATCCCAAGCACCTAGAACTGTATCTATCAGGTAGTGGGTGCTGAATATTCACTGAATAAATGTCCTAAACTGTTCGCCTGAACTCCTTATTAACTAAACAGTCTTCAAAAATCACATTGGAAATCTAAGGAGTCATTTTGATTACTTCCTTTAGTTCATCCCTGGAATCAACAGATTGCCAGATCTTGTTGATTCTATGCTTGAAATGTCTTTCAAACCTATCCTCCCTGGTTTGAGCTAGCAGCATGCTCACTCTATTTTAGTTGCTTCCTAATTGGTCTCCCTCCTGCTGGTCTCGTCATTCTTCCAAACCACCTTCCACAGTTCCACCAGGGCTTTTTCCCAAATACACGGAACTCCAATGGTTCCAATATCCTAGCATGAGTCAAAGCTCTTCAGAACACGACTGTAACGCATCTTGCTAGTCTCTCCTTCACCATGCTGCCCCCATCCATCCTCTGCTCCAGCTACATGTTCTATTACTCAGAACACGCATTTTCCTGCCTCCCAAAGTCTTGCTGAAGCTGGTAGTTCTGCTTACAATGCTCCTTCCTTCCTTCCTGTCCAAATAAATTATTTTACATAATTTAAGATGCAGCCTAAATGTCACCTTCTCTATGACTTTCTTGTATTGTTGCTCAATATGGTACTTTACTACTAATACTACTAATAATAAAAATAGCTAACACTGGACTTCCCTGGTGGCGCAGTGGTTAAGAATCTGCCTGCCAATGCAGGGGACACGGGTTCGAGCCCTGGTCCCAGAAGATCCCACATGCCGCAGAGCACTAAGCTCATGCGCCACAACTACTGAGCCTGCGCTCTAGAGCCTGAGAGCCACAACTACTGAGCCTGCATGCCACAACTACTGAGCCCACGTGCCACAACTACTGAAGCTCGTGCGCCTAGAGCCCGTGCTCTGCAAGAAGAGAAGCCACTGCAATAAGAAGCCCGTGCACCACGACAAAGAGTAGCCCCCACTCAATGCAACTAGAGAAAGCCCGCGTGCAGCAACGAAGACCCAACGCAGCCATAAACAAACAAACAAACAAATAAATAAATTTATTAAAAAAAAAAAGCTAACACTGACATAGCCAGGAAATGGTGGAGTTGGGATATGAAACCTGACAGATTCAGGCCTCAGAATGACTGAGGCATTTATCATATTGATTGTACACAGTGGTACATAGGTCTCTTCCTGGATTAGACTATAATCTCCTTGCTGGCAAGTATGGTTTGTTATTTGAGTTCATATTACAGCACCCTGAATGGTGTTACTGTTGTTCAAAGAATCTGCCTTCTCCAATCCTGTCAGAGTTCAGTACAAAAAAATTCTGTAGTTAAAATAACCATTTGTCTGTACTGTGATCGAAAAAATGTTTAACAATATTTTATTTTCCAATTTTGCTTCTTCCTTTTTTTTACAGCAAACTGTAATTGTCATTATAACTTCTTTCATTTAGCCTCCTTTTATAAATATTCTGAGAGTCACCTAGATGCTTTCACTGATTCCATTTGTGGCTCGCTGAGTCTTTAGGTGTGGGCTGGGTCCTTAATCACAACAGTAATTCCAAATCAAAATGCTTCTTGGCTTGTTTCATGATGTTTATACACTAAATTGGTAAGATCAACTGTGCTAGAAAGGACTGAAACCAGAGAGGGCAGGCTGTTGTCTAGCTCAGCAACAGTTCCTCATCCATAACCTGGGACAGTGAAGTGCAGAGAAGAGAGCACCCAGTGGCTTTTAGTCATTCATTCCTTTCCGCACATCCTGGTTGTGCAAGTCAAGCACGTTACTTAACTTTTTTGAGTCTACTTCCTCATCAAGAAAATGGGGATATGAACACACCTGGTATGTCTGATGCAAGGATTAAATAAGATAATATACATAAAATGCCATACTCAGTAAGGCGTGAACTATGCCTCTTAGTTCTCATCCGTTTCTTGTAACATAGTCTTCTTGCAATTAACACTGAGTGTTGTTCTTTTAACTATGGCATTAGAGTTCTTCCTAGCTGAACAACTCTGCTACATTTGCTTTTTGGTGGAGCTCTACTTAGCTCACAGTATTTGGGTCTTACCGTGTAAAATGTTTGCTCTCCTCATGAACTTCCATCTCTGAGCTTTTAAATTCATTTAATTCTTTTCTTATGGCGGCCTGCAGAGTAGAAACAAAAACGCTTCAGCATCTTCTGTCTGCTAGAGTACAGCAGTGTATCTGCCATCTAGTCTCTACTGTGCTTAATTAACTCTGTGAGTGACTGTGACCCCCGGCAGGCAACCCAGAGGGAGGGAGGAAGCCAGGTCAACACATTGAGTGAAGCTCTGGGCCTGATGCATATCGCCTTTCCTGACACCCTTATCTCATAATAAACCTGAACTCTCCAGTTAAATCGAAACACTTGAAGACCTCCAAAGAGATACTGTACTTTTTATAGTTTCCACAGCATGTAAAAATGCTTTTCCTGTTATAAAAGTGAAATATGGGTAATTACTAAAATATACCATCCAAACTCCCTCCAACCAAACATAACCACTGTTAAAAAATGTGTTGTATTTCCAGATTTTTGTACTCTGTGATGTAGCAGGGATTTTCTTCTGTTTCAGTTTTGGTGGTGGTGGTGAAGTCATTAGTATAAAGTTTTGGTTGGTGCATCTTGGTATTTTGTACCTTAGATATTTAACATTATACAAGAAGTAGAAATTTTGTTTATGGTTCCCCCTTCTAGTTAATGTCTTGTACCCTTCAAATAAAGAAAGAGAGACAAACGACAGACACCTTGTCAGCAGGGGTCAGTTTGGTCCAAGGTTTGTCAGCTCGCCGGTCATAATCATGAGCATCTGTTACCTCCACGTATTCATTAAACCTCAGAATCTTCCTGGCAAGTAGTTCAGCCACAGTTGGCCTTTGACTGAGCTGAAAGAAATGGAGGCTCTCAGTTCACTATGCCAGGAGTTAGGCATCAATCATGCGTTCAAACTGCCTCTAATCCAGAGCTTCAACCTTTCAGTGCACATCGGAATCGGCTGGGGACCTTTAAACATGACTGATCCCTGGGTCCATCTTCAGAGATTCCGGGTATCAGGAGACTGTTTGTTTCTTTAAGCTCCACAGTGCATAGCCAAGACAGAGAACCATTGCTATAAACCAGTATAACCAGTGCTTCTCAAACTTCAACATGCATACAAACCATTTGGGGATGTGGTTAAAGTGTAGATTCTGACTAAGCAGATCTGGGGTGGGGCCTGAGATTCTGCATCTCTTACAAACTCCCAGGTGATGCCAATGCTTCTGCTCCGTGGACCACATTTTGGGTAGCAAAAGGGTCAGGGCTACAAATTCATATCTAATACATTAGAAAGTGAATACATTTAATATGAAAGCAATATCTATTAATGGGTAATATTAAGGGTGAATTTCCTTTCACCACGAATAATGCCCAAGATATCAGATTCTGTAACAAATCATGATTTAAGGTTGAACAATCAGGTAACTTGCTCAATCTGAAGGCATTAAGTCCAGTGATGGCCTCTAGCCACCCCCAATCTATCAAGGATAATTCCTCTGGTCCTGGGGAAGGGGAGAAGTGGGAAAAAATCAGGAGGAAAATGCCTAGATTCCTTGCTCTCTTGGGGTTTCTTATACATTTTAAGAAATGTCTAGAGAACTCAGACCAACTCCAAGAATCTACAGGAGGTAATTACCAACTATTATGGAGGGAGGGAAAGGAAAAAGGGCTTAATCCCAGAGTTTAAGGGCTAACACAAGTCTGGTATAGAAAAGATTCTACCCTAACTGATTTGGGACCAATGAGAAAATCCTATTTGGTTTTTCATACTTTTCAGGTGTTACTAAGGGTAAAGTTCAGTTCTTTCTCTGATTAGAAAACCACCAGTTTGCCTTGCAAAATTGCATTCTACACACTCCTCCTGTTACCGTTTCCACACATCAACAGCTTTTATAGTCTACACCAAAATCCCAGGTCTACCAAATAAAAGGTCAAAACTTGTGCAAACATTTATTGAGCACCTTCTTGTGCCAGGCTTTCTTTAAACAGTAAAAATGGGGAAAAAAAAGTTCTTATAATGATGTGTTGTTTTCTGTATTTTCATCATGTGTTCTATTTTCATAGCAATCTATGGCAATTCAAGTCAAATTTATTTCTTTCCAGTCAAATAGGTCATTCAAATACAAGACACACAGTAAGTGGACAGACTGAGACAGTGTACCTTTCTAGTGAGCCGACGTTTAATCTCTCGTTTTTCTGCCTGACGATCAGCTTCATTTTTAGCTACAGTTTACAGTCACAAACAAAGAATATTACTTCAAAATGGCAATCTGCATATCAAACGTTTCAGTAATTACACACAGATATTTCTTTTTTTTTTTTGGCCGCACCCCATGACACGTGGGATCTTAGTTCCCCGACCAGGGATTGAACCCGGGCCCCCTGCGGTGGAAGCCTGGAGTCTTAACCACTGGACTGCCAGGGAAGTCCCATACACAGGTATTTCTTACAGGCTCCAAGTCAGAATAAAATACTTACTTTGGGACTGGCTAATCAAGACAATTTTCTTGTCAACTGGTGTAGTCAAATACTTAAGAGCATGGGTCAGCCAACTATGGTATCAAATCTGGCCAGCTGCCTGTACTCTTCCTGCCCATGAGCTAAGAATGGCCTTTACATTTTTAAATGGTTACATTTTGAATGGTCTGATAAGTACCTACATAATAGCTTCCTTTTGCTTTTTGGCCTGCAAAGTTCAAAATATTTACTATGTGCCCTGTAAGAAAAACTTCGCAGATCTTTGCTCAAGAGTAACCACTAACAATGGAGAATGGAGCTCACACTAGGTTTCACATGATATGTCTATAAAGGCTCCCACACTTGTAACCCTATGAAGCCTAATCCTCTTCAGCGTGGAGGTATTTAAGGACAAATTTCACCCTATAATCGGGAGAAATAAATCTGTACTGGATTAGAATGCTATTTCAGTTAGTCATTTACATAAACAGAAAGCAAATTAAATACATGGTCCTATTTTCTGACTTCGGAGGTATGAAAGCCTTAAGAGATGAAAAAGGCAGAACAACTGCTGCATTTGGGACTTGTTCTGGGGTCCCAGCTCTCAGATTCCACTAGGAATAGGAAGGTCCGCTCCAAATACACAACCACTACCTTACCTCTCTTAAGACAGAGAAAAGTTGGGCAGCACACGCTGTCAAAACCTCTCAAATGCCCAAGGTAGGTGCAGGATACTATGAGAAAATTAAAATACAATTTTCTGGAGTATCCCAGTACACTAAACAATATCATAATGATATCTTGTAAAGGAAGCTTGGGGGGAACTATGTTCCTTCAGGGGTAAAAAGTATGAATACTCCTTCCTTGGCTAGAATACTCTCTCCTTGGCCCTTGCTGAAAAATGCTTCTCTTTTCTGTCATGTATATTAAAGTCAGAAACACACAAAGAAAATCTGTAAGACTTCATTTCCAAAGCTGGACTCACGTTGTAGTATGTTTCGTTGCTCTAGTTCTTCTGGTGTTGGTCTTTGACTCAGTCGTCTAAAAAGGAGATAAATAAGAAGATTGTCTATGTTAAATCTCCCGGTCCTGTTTATAAAGATCTGATTATGAAACACTTTTGAAACACCTTATGAAAAGTGTTTATGAAACACTTTTCACACTGAAAGTGTTAATACAGATATTACAACATAAAAAGGAATTGTACAGGCAAACAGGAGGCCAGGATTCTAGTTCTAGCTTTGATGCCAGCAAGCCCTATCACCACAAAAAAGCTCAGTTAGACCTTGAGTTACTCATGTGTAAAATGAAGATTTGGACTGTTCTGGTGGCAAGCAAACAGATTTGCTCCTTCAGCATATGGGTTAACACAGATCCTCAAAGATATTAATAAAAATTCTCATTTAGGAAACCAGAATGAGGACTGAGACTGTATATATATATATGTGTGTGTGTGTTTGTGTGTGTGTATACACATATATATGCATAATGCTTCCCATATGACTCTGATGTTCCTCTTTTTATTTTTATTTTATTTATTTTGTTTTATTTTTTTTTTGGCTGTGCGGCATGTGGGATCTTACTTCACCAACCAGGGACTGAACCTGCGCCCCTGCACTGGAAATGTGGAGTCTTAACCACTGGACCGCCAGGGAAGTCTTCTTCTGATTTTGATTTTGATTTATTTATTTAATTATTTATTTATTTATCTTTGGCTGCGTTGGGTCTTCGTTGCTGCACGTGGGCTTTTTCTAGTTGCGGCGAGTGGGGGCTACTCTTTGTTGTGGTGCACAGGCTTCTCATTGTGGTGGCTTCTCTTGTTGCAGAGCGTGGGCTCTAGGGTGCACGGGCTTCAGTAGTTGTGGCACATGGGCTCAGCAGTTGTGGCACATGGGCTTAGTCGCTCCATGGCATGTGGGATCTTCCCAGACCAGGGCTTGAACCCGTGTCTCCTGCGTTGGGAGGTGGATTCTTAACCACTGTGCCACCACGGAAGCCTCTCTTTTGATTTTTAAACCAGTGTTTTAGGAACCACTGGAATTTAAGGTTGTCTCTTTTGGAGTTATATTCTGTAAAACCTACGATTTTAATTTCAGTCCTCTCTGAAATATTTGATGAAGTTTCTCATCTCATTCCCAGTTCCGAGATGTTATTCACCAATGACAACTTGTCATTTCTAGAATCAGAAAGTTCTTCATTTCTTACTTTTAACGTATAGCTCTGACAGTATTTGAACTATGTGCTAGTAACTCTTCAGTTGCATAGAAAACTCCCAGCCCCATTTTATATACAATTTACAACTTTATGTATTTCAAAGCTTTTCTTTTTTCAATGTTCATTAAAAAAAACACCAGCACAGCTTTACGAAGGTATAAGTGACATACAATAAATTGCATGATTTGATATTTTGACATATGTATGTCCCTATAAAATCATCACTGGGACTTCCCTGGTGGCGCAGAGGTTAGGAATCTGCCTGTCAATGTAGGGGACACGGGTTTGAGCCCTGGTCTGGGAAGATCCCACATACCGCGGAGCAACTAAGCCCGTGTACCACAACTACTGAGCCTGCACTCTAGAGCCCGTGAGCCACAACTACGGAGCCCGTGTGCCACAGCTACTGAAGCCCGCGTGCCTAGAGCTCGTGCTCTGCAACAAAGAGAAGCCACGGCAATGAGAAGCCTGCACACCACAATGAAGAGTAGCCCCTGCTCGCCACAACTAGAGAAAGCCCACGCGCAGCAATGATGACCCAACACAGCCAAAAATAAAATAAATAAATATATTAAAAAAAAGAAGAGTTCATTAAATGATTTAGTTCCTCAGGGTAAAAATCTTAAAAAAAAAAAAATCATCGCCACAATCATGGTAAGGAACATGTCTATCACCCTTGGACTGATTTCCTAGGGCTGCTGTAACAAATTACTATAAAGTGGATGGCTTATAACAGACATTTATTCTCTCACAGTTCTGGAGTCCAGAGGTCCACAATCAAGGTGTTAGAAAGGTTGGTTCCTTCTGAAGGTTCAGAGGGAGAATTTGTTCCATGCCCCTCTCCTAGATTCTGGTGGTTGCCAGCAGTCCTTGGCGTTCTTTGGCTTGTAGATGCATAATTCCAGTATCTGCCTTATTCACACAGCGTTCTCTGTGTGTGTGCCTGTGTCTCTCTGTCCCAATTTCCCTCCTCTTATGAGGACACCAGTCATTGGATTAGAGCCTACCTAATCCAGTGTGATTTCATCTTAAGTTGATTATATCTACACAGACCCTCTGTCCAAATAAGGTCACATTCAAAGGTACCAGAGATTAGGATTTATTTTGGAACATACAACTCTACCCACTACAACCTCCCTGACAAAATTTCATTTCCTTTGTAATCTCTACCTCCCTGCCTCCATGAAAACACTCATCTGCTTTATTTACTCTCAACCTCCCTGCCCCCAGGCAACCAATGATCTGTTTTATGTTAACTATAAATTAATTTTCATTTTCTAAAATTTTATATAAAATCATACAGTATGTACTCTTTTTTTGGTCTAGCTTCTTTCACTCAGGATAATTACTGAGATCCACCCAAGTAGTGGCATTATAAATAGTTCATTCCTGTTTACTGCTCTGTAGTATTCCATCACAGGACTATGCTCATGTTCATCCATTTATGTTTTGATGGACATTTAGGTTGTTTCTATTTCGCGTGGACTATCAGAAATAATGGAATGGCTGGATCATATGTTGTTTGATTTTTTTAAAGAAACTTACAAATTGTTTTCCAAAGTAGTCTATTTTACACTCCCAGTCTATTTTACCACCACTGTGTGAGAATCCAGCTGGGCCTCATCCTCAGCAACTCTTAATATTATCAGTCTTTTATTATTTATTTTATTTTATTTTAAAAAACAAATTTATTTATTTATTTATTTTTGGCTGCATTGGGTCTTCGTTGCTGTGTGCAGGCTTTCTCTAGTTGCGGCAAGCGGGGGCTACTCTTCATTGCGGTGTGCGGGTTTCTTATTGCAGTGGCTTCTCTTGCTGTGGAGCACCGACTCTAGGCCACGGGCTTCGGTAGCTATGGCATGCGGCTCTAGAGCACAGGCTCAGTAGTTGTGGTGCACAGGCTTAGTTAGTGTGCCGCATGTGGGATCTTCCACATGCCAGGCCCCCTGCATTGGGAGGGCAGAGTCTTACCCACTGGATCAACAGGGAAGTCCTTGCTTCTCCCACCTTTTAAAAAGTGGGTTGTTTCTTACTGAGTTTGGAGAGTTCTTCATATATTCTAGATATAAGACCTTTATCAGATACATGGTTTGCAAATATTTTTCTCCCAGTCTGTGGCTTATTTTTACATTTTTTTTTAAACTGTCTTTCACAGAACAAAAAATTTTAATTTTGATGAAGTGTAATTTACCAATGTTTTTCTCTTAAGAATCATGCTCTGAGATCATATCTAAGAAATCTTTCTTTAACCCATATTCTAGAAATTTTAGTTTTAGCTCTCATATTTAAGTCTATGATCCATTTTGAGTTAATTTTTTATATGATACACTGCATGAATTGAAGTTATTTTTGTGCCAGGACCATTTGTTGAAAAGACCATCCCTTCTCAAGGAAATTGTCTTTGTACCTTTGTCATAAATGAGTTGCACATATATGGGTGGGTCTATTTCTGGGCTCTCCCTTCTGTTCCATTGATTTCTTTGTCTATCCTACCTTTACGTCAATACCATACTGTTTAGGTTACTTTAGCTTTATAATATGTCTTAAAATGAGACAGTGTTAGTCCTCCAATCCTGTTCTTTTTCACAGTTGCTTTATATTTCCGTAACAATTTTATAATCAGTTTGTCAGTTAAAGCCTGCTGGGGGTACTTTGACTGGAACTGCATTAAATCTACTGATGTCTTGATAATACTGAGACTTCTGATCCATGAATATGTTATTTGTCTCCATATATTTAGGTCTTCTTTACTTTCTTCAGCATTATTTTATACTTTTCAGTGCATAGGTCTTACACAATCTTTTGTCAGGTTTATCCACAGGTACTTAAAGATTTTTGATGGTATTGTAAATTGCTATTGTAAATGTTAATCTCTTGTATTTCTACATTTTAATTTTAGACTATTCATTGCTAGTGTCCAACAAGCTCTTCTAAGACGATTATGACCTGGGAAAAAACACTCAAAGATGAGCAACTAGCATTGCAATAAAGCAAAAAGGAATCTATTATTAAAGATCCCCATTCTTGGATGAAATATACAGTGTGGGAATATAGTCAATAATAATGTAATATCTTTGTATGGTGACAGATGGTAACTAGACTTATTGTGGTGATCATTTTGCAATGTATAGAAATATCAAACCACTATGTTGTGTACCAGGAACTAATATAGTATTGTAGGTCTATTATACTCCAAAAACCAAACAAACAAACTCATAAAAAAAGAGATCAGATTTGTGGTTACCAGAGGCAGGGGGTGGACAGGGGGAACTGGATGAAGGTGGTCAAAAGGTACAAACTTCCAGTTATAAAATAAATACATACTAGGGATGTAATGTACAACATGATTAATATAATTAACATGTATGTTGTATATCAAAGTTGTTAAAAGAGTAAAGCCTAAGAGTTCTCATCACAAGGAAAATATTTTTTTTTCTGTTTCTTTTATTTTGTATCTATAGGAGACGATGGATGTTCATTAAGCTTATTGTGGTCATCAGTTCATGGTGTATGCAAGTCAAATCATTATGCTCTATACCTTAAACTCATACAGTGCTGTATGTCAAATATATCTCAATAAAACTAAAAGAAAAAAGAATCCCCATTCTTAACTAATTCCTAATCTTGATGGTCTCTTGCTGACACTCAGAGGGCCACAGTTCTGCATTAAAACTGCCATCAGCAAAGCCAGGTGTCTGAGGTAGGAGAGGAGAATATATTTTAATTAACAGGCATCCTTATTTAATTGTTTTTAAGGAATATGCCAGGAGTTCCACTTTCCGAGAGGAACATCTGAGGTGGGCAAACACTTGTCTGTATACCTGGACTCTACGTGTAGTACATATGCAGGAAGCTGGCCTGCATTCAGTCTCTCTATGCTTTTGGTTCCAGCTGACTTGAAAAATATAGTAACACATTGAAAGGAGGCAGTTACATGGAACATGTGAAATAGATACAATGGAAATTATGTGTGTGATTTTTAACTGGGCTGGCACCTCATGGTTGAGCAAGCCAGAAGAGGCTTGCTGTCCTGGGAGCCACCTAAATCCTTAGAAACTTAAAAAAAAAACCATACTTATGTTTATCTTATGGTGTAAAGCTGTGAGATCTATCTCATGGTTTAAAGCTCTGAGAGCCATCTAGTTCCTTAATTTCCAAACTCTTAGAAGATACCCATCTGTGTACAATATGTATTTTTAAAAATTATGCTATTTCTAAAATTAAAAAAAAAAGATACCTGCATGCTCCACCACAAAGTACGTCTCTAAGACATA
Source organism: Eschrichtius robustus (assembly GCF_028021215.1). Taxonomy (NCBI): domain Eukaryota; kingdom Metazoa; phylum Chordata; class Mammalia; order Artiodactyla; family Eschrichtiidae; genus Eschrichtius; species Eschrichtius robustus. Next base: position 22,589,178 of record NC_090826.1, on the reverse strand, counting down.
TACTGGCATAATCAAATCAAATCAATCTATTCTAAGAAAAGGCCTACCGGATCAGCGTGTTCGCAATCTGGTGCCGTATTTCATTCCACTCCTCTTTGCTTTTTCGAGGCCAAGAATTCATGTTCATTTTGGGTTCACTGGGTCTGTGGTTCAACTTCATTGCCAGTGTGTCTTTCCTCTTCACTTTGTTGGCCAGAGCACCTTTGTACAAGGGAAAGAAAAACATGTAGAAGCTTAAAGCTCAACCTCACCTGGAGCTAGGTAAGAGTCTGAACAAACAATATCATAATCCCAGCTTTCTAGCTGGCCTCTGATGATCCACCTAACAGTGAGGTGGGGGTAAAACTGAGGACATCTAAAAATCTTTTTAGCAGATGGCCTCAGACGGGCTAAAAATATCTTTTCACTTCTACCAGTTCTCTGTCTACATTTTTCTTCTTAGTAAGCGTTGCTAGAGGAGAGATGATCTAAGCAGGGGACAGCCTCTGAATTACAACACAGAGGCATTTGCACTAACACACCTCATAAGGCTCCTACTCTTAAAGCTGCTTTCCACTTTTAGGAATCAGGATTCTATTATTCGCAGATGTGTGTACATGAACATGTTTTTTTTCTTTGCCCCATGAACACAGGAAGCTCACTAGGCTGAAGGAGAGCATCACTTTTGTCTTTTCCACAAAGCCCAAATACCAACTTTCCTTTACTCCACATTCTTTAATACCATCAAGGTAAATAATTTTTTTAAAAAATTAATTAATTAATTAATTTATTTTTGGCTGTGCTGGGTCTTCGTTTCTGTGCGAGGGCTTTCTCTAGTTGTGGCGAGTAGGGGCCACTCTTTATCGCAGTGCGTGGGCCTCTCACTATGGCGGCCTCTCTTGTTGCGGAGCTCAGGCTCCAGACGTGCAGGCTCAGTAGTTGTGGCTCACGGGCCCAGTTGCTCCGTGGCATGTGGGATCTTCCCAGACCAGGGCTCGAACCCGTATCCCCTGCATTGGCAGGCAGATTCTCAGCCACTGCGCCACCAGGGAAGCCCAAGGTAAATAATTTTTAAATCAAAACCAAACACATACAAAACTGATTGACTCAACCTACTCAACCTATTGACCAGCCTACTGACTGATTCCTACCTACGGGAACAGCAGGGACAAGAGTCTTTCACAGAGCCTTCCAAGAGCAGTCAGCCAGACGACTCGATGGGAGAGGGTGCCTGCTTCCATGCATCTTACACTTGCTAAGACCAGCACACAGCTTTATCTGTAAGAGAACTTTCTCCTTCCCTTTCCCTCCTTTTCTTACTATGATGGCTTTCATCTTCATCCTCTTCATCTCGGTATTGAATAGGACCTTCTGAATCAGAGTCACTCTCTTTCCCTTCTTCTTCCTCCTGCAGACACTGCGGTAGTTTAGGAACGACTGAGGTAGATGCTACATCTGCATCGAATGCAAATATGTGGATCTGCTCCTCCTCTTCTTCATCGTCTGGACTAACAAATTAACATAATTACATTTTACATTTTCCTTTCAGAGACATAAAGAATAACTGATTTGCAAGGCAAACTACTGAATAACCATGAAAAAGTCCATGAATGAAATAATGTATAGTTATTTCCCTTAATTTTTACATTCTTGCTAAGAAACTTTTTAGCAGCTATTAATCTAAAGGGCTCCGGGTTCAAATCCCAGATCTACAACTTATCTACTAGCTTGTAAGTTATTTAATTTTTCTGTAAATGTGAATGATACCTACCTTGTTGGCTTGTTGTGAGAATGAAATAGACAAATTCTAGAATGCACTAGTGTCTTGCACATAGGGCCCTGATGATCAATATATAAGATGCAAGTTTGCTTTGGTCTGATTGAATGGGAAGATTACACAGCATCTAACACAGTACTTGGCTCATGGAAGATACTCAATAAAAATATTTAACCCATTTCCTAAACCAAGGAAGCAAAGAGAAGTAAGGATGAAAACTAACTTCTTTGCTTTACACTCTGGAGGCATAAAACTATGACTTAGTCTACTTCAAATTCCTAAACTGTCTCTTTCCAGGATGCGAAATAAATAATACCAGGAAGTACAAAAGAGTATGGCAAAAAAACCAAAAAGTAGGATACTGCAACAGCTCTATAACAATTCTTTTAGTTATTAAGACAAATTTCCAACTTGCCAAGAAGTGTTAATCTTCAGTCACAATTCGTCTGAATTTTAAAAAGACAGACAAAATAGGTATAAGTACCAATGCTACTGTGAACAGATTGAGTGTTTGGGGACAGATGAGGGAGAGAAAAGATGAGCAGTTTCAGTCTGTGGGGCTGGAATACTGAGCTATCTTTCAGAGCTCCCTTCTTTTTCTCTAGGCTTCTCTCTGTCCCTCCCTACTACCAGGTTCTGTGCCAGGCACTGGAGCTTTCAGATTTGTCTAATTTCATTCTCGCAAGCCTATGAGGTAGGTATTGTTTCTGTTTACAGGTTAGACAACTAAAGAGCAGGAAGATTAAGTAACACACACTACTGCACGCTAGTAAATAAGAGGCAGAGCTGGGATTTGAACCCACAGCTATCTTACTCCAAGGTCAATGTTCTTAAGCACCATGTTACACTGCTTCCCGTATATCATATAAAAATACATAGTGATTTTAATTTTCAAGTACAGAAGTTTATAATTTTTGTATCATCATGGAAATTTCTGCCATGGAAACAATGTTATAGAAATCAGGAGAGTGAAAGTTCAAATTCAAGAACATGTCCTATTTGTTGAGTATTCTTCTTAATTTAAATTTATTCACATTTTCTCTCTATAAGTAAGTTTTTCCAAGAAGGGCTAGCTAGAGTAAAGAGGGAACAAGAAGCAAGCTTTAAAGGCACTCACACTTTCAGCATTTCAATAGTGATGGGAAGTGACCTGGTCCGACCCAGGGTACTGCTGTCCTCAGAAAAGTTGTCACTGTTCTCGAAGAGCAATGAATGAGCTCTATGAGAGCCTTCCAAGGGAGGAGTGACGGGGAGTGGGCTGGTCAGGGCCTGCTGGATTCGGATATGCAGTGGGACTGGGGGAAGCCTAGAAGGTACATGGGGCTCCCCAAAGCTGTGGTCCAACATCCTCTTGGGTACTTCCCTTTTCTGACTTTCCTGCTGGGGAACCTCCTGGGGTAGGTCTAAGGAAGGTGGAAACTCAATTTCTGGCACAACTTGAAAAGTCTTAGTAGGGAATGGAGGGGACCGAGGGGGTTCTGGAGGTATATGAGTAGGCAGTGGGGGGGATGGGGCGGTAGGGGGGATCATCGGCAGGGGTTCGGAGCCCACAGAGCATGTGCTCTTCTCTTTCTGATCACTTGGTGCTTTTGTGGTGGTGGCAGTGGCAGCAGCAGACTCTGAGGTGGGTACCAAGGTTGATGGAATGCCTCTCTTAGGCGGTAAAGGTGGGGACAGCTTTGATAACAACGTACCACTGTTTATTGCTTGGGATAGTTCAGCTGGAAAAGAGAAAGCAACACCTCAATTTAAGATGTCTTTACAGTGCTTTGAGGGGCCAGCCCAGGGCCTAGAATTAGAGTTGAGCTCAGTCTTAATCTTTCGGGCAAATTATACCATTTCATGGCTTTGCCATTCCCTAGCTATCTCATCCGGAAACAAAATTAATATTTAAATATCTAGAAGGCCTAATAAATGTACAGAGGTGTAGGAAGACCACTACCTTAATACTCTGATGAGAAACTTCTCACTTCTTTACTATGATAATAGACATGACAACTTTTTATGACTTGATCTTGGTGTAGATAAAGTTAATATGAAAAACCCTCCAAAAAATGTGGCTAATAAGTTCTTTTGTCTAACAGTACTCCATTAAAAAATTTAAACATGTAGATTGAAACAAACAAAAAAAACACTATCAGGCATTGTTACCATATACTGATAAATAATGATATCTAGCTATCTCAGCACTTTATTATTAAACTATCAATGATATCTTGGATTTTTATAGCAAATGCAGAGGCCTTTGAAGAAAGCAAGGTGCTTTTCTGTCCTTGACTTCATATTCTTCTTATACAAGAGATCATCTTTACCATTTTACAGAAGCAAAAACTGAGGCCACAGAAGTTACGTGACTTGCCCAAGATCATACTACAAACTGGTAAGGACTCAGCTAGTTCCCAGGACTCATTATGAGGCTCCATCGTCTGGATCCCACTGACTTTGTTTTTTATCAATGTCCACACCCCTTCTTGTCCTTTATGTCCAATCTGCCATCTCCACTCTTCACTACGCTATGGGCTCCTTGACAACAGGGCACCCGTTGTCTCTATCAGCATATTCACAGGGTGGGGCACAGTGCCTGGCACATAGTGGGTCCTCAATACATGTTTACTAGATGAGAGGACCCTACCCTGTATCATGACAGTATATATCCCTATGTGATCCCCCAAAGCCCACAACGTCTCAGGTGTTGATTCCACAAAGTCCCTTTGGAGAGTTCCAAATGGCTTTTAAGAAGTGGATCAACGCATCACAAAAGGTCAACCTTGCAAAATAATTAAATAGTAGTTCTCTCGGTTACCAACCTCCAACCCTCTACCCAAACCCCTCACTTGTTTTCAAAGGTTTTATATGTCTTACCTAGAGAGCAACACTTCAAGTTTCCCTAAATTAAAAATTTAACTGCACTAAATCCCATTCCATTGGCAGCATTCAAAGTAAAAGTCTAGCTAATCTGATAATGCTTTAATGTCACTATAAGTAAAATTTTAAAAGGTCCTTCTAGAAAAATACTGCATACACATATAAAAAAGGATTCGAAAAATGTGAATTTCAGGATCAATAAAAGATATTTTTTGGTAGACTGGATTTTTGCTGTCTGTCTAAAAGTAGTGGTTAGCTATTCCGTCTACAACAAAACCCACCCCTGACAAGACCAAATTTGAGTATTTTAACATTTGACTTGATAAAGTAAATTACCTTTGGTAATTTAAGGAAAACATATACCTGAAAAGTAAAGGAAATGACCTCTGGTACACATACCCTCTGGTACAAATACCCAATGGCATTTGGCTGTAGTTCCGTGGGAAAGATGCCAAAATGTTCGTTGGAGGGGTTACAAATTCCCTTCATCTGTTCAGTTATTTATGGTGGTCCTTCCTTAGTCCCAACACTACTAATTAGTCCTAATACTATTATGCCCGTTAGTAGACATAGCAATGTCTAAACATTGGTTTCCAAATGTTTGGGTTTCGTGGACCAATACTATTAAAAAGATTCTCAACCAATCTCAGGTTGTCAATTTTTATTATTTTCAACTAAGGCTTCTTTTTTTTCTGGCCAAGCCGCGTGGCTTGTGGGATCTTAGTTCCCAGCCAGGGATTGAACCCAGGTTCCCAGCAGTGGAAACATGGCACCCTAACCACTGGACTGCCAGTGAATTCCCTCAACTAAGGCTTGATATTCAGTAAAACCACTTATGAACATAACCCCTGCATGGAAGAAATGGTCTTTTAACACCAAAGAATTAGGAAGGTCCATAATTTCAGAATAAAGGATAGTCCTTTTTTTTTTTTTTTTTTTTTTTTTTGGGCTGTGTTGTACAGCTTGTGGGATCTCAGTTCCTTGACCAGGGATTGAACCCAGGCCACGGCAGTGAAAGCTCGGAATCCTAACTATTAGGCTAGCAGGGAACTCCCTAAAGGATAGTTCTTTAAATCAAGTCTACTTAACCTTAATAAAAACTCTGTGAACTATCCTGTTTTTCTTTTTCTGCCGAGGACCACTTGTGGACTGATGTTGGTCCCTCAGTCACAGGGCCTATTGCTTTGGGCTGTTCATCTGAGGCCAAGACTGGCCTCTGCAGTTTAGCCCAGGATACAGTACACATATTATCATTTTTTAATGTTGTCTTACCCTGAAAAGGGTGGAGTACTACTGGTTTAGAGCAGTGGTTCCCGATGTGTGGTCCCCATACACGGAGAATCAGCATCATCTGGGAACTCATCAGAAATGCAAATTCTCAGGCACTACCCCAGACTTACTGAATTAGAAACTCTAAGGGCAGAGCCCAGCACTCTGTGTTTTAACAAGCCCTCCAGGTGACCATGATGAGAACCCCTGTCTAGACAACAGTTTGAGAACACAAGTATACAGGACAGAGGTCTGTACTCCGGAGTTGAAAAGGCTGTGCTTGGTTTCTATCTTTCACTAACTGCAACCTGAGTCAATCACAACTTCTTCACATTCTTATTGCCCTAACTATATAATAGATAAAATAGATAAAACTTCACAAGGAGGTTTTGAAAATAAGTATATGAAAGCTCCTCAGTCCTCAGAGATAAGTCAACACAGCACTATCCATCCAAGGTAGTGATAATAATAATAATAACCTTCATCCTGTTTTTATCAAGCTCCTCCAACCTGCTATAGTCACAATGAATTCTAAGCCTGTTTTTCAAGGTTCTAGTCACTCCATACAATTTGGTTAATTAGCCATCTGATGAGCACACTTTTTGTTTCTCCAATCATTAACAAAAACTTTAAGCAGTACTAAGCCTAGTATCATTTTTCTTGAAAAACTACCTTTTTTCCTCTCTTCCCTTTCTTAAAAATTCCTCTAAATTTATATAAGGAAAACTGACCTAAATATAATATAATATATTCAGGTAAATATAAAAAATTTACTAAACCAATAAAAAGTTACTGGTTATCTTCCCTGCTTTCATTCTTCCACCATTTATTTTATTAAGAGTAGCATTCTTAACTCTCCTGAGACAAAACATGATTTTATCAGGATAATTTAAATATCTTTACAGTTCCCCATGAATGTACTACGCCAGACACTGAATCACAAGTTACACTGACACCTATACAATCACCTTTTTATCTACTGGATTTATGCTGAAGGAAGGCATTGGCAGTTTAAAGTAGGTTAAAAAAAAAACCCTTTTCTCCAAGCAGGTCAAACCCATTGTGGTCTTCACATGTACAGTCCCCCAACTACAAACAGTAGTTCAGAAACATTGTTTTAGGAAAGTAAATATTAATCCCCCAAAACTTGAACCTAATTTTAGTGATATTTGACACCACTCTGTTTCCATTTATAGCCATCTGCCTCATTTTCAAGGCTTTTTTCTATACTGAGGGCATTCAGAGGGACAAGCTATGGAGAACTCTCTCACAGACCAAATCAATATTGTACCAGTTATCCAATAAAACAACCGTCTAAAACCAAGCCAAACCCCAAACAATGGAAATCTAAAGACTTACTTACCAATGACAGGGTTGCTATTTCTGTGAGCTGGTTTAGGGGGAGGGATAGGGGGCTGCTTGGCAGGGACTGTATGAGTGAGGCTTGGGGTAGCAGTAGTGTTAGTGCTGGCAGGAGAAGCAGGCAGAGTCCTGGGTGCTTGGGAAGGGGGGACAGAGGAATTAACAGTTTTTGCTGGGTTCGTGGCAGCCGTGGTGGCAGCAGGTGCTGTGGTGATGGCAGTGGTGGACGTGGAGGAGAGTGGTCTTGCTGTGCTGCCAGAGGAAGTGGCATCCTTTGCGTGCCCTTCATTTGCTTCGTGAGAAGAGGACAAGTGTCTTTTAGGGGGAAGTAAAGGCTGTTTGGGTACATTCTCAGGAATGGACTCTGCTTCAGAATTAGGCTGGCTTCCAGTTGAGCCTGTGTAATAACAGATGTGATTTAAAAGGAAAGAGTTACAAGACAGACTGAAAAAAGCTAACACAACCATAGCTTATGGTCAACTCCATCCATTATTTAATGTATAGATTGGTTTACGGACAAAGTTTTCCAACCTCAACATACTTAAGGTATATGACACTTTCTCAATCATAAGAGAGGCTTGTTATGGTAGTGATTCTTCATACAAGAGCCAGGCAACTGGACACAGAGTCCCTTGGGTGGAGGAGGAGGAATGTGCAGCTTGAAAAAGTCCCACAGCTATCTGATATTTAACATCCTCTTCCGTCCTTGAGAATCACACATTTAGGTATTTTGTGAATACAAGAATGAGGGGAGAAATTCTACTTAAAGTGGCAACTAGGTGAGGAACTGCTAGAGGAGAACAGAAGTCCCTCTGGATTTTATTTCTCCCCTGGCTCTTGTAAACCTCTGAAGTAAATTAGAATGACTGATCCATGGCTCTTAAACTAAAAAATTCAGAGTTAATTACCTAGTCGCTTCTTTGGGTCCTCTTCTGGAATAGGCTTCTTAAGATTTGCTATTCTTCTTGGTTCTTCCTCTACTTGGACTGGACTAGAAGATCTGGCGCTCCCTATCGGGGTGGTATGGCCATTCTTTAACGTGGCATGGCTCAGCTTCCCTGGGTCCTCACCACCTGCAAGGTCCAAAAGAAAGAGCAAACTGATGGACTGGGTGTGGTCAGGTAGGGAGAAGAGTTGGCAATTTCTAACCTTTCTTATCCCCTTTATCCAACCCTCTTCCTGTTTTAGCTTATTATTTAGATCTAAATTATTTAGATTTTATAGTAGTAATGAAAATAAGTAATTCTTTTTCCAATAAACATTTGATTGTCTATTATGTGCCGGGTGCCTTGCTACATGAATAGGACAGATTTATTTCACACAAATAATTACAATGCTAAATGTTAAGAGCTATTATGAGTGAAGTGCTATGGTACAAACGAAGAAACAATTTTCTTGGGGGTGGGAATGGGGTTAGAAAAGCTTCACAGAAAGTGGTAGCTAAACTGAGTCTTAAAGGAGGAGTAGGAGCCTGCCACTCGATGACAAGATGAGGAAAGACCATGTAGGAAGAAGGAATAGCATGTATGAAGGTGTGAAATTATTCGACATGTTTAGGAACTGACAATTAGTTTGTCCTGGCAGGAGAACAGGACACATAAGAAAAAGTTAATAGGAATGGAAAGGCAAGCAAGAGCCAGGCTATGAAGGGTACCAAGCACCATGTAAAAGAGCCTGGACTGAATCCTGTAGGAAACAGGAAGCCAAAGAATTAAAGTAGGAGAGAGATATGATCTGCTCTGTCTTTTAGAAAGTTAATTCTGAGAGCTGTGAGAAGGATGGATTAGGCAGTGATTGGAATAGGAAAACTAATAATGAGCAGAATGTAGCTGAGACATAGCAGAGGGTGCCTGAGGGCATTAGGAGTGGACAGCAAGGGGGAGAACTGATAGACACATCAAAGGTAAAACACGGTACACATGATGAATCCCTATAAGCTAAACTGCAGGAATGACCACTAGGCTGCAGGCTTTGGGATGACCACTCATCGCCATTAAACTTTTAGGCAAGATCCTTTTATGGAGGAATTTGACAAGTGTTCCCAGTTACTGCTGAGGTTTCCTTTGGAGGAGAGAACTGAAACACTGAGGTTAGAGACTGAAAACTGTCTCACCTCCTAGTGTCATGGGAACTGGAACTATTTGCTCTCTAGTTACTCTCTTTGTTTTCCACAGGGAGACACTCTTTATTTTAGTGTCTCTTGAGTTAGTTCCTTGAGTTCTCATAGACCAGACTCCCTCACCTCAACCCACCACTTCCTACTAAGAGATTAGACAGTATCATTCTTCATAAAGTCTCAGAAAGAGGTGGAGCTTGGGCTAAAAGTAGTAGAAGTCTAAGGCAAATGAGCACTGCATGAAAAATGTACTTCTAAAGTGAAAGTATTCTGACAACTATTTTTTAAATTTTAAAACAGAGGAAGGGGCAAGATGACAACTATGCAAATGTTGTAAGTTACTGCTTATGTTAATATAGCGCACCTTTAACAAAAACAGGACTTTCTAGAACATAAAGCAATGAATCATTTCAAAGCCCCTTTCTTTTTTAAAAAAAATTTATTTTATTTATTTATTTTTGGCAGCATTGGGTCTTTGTTGCTGCGCACGGGCTTTCTCTAGTTGTGGCGAGCGGGGGCTACTCTTTTGTTGAGGTGCTCAGGTTTCTCATTGCAGGGGCTTCTCCTGCTGCGAAGCACGGGCTCTAGGCACACAGGCTTCTGTAGTTGTGGCACGCGGGCTCAGTAGTTGTGGCTTGCGGGCTCTAGAGCGCAGGCTCAGTAGTTGTGGTGCACGGGCTTAGTTGCTCAGTGGCATGTGGAATCTTCCTGGACCAGGGCTCGAACCCATGCCCCCTGCATTGACAGGCGGATTCTTAACCACCGCGCCACCAGGGAAGCCCAAAGCCCCTACTTTCAAAAAACATACAGTGAAAGGTAAAGACACATTACTAATTAGTTTCTACTCAGCACATACCAGCAAAAGTGATCAGTCATCTTGCAAGTTACTTAATCAGGATTGTCTACTTTGAAGTAAAACTTCTTATATATACATATATTTTTTAAAAAATAAATTCATTTATTTATTTTTAGCTGCGTTGGGTCTTTGTTGCCGTGCACGGGCTTTCTCTAGTTGCAGCGAGCTGGGGCTACTCTTCATTGTGGTGCGCGGGCTTCTCATTGCAGTGGCTTCTCTTGTTGCTGAGCACGAGCTCTAGGCGCATGGGCTTCAGTAGTTGTGACATGTGGGCTTCAGAAGTTGTGGCACGTGGACTCAATAGTTGTGGCTTGCGGGCTTTGGAGCGCAGGCTCAGTAGTCGTGGTGCACGGGCTCAGTTGCTCCACGGCATGTGGGATCTTCCTGGACCAGGGCTCGAACCCGTGTCCCCTGCATTGGCAGGTGGATTCTTAACCACTGTGCCACCAGGGAAGTCCCAAACTTCTTATGTTTAATGCAAAGGGTTTGTGCTAAATGCTAACAGAATAGAATAGAATTAGAATCTGGCCTCAACATCTATGGGTGCCTCTCAACCCCCAACTCAGAAAATCCATTACATATTTTATAATATAGTCAAGTCAGAACCATAATCAAGCCAAAAGCCATCTCTGAGTATGAAAAGAACTGCAAGGTTCAAATACTGCTTTTAGCCTAAACTGGAGATATGTAAGCCAGGCTGTGAGGCCCATCTCTTAGTTTCTTCTTTTTTTAAAAAAAAATTTATTTATTTATTTTTGTCTGTGTTGGGTCTTCGTTGCTGCATGCGGGCTTTCTCTAGTTGCAGCTAGCGGGGGCTACTCTTAGTTGCGGCACGCGGGCTTCTCATTGCGGTGGCTTCTCTTGTTGTGGAGCATGGGCTCTAGGCACGCGGGCTTCAGTAGTTGTGGCACGCAGGCTCAGTACTCTTGTCTTGTGGACTCTAGAGTGCAGGCTCAGTAGCTGTGGCTCAAGGGCTTAGCTGCTCCGCAGCAAGTGGGATCTTTCCGGGCCAGGGATCGAACCCATGTCCCCTGCATTGGCAGGCGGATTCTCAACCACTGTGCCGCCAGGGGAGTCCTCTTAGTTTCTTCTTACAGAGTACAGTTTAGGTCAGTTCTCTGGTTGGCAGAGGGACATCTTGTCCAATGGCTACAATTCACTTAGCAATTGGACCTCTGAGCTTGCTTCTAAGCTGAAAACAACTTGGATCAAGAGCCAATAGGAAGCATATGGCAAAAAAGACTGAATGAAGGTGAAAAACAAGAAAGAAGTAATGTATGGGGTTTGGTGAGTGAGCAAGAAAGGTGAGAGGTAGGAGAGGGCATGGGGTGAGGAATGGCTATTATCAGAAAACAATGGCCAAAGGCGTTGCAACGGAGGCATTATAACTGCAGTTACCCACCTAAATACCTAGAAGTTTTTGTGTCCTACTGTAAAAAACAAATAGACTCATGAAAATTTAGAAAATTTAGAAAAATAGAAAGAAAAAAATCCCCTACATTCCCATTCCAACATCCAGAAATAACCAATGCTAATAATATTTTAGTATTTTTCCTTCAAGCTTGTTTTTTCTACTTAAGCTTTTATATAGTTGAGACAATAAATACATAATTTAATTAAACTTTGCAAATAAGCAATACATTCAAATGGTTCAAAACCTAAACAGTATAGTATTTCATCGGTTTGGTTCCTTTCTTCCACCAACCAAAGGATATATTTTTAAAACTTGGCTTTCATATTTTGTCTCACGCTAAGTAACTCTAATGTAAAGAGAAATGAAATGCAACCAGTGTACTACAGCCTTACTCTTATGATAAGCTGCTTCATAAAAGTCACACATTAGAGAAAGTCCTGACATTATTAAACCAGCAGTGAGTGCTGAAATACCAAAACATAATCTTTATGACAGACAAACGAGAAAGATTAGGGCAGCAATATGGGCCTGGAGACAAATTTGGTATTTAAAAAAAAAAAAAAAGGAAATGACAGTACTGCAGCTAGCACAAAGCTGAGGATGTACAAAGAGACAGAGAATGGTTGCCCTAAGGATCCTTCACCAACCACTCAACTGCAATTCCAGAGTTAAAGACCGCAGCCAGATAAGGTAGGTACTTGGAAGGAAGGGTGAAGGAAGCTTTTTTTATTCCTCAGCAAGAAAATGGACTTTAATACAGAAAATTAGGCGGTAATTATTGGAAGGGGTTTACCCCTTATGTTTACCCCCTAAGCTGAGATTCCTTAAACAAAAAAATCAATTATTCTTATTTATGTTTTAATATTTTTTTCTTCATTAGATATTTTCATTCCCACAAAAAATATATGCCCATTTATATGCAATAAAGGGGTGGGGGAGTGGGAGGTACAAACTACTGGGTGTAAGATAGGCTCAAGGATGTATTGTACAACACGGGGCATATAGCCAATATTTTGTAATAACTGTAAATGGAAAGGAATCTTTAAAAATTATACAAAAAATGCCTTCTTAAAATAAATCAAATATAGATGGTATGCCACGGAATTCCATAGAAATATCTTATCATTATTTAGTATTTTTCATTGTCAAGTTTAATACCAGTAGAGAAAAATGTACAAAATAGAAATGTAAATTTCAAAGACATATTACAAGGAAAACACTTGTGTGATCATCATGGACATTAGGAAATAAAATGTTTTCAGAGCTCTGAAGCCTCTCTCTCTCCCTAGTTACAGCCCTTTCCTTCCCCCACAAAGCAATCAATCACTCTCCTAACTCTTAAGATAATCCTTGCTTTGTGTTATTATAGTTTAACCACATAAGCATGCATCTCCAAACAGGTTTTCCTTTTTCTTTTTTTTTCTGTTTTGAAGGCATTTATTTCAACAGTTTATTCATTAAAACCTCCGGAGCTTTAGTCCAAAAAGTTAGTTTCCATTTTCTTTTGATAATCCGGAGAATCAACCCACTTTTCTAAACAATCACTTTTTTAGATCATTTACTGAGAGAAAGTATCTTTTAAAAGCATGTTTGGAGTGAATCTGTAAGCAAAAATTAGTAAAAGGGCAAGAAGAACTTTTTATTCCTCAGCTCAATCTCAACTCAAGTTTAACTTTTAATTATTTCCTATCTTGTAAGAGTCATTGCTGCCATTAGGCCTTTCTTTGTGAGGTGGCCAGTTTTCTCCTTAACATAGTTCACTAAACTCATTTTTTTTTTTCCAAACATTGTTTTTTCTTCACACTTATAGAAATGATACAATATATATTCTTTCATGACTGACTTCAATTGCTCAGTATTACGTATGACATTCATATTAAAGCATGTAGGTGTAGTTTGCATTGCTGTATAATATTTCATTTTATCAATGTGTCACAAATTATGTATATATTTTACTATTGATGGACATTTGGGTTGTTTCCAATTTTGCTCTACTGTTAATAAATATTGCTGCTATGAGCGTATTTATACATATCTCCTGATACACATGTATACATATTTTTGTTGGGTATATACCAAAGACTGCACAAAGGTTTACATATCTCCAGCTTTCATAGATTATGCTAAACTTTTTTTCAAGGTGATTCTTCCACTTTAACACTTCCACCAATAGGTGTATGTGAATTCCACTTATTTCATACCCTCATCAACTCTTATTCTTGGTCATCTGATTAATTTTAGGTTTTCTAGTTTATACGTAGAGCTATTTTATTTTGGTTTTAATTTGTATCCCTTAATTACTAATGAAGTAAAAAACCCACCTTTTTGTTTATTGGGCATTTGTATGTACTCTTCAGTGAACTGTCTGTTCAATGCTTTTGCAGACTTTTCTACCACATTGCCTTTTTCTTTTCTAACAGAAGTTATAAAAATATATATTCTAGATGCATGAACAGTTTTTTTAAGCCCCCTTCCCTCTCAACAACAGCAATAATAAAGAAAGAAAATTCAAATACCTAGTCAGAACCAAAGACCAAGTGTACGGAGACAGGCATATGCTATTTGCAAACTCACCCTGCTCAGAGTCTTCCAACAGAACCCCTCTTTTAACCAGCTCTTCTCTTGGTTTTCGCATAGATATTTTTCGCTCTAAAACTAACATTAAATTGGAAAACAACACTCAGAAATGTGGCAGATAAAATTCACCTCCTTAGGTAAAAGAATAAAGTGATTCAATTTTCTATTCTTAGGAAAGAAAAGAACACAAAAACTAACTTTGAATTTAAAAACTTAATTTCATTCACAACCTGTGCTATTGGAAAAATATCAATTCCAAAAAGAACTATCCTTTCATAAGTTTAGCTTTTCCTTTTTTTTAAATTTTTGGCCTGCCACCCGGGCCCTTGGCAATGAGAGCGAGGAGCCCTAACCCACTGGACCGCCAGAGAATTCCCTCCTTTTTTAATGGAAATTGCAGTAATAAGATATTTATGGATGAACTTCTTCTGGGAGGAAGTGGCCAGAATAGAAAAAAAGAGGCATCTTATATCTGCTGTAGTTCAGGAGCTCCATTCACCACTCAATTGATAAACATTAACCCCATCAAAATACCAACCTAGGAATGAGGATATAGTATATATGGCTTAGTGAGTGACCACTTGTCTTTTTAATTAAAAGATTCAATTCCCTTTTCAAACAGGGGGTTATAGAAACTTGGGAAGAGAATGAAAAAGTTAGGTACTTCCAATGGGGAACTCTCTAACTCAGAACATATATTTAAATCTTAACATCTCACCTTCTGATGTCTCTTTGAATTTATCGCTTTTTTTTTTCCGCCATTTCCAGGGCTTGAAGATCTTGCCAAAGCCTGAGAACTTGCTCTTCCTTTTGGTAGGAGGTGTTGTGTCTCCTGCTTCCACACTGTCCATGACCATGCCTGGGTCTGCAGTGGGCTGACCTGCTTCTTCTGTTGCATGGTGAGAGGGAGAAAGGGAAGAGACAGCCAATTTATTATTTCAGCACAATCTTGAAAATGTCCCTTCCCCTCTCTTCCTGTGGTAGTTGGAAAGGATCAGAGCAATGATAAAATAATCATGCAGACAGACTCCTTGACATCACATGGACACCAAACGTCAAAATCCATAACAGATAAATTACTAAGGAGGAAAAGGAACCAAACGGAGCTGACATCATTTTAGGACAAAAATTCAATGAGATGATCATAGCCAGCTCAAATCTCTTAAAGGCACACACACGCACAAATGTGGATATCTTCCCAATGTGCATGAGATCTTGCCCCAATGTAGGCTATTGCTGTTGCTATGCTCATCCTCTTGGCATGGGGGAAGGCCTGTCCCAGCTAACACCACTATCTCTTGTGTCATTGAAGCAGAGAATTCTACCATCGGTGAGTGAGTCATTATTCTCTGTTAAACACTGCCCTCTCGCTGCCCTCCTTTTCCAGGATATAAATAGCTCAGGGAGGGGGGTAACACTTAAGTATTAACACCTTACTTGTATATGTTATCAGATTATTTTCTCCCTTCGCAAAAAAGACCTTAGGTAGTTTTGGAGTATTGGAAGGGGCTTGGGGGGCGGGGTGGGGCAGGGGTATTAGACAGTGCTTCAAAATAAAGGAAAACTCTTTTGAAAGTAGAGATGAGATTTCAGTTTGCTTATTACAATATTGCTTTAGGGACAATCCTGATTCTAAAGATTTGACAAGAAACATAACTGACATGATAAATGTGCAGGATTGAAATGAAAGGCCATGAGTCCCTCATAATGACCACACATGCAGGGTTTAGTGAGTGAGCTTTAGTGGCAGAGAAAGGAGCAGCCAAGACTCGGCCAAGAATAATAAAAAAAAGCAGGAAGGCAACAAAAAAAGCAGGAAGGCAACACAATACAACTTTGCACTCCACCTACTGTCCCAGCGTTCTTTGGAGAAGTCTAGAGGAGAAGAAAAAAAAGAGTCATGTGGAATAACAATCCTGGAATTAAATTGGGACCTTTACTTTATAGAAATACATCAAGGACCACATACTGTATAATCACATGTAATAAGTTAACATGTTTATTGTAAACAATTTCACATTTGAAGCAAATAATGCATTTGGAGGTGGGGGGGACAAAAGGGGAAAATATATACACTAAAAAAAAAACTCTTTTAATTCAATAGATATTTTTTCATAAGAGAAAATACACAATCAACAAGCATTAATTTTTTTAAAGAAACACTTGACAAATTCAATCTTTTTTCAGTTGATAGATGCTGAGTCTAGGGAAGTCCGTTGATAATGGTAAGATTTACACAACAGTAATTATCAGAGCGACTGCAGCAATGGCTGCTGATGCATTACTTTGCTATGCCTAAGATGACATAGGCAAAACAGGGGTCTGGTTCCTGAAGTGCAACAGATGAAGATGACAGAGGAGAGTGACTCTTTTCTTTACCTGAGGGCACCTTGGGTCTCAACTACTTTAATTCTTTACATGAAATGCAGTAGAACATGGTTATAACATTGGATCATTATTTTTAAAGTTTAGTTGCTAGAGACTTAGAATAACTCCTGTCCTAACAATTTCCCCTCAATGGTACCCTGGGATGGACCACCAAGAGTGGCACTAGGGTGAACACATGGTACTGTTTTTAGGAGTGAGTGCTTTAACTAAGACAGTATTCTACCAATTATGGAATGTCAATGAGACCTGGACACATTTCAGAGCATTCACGATATCATAACATTGATATTTAACATATGTTAATGATAACACTTTCAGAAATGGAGCTAAGTAACATAAGCTGTTCATTCTCAAATAGTAGCCTTCCTTACAGAGACAAGGAAGGGCTGAAATTTTAAATCTCTTGGTAACCCACCCACTGAGTGAAATTCACTGAGTTCCAAAAGACACACAGGAAAATGCCTGTTTGGTTAAAAGTTATAGGTAAGATAATATAAAAAACCAAAACCAAAACCAAAACAAACAAAACCCCAAACTAACAGTATGAAAGTAAAGGTTATTAGTGCTATGTGATGCTTTTACAAAGAAAAATAGCCAAAAACTTTAGGAATGTTAGGTGGTAACATATTCACAGAAAAGTTCCTGTCCGTAAAGTCCTAAAATGAAATATATCCAATCTAGCCTGCTTCCACTATCTTCTTGGATATCTAATCACCTTCTAAAGTAGGATTTAATTCAACCCTTTTAGTTCTTCATTATATTGAACAACATATTTATGTGTCCTCTTTCTCTTATACATTCAAAACAAGAAAATCATGATATCCTTTCAAGCATATTTATGCCTGCTAGCATATGAACTCAAAATAAGTTCAGTTTATATTATGTCACAGTGTATGTGGAAAATACCAAAAGCTTACAATAAAAATGAATGCATCTGCCATCAAGGCACTGAATACAAAAAGCAAAGAGAGCAGTACTTTTTTTTTTTGATGCTTTATGAAAATGTGTTTAATCTTCATGTCCGTAAAACTTTTAGAAACTGGTATGCCTCTTGCAGTGAGGTTCAGCCACACCCAGTCCTGACCCAGTTATCATCCCAAATTCATTCATTCCTATTCTTATATTCTCACATTCTCCTTTCCTTCCCCTTCTCCCCTCCTCACTTTCACGACAAACAGAACATTATTTCCATGGCACCCAAATATGTTCCAAATACTTGGAATCAGCTCAGTTGCCTTTTCAAAACACAGAATCTCCAGGAGCTGGGACCTAGAAATCTGTTTTTAAAAAATTTCCCAGGCAATTCTTATGATTAGTCAGCTTGTTAAATGCAATTCCAGATTACTATCTGGAAAACTTTTGCATGTTAAAAGAGACAGAGGCAGACATTCTCTGCAAGTAACCTAATTCTTTCTTCCTTCCTTCCTTCCTTTCTTCCTTCCTTCCTCCTTCCCTCCCTCCCTTCCTTCCTTCCTCCTTCCCTCCCTCCCTCCCTCCCTTCCTCCCTTCCCTTCTTCCCTTCTTTCTTTCTTTCTTTATTTTTGGCTGCGTTGGGTCTTCATTGCTATGTGCGGGCTTTCTCTAGTTGCAGCAAGCTGGGGCTACTCTTCGTTGCGGTGCATGGGCTTCTCATTGCGGTGGCTTCTCTTGTTGCGGAGCATGGGCTCTAAGTACTTGGGCTTCAGTAGTTGCAGCATGCGGGCTCAGTAGTCGCGGCATGCAGGTCGCTTCAGTAGCTGTGGCGCACGGGCTTAGTTGTTCCGCGGCATGTGGGATCTTCCCGGACCAGGGATCGAACCCGTATCCCCTGCATTGGCAGGCGGATTCTTAACCACTGCGCCACGAGGGAAGTCTCTATTTATTTTTTGATGTGGACCATTTTTGAAGTCTTTATTGAATTTGTTACAATATGGCTTCTGTTTTATGTTTTGGTTTTTTGGCCAAGAGGCATGTGGGATCTTAGCTCCCTGACCAGGGATGGAACACGAACCCCCTGCATTGAAAGGCAAAGTCTCAACCACTGGACCACCAGGGAAGTCCCTATTATTTTTTTAAAAAATATTTATTTATTTATATGGCTATGTTGGGTCTTAGTTGCGGCACGTGGGATCTTTGTTGCGGCATGTGGGATCTTTTGTTGCAGCGCGGGGGCTATCTCTAGTTGTGGCGTGTGGGCTCTACAGCATGCCGGCTTAGATGCCCTGTGGCATGTGGGATCTTTGTTCCCCAACCAGGGACTGAACCCATGTCCCTTGCATTGGAATGCAGATCCTTAAACACTGGATCACCAGGGAAGTCCCTAACTAGGTATTATTTAGAACTAGAATAGGGGCCAGGGCCATGCACATATTTTTTCAAATATAGGTTAAAAATAGAGTAGGAAGTTACATGCACTGCATTACCAAAACTATAATATACATTAAAAAGGAGAATGGGATATTCACAGAAAGTTAGACAAAATGAAAAGGCAGAGGACTTTGTACCAGATGACGGGACAACATAAAACCCCAGAAAAACAACTAAATGAAGGGGAGATAGGCAACTTTCCAGAAAAAGAATTCAGAATAATGATAGTGAAGATGATCCAGGACCTCGGATAAAGAATGGAGGCAGGGCTTCCCTGGTGGCGCAGTGGTTAAGAATCCACCTGCTAACGCAGGGGACACGGGTTCGAGCCCTGGTCCGGGAAGATCCCACATAAAAAAAAAAAAAAAAAAAAAAGAATGGAGGCAAAGATCGAGAAGATGCAAGAAATGTTTAACAAAGACCTAGAAGAATTAAAGAACAAACACCTAGAAAATTAAGGAACAAACAAACAGAGATGAACAATACAATAACTGAAATGAAAAATACACTAGAAGGAATCAATAGCAAAATAACTGAGGCAGAAGAACGGATAAGTGACCTGGAAGACAGAATGGTGGAATTCACTGCAGTGGAATAGAATAAAGAAAAAAGAAAGAAAAGAAATGAAGACAGCCTAAGAGACCTCTGGGACAATATTAAACATAACAACATTCGCATTATAGGTGTCCCAGAAGGAGATGAGAGAAAGGACCTGAGAAAATATGTGAAGAGATTATAGTTGAAAACTTCCCTAACATGGGAAAGGAAATAGCCACCCAAGTCCAGGAAGCACAGAGAGTCCCAGGCAGGATAAACCCAAGGAGTAACACGCCGAGACACACAGTAATCAAATTGACAAAAATTAAAGCCAAAGAAAAATTATTAAAAGCAGCAAGGGAAAAACGACAAATAACATACAAGGGAACTCCCATAAGGTTAACAGCAGAAACTGATTTCTCAGCAGAAACTCTATAAACCAGAAGAGAGTGGTACGATATATTTAAAGTGATGAAAGTTAAGAACCTACAACCAAGATTACTCTACCCAGCAAGGACATCATTCAGATTCAACAGAGAAATCAAAAGTTTTACAGACAAGCAAAAGCTAAGAGAATTCAGCACCACCAAACCAGCTCTACAACAAATGCTAAAGGAACTTCTCTAAGTGGGAAACACAAGAGAAGAAAAGGACCTACAAAAACAAACCCATAACATTAAGAAAATGGTCATAGGAACATACATATCAATAATTACCTTAAACGTGAATGGATTAAATGCTCCAACCAAAAGACACAGGCTCGCTGAATGGATAAAAAACAAGACCCATATATATGCTGTCTACAAGAGACCCACTTCTGATCTAGGGACACATACAGACTGAAAGTGAGGGGATGGAAAAAGATATTCCATGCAAATGGAAATCAAAAGAAAGCTGGAGTAGCAATACTCATATCAGATAAAATAGACTTTAAAATAAAGAATGTTACAAGAGACAAGGAAGGACACAACATAATGATCAAGGGATCAATCCAAGAAGAAGATATAATAATTATAAATATATATGCACACAACATAGGAGCACCTCAATACACAAGGCAACTGCTAACAGCTAGAAAAGAGGAAATCGACAGTAACACAATAATAGTGGGGGACTTTAACACTTCACTGACACCAATGGACAGATCATCCAGACAGAAAATTAATAAGGAAACACAAGTTTTAAATGACACCATAGACCAGATAGATTTAATCGATATTTATAGGACATTCCATCCAAAAAGAGCAGATTACATTTTCTTCTCAAGCGCACACAGAATATTCTCCAGGACAGATCACATCTTGGGTCACGAATCAAGCCTTGGTAAATTTAAGAAAATTGAAATCATATCAAGCACCTTTTCTGACCACAATGCTATGAGATCAGAAATCAATTACAGGGGAAAAAAAGTAAAAAACACAAACACATGGAGGCTAAACAATACGTTACTAAATAAGCAAGAGATCACTGAAGAAATCAAAGAGGAAATCAAAAAATACCTAGAGACAAATGACAATGAAAACACGACGATCCAAAACCTATGGGATGCAGCAAAAGCGGTTCTAAGAGGGAAGTTTATAGCAATACAAGCCTACCTCAAGAAACAAGAAAACTCTCAAATAAACAATCTAACCTTACACCTAAAGGAACTAGAGATAGAAGAACAAACAAAACCCAAAGTTAGTAGAAGGAAAGAAATCATAAAGATCAGAGCAGAAATAAATGAAATAGAAACAAAGAAAACAATATAGCAAAGTGAATAAAACTAAAGGCTGGTTCTTTGAGAAGATAAACAAAATTGATAAACCTTTAGCCAGACTCATCAAGAAAAGCAGGGAGAGGACTCAAATCAGTAAAATTAGAAATGAAAAAGGAGAAGTTACAATGAACACTTCAGAAATACCAAGCATCCTAAGAGACTACTACAAGCAACTCTATGCCAATAAAATGGACAACCTGGAAGAAATGGACAAATTCTTAGAAAGGTATAACCTTCCAAGACTGAACCAGGAAGAAATAGAAAATATGAACAGACCAATCACAAGTAATGAAATTGAAACTGTAATTACAAATCTTCCAACAAACAAAAGTCCAGGACCAGATGGCTTCACAGGTGAATTCTATCAAACATTTAGAAAAGAGTTAACACCCATCCTTCTCAAAGTCTTCTAAAAAATTGCAGAGGAAGGAACACTCCCAAACTCATTCTATGAGGTCACCATCACCCTGATACTAAAACCAGACAAAGATACTACAAAAAAAGAAAATTACAGACCAATATCACTGATGAATATAGATGCAAAAATCCTCAACAAAATACTAGCAAACAGAATCCAACAACACATTAAAAGGACCATACACCATGATCAAGTGGGATTTATCCCAGGGATGCAAGGATTCTTCAATATACATGAATCAATCAATGTGATACACCATATTAACACATTTAAGAAGAATAACCATATGATCATCTCAATAGATACAGAAAAAGCTTTTGACAAAATTCAACACCCATTTATGATTAAAAACTCTCCAGAGACTGGGCACAAAGGGAACCTACCTCAACATAATAAAGGCCATATATGACAAACCCACAGCTAACATCATTCACAATGGTGAAAAACTGAAAGCATTTCCTCTAAGATCAGGAACGAGACAAGGATGTCCACTCTCGCAACTATTATTCAACATAGTTTTGGAAGTCCTAGCCACGGCAATCAGAGAAGAAAAAGAAATAAAAGGAATACAAATTGGAAAAGAAGAAGTCAAACTGTCACTGTTTGCAGATGACATGATACTATACATAGAGAATCCTAAAGATGCCACCAGAAAGCTACTAGAGCTAATCAATGAATTTGGTAAAGTAACAGGATACAAAATTAATGCACAGAAATCTCTTGCATTCCTATACACTAACAATGAAAGATCAGAAAGAAAAATTAAGGAAACAATCCCATTCACCACTGCAACAAAAAGAATAAAATACCTAGGACTAAACCTACCTAAGGAGGTAAAAGACCTGTACTCAGAAAACTATAAGACACTGATGAAAGAAATCAAAGATGACACAAACAGATGGAGAGATATACCATGTTCTTGGATTGGAAGAATCAATATTGTGAAAATGACTATACTACCCAAAGCAATCTACAGATTCAATGCAATCCCTATCAAATTACCAGTGGCATTTTTTTACAGAACTAGAACAAAAAATCTTAAAATTTGTATGGAGAGACAAAAGACCCCGAATAGCCCAAGTAGTCTTGAGGGAAAAAAACGGAGCTGGAGGAATCAGACTCTCTGACTTCAGACTATACCACAAAGCTACAGTAATCAAGACAATGTGGTACTGGCACAAAAACAGAAATATAGATCAATGGAACAGGATAGAAAGTCCAGAGATAAACCCACGTACCTATGGTCAACTAATCTATGACAAAGGAGGCAAGGATATACAATGGAGAAAAGACAATCTCTTCAATAAGTGGTGCTGGGAAAACTGGACAGCTACATGTAAAAGAATGAAATTAGGACACTCCTTAACACCATACACAAAAATCAGCTCAAAACGGGTTAGAGACCTAAACGTAAGACTGGACATTATAAAATTCTTAGAGGAAAACATAGGAAGAACACTCTTTGACATAAATCACAGCAAGATCTTTTTTGATCCACCTCCTAGAGTTATGGAAATAGAAACAAAAATAAACAAATGGGACCTAATGAAACTTAAAAGCTTTTGCAAAGCAAAGGAAACTACAAACAAGACGAAAAGACAACCCTCATAATGGGAGAAAATATTTGCAAATGAATCAACGGACAAAGGATTAATCTCCAAAATATATAAACAGCTCATGCAGCTTGATATTAAAAGAACAAACAACCCAATCAAAAAATGGGCAGAAGACCTAAATAGACATTTCTCCAAAGATGACATACAGATGGCCAAGAAGCACATGAAAAGCTGCTCAACATCACTAATTATTAGAGAAATGCAAATCAAAACTACAATGAGGCATCACTTCACACCAGTTAGAATGGGCATCATAAGAAAATCTACAAACAACAAATGCTGGAGAGGGTGTGGAGAAAAGGGAACCCTCTTGCACTGTTGGTTGGAATGTAAAGTGATACAGCCACTATGGAGAACAGTATGGAAGTTCCTTAAAAAACTAAAAATAGAATTACCATATGACCCAGCAATCCCACTACTGGGCATATACCCTGAGAAGACCATAATTCAAAGACACATGCACCCCAATGTTCATTGCAGCACTATTTACAATAGCCAGGTCATGCAAGCAACCTAAATGCCCATCGACAGATGAATGGATAAAGAAGATGTGGTACATATATACAATGGAATATTACTCAGACATAAAAAGGAACGAAACTGGGTCATTTGTAGAGACGTGGATGGATCTAGAGACTGTCATATAGAGTGAAGTAAGTCAGAAAAACAAATATCGTATATTAACGCATATATGTGGAACCTAGAAAAATGGTATAGATGAACCAGTTTCCAGGGCAGAAAAAGAGACACAGATGTAGAGAACAAACGTATGGACACCAAGGGGGGAAAGTGGTGGGCAGGGGGGTGGCGTGTTGGTGGTGGGATGAATTGGGAGATTGGGATTGACATATATACACTAATGTGTATAAAATAGATAACTAATAAGAACCTGCTGTATAAAAAAATAAATAAAATAAAATTCAAAAATTCAAAAAAAAAGGAGAATGGAAAGAACTAAATGAAAATGTAAATATAATTTGATGATAGGACTACAGGATATCTGTGCTTCTTCTAGGTTCTTATATTTTGTGTGTGTGTGCGTGTGTGTGTGTTTTTTACAGTGAACACGTATGGCTTTTATAATTGGAATAAAAACAAATTTACTTTGAAAGTGGGAGCTTTCAAATCATGACAGTTAATAAACAAAGTCCAGCATATATATAAGTACACAAAAGAAAACAATTCTTTCTAAACATTAGGTTCCTATAAAAATGAATTATTTCCGGGCTTCTCTGGTGGCACAGTGGTTAAGAATCCACCTGCCAATGCAGAGGACACAGGTTCGAGCCCTGGTCCAGGAAGATCCCACATGCCGTGGAGCGACTAAGCCCGTGCGCCACAACTACTGAGCCTGCGCTCTAGAGCCCACAAGGCACAGCTACTGAGCCCGCGTGACACAACTCCTGAAGCCCGTGTGCCTAGAGCCCATGCTTCCTGACAAGAGAAGCCACCGCAGTGAGAAGCCCATGCACTGCAACGAAGAGAAGACCCCGCTCGCCACAACTAGAGAAAGCTCGCGCTCAGCAACGAAGACCCAATGCAGCCAAAAATAAATTAAAAAAAAAAAAAAAGAATTATTTCCTACATAAAAATCAGTCTGAAGTATTAAGCAAATTAAACCATTCAAGGACATTTTCTTGGAGTAGTGACACATGTTTAAGTAAGTAGATTTGGATCACCCAAACAACAGTTTCTAGTCCTGCATTCTTTTAAGAATACCACCCTTGTTCACCGTGAGTACAATCTTGTGCTAAAGGAGCTAGAGACCAAATTTAACAGTAATCTAAATTCACCAGGTGTAAACTTTTCAGCTGTGGAATAAAGGGTTTTAAAGTATGCATAAATTCTTGATAGCAGTGGCTGATTAGATCTAATTGAAGCCACTAATCTCCATAGCATTCTTGGATCCATTGAAACTATTCAGGCTTCTTACTGTGAATTTTTGTCTGACTTTAAGAAAATTCAATTGCATCACTTAGAAAACTCCAATAGAAAGAAAAACTGATGGATGAATAAATTATACAAGAAAAAGTATACTCAGGTATTGAGAAACCATCTTTTTTATTTTTAATGATACAATTACACCTCAAATATTGTTTCTGCACTCATAAATAAAGGGCTTAGGGAAGTGAATTTGAAACTGTTCATAAGCAAATTTGCACATCAACCAAATATTTGTTCTCAACAATTCTGATTTTATGACCATCTCCCTCCCATTTCCAATTTTTAAAAATTAATTAATTAATTAATTAATTAATTTTTGGCTGCACTGGATCTTTGTTGCTGCACGCGGGCTTTCTCTAGTTGCGGCAAGCGGGGGCTACTCTTCATTGCAGTGTGCGGGCTTCTCCTTGCGGTGGCTTCTCTTGTTGCAGAGTACAGGCTCTAGGCACGCGGCTTCAGTAGTTGTGGCATGCAGGCTCAGTAGTTGTGGCTTGCAGGCTCTAGAGCGCAGGCTCAGTAGTTGTGGTGAACAGGCTTAGTTGTGGGATCTTCCCGGACCAGGGCTCAAACCCGTGTCCCCTGCACTGGCAGGCTGATTCTTAACCACTGCGCCACCAGGGAAGCCCCCATTTCCAATTTGACAGAAGAAATACAGGCTTGGAGTCACATTTGGATACCCCATTGTTTCTATTTAAACTCAGTAAGGAATTTAAAATGTCCTCATGGTCCCTTTCTGTTTTCCTTGAGAACCAAAACAAGGTGGCTTTTCCCTCCTTGTTTCCCTTTGTTTGCCAGAAAACAGGGTGTAGAATGCTGGCTATAGTTTTAGGATTGTGTGTTCCAAAGAAGTCATGCAGCCACAGGCCACTAGGAAAGCAAGTCACAGAGTTGGAGGTCTTGGTGTTTTTTGTAGGGGGTGGAGGTTAGGAGAGGAAGATAGCTAATTACAGTTTGGAGTTTCCAGTTTGAGAAGTACCCTGAAACTATGCCCCGGTGTTTAAACTACTTACTCCCTCCTCCAAGTTGTAGCACCTCACATTTCAGAGGCTTGTTTCTTATATCACATATTAT
This sequence comes from Eschrichtius robustus, assembly GCF_028021215.1. Lineage (NCBI taxonomy): Eukaryota > Metazoa > Chordata > Mammalia > Artiodactyla > Eschrichtiidae > Eschrichtius > Eschrichtius robustus. Next base: position 22,562,884 of record NC_090826.1, on the reverse strand, counting down.
GCAGAGTTCTAGCAGTTTCTTTCTTCAACCCTCAGTTTTTTTCCTGGTCAACATTTAATTCAATGTTTTTTAGTTCAAGTTTAGTTGTTCCAGATGAATTTCTGAGGTGATTTTAAAATAAATGTATAGTCTTTTTAAAAAATTACTTAGCACTTTTCATCTTCAGATAAACTATTTGCTACAGATACATGTTATACCTACATTACTTGCTAGAGATAAGGGATAAAACAGGGTTAACCGGTAAACTTAGTTCATTTGAGAATCTGATTTACAACCAATTAGTCATTCACGATGGAAGGCAAGGTAAGGCACAGGCAATTGTAGTTGACAGATAACTTAGTTTTCAAGATAGCCTTCACTACCCACTCCCCTTCACTAGGCTTAGTAATAAGCAACAAAATTACTGGGACTGTCTTAGTTCCACACTTATTTCTTATACCTTGTCGGGTCTTAAAAAATGTGTAGATTTAAAGTGTATAAAATTCTCTCATTTTACCCCCAAAACTTTTAATAGTCAGTTATTGTCCGAAACTTAAAAATACATAGCTTTGTGCAACGAGATACATACTCCATTATCAAGAGGTACCAATTATCTTTTTTTTTTAAGTTTAAGGTATACAGCATAATGGTTTGACTTAAATATATTGTGGCCAATTACTTTTATAATCTAATGGCTCTGTTTAATTATCTTTTATGCCCATCTAGCTTGAAACAGATATTGCTTTTATACAATCATTTTAACAGCATTAGAACTCTGTAAATGGAGAACACTAATTTATGGTACTTACACTATTGTACTTATACTCATTTTTGCCTTCTGAAAGAGGATTATTATTGAATTTAAAAAACTGTTTTAGAAAACCGCAACAAAATTACAGAAAGCAAAACCTGCCACTAATGAACAAAAGCAGGCTTTGTCTAGAGCAGGCCCATAACTTTCCTTGGAAATACTGCATAGTTCTGACCTTTGGGAAATAGAACTGGGCAAAGCACTCAAGAAGATAGCCAGGGAGAAGGTCTCTCTCTGTACCTGCAGGTACAATTAGGTCTGAGGTTCCAACTCTGGGAAAATAGATCTTCGACCGTAACTGCATCAAGAAGTGATGCTGCTTTACTCTGGCAATTTGATACGTATACTTTTTTGATAAAAGTTCTAAGTTGAGAGAAAGGTTTTAAGGTGAGGTGCCAGAAAATATATTCTCTCATGGAAAAAAACTTTAAACCTATCAAAATTAACTTGCAAGTAGAAAGAGGGAATACACTGTTGTGACAATAGGCCATTCAGAAAATCTACTGAAGCAGAAAGAGGGAATAATAATTTTTGATTGGTATTCAACAGAAAATCCTTTAAGGAGTTCATGACAGAGCCCTAACACTTTCTCTTGATTCCTGGATTGTATGAAGAAAGTATACCTGTTCCTTCTTTCTCAGAAGCATTTATTTTTAGATCTAGATAGGTATGAGAAATGTCTCTGATAATTCTGGTGACCAAATAATGCCAAGTGTTCTTCTTTCAAGTCTCATGAAGAAGTTTATTTTTAATTAATCCATCTATTATTTATTTCTATGTTAATACTGTTCTATAGCTATATTAAAATTTATTCATCCAGCAATCTCCTTACTAACTTTGCCTCCAAATAACAAAATTATTTCTAAAGCACCTTTCCCAAAACCACTCCTATTCTCATGTGGGAGAACACATAACAACAAATTTCAGAGTAAAATGAATCGAATACTGACGGAAAAGGAATGAAGGAAAGAGGAAATATTACAACAGTGGTCCCCAACCTTTTTGCCACCAGGGACCAGTTTCGTGGAAGACAATTTTTCCATGGATGGGGGGGTGCGTGGGGGATGGTTCAGGCAGTAATATGAGTGATGGGGATACGGTATGCGGCCCGGGGATTGGGAACTCCTGTATTACAATATGACATCTTTTAAAGCAATATATTCTTATACAAAGGAAAAGTGGGGAAAAAAGAGGTTAATTATTAAGTGAAAGGTATATGATGGGGGCGGGGGGGAAAGAGCTAGAGAGGGGGAATGGAAAGGTAGAGAGAGAAGGAAAGTTCCAGCCTAAATGGTTGGGTAGAGTTCACTAAAATTCTTGGGACTTCTCTGGTGGTCCAGTGGCTAAGACTCCATGCTCCCAATGCAGGGGGCTGGATTCGATCCCTGGTCAGGGAACTAGATCCCACATGCATGCCGCAACTGAGGGTTCTCATGCTGCAACTAAAGATCCCGTGTGCCGCAACTAAGACCCGGCTCAGCTAAATAAATAAATAAATATCTTTGGTCTTGTGCCTAATTTAAGGACATGCGCTAAATTAGCTGGTTTTTTTTTAGCTGTTTGTTTTAATATGATACATAGTAAAGGATTCTAGTGAACACAGAAACAGCTTTTTATGTTGATTGAGAACTACAAAGTATTATTTGAAAGTTTTATCTCAGTAAATCTTTTTTTTTTTTTTGGCCGCGCTGCACGGCTTGCGGGATCTCAGTTCCCAGACCAGGGATTGAACCTGAGACGTGGCAGTGGAAGCCCAGAATCCTAACCACTAGGCCACCAGGGAACTCCCCACTTCATAGGACTTTTATTAGGGTTATTGGTAGAAAGAAAAATTGATGAATGATGAGTCCTACTTTTTTTTAATCGGCAGAAAAAATTTGAAACTTTATCTGTTGAGATGAAATTTTTTGTCTAGTATATAGATGTTAAATGGGCATTCTTCATAAATATCACCAATCATTAGTACGTTGTACCTGCTTACCCATTTCTTGCTTTTCAAAGACCTTTCATTTCCATCTCATAGATAAATGCCTAGCCTGATTTACATCCTGACTTGTTAACGTAGAACCACCTTTGTAGTAGAAACCACAGGAGAATTTAGTGGCCCAAAAGGGAATTTACCAAATTCAGGAGAATGGTTACCTCTGGGAGCAAACAAGCAAAATGCCATCATAAGGGAATGTAGGCATAGAGAGAGGGGTGGGGTGGGATATAACTCTGTTTTTAATTTCATCTCTTAAGCTGAGTAGAGGTCCCAGAGGGTCCTTTATATTTTCCTCTATACCCTTTTCTAGCCATTGGGTTGGCCAAAAAGTTCATTCGGGTTTTTCCGTAACATCGTACTAATTTTTCGGCCAACACAATGTAAACGATTTCATTAAGGGAAAAAAAACAAAACAACTGAGCTACTGAATTGATATGGACTCAGCCCTGGTGATGAAAGTAAAGTAAGTCAAGTTCTGATTTCAGTCTTAAAAATCTGTGGCTGAATGACTCACTTTGCGATCCATGTGCCTCAGTATCAATAAAACATGAAAAGTACTTTGTAGGAATTTCATCTGGCAAGTTCTCAGGGGAAAACATACTTTTAGAAATGAAATTACATTAAATCATGAGACACATTTGGGCGTGTTACCTGTGTTCCCACATTTTATGGTTTTCTTTAAACTCACTAACATTTTTCATTTCTGGGGGAAAAAAAAGCATCCTGGGACTGAACATGTTTTCTGCTGCTTCATAAACAAAGAGAAGGTATAAGAAGGTATAAATCTTAAAAAAAAAAAAAAAGTATAATGTCAAGAAATGATTCACAGGCTTTCCCCCACTTTGTTTATATTTAGGAAGCCTTTAATGAATATCCACTTAAATCTATCTTTCCCACCTTTCCATCTTCATTTTATACAAAACCGCACAAGGTTGGGAAAATGAGTCTTTTTAGTGACAGTGGACTTCCATTTCACTTATACGCTTTGAAACTCTGGCTACACTTATCAGCCTGGTCCCCAGCTATCTCTGAGACAATAACACTTCAAATGCAAAGCACTGCTTTCAGAAATGTTTACACCAAGTATTGCCTTATGAGAAACGGAAACACCAGCACAATGGAAAAAGCCTGAGACTTATTTGGAAAATGTATAACTCAGTCTAAAAAATTAAGTCAAATCTCAAAAATGGTCCTGTCGGGAATTGCCTGGTGGTCCAGTGGTTAGGACTCTGTGCTTCACTTCAAGGGGCCTGGTGGAACTGGTCGGGGAACTAAGATCCCACATGCCGCAGCCAACAAAACAAAACAAAACAAAACAGGTCTTGTTTATAGAAGTCAACAATTCTAATTCTATACCACATGTATGTATCAGCTGCCCAAGTCCTGCAAAAGAGCAGTAAAACACCATTGATTTCTAAACATGAGTTCCTGTAGCACTTATGTTCTGCAAGGGCAAGAAGTTAACAGATGGTTTACTAGCAATATTATCTTTAAAAAGTCCAAAAGGATCCAGTAAAACGCAACTATGAGTGGTAAATTAATATAACTGAATGAAAAATTAACTTATTTTTCATTTATTCTTCACAAAGTGATAAACATCCCAAAGTTAAAAAATCAAAATCCTCACATTCAAATTCCTATAAAATAGTCAACTTCACCTACAGATCTGCCTTGCCTCTGTCAAGATTTTGTTTCTTTGCCTTCTATTACTCACCAACTCCATCTGGATTTACCGGTCTGGAGATGTCAGCTTGCCCCATGATTATGTTGTCTGATGTGTCTCACAACAACAAATTGTCCCCGATCAAAGCGAACTTTTCTTAAACGATAAATCCACATAAGGAGGGAACATGCACTCCTCTCTCAGTGTCACCGCCAGACATCAGGAAATGGCAGGAAGTCAGTTCATCTGCAGGAGTTTCTGTTTCCCTGTATCCCGGACAAGGCACTGGTGTTCCTCACAAATATGTCTTCACGCTGGCTCTCTTCACATAGGAATGCCTGTCATTCCAGAGTGCACACTGTGAAGAGCTCAAGTGCAGGAAGGGGAGGAGACTGCCAACCACATTCTAGCTGCTGAGTGGTACAGCCCTCAAAGTCCACACCTACTTTTTCTGACACTGAGCTGGGTTACAACTTTCCAGACTCATAGTCACAAAGAAAGGGAGGCTGCTCAAGAGTCTACGAAAGAATTTGTAAATTTAATCACACAAAAAACATCAGGGTTATGCGTAAGCAGGCCGATGGGAGCAGAAGTCCATTCAAAGGTACATTTTAGATACAGGCTTACCTCAAAATCAGACCATTCTGACATTTCACTGCTTGCTCTAAAACTGTATTTTGTACCTGTGAGTGGCATACTCAGAGCAGAATGAGATCTGTGTACTGGGAATTAATAACATTAGGAACAATATTTTAGAATTAAATATACCTTTTCTTTTTTTTTTTTTTTTAAATAAACCTTTTCTAAAAATAAAAAGAAATATTTCTGAAAATTTTGCTTACTAAAATAGTAAACTTGAAATCAATATTTGTAAGGTATTATGCAATATTTCTCTTTCTGCTAAAGTTCAATAATGATCTTGAGGAATACAAAACTATAGGGAGTGGCCCTACGTGCTGCATATAATACATAGGCAGTATCAGCGAACCACATGCAGCAATGGAAGGGCCAGCCTGCATGCTGATTTTTCTTTTTTATTCAGATATAACTTATTTATATACAGCCATATAGATAAATATTAAGGATATAGCTTGATGAATTTAACATCTGAAGGTAAAGGGGGAACTAACAATTTTGAGCACTATATTAAGGACTTTTATACTGTCTATGTCCTTTAATTATCAGCACAAGTAAACAGGCATTGTGAAGAATATATTATTTACCCTATTATCAGATGAGAATAAGGCTACTGAGGTCAAATCCTGTGTTTGTCAAAACCCTAATATTCCATTAACAAATGACAGCTACCCCTAAAACCGAGCTTTTAGTTTAAAACTTTGTTCTCCAAACTGAGATTCTGGAAAGATTTCTAGTATCTGGATTTTTCCTTTGCCTTTCCTTAGCACCTGTTCCTCTTTCCCCATTATCTTATCTCTATTATCTGCTTTTGGTTAAAAAAATAGCGAAGGTAAGGAATAAGAAAACGACAATGCTAAGGCATCAGTAAGAAAAAAAAAAGTGTACACTTGGGCAAAACTCAGTTGTTAGTACTGGTAGTAGTAAAAAAAATTATGATATTGACCATTAAAATAGGAAAGAATAAAAGGAAAAAAACAGCAAAACTTTACATTAAAAGAATGTTCCACTCTAAGAATGTCAAATTCCTTCTAAGCTGGCCCTTACATTTATTAGCCTAAAAGCAGATCATGTGCAAGAGCACCACCCACTACTGTAAAATGGGGAAGCAAAAGGTGGCAAATGCACTGCCCAGCACCTAGTAGGTGCTCAGCATACTGTAGTTATCATCATCATGCAGACAATACAGCATATCGTTTAAGAAGATGAGCTTTGGAGGCAGACTAAAATTTTAATTCCAGATCTATGACTAGGTGTTAACACTAGGCAAGTTATTTCACCTCCCTGAGCCTCAGTTTCCTCATTTGTAAAGTGGGCATAACAATACTTACCGGTACAAGGCATTAAATGACATGAACAGAAATAAAGCACTTTGTAATGTGCCTGGCACATGGAAAGCTCTCAATAAATGCAAGCAATACCTATCACAGCTGTTACAGTAAAAAAAAAAAGTCAAAAAAGGAGAGGGCAGGTCAGGGGCAGCCAGACGATGGTACATGGCAGAAAACCCAGTCATTACAAGGAGCTTAGTCAGAAACGGAAGAGGATGACATTTCTGTACCATGAATCCAGAGAGCAAACTGGAAGAAGCAGTCCAGGGAGGAAGTCTGAACACAATCAGGTTGGTGCACAGAAACATTAAGCAGATGGAACAGCCCAGATGTGTGTATTGTCATGAATTAGTTCAAACCAGGCACATTAAACACACATACACATACACACACACACACAGAGCCCAGAAACAGTATTATAGAATTTAGTTCATGTTGACAGAATTATACAAGAGTAGAACAGATAGATTTAAGGATCCTCATATGGCTGCTGTTTACCACCTGCCAAATTTAAATGTCCAACTTGACTTGGCTCACTGCTGATCTTGGGTATTTGAAAGCAGCAATAAACTCAAAGATTAAAAAAAGGATTCTTCGTGATCATTTGGCTCAATCTCCTATTCTTTACAGAAGAAGGAAATTGAGGGTTCAAGAGGTTAAATGCTTTGCTCAGAGACAGGACTAAAACCCAAGTCTCCTGATTCTAACTCCAGGACTCACTTTGGCTCTTGTATAAATGGCCAAGGCAATATTTATTTCCTAAAGATATATTCATTTCCCAGGGAAGTTCGCACTCTACAACAATGACAAATCTCTCAGAGATTCTAATTCTGTCGCCTATGGACCAAACCAACACATGTTCCCTAACCAACATGTTTCAGTTTCATTTTAACAATCAATATTTACTTTGTGCTGACAAAAGCAGACAAGCAGGGAGAGGGGAAAGTATTGGCCCACTGATGGCTTTAAAATTTAACAATAAGGCCTTATGTTCATTCTAGTTTTCCATGCACTACAGTTTAGAAATGCAAAGGTAACTCTCACTTCAACTTTATAAGAAGTAGACAACTCTCTCTTAAGTGTCACCTAATAAGATACTCTCTTTTTAGAGTACTTTTCTTCCACAGCTTATTGCCTCAAGGAATGGGGCAAGTAACCGATTAAAATTTGTGAATCTCTTCCTATTTTATTTAGGGAAAGAGCAAAAAAGGCCTTATAAAGTTTAATATGCAAAGGAATCTAAGTTACAGCTTAGATTTAGATAGCAATTGAAGTCCCCAACCAGTCTCATTTTATCGAAGAACTGTTTCTAAACAAACACTGCTTAACATTCAAAACCTTTAGTGACACTTACAATTCCAAAACTTTTTGTTGGCCAGCACATCAGACACTAACGTGAGAACATGCTTTATATTGTCAATAAACAGTTTACAAGATCAATCACAAAAGTATAATGCTTCCATTTAAATGTACTTTTATGCTGAGGTACCAATATAAATTGGCTTACCTAGGAGAGTAAGCTCTTTGCTATTTCAATTACATCTCCCTCAGCTTAATTCAGCATACCACTTTAAGTCTGAGATGTCTCAAGGAGGTGAGCTCTAGTGAGAGGTTGGGAAGAGAGTCACTTTCCTCTAGGAAAGGCTGACCAACAGAAATTATTAACAGGTCACACAGATACATATTCAAGTAAAAGACTAATTTTCAACTTCTTTATATATAATTGAGGGTGGGAGCAGCTTTCTATTCTTTATTCCACCATCTAACTCTAATCTAGTCTGGCTGGCTCTGAATAGGAGATAACATCCTACAATTAATAACCTATGTCTCATTTTCCATGTGGAAATTAGAATGCCTTGCTAGTCACTTGTAAACTCTTCATTGTCTCATCTATTTGTACAAACCACTCCCTTGGCCTGGAATTTCTTTCCCAGATCCATCTAGGGAACTCCTACCCATCCTTTAAGAATTGGCTCAAATGTTGCTTCCACTATTAAGAGCCTTTTCTTAGTCACTCAAGCAGAATTCAGACAAAGATTTCCTGGTCACTGATTATGTGCCCAGCAATGCGCTGGAACTAAAAAGAATAGTTTTTGTCCTTAAGGTGATTACAGTTCAAATAAGTAGGATCGACAATAGAGCATGATAAGTACCTAGGTGCTATGCAAACACATATTGATGGGGCTGGGGGCATCTAGCTTTCTCCTGAGAGATGAGAGAAAATATCTTGAATTAAGTGACTTCTAAAATCTGAGAGAGTCAGTCACAGAAGGAATACCAGAGGTGAGAAAAAGGTAAGGGCAGCAAGAGATAAGACTGGAGAGGTAAAGAGCTGATCATGACTGATGGTGCCGGATTATCACCCTAAACTGCAATGATCTTCCGACTTCTCTGCTGGGCAGGAACCATGATGTGTTTACACTTAAGCCCTTAGTGCCTGGCACGACTCAGTGCATGGTCGACATGCAAAAAGTATTTATTAACCTTGAGGACAAGGGAAGAAACAGCATTCCTCAACTTTAAGCTTTGCTCACAGAATCTGGTAGCAAAAGACAGTTAAGGCGAAAAGTGCCACAGACGAAGGCTGGAAGAAATGTCAAGACCACAGACTAGTTTATCATTCCAAACAATCTTGAGAACTACTGTGAAACTCTCAATTCTGTGTGAAAAATGGCATGCTTATGATGGTTTTTGAGAATTTACTGCTTTGCAAGTCGTAATAACTTTCAAAGAAGACAAATGTGTCAAGTGAATGTTTACATAAACCCTCATATAATCACGACTGCTAGGCTCAAGATCCTCAGCAGAAAGCACTTCTACTCCATGTGAACTAGCCGGAAGAACAGGCTGAAAGACAGAGATTAAAGTTAAGGGGGAGCCCCTGTACCACCAGATACTCATCCCTCTTACTCCCAGTGACACTGGTTTCTTTCTGTGGCTGGCTCATTGGAGGCAAAAAATGAACACACACGCCGCCTATTCTACATCAAATACTGTAACTCGTGTCCCCTGCCTACCCCCACTTCCAGAAGGAAGCATGGCTTACCAACGGAGGAAAGCTTTCGAGGCTTTGGAGTTACATACACATAACTGTAAAATTTCAGCTTTTCCATTTGCTGATTAGGTGACTCTGAACAAGTTACTTAACTTATATGAGATAGAGATAATTACTCAGAGTTTTTGTGAGGATTAAATAAGAGAAATCTCTAAATTATAGTCTGATGACTGAAAGTGCTTAATATATTTGGATCCTTCTCACCTCACTTAGATTCTTCATATAAATGACTCCCCCCCGCCACCGAATGCTTACATTTAAGTACCACCGTTCCTTAGGAAAAAATGGGGAAGTTCTGCTATGCCTTTACATCACAGTAGCTATACATATGGCAGGCATGAAGTAATGTATACGTTTACAAACCTACAGTATGTTGGACTGTGTTTATGGGAGAAAGAAACTGAAATTATGCCAGCAGGACTGCTTTCAGATCCATGGAATAAGAGACCTCAGGCTAGGAAATTGGAGCTACAGAAATTCTTTTTGCTTTCTCTTAAAGTTTTTGTTTCGAAGACAATAAATTCTTAAGGATGCTCTCTAGTGGTCAGGAGATGTTTCTAGAACTGAGGAGTTAGTTATAAAAATTATAGTAAACAGGAAAGTTTCAGTTAAGAAAGACAAAAGGTTTCTCTCTGATTGGGTTAAGGGATTAGGTAGTTCCTCAGAGTACAGTAGAGTCAGTGGAAAAGGTAGGCCTAGATGAAAATGAGAATTAGCTGAATGGGGGACTTCCCTTGTGGCTCAGTGGTTAAGAATCCGCCTGCCAACGCAGGGGACACGGGTTCGAGCCCTGGTCCAGGAATATCCCACATGCCGCGGAGCAACTAAGCCCGTGCACCACAACTACTGAGCCTGCGCTCTACAGCCCACGAGCAACAACTACTGAGCCCGCACACCACAACTACTGAAGCCTACACACCTAAAGCCCGTGATCTGCAACAAGAGAAGCCACGGCAATGAGAAGCCCATGCACCACAACGAAGACCCAACGCAGACAAAAATAAATAAATTAATTAATTTGTTAAAATCTTAATTAAAAAAAAAGAATTAGCTGAATGGAGATGAGAAGAAGTGGAAAAAAAAACTGAGCAAAAAGATTCACAGGTTGTGTGGATGAGGGAAAAAGGGAAATGAGAAGAGGATACAAATGACATTTATCAAACTTTAATCCACTATGTGACATCAGGCACCTGAATCAAATTATTGCCAAGCTCCCTTCAGGTTCTGAAATTCTACAGCAGAGTCAAACTAACGACAACCAATTCAGTGTTCTGTTTCAAATAATGGTTCCAAGAAATGTTTTATTACGGAAGAGAACAGTGGTCATGGTGCACTTTATATAGCTAATCCAACTCAATGCTTGCCATAGAATGCAAAATAAGTGCTTAATGAATTGGGGTATTACTATTGGGAAACCACAATCCTCATTTATTCGTTCCACAAAAATGTCCTGAGCACCTCTAAAGTATCAGTTATTGTTCTAGGTGTTGGAAACACTGACTGGATACAAAGAGGGAAAAATCTATGCCTTCTTTCTAGTATGTTAGATGGTGATAAGTGCTATAGAAAAAAAATTATTCAGGGAAAGGAAATAAGACGGGCTGAGAAAGAGGGTGCTAAATTATAAACTGTGCAAGCAGAAGGGCCTCATTGGGAAGATGACATATAAACAAAGACCTGAAATAAACAACACATTCCTCAATTAACGTACTAAAAGTAAATATTAATTACAACTATAGTATATTTTAATGACTGGTCAGTGAAGTAAGGGTTATCAAATGGGCTGCTCAGTTCTCAAATATTTAAAGATGTGCTGTCTAATACTGTGGTCACTAGTTACGTATGATTATTTATATCTATATTAATATTTAATACATTTATACTAAACACAATTTGCAATTCAGTTTCTCAGTTGTACTAGCCACATTTCACACATGGCCACCACACTGGACGGTGCAGATCTAGAACATTTCCGTCACTGCACAAAGTTCTATCAGATAGGCCAAACGCAAAGTATTTTTAAAGCACACTTACAAGTCTTCCAGTAACAATGCAAAGCAGAGTATTTCATCAGCATGTGGTATCTATTTTCCATGGCACCAATGACTAAACACCAACTACTAGAGGCAGTATACTCCGAAGGAACACTGACAGTAAAAAAAAAAAAGTTTCCTTTTATTCAGTCACAAACTATTGAGCTATTTATACTCACAATCTTTGATACTCTTACTTTAACAGTTGAATTACTGTTTCTTTTCCTAGTAACACTTAAGTAAAGTCTTTGACTATTAATAACAACTCAAAGCTCAAGGAAGGATGGTTTTATTTCAATTTAAAGATCTACTGAGAATTATATCCATTTGTTACCAATTGAAAATTAACCACCTCCATCTTACTGTCTGTCCATTTAACATTCTATGTACCCCAAATAGTATTTTTTCATGTAGTTACAATGAAAGTGATTGAGAAATCTTAATCTTAAAGAAAAATATTTAATAAAACCACATGATATTCATAAAAACTAAGTCCCAAGTGGCCTCTGTCTACTAAAGAACCTGGAGGTATCAATGATGTGTAGAAACTAACCAGTCAGAAATCAAGGAGCTGCCCGTCACAGGGCTTTGAAACACTGAATGTTCTCCAGTAAAGTGGCATTCATTGTTGATGACTCAGAGATGACTACTAGTCACTGCCACGTCTCTCCTTCCTTCTCTCTCTTTCATAACTCTTTCTAACTCATTTGGTTCTCAGTTTCACTTTTAGACAGTGAGAAAGAAATCCAAATATTACCAACACTCAGCCACATATCCAGTGGAAATACAATAAGTCTGATGATAGCTATAACATTTGTAAAAATTATTCAGAAATTTCTAACAAGAAATCTCCTTAAACATTCTTTTCCAGTACACGTGCAGGAGAATACAGACTGCATCTTCTACTAAATAAAAATTCTGAGTAATGAACACCTGGTTACACTATGAGTCAACAGTAATTCCACAAAAGAACAAAGGATGACCATATAAATGGTGTTTCTATCAAACTTGCTCCAGTCAGTAATTCAAATGTACTTTATTCTTCGTTTTTCATGTAAGAAATACCCATCTCTTTTATACCATTCTCTTCCCTCAAAACTCTCAAACTTTCACAACCACAGAACCTAGGAGGTGAGGTACAGGAGAAAAAAAAGATTATGTATATAATTTCTAAATTCAAAGAGAAATAGTGTTTTGGATTATACATACCTTTGCTTCTAAATCTTGTAAAAAAAAAAAAAGTAACAGTGAAACACATTAACACTTTAGGAAAACAATGTATGAGGTCAGAGAAAATATGAACAACCTGTCCCTTTGCTCATCTGTCTACGTTAAAGCAATGAGCCCAATCCTAATTTAACCTTTCTGAAAAGCTAATCTTTATTAGTGCTACCGGGTCTATAAAAATGTAGTCACCAAATAAAACCATCCAAGATGCAAATCTGATTACTGTTTTTTCAGCCTAAAAATAAGTTCCTTTGTTGAAAAAGCCCCAAATCAAACAGGATCCAATTAGCTATTAAACACTTTACCCATTCTCATCTTGTTCCCAGGTTTAGGCACCAAGAGCCTTCAGAATACCACCTACCCTAAAATCCAAATTGCTGACAACCAAGTTTGTTGTGTTGATTTGTAGTGAATGAAAAGAAAAAAAGATAAAGGGCTAAAATGATTCTTCTGGGATTTATTCACTTGGGACAAAAACTCTTCTATATCCTTAAACAATTTTATAAACCCCAGTTTGACAGAATTTATTTGTGGATCACAGCTTTCAAATGTGACATCCTTGTATGTGTGTTTGGGACAGTAATGATTTCCTTCTTACCTGACTCCAGTTTTGTCCCTTTCTGATCTATTCTCAACAGTGGTACCACCATGACCTTTACAAAAACACAAATCTGACAGGGCTCTTCACAGCTTATTAAAAATCCTTCAAGACCTGGCCCAATGTCTATCTTTCTTTCTTTCTTTTTTTTTTTAAAATTCTTACTGGAGTATAGTTGATTTACAATGTTGCGTTAGTTTCAGGTATACAGCAAAGTGAATCAGTTATACATATACATATATCCACTCTGTTTTAGATTCTTTTCCCATATAGGCCACTACAGAGTAGTGAGTAGAGTTCCCAGTGTTATACAGTAGGTTCTTATTAGTTATTTTATATACAGCAGTGTGTATATGTCAATCCCAATCTCCCAATTTATCCCTCCCCCCCTTCCCTCTTGGTAACCATAAGTTTGTTTTCTACATCTGTGACTCTATTTCTGCTTTGTAAATAAGTTCATTTGTACCATTTTTTTAGATCCCACATATAAGCGATATCAAATATTTGTCTTTCTCTGTGTCTTACTTCACTCAGTATGACAATCTCTAGGTCCATCCACGTTGCTGCACCAATGCCTATCTTTCTGTCTAACCTTTTCTCTCACCACTCTCCCATGCCTGCTGTCTTTAGTCCTATTCCAAACCACCTGGAATTCTTAAACGATGATATATTTGCCCAGGTCTATCTATCTATGCATCTGCTCTTCTAGCTGCCTAAAATGTCCTCTCCCTCCATTCCTTAATCTGGCTAACTCCCACTCCTTCAAAATTCAGTTTATGTTTCACTTCCTCTAGGAATCCCTCCTTGAACATCTACCTTTCTATACTTAAGACTGAATTATGCACCCCTTCGGTACTCCGAAGTCACCCTGTATATACCTCTACATATAGGGGTATAAATCACTTTTGTTAAAATTATCTACTTACTTATTTGTCTCTCCTACATTCTTTGAACAGAAATTGTCTTTATATCCTCAGCTAGTAACATACTTCTCAGCACACAGAAGGCATTCAGTAAATATTTTTTAAATGGAGGGAGGCAAAGGGAAAGTAAGATCTTTCACTAGTTTAGCTTGTTAAGTGTCCCTTTCAGGTTATGGAGTATTTGTGTTGGGAAACATGCCAGGCCTGTAGGTACTGAACATACTATAATAAATCACTGAACAGTTTCATGACAAACAGGAAAGAAAAAGACAGATATAATTGAGATTATCTTGCTAACTTAGCTATGGGTTGCATGTTACCATAAATTCACTTCCATAGATGCTTACAGTGACATAATCTTTTAATTACTGTTGCTTTTAGACTTATAAAAAACTGATTTAAAAAAATAGCTCTACTTTTCTTCTAGTTCCTAAGAGAAACAAAAGGACTAAAGTAGCATCGCCAGTTTTTAATCACTCAAAGCTGATTTCTGGTCTCTGCTTCTTCTCCCCTTCATTCCTGTTTTCTGGTTTCTGATCATTTCATTAAATGGTAAAAGTTTCCATCAAACAAAAAGAAAATAATACTAAACTCAAAATGACTTACTGTTACATATGAACATCTCTAACAAAAGATCTGATGAAAAAGAAAGCTAAAGCTTAGAAAAGGTAAATTAAGTTCAACTTCCTATGCATTCCTTCTCCCCATTCTCTATGGATAATAACAGCTAACATTAATCGACCATGTATTATAATGCCAGGGACTATTCTAAGTGTTTTGTTTTGTCTAATTCTTACAACAAGGCTATACGAAGGATACCATTTATTATCCCCATTTAGTAGTTGAGGAAACTAAGTCACCCAGGGGTAAACCTGTCCAAGGAGTTCATAGCTAATCAACGGCAAAGGTAAAGTTCATATCTAAGTAATCTGGATGTGAATCTCCATTCCCAACTACTACAAGATAGTCTGTACTACAAAATGGACTTTGAATTCACACAATACTTCCTAGCTGTTTAGATAAGAACACTTATTTTTAATATAAAAACTTTAGGAGGTAGTACTTTAACAAAAGTAAAATTCAGGTACAGACAGTTACGTGAAGTGCCCAAAATGACAATGTTAAAATTAAAAACACCAACAATTTGTTCTCTTAGCTTACCCCTGATATTTCCAGTATGACTACCAAAAAGAATGATGTTTCTTATCTCAAAATCAATTTTTAAAGGAATTACTTAGAAAATAAGTGAAAGGTCTAGAATCAAGAAAAGTTGGTTATATGGGATACAGACATTTCTACTACCCCTCGAACCAAATCTAGAACAAAAATACTTCAGTCCCAGTACTGCATGAGAAACCCAAATTACTGAAGCACAGGTTTACACCTTTAACCCACATGTATGCTACCGGGAGCAATCATTATTAGCAATGTACAAGTGTGCTTCACCACCAGGTACTGTCTATCCATACTCCCTAAGGTACTTAGGAGCCCCTAGTTTTTCCTATTTCTCCATGTTCACCAAATTTTCCTGTTAGATACGAGACAAAAACAATTAAAACAAAAAAACTCTACTTAAAGTCATCAGTATTAAGCTGTTCAAACAACACAGATATAGAAAAGGCAATATAGATGCTATAAAGCTAGTTTTGTTTTAATAATTTCCTTAAGTACAAGTCATGTTGAATAACATGGCATGAAATTCCAATAACACAATTATTTTTATCTGTATAAAAACACTTATTCATTCTGCCTAGCATTAATAGTTTTTAATCTCCTCTTTGAGTGATGAAACTATATCTATATCTTATTCTTTTTTTAAAATTAATTTTTATTGGAGTATGGCTGCTTTACAATATTCTGTTAGCCTCCACTGCACAACAAAATGAATCAGCCACACATACAGATATCCCCTCCCTTTTGGACTTCCCTCCCATTTAGGTTACCACAGTGCATTAGGTAGAGTTCCTTGTGCTATACAGTATGTTCCCATCAGTTGTCTATTTTATACATAGCATCAATAATGTATATTTGTCAATCCCAGTCTCCCAACTCCTGCGTCCCCACCCCTTTCTCCCTTGGTATCCACACATTTGTTCTCTACGTCTATGTCTCTACTTCTGCTTTGCAAATAAGATCACCTATACCATTTTTCTAGATTCTGCACATATGCCTTATTATACGATATTTGCTTTTCTCTTTCTGACTTACTTCACTCTGTATGACACTCTCTAGGTCCATCCACGTCTCTACAAATGAACCAATTTCATTACTTTTTATGGCTGAGTAATATTCCATGTATATATGCACCACATCTTCTTTATCCATTCCTCTGTTGATGGACATTTAGGTTGCTTCCATGTCCTAGCTATTGTATGCTGCTATGAACATTGGGGTGCATGTGTTTTTTTAAATTATGGTTTTCTCTGGGTATATACCCAGTAGTGGGATTGTTGGGTCATTTGGTGAAAGTATATCTTATTCTTTCTTTTTGTTTGTTTTTTTTGTCCTTCATGGCAGCTAGGGCAATGTGCCTAGGAAAATTTATTAAATGAATTAATGAATCATTCAGCCAGTCAATCACCCATCCATCCGCTTTTTCACCTTTTGATTGGTTAGGGTATGTAGTGAGTATGACAATAAATTACAAGCAAAACCAACTGGACTTCACTGTAACTAATGTTAAGCTACTGGCCCTGGAGGCATTATGAGATTATAACTAGAAGTAACAAGCACACACCAAAGCACTTCACCCCAGCAAGAATGTCTTTTCTTTGGTGCCACTTTTCTCTTTTACTATTTAAGACATAATTCCTATGGGTTCTTGCTATTCAAGCCCTTTGATTATCCAGCTCTGTACTGAAGAGGGAAAAGACTGACCTGGGGTGGGGGGCGGGGTGTAAAATGGACAAAATAAAGCTGCTAGACCCATCTGCTTTACACCATTTAAATTCTTTTGGGAGATCAAAGAAGAAAAACAGAAGATACACAATCATCAAAAGAAACCTAAATCTGAAATTTTATAATGTTTAAATAGTCAAATAAAATGTAGTATTTATTTAATATTCTCATGCAGTGAAAAAAAAGAAAGCTGTAGCTACAGACTGCAATCTGATATGATATCACTCTGGCTACCAAGAGATACACACGCTAGTTTGATGAGGAAAAAACAAAACACAAATCTTTGGGACTTCCCTGGTGGTCCACTGGGTAAGACTCCACACTCCCAATGCAGGGGGCCTGGGTTCGATACTTGGTCGGGGAACTAGATCTTGCACACCTGATGCAACTAAAGAGTTTGCATGCCACAGCTAAGAATCTGCATGCCGCAACCAAGAAGCCTGCATACCACGACTAAGAGCCTGTATGCCACAACGAAGATCCTGCATGCCGCAACTAAGATCCGACGCAGCCAGAATAAATAAATATTAAACACACACACACACACACACACAAATCTTCAATGAGGAACTGAAGGCCATCAACATCATTCCACAAGGTAGTCCATTATACTACTATCCCCCTCTTTTAATGGAAGCCTCCATTACGGGGTGTGTACGTGTGTGCACATCTGTGCGTGTTTTGGACTCCACTGATGTTTCATGTTGCAATCTTGTAAAACCTACCCTGCCTTTGAATCAAGTCAAAGCTCTATCATGAAAGGCTATTTTTAGTATGATAGAACTCTAGAGGCCCAAGAAGCCATCCACTGAGGTTGTTTTGAAACTAATGGTCCCCTGCCTAATGGGAAATGTTCATACAAGTTTTATTACCAACTTTTAAATCCCACTGATCATACTTAACCTGAATTTGAAGTAAAGTTGAGGAAAAACATTTATTTATATTTTTATTTTGGCCGTGCCATGGGGCTTGCGGGATCTTAGTTCCCCGACCAGGGATTGAACCCGTGCCCCCTGCAACAGTGCAGAGTCTTAACCACTGGACTGGCAAGGAAGTCCCACTCATCACTTACTATTAAACCATAAAAATCTCAAAAACTTTAAAGTTTTCTTTTCTTTAATAAAAATAATACACACTTTTAAATCTGAATATGCCAATACACTGTGCTGTGCACACTGCTCTTTATCAAGGTTATTTCTTTAGGTAAATGGGTAGACGGACACTAATAAATTTTCTTATTTCTTGATGTAACGCCTTTATTTACTTATCTATGATAGCAAATTTCTAGTTTTATAAGTTATATACTTTTCTTATTAAGATCATTCATAGGTATTTTATAATTTTGGTTGTTGTAAATACTTTTAATCCCCTTAGTTTTTAAGCTATAGTTTATTCTAATATATATAAAATTTTAACGATTCATTTTTGAACATTTAGTTTGCATTTATCAGCCATGTTACTGAATTATTTTTCAGTTGATTCTTTTGGGAATATTTTTCTGAAGAGAGAATAATATTAGCCAACAGCTATGTACTTATTTTGTTCGTTATTGGAAACATACCTCTAATGATTGCTCATCTTACTGCACTAAGAACCCCCAAAATAATGTTAAATAAAGTAACAGCGGGCATTCTTGTCTTGTTCTTGCTCTAGCGGACATTTCTTCAATATTTCACTGGTAAGTGTGCTAGTGTCTCTTGGTTTCAGATAGCTGTTCTTTATCATATTAAAGGATTATGTAAGCATAGTATAAAAGAAAAAAATGAACTAAAAGGATATACACAACATTCATGTTATGGGTTGTCACTGGAGAGTAGTGGTCAAAGGAGATTATATGTAACTTTTATAAATATGTCCTCACGTTACCAATTTTAAAATCAATTGAGTAGAAATATAGGTGCTTGTTATTATTTAAATATTTTAGAATAAAAATAAATTATCCTATTCTTAGTGTAATAAAAGCTTTGAGTGGAATAGTTGAATTTTATCAAAAATTTCTGTGATCAGTAGAGATAAGCATATCGCTTTCCTCCTGTTTTTTTGACTTACCAATGTACTAATGTGTTATTATTTATAGTTTCCTTAATACAATACTTAGATCTTGAAAGAATTCCTCTTGGTTATATTCCTTTAATATACTGAGAGATCTGACATATCCAATGGGGAAAAAAGCAGTTCTAATCAGTATGTTAAAATAACTATATAGCTATAGTAATATAGTTATCTATAACTATATAGATAACTGCTCTGGAAAAAAACATGGAAGTAAATATATCAAAATATTATCCGTAGTTACCACAGGGTGGAAAGATCAAGTGTGACTTAAATTTTTCTACTTTACACCACTTTATATTTTCTGGAGGAAATATGTATTGTTTTAGAAATCAGAAAAAAATGTAATAATGACTTGTTGAATTTAATCTGCAAGTACTTTATACAGACTTTCTACAACTATATCCATTAAGTGAGATAGGACAAATTTCAATTTTCTTTTTGCACTATCTTTGTCAGCTCTCAGTTATCAAGATTTTGCTAATTTTATAAAATAAATGGGTGTACTTTCTTTTTCTCTACAGTGTGTGATATAGCATTGTAATTATCTGCTTCTTCAAACTATTAATGAAACTGTCCATAAGACTCACTGGGGGATTTCCCTAGTGGTCCAGCGGTAAAGAATCCGCCTTTCAATGCAGGGGACACGGGTTTGATCCCTGGTCGGGGAACTAAGATCCCACATGCCGCAGAGCAAATAAGCCCACGTGCCACAACTACTGAGCTCGTGCACCTCAACGAGAGAGCCCACGTGCCACAACCTACAGAGCCCATGCACCCTGGAGCCTGCGTGCCACAACTAGAGAGAGAAAACCCGCTGCCACAACTAGAGAGAGGCCTATGCACCACAATGAAGAGCCCACGTGCTGCAACAAAAGATAGCGCATGCCTCAACAAAGATCCCGTGTGTTGCAACTAAGACCCGACACAGCCAAAAAAAAAAAAAAAAAAAGAAAAAGAAAAAGAAAAACAAACAAAAAACAACTCACTGGGCTTAGATACATTTTAACATTTCGACCATGCCTGTTAGTCTATATGGGATTTTCATGTCTTGAGTCACTTTAGTAAATTATATTTCCCTAGAAAATTACCTATTTAATCAGGAATTTACTAATAAAGGTGTCAAAGTATTCAGTGGACAAAGGAGAATATTTTCAACTTCATATCATATCCAAAAGTTAACTCGAAAAGAATCATTGACCTAAATGTAAAACCTAAAAAGATAAAACATCTTGAAGGAAAAACAAAAATACCTTTCTGACCTTGAGTTAAACAAAGATTTCTTAGAAGATAAGGAACACTAACCAAAAAAGAAAAAATTGGACTTCATCAATTAAAAACGTCTGCTAATAAGACAAACCACAGGCTGGGAAAAAAACATTTGTGTAGTAACACTTATAAAGAACTTGTATGTGGACCATGTAAAAAACTCTCACAACTCAATAATAAGAAAATAAGCCAATTTTTAAAAAGATCAAGATCTGAACAGACATTTCATCAGAGAAAAGATATGGATGGCAAATAAACACATGAAAAGTTACTCAATATTATTAGTCATGAGGAAACTGCATATTAAAACCACAATGAGATACCGCTATACACCTATTAGAATGGCCAAAATCCAAAACACTGACAGCACCAAATGCTGGAGCAATAGGAGCTCTCATTCATTGCTGATGGGAACACCAAATAGTACAGCCACTCAGGAAGACAATCTGGCAGTTTCTTAAAAAACTAAACATACCCTTACCATACATTCCAACAACTGTACCCCTTGGTATTTACCCAAATAATTGAAAACTTACATCCACACAAAACCTACACACAGATGTTTATAGCAACTTTATTCATAACTGCCATAATTTGGAAGCAACCAAGATGCTCTTCAGTAGGTAAAGGATAAATAAGTCATGATACATCCAAACAATGGAATATTTTTCAGTGCTAAAAAGAAAAGAGCTATCAAGCCACGAAAAGACATGGAGGAACCTTAAATGCATACTACTAAGTGATAGAAGTCAATCTGAAAAAGTTACGTATGAAAAAGCTACTGTATGATTCCAACTTTATGACATTCTGGAAAATTAAACTTAAAAGCTTTTGCACAGCAAAGGAAACCATAAACAAGACAAAAAGACAACTCTCAGGATGGGAGAAAATATTTGCAAATGAAACAACAGACAAAGGATTAATCTCCAAAATATACAAACAGCTCATGGAGCTCAATATCAAAAAAACAAACAATCCAATTTAAAAATGGGCGGAAGACCTAAATAGACATTTCACCGAAGGAGACATACAGATGGCCAAGAGGCACATGAAAAGATGCTCAACATCACTAATTATTAGAGAAATGCAAATCAAAACTACAATGAGGTATCACTTCACGCTGGTCAGAATGGCCATTATCAAAAAATCTAGAAAAAATAAATGCTGGAAAGGGTATGGTGAAAAGGGAACCCTCCTGCACTGTTAGTGGGAATGTAAATTGATACAACCACTATGGAAAACAGTATGGAGGTTCCTTAAAAAACTAAAAATAGAACTACCATATGACCCAGCAATCCCACTACTGGGCATATACCCTGAGAAAACCATAATTCAAAAAGAGACATGTAGGGCTTCCCTGGTGGCACAGTGGTTAAGAATCTGCCTGCCAATGCAGGGGACACAGGTTTGAGCCCTGCCTGGTCCGGGAAGATCCCACATGCTGCGGAGCAACTAAGTCCGTGCACCACAGCTACTGAGCCTGTGCTCTACAGCCCGTGAGCCACAACTACTGAGCCCACGTGCCACAACTGATGAAGCCCACGCACCTAGAGCCAGTGCTCCGCAGCAAGAGAAGTCACTGCAATGAGAAGCCTGCGCACCACAACGAAGAGTAGCCCCCACTCACCGCAACTAGAGAAAGCTTGTGCATAGCAATGAAGACCCAACACAACCAAAAATCAATAAATAAATAAATTAAAAAAAAAAAGAGAGACATGTACCACAATGTACATTGCAGCAGTATTTGCAATAGCCAGGACATGGTACCAACCTAAATGTTCATCGACAGATGAATGGATAAAGATGTGGCACATATATACAATGGAATATTACTCAGCCATAAAAAGAAACGAAACTGAGTTATCTGTAGTAAGGTGGATGGACCTAGAGTCTGTCATACAGAGTGAAGTAAGTCAGAAAGAGAAAAACAAATACCGTCTGCTAACACATATATATGGAATCTAAAAAAAAAAAAAATGGTACTGATGAACCTAGTTGCAGGGCAGGAATAAAGAGGTAGACATATAAAATGGACTTGAGGACATGGGGTGGGAGGGGGAAGCTGGGGCGAAGTGAGAGTAGCATCGACATATACACACTACCGAATGTAGAATAGTTGGCTGGTAGAAAGCAGCAGCACAGCACAGGGAGATCAGCTCGGTGCTTTGTGATGACCGAGAGGGGTAGGATAGGGAGGATGGGAGGGAGGCTCAAGAGGGAGGGGATATGGGGACATGTGTATGCATATGGCTGATTCGCTTTGTTGTGCAACAGAAACTAACACAGTACTGTGAAGCAATTATACTCCAATAAAGATCTACGAAAAAATAAAACAAAAAAAAATATGAAAAAAAAGGCATGAAAGGAATGAACTACTGATACATGCAACAACATGTATGAATCTTGACAGCTTTATGCTAGGTGAAAAACCAGACAAAAGGCTACATATTGTATAATTCTGATTATAAAAGGTAAGCAGGGAACTTTTGGTATGGAAGGAAGTACTCTACATCTTTTTTTTTTTTTTTAACATCTTTATTGGAGTATAATTGCTTTACAATGGTGTGTTAGTTTCTGCTCTATAACAAAGTGAATCAGTCATACATATACATATGTTCCCACATCTCCTCCCTCCTGCATCTCCCTCCCTCCCACCCTCCCCATCCCACCCCCCCAGGCAGTCACAAAGCACAGAGCTGATCTCCCTGCGCTATGCGGTTGCTTCCCACTAGCTATCTATTTTACGTTTGGTAGTGTATATATGTCCATGCCACTCTCTCACTTTGTCACATCTTACCCTTCCCCCTCCCCATATCCTCAAGTCCATTCTCTAGTAGGTCTGTGTCTTTATTACTCTACATCTTGATTGCGGTGGTAGTTACATGATTTTACGTGTTTGTCAAAAAAAAGAACTATAATATACTTTAAAAGGGTAAATTTTATTGTATATAAACTGTATCTCAATTAACCTGACTTATTTTGAAAAGGAATTCTAAGGAGCACCTTGTAACTGCTTAACACAGACCGAAAGCTCCATAAGAACAGAGATTACATCTTCTTGGTGGAGATTTTTTTTTTTAATTAATTAATTAATTTATTTATTTATGGCTGTGTTGGGTCTTCGTTTCTGTGCGAGGGCTTTCTCCAGTTGCGGCAAGTGGGGGCCACTCTTCATCAAGGTGTGCGGGCCTCTCATTATCGCGGCCTCTCATGTTGCGGAGCACAGGCTCCAGACGCGCAGGCTCAGTAATTGTGGCTCACGGGCCTAGTTGCTCCGCGGCATGCAGGATCTTCCCAGACCAGGGCTCGAACCCGTGTCCCCTGCGTTGGCAGGCAGACTCTCAACCACTGCGCCACCAGGGAAGCCCCAGAGATTACATCTTATTAGTGATTATAATTAATAAGAATATTACAGCTACTGTATGTTCACTATGTGGTTACAATGCTAAGCACATTATAAGTACTAATTCATTTAATTCTTTTTTTAAAAAATAAATTTATTTATTTATTTATGGCTGCATCGGGTCTTCATTGCTGCACGCGGGCTTTAGTTGTGGCGAGCAGGGGCTACTCTTCGTTGCGGTGTGTTCTCATTGCGGTGGCTTCTCTTGTTACGGAGCACGGGCTCTAGGCGTGCGGGCTTCAGTAGTTGTGGCTCGCAGGCTCTAGAGCATAGGCTCAGTATTTGTGGCACACGGGCTTAGTTGCTCCGCAGTACGTGGGATCTTCCCAGACCAGGGCTCAAACCCGTGTCCCCTGCATGGCAGGCACATTCTTTTTTTTTCCTTTTTAAAATTTTATTTATTTATTTTTGGCTGCATTGGGTCTTTGTTGTTGGGTCTTCGTTGCTGCACGCGGGCTTTCTCTAGTTGCGGTGAGCAGGGGTTACTCTTCGTTGTGGTGCATGGACTTCTCATTGCGGTGGCTTCTCTTTTTGCAGAGCTCGGGCTCTAGGCATGCGGGCTTCAGTAGTTGTGGCACGCGGGCTCTAGAGTGCAGGCTCAGTAGTTGTGGTGCATGGGCTTAGCTGCTCTGCGGCATGTGGGATCTTCCCAGACCAGGGCTCGAACCCGTGTCCCCTGCATTTGCAGGCGGATTCTCAACCACTGTGCCACGAGGGAAGTCCCAAGCAGGCAGATTCTTAACCACTGTGCCACCAGGGGAGTCCCCATTTAATTCTTATAGCAACCTTGTGGGAAAGGTAAAATTCATATCTGTACTTTAGGGATAAACTGAAGATTAGAGAGTAACTGTCTTGCCCAAAAGGACACAGCCAAGAAGTGGGAGAACTGGGATCTGAACTCAAGTTTGCTTACTCCAGAGCCTGAGGGCTTAACTGGTAGGATACGCTGCTTTGCTGATTTTGCTTAGTGTTTACTGAACAAATGAATGGATGAGGAACAAGTCAACTACGATGGAGTTTGGTAGGGTAGGCTGAATCTATTGACAGTTCATAGGAAGAATAAAACATATATATATATTTAAAAGGATACATTATTAAGTAGAGATGTAAAGTGGCAATTTTAGGTGTAGCAGGTAAGCTGTGAATGTAGAATGACCATGATAGTCTTTAATATCCTTTAACAATACCCTTTTATTCTCTTTTACCTCCTTTAAGAAATTATTTTACATATTTTAATTTTTGACACTGAGGAATACAAAGAAGGAACTAAAATGCCTATAACCCGATAATCCAGATAAAATCCTTTTTTACATTTAAAAAACCAAAAGTAATACATGTATATAGATGAAAATGCAAACCATACAGGAAGATACAAAATGATAAGTGAAAACCGTCTATCTTTCCTTTTTTTTTTGCCGTGCTGCACAGCTAGTGGGTATCTTACTTAGTTCCCTGACCAGGGATTGAACTCAGGCCTATGGTAGTAAAAGCTCAGAGTCCTAACCACTGGACCATCAGGGAATTCCCGCTATCCCTCCCTTTTAATTTTCATTCTTATAATCATTGCCTATGTAGTGTCCAAGACACATTAAAAAAAAAAAAAAAATTTATTTATTTTGGCTGTGCTGGGTCTTAGCTGCGGCATGCGGACTCTTAGTTGTGGCATGCGGACTCTTAGTTGCGGCATGCGTGCAGGATCTAGTTCCCTGACCAGGGCTTGAACTCCAGCCCCCTGCATTGGGAGCACGAGTCTTACCCACTGGACCACCAGGGAAATCCCTGTCCAAGACACATTGATGAAGGGCTCAGTATGCAGAAATAAATTCAGATGGAAAATCATCTACACATTTAGTCCACCTATCATACTTTCTATGATTTTCTAGGGAGTAAGTAGCAATCAGAAGTGATGAAAAGTGGTGAGATGGTCCAGAATGTCAGCATCACTACTTTTCAGGCTTGCATGACTACAAAGATGGCTCATCTTTTTCTATTGACAGAAAAAAATAATTATAGGGCATCTGTGTTATTAAAGTTCATAGTGTTCTACTATAAACTGGTGTTCTATGCACTTTGTTTCCCTTAAGATTGTTAATTCTATCTTATGCAGAAAATTTAAAACCACTATAAGAAATACATACAAATATTGCCTACTATTGAGCAGTAGGATATAACAGTAAAAAGATCTTGCCCCTCATAAGTTATACTCTTATCAGGAAATAAGATGACAGAAGATATTTAATATATGTATAATAATGCTATATTAAATTTCTACTGAACACCACAGGGAAAAAAATAGAAGTAACATCATTTTTGGCATTGTTTAATTCCAGAGGAATTTATCTCCTACACCTTAAGAATCTCAAAACTAATTAAGTTCATATTTTGCCTTCATTCTTAAAGAGAAGGGAGGGAAGGGCTGTGTTATTGGCATATTTTGAGCTTCAAGTGCTAACAACATGATAGCATCACAAAAAATTTTCCCGTGAACTTATAAGTGAAATGCATTAGTCTTGAGCATGGTTCCTTAACAAATGTCCTTGAAAGGTTAGGAAAACCCCCTTTAAAACATAATAATGATTTATAAATTCAGATTCAGAATAGGAAGAAAACAATTGACTTTATTTGTTTTGGATATGGCTTCTGTTTTCCACTTCAACAAACTGATTCTCATATTTCCTATGTGATACAAATTCTAATCTAAAGAAGATATTACCTTGTTAAATCTGTTTAATCTGTTCCCAGAATACCATGCATATGAATAAAGCCTTTGCACCTAGCTTTAAATTCAGGCTTCACACCAACAATCTAGCTCATTAAATAATTATTTCATCAAACACAACCAAAAAAATTTTTTTCAACAAACTGTGCTCTCTTCTGTGGAAGGGAGGGTATATAGAAACTTAATGAGGTTGTTAGAAAATTTAAAACATTTTGAGAAGGCAATTTAGTATATACAGATCCTCTCCTACCCCAAAAAACCTTTTAGAAGAAGTTTCATATGCCAGGGTTTCAGTCCCTTTTCCTGGGCGTGCTATGGAGAGAATGGCTGTTAACCCATATACATTTGAGAAGGGAGGAAGAAAGAAAGCAGAAGCAGGAATAAGCCATTTGTAAAAGTAGCGGGGTATGAAGCATCACGGTAGCTTAAAATGTATACATATTTTCTCTGGACCCTGCCTTCCCCCAGCACTTATGTACAGTGTAGCCCTTACTTTTAAAAAAAACTAGTAGCTTATACCAATATAAATTAACAATGAATACTTTCACTGTATTCTACCAGGTCCCTTTGAAAGGAAAGGGAATAAAATAAGGAGAATCAGGGTAAAAGCTGTTTGATTCCTTTACCACCTTCCCCACTCCATGACCTTGAATGTCTGTCCCATACCAACCCTGGCAGAATTCTGGAGGCCTGTTTTCTGGAAGGGATAAAACAAATGGTCTCTGGACTGAGTGACTCAAAAGGCGGTTGACGGTGGGAACAGAGCATGAAAAACTGAGGGGAATTGAGTGAACATAATGAATACTGAATGCAGCAACCCTCCCAGTCTTCATCACCCTTTACCATCCAGTGATGAGAAGACTCCGCCCCTTGAACCCTGATACTGATAACAGACATGTTCCTCAACAATAGGGACAAGAAGCTCATACTATAGTAAGGCCCAAAGGCAACCAGCCTATGCATTTAAAGCTTCTAATTTAAAGCTCACCACTCTTAATCACAAGCAGACAGCTAATTATTACTAGACTTCAGAGGAAAACTCTTACATAAGAGAGATCAAAACAAACAAAGGAAAACAACTTTGGGGGAAAAGAGCCTATGCAGGGCAAAGTAAATCTGTTGAAACAATAAAGAATATTATGAAAGAAATATTCAGAGAATAAAAAAGACCTCCTAGGGACTTCCCTGGTGGTCCAGTGGTTAAGACTTCGCCTTCCAATGCAGGGTGTGTGGGTTCGATCCATGGTCAGGGACCTAAGATCCCACATGACTTGAGGCTAAAAAACCAAAACGTAAAGTAGAAGCAATATTGTAACAAATTCAATAAAGACTTTAAAAATGGTCCACATCAAAAAAAAAAAAATCTTAAAAAAAAAGAACTCCTAGAAATTAAAAAACATAATAGCAGAAAAGAAAAATCTAATAGAATATAAAGATGAAGAAATCTTTCAGGAGGTAGAGCTAAAGAAAAAAAAAAGATGAAAATTAGAGAACTATTTCAGGAGTCCATCATCAAGCAGCTATTGGCAATCAAGAAAGAAGAAGAGGGAGTTCCCTGGTGGTCCAGTGGTTAGGAATCCGCCTCCCAAAGCAGGGGACGCGGGTTTGATCCCTGGTCGGGGAACTAAGATCCCACATGCTGTGGGGCAACTAAGCCTGAGCGCCACAAATAAGACCCGACGGAGCCAAAAATAAATAAATAAATAAATATTTTAAAAAAAAGAAAGAAAGAAGAAGACATGGGATTTAGGAAACAAAACAGCCAACACAGGAGAGAAGCAGAGTTCCCAGGTGAATAAGAATACCCCAGGATGACAGCTCTGTACCACACACAGGGGGACACTTGTCCATATTGGAGCAGTGTGACTCAAGAAACATACTGAAGGCTATTGTCACCAAGATCTCTGCTGCCGTTTACTCTCTTTTTAAAGATAAGAAGATAGTGCCCAGGTGAGCTCATCTTGACTAAATGCTGGTGAATTTCTTCTCAAAATACTGAGCTGCCTAATGAGCTCAGAACACGCATTTCACCCATAGAAGTGTTCTTTAACATATTCCTAAAAGCTTCAGGTAGGTCATGATCAACTTAGGAGAGACCACAGAGCAGCTCACTCCCTCTGACCATACTTCTGCCAAGTGTCCAAGATTGAAGCCCTGCCCAAACAATTTCCAGGACTAAGTCTTGACTCTGTCCATGACTTCCACAGAAGAGACTCTGAAAATTAGGAAACTGAAGCAGGTATGGTCCACTGATGTCTGGGTATCCCCAAGATCCTTTCAGAACCCAAGAAGTACAATGATATACTTAATAATACTAAAGAATTAGTTGCCTTTTTCACCGTGTTGACACTGGTACTGAGGGTACAAAAGCAATGGTGAGCAACACTGCTGGTACCTTCACACAAATCAAGGCAGCAGCACCAAACTGTAGTAGGACGCATAATCTTCACCACTACATAATTACAGTTAAAAATAATGCCAATTTAAAAATATCCTTGATAAAGCCGTAAAAACTATTATTAGTTTTAATAAATCTCAAGCCCTCTATGTGTCTTTTTACTATTTTGCATGATGAAATGGTAAGTACAATGGTTACCTTCAGGAAAGGCACCTGCGTAATTGAGTTGCAAGCTGAACTAGCCAGTTTGTTTCATGAAATACCACTTTTACTGGAAAGACTGAATGACAAACTATGTTGTTCAAGCTTAGATATTTCACAGATATTTTCTCAAAAACGAATGGAGCCTGTCACTACAAATAAAACTGACAGTACTTGTTGCCAGTGATATACGTCAAGCTTTCAAGAGAAAATTCGAATTTTGGAAAACATATCCACTAGAGTGAGCCTGCCAACTTCCCAATATTTAAAGACTTTTCTGATGAGATCAGTGGTGGCATTAACAAATGTGATTTTAAAATATTATATAATAAAATGTGTAAACATCTGTCCATGTAAGAAAGGTCCTAGAGGCCTTAGGTCTGTCCCACTAGAACGGGATGGGTAAAAATCTCTCACTTTAATTTTCAGAATGCAACAAATAATTCTTTTCCAATGTATCTACATAACTGTTAGTTAACCTAACTGTAACAAAATTCTCAACCATCTTCCAGGGGCTCCATCTTCTTAGAAACAAATTCATTTTACATTCAGAATTCTTTTCCTTGTCAAATGGCACTGAGTGGATCATAACTCAATAAACCAGAGTCTTATCATATGTGTGTTCTGTGAGCAATTAAAAAAAAACCCTACAAACTATTATGCATAAAATAAGCTACAAGGATATATTTTACAACACAGGGAATATAACCAAATGAAATTAAAAAAATAAAAATAAAGTATAAGGGCTTCCCTGGTGGCGCAGTGGTTAAGAATCCGCCTGCCAGTGCCGAGCACACGGGTTCGAGCCCTGGTCTGGGAAGATCCCACATGCCGCGGAGCAACTAAGCCTGTGCGCCACAACTACTGAGCCTGCGCTCTAGAGCCTGCGAGCCACAACTACTGAGCCCGCCGTGCTGCAACTACTGAAGCCCGTGCGTCTAGAGCCCGTGCTCCACAACAAGAGAAGCCACCGCAATGAGAAGCCCGCACACAGCAACAAAGACCCAATGCAGCCAAAAATAAATAAAAGTATAAGAGGAAAAAAATCCTCTCACTAGCACAGAAGACAAACCTTTTCTCATATTAGTGATCAAAAGCACATATTAATTTATATTTCAACTGACTACTAGCCAATTATAACTTCCATAGCAACTTTCCCTTTGGTATTCTCTAGTAAATTTAAATTATATTTAAATTTAATTTAAGTTGAATTTAATTAGTTTAATAATAAGTTTAATTAATTAGATTAAATTCCATTTAAGTTATGTTTAAGTTAGGTGAGGTAAGGAGGTCACTCAGCGGAAAAAAAAATGTTTCCCATAAAAGCCTTTGGAGTTGTCGTACGTTACGCTAGTTTATCATATGGACATGTTCTTTAGGATTTGTCACCAGGCAACTATATCAACTCGATTCACCAAATTGTTCATAAATAACGCCCTTAAGAATTAATCTGTAAAGAAACTGCACATTTATGAATAAAGTACTGACTGCCCTCTAGTGTTCAAAATAAGGATTTCACTGATGAGCTAGATGCAATGTACACTACAGGGTGAAAAAAGCCAAACTCCTAAAGAAGCCATTTAGGGTCATTAAAATCAGAGGAGAAATTCTGATCTGGCAAGGTTTTCAACAACAGTCTTTTCAAAGCAAGACAACAAGCTATTAATCTGAGCTATCTGATTACTTACTTGTACCAGGTGCCCAAAGAGCCTAATTTCAGTCATCTACAGTAACTGTGTGTGAGTAGAATATAAATTTGGAACCTTTTTACACTACTACTTCAAGTTACACTGCCATAAAATGAGATTCAGACTTTTCTCCATTTGGTAAAGAAGCACAAAATGCTCGAATCAAAACCTGCCTCTTGGGACTTCCTTGGTGGCGCAGTGGTTAAGAATCCACCTGCCGATGCAGGGGGCACGACTTCGATCCCTGGTCTGGGAAGATCCCACATGCTGCAGAGCAACTAAGCCCATGCACCACAACTACTGAAGCCCGCGTGCCTAGAGCCCGTGCTCCACAAGAGAAGCCACCACAATGAGAAGCCTATGCACCGCAACTAGCCCCCACTCGCCGCAACTAGAGAAAGCCTGTGCGCGGCAATGAAGACCCAACACAGCCAAAAATAAATAAATAAATAAATAAAATGCTGTGAATTCAGAACACAATGATAAAAAATAAAATAAAAGCCTGGAAAGCAGCTAAGATGTCTCATCTTAGAGAATTTTAAAACATGGTAGAAATACCATTTCTCTCCTACAGAGAAACTTTTTAAAGCACGGATATAACTCTGCGGATACTAAAGAAACATCAATAGTTTTCATAAAGCTTCAATAAACACCCCAAGGCACAAGTGTTCAAAATCGCCTACTAACTATCCTAGACCATATCTCTCTTTGAAATTGCAGTCAGTAGGAAAACAGAGTTCAACACACAGTGACTGACTTTTTAGTCAAAAAGGTAGATACCAAACCTTTGTGTATCTAGACTTATACTCCCTTAACCATGTTGTTACAGAATTTAGAACTTATTATTTTAACTTGCCAACTGGTTCTTTGCTGTATTTGAAGTAACTAACATTCTAGAGCATTAGGTCTCAAAGTGTGGTCTAGGAACTACTAGAGATGCCTCACAGCAATGTCAGAATTACTTTTCATATTACAAAAGTGTTATTTGCCTTTTCACTCTCATTAGCTCCAAACAGTCAATTCTCCAGAGTCTACAGGGTATGTGATAACAAAACATTAAATGCAGAAGCAGATATGTGACTCCAGCTGTCTTCTATTAAACCAGATATTAAAGAGATCTGCAAAATGTAAAACAATGCCACTCTTCTTGTTACTCTTTTTTATTTGGGGAGTTATTTTTCATTAAAAAATTTTATTTATGTAACATATAATGGGTTTATTAATGTTATTTTGAAATGAATTAATATTTTTAAATGTCTATTTTAATTTGTAATATAGTAAATATCAATAGATATAAATCATACAAACAAAGCTCTGTGGGGCCCTCAATTATACTTAAGAGTATAAAGGGATCCTGAGGCCAAAAAGTTTGAGAACTGATAAACTAGAGAGCTTAGCACACTAAACATGAAAAAAATCAATTTATTCTCAAAGCTTTAATGGAGGTAAGGATAAAACACAAATATCATTTACTAAGAAAAATGTAGGTGATACTCACCAAATGGATCTTCCATGCCACTATTAACCAGTTTAGGGAGGTGGTATATAGTTTCTAAAAAGAGAAAAAAGTAAATGATACACTTAAAACATAAAATCCATCACCTTTTATATTTCTTAAAAAATAGACCCAATTCAGTAACACTGATTACAGTTTAAAACTAGAACATTATAGAAATGTACAACTTATTAAGTGAGAACATTGCCAACTGGGATTTATTTTAAGGGGGTTGAGGTACAGATATAATAAGTTCCCTTTCCAATCTCCATCTTGAATTTACCAGAGTGTAAGGAAAAAGGCAAGTTAAAAAAATTTTTTTTTTATTTTTTAGGGAGGGGGGACAAAGGGAAAAAGGGAGGGGTGGGGAGGGGGAGAGGGAAGAAGGGAGGGAAGGAGAGAGAGCAGCAAAAAGCCAAATTTTTATGCAAAAATAACCCAAACAAACAAAACACAAAACTCACATAAACATCTGGGAAAGCATATGAGGATATCATAGAATGAAGGAATTGGTTTTGCCTGAGGAAAGTAGAAAGTAGTTCAGTAAGTTAAGAATGCTCAAGCATTAAAATAAAACAAAAAAATTTTGAAAAAAGTTGAATAAGTATAGATATTCAACCTCCCTCACCCTTAATCAAAACAAGGATCGAATCTGCCCAATCTTGCTTTTTTATCTCTTTCATAGTTTTGATCCCAAGGGCACTCCTTGATCCCAAGGGCACTCCTTGAATTTTATTCAACAATTTGAATACTAAACTCCAATTCAGAGTCTGCTTTTCAGAGAATATAACCTACTAACAGTTGGGGCTGGCAGTGATCTGAGAAAATTAGGACTGTGAAGGGGTTTTGGAGTTGAATCGCTCACAGACTAGATGGCACTGAGGACCCCACTGGTGGTGGTAGGTAACCAGATAATCCCTGGCACAAGGTGCTGGTCCAATTCTTAAACTTTCACTAGTGGTGAATAATGATGATCTATCTATGGACAGAATGCTCTAGTTGATTGGATTTATGAGGCACTTGAAGAGTAAGGGGGAAATAACTATAATGACAATGGAATTGAATGGCTATTACTAAACTGAACTGATGCTCTAGAAGAAGATAACAAAAAGCTAAGAGTGATTAACAGTCAACTGAAAGTCAAATATGGGGGATTCCCTGGCAGTCCAGCGGTCAGGACTCCATGCTTTCACTGCCAAGGGCCGGGGTTCAATCCCTGGTTGGGAACTAAAATCCCACAAGCTGTGTGGCGCAGCCTAAATAAATAAGTAAGTATCAATAAATAATTTTAAAAAAGAAAGTCAAATATGAACGTCCCAGGGCCTCCTGGTAATTTCTAAAGACGCTCTTTTCTGTGGCAGCAGGAGGAGAGAAAAAGCTGGAGACCAGGCCCAAGAGTTAATCAACAGAGTAGCCGAGCACCAAGGAAGGTTAACTCTCAGCCAAGGGAGGTATGCTATGCCAACGTCAGCGCCCTGACTGGGAAAGAATGAGACCCTAGTACATGAGATGGAGACAACTGAGTTGATGCCCCTCCAAAATCTTGCACGCGATAGTGCCCTTGAAACTGCGAAAGTGGCCCACCATCTCTGTAAGAGCTAGCACTCTTCCCGCACTTGAAGATAATGCAGAGGCCTCCCCACCCTGCTCAGTAAACAATGTCCCCTCAGGATCTGCCACCTCCATGCCTCCTAACTTGTAGTAGGTCACAGCATAACCCAGCCCAGATATTTTGTGCCTGATAAGGTCACAAAGGAATTATAACCCAAGGGAGCTGCAAGACTTAGCCAGCATGTACTGGCAGGGGCTAAGTGAGAGCAAATGTGAACTCTGAGGGTGCTTGAACATCAGAACCAGAACATAAAGTTATTGATCACTCTCCGAAGATACAGGATTTAACACCCTGGCAAAAACCTCAGAATACGGTATGAACTTATCACTAGGATGGTTCCTAAAAGCTGGAAAAGTCACGGCCCATGATAAGTAGCAATGACAAAACTGCAGTGGCAGACAGGGGAGGAAGGGATTAAAAGGCTCACTTAGTGAAGGTGGCTTGCTGAAGTGGTCAGAAAAAAGTATTATGTTCCTTGAAATGGCTGGGAGGATACTATAAGGAACGTGCTAGTGAGAGGGGCACCAGCATCATTAAGAAGTTTAAAAGCTGTTCTCCATAGAGAATTGGTTATAAAACTAATGCCACTGGGACTTCCCTGGTGGTGCAGTGATTAAGAATCCGCCTGCCAATGCAGGGGACACAGGTTCGATCCCTGGTCTGGGAAGATCCCACATGCCACAGAGCACCTAAGCCCGTGCGCCACAACTACTGAGCCTGTGCTCTGTAGCCCCCGAGCCACAACTACTGAGCCTGCGTGCCACAACTACTGAAGCCCACGCGCCTAGAGCCCATGCTCCGCAACGAGAGAAGCCACCGCAATGAGAAGCCAGCACACTGTAACGAAGAGCAGCCCCCACTCACCGCAACTGGAGAAAGCCCGCGTGCACAGCAATGAAGACCCAACACAACCAAAAAAAAAAAGGTTTATAAAACAAAAAAAAAAACTAATGCCACTGATAGCAACGGTGATGATACAACCCTAAAACAAAGGAGACCAGGCCATGGTACTTAATGATTGAAGCCAGATGGAGACACTATAAACATCAGCAAAGTCAGAGTGGCAGTCAAAGGAATCTGACTCAGAGATTTGTGGAGATAGTTAATAAAGCATGGTGTATTTATGAAGCAAAATAGACAAGCAGCTAATAAGAGCACTTCTCTATCTGTAACATCAAAAGAAATCAGGGATGGAAGATCTGGATGCTGAGGTCAGTCCCCTCAATAAAAAAATATCAGAATCCATGCCCAGTGTCTGAACCTGAGCCAGTTTCAGATCCTGACCCCTCTGACTGAAGGAGGCCAGGTACCCAAGAGAAAAGAACCTGCAACATCAAAGCAAGTATAACAATTCCCTGAGAAACCTATGGCCTAAGAGATGCATATACTATAGGTCTCATGGACTCCATACTCAGAAGGTCCCTGCACTTGAAGTTTAATGCTCTGCAGTCACTGTCTTAAAATTCTTAATAATTTTATCTATGAATTTCTGCTCCATAAGTGAAATCTGAGGGGGAAAATGAAGCATGTGCTGGGGGCTTGAAGCCTCAGCTCACACACAGTCCACCTCTTCCTGTCTTCCCAGGAGCGGCCTCTTGGCCACTCCCTCTGGTCCCACCTGGCCATCCTTTCCCTGCCTGGGCTAGGAGTGCCACATACTTTTGGTGGGCAATTTCTCTCGCCCACTCTCAATCCAGGTGTATTCCACATGCAAATTATGTAGTCAGCTCTGTCTACGGTCATTTACTCAGGTAACTGTAAACTGTGTAAACGGGAATGCTAACATTTTAAGGACAGGTTGACATTGACACCTGGAGTCTGGAAGTATAATCATGGACTTATGAGGACCAGGAAATAAACTGAGCCCTGGCCAAGATCCAGTTCACGATGGGCCCACTGGGTGTGTGAACCCTCCTGGTGGTCATTTCCCTGGACCCTGAATGTATAATTGAAATAGACATACCTGGAAGTTAGTGAGTCCTTGGCCTATGGGATAGGAGTTATACTGGGGAAGGCCAAGTGGAAGGAAGCCTCTAAAGGTGGGTGCCCCATCCCACCTTCCAAGATAATAAACACAAAAGAAAACAATATTGTATTCTGGGGGCAAGGGAGGGGAGATGGCAGAAATTAGTGCTACACCCCCAGAGGATGCAGGATTTACCAGTGTGGTCCCGGCAGAAACCAGATAAATCCTGGAGGAAGGCAGATTACCACAAACTCAATCTAATAGTAGCCACAACTGCAGCTGCCATGCCAGATGTGGTATCTTTGCTAGAGCCGATTAACATAGCCCCAGGAGCATAGTACACAGTCAAAGATTGAAGGAATAAGTTCTTTTTCTCTTATGCCTTCAAGAAAGTAGGATCAGAAACAATTCACATTCACATGGAATGGATTATAGCATACTTTTACAGGACCATGTCAATTTTGCCACTGTCTCATGTAATATAGTCCTATGATAATACGGACTTCTTGTAGAATATCACACTGACCTACTATATTAATAACATCATGCTAATTGGGCCAGATGAACAGGAGGTGGATAGCACACTGAAGGTCTTGACAGAACACACGGACTCCAGAGGGTGAAAGATAAATGCTACAGAGATTCAGGCACCCATTCATCAGTAAAATTTTTATAGGCCCAGTAGTCAGGGGCTTGATAAAACATGCCATTCAAGTAAAGGCATCCAAGTAACCAACTGCATCTTGCACCTCCCACCATTAAGAGGGAAGCACGACACTCGAGAATACTGCTCTGGCTTTTATATCAGGTGACACAAAAAGTTACCAGTTTCCAGAACAGTAAAGGACTCTGCAGGTCTGGATGGTGAGGCAACAATCTGGCAAATGCTATGGTATTATGGCAAGCCCCAGTGGGAGAATCACTATGCAGACCCCTGGGATCTGGAGCAAGGCCATTCCATTTTCAGTGGAAAATTGTATGCCTTTTGCAAAACAACTCCTGGCATGCTACTGGGTCCTTGCAGATATAGAACACCTGACTATGTGACACCAAGTGACCATTTATCCAGAATCACCCACCATGACCTAGGTTCTATGAGACATACCAAGTCATAGGGTTGGGTGGACCCAGCAATAATTCAGCATTAAGATGAAGGTGATACATCCAGCATCTAGCACAAGTAGGACCAGAAGTCACGAGCATGAGCAGATAGCCCAAACCCTCATATCATCTACCATTGTTGCAAAGTGCCCCTTCATTAGCATATACCTTTGGCCGTACTGGGGGGCCCTCAAAGCCAGCTGACAAAGGATAAACCCTCACCTTCTTCACAGATGGCTGTAACTGAGTCCAAGCCAAAAATGGACAGTGGTTGCACTACAGCCTCACTTGGGGGTGGCACTGAAGGACAGTGCCCAATGGGCAGAGCTTTAGGCAGACTGTCTATTTTGTGTAGACAAAGAATTGGTTTGAGGTTAAAATATATGTGGACTCACAGGTAAATATCCTGATGTGCTGGTCAGGGGGCACAAAAGGAGAACGATTAGAAAATTAGGGGGGGAAAAAAAAAGAAAATTAGGGGAAGGAGGTCTTAAGGTAGAGGCACGTGGGAGGATACAAGAATAGACACATTTGAAGATCTTCATATCACATGTTAACAGTCACCAGAGAACATCTACCATGAAAGAAGCACAAAACAACCAAGTAGACAATGACTCAACCAGTTTACATCAGCCATCTTTTGTCATGGCCTCCCCAGTGCTAGAA
This sequence comes from Eschrichtius robustus, assembly GCF_028021215.1. Lineage (NCBI taxonomy): Eukaryota > Metazoa > Chordata > Mammalia > Artiodactyla > Eschrichtiidae > Eschrichtius > Eschrichtius robustus. The sequence continues at coordinate 22,525,176 of NC_090826.1, read as the reverse complement.
AAATGAGCATCTGAAAGAAGGTGGTCATGTGGCAGAGATATACTCTATGCATAGACAACAGTATGAAGTCCTACTTACCAAGTATGCTCTAGCTACTGATGCCACAAAAAGCCCGAATGGCCAGCAACAGAGACAAACACAAAGCTTCCAGTATGACATCTTTCAAGGAAACCAACCAGCCTTTGGATGGCAAGTTGACTGTGTTTGGCCCCTTCCACCCTGAAAAGGTTAACAATTTATTCTGAAAGAAACAGGGGGACTTCCCTGGTGGTCCAGCTGTTAAGACTCCACGCTCCCAATGCAGAGGGCCCGGGTTTGATCCCTGGTCGGGGAACTAGATCCCTCATGCTGCAACAAAGATCCTGCATGCTGTAACTAAGACCTGGAGCAGCCAAATAAATAAATTAATTTAAATAAAAAAAAGAAAGAAATAGGGACATATTCTGGCTGTACGTTTGCCTTTCCTGCCCTCAGGGCTGCAGTGAACAGTACATGAGAGTTAAGGAAATGTTTAATCTACCAGTAAGCATCATCCCACATAACATCATTTAATGACAAGGGACCCACTCTGCAGTAAAGTAAGTGCAAGAGAGGGCCCAGGACCATGGGATCTACTGTTGGTATATATACAACAACATCTAGAAGCTGCTAACCTAAAAGAGCACTGGAATGGCCTGATGAAGGCATAGCTGAAGCACCAACTCAATGACATATTTTATGACAAAAGAGTACCATCTTCCAGGGTGTAATATATACACCAAATCAAAGACCTTTATATGCTACTGGTCTTCAAAACAGGAAAAATACATGGATGTGAGAAATGGGGTGGGGGGGTAGAAATAGCATACCCTGTTTATTATCAATCCCAAAGACCCACCTGGGGAATTTTTGTTTCCTATCTCTGCAACTCTGGGTTCTGCAGAGTTAAAGATCTTGGTCACCAAAAAAGGAACACTTCCACAGGAGACAAGAGTCCCAAGAGGCTATAAGCTATAGCTGTCACCTGGGCATTGTGGAGTCCTCGTATCCAGGGATCATCAGGCAAGAAGAGGAACTATCATCTTGGTAGGGGTAACTAATCCTCATTATCAGAAAGAGGGTTGTTATTCCACACCACAATGAAAATATATTTAAAATTCAGATGATCCACTTTGGTGCCTACTGGTATTCCCTTTCCCAATTCTGACAGTACAGTAAACAGACAAGTTGGAAACTCTAACCTGAGAAAAGCATGGTAACCAGTGGTTCAGATCCCTCAGGAATGAGGGTTTGGGTCATACCACTAAGTAAAGCCATTGAGACTGGCAGAGATGGTAGCTGAGGGCAAGGGGAATCTGAAAGGGAGAGTGGAAAGAGGTAACAATTATTAGTTGTAACCCTGAGACCAGTTGCAGCAGCAGGAGATAAAGTACTAATCTTCCTCTTCTAAGTATTCCCCAGGAAGAGAGGCCCTCCAGCTACTCTCTCAACATATATAAAGAAGTAGATGAGACGAATGAAAATGAAGATGCAAAATACCAAAACTTATGGGATGCAGCTAAAGCAGAGCTTAGAGGGAAATTTATAGCTGTAAATACTACATTAAAAAAGAAGAAAGATCTGAAATCAACAACACAGTAGTTTACTATAATAGAAGAAAAACAAAATAAATCAAAAGGAAGGAAATAATAAGGATTAGAGTGGAAATTAATGAAATAGAAAATACAAAAATTAACTCAAAATAGGACTTCCCTGGTGGTCCAGTGGTTAAGACTCCACACGTCCACTGCAGGGGGCATGGGTTTGATCCCTGGTCAGGGGACTAAGATCCCACATGCTGCATGGTGTGGCCAAAAAATAAAGTAAATAAAATTTAATTTAATTTAAAAAGTACTTTGAAAAAACTAACTCAAAATAGATAGAAGATCTAAATGTAGGAGCTAAAACTAGAAAGCTCTTAGAAGAAAACATAGGCATAAATTTATGACCTTGGATTAGGCAATGGTTTCTTAGTTATGACACCAAAAGAAAAAAATAAATAAACTTGACATTATCAAAATTAAAAACAGAAAACAACAAGTGTTAGGAGGATGTGGAGAAATTAGAACACTTGTGCATTAGTGGTGGGAATATAAAATAATGCAGCTGCTGGGAAAACAGAATGGTACTTCCTCAAAAAATTTTTAAATTAAAAACAATTACCACATGATCCAGCAAGTCTACTCCTGGGTATATACCCCAAAGAATTGAAAGCAGGAAATCAAACAGATATTTGTACACCTACGTTCATAGCAGCATTATTGACAATAGCCAAAAGGTGGAAACAATCCAAATATCCATCAGTGGATGAATAGGTAAATAAAATGTGGTATGTATTATTCAGCCTTAATAAGGAATGAAATTCTGACATATCCTACAACATGGATGATTATGCTAACTGAAATAAGCCAGACACAAAAGGATAAATATTGTATGATTGCACTTCCATGAAGTACCCAGACTAGCCAAATTCATAGCAGCAGAGAGTAGGATGGCGGTTGCCAGGGGTGGGGGGAGGAGTTGTTTAATGGGTAGAGTTTCAGTTTGGGAAGATGAAAAAGTTCTGTAAATGGATGGTAGTAACAGCTGCACAACAATGTGAATGTATTTAATGGCACTGAACTGTACCCTTAAAAAATGTTAAAATGGTAAACTTTATATTATGTATATTTTACTACAATTAAAAAAAAGAAAAAAGAAAATGCCTGAATCTTGGTAAGTACAGTGAGTTTTATGGCATTTTAACTTGCCTGATTCCCATCTCCCTCTCCTCCCCTAGCTTTGTGGCAGCCTTGAAAACCAAGAGCCTCACAACATTAGTTATTAAAACCAGCAGCCTAGCAACCACTGGAGGGGGCAGAACAAATTTGGAGCTCCCCAAAAGCCCCATCCCCAGAGAACTGTTACTATCTGATCTGATAGCACGAAGAAGTTCCATTCTCAGAGTTACTTTATTTGACCTGACTCAGAGCTTGTTTTGTGTGAACGACCTTATCCTTAGCACATTTTTCAAAAATAATCAGTGGCAACTGTTGAACATCCCAACTGCCTAAGGCAGTGATGATACCAGTTAGGGCTAACAGGACACTGACCAAAAAATTTGAATGTTCAGGAATGAGACGTCTATAAGGGGCTTTGAAAAGCTGACATATTCCTGGATATCTAGAAGGACACATGCATTTATGGGCTCAGGGAAAGGCTTAAGAAGGCCCTAATCTCTCACCTCTGGCTGACCTTGAGGTTCTGTGCAAGCAGAAAGTGATGGCTAAGGCAAAGTTGTAAATTGCTTGCAGGAACATTGATGGCATACTGCAATATACACAGAGTACCCTTGGCAAAGGCTAGAAAACGTATTGGTTCAAGGCATTTAAGGAAATTTCTGTCTAATCATTAGCTAACCACTAAGTCAACCAAGCAGACACTTCAACGTCTGCACAAAACAAAGCATACAGGCTCTACAGATTTAGTCCAGGGAAGTCACTCAACGAACAGCAATGAGAAACCCACAGGAAGGAGGGGAATCTGATTTGCAGACTTGCCACATTATTTTAAATGCTCATTTTTCAATACAAAAATGAGACACACCAACAGGAAAGTGTGGTGCATATATAGGAGGAAGAAAGAAATCAATAAAACTGTATCTGAGGAAGCCTAGATGTTGGACTTAACAGACAAAGACTTTTTTTTAAAAAATAAATTTATTTAATTTATTTATTTTTGGCTGTGTTGGGGTCTTCGTTGCTGCGCGTGGGCTTTCTCTAGTTGCGGCGAGCGGGGGCTACTCTTCGTTGTGGTGTGTGGGCTTCTCATTGTGGTGGCTTCTCTTGTTGCAGAGCACGGGCTCTAGGAGCGCAGGCTTCAGTAGTTGTGGCACACAGGCTTAGTTGCTCCACGGCATGTGGGATCTTCCCGGACCAGGGCTCGACCCCGTGTCCCCTGCATTGGCAGGCGGATTCTTAACCACTGTGCCACCAGGGAAGCCCTAGACAAAGACTTTAAATAAGCTATTATAAATATTACAAAGAAGGGAATTCCCTGGTGATCCAGCGGTTAGGACTCTGCGCTTTCACTGCAGAGGGCCCAGGTTTGATCCCTGGTCTGGGAACTAAGAACACACAAGCAAAAATTCAAAGAACTAAAGGGAACCATGCCTAAAGAATTAAAGTATGAGGGACTTCCCTGGTGGTGCAGTGGTTAAGTATCTCCCTGCCAGTGCAGGGGACACAGGTTCGAGCCCTAGTCCGGGAAGATCCCACATGCTGTGGTGGAGCAACTAAGCCCATGGGCCACAACTACTGAGCCTGCACACTAGAGCCCGCGAGCCACAACTACTGAAGCCCGTGCGCCTAGAGCCCGTGCTCTGCAACAAGAGAAGCCACCGCAGTGAGAAGCCCGCGCACCACAACAAAGAGTAGCCCCTGCTCGCCACAACTAGAGATAGCCCACATGCAGCAACAAAGACTCAATGCGGCCAAAAGTAAATTAAAATAAATTTAAAAAAAAAGAATTAAAGTATGAGAATGATGCCTCATTAAATAGAGAATCTCAACAGAGACAGAAATTATATTTAAAAAAGAAAGAAATAGATTTTTCTAGATAGGCTCTACAGCAGATTTGAGCAGGCAGAAGAATCAGCAAACTCTAAGATAGGTTAATTGAGATTATCCAATAGAGGAACAGAAGGAAAAAAGCATGAAGAAAAATGAACAGAGCCTCAGAGAACAAATTATCAAGTATACAAACCACCAAGCATACAAACAAGCAAATGGGAGGATGAAGAAATAATGGCCAATAAGTGCCCAAATATGATGAAAAACACATCCAAGAAACTAAATAAAGTCTATGTAGGATAAACACAAAGTGATCCACACTTATGTTCAAGTGCTGAAAGAAAAAGACTGTCAACTGAGAATTCTATATCCAGCAAAACTACGCTTCTAAAACAAAGGAGAAATTATGACATTCCCAGATAAACAAAAACTTAAAGCATTCATTACTAGCAGACATGCCTACAAGAAATACTAAAGGGAGAGTTTTATGCTGACATAAAGAGAAACCAGACAGTAACCAGAATCCACAGGAAGAAATAGAGTACCAGTAAGGTAACTACATAGATAAATATAAAAATAAAGAAGACAGTATAGGGACTTCCCTGGTGGTCCAGCAGTTAAAACTCTGTGCTTCCACTTCAGGGGGCAGAGGTTCAATCCCTGGTCAGGGAACTAAGATCCCGCATGCCAGGTGGCACACCCCTCCCAAAAGAAAAAGACAGTATAAATGTATTTTTTATTTCTTCTCCTATATAATTTAAAAAACAATGCATAAAGCAATAACTATAAAACCATGTTAATGGGCTTATAATATATAAATATATAATTTATATGAGAATAAAGCACCAAGAAGGGGAGAAGGAGCCAAGCTACACTGGAGAAATTTTTTTGTACACTACTGGAATTAAGTTGGTATTAATCTAAACTAGATTGTTTTAAGGTAAAATGTGAATTGTAATCCCCAGAGCAACCACTAAAACTAGCTGGGAAGTCAAATTAGTAGAGTGTTAACCTTCTAAGAACAAGTACAAAAGAAATTAGAAAATATGTCACTAATATGGGCAACAGTCATTGGAAACCTCAATACAGTGTGTTCATTTGTGTAAACAAAGCTCCATCCAACCTCTCATGCCAACAGAGCCGAGGTTAGCACTTTTTTTTCATATGTACTTGGCACTGGATAAATATCTGATAAACAAGTGAAATGGCAATAATAACGAAAAATTGAAAATCTGAAATGGTTAATGAGAGTAACAGGATTTACAGGCAGATTGAGAAGGGAGAATCAGTAGTACCTCAACTGTTAATCACATTATCACTAGATAATAGGGATGATGATCCTGGGTTAGCTGATGTAAAGTTTCAATTAAAACACCCCTGGGGGGATGTCCCTGGTGGTTTAGTGGTAAAGAATCTGCCTTCCAATGCAGGGAACACTGGTTCGATCCCTGGTGGGGTAACTAAGATTCCACATGCCGCAGGGCAACTAAGCCCACGTGTGCCACAACCACTGAGCTCGCGCACCTCAACGAGAGAGTCCATGTGCCGCAAACTCCATGTGCTCTGGAGCCTGCACACCACTAGAGCCCACACGCCATGGAGCCTGCATGCCACAACTAGAGAGAGAAAACCCGTACACCACAACTAGAGAGAAACACCTGCATCACAACTAGAGAGAAGCCCGCATGCTGCAACAAAAGATATCCCACATGCTGCAACTAAGACCCAACACAGCCAAGAACATAAATAAAAAACAAACAAACAAAAAACACCCCTGGGACTTCCCTGGTGGCCCAGTGGGTAAGACTCATGCTCCCAATGCAGGGGGCCCAGGTTCAATCCCTGGTTGGGGAACTAGATCCTGCATGCATGCCACAACTAAGGAGTCCGCATGCCACAACTAAGACCCGGCAAAGATAAAATAAAACAAACAAACACACCCCTGTCCTCAGAGAATCACAAACAGAAGGGTATCTTGCTGAAGAATCCTGTGTAGTCTTTGCAGAAAATGAGACTACTTTGTGTCTCCATCTAAATGAATGCCTGTACAAGACAGAAATATTCCCATGGCTTCTATAACCGTCTATGTGCAGAAGATGCCCAAACTTATACATATGCTCAGTCCAGATCCCTCTCAAAAGCTCAGGGTAAAAGCCAAAGTACTTTCTTTTTTTTTTTTTAATTTTTAAATTTATTTTTTATTTTTTGACCACACTGGGTCTTCGTTGCAGTGTGCAGGCTCTTCGTTGCAGGCTTCTCTTTAGTTGTGGCGCATGGGCTCTCTAGTTGTGGCACGCAGGCTCAGTAGTTGTAGTGCGCAGGCTCTAGAGCATGTGGGCTCAGTAGTTGCGGTGCACAGCTTCTCTCTAGTTGCGGCAAGCAGGTTTAGTTGCCCCGCGGCACGTGGGATCTTAGTTCCCCGACAAGGGATCGAACCCACATCCCCTGCATTGGAAGGTGGATTCTTAACCACTGGACCACCAGGGAAGTCCCAAAGTACTTTCAATAGATGACCATGCTCACATACCCCCATCATGCTCAACTACGCTCTCCCTCCCTCGCTAAAACTTCAGGCAAGTGAGCCTCCTTGCTGTTCCTTGAATCTGCCAGGCATGCTCAAGGTCTTTACACTTGCTATTCACTCTGGAATGCTCATTCCCCAGATATTCATTCCTCAATTCCTTTAGTTCTTTGCTCAAGTGTTGTCTTCTTAGTGAAGCCTTCCTTTAACATCCTACTTTTTTTTTTAAAAAAATATTTATTTATTTATTTGGCTGCTTCAGGTCTTAGTTGCGGCACACAGGATCTTCCTTGCAGCATGCGGGATCTTTTGTTGTGGTGCGTGGGCTTCTCTCTAGTTGTGGTGTGCGGGCTCCAGAGAGCGCAGCTCAGGAGTTGCAGTGCACAGCTTCTCTAGTTGGGGCACGCGGCCTCAGTAGTTGGGGCACGTGGCCTTAGCTGCCCCGCGGCATGTGGGATCTTAGTTCCCTGACCAGGGATCGAACCCGCATCCCCTGCATTGGAAGGCAGATTCTTAACCACTGGACCACCAGGGAAGTCCCTATCATCCTACTTTAAATCGCAATCACCAGCATCACCCCATTCTACCCCTGCTTTATCTCTTTTCCCAGTTTCATATTTCAAAGAGCACTTATCTTCTACATATTGTATAAATTTACTTTTAAAATTATGTTTATCATCTCCTCTCACTAAAATACAAGCTCTTTCAGGACAAGTATTTTGCCTATTTTTGTTCACTGCTATATCCCTATAACACCTAGAATAGTACCTGGAAAATAGTAAGTGCTCAATAACAAATATATTTTGAATGAATGAGCTCCAAATATATATATATACACACACACACCCAATTCACTAAACATCTCCACTTAGATATCCACAAACCTCCGTTCAACATGCACAAAACAATTCATTATCTACCTCCCACTCATCCTTACTCCTCCCCCTTCCTGCAATTTCCTACCTTACCACCACCCACCTAGTTGCCCAAACCAGAAATCTCATCCTCCACATCACATGAGATATTTCCAAAACATATTTCATATCCATCTATTCATCTCCACTGCCTGAAGACACAATAGAATCCAAAATAGTCTCACTGCCTCTGGACTTATTCCTCTCTAATCTAGGTACCACAGCTCCAGTAATTAATTGTTAAAGTGTTCCCTAAACTGGGGTCTATGCAACTCTTAAAGTCCTTGTTTTCTTCCTACTTCAACTGAGGTAGTCTCTTGCAGGAACCTCTTCTTCCTGACCTCTAAACATTGCAGAGCTCCAGATTTGGCCCCTGAATCTCATCTCTTTACTACCTTCACTCTCTCCTTCCCTAGAACATCACTGGCATTTTGGCTGAGACAATTCTTTATTGAGTAATGTCCCATACATTGCAGGACATTTAGCAATCCTCACTTAGTATCCTTTACCCCAGCACATTAAGTGCCCATTGCCTCCTCAGTTATTATGACACCCAAAACCAGCACCCTAAATTTCTAAATCCTCCTAGAGATGTAGTAACACCCCAAATATGAACCCTGACTAGTCATCTTATCCACTTCTATAGATTTAAATACTATATATATACTGATGACTCCCAAATTCATATTTCTAGATCGAATCTCTCCCTTGAACTTCAGACTGGTATATTCACAGTCTACACAATACTTTTACCTAGAAATCTAGTAAGTCTCTCAAACATGTTATACTTCAAAAACCAAACTCTTTGATTCCCGATTCCTGTTCCTCACCTGCCTTCGATAACTGGGGCAATAAGATATTATCACAAACAGTTATGTACCATAAATGGACCACATAGAAGAAATGGACAAATTCCTAGAAATGTACAATCTCCCAAGACAGATTATCAGAAAGAAATAGAAAATATGAACAGACCAGTTACTAGTAATGAAACTGAGTCAGTGATTTTTAAAAATTCCCAACAAACAAAAGTCCAGGACCAGAAGGTTTCACAGGCAAACTCTACCAAACGTTTAGAGAAGAGTTAATACCTACCCTTCTCAAACTATTTCAAACAGTTGCTGAGGAAGAAATGCTTCCAAATTCATTCTATGAGGGCAGCAACATCCTGATACCAAAACCAGACAAAGATATCACAAAAAAATAAAATTACAGGCCAATATCACTGATGAACATAGATGCAAAAATCCTCAAAAATATCAGCAAACCAAATTCAACAATACATTAAAAGGATCATATACCATGATCAAGTGGAATTTATCCCAGAATGCAGGATGGTTCAATGTCTGCAAATCAATCAATGTGATGCATCACATTAACAAATTGAAGAATAAAAATCACATGATCATCTCAATAGATGCAGAAAAAGTTTTTGACAAAATTCAACATCTGCTTATGATAAAAACTCTCCACAAAGTGGATGTAGAAGGAACGTACCTCAACATAATAAAGGCCAGTTTTGACAAGCCCACAGCTAACATCATACTTAACAGTGAAAAGCTGAAAGCATTTCCTCTAAGATCAGGAACAAGACAAGGATGCCCACTCTCACCACTTTTATTCAACATAGATTGGAAATCCTAGCCACAGCAATCAGACAAGAAATAGAATAAAAGGAATCCAAATTGGAAAGGAAGAAGTAAAACTGTCCCTGTTTGCAGATGACATGATATTATACATAGAAAATCCTAAAGACACCAACAAAAAACTACCAGAACTCACCGGCAAATTCAGTAAAGTTGCAGGATACAAAATATACAGAAATCTGTTGCATTTCTTTACAGTAACAATGAAATATCAGAAAGAGAAATTAAGAAAACAATCCCATTTACAGTAGCATCAAAAAGAATAAAATCCTAGGAATAAATCTAACTAAGGAGGTAAAAGACCTATACTTGAAATACTATAAGACCCTGATGAAAAACTGAAGACAACACAAACAGATGGAAAGATACACCATGCTCACGGATTGGAAAAATTAATACTGTTAAAATGACCATACTACTCAAGACAATCTACAGATTCAGTGCAATCTCTACCAAAATACCCATGGCATTTTTCACAGAACTGGAACAAATAATTCTAAAATTTGTATGGAAACAAAAGACCCCGAATAGCCAAAATTGTCTTGAGAAAGAAGAACAAAGCTGGAGGTATCACACTCCCTGATTTCAAACTATAATACAAAGCTAATCAAAGCAGTATGGCACTGGCAGAAAAACAGACACATATATCACTGGAACAAAATTGAGAGCCCAGAAATGAACCCACACTTATTGGGAAATTAATCTACGCCAAAGGAGGCAAGAATACACAATAGGGAAAAGACAGTCTCTTCAATAATGGTGCTGGGAAACCTGGACAGCTATATGCAAAAGAATCAAACTGGACTACTTTCTCACACCATGCACAAAAATAAATTCAAAACAGATTAGAGACTTAAATGTAAGACTTTAACCATAAAAACTCTAGAAGAAAACACAGGCAGTACACTCCTAAACATCGGTCTTAGTAATATGTTTTTTATCAAACTAAAAAGCTTTTGCACAGCAAAGGAAACTATCAACAAAACGAAAATGCTGCCTACTGAATGAGAAGATATTTGCAAACAAAATATTCTATAAGAGATTAATATCCAAAATATACAAAGAACTCATACAACTCAACATCAAAAAAACAACTCGATTAAAAAATGGGCAAAGGATCTCAATAGATATTTCTCCAAAGAAGACATATAGACGGCCAACAAGTACATGAAAAGATGTTCAACATCACTAATCATCAGGGAAATGCAAATCAAAATCACAATGAGACAGCACTTTATACCTGTCAGAATGGCTATTAACAAAAAGACAACAAATAACAAGTGTTGGCAAGGATATGGAGAAAAGGGAACCCTCATACACTATTGGTGGGAATGTAAGTTGGTGCAGCCACTATGAAAAACAGTATGGAGATTCCTCAAAAAATTAAAAAGAGAGCTACCATGTGATCCAGCAATTCCTACTCCTGGGTATTTAACCAAAGAAAACAAAAACACTAATTAGAAAAGATATATACACCCCTATGTTCATTGCAGCATTATTTACAACAGCCAAGATATGGAAGCAACCTAAGTGCCCATCAATAGATGAATGGATAAAGAAGATGTGGTACACACACACACACACACCCACACACACCCACACACTGGAATATTAATCACCTATAAAAAATAATGAAATCTTGCCATTTGTGACAACGTGGTTGGGACAAGAGACTTTTATGAGAAGTGAAATAAGTCAGACAGAGAAAGATAAATACTATATGAGTTCACTTATATGAGGAATCTAAAAAGCAAAATAAAGGAACAAACAGAACAAAACAGACAGAGTCATAGATACAGAGAACAAACAGGTGGTTGCCAGAAGGGAGGGAGGTGTGGGGAGGAGAGAAATAGGTGAGGAAGATTAAGAGGTAAAAATTTCCAGCTATAAAACAAATGAGTTATGGGTATGAAATGTACCATTGGGGAATATAGTCAATATAATTATGTAATATCTTCGTATGGTGACAGACAGTAACTAGAGTTATTGTGGTGATCGTTTTGAAATGTATAGAAATATCAAATCACTATGTTGTGTAACAGAAACATAGTGTTGTAGGTCAATTATACTTCAAAAAATAAACAAACAAACTCACAGAAAAAGAGATCAGATTTGTGGTTACCAAAGGCTGGGGTAGGGGGTGGGGGGTCTGGTTGCAGGCAGTCAAAAGGTACAAACTTCTAGTTGTAAGATAAATAAGTACTAGGGATGTGACATAAAACGTGATAAATATTGTTAACACTGCTCTATGTTATATATGAAAGTTGTTAAGAATAAATCCTAGGAGTTCTCATCACAAGGAAAAAGATTTTTTTCTTTTGCTTTACTTTTGTATCCACATGAGATGATGGATGTTCACTAAACTTACTGAGGTAATCATTTCATGATGTATTTAAGTCAAATCATTATACGGTACGCCTAACACTTAATACAATGCTATATGTCAATTATATCTCAATAAAACTGGAAGAAAAAACAAAACAGATAAAACCTCATGTTTTGAACTTCCCTGGTGGCGCAGTGGTTAAGAATCCGCCTGCCAATTTTTCACAGAACTAGAACAAAAAATTTCACAATTTGTATAGAAACACAAAAGACCCCGAATAGCCAAAGCAATCTTGAGAAAGAAAAACGGAGCTGGAGGAATCAGGCTCCCTGACTTCAGACTATACTACAAAGCTACAGTAATCAAGACAGTATGGTACTGGCACAAAAACAGAAATATAGATCAATGGAACAGGATAGAAAGCCCAGAGATAAACCCACACACATATGGTCACCTTATCTTTGATAAAGGAGGCAAGAATATACAATGGAGAAAAGACAGCCTCTTCAATAAGTGGTGCTGGGAAAACTGGACAGCTACATGTAAAAGAATGAAATTAGAATACTCCCTAACACCATACACAAAAATAAACTCAAAATGGATTAAAGACCTAAATGTAAGGCTAGACACTATAAAACTCTTATTAGAGGAAAACACAGGCAGAACACTCTATGACATAAATCACAGCAAGATCCTTTTTGACCCACCTCCTAGAGAAATGGAAATAAAAACAAAAATAAACAAATGGGACCTAATGAAACTTAAAAGCTTTTGCACAGCAAAGAAAACCATAAACAAGACCAAAAGACAACCCTCAGAATGGGAGAAAATATTTGCAAATGAAGCAACTGACAAAGGATTAATCTCCAAAATTTACAAGCAGCTCATGCAGCTCAATATTAAAAAAACAAATCACCCAATCCAAAAATGGGCAGAAGACCTAAATAGATATTTCTCCAAAGAAGATACACAGATTGCCAACAAACACATGAAAGAATGCTCAACATCATTAATCATTAGAGAAATGCAAATCAAAACTACAATGAGATACTGTCTCACACTGGTCAGAATGGCCATCATCAAAAAATCTACAAACAATAAATGCTGGAGAGGGTGTGGAGAAAAGGGAACCCTCTTGCACTGGTGGTGGGAATGTAAATTGATACAACCACTATGGAAAACAGTATGGAGGTTCCTTAAAAAACTAAAAATAGAACTACCATACGACCCAGCAATCCCACTACTGGGCATATACCCTAAAAAAACCATAATTCAAAAAGAGTCATGTACCACAATGTTCATCGCAGCTCTATTTACAATAGCCAGGACATGGAAGCAACCTAAGTGTCCATCAACAGATGAATGGATAAAGAAGATGTGGCACATATATACAATGGAATATTTCTCAGCCATAAAAAGAAACGAAATTGAGTTATTTGTAGTGAGGTGGATGGACCTAGAGTCTGCCATACAGAGTGAAATAAGTCAGAAAGAGAAAAACAAATACAGTGTGCTAACACATGTATATGGAATCTAAAAAAGAAAAAGAAAAAAAGGTCATGAAGAACCTAGGGGCAAGACGGGAATAAAGACGCAGACCTACTAGAGAATGGATTTGAGGACATGGGGAGGGGGAAGTGTAAGCTGGGACAAAGTGAGAGAGTGGCATGGACATATATACACTACCAAACGTAAAATAGATAGCTAGTGGTAGCTAGTGGGAAGCAGTCGCATAGCACAGGGAGATCAGCTCGGTGCTTTGTGACCACCTAGAGGGGTGGGATAGGGAGGGTAGGAGGGAGGGAGACGCAAGAGTGAAGAGACATGGAGATATATGTATGTATAACTGATTCACTTTGTTATAAAGCAGAAACTAACACACCATTGTAAAGCAATTATACTCCAATAAAGATGTTAAAAAAAAAAAAAAAGAATCTGCCTGCCAATGCAGGGGATACAGGTTCGAGCCCTGGTCCTGGAAGATCTCACATGCCGTGGAGCAACTAAGCCCTTGTGCCACAACTACTGAGCCTGCGCTCTAGAGCCCGCGAGCCACAACTACTGAAGCCTGCGCGCCTAGAGCCTGAGCTCGGAAACAAGAGAAGCCCCTGCTCGCCACTAGAGAAAGCCCGCGTGCAGCCATGAAGACCCAACAACGAAGACCCAACGCAGCCAAAAATAAATAAATAAATACAATTTTTTTTTAAATTAAAAAAAAAAAAATCTCATGTTCTCTATGTTCAATATAAAAAATAACAAGAACTCGGGCAATATATGTAGAGCACTTACAGAAAGCGGTGGCACATGCATTAGCTATTTTGTATCATCATTTCAATAAAATGGCAACTTAAGTTTTCCAGTCTCTTGGGACTAAAGGAAAAATAGTGTCATATTTATTACTGTATTAGCCTTATTAGTTCCAAGATATGATAAAGACATTTTTTAAAAAACTTAAAGCACAAGTGTCACTATTTTGTGCAGAAAAAAAGGCTGCAGAGTATCCTGAGGGAATGGTGCAGATCCTATTACTTTTAACATCATAAATAAAACTTGACTTAAAAGCTAGGGTCTTTGAGGATCCTGAGGCAAAGGGAACTATGTAACCACATCTGTCTAAGCCAAACAAGAGATCTGTTTCAGTAACTCCTGACCTTTTAACTTCTGATTCCAATATCAGAGTCTCAGGTACTCCTTTGCTCTTAGGATGGTGTCTTCTCCAGATGTCTCTGGACATTAAATCTATCTGAAGCCACAGATATTCTTTATCAAGCTGAGGAGGAGCTGTAATTTATCTCATCTGAAATACCCTGCATTTAAAACTCCTAATATGAATAATGGCTATAATGACTAAATATTTTTTTATTATTATTTATTTATTTATTTATATTTATTTATTTATTTATTTATTTATTTTTGGCTGCGTTGGGTCTTCGTTGCTGCGCGTGGGCTTTCTGTAGTTGCGGCAAGCGGGGGCTACTCTTTGTTGCGGTGCGTGGGCTTCTCATTGCGGTGGCTTCTCTTGTTGCGGAGCACGGGCTCTAGGCGCGCGGGCTTCAGTAGTTGTGGCACGTGGGCTCAGTAGTTGTGGCTCGCGAGCTCTAGAGCGCAGGCTCAGTAGCTGTGACACGGGCCCAGCCGCTCTGCGGCATGTGGGATCTTCCACGACCAGGGCTCGAACCTGTGTCCCCTGCATTGGCAGGCAGATTCCTAACCGCTGCGCCCCTAGGGAAATCCCATGACTAAATATTATATAACATTAAAAATGAACTACAGACATGCCTATCAACATGGGTGAACACACCAATATAATGTTGGGTAAATAAAGTAGCAGAAAAATTCAGCAGTGTGAGATCATTGATATAAAGTTTAAAATATGCAAAATAATAGAGTGTTTAGGGATACATAAATCAGTGTAAAAAAGCATAAAGACATACACTAGAATGATAAACATCAATTTTAGGGGTGTGATTTAATCTAGGCAGGAGAAAGGAAATGCAATCATCAAGAGGAACATGGGACTTTAATTCTACTGGTAATGTTTTTGTTCTTAATCTGAGTGCTTGGTACACAAGTTAACTTGTTTTAGTATTCTTTTTTATTTAGATTTCAGAAATATAATAAAATAAATAAGTGTATATAAAATGTATGTGTACAGTTTAAAGATAAAAATTAAATCAATACTCAGTTTAATAAATAGAAGTTGTTTAATTTAGTCAAAATTCCAATCTTTTCCTTTAAAGTCTAGGCTTTTTCTGTTTTAAAAATTTTATAAAACCTGAGATAAGACATTTTCTTCTAGGGAGTTCTCTGGTGGTCCAGTGGTTAGGACTCGGCGCTTTCACTGCCAGGGGCCCAGGTTCAATCCCTAGTCGGGGAACTAAGATCCTGCAAGATGTGCGGCGTGGCCCCCCCACAAAAAAAAAATTTTTTTTTCTTCTAAATATTTTAAAATTTTACCTTTCACATTTAGATCATTAATGCAACTGGAATTGATTTTTATGTATGGTATTAGATAGGGATCCAGTTTTTTCTTATGGCTAAATGATCTCAGTTAATTACTGAATAATTTATCCTTTCTCCACTGATCTGTAATGCCACTTTTTTTTCTTTTTTCATGTATTTATTTTATTTATTTACTTTTGGCTGCTTTGGGTCTTCGTTGCTGCGCGTGGGCTTTCGCTAGTTGCGGTGAGTGGGGCTACTCCATTGCAGTGCGCGGGCTTCTCATTATGATGGCTTCTCTTGTTGCGGAGCACGGGCTCTAGGCGCACGGGCTCAGTAGTTGTGGCTAGCGGGCTCTAGAGCGCAGGCTCAGTAGTTGTGGCACACGGGTTTAGTTGCTCCACAGCACATAGGATCTTCCCAGACCAGGGCTCGAACCCATGTCCCTTGCATGACAGGGAGATTCTTAACCACTGCGCCACCAGGGAAGCCCTGTAATGCCACCTTTGTCACATATCCAAGTTTCCCTATACTCAAAGGTCTCTTTCCCAGTGCTCTATTCTATTCTACAGGTCTATTTCTTGATGCCAGGACCAAAACAACCTTGTCTAACGATTACGGTTTTACAATAAGTCCTGTAATCAGGTAGGGCAAGTTTCCCTATCTTGTCTTCAGAAGTATCTTGGCTGCTCCATCAATGTGTCAAGTTCCATGAAAAAAACTTCTTGGAACTTTTATTAGAATTACATTCGACCTAAAATACAAACTGGGGAGAACTGTCATCTTTATAATACTGACTTTCAATCCATGAATATCATATGTGTCTCCCATTTGTTTAGGACTTCTTTATTACTTCTCTAATTGGACCATCTTTGTCTTTTAAACAGAGAGTTTTGGGGGAAACCTGATCTAATTTATTTTTATTGTGAATAAGAGATATTTGTATCCCTTTCTACTATTTTATTTTCCATTTTTTATTTCTTCCACTTTCCAGTTTTCTTTTTCTTTTGACTTCTGTTGGATTTTTTTCTCATTCATTTTTCTACTAATTTCTATTTATTTTAATTCTTTCTATTTCTACTTTTTTATTGTCACCCCTGAAAGGCAAAAATGAATACTTCACCTGAAGTCTAAAGTTAATATCTTTACTCTCCTTCTTAATTAAACAAGAACTCTTGGAATGCTTTTACTTCAAACCCCTTCCCTACTTATATTTGAGTACTTTCCATTTTTACATCCACAAATAATATGTTATTATTGTTTCCTTAAGTCAATCCTTCTTAAGATTTTCCCCAGCGGACATCATATCCTTTGCTCATCATTCCTCTTTGCGTCTCTGACCTTGTTTCCAAGAAGCATTCTTCCTTCTACCTGAAGTACATCCTCTAGAAGTTCCTTTGGTGAGGTTCTGTGGCAATATATTTTCTCAGTTTCTTTGTTTGAAATTTTCCTTCTTTTAGACTTATTTTTTTAAAATATTTATTTATTTTATTTATCTATTTGGCTGTGCCGGGTCTTAGTTTCAGCACGTGGGATCTTCTTTGCTGCGTGCAGGATCTTCGTTGTGGCATGCGGGCTCCTTTAGTTGCAGCGTGTGGGATCTAGTTCCTTGACCAGGGATCTAACCTGGGCCCCCTACATTGGGAGCGTGGAGTCTTAACCACTGGACCACCAGCGAAGTCCCTAGACTTATTTCTGAAATATGATTTTAGTGGGTATACAACACTAAATTGACAGGTGTTTTCTTTTAGCATTTGTAAAATATTGTTTCACTGTCTTCTTGCTTCCAGTCCTGGCTTGACGGGAACAGCAAACAATCTCCCAAAATGTATATATCCTGCTAGAGGAAACTATGTAGTCTCAGGGTCCATTATAAACCCTTTTTCCGGGACTTCCCTGTTGGTCCAGTGAGTAAGACTCCATGTTCCCAATGCAGGGGGCCAGGGTTTGATCCCTGGTTGGGGAACTAGATGCCACATGCATGCCGCAACTAAGAGCTCACATGCCGCAACTAAAGATCCCGCATGCTGCAACTAAGACCCAGCACAGCCAAAATAATTAATTAATTAATTAATTAATTAAAAAAAAAACAAAAATAATAAAGGAAATAAAATAAAGTAGTATAGTTTATCTAACTACAAGGAAACCGGGAAAAAGCATTTAAAAGTCAAACTGACAGGGGCTTCCCTGGTGGCGCAGTGGTTGGGAGTCTGCCTGCCGATGAAGGGGACATGGGTTCGAGCCCTGGTCTGGGAGGATCCCACATGCCGCGGAGCGGTCGGGCCCGTGAGCCACAGCTACTGAGCCTGCGCGTCTGGAGCCTGTGCTCCGCAGCAAGAGAGGCCGCGATGGTGAGAGGCCTGCGCACCGCGATGAGGAGTGGCCCCCGCTCTCCGCAACTGGAGAAAGCCCTCGCACAGAAACGAAGACCCAACACAGCCAAAAATTAATTAATTAATTAACTGATTAAAAAAAAAAAAAAGTCAAACTGACAAAAACAAGTAAAGAAAACTTGTCAACTAAAAAAAAAAAAAAAAAGTCAAAGGTAGTTGAACTGGTACCTCTCAGGCCTTGAATAGGTTACTTGCCTGCTATATGACCTTAATCTTCAACATAACCATAAGGTAGATATTACCATCCCCATTTTAAGATGAACTTAGGGTATGTGGAAGGTTAAGTAGCTTATCCAAGGTCAATTACCTAATAAAGAGTGAAGCCAGGATTTTTTAATCCAGGCAGCCTGACTTCTGAGTTTGCATTTAAACCATATACGATGTTGCCTGATCCTAAATCAAGGAATGTTAACTGATTTAAGATCTGTAAGAGGTTTACACTCTGCTAAACCAAAGAGCTGAGGAATTCCCTTGTGCAAGAGATTCGTATGTTAAAAGCCCTGATCAATACAGGCTTCCTCTATCTAAAATTGTAAGATAATTAGAATTATTTAAAGCAACAAAAAAAGCACAGCCACTAGTCTAGTATGTCTTAGAAGATTCTTCACCAGCTAAACTGCCAAGTGGTTTTTTTTTTTAAAATAAATTTATTTATTTATTTATTTTTGGCTACGTTGGGTCTTCGTTGCTGAGCGCAGGCTTTCTCTAGTCACATCGAGCAGGGGCTATTCTTCGTTGCGGTGCTCGGCTTCTCATTGTGGTGGCTTCTCTTGTTGTGGAGCAGAGGCTCTAGGCATGCGGGCTTAGTTGCTCCACGGCATGTGGGATCTTCCAGGACCAGGGTTCGAACCCATGTCCCCTGCATTGGCAGGCAGATTCTTAACCACTGCTCCACCAGGGAATCCCGCCAAGTGGTTTTAAGATCATATAAAAATTCAACTAGGAGATTACAAACAAATGGATACTAACAGCAGGACATTTCTAGAAAATATGGCAAACCCCTGATACGTGAATGGGTTCATTTCAATTTGCAAAAACTGGAAAGTTGCTCCCGCCATAAAAAATGGCAGGACAAAAAGGAAGGAAAGGCAGTCAAATCCCAAGACACCACCCCTCCTTTCACGAATCCTTGTATGCTCTTCATCCTCTTCCCAATACTATTCCACACCCCGTCACCATCTCCAAATTCTTCTAACAAATCCCTCCAAAGTCCCCTTCTGGTTCTGCAAATTCAGAAAAGGGTAAGAAATATATTGGTGGACTTTTTTATTCTATGAAAGCACTGATTACAAATGAAACTAGCCAAACAACAAATCAGTTAAATTACTTCATCAAATGCTAAAAATCTTGTTTTGCATGAACACTGCTTTAAGCTAAACATCAGCCATTCATCAATACAAGGATGTGCTGGGCCACACAACATAAATAAAAGTGGATTTACAAAGGACAATCGACTATAATGTTTCTACTTCCTAGCCAAAACCATCTTTTTTTTTTTAATATCAAGCAGATTTTAAAATAAAATTTTAGAGGTATATGAAACATTTGTCAATCTGGTTTACATTTAAGTGGTATCTGTGACAATGTCCATAAAATCTAGGGCAAATAATAAGAAAAGTAATTTTAGTTTTATTTTATATCTGCAAAACTAAAAGCCTTGGTCTATAGTTTACCTAATAGATATTTAATGCTGCTGTTGCTAATGGTAGCCATAGTCTCGATGGTATTAACATTAGTACATAAAATCGTGAAATACAACTATTCCCTTCCCAGCTTTAGCAAAACCGTTCATACGTACCAGGTTCCTCAACTTTAATAACCATGGCTAGGTCAATCTAGTGAGAGAAACACATAAGCGTGCACTGTAGACTAATAATTTCTGATATTAAAAGCAAAAATGGTTCTTTATCTCAATCACCCTAGTAATAGCCTTCATTCTTTGTTTCACTTTGAGTGTCCAAGATAGCCACAAGTTGTAAATACAGATATAAATGAGTCTACCAATATGTGAATCATCAAGAATGAAAAGATTATCTTTCTGCCTTTTCTATTCCTTTTTATGGCACTTCCATAATGCTAGACCTGTGCTCTGCAATATAACCTTCTTCCTCCTGAGAAAGCACAACAAGTGAATATAATTACTCAGGCAAAAACTAAAGAACAAACATTTACTGGGTAGACGGTTAAGAGAACTCAGATTATTTTCCATTGAACAAATCAGCATAAATTAGTTTCAAATATCATTCACTCACACAAAGCTGATTAGTCATTTTGGTCACAAAAGATAATACTGCAGAATTTAATCTCCTTGTCCTTTTGGCTTCAAGTGGGATTAATAATACCTGACCTCAAAGAGTTGTGAGAATATCATGAAATAGTATTTGTTAAAAAAAAAAAACAGTAAAAAATGAGCTGTGCCTGCATACAGTAAGTACTTAATAACTGTTCAGCTAAGCAAGTGGTTATTAAGAACCAATTATTGATAGATGCCAAGTACCGTGCCAGACAGTGTACAAAGAGAAGTAAGTTTATGGTCTTTAAACTTAAAAAGCAACACCAGTAAAGAAAAAGAGATGGTCATGTTAACAAATAGGTATTAATATAATATACGTGCAATAATGTAAATACAGGTAGCAAAGAAAAGGGTTCCCCCCCCTTTCCTGTTTAAACACATATGAGAAACAGGGCTGGACTTCCACATAATGCTAAAGCTCACCCCACTCCTTGATTTTAGTTCCAAATCAAAACTCAAAGCAGATTTTAGCTGTCATGAGTCTAAGCTTGACTAGAATACATAATATCTAGAAATATTATCAAGATGATGAAACCAACTTACATTGGAGAGAAGGGACAATTTAAAGTATCATTTCCATTTATTCCTTGGACTTGACCGGAAAGCACACCATTACAGAAATAAACAAAATTAAGAAACAGTGTATCAACTGCTCTTCCAGAGTGATCTACAATTGCTCAGACAGATGCTACTACCTTAATGTAAGGAATTAACACTGTAATCTACATGTACCATTATTATCTGTCACCACAGAATCTACCTGTTTGACTGGAAATTGGAAAACTTCTAGTTTCTTAAAATAACTTTCTTTGCCATTTCTGAACTATTTTTGTTAATACTACATAGAAATTTGGCAGCTACAAATAGAGTTGGTTCACAAAGAACTTCATTTGTTTTTGCCTTACCAGAAAAATGAAACATTATAAAGAGATTTACAGATAAGTTAAAAATGTAAATGGGATTTTAGCAGAAATAAAAAATATTGAAAATTTTAAAATAGAGATTTACAAACATGCGCTCAGTAATAGTTTTACAAATGTCTTTTAAAAGGTCTGTTCAATAAAAGTTACACTTGCAAAAAGATTACTTAATTTTAAGCACAAATAATGAACATCTTACATATTACTTAAGGGTAAAGACATAAAAATGGGGGTAATTTCCCTTTTTAAGAAAAACTGTAGGGACTTCCCTGGTGGTGCAGTGGTTAAGAATCCGCCTCCTGATGCAGGGGACACGGGTTCGAGCCCTGGTCCGGGAAGATTCCACATGCCGCGGAGCAACTAAGCCCGTGGGCCACAACTACTGAGCCTGCGCTCTAGAGCCTGTGAGCCACAACTACTGAGCCTGAGTGCCACAACTACTGAAGCCTGCGCACCCTAGAGCCCATGCTCCGCAACAAGAAGCCCGCGCACCGCAATGAAGAGTAGCCCCCGCTCGCTGCAACTAGAGAAAGCCCACGTGCAGCAATGAAGACCCAATGCAGCAAAAATAAACAAATAAATAAATTTATAAAAAAAAAAGAAAACAAAAACTGTAACCTCCTCCTCCTAGTTAAACAGTCCTTCTGTCTAAGTCCATTCACACTAAGCAGTATGAATCAGCTTTGAAACAGAGGTGTGGCTTACTGATAACCAAAAGTACTCTCAGGAAATATCATTAGTGAGTTATAAACGACAGATCTCAGCAAGGGCAATTCATCACCACTAGCCATGACAAAATCTATACCCAGAAAAATGTAGCACTGGCATTATGTATATCACATTTTGAGAAAATCCCCCAGAACAAAACATATTTTTAAAAGCTACAGTATTCAGTGATATATCAAATCTTCTTAAAAAACAATTTTGGCAGTGAACATTAACTATCATGAAAATACTATTTATAAAATCTCCAAAAATAATTTTATCCCCAAACTGAAAATGTAAAGAAATGAAATTCATATTTGTTGTCAACTTGACTTTTAAAATAATTATGTGATGAAGACACATGAACAAATAAATGGGAATGATGAGAGGGAATTCACTGAAGAAATACAAATGGTTAATAAAGATGAAAATATGTTCAACCTGATTACTAATAAGGAAAATACCAACGTAAAGTGAGTTTTATTTTTATTTTTCTTGCCTATCAGAATGGCTAAAAATTTGAAGATTTAAACTATTCAGTTTGTGGGGGAGAGGAAGGAGAAAAGGAAAGATATTGATCAAAGGGTATAAGATAAGTAAGTTCTGGAGACCTAAGGTACAGCATGATGACTACAGTTAATAATAATGTATTGTATACTTGAAATTTGCTGAGAGTAGATCTCAAATGTTTTCAACACACACGTGTGCACGCTGGTAACTGTGTGAGGTGATGGATATGTTAATTAGCTTGATGTGGTAACCATTTCACAAAGTAGATGTACATCAAAATATCACACTGTACACCCTAAATACATACACTATTTGTCAATCATATCTCAATAAAGCTGGAAAAAAAAAGAATAAAATATCCAGTATTGGTGGTATTCAAGAAACAAAAGCAGCAGTGGGTGGTGGTGGTGGTGGGATGAATTGGGAGATTGGGATTGACATATATACACTAGTATGTATAAAATGGATGACTAATAAGAACCTGCTGTATAAAAAAACAAATAAAATAAAATTCAAAACTTCAAGAAAAAAATAATACTAATGCATAGAAAAGTATTCTCATAAATTAACAGGTAATTTGATGTGTATTTTTGGAGGACACTTTGGCAGTACCAATCAAGTTTGTAAACCTTTGACCCGGCAATTCCACGTCTAAAGTACAGATATACTAGACTCAAAAAGATATTGTGGCAGCATTATTTATAATGGCAAAAATTCGAGATACCTGAAATGTCTGTCAACAGGAAAATGGCTAAAGAATGAAACCTTCATACATTGAATACCATGAAGACATTCAAACATCTACTATGTCCTGACATTAAAGGATATACTCAACATATTGTTGAATGAAAAAAAGAAACAAGTTGCATAACGAAAGGTAGGATTATAAGGCTAATCACCAAAAGGGTTCTCAGTGGAAGTTTGGAGGGGACAGGAGTGGGAATAAGAGAGAGAGAGTAGGGTGATAAGGACTTTTGCTTTTTATTTTATGTACTTATATACTATCTGAATTATTATTGTATATTTCCTTTACAATCAAAAATTATTTTTAGGGAACTCCCTGGCGGTCCAGTGGTTAGCGCTCCACACTTGCACTGCAGGGAGCAGGGGTCTGATCCCCGGTCAGGGAACTAAGATCCTGAACAGCATCACCAAAAAAAAAAAAAAAAAAAAATTATTTTTAAGATTTGCAGAATCAGAATTAATCATCTTATTTCTTCACCTGGAATACTTGAGACTAAAGTTGTGTTTTACGCAAGAAAAGTTTCCCTTTAATAGATGAATTTGGTTAAATATATCTATACAGTGTTAGAAATCAAGTAAAAATGGTCAGTGGAAAGACCGACAAATGAATTTTAAAAAATAGTTTCATAAGATACATGCACCTCCTATGTTCATAGCAGCACTATTTACAACAGCCAACACATGGAAACAACCTAAATGTCCATCGACAGATGAACAGATAAAGAAGATGTGGTACATATATACAGTGAAATATTACTCAGCCATTAGAAAGAATGAAATAATGCCATTTGCAGCAACATGGATGGACCTAGAGATTATCATACTAAACAAAGTAAGTCAGAAGGAGAAAGACAAATACCATATCATATCACTTATATGTGGAATCTAAAATACAACACAAATGAACGTATCTACAAAACAAAAACAGACTCACAGACACAGAGAACAGACTTGTGGTTGCCAAGGGGGAGAGAGAGTGGGGGAGGGAAAGATTGGAAGTTTGGGATTAGCAAATGCAAACTATTATATATAGGATGGACTACATCAAGGTCCTACCATATAGGAAACTATATTCAATATCTTATGATAAACCATAAGGAAAAGAATATGAAAAAGAATATATATGTGTATGACTGAGTCACTTTGCTGTACAGAAGAAATTAAAACAGTATTGTAAATCAACTATACTTCAAAAAAATTTAAAAAAAAGTTTCATGTATGCCTGGATCATACGATATCAAGTACGAATATTTCTTCATGAAATAATATTTAGGATCACTATTTATAGGAATTTAATGTGGCATAATTGATGCTTAATAGGTTAACCCTTTTTTTTTTAAATTTATTTTGGCTGCGCTGGGTCTTAGTTGCAGCATTCGGGATCTTCATTGCGGCATGTGGACTCCTTAGTTGCAGCATGCATGAGGGATCTAGTTCCCCGACCAGGGATCGAACCCCAGGCCCCCTGCATTGGGAGCACGGAGTCCTACCCACTGGACCACCAGGGAAGACCCAGTAGGTTAACCCTTTTAATCTCTTTTAATTAAAAAGAAGTTGCTCAACAACTGCCCCTTAATATTTTCCTTTCTGTTCTGCCCTCCAAAAGCACTAGCACATACTAAAATATTTTACTTACCAAATCTTCTAAACCTTTTATTAATAATTCTTAACATAAGCACCCTGAAGATAGTTAAATGCTTGCTCTGCTCCAGAGAGTTAAGAGGCTAGAGAGAAGCTTCTGATTTTCTACAAAATAAAACAAATGTAAGCACAAAGAGGAGACAGTTTTAAAAATATAAAGAAATAAACACAGACACAAAAGGTCAAATATTATGATTCAACTTATATGTGGCACCTAGAATAGGCAAATTCATAGAAGACAAAAAGCAGAATAGAGGTTACCAGGGGTTGAGGGGGGAGGACAATGGAGAGTTATTTAATGGGTACAGAGTTTGGGATGCTGAAAAAGTTTTGGAAATGGATATTGGTGATGGCTGCACAACACTGTGAATGTACTTAATACCACTGAATTATACACTTAAGAAAGGATAAAATGGTAAATTTTACAGTTTGAAAAAGTTTGCAATCATTAATGCAGTTGCAGAGAAGCAGACTTCTTACTTATCTTATGCCATAATATGCAAATGCATATTCGTTTAACAGAATGGTCTTAGTGGTCTGTGGCTACAGTGGAAGGACAAAGCCCGTCTCCCAATTATACAAAGATATCCCAGAAGCCAATTATCTCTGGGATTTTATGTAAGCACATAGAATATGTAAAAGACTGTTTGTAAAATAGCCAATCTTAATGGTATCACCAATAGGTAAAAAACATCGTGGGACTTCCCTTGTGGTCCAGTGGTTAAGAATCTGCCTTCCGATGTAGGGGACGCGGGTTCAATCCCTGGTCCAGGAAATAAGATCCCACAGGCCACAGGGCAACTAAGCCTGTGTGCTCTGGAGCCCACATGCCGCAACTACTGAGCCCGCATGCTCTGAAGCCCGCGCGCCACAATGAAAGATCCTGCATGCTGCAACAAAGATCCCACGTGCCGCAACTGAGACCCAACGCAGCCAAATAAATAAATATAAATAAATTTATTTTTTAAAAATTGTGTCTTTTTTAAATACTTACAGCAAAGATGCACCCATATCCTGAATCCTAATGCTCTCCCTCAAATTTAAATTCAGAGGAAGGGATGGGAGACAAAGATGAGTGTGTGCAAGTAAAAGGAAGTGGAAAGTACTCTTCATACCTTCTGACTGGTTCTATCCAGTTATTCTTTGGTATCTACTGGCAGTATTTTTTTTTTTTTAACATCTTTATTGGAGTATAACTGCTTTACAATGGTGTGTTAGTTTCTACTGGCAGTATTTTTAAAAGGGGTTTATCCATGATGGAAGGGAAGACAGGAAAGGCTATCCTCCCCTTAGGAACTCTCCCCCTTTCTACCTGTCACCCACAGGAGGAGGGGAAAAAGTATTTCAGGGCTCTACTTTTTAACCTTGATTAATAGACAATCAACCCACCCAAAGAACTACCATTTTCTATGAAACCCATTCCGAGGTAAATAAGAATAAAATACATCATCAACACGAATGTGAGAAAAATACTTCATACTTTTTTTTTAATATCCTTGATCCCTTATAAAGATTTTTAATTTCTAATGACCTAGGTGGATATTAGTAGTGCAAGTTTAATAAGAACACTTCAATTTAGTGTCCTCCAAAGCTTAAAATGTCCTCATGAAACAATGCTACTAGAAATAACTGGATACGGGACTTCCCTGGTGGTCCAGTGGTTAAGACTCTGTGCTCCCAAGGCAGGGGGCCCGGGTTCGATCCCTTGTCAGGGAACTAGATCCCGCATGCTGAAACTAAGGCCCAGAGCAACCAAATAAATAAATAAATATTAAAAAAAAAAAAAAGAAATAACTGGATAGCATTAAGAAAAAAATTAACTTCACGCTGGTCAGAATGGCCATCATCAAAAAAATCTACAAGCAATAAATGCTGGAGAGGGTGTGGAGAAAAGGAACCCTCTTGCACTGGTGGTGGGAATGTAAATTGATACAGCCATTATGGAGAACAGTATGGAGGTGCCTTAAAAAACTAAAACTAGAACTACCATATGACCCAGCAATCCCACTACTGGGCATATATCCTGAGAAAACCATAATTCAAAAAGACACATGCACCCCAATGTTCATTGCAGCACTGTTTACATTAGCCAGGTCATGGAAGCAACCTAAATGTCCATCGACAGACGAATGGATAAAGAAGATGTAGTACATTATATACAATGGAATATTACTCAGCCATAAAAAGGAACGATATTGGGTCATTTGTTGAGACATGGATGGATCTAGAGACTGTCAATACAGAGTGAAGTAAGTCAGAAAGAGAAAAACAAATATCGTATATTAACGCAGATATGTGGAACCTAGAAAAATGGTACAGATGAACCAGTTTGCAGGGCAGAAATTGAGACACAGATGCAGAGAACAAACGTATGGACACCAAGGGGGGAAAGCGGCGGGGGGTGGTGGTGGTGGTGGTGTGATGAATTGGGAGATTGGGATTGACATGTATACACTGATGTGTATAAAATGGATGACTAATAAGAACCTGCTGTATAAAAAAATAAATAAAATAAAATTCAAAAATTAAAAAAAAACATTTTTTCCCACACCTCAAAATTAATTTTTCAAAAAAAAGAAAAAAGAATGGGAGAAACAGAAGTTGAGAAATTAATATTTGCTCCACCTATGGAGAAACAATTTTCTAATGATGGAAGAAATTACAAAGGAACCAGTGAAGAGCTATGGCATGAAATATTTAGATTTCTGTACAAAACAAAACAAAAATAAAAATGAATATCTCATGGACTTCCCTGGTAGTGCAGTGGTTGAGAATCCGCTTGCCAGTGCAGGGGACATGGGTTTGAGCCCTGGTCTGGGAAGATCCCACATGCCAAGGAGCAACTAAGCCCGTGCGCCACAACTACTGAGCCTGAGCTCTAGAGCCCGTGAACCACAACTACTGAGCCCAAGTGCCACAGCTACTGAAGCCCGTGTGCCTAGAGTCTGTGCATCGCAACAAGAGAAGCCACCGCAATGAGAAGCCCGCACACCACAAGGAAGAGTAGCCCTCGCTCGCCGCAAACTAGAGAAAACCTGCGTGCAGCAATGAAGACCCAACGCAGCCAAAAATAAATAAATAAATAACTAAATTAAAAAAAAAAAGTCAACAAGGACCTACTGTATAGCACAGGGAACTATACTCAATATTATGTAATAACCTATAAGGGAAAAGAATCTGAAAAAGGATATATATGCTGTACATCTGACACGCGATATTTAAAATCAACTCTATTTTAATAAAAAAAAATTTTTTTAAAGAAGTAAAATAAAGGAGTTCCCTGCTGGCGTAGTGGTTAGGATTCCGGGCTTTTACTACTGTGGCCCAGGTTCAATCCCTGGACGGGGAACTCCCACAAGCTGTGCTGCAAGCTGTGCGGCGTGGCCAAAAAAAATAAAATAAATAAATAAAATGAAATGAAAAAAATAAATTAAATATTTTAAAAATCAAGCACTATGTAAATGTTCATACCTGCTGATCCAGTAATTTCATTTTTTTAAATTTATTTTTTATTGACATATAGTTGAATTACAACGTTGTGTTAATTACTGCTGTACAGAAAAGTGACTCAGTTATACATATATATACATTCTTTTTCATATCCTTTTCCATTATGGCTTATCACAGGATATTGAATATGGCAGTAATTTCATTTTAAAAAAAAAAGTTACATGTACAGAGACCTGTGTGGCAGTATTATTCACAATGGTTAAATAAATTGCAGCCAACAACATAGGAATCCTTGGTTCAGTTGTTCTTTAATTTTTTTTTAATTTTATTTGGCTGCGCCGTGTGGCTTGCCAGATCTTAGTTCCTGGACCAGGGATCGAACCTGGGCCTACTGCAGTGAAAGCACCAAGTCCTGACCACTGGACCGCCAGGGTATTTCCCTTAGTTCAGTTTATTTTCATAAACAGGCACTGTTTAGTGGGCAGAATAAAGAGGTAAATAAGCTACAGAGGGAAAAGTGCCCTGCAGAGACAATGGGCAAAGTGCTCTGGGATCACTCAAGGTAAGGATGAATCATTAACCTTTTAAGCCAGTTTTTGACACTGTATTTCCAACCTAAGTGCAAAGAAGAGAACAGGTATCTGGGTAGATAGAATCAAGTACATTGGTTATCTGCTAGATATCTGCAAGGTCAAGGCGGGCTAAGACAGTTCTCTGTAAGAGATTTTGTTGAGTTCCATCAGAATTAGCCATCCACAAAGGAAACAAACAAATGAAGCAATGTACTCAAGTTCTGTGAGATAATCATAAAATTGTTTTCTACCCTTAATTAAAATACAGTCAACAACTATTTTAAAAATACTCCTGGAAATTTGGCTAACAAGTTCACATTTGAGAGAATAAATGCAGAGAATCTTTAACAATGGAGGTTTTTTTTTAAGTCACAGATTTGATTCAAGATAAGATTTGATTTTAATGTATACCTGAAAAAACACCCAGCAACACCATATACTACAAACAAATTTCTAAATTCAGTGCACTGATAGTACACACCCTGAGAGGTTTCCCTTACCACTCAGTACCCTGGAAGTGAAGGATGCGCTTCAAACCAGTTCTTGCTCCCTTGTACAGCACTGATCACAGTACTAATCCCTTTTTCTTTGCCAGGTATAATCATATCTTTTCTCATATTTACTAAACACTATACAGTTTACAAAGACTTCTGACATACATTATCCCATCTGACACCTTTGAAGAAATGGTTACTAACTCTGTTTTATAAATGAGGAAACTTAAAGTTCAAGGAGATCAGCTGACTTGGATAGTCACAGCTAAGAAGTGATGGAGCTGGAACTAGAACGCAGGTTTTCAGACTCCAAAGGTAGTAAATACATTATATTGAGTAACTATGTCAGAACTTTCAGATTGTCAAAACCAACACGTGGTGCTTTAAACACAATAGAGAAGTTAAACTGAAAACCAAGCTTGAATCTGAAAGCTGTATGGTTTCAACCATCTCTTCCCTAAAAATCAGTCACTAAACACATTTCCTCTCCTAAACTCCTCGGAATACCATAAAAATCCTAGAATTTGAGAAATCAACTAAACCAGACCCTTTTAGAGATGAGAAAACTGAAGCATAAGACTTCTGACTCGCTCCGAGCCTCCCATTACAACACAGTTTGTCTTTTTCTAAGGCCCACATCAACAGTACTGTATTCAAGAAATGTCTGAGAATGGAGGAGACAGAATGGATGGCCCACTGGCTAATTTGTCTGACCTCGGTGGGGCCCTAACTGAGGTTCAGCAGCCCTTTTGCTCATCTCTGGTGGGTTCCCTTACCTTTTCCATGACTGCTATTCCAAACTTTTAACATTCTCTGAAGTCCTCCAGCCCACTCTATCCTTTGATCATTCTGCAGATAACTTAACTCATTCATTCAGAAAGAAAGATTTTAAAAAAAGAAGTCATCAGGCATTAACAGACCCTACAAGGCAGAAATTATTATTCTAAACTTTGAAGTCAAAATATATCTGGGTTCCAGATCACTTCAATTACTTAAAGGTGCCTTTGGGAAATTTAATCTCTCTGAGCCATACCTCCTTCAGCTGTCAAATGGGAATGCCCACCCAATCTACAGAATTTTTGTAAAATTAAATGAAATAGCACATAGAAAAGTACCTAGATCAGTGTCTGGGTGCAAAATAGGCTGTTGGTAACTTACTCCAATTTCAACTTCCACCTCCGTCACTTCAAATATATCTTCTCCCATCCTTTCTCCATGCTTCCTTTTCAAGGCTCACCTCTCTATGAGCTTTGATTTTATTTCCTCCCAATGTTTCTCTATTATCTTCCTTTTCTTTTGCGCAGATCTTCAATATCTGGCTCTCTGCTGGTTCCTTTTCCTTTACCTTCAAACATGTCAAATCTCTCCCATTCTTTAAAATCAAAACAAAACCAAAAAAAGGCCCGAAATCCTGCCTCCTATTTAGCACTTACTCTAAATATGCTCCTAAACCCTCTAACCCACCCTGAAGACAGCAAGCAATTACCCATCAAAACAGATGTCAATTTCCTGCTTAAAAACTTCTGATGGTTTAGCAATTCCTTAATCATAAAGCCTGAAGTCTTCTTTTGGCCGTGCCACCACACAGCTTGTGGGATCTTAGTTCCCCGACAAGAGACTGAACCCAGGCCACAGCAGTGAAAGTGCCGACTGCTAACCACTGGACCGCCAGGGAATTCCCATAGCCTGAAGTCTTTAACAAGCATTTTGAATCCTTCTCAGCACACAGCCATCGATCTTTCCTTTTACCGGCCATTAACACTTTTCAACTTCTCAGCCCCACTGGTCCAGAGATCCCTAAGTATTCCATAACTTTCTAGAATGATATGCATATGTTTCATTTCTTAAAAAATATTTAATTATGTATTTATTTGTTCGGCTGCACCAGTCTTAGTTGCGGCATGTGAGATCTTTTAGTTGCGGCATGTGGGATCTTTAGTTGCAGCATGCGGGATCTAGTTCCCTGACCAGGGATCGAACCCGGGCCCCATGCATTGGGAGTGCAGAGCCTTAACCACTGGACCACCAGGGAAGTCCCAGCATATGTCTCCTTATATGCAGTTTTCTGGGGTGAGAATCTATTGCTATTCTCAAATTTTCTAGAGGGGGTACCTGAACCAAAAAAATGTAAAAACCCACTGCAATATCCTCTAGCCACACCAGACACACACCTTATACTTCAGCGTCTCCATTCCTATGCTCAAACTGCCCCCTCTGGCTGGAATAACCTTAATAGTAACTGTTCTTATTAATCCCTCAAGAACAAGCTCCAAAATCACTTCCTCTGTAATGCCTTCCTTCACTGTTTACCAAAACAGAATCATTCAGTCCCTTACCTATAGTATAACACACCCCTATTTAATATTCACCAGACTACTAGGTGTTGTAATGTTGTAAGCTTTAAGGCGGGAGCTATATACCTTCACATCTTTGTACCGCCAGAACATAACCCAGGTCCTAGCACATGATGGGCAAAACAAAAAAATCTGCTGAACAATTTTGGCACTCAACTGCTCCTGCCCACTTTTGTTACTCATTCACCAAACATTTATAAAGTTCCAATGAAATACCTGGAGCTGTGTGCCAAGCAGTAAGGATGTAGACTAGGGCATGGTCCCCGACATTAAGGCAGTTAACTGTGACAATATAGAATAATAATGGTCTTATTTGATAAGTGCTATTTTAAAAGGTCTACATGAAGGGCTATGATAGCCCATGTGAAGATGTGACTAACACTCACAGAAGGTTTAACAATGGGACATCAGATTCTCTCAGAACAGAGAATCCAACTATTCACTTTGTCTTTCTTTTTTTTTTAATTAATTTATTTATTTGCTTGTTTTTTATTTTTGGCTGTGTTAGGTCTTCGTTGCTGTGCGCGGGCTTTCTCTAGTAGCGGCGAGCGGGGGCCACTCTTCGCTGCAGTGCGCAGACCCCTCATTGTTGTGGCTTCTCTTGTTGCAGAGCACGGGCTCTAGGTGTGCGGGCTTCAGTAGTTGTGGCACGCAGGCTCAGTAGTTGTGGCTCGCGGGCTCTAGAGCGCAGGCTCAGTAGTTGTGGCGCACGAGCCTAGTTGCTCCGCAGCATGTGGGATCTTCCAAGGCCAGGGCTCGAACCCATGTCCCTTGCATTGGCAGGCGGATTCTTAACCACTGCGCCACTAGGGAAGCCTTGTCTTTCTTTATAAACAACCTTTCCCCAATGTTCCTTTTCCTTTTCTAATAGTAGTAACAATAACTTACCACAGGAATGTGAAGGGTACAATGCAACCAAATTTTTATCCTACTCGATTCTGGAAACAATTCCACAAGCTAGGTAGAGCAGGAATCATTACACCCATGTTAAAGATGAGAAAACTAAAGTTCAAAGAGGTTAGTGATCAGAATTGCACAGTAAATAAGAGGGGATTTATTTAGTACTTATTTACAGTCTTACTCCTCCCTTTCAAACCTAATCAGTTTGTAAGCCCCAGAGAAAAAAGACTTTTGTTCTCACTGCTTTGTTCTCAGGGACTACAAAGGTGCTTAAAACACAACAGGTGGGGTTTGCCTGGTGGCTCTGTGGTTAAGAATCCGCCTGCCAACGCAGGGTACACAGGTCCGAGCCCTGATCCGGGAAGATTCCACATGCCGCGGAGCAACTAAGCCCGTGCGCGCCACAACTACTGAGCCTGCGCTCTAGGGCCCGCGAGCCACAGCTACTGAAGCCCGCGTGCCACAACTACTGAAGCCAGTGTGCCTAGAGCCTGTGCTCTGCAACAAGAGAAGCCACTGCAATGAATAGCTTGTGCACGGCAACGAAGAGTAGCCCCCGCTCAACACAACTAGAGAAAGCCCCAACGCAGCCATAAACAAATAAATTAATAAAATAACTTCCCTTCTAAAAAAAAAAAACACAACAGGCTTTCAATAAATATTTGTTGACTGAATTGATTTGAAAATACAGCAGACCAACAGCAAAAAACACAAAGGAAAAAAGCTCCTTCCCATTATGATGGCATAATAAAAGAGAGATTTAAAACAGGCTTCTACTAGTTAGAAAGGCTATACTCATTGTATTGACTCAATTCCACTGGCATGTAATGCATTTTACCTAAGAAGAATTTAAGTAAGGGAGGTGAAGTAGGTTTTTATTTCTGATGTCACATTCATGGCATGTACTGACATAAACCCAAGGCTTAAACTGCAAGTTTGAAACTGATCAAAAGTTTTTATTAAAAGCAAAAACTAAGAAAGCATTTTCTTGAGTTTTGACTCTCTGGCTAGAAAAATGTCTGAATATCAGTTCCTTCTTCTGTTATTTTCAGCGGCTGATGCTGCCGTATATCGTATAACGTATATACGTTCTCCAATATATTTCTTAATATACCTTTAAGCAAAGATTAGTTAAACCCTTTTAGTAAATAAAACTTTCAATAACCATTAGTCAAAACCACAGCCCAATAACTCACCACCCTTCCCCACCTCCAGGGCTCCATAAAATTGCCATTCTGCCTAGGCACAAGGTAATCACAGCATACCATAAGACAAGGTGATGGAACCAATGCTCAGTATGGCAATTGTTTGTGATCCTAGAAACTCCAGTTCCTTATAAATCAGGTGCTCTGACTGAAAATATTTCCAATATTTTCCTCCAATATTTAAATTTCAGTGAATCACAAGCTGTTGGTAGTGTTATGATAAATAACTGCAATAGGCGTGAGGTAACGGAAAGAGTCCCGGATTTGGAATACAGTTTACTCTACTATTTCCTATCTAGGTTAACTGTGTGACCCCCGGCAAGTCAGTTAACATTTCAGAGGCTGTCAATTTAACATTTTACAGCTGTAAAATGAGAGAACCACCACCTCACAGAACTGCACAGTGAAAATTCAATTATATAACATATATGAACAGTTTTCAAAAATAGCACTGTGGGAATTCCCTGGTGGTCCAGTGGTTAGGACTCCACACTTCCACTGCAGGGGGCACGGGTTCAATTCCTGATCGGGGAACTAAGATCCCTCAAGCCAGGCAGGGAGACCACACACACAAAAAAAAGCACCGATAGCACTGTCATCCCTACACAATATTACTAACACAATCAGGGATTCTCAGAGTAAATCACTTCCACTACGAGATACCAAACAAAGTAATAAAGTACAAAGGGGTTTATCTGCCTACTTGACTAGGGTGGGAATTTTACCTATATAACTTCAATAACCTTCCCTGATTCGTGTAAAGGGGTCCTGGTTGTCCTCATTTCAGAGACTTGAAAGACTAACCTATTTTTCAAAAGGAGTATCTGCAATGGCTTTTATTTTAAAAGCTTTACCTTAAGCTGAACCTAGTCTTCCAACGGGACATACACAAAGTTACCACTCACAAAATGTGATCAAACCCACACAATTCACCAGTTGCAGTAAGGATCTACTACCTCTCCTCCCTCAAACTGGCTTCATTTCGATTACTTCTGTAGCTTTCTAGAAGCCACTAGGTTTCTGGTTTCTTTATAAAGCAGATCCTTCTATTAATGGACATTTGCTTTCAACTCTGCGTTTTCAGCAGAAGTGAAAATGGATTTGAGGGGAATAGAGGGTGTGGAACTGGGCGGCTGGATAAAGTACTGTGGTCTTTTTCTGCGTGCAATGGATGAAGAGGCTGCTCGCTGCCCTATAAAACACTTTCTCTCCTCCGAGATTCTAGCGGTGTGTGAACTACCATTCTGACCATCCGCACCGGTTCTGATTACTCGATCACAGCCGCGACCCATACGGACTTCGAAGCAAATTCGATCCCTTCCCGGTTTCCTGGGAAGGGGGGCTCACTTCTTTCCCATAGGCCCATCCCCCCTCCAGAAAAATGCCTGGAGATTAGTGCCCTGAAGCCAACCGGGACTGACGTTTAAGAGTTGGACAATAACCTCGAGGTTTCAATAGAAACCCCGTCCGCCTCGCCTTGGCTCCGAAGCCTCCGATCTGCCCAGCTGGGATGCAGAGGTATGAGGGAAGACAGGTTTGAAAAGTGGACTTTGACCCGATCTGGTTACCGTAACCGGATCCCCAGGGACCGGCCCCTGTCAGGGACTGGCCCGGCGGGCTCCCCCGAGGAGGCGACTCCAAGCCCGGGCACAAAGGGGCGCAAAGCAGCCGAGACAAAAGGGCCCAGCCAAGTCGCGGTGGGCGGAGAGGGCGAGCCTGAGCGAGGCGCGCCGCAGGCGGAGAAGCCAAGGCGGACGGTTGTGGGAGGGCGGAGGAGGAGGCGGCGGCCACCCCCCGCCCCGCCCTGGCTCGAAGCGACCACGGCCCGGCCGTTACCCCGGCCCGCACCGCCACCCTCTCGCGGAGATGAAAGCGTGGCCCGAGCCTACCAGGCGCCCGCAGCCCGACTCCGTGCACTTTCCGCTCACTTTCCCTTGCTTGCCGAACTCACCCGAGGCGTCGCCGCCGCCTCCTCAGCCTCCACAGTGGTTTCCCCCCGGAAATCCTACCTGGCCTGCCGGCCGCCAGTCTGCAGCCGGAGACTTCGGCCCCCGGGGTGGGGGCGGGGGTGGTGGTGGTAAAGGGAGCCGGCGGGTCAGTGAGGGGTAGGAAGTGCCGCCGCGGGGCTCATGGGACTTGTAGTTCCAGGAGGGGCCAGCTGTGCCGCGGGCCGGACAAAATGGCGGGAACGTCTCGCCCTTAGTTCTGGGCGGGCGGCCCCACACGGCCTCTCTGGGCATGCGCTGCCCCTTCTTGTAAAAGAGCTTGGGTACCTTTCCTGGTATGGAGGAGGGCAAAGGTCTTTGGACTTGGGAGGAGAGAGTTCAATGCTGGGCTCCAGGGAGTGCCTAAGGAGGGAGCTGATGAAGGTGTGCTGTTGTAGAAATCTGTGTCCAGTCCCTGTCTGGCTAAAGTTCAGTTATAATCTCCGCAAAGTAAAAAACTATTGAGGGCTAGTTACTTAAGTGCAGTAAACTTAGAAGCAAGTTACTCTCAATTTTGTGCATAAGGAAGAAACCCAGGAATCATTTTTATCTCCTTCAGCCTATTAAGTCCAGTCATTTTACATCCCAGTTCCTTACCAGTTTTTCCACTACCACCTTTCCAAGGGGAGGCACCATCACCTTTCCAAGTTTCTCTAGTTTCAGGCCTCCAGGCAGTCACCCTCCAAACACCTTCCTTCCCACTACCAGAGGATCTTTCTAAATGCCAAACACATTGTGTCACAACCCAAGTTAGACCTAAATGTAAAACCTAAAGCTACAAAACTTTTAGACGAAAACACAGGAGAAAATCCATGTGACTTTCAAACACACAATCCATAAAGGAGAAAAACTGATAAGCTGCACATCATCAAAATTAACTTTTGCTCTTTCAAACACGGTTATGAAAATGAAAAGGCAAGCTGCAGACCTGGATGAAACAGCAGCAAAACCTATAGCCAACAAAGGACTAGTATCTAGAACACACAAAGAACTCTTTCAACTCAAGACAAACAACCTAGTTAAAAATAAATAAATAAATTGAACAGAGACACTTTACCAAAGACGGTAAATGTATGGCAAATAAACACATAAAAGATGTTAAGGAGGGCTTCCCTGGTGGCGCAGTGGTTAAGAATCTGCCTGCCAATGCAGGGGACACGGGTTCAAGCCCTGGCCCTGGAAGATCCCACATGCCGCGGAGCAACTAGGGCCGTGCGCCACAACTACTGAGCCTGCTCTCTAGAGCCCACAAGCCACAACTACTGAAGCCTATGCACCTAGAGCCTGTGCTCCGCGACAAGAGAAGCCACCGCAATGAGAAGCCCACGCACCACAACGAAGAGTAGCCCCCGCTTGCCGCAACTAGAGGAAGCCCGCGCGCAGCAACAAAGACCCAACGCAGCCAAAAATAAAATAAATGAATTTATTTAAAAAAAAAAGATGTTAAGGAAATGCAAATTAAAACCACAATAAGATAACATTACACACCCACTGGATTGGCTAACAAAATAGACTGGCAGTATCAAGTGTTAGCGAGAATGTAGAGCAATGGGAATTCTCACTCACTGCTGGCTGGATTGTAAGATGCTACAACCACTCTGGGAAACAGTTTGGCAGTTTCTTTAAAAATTAAATATATACCTACCATAATTAAATATATACCTACTATAATTAAATATTATATACCTACCTAATATATGGCCCAACCATTTACTGACTATAGGTATTTACCCAAGACAAATGAAAGCATACATCTGCACAAAGACTTGCACATGAACGTTCATAGCAGCTTTGCTACTAGCCAAAGACTGGAAACAACTCAAATGTTCTTCACAATGCAAATGGATATTTCCACAATGGAATACTCTTCGGTAATAAAAAGGAATGAGCTACTAATACATGTAACATCATGATGAATCTTAAAATAATTATGCCGAGTGAAAGAAGTCAGACAGGGACTTCCCTGGTGGCACAGTGGTTCAGAATGAGCTTGCCAATGCAGGGGACACGGGTTCGAGCCCTGGTCTGGGAAGATCCAACATGCCGTGGAGCAACTAAGCCCATGTGTCACAACTACTGAGCCTGCACTCTAGAGCCCGTGAGCCACAACCATGGAGCCCGCATGCCACAACTACTAAAGCCCGTGCACCACCACAATGAGAAGCCCGAGCACCACAACGGAGTAGCCCCTGCTCGCCGCAACTAGAGAAAGCCCGTGCGCATCAACGAAGACCCAACGCAGGCAAATATAAATAAATAAATAGATATATAAAAAAAAAGAAAGAAAGACGTCAGACATAAAAGAGTATATCCTGTGTGATTGCATTTACATAAATTCTAGGAATTATCGTGACAAAAGCAGATCAAGTGGTTGCCTGGGGACCAACGAGGCAGAAGCATGACAGGGAGGGATAATAAAGGGGATGAGGAGGAACTTCCCCGGCGGTCCAGTGGATAATAAAGGGGATGAAGAGGAACTTCCCTGGCGGTCCAGTGGTTAAGACTCTGTGCTTCCACTACAGGGGGTGTGGGTTCCATCCCCAGCTGGGGAACTAAGATCCCCAAAAGTAAAAATAATAATAATAAATAAAGGGGATGAGGAAACTTTTGGGGTGACAGGTGTCAACTGAAAAAAGAAATACACAACCTAAAAGTTGAGAGTTATGTTTTATTTGGTGTACAAAACTGAGGACTTAAGCCCGGGATACAACATCTCAGATAACTCTGAGAGGCTGCTGTGAAGAGGCAAGGGGAGAGCCAGGATATACAGGAGTTTTTGCAACAAAGACCAGGTAGTAGGAACATCAAAAGATTACAGTTAATTAAAGAAAACCAGATGTCTCAAGTTAAGGAATTTAGCACTTTTCTATATATGGGGAGATGAAAGATTCTGGGCTCACTGAAATCATTCCTTTGGTATGCACCTCAGGTATCTGGGGCCAGCATCCTGTGCTTTCTCATCCTGAGTTTCCTCAGGGTGCTAGATGGCGGGCATCCTGTTTCTATCCTGAGTTCCCTGGGGCTCACCGTCCAGGAGGCTGTAATGTGATGGTTTGATGGCTGCAACATCCTTTGTTTACTGATATGGCAAGTAATATTTTTCATTCACACAATAACACAGTAATTAATTGTGTTAATTATCTTGATTGTGCTTATGGTTTCAAGGTTTGTGCTTATGGTTTCTGCCGCAGCGTGGCAAAAAAAAAAAAATCAAAAAAATCAAAACTCATCAAACTACACACTTTAAATATATGCTGTTTATTGTTTGCCAATTATACTCCACTAAACCTGAAAAATAATATAGTCAAAAAATTGTCCAGTGCTTAAGACTCCGAGCTCCCAATGCAAGGGGCCCGGGTTCCATCCGTGGTCAGGGAACTAGATCCCGCATGCCACAACTAAGAGTTTGCCTGCTGCAGCTAAAAGATCCCGCATGCTGCAACAAAGATCCAGTGTGCTGAAACTAAGACCTGGTGCAGCCAAAATAAATAAATAAATAAATAAATAAATAAATATTTTTAAAAAATTGTTTTCAAAAAAGAAAGAAAATTCTTCAATGGCTTCCTAGTACCCTAGGATAAAAGCAAAAATCACTGCATAGAAGCTCTAACTGTGAAGCTTCAATATCATCCATGAGGAAGGGGACTAATAGGGATGGCAATTGTGAAATCCAGGTAACTAATAATGGTGGTAACAGTAGTAGTAGCAGTAAAGTAGTAATAGTAAAACTGCTGGGACTTCCCTGGTTGTCCAGTGGTTAAGAATCCGCCTTCCAATGCAGGGGAAGCGGGTTCGAGCTCTGGTCTGGGAACTAAGATCTCACATACCGTGGGGCAACTAAGCCCGTGCTGTGCAACTACTGAGCCCTTGCACTCTAGAGACTGCCCGCCACAACTAGTGAGAAGCCCGCATGCTGCGATGAAAGATCCCACGTGCTGTAACTAAGACCCAATGCAGCCAAAAAACCCCCAAACAAACAAACAAAAAACAAACAACTGCTACTTTTTCTTGAACATCTGCCATGAACCAGGTATTTTACATATGTCTTAATTAGGACTCCCCCCAGAAAACAGAACCAAGACAACTACTAGTTGCAGGTAATTTACTTGGAATGTGATCCCAGGGATTTAATGTGAAAGTACAGGGTAAAATAGTGAAGGAAGAAAGGCCAACAGAAAAGATGCATTACCAAGGTGTTCACTGCTGTGGGTACCTGGGGCTAGATCCTACCAAAGCCATCTGAGGATTTCCTAGAATGCTTCTCAGCATGGTCCACCTGAGGACTGCCACGAAGAAGCATTTATCCATTGACTCCCATCCCCCATTGCTTAGGATGGCCCAGGGGCATCAACTTCCCTCCCACTTCCTGGTAGGCTCCCACCAGGGTCCTACGTCCTGGTTTAGGGAAAGCTCCAGGACAGATCGCAGAAAGAGCCAGGAGAGTTGAAGCCCTCACTGTACTGTTTTCTGCAGCTTCATCTAGAATCTAAGGTAAGGCTGAGATGACAGAAGGCAAAAGAGGTCCCACACCATCCCTTGCAAGACTCAGATTTGCCCATGCTCTACATTCGATCCAGTCTATCACCTAGTCTTCAGTAATGGCTGGCTACAATCTCAGTGGTGCTCATAATTCTTTGCAAAATGTACATTGTGCCATATGCCTTTTGTGCCCTATAACACACTATACTCAACCATATGGATGATTCTCACAAATAATATTAAGTGAAAGAAGCCAGACCAAGTAGTGTATACTGTATGATTTCACATAAATAAAACACAAAGCAGGCAAAAATAGTCTGTTGAAAGTTGGGATAGCAGCTACCCTTCCAAGTGGAAGAACAGTGTCTGGAAGAGGGTGAAAGGACATTTTCTAAATGCTGGTAATACTCTGGTTTTTGATCTGGGTGCTGGTTACATGAGTATATTCAGTTTGTAAAAATTAATCAGTGGGGTATGTATAATTTTCTGCATATGTATGATACTCCTGATTAATTTTTAGCTGGAAGGTGGCCTCTCTTGTCTTCTGAGAGACCAATTAACCGTAAAGACTATTTCTAACTATTAATATTTCTGGATTTGGGGCTTTGGGGAACTACTGGAACATAATGTTAATTTAACAGCACAGGCTTTGGCAATAGAGAGTTGTTCTGTCCCTTTCTGTGTGCAATTGGCTAAGTTATTTAAACTTGTTAAGATTCAGTCTCCACACTCCTGTTTCTCTTCAGATGGAATAAAATTTTCACCTTTTACTAAAAAAAAAAAAAAAAAAAAAAAAAAAAATTCAGTTTTCTCGTTGTGCCATAGGAAACATAATAGTACCTAATATATAGGTTGGTGTGAGAATTAAAGTAACCCATAAAGTACCCAGCACTGTACCTGGTTTAATGCTCAAAAAATAATAATAATAACTGTTATGGTAGGTAATATTAGTTTTCATCTTTCTATTTTTTTTAAACTTCCAAGTTTTCAACAATGAACATTGACACAGGCTGTAGGTGCAGGAATGTTCATTGTAGCACTGTTTGAAATGGGAAAAAAATGGAGACAATCTAAATATCCATCTACTGGATAATGGGCAAATTAATTGTGATATATTCATAATATAGAATAATTCAAAACAGTTAAAATGAATAAACTCAAGCTACTGGTTATCAACATGGATAAAACAAAATGTTGAGGGGGGAAAAAGCTGTAGAAGGATAGATACAGCTTGATACCATGTATATAAAATTTTACAATGTGCCAAACAACACTATGTACTGTTTAAAGGTTCATATATACATTGTAAAAATATTAAATCATGTGTGGAAATAAAATATTCAGGTAGGTGATTACTTCTTGAGGAGGAAGGAAAAGATTGGGTGAAAGGAAGGATACATTGGGGCTTAACACATCTCTCTTATTTTTTTTCTTAAAAAAAACCGTAAGGAAATAAGGCAAAAGGTTAAGATTTGACAAAGTTGGTGAAAGGTACTTGGATGTTACATAAACCTCTTTTTATCTGCTTCTTGAAATAGTTCTCTATTAAAAAAAAAAAAAGCAAGCATGGAGCAGAGCAGTGTGCAAAATACTTTTTTTTGGTAAGGAAAACCAATTTATTTATATCAACAACTGCTATTATGTCAACCTGAAATCAATGGCTTTGGTGGGGAAGTGAAGTATTGGGTTTTGTTTGTGGGGTTTTTTGGTGGCACCGCACGGCTTATGGGATCTTAGTACCCCAACCAGGGATTGAACCCTGTAAATTTCATTCTTTTTGGTGT
The DNA here is from genome assembly GCF_028021215.1 of Eschrichtius robustus. Lineage (NCBI taxonomy): Eukaryota > Metazoa > Chordata > Mammalia > Artiodactyla > Eschrichtiidae > Eschrichtius > Eschrichtius robustus. The sequence goes on along the minus strand of NC_090826.1, from coordinate 22,482,830 downwards.
TCAGCTCTATGAGACAACTGCATATACCTGTGTAACCACCACCATAATAATTTAGGTAAGAACTGTTCCATCATCCCGGAATATTCCCTTGTGCTATCTTTTGTAGTCAGCCCCTCCTCCTCACCCAACCCATGGCATCTACTGATCTGTTTTCTGTTCCTATAATTTGGGTTTTTCCAGAAAGTCATATAAATGGAATAAAAAACAAATAGCTTTCTGAGTCTGGCTACTTTCACTTAGAATAATGCATGTGCGATTCATCCATGTTGTCTCATGTCTCAGTATTTTGTTCCTTTCTACTGCTGAATAGTATTCCATTGCAGTGATGTACCATGGTTTGTTTTTCCATTTACCAGTTTTAGGGCATTGGGATGGTTTTCAGTTTTTGTTGACTGTGAATAAAGCTCCTATAAACATTTGTATACAGATTTTTGTGTAAACATAGGTTTTTATTTCTTTCAGGTAAAGAACTAGGCATGGGATTGCTGAGTTGTATGGTAAATGTATGTCCAACATTATTAAAAAAACAAAAAAACAACCAAACTCTTTAACAAAATGTTCACACCATTTTGCATTTCCACCAGCAAGAATTGAGAGCGCCACTTGCTCTGCATGCTTATCAGCATTTGGAATTGTCAGTTTTTTTGAAAATTGTTAGTATTTGTTTTCAGCCATTCCAGCATGTGTGTAGTGGTATCTCAGCAAAATCTGCATTTCCCTAATGCAGGATCACCAGGGAAATCCCTATCTGTACATCTTCTTTAGTGAAGTATTTTTATTAGTCTTGTGCCCTTTTTATTAAAATTTATTTATTTGGCTGCATTGGGTCTTAGTTGCGGCACGCGGGATCTTTGTTGCAGCGCGCGGACTTCTCTCTGGTTGCGGTGCAACGGCTCTAGAGTGCGCGCGCTTAGTTGCCCTGAGGCACGTGGGAATCTTAGTTCCCTGACCAGGGATCAAACCCGCGTCCCCTGCATTGGAAGGTGGATTCTTAACCACTGGACCACCAGAGAAGTCCCGTGCCCATTCTTTTACTGGGTTATTTTCTTATTATTGAGTTGTGAGAGTTCTTCATTCTATTCTAGGTACAAGATCTTTATCAGATATGCAATTTGCAAATGTTTTCTCCCAGTCTGTGGTTTGTCTTTTCACTCTCTTAACAATATCTTTCACAGAGCAGAATTTTAAAATTTTGATAAAGTCCAATTTGTCCTTTTTTTTCCCCCTTGTGAATCATGTCATATCTGAGAAATCTTTGCCTAACCTGAGATCACAAAATGTTCCCCCTCAGTTTTCTTCTGGAACTTTATAGTTTTAGGTTATCATTTATTTTTTTCTTTTTTCTTTTTTTTAAAAATTTTATTTTATTTATTTATTTATGGCTGTGTTGGGTCCTCGTTTCTGTGTGAGGGCTTTTCTCTAGTTGTGGCAAGCGGGGGCCACTCTTCATCGCGGTGCGCGGACCTCTCACCACCGCGGCTTCACTTGTTGCGGAGCACAGGCTCCGGACGCGCAGGCTCAGTAACTGTGGCTCACGGGCCCAGCTGCTCTGCGGCATGTGGGATCTTCCCAGACCAGGGCTTGAACCCGTGTCCCCTGCATTGGCAGGCAGACTCTCAACCACTGCGCCACCAGGGAAGCCCTCATTTATTTTTTTCAAAGGATAGACGCATATTCTCTTATAATCATATTCTATATCTGGAAGAATACACAAGCTTTTCTCTGGGGTGGGAAAATAAAGTGATTTGAACGTGATAGAGAAACTGACTCTAAACTGTATACCCTTTTGTGCTATTGAATTTTTCCTTAAATGTACACATTACTGTACCTTAAAAACAAAAACAAAATAGGGAATTTTTTAAAAAAGCTAAGATCTCAGGACTTCCCTGGTGGTGCAGTGGCTAAGACTCTGCACTCCCAATGCAGGGAGCCTGGGTTCAATCCCTGGTTAGGGAACTAGATCCCACATGCCCAACGAAAGATCCTGAGTGCCTCAACTAAGACCTGATGCAGCCAAATAAATAAATATTAAGGAAAAAAAAAAAAGCTAAGATCTCAATACGTGTTGGGGATTACTGAAACCCAGTTCCACCTAACACAGTTTAAAATCACCACGATGGTTGCTGGACTGAATGACTTCACCATAGTTTCAAATCCTGAGATCTTTTCTTTCACAAACTGTGAAGGGCTCCCAAATCCTGGCAGTCCTTACTGGGCTGAGAACCAAGTCCAATTAACTGGCAAAGAATTAACTGGGCCAATCATTCAGTAAGATGCAAATGAGTGAGTCTGACTATATAAAGCTTCCTTACCCTTGCTTGAACATTGCAGAATTGAGGATGTGGATGTTGTTGCCACCTGCAGGCCACATCTGTCAACAGCAGGTTCATGGAAATAACCCACGGGGATCCCTCTCTCAAATGAGTCCTCTGTGGGACTCTGGATTGGAGAAACAGGGACTTATACATTTTTCTCTTTGCCCGTCAGACCACTACTCTGCCACAAACACAAACTGGTGATAGGAGTTCCGAAGTGTGGGGACTGTGGTCTCAGATTGTCTGGGTTTGAATCCTGACTCTTGGGTAAATCAGATACCAGTCTATACCTCAGGTTCCTCATCTATGAAGTGGAGATAACAGTAGCTCCTTTGAATAGATGTGAGGATTGAATCAGATCATTTAAAGTGTGTAGCTGGGGCTTCCCTGGTGGTGCAGTGGTTAAGAATCCGCCTGCCGATGCAGGGGACACGGGTTCGAGCCCTGGTCCGGGAAGATCCCACATGCTGTGGAGCAACTAAGCCCGTGTGCCACAACTACTGAGCCTGTGCTCTAAAGCCCGCGTGCCACAACTACTGAAGCCCGCGTGCCTAAAGCCCGTGCTCCACAACAAGAGAAGCCACTGCAGTGAGAAGCCCGCACACCGCAACGAAGAGTAGCCCCCGCTACTATAAAATAAATTTATAAAGGGTGTAGCACACTGCCTGGCACTTAGTGAGCACACAACCAATATTAAGAGTTGTTGTTAGGCAAACCTGCAGAAGCCTCTCCCATTCTAAACTGACAAATCGGTTTTTTTTTTAATAATTACTTTAAAAAAATAAATTTATTTATTTATTTTTGGCTGCGTTGGGTCTTTGTTGCTGCACGCGGGCTTTCTCTAGTTGCAGCGAGCGGGGGCTACTCTTCGTTGCGGTGCGCGGGCTTCTCATTGCGGTGGCTTCTCTTGTTGCGGAGCACAGGCTTTAGGCACGCATGCGTCAGTAGTTGTGGCTCATGGGCTCTAGAGCGCAGGCTCAGTAGTTGTGGCACACGGGCTTAGTTGCTCCGCGACATGTGGGATCTTCCCAGACCAGGGCTCGAACCCGTGTCCCCTGCAATGGCAGGTGGATTCTTAACCACTGCGCCACCAGGGAAGTCCCTGACAAATTGTTTCTCGACACACAGTAGTGCAAGAAACTACTGTGTGTCAAGAAAAGGCCTTTAATACCTGGCTCCACCACTTACAACCTGTGACCTTGGGCAAGTGTCTTAACCTCTCTGAACTCTATTGGCCTCAGAGGTGGTTTTGGATATTACATGAACTCATCTATGTAAAGCACCAACCACAGTGCCTGGCACGGAGTGGACAGTTAATAAATAGAGTGATGATTAACACAGGAATAGTTACCAAGTATAGCCAAAGGTTGAACAGCTCAGGTTGCAAACAGGCAGGCCACAGGCGGTCACTAACCTACAGATATTTTGGTTGGCCCTCAGTGTGTTACAATTTTTAAATTACTTGCCAGCATTAAAAACAGAAATTTCACATGTAAGTCGATTCTTAACTTCTGTTTGATAATGTGAAGCTCTGACTATGTATCACACCAGATCTACAAGGAAGATGGCATATAACAGAGAAATCTAATTTCTTTCAAGGGAGCCACGTAATGCTCCCTGAAGAAGTGATATTGAAGCTGAAACGTGAAGGTTGAGTAGGGGTTAGCCTAATAGAGTGGGGACGATGCTCCCAGCAGAGGAACTGGCGGGTCTAAAAGCCTTGATTCAGGGAGATTAGTGCCTCCAGGGCACTTCAGGAAAGTCTGGTGGCTGGAGGACAGTGAAGGGAAAGGTGGGAAGAAGATGAAGCTCCAGTTAGCACCTTAAGGATTTTGGACTTATCATGAGGATGAATGTAGTTCAAGGCTGGAAGCTGGGAGGCAGCCAACAGGTAGCTGGTAGCCAACAAACTGAGGGGCTAGACAGGGTCAGATGGATTAGGGTCACGGGTCAACAGTGAGCAGCTGAGAAAGCAGAGGAGTACTAGGGCATTATAGGATCCCTATCTAGAAACTCTGGGCATACATAGGATAGCCTGTCAGGTGTGGTCTGGCAAAGGGCAGACTTTACAAAGACCAAGCTAAGCAGGACGCCAGGGTGAATTTCTTATGTTTATTTTAGTAGTGGAAAAATGAGAAGAAATAAGATTTGCCCAAGGACATATGGCAAACGAGATACAGAACTAGATTCACAACACCTATCTCCAATTTGCTGCTTTTCTCACTATATTAGTTTTCTCAAGGTGAATAAACTCAGCATCAATACTGTGTTGTTGATAATTATATAGGTCATTTATTGAGAGCTTGCTAAATGTTAGGCTCTGTGTTTATGTGCATTATTATCTCATTATTTCATTCAGTTAACAAATATAGTCCACCCAAAATATTATGTATCAAGGGACTGTTAGGCACTGGAGACACAGGAATGAATGAGACAGACACCATCCCTATCCTGTGGAAGCTCACAATCCGGAAAGGAATTGAGTAGCTGAAGAAGTAATTACAAAGGGTAATTGGCAGACACTGTAGTGAGAGTACAACAGTGAACCCAACCTATCATGGGTGGCAGGGAAGGCTTTCTGGAAGAAGTGACAGTCAAGCCGAAAAGGCAGGGGTGAAACTCAGGGGAACACTGTTCCAGGAAAAGAGAACAGCACATGGAAGGCACTAGTCTCACCATAACCTGATGAAATTGGTGCTATGATTATCCCCTTTTCACAGATGAGAAAACTGAGGCTCTAAGAGAGACGAAGTAACTGACCCACTAGACGGTGCTGGAGCCAGGATGTAAGCCTGCATCTACCTAGACCAAAGCTCATTCTCTTAGCTGCTAAACTAGATATTTCTATTAGTTTTTATTTTCCTTCAAAGGATCATGTGAGTGGACTGGAATATTAACTGAGATGCCTGCAATGCAGGAAGTTGAAATAATGGCTTACAAAATATGCAAGCATGTCTGTGGCAGGTTTAGCTGTCTGTTTTGGAATGACAGCTATTTAGTGACACAGCTCCTGTCCTAATGTCTGAATAGATGTTCAGTTCAACTGAATATTGTTCAACAGCGATGTACTGAGTGCCTACTGTGTGCTAGGAATGGTGCAAGGCATTGTCAGAGTCACAGAGATGATGAGAAAAGTTTCCAGGTACTAGGCTAAAGATCATGTTAATCACTAACAAATTTATAGGTTTTTTTGTTTGTTTTTTTTGTTTGTTTTTGTGGCCGTGTGGCATGTGGGATCTTAGTTCCCTGACCAGGGTTCGAACCCATGCCCCCTGTAGTGGAAGTACAGAGTCTTAACCACTGGACCGCCAGGGAAGTCCCAGTCACTAACAAATTTAAAAAGGTAAATAACAGGGCTTCCCTGGTGGCACAGTGGTTAAGAATCCGCCTGCCAATGCAGGGGACACGGGTTCAAGCCCTGGTCCGGGAAGATCCCACATGCCACGGAGCAGCTAAGCCTGTGCGCCACAACTACTGAAGCCCGCATGCCTGGAACATGTGCTCTGCAACAAGAGAAGCCACCGCAATGAGAAGCCCACGCACCACAACAAAGAGTAGCCCCCGCTCGCCACAACTAGAGAAAGCCCGCGCGCAGCAACAAAGACCCAACACAGCCAAAAAAACCAAAAAAAGTTAAATAACAAAGCCATAATCCTGGCAGTTAGAAACCATAGGTAACTTATCATAATAGCTGCCAAGTTTTGAGCGTTAACTATGTGCCAAGCATTGCATGAGGCACCTTAATGAAATTAAAAATGATCATAACTAAAAACTAAAAGCCCACACTGTGAGACTGTGTAGAGGAGTTTACCTGTATTATCTCTTTTAACCCATGTTCATTCTATAAAGCTAATATCATAGCATTGATATTAATATTGCCCATTTACAGCTGAGGAAACTGAGCTTAAGAAATTTTTGCCTGAGATCCCAGCGCTAGTAAATGGAAGAGCTATAATTCAAACCCAGGTCTACCTGACTCCAAAACTTGGGCTCTAGACCATTGCACCACACCACCTCTGCAAGGAGAGTCAGCTTGTAAAAATCCAGGGGGATGTGGTATGATCTGCATAGCTAGGTACATATCCAGACAGGAGAAATAAATATAGGTGCTTTAAAAACCCTCTAGGGGAGTAAAGAAAGAGGGGGAAAAAATAAAACAAAACAGGGGCTTCCCTGGTGGCGCAGTGGTTGAGAGCCTGCCTGCCAATGCAGGGGACACGGGTTCGAGCCCTGGTCTGGGAAGATCCCACATGCCGCGGAGCAACTAGGCCCGTGAGCCACAACTACTGAGCCTGCGCGTCTGGAGCTTGTGCTCCGCAACAAGAGAGGCCGCGATAGTGAGAGGCCTGCGCACGACGATGAAGAGTGGCCCCCGCTTGCCGCAACTAGAGAAAGCCCTCGCACAGAAACGAAGACCCAACACAGCCATAAATAAATAAATAAATAAATAAATAAATAAATAAATAAATAAAACAAAACAATGTATCTAGTCATTAAACACTAGTTAACCTCTAAATAGAGAGTCCACCCCAAATATTTATACTGCTCTTTTCTATCACTTCCTTGTGCTTAAATTTGCCTCTAGAATTATCTTTAAATTTTAAATTTAATTGTAGCTAAAGCTGAGAATTTTTGGTATCAAGATATACCTCTTTTAATTCTTTTTTTAAAATTAATTAATTAATTAATTAATTTTTGGCTGCGTTGGGTCTTTGTTGCTGCATGTGGGCTTTCTGTAGTTGTGGCGAGCTGGGGCTACTCTTCGTTGGGGTGCGCGGGCTTCTCATTGTGGTGGCTTCTCTTGTTGTGGAGCATGGGCTCTAGGCGCACGGGCTTCAGTAGTTGTGGCACGCGGGCTCAGTAGTTGTGGCTCACGGGCTCTAGAGCTCACGCTCAGTAGTTGTGGCGCACAGGCTTAGTTGCTCCGCGGCATGTGGGATCTTCCCGGACCAGGGCTCAAACCCATGTCCGCTGCATTGGCAGGTGGATTCTCAACCACTGCGCCACCAGGGAAGTCCCTCCTTTAATTCTTGTTTTACATCTGTGTGCGAAAGAAAAGAAACAATTTCATAAAAGTCAGTGTCAAGCAAATAAGTGACCCCCATTAAGGATGGGGGTACAAGCTGTGCTGTGCTTTGTAAACTGGGAGAAAAAAATCCCTTGCAGCAGGCAGCCATCAGCTCTGGGACATATGAACATCCTGTCTCCGTGATTATTTGTGGCTGTGGGCAGGGAGGTATGCAGCCTCATTCCAGACGTTCAGATATAGCCAGAAGTGAAATCTATGTAGCTAAGGAAGTGCCCAGAATTGGCTCTGTGACACATGGACTGGGAAGATCATTGTTGTGTTCAAACATATGGATGTTTGCGTTTCCATCTGCTTATTTACCCTTTGTCCCAACATAAAAGGCAAAAAATGAAACTAATATTTACCTAGTGCCACTTTTGTTTGTTTGGTTTTTTGGCTGCGCCCCGCAGCATGTGGGATCTTAGTTCCCTGACCAAGGATAGAACTCAAGCCCCCTGCATTGGAAGCATGGGGTCTTAACCACTGGAACACCAGGGAAGTCTCTACCTAGTGCCACTTTGAATATGCTATGTTACTGTCTCTTAACAATTCATTTAATACTGTAGAAATGAGTTCAAAGAGGTAGAACACATAGCAGCTGCTATCACAGCAACTATAACATTATTTATTACAATTATCATATTACTAAAACAATAATGATAGCTTCCATTTATTGAGTGCACACTCTGTGCCAGGAACTGTACAGGGCACTTATACATTATTTCATGTAATCTTCACAAAACCCCTATGGTATAAGGACTATCACCCATTTTACAGAAAAAGAAACAGACATTCAGGAGGTTAAGCAACTTCCCAAGGTCACACAGAGAGCAAGTGGCATCTGTTTCTTTGTCCATCTCCCCACCGATTACTGTAAATTTCTTGAGGGCAAGGACTGTGTCTTACTCATCTCTGTATTCCTAGTCTCTAACACTGTGTCTGGCACAGGGCAGGAAGAATTCAGTACGTATTTTTGAATAAATGAAAGAACAAACAATATTTCCCCAGATAAGTGGTAGAGCTACCACTCTAACTAAAGGGATTTAGGTCTTTTGTCTTTGTCTCGTGTGCTTTCCACAATTACAGATGCCTACTTAAATCAGGATCCTGATTAATCACTCACATGCCTCTTTTACTCTGGAAATTCCTATTAGACACTTTCCATATGAGTGTGATAGAGTGATTCCACTTCTAAGTCTTTATCATACAGAAATACTAACACATGTCTATAAGGATATATTACTAGAGTGCTTACTATTGGTATTTCAGGAAAAAATTTTTTAAAAAATGTCCATCCATGGAAGAGTGATTAAATGGAACATCGATTCTATGGAATATCATATAACTTCAAAGAGAGTAAGGTAGATCTCTTTCTACTAATGCAGAAGAATGGACACAAGATTGTATTAAGTAGGACAAGCAGGTTTTGGAATATTAAGTATGGTTTAGTGTGCATAATAATAATCCTGCCTTCCACATTTATTGCACACCTTGTTTCAGGCCCTCTGTGAAGTGTGTTACATGTATTACCATATTTCACTGAACCTAAGATAACTGTTTACTGAATGTTTACAAGATACTTGGACCTGTGTTAACATTCTGACTCCAGAGATATAAAAATCTGGAAAGAATTTGTTTCTTAAAAACAATTAAGTATGGTATTTTGCTTAATCTTCACAATAGTATAAAGTAGATAACATCATTTCTCCCATTTTGCTGATGAAGCACAGAGAAATCCAAGTAAATTGCCTGTGTGTAAGTAGTAGAATGTGGTATAATTCCATAAAAACAAAACAAAAAAATTAAAGAGTTCTGGATAAAGACAGTGAATATAATTTCTCATGCATGTAATTTTCCTTTCCACTTCCTCCCCTCCCAGTCCCATCGCACTAAAACTTCAGTAAAGGATTATTTTAAAGCATAAGGAAAGGGAGAGGGGGTAATAAATACAACAGAATTTTGCAGGTGAGAAAGCAAATGAATGAGTGTTAATAGGCCCGGCAGACCCAAGAATGCGGAATCCTGCACCAGAAACTGGAGAAAGCTGAGAAGCAGCCTGGATATGTTCAAGAATTAACCAGTGGTATCCCTGGAGGTGGGGGTGAAGAACAGCTAAAATAAGAAGGACTAGTTGAAGGTAGTTGGCTTCCTCACCGTACCCTCTAGGTGACTGCCCCTCCTCCACCTCAGCAGAAGTATGGAGGTTTATTCTCTTGAGAGAGTAAAACAATCTCTGGAGTAATACAGGTCACCAGGAACAGTGAAGAGCATCATACCGAAAAAGAGGCAATCAGTAGACTTTTTCCACACTCTGCTCCCGGAATTCTGGTAGCCAACCTTTACCTCCTGGGAAGATGTATCTTCTTCTTTGGGGAAAATGAAGCCCAATATGAAAGATGTAAAGATAATGGCACTGAGGTCTTCCAGCTAATGGTCCCTCATGGTCATTGGTTCATGGACAAATGACCTCATGGTCAATGATTCTCCCCTTCATGCACAGAGTTTCCAATCAGCTTTTAGTCCCCCACTTTTATTCATGAGCAGAAAGTCAAGGACTATGGGACACAAGGATTTCCTCTAACAGGAAAGAAAGAGATGAAAACAAAGAGAAGAAAGAAACTTGGAAGAAACTGAGACAATGCAGAGAAAATAAAATTTTTAAAACTATCATGCATAGCCTCAACTAGAAGAAAAGATATCTGAATATATGAAAAAATAGCAATAAACAATAATAAAGAATATTCAGAAGGGAAAAAAAGTTCTTTGAAATGAAAAAACCATGAAAGCCGAAGCGAGAGCCCAATAGAAAGAATGGAAGATAAAGTTGAGGAAATCCCCTAGAAGTATAGCAAAAAGACACAGATATGGAAACTAGGAGGAGAAAAGACGAGAAAATTAGAGAACCAGTCAAGGAAGTGCAACAGCTGGATAAAAGTTTCCTAAAGAGAGAATATATAAAAAAAGAGTTGAGGAAATCATAGAATAAGGAGTACCCAGGACAATAAATGAGAATAGACCCACATTAAGACCCACACACTGTGAAATATCAGAACACTGTTGACAAAGACAAGATTCTATAATCTTCTAAGAAGATAAGAAACTGGTCCCAGATAGAGGCTCAGGGATCAGAATGGCTTCAGACCTTCAGACCTAGAAGTAGAAGAGAAGGGAAGAATACCTTCAAAATTCTGAAAGATGATGATTTTCAACCTAGGATCCTATACCCTGTTAAACCATCAATACCATCATTAAAACATATGGATAAGACACAATCAGATATACAAGGTGTTGGGAATTCCCTAGTGGTCCGGTAGTTAGGACTTGGCGCTTTCACTGCTGTAGGCCTTGGTTCAATCCCTGGTCGGGGAACTAAGATCCTGCAAGTTGCATGGCCTGGCCAAAAAAAAAAAAAAAAAAGATATACAAGGTGTTAAAAAACTTTACTTCGGACTTCTCTGGTGGCACAGTGGTTAAGAATCTGCCTGCCAATGCAGGGGACACGAGTTCAAGCCCTGGTCCGGGAAGATCCCACATGCCACAGAGCAACTAAGCCCATGCGCCATAACTACTGAGCCTGCACTCTAGAGCCCGCGAGCCACAACTACTGAAGCCCGCATGCCTAGAGCCTGTGCTCTGCAACAAGAGAAGACTTTATTTCTAGTGCATTCTTTCATAAGACATGGCCACCAAAACTAGAGGGCAAAAAAAGATAGAGAAAGTTATGGAGTAGATGGTAAAAGTTCTCATCACAAGGGAAAAAAATTGTGCAGTGATGGATGTTAACTAGACTTAACTGTGATCATTTTGAATGTATACATATATTGAATCATTATGTTGTACACCTGAATTAATACAATGTTATATGTCAGTTATATCTACATTTTTTTTTTAGAAAAGAGAAAGAAAGTTATGGGATTCAGGAAACAGGAGAGTCAACACAGGAGAGAAGCAAAGAGAATTCCCAAGAGGCTGTAAGGAACATTCTAGGATGACAACTGTGCTCCAGACATAGCATCTGGATGCCACCTATCCAGATTGGAGATTGGAGCACTATGACTCAAGAGAGAGACACACTGAAGACCGTTGCATTCAAGAACTCTGCTGCTCTTGTAACCTCTTTTGTGTCTGCCTGAAAGTAACAGAACAATCCCTCAAAATCTAAGTTGTAGCAAAGTGGAGTGTATTTCAAAGAGTAGAAGATGATGTGATATATATATATATATATATATATATATATATATATATATATATATATATGAATATTACTCAGCCATAAAAAGAATGAAATAATGCCATTTGCAGCAACATGGATGGACCTAGAGATTATCATACTAAGTGAAGTAAGCCAGACAGAGGAAGACAAATATCATATGATAGCGCTTATATGTAGAATCTAACAAAAAAAAAATGATACAAATGAGCTTATATAAAAAAAAGAAATAGACCCAGAGACATAGAAAACAAATTTATGGTTACTAAAGGGGAAAGGGGGGAGAATAAATTAGGAGACTGTGATTAATATATACATACTACTATATATAAAATAGGTAACCAATGAGGACCTACTGTACAGCACAGAGAAATATACTCAATATTTTGTAATAACCTATAATGGAAAAGAACCTGAAAAAGAATATATATATATATATATATGACTGAATCACTTTGCTGTACACCTGAAACTAACACAATACTGTAAATCAACTATACTGAAAAAAAAAGAGTAGAAGAGACCCTTCTCTACTTTGTCACATATTTGTCCTCTGGACCCCAGAGTAGCTCTGCATGAGAACTGGAATGGAACAGGAAAAAGCTTTAACCTACAACCCCTTTCTCTACATGAATCTGATACAGACATGTCCTCAAGGCTCGCGTTGGGACTAATGTCATACACAGACATCAGGCTGTCTTCCCTATGCAAGCTTTTCTCTTCTTCCTCATCACTATAGCCCTCCATCCCCACCCCAATAAACTTATGCAAGTAATAAGAGCAGGACTGCACAGCAAGTGAGCCTTGAGAAGATATGCCTGAAGTCAGACAACCTAGGTTAAAATCTAGTTCTACCTCTCACAGCTGTGACCTTGGCCATGTTTCTCCATGAGTCTCAGTTTCCTTACCAGTAAAATGAAGATAATAATGTCTGTCTCAAAAGATTGTTGAAAGAGTTTAAGATGCAACAGTTTTTGCGTTTTTTTAGCACAGTGCCCAGAACACAGTAAGTGCTTAATAAATGGTTAACATTGATTATTACCTGTAGGCCACCTATCTTATCAGGTACATCTAATAAGGACTGTATTTCAGGAGTGGTCCCAGTTTAAGGTCAGTCTGGGGCCCACAACAGTATTATGCCTGGTTCTTTAAAAACAGGACACACCTTATACGTACAAATGAATGTTGTTTACTTCAAGTTGTCATTACCTTGGAGGCAGTGCACTTATTCCAGGGATGCTTCCACTCTCCAGAACATTTTTGGGGTACCCAATTTAGAAATTTCTTCAGGGTCTATAACACATTCTTCTGAATATCCTCATCAGTAGCAAATCTTCATCTTCTGTAAAGATAAATTCAATGTTTGAAATAATCAGATGTTGGTGAATAAATAGGGTACAGGGGAAGATGAAGTTAAGACTAACTTTCTTATATAGCTTTTACATGGATTTTATCCTTTTATTTTATTTTTGGCAGCGCAGCTTGCGGGATCTTAGCTCCCCCACCAGGGACTGAACCCATGCCCTCAGCAGTGAAAGTGTGGAGTCGTAACTGCTGGACTGCCAGGGAATTCCCAAGGATTTTATCCATTTAAAATAAACTAATTTTTAAAAGATAAAAGCAGTAAAGTCCAATTAGGGCTTCCCTGGTGGCACAGTGGTTAAGAATCTGCCTGCCAATGCAGGGGACACGGGTTCGAGCCCTGGTCCGGGAAGATCCCACATGCCACAGAGCAACTAAGCCCATGCGCCATAACTACTGAGCCTGCACTCTAGAGCCCGCGAGCCACAACTACTGAGCCCACGAGCCGCAACTACTGAAGCCCACGGGCCTAGAGCCTGTGCTCTACAACAATAGAAGCCACCGCAATGAGGAGCCCACACACCGCAACAAAGACCCAACACAGCTCCAATTAGACTACTAAAACAAAAAAGAAAATTACCCATAGCTTACAATACAACTGCTCTCATTTTGGTGCATTTTCCTTATCTTTCCTTAATATACAGTTTTAAAAATAGTAGTAATAGTGTACATATCATTTGTAACATGCTAACCTAATTTAACTTATGTCATAAGCATATTTTCATGTTGCTGTAGAGTCCTCATAATAATATTTTTAATGGCTGCATAATATGTCATCAAATGGATATGGCAGAATTTACTTAACCACTTCTCTTTTGCTGAACATTTAGGTTGTTTTAAATGTTTTATTATGAACTATATGTACTTTTCCCCAAATTTTTGCTTATTTCCTCAGCCTGGATTACCAGAAGTGGGAATGTTGGATCAAAGGGTATGAGGATTTGATGGTTCTTGATAGTTACTTCCAAACTGTTTTCCAGTAGGTTTTCACTAATTTATAATGCCAAGGAAACAGTAGAATACCCATTTCACTGTATCTAAAACAAGAACTTGGTATCACAATTTTAATAAGTTAGGAGCTAGAAAAATATTTCATATGAACCAATTTAAAGTCAAGTGGTTTGGGGCCTCCCTGGTGGTGCAGTGGTTAAGAATCCGCCTGCCAATGCAGGGGACACGGGTTCGAGCCCTGGTCCGGGAAGATCCCACATACTGTGGAGCAACTGAGCCCGTGCACCACAACTACTGAGCCTGCGAGCCACAACTACTGAGCCTGAGTGCCACAACTACTGAGCCTGCATGCCTAGAGCTGGTGCTCCACAAGAGAAGCCACCTCAAAGAGAAGCCCGCGCACCGCAAGAAAGAGTAGCCCCCCCCGCTGGCCGCAACCAGAAAAAGTGCACGCAGCAACGAACACCCAATGCAGCCAAAAATAAAAAAATAAATTTATTAAAAAAAAAAAGAAAAGCAGAGCACAGACAGGGTGGAAAATTCCAGATACCCATTACTCCCCTATGAAAGCAATGATCTCTTACTGGTTTTTTTTTAAACTATTATTACTTTTCAGTTACATAAGAAATATACATTCATCGTTTAAAAAAAAAAAAAGGCAGAAACAATAAAAAGTACAGCTTATTTCCAACACCAAGCAAAGACCATTAACATTTTGAAGTATTTACCCTCACACCATTTTCTCTATAGAACATGTTTTATAAAAAATAGCACACCAGGGAATTCCCTGGTGGTCCAGTGGTTAGGACTCACGCTTCCACTGCAGGGGACAGTTTCTTTCTTTCTTTCTTTTCTTTTTTTTTTCAGGGTATTAAGGCAAACAGGGCCACCTAGAATCTTTATTCAAATGGGAATCAGCACTTGGACAGAAATCACAGTTCAACAGCGAAAACTTTCTCTTGCAAGTGCTAAGCCACGGCCCCTCCCCACGGCCATAGCCATTATCCCTGTCTGCTCTCCAGCTTCACGGCCCCTTGCCTGCCCTGGCTGAGCCAGAACTCCTGACCCATCACAGGAGGGGGCGGGAGGGCCACAGGAGCTCAGCTTCTGCACACCCAGATGGACCATGGCCTCCTGGCTAAGCAGGCACCGCATCCTCCCTGGCGCCCTCTGAGGTCTCAGCCTCTGGCAGCATCAGATCTGAGCCAAGCTGAGCCTCCTGAGGACGGTGGGGATGGGGGCTTCCGGGGGAGTCGAGGGAAGGAGGGCCAGGGCTGGGGAAATGTGCCTTCCAGCTCCCGGCCCCCACCTAGTGCAGAGGCCCAGGGGCCTGACTCTCCTGATCTTGCCCCAGCATCCCCTCCGCAGAAAGTCAGTATATCTTCTGCCGACTGGGTAGAATGGCCTCTTTGATGAAGGAGAAGACAACCAGGATCCCTAAGCGTTTGCCTCGCTCGCCTTTGGTGAAGTAATTGGAGACCACATCATCTCCAGGCTGCATGGTTGCAGGCAGGACGTTCTCCCCAGCCGACGGTGACACAAAGAACACAAACGGGATTATCCACAGACAGAAAGTGAAATAGGCCAGGACCTCTGAGAAAGGATAATATTCCTCTGCAAAAAACTGAAACGCTAGGTAATGATTCACCACCACTAGCCCGCACGACAGGATGAAGTTAGGCGAGGTGAGCATGATGAAGGGGAAGGTCTGGAGGAGGCCAAAGTAGACCAGGTAGGCCAGGAAGAGGCCCACGCCAATCATGTAGGTGGGGAAGCGCTCAAAAACGTAGAGGCCAATCAGCACAGCTGTGGAGAACCAGACCCTATATTCTATGATCCTGCTGGTGGCCACTGTGTATTCTTCTATCAATTCTGCCAGGTAATAGAGTCTGGCTGCGATGGCCAGCGTGATGAAGGCCACCTGGATGAAGAGCGACAGCCAGCTCAGCACATACATGAACCACGTGGCGCCCTCGACCCGGCCACCCGCCCCCGATGCGCGCTCGGGCTCCGGTGACACGGAGCCGCCGCCACCGCCGCCGCGTTCCTGCCCCCGGGACACAGTTTCGATACCTGGTTGGGGAACTAAGATCCTGCAAGGTGT
Organism: Eschrichtius robustus; assembly: GCF_028021215.1. Classification (NCBI taxonomy): domain Eukaryota; kingdom Metazoa; phylum Chordata; class Mammalia; order Artiodactyla; family Eschrichtiidae; genus Eschrichtius; species Eschrichtius robustus. Next base: position 22,466,820 of record NC_090826.1, on the reverse strand, counting down.
GGGAAAAAAATAAATAAATAAATAAATAAATAAATAAATAAATAAATAAATAAATAAATAAATAAATAAATAAATAAATAAATAAATATATATATATATATATATATATATATATATATATATATATATATATATATATATATGGCATACCATACACGTTGTTTTTAAACTTTTTTTCCCCCCACATAATAATTATAGCTCATATCTACAAAACGTTTACTATGGGTCAGGTACAATTCCAAGTAGTTTTACATGTAATAATTCATTTAGTCCTCATGATAATTCTATAAGGAAGGCGATATTAGTACTCCCATTTAATGATGAGACTGAAGCAGAGAAGTAATTTGCCTAAGGTCACAAAGTCAATAAGTTAACGAACTGGCACATTTTTCCATGTTGCTAAATTCATTTTCCACACATTTTCTTTTTTTTTGAATGGCTGCACGATATCCATGCAGCCATTATGTGGATGAAGTATCATTTAATTATTCCACTTCCTTTTATGAGACATCTAGATTATTTCCATTTTTTGATTTATACACATCACTAACGTGGTGATGTAGTATAAGATGCCTTATACTACACCTTTGTGCACAATCCTTAATTACTTCCTTAGGCTAACTGCCCTCAAGAACAGTTGCATTGATTTTTATTTCCTCCAAAGAGGTGTTCCTTTCTCTATGTTCTCCATGACCTTAAATGTAAGTTTTATCACTTTTGCCTACAGCAACATTTTATAATTCATTTTACCAGTTCTGAGAAATAAATCCAAGCACTAAAGGATGAGTGATTTCTCTAGAGTAAAAGAGTCAGGGTCTAAAATCTACTCCCTTTCCATGCTCTCCTGCTTTTTACAGATGCTGAACCTCATGGCTTATACACTAACTCATCGCAGAGGAATGAGGAGTGTTAACCTGTGACAAACCAGCTAATGCAGGCAAGATTCTTATGGTCTACAAGTCAGCATTCACTAATTCACTCACTCATTCATTCAATAAATATTTGAAAGGTTAGTATATGAGTAGTACTAAGCAGGGGTTATGGGGTTCACAGAAAAAAATATTTAGAACAAGGCTAAATAAAACATTTAGCACATAACCTGGCACAAGATAATTGCTCAATAAATCAGTATATATGTCAGGCACTCTGCTAAATGCCAAATAAGTGTATTATCTCCTTTAATCTCTACAACCTCCAGGAACTGTTGTGGTTTTTTTTTTTAATCATCCCCATTTTGCAGATAAGAAGACTGAGGCCTAGAGAGATTTACCCAGCTTGAGCAACATACTTGTGGTGTTCAGATTTGAACTGAAGACTCCAGAGTCTGTGCTCTTAGCCATTATACTATATTACAAAACACAATTTCTCCCCTTAAGAAGCATATAGCCTTATTAATAATACTAAAATTGAAAATAGCTATCAAGTGTTAAGCACTTATGTGCCAAACACTGTGCTAGGCCTTTATGCATATTGATCATTTAATTCATATGACAACTCTATGAAATACTCTTGTAATTATGCTTGTCTTATAGATGAGAAAATATATATTCTGAGAGTTTAAATAACTTGCCCAATATACAAATAGCTCTTAAATGGTAGCACTAGAAGCCAAGATATACAAAGAATTACTGTATAGGAAACATGATAAAATGTAAAACAAGTGATGCTATTTAGCTACCATCAAATTTCAGAAGTCACAGGAAAGAGACTTCGTGACCTTCTTGTGTTCCAGGAATGATCACAGAAGGATAGAAAGGGAAAATCCTGGCGGTTTGTCAGGCCCTGTGTTGAAAGCCTTCACAAAGGTCAGTTCATTATATCTTCTTTGTGATGAATGTATTATTATTATTCTAAATTTGACAGACGAGGAAATGGATTCTCTGGAAGGTGATGCAATATGTCCAAGGTCACATAGCTAGTAAATGGCATAGCTAGAACTGGAACCTATTTGTCTCTCAAATCTGAGCCCTTAAGCACTGTGTTACATGCTTCCCATTATTTGATCTTGCTTTTTGGTTGTGTAGGTGTCACATAGCCAGAGATGAGTGGAAAAGGCAAAAGTGAAAGGGTATTAAGGAAGATAATACATAAGCAAGAGTATTGAGTTACATCCAAGAAAAAGGAAGCAGACCTTCTTGTTCAGTGCTAAAGATTCATTTGTTTTGGGAAGGAGCCCTTTGGTGACTACACAAACTGTATAAATGTCTGTTTCTGCCATTATAATGGGAGCTATTAAAGACAGGGACTATATCTTAGCCTCTGCTGTAACCCAGTGTCTAGCATAGTGCTTAGCTTGTAGTTCCAGCAGAGAGGTTGGAAAAATAGGGAGTAGTCACATTGCATAGATCTCTGGATGGCAATTAAGGTAGTCCACAGAGCAAATACCCTAAACAAAATAATAGGTACTCAAATCCAACAGGGCATTTAAAGGATAAAATCATGGTGCATAGGAGTTATCCCAGGAGTACTAGGATGGCCCAACAGCAGAAAATCTGTCAATATAATTCACCACATTGATGGACCAAAGGGTAAAAATTATGATTTTTTTCATACTTAGAGAAACTTGATGCAGCAGCATTAAGGTCAGGACTAAGTCGTGGATGCTCATTATTAGTGTTATCTAGAGTCTTGTAGAGTCTGGCCAATTCTTTTAGATGAGAAAAAGTGAAAGATGTATGTACTCTTTTGCTTGCCATTCTTGCCAATGATATGATAGTCTATATGGAAAACACAATATAATCAACAGGCAAACTATCAGAACTATAAAAGAGTTATTATCAAGTTTGCAAGAATAGAAATCATCTTACAAAATTCAATAGTGTTCTTCTCTATAAGGAATAACCACCTTAAAAATGTAATAAAAAATATAACACAATCTACGGTAGCAACTAAACTAAAGTCTATAGCAAAGATCTGCAAACTCTTTCTGTAAAGAGCAAACAGTAAATAGTTTCTGTTTGGCAGGTCATGTGGTCTCTGTTGCAGCCATTCAACTCCATCACTGTTGAACAAAAGCAGCCATAGACAGTATTAAATGAATGAATGTGGATGTTCCAATAAAATTTTATTTACAAAACCAGAGCACAGGCTGACATGCACAGGTGTAGTTTGCCAACTCCTGGTCTATAGTAATTGGCCTAAAAACTGTGGACTGAAGAAAAACGTACGACCTAAAAGTTGCAAGTTAAGTTTTATTCGGGACCTGAGGACTACAGCCTGGGAGACAGCCTCTCAGATAGCTCTGAGGAACTACTCCGAAGAGGTAAGGGAGGAGCCAGGATATATAGGAGAGTTTTTGCTGAAAAACCGTGTAGACGAACATTAAAAGATTACTGCTAATCACAAAAAACGAACATCTCAAGTTAGTGATTTTAGAGCTTTTCTACATATGGGAAGATGCAAGATTCTGGGCTCATTGAAATTTTTCCTTAGATATGCAGCTTAACTCTCTAGGGCCAGTATCCAGAGCACAGAATATTTCCTATTTTCCTCTATCCTGAATTCTCCTCAGGGTGCTCTGTTGTGGGTGTGGGGAGGTGGCTGTAGTGCCTGATGCCTTGATGGCAGGCAACATTTATTGTTTACTGTAATGGCAGGCAAACTTCCCTTACCACAAAGCAATGCCTAAGAAGTTTATCAAGGGAAAAAACTAAACTCCATTCAGGGACATTAGAAGGCCTGAATAAATGTCATAATTCAGATCACTTCAGTAGTGTAAAGATTTTATTCATTTGTTTAACAAATATTCAGAGTGGCTACCATACGCCAGGCATTGTTCTGGGTACTAGGGGTGCAGCAGAGAACAAAACAGGGCACCTATCCTCACGAATCTTACATCTTTAGCAGAGAAGCAGTGATTAAATAATCTAAAGTTGGATAGTAATAAATGCTATGAAAAAGATTAAATAAGAGAAAGAGAGTGATGAGGAGTGAGTGTGCTACTTAATTTAGGATGGTCAGGGAAGGCTTTCCTGATGTTTCAGCAAAGACCTGAAAGAGGTGAAGGAAGCCTGCCACATTGAATTCTGGTGAGGGAGTGTTCCATGCAAAGATGTCAGTTCTCCCCCAAATTAATCTATATGTGTTCAATGAAATTCCAATAAAAATTCCAGTAGTAATGTTGAGAAATAAAACCCACTCTAAAATGAATATGAAAGAATAAAGGTCTATGAAAGCTAAGTCTATTTTCAGAGGGAAATAAAAGTAGGGAGACCTGCCCTACTGGTAGAACTGGCTCTACCACGAAGCCACAGTAATAAAAATATTGTGTTGCTGGCACTGAAACAAAGAAAAGGATCAATGGAATAGAATGGAGAGCTTATAAATAAAGTATATAAATGGGAACTTAATATGTGATAAAGGTGGCATCACAAAACACTGGAAAGATTGTTTTTCTGACAGTTATAGAAAAACGAATTCACTGTATAGAGAACAAAGCTGAATTTTTACTTGAAACTATGTTAAAAGTGGACTCCAGATGGATTAAAGACATAAATGTGAAAGTTAAAACTATAAAGCTACTATTAGAAAATACAGGAAAATCTGTTACCCAGATGTGAATAAAGACTTCCTAAACAAGACTCCAAATTCTAAGGTCAAAATTTAGGACATCTGCTTAATTAATGACATCACAAAGTTAACATGAAGGTTGCAGACTGGGAGAAGGTATTTGCAATGTTTAAAACAGACAAGGAATAATGTCTAGAATATACACACAATTCCTACAAACTAAGAAGACAGGAAATCAAATTTTAAAAAAGTAGGCAAAGGATATAAATAGGCACTGGGAGAAAATATTTGCAGTGTTTAAAACAAATTAAAGAATGTCTAGAATATACAAAGAATTCCTACAAATCAACAAGACAGGAAATCAAATAGGAAAATAAGCAAAGGATATATAAATACCTTAGTTTCACATACTAAGCATACAAAAAAAAAAAAGAAAAAAAAGGCTCAAATTTAATTATAATCAGAGAAATGCAAATCAAGACAGCCAAGAGCTGCCACTTTACTTCCACCAGACTGGCAAAAATTAATAGCACTTATGTTTGTTTTTGTTAATCTGTAGACAAAGACTTATAGATGGGTGCAAAAATAAATCCTCTTTTGCAACCTAGAACTCATTGTTCAGTATGAGTTTTGATACAGATAAGAAGGAACATGGTACCTGAAACAGATTCAAGTGGTGGGGGTATTGATAAACACAAAAGTTGCTTCCAGGACTATAGAATTGATAATTTAAAAGCTTAAGTTATGAGGGAAATAATCAGCTACGCTGATTTAGTACTCTAAGGTTGACATGAAACAAAGATGACTTCCTTTTTTAGGCTTTTATCTTGAGAACACAGTGTCTGGAGTTTAAAAAGGTATTGGCATATCCCAATGATCTGTACTGTTCTAAGCTATGATAGCTTAGGAGTGAATATGATTTGAACTTAATGCATGTTTAGAGGGTGTCTAAAATTCAGAAGCAGGCAGATCCATTTCCTCTGACCCTAAACATGGTCCAGAAGTAAATTGCTTGAGGAAATTGGATCCCAAAGATCACAGGTGGGGAATTTTGAAGTATGTCCATATTCCATTGGAGATCAAAGAAGCCCAACTAAAAGAATGGGAGACTGACTGACTGACATAACAACTGTGGACTGAGCAAAAATTCTTTTTGAAAGGGCTATCTTGAAGAGTATGACTCAAACACTGGAGGAACTATGGTGATCGGCAGTGGAAGGAATCAGAACGTGTGAAATTCCTTAAAAATTTATTGACTTAAATAATTTGCCATATATAAAAACATAAAAAAAGAAAAAGAAAACTGGCAAAAATGAGAAAGATGCTAACACCGAAGATTGGTGGCTATGAGTTCTTGTGTACTGGTGATAGGAATTAGCACAGCCATTCTGAAAAGTAACCTGGCCATTTTTGGCAAATTGAGCACGCCCAATTGCATAGTTAAGAGGAATATTCACGTCAATATACAAACGTGCTTATTTTTGCTTTTTTTTTTTTTGCCGCTGTGCAGCATGTCATGCAGGATCCGTAGTTCTCTGACCAGGGATCAAACCCATGCCCCCTGCAGTGGAAGCGTGGAGTTTTTTTGTTTTTTGTTTTATAACAGCTGTACTAGCCACTATCTTTTTTTTTTAAGATTTATTGATTGATTGATTGATTGCTATGTTGGGTCTTTGTTTCTGTGCTAGGGCTTTCTCTAGTTGCAGCAAGCGGGGGCCACTATTCATCGTGGTGCGCGGGCCTCTCACCATAGTGGCCTCTCTTGTTGCGGAGCACAGGCTCCAGACGCGCAGGCTCAGTAGTTGTGGCTCACGGGCCCAGTTGCTCCGCGGCATGTGGGATCTTCCCAGACCAGGGCTCGAACCCGTGTCCCCTGCATTAGCAGGCAGATTCTCAACCACTGCGCCACCAGGGAAGCCCGGAAGCGTGGAGTCTTAATCACTGGACCGCCAGGGAAGTCCCTATTTTTGCATTTTTAATAGTAATAGAGAGTTGAAGGCAATCTAGAGTTCTATCATCAAAAGAGTGAATGAGTAAAACATGGTGGATGCACAGTGGTTATGTACCTGGAGTCTGGAGCTAGACCCCTGGAGTTGAAATTCAGGCTCCACCACTTACAATAGAAGTAAAATTTTGAGTAATCTGCGCCTCATTCTTATCTACAAAATGGTAGTAATAATATCTACCTCATAGGGTTGTTGGGAGAAGTATATGAGTTAAAACGTTTAAACTATCTGAAATAGAGTTAAGCACTATTTAAGTACTAATATTACTGTTAACATGAAAGCATATGCAAGTTCAAAGTTGTAAGTTAGGTTTATGTATAGCAACAAGAGAATATCACAAAAGCAATAATAATTTTAAAAAGTAAGAAAAAGAACATTTATTTATTTATTTTTGGCTGCGTTGGGTCTTTGTTGCTGCGCGCAGGCTTTCTCTAGTTGTGGCGAGCAGGGGCTACTCTTCGTTGTGGTGCACGGGCTTCTCATTGCCGTGGCTTCTCTTGTTGTGGAGCACCAGCTCTAGGTGCGCGGGCTTCAGTAGTTGTGGCACGCGGGCTCAGTAGTTGTGGCTTGCGGGCTTAGTTGCTCCACAGCATATGGATCTTCCCGGACCAGGGCTTGAACCCGTGTCCCTTGCATTGGCAGGCATATTCTTAACCGCTGAGCCAGCAGGGAAGTCCCGAAATGGAACATTTATGGCATAATATCATTTATGTGGATTGAACATACTTACATAACTCTACATATTTTACAAGACAAGCATCACAGACATACATTGAACATATCAGAATGGGCACCTATAGGATAGAATGAGAGTAGAGTTTAGGAATAAAGTGGAAGACTACAAAATAAGAAAGGGGCCTTGCTTGAATCATCCTGCTAATATGCTATGAAAGGAGGAACAAGATTTACTCATGAAATCTGCAACTGAAGGAGGTAAAAGCTATCTTGAAAATATGCAAGGGAAAGCCAAGAAAAGGATCCCAGAGCCAGAGAAATAACCAGCTAACCAACTTGGAAGCTACCCTATCTTTGAACTTACCCTTAAATGAGATAACACCATCCTTACCGTTTAAGGCAGCTTTGGATAGGTTTTCTGTTACTTGCCCAAAACCTCTTAACAGAGTATTCATATGATCTTTCGAGTGGCAAACCGAGGTCCAAAAAGAATTATGATCTATCCAATGTAATACCTCAACTGGGGTATTATCTCAGTGGAGGTTCCAGAAGAAAATGAAAATTTTGAGTGACCAACAATTTTTAAAACGCCAAATTCTCTCCAGTGTATTAAAAACTCTACAAGTGGGCTTCCCTGGTGGCACAGTGGTTTAGAATCCACCTGCCAATGCAGGGGACACGGGTTCAAGCCCTGGTCCGGGAAGATCCCACATGCCGCGGAGCAACTAAGCCCGTGTGCCACAACTACTGAGCCCGTGTGCCACAACTACTGAAGCCCACGCGCCTAGAGCCCACGCTCCGCAATGAGAAGCTCGTGCATCGCAACGAAGAGTAGCCCCCACTCGCCGCAACTAGAGAAAGCCCGAGTGCAGCAACGAAGACCCAACACAGCCAAAAATTAAAAAAAAAACCCAACTCTGTAAGTATTAAAATGATCAACAGTTATCCCACTCAGAACTGTTATTTTAAAAAATCCATTAAAAGTCAAATGATAAATGGGAAATTATATAAAAGCTGTTTACAAATAAAGACAAACAATGAAGAAAAGGGAATTCACATAAGAAAAAAATGTCCAATAAACATATAAAAATTTAAACCTCACTGATGAGTATTTTTATTTTTATATTTTTTAAAATTTATTTTTATTTTATTTTTTTAAAAATTTATTTATTTATTTATTTATGGCTGTGCTGGGTCTTCGTTTCTGTGCTAGGGTTTTCTCTAGTTGTGGCAAGCGGAGGCCACTCTTCATCGCGGTGCGCGGGCCTCTCACTATCGCGGCCTCTCTTGTTGCGGAGCACAGGCTCCAGACGCGCAGTCTCAGTAATTGTGGCTCACGGGCCCAGCTGCTCCGCGGCATGTGGGATCTTCCCAGACCAGGGCTCGAACCCGTGTCCCCTGCATTGGCAGGCAGATTCTCAACCACTGCGCCACCAGGGAAGCCCTGATGAGTATTTTCAAAAGAAAATTAAAACCAGTCACCATATATCATCAAATGGGAAAAATAAGTTTTCACCGTCACACCCACTTTTGGCAACTGTGTTGGAAAACTGGGACATTTCTGGAAGGCATCTGGCAATGCATGGTGGAAGACTTAAAACAAGGCACACTCTTTGACTCAGCAGTTCCCTAGAATTTATCCTAAAGAATCATCATGGATAACAACAGAAATTTAATTAAAAACACTAGCATCACAGGACAGTTTATAAAAGCAAAAAATTGGGATCAAACTAAAATTCCTTAAGTAGGGGAATCAATTAAGTTATGGAAAATCCAAACGATAGGATACAAATAGCAGTTACAATTATCAGTATTTAAATACAAGCTCTGCTAATTTGTAGCTGTATAGCTCAGGGAAAGCTAATTCCTCTCTCTGCACCTCAGTTTCCCTGTAAAACATGGGTCTGTTGCGAGGATTAAATTAGTAAACATACCTAAAGCACTTAGGATAGCACTGACACATAATAATAACAAAAAAAATTTTTTTTTAACAGAAGAGGGACTTCCCTGGTGGCACAGTGGATAAAACTCCATGTTCCCAATGCAAGGGGCCCAGGTTCAATCCCTGGTCAGGGAACTAGATCCCACATGCATGCCGCAACTAACAGTTCACATGCCACAACTAAGGAGCCCGCTTGCTGCAACTAAGGAGCCCACGTGCCGCAACTTAGGAGCCCTGGAACTGTGACTAAGCAGCATGCCTGCTGAAACTAAGACCAGGAGCAACCAAATAAATAAATTAATAGTTAATTAATTAATTTTTTAAAAACCCAAAAAAACATTGTAGCCTAATGTCCTGGAAAGAAGTTAATGATAAATTAAACAAAAAAAGGAGATTACAAACCAGTATATATACAATATTTTTCCAAAATAAGTATATCTCATATACATAAATTTCCAAAAATAAAGACTAGAAGGATATAAAACAAAATAAAAATAGTACATCTCTTTGAATAACAGGTTATTTTTCTTATTTTTGTCTGAATTTAAATTTTTTTCAATAACAAATATGTGCTACTTTTATGAAAGGTAAAAACTATCATCTCTATCAAAATTAAAACAAAAAACTGTCATATTTTTGCTCCAGTTGATAATGAGTCCATCCCAAATTAGCAGGGTAATGGGGTAAAGAATCAGAATGATAGACATTTCTCTTTATAGCGTTTATTACTGCACAATAAAAACTCAGTCTCTGTTTTACAAACCTTACACACAAATGGCAAAACAATTAAAAGATTTTTATTCCCCAAAGCTATTTTATTCCAGTTTCCCCTCTTTATGCAGAGGGATTATCTAGATTCTCCATGTCATCCTTAGCCTTTAATTTAGAAAGGCTGTCACAAAAGTGAACTGGCCATATGAGGAAAACAGTGCAAAGAACCAACTAAGTTCTCATTGTCCTCCTTCCTGAGGGAAGAATGCCTGGCTGGCAGTGGTGAAATAGGGCAATTATAACATCTTCGTTTTTTGTAACAGCTGAGGACAAGCCCCAGTGGTGGACAGACTGCCTTGTCACATGAGCCTTTTGGGGTCTATTTTCTCTAGGTGAACCAGAGGTTTCAGCTGCTCTGCAAAGTTCCTCATGTCATCAGACACCACGTCCTGCCCAGCTGGGGCAACAACACTTAGTTCCACAAGGTAGGAAAGTGACAAGGCCTCAGTGTTGTCTGTGTTCCCTGGTGTCAAGATGCGGAAGATCTTGTACACCACGATCTTCATGATGCCCTTACGGAACAGGTGTCCCCTGGCAACAAACTCATGGTCCATGCGGAAGCCCATTTCCATCAGGAAGTCAGTAAGGTTCTCAGATGTTGCAATGTCCACGCAGTTACGCACCAGGGCATGGCGGTTCTTGTCTCCCATTTCTGGCTGTCCCAGGTAGCGCAGATGCCAGGGTGCCCCTGCCCTATCCATAGAGCGTCGAGCCCTTAGAACAAACGGACTGGCCTGCTGGCCCTTAAGGAGGAATACCATCTCATGGTCAAGGAAAGTCTCAGGTTCCATGTTGTCACACAAACCACGAAGGCGGTGGATGAGGCTTTCCAAGCTGTGATCTAAAACACTTCCTGAAGAAGGAAAAAAGTACCATTGAGTCCCATCTTTCATTCTGGGTAATGGAAATAGCAAAAGATTGAAAAAACTTAAATGAAAAATCAGAACAGTTTAGTGCAGTGTTTTGTAAAGCACAGGCCCAGTATATGAGATTTTAGAGGGGTTATACTGCCAAGATGTTATATAACAAGTTAATCCCTTTTCAATTTTTTGCATTGTCTTATTTGGTACTAGAATAGTTAGGCCTTCTCTAACAATGCTAATCTCCAGCAGGCTTTGGGCTTTAAGAGGCAACAGTATCTACCTAGAATAATAATACTGTTTTGTCATTTATTTAAAAAATTATCTTCTAGGGGCTTCCCTGGTGGCTCAGTGGTTAAGAATCTGCCTGCCAATGCAGAGGACACGGGTTCGAGCCCTGGTCCGGGAAGATCCCACATGCCGTGGAGCAACTAAGCCCGTGTGCCACAACTACTGAGCCTGCGCTCTAGAGCCCACGAGCCACAACTACCGAGCCCACGTGCCACAACTACTGAAGCCCGCGCGCCTAGAGCCCGTGCTCCGCAACGAGAAGCCACCGCAGTGAGAAGCCTGCGCACAGCAACGAAGAGTAGCCCCCGCTTGCTGCAACTAGAGAAAGCCCGCGCAGCAACGAAGACCCAATGCAGCCAAAAATAAATAAAATAAATTAAAAAAAAATTACCTTCTAGTCTCAGAAAACAAGTTTTCCAGTGATAGAAAAAATATAACATTTCCTTTTTATGTAATGTATTTAAGTAAAAGAGAATGAACTGCTTCAGAGAAATACACTGTCCTTTGTTCTCATTCTTCCTCCTGGCAGCATTTCACATGGTTGTTATATTATACCCATTTTGAAATCTATTCTTCCCTTGGCCCCTGGGACACAAATCTCTCTTGGTTCTTCACCTAACTCACTAACCATTCCTTATAAGTCACCTTTGCTGGGTCTTCATCTTCCCAAAAATATTGGAGGATCCTAAGACTCAATCCTGGTCTTCGTCTCTATCAACAATCTCTTCCTCCCTCAGTGACCTAATTCAGCCCTATGGTTTTAAGTATCATTTATGCTCTGAGGACTACCATATTTATATCTCATGAACTACAGACTCATACATCCAACTGTCTACCTAACTTCTCCACTTGGATGCCTAAGACATCTTCATCTTAACATGTTCAATATCAACCTGTTGATTTTTCCTCCACAATCTTACTCCTCCTGCAGTTTTCCCCATCACAGTAAATGGCAACTCTCTGCTTCCAGCTGCCCAACCAAACACCACATAATCAGCTCTGACTCCTTTCTTTCTCCCACATCCTACATCCACTCTGCATTTTTAAAATATATGCAGAATCCAGTTCACTCAATCATTTCCACCTAGTCCAAGTCTCCTTCATTTCTTGCTTGGTCTTTGCAGTACCCTGCTTCTATCCTTGCTTTTTTCTTCTCTCCTCCATACAACAGCCAGCTGGTTTTTAGGACATAAGGCAGATAATGACACTTCTCTGCTCAGAACCCTCCAATGGCTTCCCACGTCACTCAGAATAAATCCCAAATTCTTTACCACGGTCTACAAGGCCCTATAAATTGTGGTCTCTGCTACCTGATGTTGATCATTTCCTTCTACTATCTCCCAGATCACTCTCTCCAACCACAGTGATTTTCCTGCTGTTTTCTAAAAATGCCAAGTGTTTGACAATGTATTTCTCTTCAGAGCCCCTTCCCTTAGTCCCTATGCTTAGAATGTTCTTCTCTCAGATACCTGCATATCTCACCCCATCACTTTGTTCAGATCTTTGCTCAAATGTCACTTTATCAGAGATGTCTTTTCTCATTGCCCTAAATAAAATAGCATTATCTCCCTCCAATCTCTTTCCACTTCCCTGCTTTACTTTTTAGCATTAGCACCTCAATTTTTTAGTCATCTTTCAATATATCAATTATGTATTGACTTTTTAACATCTTTCTTCCTCTACTGCTGATACTTACTCCAATGCTAGGAACATATTCATTATTGACTAAATCTGTTAAAGTAAATAAAAATATACTACTGTAACTATGGTAAGTATTGACAGTGGGACTCAAATGACTACATTTTTGGAAATGGGTAGTGTTGGAGGGAAAGCAACAGATCAGGTCCCTGTAATCATAGGACAGATGACGATGGGAGCAGGGAATGGGTCCTGCTTTGGATACGTTGTGTCCTACATTCAGGACAGTGTCAGACATGTGTTTTTTCATACTTCAAACATTTAAGGAGCTTTGTAAGTGCTGGTTCCTTCAACATATACTTACTGAATACTGTGCCAGGCACCATGCTAGGAAGTAGGGGGTCCAGCCCTCACAGAGATTACAGTTTAGTGGGGGAAACAAAAAATAAATAAGTAAACAATTAAACAGAAATACAGGGAAATAAAAGGGAGATGGGAGAGAGGAACTGATGGGGGTGGAGAAGAGGAGACCTCTCTGAGGGCTTGGAGTAGTCAGAGAAGGTCTCTCAAAGGGAAGGACAACTAAGCTGAGGACTGAGGGGTAAAAATAAAATGGCACTTTGAAGGGCTGGAACAAAGTATAAGGGCAGAGGAATCAAGTGCAAAGGCCCAGAGGTAGGAAAGGGCCTGGGGAATGCAAAGAAATGAAGGGATATCAGTGTGGCTGAAGTGTGGTAAGCAAGATGGAAGATGATAATGAACTGAGGATTTGGGATGGGCCAAAGCACACAGGTCTTATGTACAGCTCATGCTAAAGGCTGTATTCTATTCTAAGGCCATTGGGAAGCTATTAGCTCCGCACAACAGGGAAAGAGATGACTGAATTTACATTTTAAAAAGATCATTCCAGTTAAACTGGTATAGACTCTTCAACAAGACACTGTCATGGGAAAAAAAGTGGGAATGAGGGGAGACTGGTCCAAGTTAAAAGATGCTTAAGAGACACAGTTATCAAATGTAATGCATGAAACGTGATTATATCCTGGATACAAAACACATTTTGAGGGCAAGATGGGGGAAACTTTTGAATATGGACTAGACATTAGATGATATTAAAAATACATTATTGATTTTTTAGATAATAATGATGGTATTGGGATTATGAAGGAAAATATCCTTGTTTTTTATTTTTTAGAGATGCATACTGAAAATGTTTTGGGGTAAAATGTTATGAGATCTGAAACTGTTGTTTTTTTAAAAAAATTGTTTGGCTGCAAGGCATGTGGGAGCTTAGTTCCCCAACCAGGGATTGAACCCGCACCCCCTGAAGTGGAAGCGTGGAGTCTTAACCACTGGACAACCAGGGAAGTCCCTGAAACTGTCTTTAAAAACAGCAAAAAAAAAAAAAAGAGAAAGCAAATATGGCAAAATGACAGAAACTGAAATCTAGATGACAGAAATGGAGTGTTCATTATATTAGTCTCTACTTTCTTTGTTTGAATATTTTTAATACTAAAACAATTTTTTAAAAGACTACTAGCTGTTGTGTGAGAAGAGAAAGACAATCAAAAGTGGAAGCAATGAAAAAAAAAGTGGAAGAAATGTAATAAGTACAGGGTTACTAAAATAGTTCAGGCAAAGGATGATAAACCAGGGTGTGGTACTGCAGGTTTAGAAAAGACTTATTTCACACATATTTTGGAAGTAAAAATGAATAGGATTAGAAATGGACTACATGTGGGGGTAAAGTAAAAAATGGACATTGACTCCTGAATGCATGGCTCAAGCAACTGGTGAATGACAGTGGCACTAACTGAGATGGGAAAGACGGAAGGAGGCGCAGCTTGAGGAGTGAAAATTAACAACCCTATTTTGTTCACAGTAAGTTACTAAATGGATGATCTGAATTAAAGTCTAAACTCTTGCACTAAACATTGTATGACCTCCTGAAAATCATTACCCTCTCTGGGTCTTGAGTTTTCTCATCTGGGAAAGTTACTTCACTTCTATTTCCTGATCTATAAAATGAAGCTAGTAACAGTATCATAGAATTACCATATGATCCATTAATCTCACTTCTGGGTATTTATCTGAGAGAATTTGAAGCAGGATCTTGAAGAGATATTTGCACACCCATGTTCACTGAGCATTATCCACGGTAACCAAGAGGTGGAAACAACCCAAATGTCTGACAGATGAATGGATAAAGAAAATGTGGTACATACATACAATGGAACATTATTCAGCCTTTAAAAAGGAGATCCTGGGGCTTCCCTGGTGGCGCAGTGGTTGAGAATCTGCCTGCTAATGCAGGGGACACGGGTTTGAGCCCTGGTCTGGGAAGATCCCACATGCCGCGGAGCAACTAGGCCCGTGAGCCACAACTACTGTGCCTGCGCGTCTGGAGCCTGTGCTCCGGAACAAGAGAGGCCGCGATAGTGAGAGGCCCGCGCACCGCGATGAAGAGTGGCCCCCGCTTGCTGCAACTGGAGAAAGCCCTAGCACAGAAACGAAGACCCAACATAGCAATCAATCAATCAATAAAAAATAAATAAATAAATAAATAAATTTTAAAAAAAAAGGAGATCCTGTCACATGCTACAATATGGGTTAACATAGAGGACATTATACTAAGTGAAATCAGCCAGTGATAAAACGACAAATACTGTAATGTTCCACTCATATGAGGTTATCTAAAGTAGTCAAAATTAGAAACAGAAAGTAGAAAGGTTGTTGCCAAGGGCTGCAGGGAGGGGAAAGGAGGAATTAGTGTTTAACGGGAACAGAATTTCAATTCTGCAAGATGAAAAAGTTCCAGAGATCGGCTATACAACAATGTGAAATACTTAACACTACTGAACTGTATGCTTAAAAATGTTTAATATGGTAAATTTAATGTTATGTATTTGTGACCATAATTAAGGGTAAATTGAAAAAAAAAAAAAAGGTGCCAGAAATTATGCAGGCTGCCTTTGTAGAACAGCTTCTCATCTCCGCGGAAGCTGAACAGAAAAGAGGAAAACAAGCTCCCTGGTTCACTCACCCTGCAGCAGGTACTCCATCATGTTAATGGTGCCCCCGGTGACAGGCATCATGGTGACTGGAGGTGCCTCCATGTTACCTGTTTACGTTGAAAACGACAGAACCGGACTCGGAGTCCCCCGTCAAGTAAAGCACAGGATACACCTAGAGAAGAGTTATACTTGTTAATACATCAGAGAGCTGGAGAGACGCCAGATCTGCTTGGGTCATTGGCCTTGACATGAAAAGATTCATTCATCCATCCATTCAAAACTTTTTGAGTAACTGCTATAGGCCAGTTTCAGGAACTGATGACACAGAAATACACAAAGGAGGCCTGATCATGGAGTTACAGCATAATCTTTTACTCTCAAGGTCTAAAATCTCTAACCGTTTTCTGTGCAATAACTAAGTCTCTCACCCTGGAACTCAATGTCTTCCTTCTAAAACGGGGCCAACGATATTTAACCCCCAAGGCTTTGTTGCTCAGACGACAAAATGGACCTGCAATAATAGACGGATTGAAAGGTGACTTAAAGAATCTTGTCTACCGTTCAATTTATAGATGAGGATATTGAGACTTGGGGAGGAGCCCAAGGACACACAGTAGGTCGGTGGCAGAACCCAGACCAGACTAAAATCTATGCGTTCCACCTCTCTGAATCAAACGCCTTTTAAAGCTGGCCAGGCGGAAGTTCTTTTGATTGATGGTTTAGGTCCTCTTAAGCCAGCATCAACGCGTGCCCACTTACACCAAAAACACACCTCAGCGCGCGTTCTAGCCTCTTCTCACAAAGCGAGGAATTGTATCCACCCGAGCACCTCTGAGCTTTTTAGCGACAATTAGCCCCCAGCCCTAAACTTGAAGACCCCGGGAGAAGGCGAGACTTCCCTCTCCTCTTCCCACTTCCGGCAAAAAGCTTTCGTCGCTCGAACCGCCAACACCACCACTCCGCGACGTAAGGGTGCCGAGAGGGCATAAAAATCCCCTCTGCTGTCCGGCAAGCAGAAGCGCATGCGCAAACTGCGATGCTTCGGGAAAGCTGGCGGCTTTCTTTAGAGCGTTCGTCTGGGAGTTACAGGGAGCCTTGACGTCATAGGCCGTCCTCCAGGAAAATATTTATTTTTTTCTGGTGTGACGACCTGGAGATGTTTTTGTCCAGGAAATCTCTTGAACTGACAGGGAGAAAAGAGAGCTTGGGGAAGAGAGCTGCAGAAAAAGAGAAGAGATTGTTGTAAAACAAAACTTCTTTTGGTTGGGTACGTGAAGATAAAAAGGAAAGACACCTTTTACTGCTTAGCAGACTGTTCTGAACAATTGGGGAGCTCAGTAATACATTTAGTATTTGTTCACTGTTCTGTGTTTATTTTACCTCAATTTAAAAATATTGGGAGGTAAGTAAATTCAATGAATATTTATTGAACGCTGCTTATGTTCAAGCATATAAAATGCAGGCAAAGAGTGAGCTAGAGTGAGGTGATTGAGGCACTGTCCTGGACCGAAAAAATTTAAGGGGGCACCAAAAAACTCAGTAACAAAAATTTTTTAATGCACAATATTTTACACATTTAATGCAAAAAAAAAAATCCTTAATGAACAAAGTGTCAGAAATTTAAAGTTGATCTTCATAGCAGCCCTATGACCCAAGTATAATTACGGTAATTTTATAGATGGCGAAACTTAGGCAACAAAATGTAAAATGACACCAGAGGGAGTTGAGAGGCTGGGATACAAATTTAAGCCGCTGACTTCAGAACCCATGCTCTTAATTTCTACACTATACAGCCCCTTCTAACTCCAGTTCCCCTGCTGTAACCCACACTATCTCCCACTCATTCACAATTTTGAAAACATTCCTATAACATTTGCCCAAATTATAGCTGGCATTTGAAAAGTAGCATTAAATTAAATTAAAAAAATAATAATGGGTAAGAAATGGGCAAACAATATGGTAAAACTTGGACAAGGCTTAGGAGTTATAGGGATGAGTTTCTGTGATAAGGATGTGAGGCCTGGAGCTTAGGATGGAACTCACTTCTGTCTTTTGCCACTACCCAGCTGTGCAACCTTGGGCAATGCACTTCCCCTCTCTGAGCCTCAGCTTCCTTTTTTATAAAATAGAGTTAAAAATAGTACTTTCTAAGAGGGAGGTTGCAAAAATAAAATGAGATATTTATGAAACACTTAGCATAGTTCCTGGCTTATTGTAGGCAATCAATAAATGGTAGCTATTATTATTCCACTTTATATTTCTCATTTGAGCAAGCATATTCTATGTTATTGAATATATTTTGTGCATGTCTCATCTCCCTAGATAGATTATAAACATCTTGAAGGGAGGAATCATGTATTTTCTTTATATATATGTGTATCTTAGCTCAGGCTGCTATAACAAAATATCATAAACAAGGTGGCTTATAAACAACAGAAATTTATTTTTCACAGTTCTGGAGGCTGGAAGTCTGAGATTGGGGTGCCAACATGGTTGGGTTCTGGTGAGAGCCCTTTTTTGGGTTGCAGGTTGCCAACTTCTTGTATCCTCACATGGTGAAAACCAGAGCAAAGCAAACTCCCTCAGGACTCTTATAAGAGCACTAATCCCATTTACGAGGGCACTTCCCTCTTGACTTCATCTAACCCTAACCACTCCCAAAGGCCCTACCTCCTAATACTGTCACATTGGGGAGTAGGGTTTCAACGTAAGGATTTGGCAGGGGGACACAAACATTCTATAACAATGTATTTTACATGTAGTGGGTGTTCAGAAATTTTGTTGAACACATCACAATAACTACCAATTATTGAACAGTTAATATACACAACTTTATATGTGTGTAAATATGTCAAATACTGCTAAAAGGTAGATATTACCATCTCCACTTTACAGAGGAGGAAAAAGAGGTTCAGAGAGGTAAAGAGACTTGCCCAAAGCCAAATCGCCAGCAAATGGCAGAACTCAGATTCAAATTCAGTTCTTTCATTCAGAAACCTATCTCTTTACCATGCTACCTTCTGAATTCATGGGCTCTTTCTCCACAGTTAAGTTCCCCAATTATTACAATTAGTGGCAACAAAGGAGGAGAGAAGTCCATACATTGTTTCCTAACCCATCACTAGGCTGGGCTCAAAGGAGTAAGACTAACTCTTGGCCAGTCTTCATCAGAACTGCAGACCATCAGCATGGATTGTAGCGCACACTCTCAGCTTTCTAGAATGGCCTGATAGAAATTAAATAGATCTACCCCTGTGTTATATGCAATGCTAGGATATCAACCTTAGTGTTACAAACTAGTGTTTCCCCAGGAATGGCTGCTTCCTATATGCATAGCCCTTTGGAAAAGGTATAACTGTTTCTTTTCAACCTAATTGTCTCCAGCATCCTCATAAGTTCATGCTATTCCTCCACTCAGAGTAAAAGCCAAAGCCCTCATTATGCCTACACGATGCGCCCTCATCACCTGTTACCTCTCTGACCATCTGCATCTGTGCCTGCCCCCGCGCCATCTACTCTGCTCTTACTAGAACATGTCAAGGATGCTCCCATCTTAATTGTTGTGCAGTCTGCCTGGAGCTCTCCTTTCCACTGAACTGCAGGATTCACTCCCTTGTTTCCTTTTGGTCTGTGTTCAAATCTTTATTAGGGGGGCCTTCCGTGATCACGTATTTCAAATTGTAATCCACTATCTGCCCTGTCTTCCCCCATACCCTGCTGTATTTTTCTTCACAACACATTTGACTAGGTGACACACTGCCTGCTTACCAGTTTACAGCCACGAGCACTTGAAATGTGGCTTGTTCAAACTGAGATAAGCTATCAGTGTAAGATACACACTGGATTTTGAAGACTTACTATGAAAAAAATGTGAAATATCTTGATAATTTTATATATTGATTACAGGTTGAAATGATATTTTGATAGCTAGGGTTTAATAAAATATTAAATATTATTAAATTTAATTTCACCTGTTTCTCATTATTTTTTAAAATGGGGCTAGTATATGAAAAACTGCATATGTGGCTCACATTACATTCTATTGAACAGCACTGCTATGGGATCTAGATTTGAAGGTATGGCTTTAGAGCCAGACAGATCTAGGTTTGAATCCTGGCTACTTCTTATGTGGCCCTAGGCAAGTTATTTAAACTCTTAGGCCTTCGGCAGTGCCTGGCACATACTGTATGTTGTTGGTATGCAATGAATCAGAGTTATCATGAGGAGAATGGTTTAGGAACTGGGAAATATTTAATTTGGAAAAGACTTGGAAGTGTGGAACATAACATCTATCTTAAAGTATATAAAATTACAACAAAGCCAGGGGAAGAGGAGGGGAGAGGAATAGTTTACATTTATTGAGCATCAGGTGCCAGATACTTTGTACATATTTATCTCATTTAAACCTCACAACAATGGTACCTGAGGGAACAGAAACCCAGATCTGTCTGCCTCCAGAGATTTTGCTTACAGTCCTAGGCCACTCTGCATCCTAAGAAAAATTTAACTAATTTTGTGTAGTTCCAGAGGACAGGACTAGAAATGCTGGGTAGAAGTCATAGGGAGACAGATTTTGGCTCCATGTAAGGAAAAATTGGTCATTGTGATGATGTCTAGTAATGGAAAGGACTGCTTGGATGAGAAGTAAACTCCTTTCCAGTGGAAATATTGAAGCAGAGATTATGGTAGAAAGAATTCTTGCCTGGAGTGGGAGATTGAACTGTTATATCGCCTCGATTCTTGAACACTAGCCACTCTTAAGCCACAGCATTTACTTAAAAACAGAGTTCCAGGCAGCTGAGAAACACCTCCGTATACATGTACATATGTATTATAAGACAAAGCCTGATAAACATGGACACAAAGTACATCTTAGAGTTGAAAAAATATGGTAGTTGAAACTTACAATTTCATAATTCATAGAGACACCTAGCCTTAGTAATTCTTCACCTTTGGGTTTTTTTCCTATTATGAAAACCCCAACACCATTATTAATAGTAACCATCATGAGCAAACACCCAATGACAAATAATAAATAATACAATTCTGGCTCTTAAGGAGCTTGGTTTGCAGAGAGACATGTAAAACACCCCAGGTTATTTTGTGCCTAGTATTCTTCATTGGCTGCTGACTCAAGGGTTCACCTTCCTACCCCACCCTCATACGACAGGCAGCATCAGCCATTTCATCCTCTTAATCTCAAGGCGGAGACCTAAGAAAGTCTGTTGCAAAAGGGTAATTGGACTATTTACTTGCTCCTTTCCACTTAGCCAGCCAACCCAACCCCAGCCTCTGGTTGACCAGGTGTCGAGGTGCCTCAAGGGGATAGGTTATAATAGTTAATGTATTACACATATCCATAAAAGATTAAAGATTAGCTCTATTTTAGCTGAACTGTAACTGTCTGTTTGGGTTTCTCCCCTCTCAGGTCTGTCTGGGGAAGTCAGTGTTGTTTTCTGTCTGAGGATAATTAACCCACTGGGTCTCGAATTTCCTAGACAGAGGCCCTTGAACAGCTCACTTTTAGTGTGGGCTTACTGGGTACCGTACCAGGCTCTGGGGTAAGCACTTTCTGTGAATCCGGATCACTCATTTACTCCTCACACCAGCCTTCTGAAGCAGGTGGTGTTCTTCCAGTCTCATAGCTGCGAGAATTGTGAGTCTGCCATGTGGTATCTTTGGAAGTAAATGGTTTTGTTTCTGGTCCCCTAAGATTCATCATCATTAACCCCTTCTTTAGGTCAGAGGATCATATGCCATCATATACACTATCAACTCAAACCTTTCCTGGGGGAACACTCTGTGTACAGCCCAGAGGAGATAAAGAAGCCCAAGAGAGCTCCATGGAGAAGCAAAAGGGCCTGGGTTAACACACTAGTGCTTAGCATTTAAGATGGGCCTTGGCGTCAGGCTACTTGGGTTAAAATCCTATCACTGTCTAGCCATGTAAGCTTGGGCAACGTACTTTGCCTCTGTGAGGATCATGTTCTCATTTCTCCAGTGGGGAGAAACTAGTACTTCCCTTTAAGATTGTCATGAGAATGGACTGATACACTTGGCAAATAGCAAGTATCAATAATAATTTTAACTATTCCGATTATGACTGTGGGATTCGGACTCCATTAAACATGGGTTAAAAACAAATAAACATGGGTCATATCTGGACTCAGCTGCATACTGGTGTGTGGCCTTGAGCCAGTCACTTAATTTCTCTGAGTTTGTTTCTTAATCTGTAAAACAGGGAGATGATCCGCTTGACAGGATTGCTGTGAAGAGTACAGATGGCACATACAACGTGCTGAGCGTGTAATAAATATTTTCAGACAATGCCTTCAAATAGTTTGGTTGAGGAGGCAGGGCATAAACATTAAAAAGGGGACAATTGAAAATTTTAAGGAGAATTGACATGTCTCTCTATGGACATAGCAAGGCAAGCTGTGGCATACAGTTTAGTCAATACTTATTACGGGTGTACCGCAAGCTGGGTGGGCATTGTACTGGACTCTTAGAATATGAGTATATGCAAGACAACCTCAATCCATACCCCGACAGAGCCTACATTTTAGTGATAAAACATTACATACCATGAAACATGGCTACAAAAGAAATAATGTGAAAAATACTTATGTTGTCAACTAAAAAAAGGCAGTTACAAAATCCTACGTGTGATATGGTTTTAACTATATAGTCTCCAAAGCATCCTTGCACAGAGGAAAAAAACCAAAACACTCTAACGCTAAGAATAATTGGTTTTGGTTAATGAGACCAGAGATTATTTTTCCCTCCACTTGTCCCTGTTTTCCCAATTTTTGATGAGCGTGTGTTACTTAAAAAGAAAAAAAGCTTTAAACAAACCAAACGTCCATCAATAGGTAAATGGATAAACAAATTGGGATATATTCATGCAACACAATAGTATTCAGCAATTAAAAAAAAAGAACAAAGTACTGATAGACAAATCTAAAAACATTCTGAGTGAAAGAAGCCAGGCACAAAAGAATATATAATTTGTGATTCCATTTATAAGATATCCTGAAACAGACAAAACTAATCTATAGTGAAATAAATGAGATCTCTGCTTGCCTGGATTAAGGAACGGGAAGGATTGATTGCAAAGAGATACAAGGGAACTTTTTTGGAATATGGAAATATTCTATATCTTAACTGTGGTGGCGGTTACTGAGGTATATTTGTATATTTGTCAAAACGCATCAGGCTGTACATTTAAATGGGTGCATTCGAATTGTATGTATATCTATCTCAATAAAATTGATTAAAATAATGAACAAAATTTCGTTTTTTTTCTGGTTACAAGAGCATTTCCTGCTTATTGTGAGAAGTTCTAATATTTTAGAAAAAAGTTCAAATATTTAGGAAAAAGTTACTTTCTCCATTTTGAGAAATTGGAAAGTCACAGCAACTCTAACCACAGGGTTTGTACACAGTAAATTTTGGTAAATCAAAAAACAGAGTAGGAGAGAGAATTAACCCCATGAGGAAGAAAAGAAGAGTGAATAGAATGTTACACCCAGTAAGAACAACAGAAATCCAGGAGAAGCCCTGCTGGAGGATGAGGCCGTCAGGGGTGACAAGACAGGTGTGTGACCCCTATGACACGCCCCCACAGGTGGGAAGGAAGTGAGAATGGAGGTCAGAATAGGTGAACTGATAAGGAATTGTGTGTCACTGGCTTTTCTACTTGCTCTTAGGGTTCTGTCTTCCCATTCCCTTGGGGGAAAGAGTGATTACATTTAAGGTATGCCTTAAATGTAATCACAAGTATCCTTATGAGAGGGAGATAGAGGCTGTGGCAATGACAAAAATCATGATGGCAGAGAAAAGCTGAGAACAGATGAAGGAGGAAGTGGGCACAGGGTCCTTGGTAATGACCAAGTCAACCAGGGAGCTAATTCCCAAGGACATTGTTGTCCTTCCTGCTTGGTCAGTATCGTTGATTGATTCCCCCATTTGTCCTTCGTGAATAGACTTGTATTAGTCAGCAATTACGCACCAAGAACCCATAGAAAGTCCCACCTTGGCATTCTTTGTGGATGCAAAAATGGTGGAAGACTCAGGTCCCAGTCCCCACTACAGTGGGAAAAAGAAAACTAGTAATGACTCCTAATAGTTCACATGTGCACAGCAGTGTAAAGTTCACCAAGTATTTTTCATTCATTTCAGTCCAGTCTCCCACCATCAGGCGTAAGAGGTAAGAGGAGGGGCAGTGCGGCAAAGGAGAAAGAGGCAGACATACCCCACCTAGGCTGAGATGCCAACTCCACCTCCTATAAGCCGATGACCTCAAGCAGTGACATCCTCTCCTATGGCCACTATGAAGATAAAGAGACATGTACATGACACACCTAGCACAGTGGTATGTACTGTGACTGGATTGCTGGTACTGTGGTCATCCCAATTTTACCAATGTGGACATGGCTCAATGGAAGTCATGAAAAAATTGTAAGCAAGAGCTGAGACTTTCTGAGAAATCTCCAAGTTGGAAGACTCCTTCACCACTGTTGTCTGTTCTTCCCCCAGAATGGGCTGTTCAGGAAAGAGACCATGCCCAAAGGGTGATTTAGGGAAAGACCTGCTGACATGAAAGCATAGGATCATAGACTTAAAAGTGATCAACTCCAGGAATTCCCAGTGGTTAGGATTCAGTGCTTTCACTGCCAGGGCCCAGGTTCGATCCCTGGTCAGGGAACTAAGATCCTGTAAGCCGAGTGGTGCAGCCAAAACAGAAAAAGTGATCAGCTCCCTCTCCCCGACCCCACAGAATGGATGGGGAAACCAAGGCCCAGCGAGCAGAAGGGACTTGCCTAAATGAGTCAGCATAGAATGTCAATCCCTGAACAGTGGCCAGACTTTACTCTTGCTATTTCCTTCTGAACCCAAGCTCTCTAGTCCTACAGATTTGGGGTCGATTCTTCATTTTTATTTTAAATATATATAGTTTTTGATGTACATATGTCTTTTTTAAAGTCTTTATTGAGTTTGTTACAGTATTGCTTCTATTTTATGTTTTGGTTTTTTGGCTTCGAGGCATGTGGGACCTTAGCTCCTCGACCAGGGATGGAACCTGCACCCTCTGCATTGGAAGGTGAAATCTCATCGACTCGGACCACCAGGGAAGTCCCTGGGGTCTATTCTTGACCCTGCACTAACTAGCTGTGGGTTGTAACATCTCTGATGCTCAGTACCTGCATTTGTAAAATGAAATAATAGCATCTCACTGGTTTGCTATAAATATTAAATTATATGGTGCATGTCGAGTGCACAATAATTTAAACATGTGTACATTTCCCATTTTACAGATGAGGAACTGAGGCTTGTTGAAACTTCCCTTGGTTCAGGATTGTACCTAAGGTCAAAGAGTGAGCCTAGAAGACACTGAAGAAACCTCTGGGTGAGGACTGTGGGTGCACAGGCTGAGCCAAGCTCTCCTTGCCCCTGTCAGTGGGAGCCACCATTCTGTTCAGGAGCTCAAGAAGACACTAGCCAGCCACGGTGACCTTCCCTGCCTCTGAGGCCTCGGTGCATAAACAGGTTGTGAAACAACCTGGTCAGTGACTCAGCCGGGGGCCTGTTCTGCTGGTCAGTGCAGACAGGCTGGGGCTGTTTGGTTGAGCCTTGAAAGGACATCGTGTCTGACAAACATGTTGCTTGTCAAAGCCCTGATGATGGTGTCAAGCACAGACTGTGAACTCTGGTCCCTGAGGCGTCACAGATGACTGAACTGGGGTGCTTGAGTTGTAGACAACATCTCCTGGTTGTTATTCTGGTCTAACAACCACCCAGGGCCAATGTCATGAAGAGGGGAATGTGTTAGAGGCTGGGGAACCCCTATTTCTCAAGAGGCAGCTTGACATTTTGGCCAGGGTCTGAGCTTTTGGTGTCCACATTATGCAGACCTGAGTTCAGATTCTGACCCTGTTGCCTATTGTCCTTGTGACCTTGGACAGATGGCTTACCCTCGCTAGGTTTCAATGTACTTATTCTATGTAATGCCCACCTCACAGAATTGTCTTTTCAAGATAAAAGGTGTAAATTTCCTGAAACATGGAAAACACTCCATAAGTTGTTATTAGGATCCTGTGCCCAAATCTGCCTCTTTCTCCACTTCAAACTGAAATTGCCCCTCCGGAGCTAAGGGTTTACACTGTAGTGGCACTTTTCCGCTCAGCCAGAAGTGGTGAAAAAGCAATCGGTATCACTCTCACAGATACATGCCCAAGGGCAGTTGTATCATTTCTATTCTATTGATTACTGGATTTATTTCCTAATATTAGAAGAGAAAGAGACATTTTTAACCAAGGGGTGTGATAGGTCGAAAATTGGTCCCCAAAGACATGCAGATCCTAATCTCTGGAACCTGTGAATGTTACCATATATAGCCAAAGAGACTTTGTAGATGTGATTAAGTTAAGGATACTGAGATGGAGAGATTATCCAGGTATGCCTTAAATGTAATCACAAGTATCCTTATGAGAGGGAGATAGAGGAATATTTGACTGCAAAAGAGGAGTAGGCAACGTGATGACAAAAGCAGAGATTGGAGTGATGTGACAGCAAGTCAAAGAATTCAAGCTGCCCCCAGAAGCTGGAAGAGGCAAGGAATGAATTTTTCCCTGGAGCCTCCAAAAGAAATCAGCTCTGCCAAACCTTGATTTTAGCCCCATAAGACTCATCATTTCTGACTTCTGGCTCCCAGAGCTGTAAAAGAGTACATTTCTGTTGTTTTAAGTCACTAAACTTGTGGTCATTTGTTACAATTGCATTAGGAAACTAATCCAAGGCTGTGGTTGTCTTACTAATTATAGAAATGAATACTTGTGGTATATACCCACACAATGGAATACTATTTGACAATAAAAAGGAACAAAGTATTGATACATGCTACAATGTGGATGAACCTTGAAAACATTACGCTAAGTGAAAGAAGCTGATCACAAAGGACTACATGTTGTATGGTTCCATTTATATGAAATAATCAGAATAGGCACATCTAGAGGGACAGAAATTATATCAGTGGTTGCTTAGGACTGGGAGGATGTGAGGCTTGGGGGGTGATGGCTGAGATGATGCAGGGTTTTTTGTGGGGGGAGTAGTGAAAATGTTCTAAAATTTATTGTGGTGACTATTGCACAACTCTGTGAACATACTGAAAACCATTGAATTGTACACTCGTATGGTATGTGAATTGTACCTCAGTAAAATTGTTCAAAAATAATACTAAGGGCTTCCCTGGTGGCGCAGTGGTTGAGAATCTGCCTGCCAATGCAGGGGACATGGGTTCGGGCCCTGGTCTGGGAAGATCCCACATGCCGTGGAGCAACTAGGCCCGTGAGCCACAATTACTGAGCCTGCGCGTCTGGAGCCTGTGCTCCGCAACAAGAGAGGCCGCGATAGTGAGAGGCCCGCGCACCGCGATGAAGAGTGGCCCCCACTTGCCGCAACTAGAGAAAGTCTTCGCACAGAAACGAAGACCCAACACAGCCATAAATAAAAAAAAAAATACTAAGAGCTAACATTTATTGAACTCTTGCCAGACATTGTGCTATAGTTTAAGAGCCTTCTCATTTAATACTGGAATAATAATAATATAATAACTAACCTTAGCACTGGCTACAGGCCAGGCACTATTTTAAAGTATTTTACAGAGATTAACTCCTTTAATCCCCATATCAACCCAATAATTTAGATACTATTATTACCCCAATTTAAGATAAGAAGACTGAGGTACTGAGAGGTTAAATAACTTGCCCAAGGTCACACAGCTTGTAACTGGTAGAATCACGATTCCATCCCAAGTCAACGGACTCCTGAGCTGGAGATCTTAATGATTTTGTTTGCCTGCAGTCACGCTTGCACCATGGGACTGGCCCCTAGACTGGCTGATTGGATCTAAGGAACTTTCTATTTCCTACCTCCAGTCCTTTGCACTGCTCAGCTGCACTTCCTGTATCTTCATAATTGACTCCCCTTTTGAGCCTAAAGCTTAGCAGATTTCTGTTACTTACACTCAAAAGGGCCCTGATTCAGAAAAGGGCAAATTCCAACCACACCAGGGCAGAGCAGGGCCTTCCAGTGGACTTGGTGAGCCCAGAGCATGTTTTACTGACCCTGGCACCTGGGCGCCCCCAGAGACTACGTGCTGGAGAAAAGACTAAGCGCTTCAGCCCCTCCCAGGCCAGCAGCTCAGCAGTCTTTGCTGCATGTGTTCCAATGTGTAAAGGCCCAGTGAATATTTTTTAATTAAAAATAACTTGTGGGGTTTTAAAAAAAGGTACTATTACTGAAGTTCATTTACAGGCAATAGAATACTGTAATTAAAATCCTGGCCCCTGAACTCTGGAAAACAGTTTGGCAGTTTCTTAAAAACTAAGTACACAATCACTATACAACCCAGCAATTGCAAACCTGTGCATTTATCCCAGAGAAATAAAAACTTCTGTTAAGACAAAAACCTGTACATGAATGTTTAGAGCAGCTCTATTGGTAGTAGTTAAAAACTGGAAACAACTCAGATGTCCTTAAGTAGGTGAATAGTTAAACCATGGTGTACCTATGGAATACCACTCAGCTTGGAGTACTACTCAACAATGAAAGGAAATAAAATATTGATACACACAATGACCTGGATGGACTTCCAGAGAATTATGCTAAGCAGAAAAAGCCAAACTCAAAAAGTTACATTTGGGACTTCCCTGGCAGTCCAGTGGTTAAGACTCCACGCTCCCAGTGCAGGCGGCATGGGTTCAATCCCTGATCAGGGAACTAAGATCCCGCATGCCACGTGGCCAAAAAAAAGGTTACACTTGGTACAATTCATTTGTATAACACTCTTGAAATGACAAAATTATAGAAATGGAGATCAGATTATTAATGCCAGGGGTTAAGGAGGGGACAGAGGCAGGAGCGAACTGTGTGTGGCTATAAAAAGGCAACGTGAGGAATCCTTGTGGTGATGGAATATTCTATGTCTTGACTGTATCAATGTTGTGATAGTATTCCTATAGTTTTGCAAAATGTTATTATTGGGAGAAACCAGGTAAAGGGTACATAAGACCTCTTTGTACTGTATCTTAAAACTGCAAGTGAGGGAATTCCCTGGTGGTCCGTTGGGTAAGACTCCGAGCTCCCAATGCAGGGGGCCTGGGTTCAATCCCTGGTCAGGGAACTAGATCCCGCATGCATGCCACAACTAAGAAGTCCACATGCCTGCAACTATGAGCCCCCATGCCACAACTAAAGATCCCACATGCTGCAACTAAGACCCGGCGCAGCCTAAATAAATAAATAAATACTAAAAAAAAAAAATTAAAAAAAAAAAAAATCCTGGGCCTTATATTCAAATCATGCCTCCACCTTTTATCAGCTCTGTCTTAGAGTAGGTTACTCTTACTCTCTGCCCTCAGTTTTTACTCATCTTACAGATATTTTTGTGAGAAACAAATGATATTATGCATATAAAATGTTAAGTACAGTACCTGGTACATTGTAAGAACTTAATAAATAATTCCATCACTCTCAGCATTTGTATTGATTTAGTTTTTAGCTCCACAGTTCCAATCACTGCATCCAGACATAATGTCTAGCTCCAAAAGATTGTAGTGGAACAAAGAGAGAAATCCTTTAAGTATATCTTTCTCTCTTTTTTAAATAGCAGCTTTATTGAGAGCTTTATTTTAAATTCACCCATTTAAAATAAACAAGTCAATGGTTTTTAGTATATTCATAGATTTTTGCAACCATCACCACAGTCAATTTTAGAATAGTTTATCACCCCAAAAGGAAATTTAGCACCTATTAGCCATCATTCACTATTTCCCCCTCAATATACTCTCCAGTCCCCACCCTAGGCAACAACAAATCTACTTTCTGTCCCTATAGATTTGCCTATTCTGGATGTTTCATGTAAATGGAATCATAAAAAATGTGGTCTTTTGTAACTGACTTCTTTCACTTAGTGTAATGTTTCCAAAGTTCATTCATGTAAAATTTATCAGTACTTTATTCCTTTATATTGCTGAATAATCTTCCATTATATGGATTTTCTTTATCCTTTCATCAGTTGATGGACATTTGGGTTGTTTTTGGCTATTATACATAATGCTGCTGTGAACATTTGTGTATAACTTTTTGTGTAGACAGATGTTTTCATCTCTCTTGGGTATATACCAAAAAGTAGGATTGCTGGGTCATATGGTAACTCTGTGTTTTACCTTTTGAGGAATTGCCTGACTCTTTTCCAACGTGGCTGCATCATTTTACATTCCTAGCAGCTGTATATGAGGGTTCCAATTTTTCCACGTTCTCCTCTTTTCTTTCTTTCTTTTTTTTTTTTAATGGTAAGAAGCCTTTCCCAGAAGCCCTCCAGCAGACTCTTCTTCCTGTCTTATTGGCCAGAACAAGATCAGATACATGGCTTCCCCTAAAACTATCACTAGCATTATCTTGACTGGCTTAGAGTTAAGTCTTCAGCTCAGTTCTGGATGGGGACACATTCCCTAAGAGGTGAATACCTGGACAAACTTGGAGTTCAACGAACAAAGAAGAAAGAAGAAAAAGATTTGGGGTAGGTAACAATATTCTGTTACAATGTCTTTCAGGTCTATTTCTTAAAAACTTATGAAAATATTTTAAACAAAACCAAAAAAATGAGATCATATTGTATTATACATACTGTTTTGTAACTTGATTTATCACTTAATGAAACACTGAATAAATCTTCTATGATCATACACATTCGTTCATAACATGATTTTAATGGCTGAATGACATTTTAAGTTCTGCAACATACCGAAGCCTTTCTAGTTTGTCTTGGCACGCTTAAAATTGGATTCATAGCAGTATTTAAGTTCTGGCTCAGAGAGAAAGCAATGGATAATGGCAAACTAATTTCTTGGATCCTCTGTCTAACTCAAGGCAAGAACTCAGGTGCCCTCTTTCCCTGAGAAGAGGGATTGGTAGGCACGCCCTCTCCTTTCCCACACTTGGAGTCTCTTTACCCTCTAGGGAGCTTCCTTCAGTAATTGTTACAACGCTTTCTTTTACTTTCTTGCTGGCTGTTTTCCCCTCCCTTTCAAGTCTCTTTAGAGTCTATGTAGAACTCCTGAGAATGACATTTGAGACCTCTTATAATTGTATCAGTCAGAATTCTAGTTGCAAGGGCCAAAAAACCAGCCTCATGTAACTGAAGAGGATTAGGTGAAGACTTCAGGCATCTCTGGATCTAGAGACTCAAAAACATTCATAAAGAATTTCTCTCTCTTTCTCTCTAACTCTACCTCCGTGTCTGTCTGGCTCCCTCTTTCCTTTCCTTTCTCCTAGCTTCCCTAGTGAAACACAGCTCCTTTTTCCCTAAGAGTTCCAACAAATGTGCTGAGGAGGATTCTCAGTGACCCAGCTTGGGTTATATGTCCATCTTTGTACCAGTCACTGTTGCACTCTAATTGGCTAGACCAGACTTCACTGTGTGCCCATGTCTGGAGATATAAAGGTGGGGTTGGGCCTACCAGAACTATATAGATATCAGAGTAGGATAAGTGAATCTCTAAAGCATAATAGGAGTGTGCAGTTTCCAAAAAGTATAAAGGAGGCTGGGTAGGTAAAATGCGGACATCCTTTCCAGGATATT
The DNA here is from genome assembly GCF_028021215.1 of Eschrichtius robustus. Lineage (NCBI taxonomy): Eukaryota > Metazoa > Chordata > Mammalia > Artiodactyla > Eschrichtiidae > Eschrichtius > Eschrichtius robustus. Next base: position 22,435,471 of record NC_090826.1, on the reverse strand, counting down.
TAGCATGGTATTCAGTTTGTCCCTAACAGTGTGGCCATGGGGGTTGTTTACAACTCAGTATCCATTCTGATCAGTTGATGCCATGCGCTTCCAGTTTTTAACTATTTTGATCATACCTCTGTCCATTTCCATCAAACAAGTAGTCTTGTCCCAATTTATTAATGTTCTCAGCCAGACCATCTGTTCCTGCTCCCAAAGGCACACATCCTGTGGCCCAACCCAGTAGTTATACATCTCAGGACCTCACTCTGAAGGAAGAGTCTGGCTGTCTACTTTTAAGCCTACTTATCTTCGAAGAACACCAACTCAATTACCATTTCCTCCATGAAGCCTCCCTGATTGCCTCCACCTGGAATTGACCTCCGCCCTGCCCTACCCCACCTGAATGCTCTTTATTAGCACTTCTCTTATCGTCTCTTTGCTTGGAATTAGACTTTTACCTGTCTTTAGCTCCCTATGAGACTCTAAGCTTCTTGAAGAAAAGGACTACATCTTATTCATCTTTCTATTTCCTAAAAGTCTGTCACAGCAATCCTCTGCCACTTAATCAGTTCTGTGACATTAGGAAAAGCCCTTCCCCTCTTTGAGCTTTGACTTACTCTTTTGTAAAATAGGGATGATGGTGGTCCTTACCTCACAGCTTTTTGTGAGACCTGAAACACTCATGCATAACTTACTGAACATATACTATGTGTGTCATCATGTGCCTTATAAAGTGCAAATACCTAGTGCTAGCAGATCTGGGACTCAAATGTGCTTTTCTAAACCGGCTATGCTCCTAACCACTATTCCAAACAGCGTCCCATACTGGAGAAAGACAGTGCCTGGCACACAGTAAGAGTACAGTGAATGTTGCTAAATGCTTGGCTCTGTTGAATTGAATCAAATTCTGCTTTGGCCCCGCTTTCCCCTGGACTGTGGTTTGCCCCTCTTCAGTTTATCCTACCTGTGTAATCAGACCACGTGACACCTCCCTGGTGGGGGTGCCCCACTTAATTCCTGCTGACCTGGAATGTGTCTTCCCAGCACTCCTGCAAACTGGGAGGAGCCTATGGGCTGTAAATTCTGGATCTGGGACATCCCAGAGGTCTTTGCACCAACCCAGACAGCAGCTGGAACTCCAGCCGAGAGAGACACTGCCTGGTGGGGGAGGGGAAATGTGTGAGCCATCTCATCCTTCCCCCCAACAGAGGAGTCCAATGTCCAAGGCCTCCGGTGTCCTGTCTTGGACGTATTCCTCACCTTTTGGTTTCTGGGGAATTTGTGGAGATAAAACCACTTCATTGTGAGCCTCCTCACTTCGTAGCAACTTTGTGGCTAGATATTTGAGAAAAGGACCATGGGGAATCTGGATCTGCCAAATTCATATTCCTGTTCCTGGAAACGTGTTTTCCCCAAAGTTATTTGTTTTTCATTTACTGAGCAGTTGATATGTGCCAAGTGTTGAATTGAACACGTTATGTACATTATTTAATTCAGGATTTCTCAATCTTGGGACTCTTGATTTTTTGGACTGGATAATTCTTTGTTGTAAAGGACTGTCCTGTGCATTGTAGGGCAGCATCCCTGGCCTCTATCCACCAGATGCTAGTAGCACCTGCCCACTTGTGACAACTGAAACATGTCTCCAGACTTTGCCAGGTGTCTGGGGGGTGGCGGGGGGAGCGGCAAAATCATTCCAAGGTGAGAACCACTGATTTAATGGAACAGACTCTACAATATACTGTGGAGGGGGAAAACAGATTGTAAAACAGACCGTTTACTATGTTGCCATTTTGTTAGCATATTTCGACATAGAAGGAAGATCTAGAATATAAATTCTACAAAAGAATAACAGTAGTACTCTCTAGGGGTGGATTTTTTTAAAATAAATTTATTTATTTATTTACTATTTTTGGCGGAGTTGGGTCTTCGTTGCTGGGCGTGGGCTTTCTCTAATTGTGGTGAGCGGGGGCTACTCTTCACTGTGGTGTGCGGGCTTCTCATTGCAGTGGCTTCTCTTGTTGCAGAGCACGGGCTCTAGGTGCACGGGCTTCAGTAGTTGTGGCACGTGGGCTCAGTAGTTGTGTCTCGTGGGCTCTAGAGCGCAGGCTCAGTAGTTGTGGTGCACGGGCTTAGTTGCTCCGCGGCATGTGGGATCTTCCCTGACCAGGGATCAAACCTGTGTGCCCTGAATTGGCAGGCGGATTCTTAACCACTGTGCCACCAAGGAAGCCCCAGAAATTTCTTATAAAGTTAAATATACAGGGACTTCCCTGGTGGCGCAGTGGGTAGGACTCCGTGCTCCCAGTACAGGGGGCCCGGGTTCAATCCCTGGTCAGGGAACTAGATCCCATGTGCATGCAGCAACTAAGAATTTCACATGCCACAACTAAGGAGCCTGCCTGCCGCAGCTAAGACATGGCGCAACCAAATAAATAAATATATTTTTAAAAAAGGCACTTCCATACTGTTCTCTATAGTGGCTGTTACCATTAAAAATAAATAAATAAATGAATAAATAAATATACATTTACCACATGTCCCAACAATTTCATGCCTATGGTTTTACCTAAGAGAAATAAAAATCTATGCTCACACAAATAGTAGCTTTATTCATAATAGCCAAAACTACAAACAACTCAAATATCCATTAACTGGTGAATAGGTAAACAAATTGTGATATATTCATGCAATAATATTCTATTTGGCAATAAAAAGGAATAAACTACTGATACACACAACAGCATGATGAATCTCAAAAGCATTATGCTAACTGAAAGAAGCCAGCCACAAAAGCTTACATCATGAATACTTCCTTTTATATGAAATTCTAGAAAAATCAAAACTATAGTGGCAAAGCAAAACCAGTGGTTCTTAGGGGATGGGATTGGGGGAAGGGACTGATATTAAAAGAACTCAAGGAACTTTTGAGGGGGGATTAAAATATTCCATATCATGATTTTGGTGATGGTTAGGTGACTGTATACCTTGGTCAAAACTCAATGAGCTGTACATTTAAAATGGGTAAATTTTATTGTATGCAAATTCTACCTCCGTATGGCTCACTGTAAAAGTTTTGATGCCATGACAGACCTATTAGAATGACTAAAATGAAAAAGACCGATTATACCAAGTGTTAAAGAAGATGTGGAGCAACTTGTGCTCTTGAACACTGTTGGTGAGAGTGTGAAACAGTACAAACTCTTTAGGAAACAGTTGGGCAGTTTTTTGTGAAGTTAAACATACATTTGTCATACAACCCAGCAATTCCACTTCTAGGTATTTACTCAAGACGAATGCAAATATATGTCCACAAAAGGACTCATAACTGAATATTCATAGCAGATTAACATAAGTAGCTCCAAACTGAAAATAAGCCAAATGTTCAACTGATAAACAGAGGAAAGGCCTGGGGTATATTCATACAATGAAATAGCACTCAGCTATAAAAAGGAATGACCTACCAATATAGAAAACTCATGAATAAACTTTAAAAACATTAGGCTGAACAAAAGAAACCATACACAAAAAATATATACTGTATAATTCCACTTATATGAAATTATAGAACAGGCGCAACTAATCTGTACTTGAATGCAAAACTTTTTAAAAGGAATGGCAAAATAGATCCATCAAAGATATTCAAGCAGGAGAATTACATATACAAGGCTATGTTTGAGGAGATGACTTAACACCTGTTTGATGTGATTAGAACAATGAGAAGACAATTTGGTTTTCTTTCTTATATAATTTGCTGATTTTTCACATTTTAAAAACTAAAAACAAAGGTGGTGTGATGAATTGGGCGATTGGGATTGACATGTATACACTGATGTGGATAAAATTGAACCTGCTGTATAAAAAGATAAATAAAATTAAATTTAAAAATTTTAAAAAAAACTAAAAAAAAAAAAAGTTGCTGTACTACTCAGCCATAAACAACAATGAAATAATGCCATTATTCATCAACATGGATGGACCTAGAGATTATCATACTAAGTGAACACAGTCAGAGAAAGACAAATACCATATGATATCACTTATATGCAGAACCTAAAATATGACGCAAATGAACTTATCTATGAAACAGAAACAGACCCTCAGACATAGAGAACAGACTTGTGGTTGCCAAGGGGGAGGGGGGTGCGAGAGGGATGGACTGGGAATTTGGGATTAACAGATGCAAACTATTATATATAGAATGGATGAACAACAAGGTTCTGGGACTTCCTTGGTGGCGCAGTGGTTAAGAATCCGCCTGCCAATGCAAGGCACAAGGGTTGGAGCCCTGGTCCGAGAAGATCCCACATGCCGCAGGGCAACTAAGCCCGTGCGTCACAGCTACTGAGCCTGCGCTCCATAGCCCGCGAGCCACAACTACTGAGCCCGCGTGCCATGATTACTGAAGCCCGCGCACCTAGAGCCTGTGCCCTGCAACAAGAGAAGCCACCACAATGAGAAGCCCACGTACCGCAAGGAAGAGTAGCCCCCTCTACGAGGAAGAGTAGCCCCCACTCGCTGCAACTAGAGAAAGCCCGCTAGTAGCAATGAAGACCCAACGCAGCCATAAATAAATAAATAAATAAATAAATAAATAAATAAATAAATAAATAAATAAATAAATTTACGGGAAAAAAAAAAACAAGGTCCTACTGTATAGCACAGGGAACTATATTCAATATCCTGTGATAAACCGTAAAGGAAAAGAATATGAAAAAGAATGTATACATACATATAGGTATGTATGTATAACTGAATCACTTTGCTGTACAGCAGAAATTAACACAATGTTGTACATCAACTATACTTCAGTAAAATAAATATACAAAAGTAAAAAATTAAAAAAGAGTTGCTGCCAGTTATGTGGTCATCCCTCCTCTGAGCCCCAATGTTCTGGGAACACCACCTTTTGCCTTTTGTTCTCCTAATTGAGAGGTTGTAACTTCTTTCTACAGTTTTTAGTCTCTGGGTTACCTCAGCATCTGTCTCTTTTCACCTTTATTCTCTTTTAGGATATAACTATGTATCTAATTACCTGTACTAAATCTTATTTTATTTATTTATTTACCTATTTATTTATTTGGCTGTGCTGGGTGTCAGTTGCGGCACGTGGGATCTTTAGTTGCGGCATGCAGGATCATTTGGTTGTGGCATGCGGGATCTAGTTCCCCGACCAGGGATAGAACCTGGACTCCCTGCATTGGGAGCACGGGGTCTTAGCCACTGGACCACCAGGGAAGTCCCTTAAATCTTATTTTTTAAAAAAAAGAGTTGCTGTAATTTACTCCAATAACATGGGCCAGGTATTGTTTCGTCATTAACTGTCTTAAATTTAGAGCAGACACTTCTCCTGATGATTTACTCTTTCTTTGTTTGATATAATGATTGTCTTCTTATTCAACAATAAGAGACCCTGAAACAAAACTTTATCATTTCCCTCATTTCTTCCTTTTTTAAAAAATAAATTTATTTATTTATTTATTTATATTTTTGGCTGCGTTGGGTCTTTGTTGCTCCACGTGAGCTTTCTCTAGTTGCAGCGAGTGGGGGCTACTCTTTGCTGTGGTGCGCGGGCTTCTCGTCGTGGTGGCTTCTCTTTTTTTTTTTTTTTTAAATTTATTTTTTATTTTTTATTTTTTTAATGCTATTCTTGTCTGCTTACATTCTTTTTATGTATGTATGTATGTATGGCTGTGTTGGGTCTTCGTTTCTGTGCGAGGGCTTTCTCTAGTTGTGGCAAGCGGGGGCCACTCTTCATCGCGGTGCGCGGGCCTCTCACTATCGCGGCCTCTCTTGTTGCGGAGCACAGGCTCCGGACGCGCAGGCTCAGTAATTGTGGCTCACGGGCCCAGCTGCTCCGCGGCATGTGGGATCTTCCCAGACCAGGGCTCGAACCCGCGTCCCCTGCATTGGCACGCAGATTCTCAACTACCGCACCACCAGGGAAGCCCGTGGCTTCTCTTTTTGCAGAGCACGAGCTCCAGGCACGCAAGCTTCAGTAGTTGTGGCACCCGGGCTCAGTAGTTGTGGCCCACGGGCTTAGTTGCTCTGCGACATGTGGATCTTCCCGGACCAGGGCTTGAACCCGTGTCCCCTGAATTGGCAGGCAGATTCTTAACCACTGCACAACCAGGGAAGTCCAATTCTTTTTTTTAAAATGTCTTTTCTTTAGAAATACTTAAACTAAATTTAAAATATTGCCTTACATGTAAGCCATCATCTCTCAAGAAGCAATCAAGTTATCCACGTACCTCTTATAACTTTGTAGGTATAGTTTTTAAGCAATGTTCAAACTGTCTTCACTAAATGGACAAATTACCATTATTACTAATTCTTTTCTCCAGTTAGTTATTGTCAAATTATCTAATGACTACTATATTCATTAGCAAGTGCCTAGAATGAAATATTGTCCTAAGCCTAGTGAAGTAATACATTTTGTTGCATTTATGTTTTTGTTCTAATTTTTGAATGCAAAACTTTGTGATTTACTAATAAAGAAATGGGTGATTAAGAACAACAATGACAAACTAACCTGTAGTGACAGAAAGCAGAGAGTAGGTGTCTGGGTGACACAAGATAGGGGATTGGGGGACTCACTGCAAAGCACCACAAGGGAATTTGATTTAGGTGGTGGTTATGTAGGTGTGTAATTTTGTCAAAACTCAAGGAACTGTGTGCATTTAGAAAGTATGCATTTTGGGCTTCCCTGGTGGCGCAGTGGTTGAGAATCTGCCTGCTAATGCAGGGGACACGGGTTCGAGCCCTGGTCTGGCATGTGGGCATGCCGCGGAGCAACTAGACCCGTGAGCCACAACTACTGAGCCTGTGTGTCTGGAGCCTGTGCTCCACAACAAGAGAGGCCGCGATAGTGAGAGGCCCGCGCACCGCGATGAAGAGTGGCCCCCGCTTGCCACAACTAGAGAAAGCCTTCGCACAGAAACGAAGACCCAACATAGCCAAAAATAAATAAATTAATTAATTTTTTAAAAAAAGAAAGTATGCATTTTATTGCATGCAACTTATACTTTAATGAGTTTTATTTGAAAGGAAAAATAAAACAGGGTAAAGAAATGCACATTAGAGGAGAATACCAACCACGAAGGGAAGAAAGTAAAACCTAGAGAGCCTGGAGGGTCCTGCTTTTGTTGGTCTATGACTTTGGCTCTGAGCTTTGTTTCCCCCAAATCTTCCCCAAATCTTCCCTATCTTTAAGACCTAGCTGAAATGCTGCCACTTCTAGGAAAGTTCCCTGGCTTCCCCAGCCCATAGTGATTTATCTTTGAAGTTAATATTGATTCTGCATATTAAAACAAAAATCCTCCGTAAATGAGTACAGTGCTTTCAGTTTAAATGCTTTCAGCCCACTATTTCAGCTGATTCTCACCTTAACCACCAGTCAGGGCAAGGATTATTCTACTCATTTTAGAGTTGGGAAGACTAAGGCTTAGGAAGGGAAGTAACTCACCTAAATATTACAGCCTCCAATTCCTAGGCCTCCAATGCTCCTTCCTCATTGGAGGGGTGGGTAGAAAGAGCACAGGTCGAAGACTCTAGAACTCCTGCTAATTTGCTTGGCAGATTCCTGGGCAATATTAATATTGCTAGCCCTCAGCTTCCACGGCTGTAAAATGGGTGAAATCCCTGCCTGCCTATGTCCCAGGGTTGTGGTTAGGATTGCAGAAAACAGTCCCTGGTTGGTGAATAAGTTATCAACAAGTATTTAATGCAACCAACACACATAAATTGAGCACTTAACTCTAACACTATGGCAGACAGTGGGGGTACAACAGCGAACAAGGAGACAGGCAAGAAGCAATAAAGATTATGAAAGGTGCTGAAGAGAAAAGGGGTGGAATTAGGTTGAGAAACAGGGATCAGGTCAGAACTCTGACGAGATGATATGAAAGGTGAGGACTGAAGGTTTAGAAAGAGCTAGCCCCCACACAGGTCTGGGAGAGGAGCAGTCTAGGTAGCGGGAATTCTATATTATCTTGCATTTCACAACTCCCATTTCACAGATGAGGAAATTGAGGCTATTCATCTGAAAGAATAACATTGACCCAATCCCTGTCTTCCGTTGAAGGGAGGAAGTAAATTAACTAAACAGGTACTCTATGAACATTTCCTCATTTGATCTTGACACTAATAATTTTTGATGGTAATGTTCCCATTTTATAGATGAGGAAATTAAAGAAAGTTATCAAAGGTCATATAGGTACTTGGTTCTGTTTACTTACACTCTGCCTCATTCCAGATGGACTTGCACTCAGATTTGAGCCTTGTCTGACTCGTTCCAAAGTCCAAGCTCTCTCCCCGACACCAGATTGACGCTGAGAGTCTGAGAGCTGGCTATGGAACAGACAACTAGCCAGAGCAGAGGCTGAGTCCAAAACATGGGGAGGCTGTTATTTCTGGAACACTGTTGCCCATATCCAGCACTAGACCAGGCCTCCTGGTGGATACGAACCTGTATTTCACACCTATTTTATTTATTCAGCCCCTACCACATGCCAGGTCCTGCTCTGGGCTCTGGAGATAAAGCAGTGAACACACTAGACAAAAATCCTCTGCCTTCATGGGGTTTGCAGTCGAGTGGGGAGATGAGTGAGCCCCACAATGGTTATAATATTAGACATAAAAAACGCCTTCATAAAACAGAGGCGCTAGGTAAGCTTAGGCCAAAGGAGGAAGATGTATACTCAGGGTGGAGGTGGGGAACCAGAGAAACATTTTTGGTTAAGGGGATTTTTTTTCTTTTTTAATAAATTTATTTATTTATTTCTTTTTGGCTGCATTGGGTCTTCATTGTTGTGTGCAGGCTTTCTCTAGTTGTGGAGAGCGGGAGCCACTCCCTGCCGCGGTGCGAGGGCCTCGCACCGCGGTGGCCTCCCGGTGTGGGGTGGGGGCCTCAGCGGTTGTGGCACGCGGGCTCAGTAGTTATCGTTCACGGGCTCAGTAGTTGTGGCTCGCGGGCTCTAGAGCTCAGGCTCAGTAGCCATGACACATGGGCCCAGCCGCTCTGCGGCACGTGGGATCCTCCCTGCCCAGGGCTCCAACTGTGTTGCCTGCATTGGCAGGCGGATTCCCAACCACTGCGCCACCAGGGAAGTCCGGTTGAGGGGATTTTTGAGTCTCCATTCCATCACGTCCATCTGTAAAAGGGAGACAATACTAGGCTCTATAGGGCTGTTGTGAGGATGAAATGACGTCATGCTTGTGAATTACTTAGTGGAGGACCTGGTATGTAGGCAGTCCTAAATTAGTCTTACTACTTTCTTCACTCCTTCTTCTGATAAATGCTATCTATTGCCTTAGTTTGGGCCGCTATAACAAAAATATCTTAGACTGAGTGGCATAAACAACATTTATTTCTCACAGTTCTGGAGGCTGGGAAGTCCAACATCAAGGTACCAGCCAGTTGTGTTCCTGATGAGAGCCCTCATCCTCGTTATGTCCTCACATAGTGGAGCGAAAGTGAGAGAGAAAACAAGCTCTCTCCTGTCTCTTCTTAAAAGGGCACTAATCCCATCATGAGGGGTACACACTCATTACCTAATTACCTCCCAAAGGCCCCATCTGCAAATAACATCACACTGAGGATTAGGATTTCAACATATGAATTTGAGAAGGACATGAACATTCAGTCCACAACATCTGTTTTGTAATAAATAAAATCTCCTTTGAAGACTTCCCATTGCCAATAGGATAAAGTCCAGAATTCTTAATATGCCAGATCTGCCCTAGGCTTTCTTCTTACCTCACCCTTCCTCATATTCTCTCTGCTCCCTCTGCCCTGCCAGGCTGCCTTCCTGCTTCGAATTTTCTCCCATGCTGTTTCCTCTGCCAGAAATCTTTTTTGCTCTGCACCCCTTTCTCCCCTCCCATCCTTGCCCGGTCCTCTCTCATCCTTCATGTCCGAGGTATTTCTCTGGGAACGGTTCCCCTGCCGCACGCTCTCATGGCTCCCTGTGCTTTTTTTCCCCCGTCCAGGACTCATCACAAGTATTTGTATGATGTTTGTCTTTAACACTGGATTTTAAAGTCCATGAGGGCCAGGACTGTATCTGTCTCATTCACTGCTGAACTGCCAGCATCCGGCAGTGTCTGCGACAAAGTAAACACTTGATAATGTTGGCATGAGCCAAAAAAAGGGGTTCCCCCCTGGAATGTGAGTTTAGAAACTCGGAATTGGGGCAGAAGCTCAAGGCTTCCCTGAACAGGAACCAACATTGAGGTCAGAGGTGATTCAGACAGGAGGGGAAAGAAATTCTTCTGCTATAACCAGCTGAGATATGGTTTTTCTCAGAACCAGGGGCATGACACGGGCTGACTTAAGAGAAGGTAAAGCATTCAGGCAGTGAGTGTACTTAACCTTCTCCCCAGAGATGGCAAGTGACTTGCCCAAGGTCTCCAGCCATGGGAGTGGGGATGGGAGTGAGGACCTTTTCTGGCCTTTTCAGCATTGCAGCTGTCGCCTCCAACCTCAGGAGGAGAAAGTTTGTGAGCCACTTCTCCATTCCACTTGTCCTAGGGCTCTGGTGAATGTTTGAAACCTGATGGAGGAGACTCACCCAGCTCCTGTTTCTACCCACTCTCAGCAGCCCTCAATCCAAGCATGGCTTCAAAAGTCAAACCAACCAAGAATCAAGTCACCAGAAACTTCTACTAACTCCAACCTGGGTAGACATGCCTAGGTCCTGGATTGCAGGTTGCAGAAGTCTAAAACAGATTCACTGGATCCAAACTGGAGCCAAGAGTTTTCAATTCCACATGCAAATCAGCTTGAACATGATTTTTAGAAATACAGACTGAGGGCATAGGGAGTTTGGGGACAAAAGCAATGCTCTGGATGGGACTTCCCTGGCAATCTAGCAGTTAAGACTCTGTGCTTCTACTGCAGGGGGCATGGGTTCAATCCCTGGTTGGAGAACTAAGATCCCGCATCCTGTGCGGCATGGCCAAAAAAAAAAAAACAGAGTGATGTTCTGGAGTCAGACTGACAAGGATTCAAATTCTATCTCAGTTTCATGATGTTGGGCACATGTCTGAATACTGAATGGCTCACTAGTTCAAGGTACCTGAACTGTGCTAGGTGCTTTTCATGCATTATTTAATCCATACAACTCTCCTGTGACCCTAAGTATTAATTCTGTTGCATAGATAAGGAAATTGAGGAGGGAGAATTGAGGTAACTTGCTTACGGTCAAACATTAAATGTCAAAGTTGGAATTTGAACCTGGGTCTGTCTGTTATGTTAGTGTTCCCTAGACTCTCACTTGAGGTTCCTTTTCCACATCTGTAAAATGGGACCACCACTCTTTTCTCACAGGGTTGCTGTGAAGATGGAGAGATTACTTTTGAAAACATCTGGAAACAGTCACTCAATGATGCTACCTGGAAAAGAAAATGTTTTGCCCTCGTTTTTTTTTTGGCAAACTTGAGGCACAGTGAAATTAATCAACCCTCCCCCTCCCAGGGATAATAAATGACTAAGTCAGGACCAGAATCTAAGTTTTGTACTCCAAGTCTGACTTACTTTCTCTCATACCCGATCAAATGACTCCAGAAGGAAGAATGAGTGTATAGGAACACTGCAAAAATGAAGAAGGGAAAGGGTATAGGAGAGTCAATCAGGGGAGGCTTCCTGGAGGAGACCCAGTTTTCATTTTATGACGGCAGTACTTAGAGGAAGTGGGAAGCCAGCAGGAGAGGTCTTAGCTCTTAGTCATGATGTGGTCTTTCTGATAAGCTTGCTAGAGTTCCTAGTGCCCAGAGAAGCTAAGAAGCTTGACCAAGGTCACACAGCTACTAAATGGCACTGGCACAACTTGGAGTCACATCTAACTCCTTATGCCTGGATCTGTCTCCTTGGTGCCGGGGAGGGAAGGATGAGAAGCAAGTAAGAGTAATGTGATGAGGCAGGAGAAACAAAGGGTCCCCCAGAAATTCTCAAACATCCTCCCTCTGCCACAGGCCAAGGCCTCAGGATCAAGTTGACCCCAGTTGCAATCCTGGTTCCACCACTGACCACTGACGCGGCCTCAGCAATGTCACTTGACCTCTGAGTCTCAATTCCCTTACAGGATTTTGCTGTGGATTCAGAGAAATGACTCCAAGTACCCAGCCCGGGGCCAGGCACAGTGAGAAAAATAAGATAGCCATTATTATTCCACAATGCCAGGCCAGCCACAGATGAGTGGCAGGGCTGGACACCCAAGGGACAAAAGTAGACTTTTAGTGCCAACCACTCCCAATGCTGCGGTCGTGGGCACAAGTGCTTAGCAGGGTAAGGGCTGGCAGGTCAGGTCCATGATGCAATCACAGCTCCCTGCTTATGCCAAGAGGTGAACCATGACCCTTAGGAAATGGAAAAACAGCCCATTAACAAGAAGTACAAAACAAAACCTCAGTGAACTTTTACTTCTCATCATACAGAACTGGTAGCAAAGGCAAAGATTTCTGCACTTGAACACTGAATACTCCTCCCCACCCACCCGGGGACATGTACAGTCATCTCGTCCCCTCTGGAATCCAAACCCCAATGCCGGGGCCTCTTCTCTCCTGCCCAGCTTCATTGCAGGGAGGGCTTGGAGGCCTGAAGGGGGTGCCAGTCGCTTGCCCATGCCTGCACGGGTATGAAATGTGGCACAATGACCAGGCTCCTCTCCTGCCCCACCCCAGAGAGGAGGGTCAGAAGCAGCAGCAGCTTGGCCCTTGCCTTTCTTCAGTCACCTCCCAACTGGTCAGAGGGGAGGCACTTACTGCCGGAAGAAGGGCAAGGGAAGTCATAATTCACAGCTTGTTTGCTACAGAAAGTGCCTGGGATCAGTCCTCGGCTGCTTCTGCCTCCAAGCAACCCACCTAAAATTGAGGAGAAGGGACAGAAATTGGGATGGGGGTGGGGAGGTCCTTGGCAGGTAGCCCGGAGAGACTGACTACAAGAGTGGGGGGTTCCCCAGAAGCCCTCGAGATCCTGCAAGGATTGCAGTTGGCTGCTGGCCTCAGAATCTGAGTGAAGGCTCAAATATCTCAGAAACTACCCCTCAGTCTGCAACTGTGGAAATGGAGGTCACCTGGCCAGTGCCAGGGCCCACACAAGAACCCTGGGGTCTCCTGCCTCTCCCCCTGAGCCATGTGCCACCTAAACCACCTAGAAAGGCTTGCTTTTTCAGCAAATGTTTGTGGCAGAGCCATGGGAGATAGCAAAGTGGGGTGCCAGCTTCTGCAGGGCAGGTGCAGCTCTGGGGAGGACAGATTTTTCCCTGTCCTTCTCTCAGACACTGACTATGGCTCTAGGGTTGAGGCCCTGAAGAACCTCACCCATAAAAAACCAAAATACAAAAAACAAAAAAAACCCCAAAATACAGAGAATGTATAATATAATACTCCCTCCTCTTCTAAAGGCAAAGTGACCAACAGAGAGTCCAAACTCTCTAGAGATAATCTGCTTGTTTGATGTGCTGGGTCTCTCTCCTGGGGCCTCATACCACCAGGTGTGGGAGAAAAGGGTAAAACGGCAAACAAAGGAGGTCAAAGGAACTGAACTAGGACTGGGGCAACCAGGGAACGAAAGGCCTGCAGGCTGCCTAACGGAACAGGCTTTTGGGGAGCCGGATGCACAAACCAGCTGTGACCTTGACTTTCACATTGATGGATGAATGGCAGGTGGGAGGTAATGAAGTCTGAGAATGAGGAAGCAGGAAGAAAGGCAAAGCCGCTTGGAGTGTCAGTCCCTGGAGGTGTTTGCCCCTCTCCCTTGGGGGCCAGCCAGGGACTTCCCAGGCCAGGAAGGCCAAAGTACTTGTGCTGCCCGGGCCCCTGCCTGCTGGCACACAAGTCTGAGCTCAGCTCATTTTCCTTCCTGTGCCCTTGGCCTCTGAGGGTAGGGGCAGGAAGAAGGGCCTTAGCGCCTGGAGATTTGCTAGTCCTCTTCCAGCTCCCAGGGGCAGAGCTGAGATCCCAGAATCAGTGCAATGATCCTGTCCATTCCAGTGAGAAGGAGGGTGTGGCTCGGGGGCTGCACATCACACACAGGCCCACCACCAGAATAGGGTGGGTGGGCGTGGGACAGGCAGGTTTAGGGTCTGCCTCCAGACAAAGAAGTCCTTGCAGGGAGAAGGATGCCCCCAGGGTCAGCTGCTCCAGGCCCAGGTCCTGCACACGAGTCAGGTCATGTAGCGGGTGATGGCGCGGAGGGCATAGAGCAGGGCGGCTTGCATGCGGGCCTCCAGAAGCAGCAAGTTCACGTGGACCTGGGGCACAGAACAAGGGCTTGTTGGCAACTGATGTCACTCCTCGCCATCCCCTTCCCTCCCAGACTGCCACTAGCCCTGACCACTCATCCTTCCCCACTCTTTTTTTCTTTTTTTGACCATGCTGTGTGGCATGCAGGATCTTCGTTCCCTGACCAGGGATTGAAACTGTGCCCCCTGCATTGGGAGCGCAGAGTCTTAACCACCTGACTGTCAGGGAAGTCCCTCATCCTTCCCTTTCCTACAGAGATGCCTTGACCTTTCCTAAGGCTCTAAGCAACTTGGTGCAAGGACTGTGTTAGGATTTCAAGCACATTTATCCCTATCACAGCTAATCTCTTCATCCCCCGAAACTAAAAACAATAGCTAACCCTGACATCTATTTGGGATCAGAGGTTTACATTCATTTTCTTATTTTATCCTCCCAGCAACCTTGAAAGGCAGGCAGTTTTTATTCCTATTGTAAAGAAAACAAGCTCAGAGAGGCAAAATGACCTGCCCAAGGTCACATGACTACCAAGTAATAGGGTTATGATTTGAACCCAGGTCCTTCTGGCTGCCACTGAGGACCCTGTGAAGCACACTCCTATTTTACAGGTGAGTAAATGGAGTCTGAAACCACACAGTGGAGTAGGACAGGAACCCAGGACAATACACCCAGGTGCCCCATCTGGCAGAACAGACTTAGTCTGGGGCACCTCACTGGGTCCCGACCCCTTGCCTCCTCCATGGGCCAGGCTGTCTGCTTCCGTCCTGCTCCTCCCCCGAGAGCCGCACCTTCTCTGAGTGGCGGAAGTGCCTCCAGAAGTGGTTGTACATTCTTCGGGTGGTCTTCTCTGGATAGCAGGCCACTGTCTTGATATAGACCTTGAGGTTCCGCTCCAGGAGCTGGTTCACCTCCCCGTAGTCATAGTCATCGTATCTGGATGGAAAGGCCCCAGGAGCATCACTTACCCTCTGCTCCCACAAGTATCTCCTCTCCCCAGCCCCACCCTGCAGAAGGAGGAACAGAGAGTGGCAAGAAAAGGCAGAAGGGAGGAAGCAACCAGAAACTTTGTTCCTCTTAGAAAAACAGCTGATGTCATATATCACAGGCCACTGGACTCGTAGGGGAATGCACAGAGGGTGAGCATGCTGTACTGACCATGTGATCATGTATTCATGGCATCCTCAAAACTACTGTACACTACTGTACACAAAACTATTGTATACAATTTATTGTATTTCATCAGCCTCAATTTTATAGATGAAACTGAGGTTCAGAGAAGGGAAGTCACCTGCCCTAGGGCATACATCTGGGAATGGGATTCAAACTCAGCTCTGCCTGACTCCAAGGTCATAGTCACTACTTTACAGCTGAGGCCATGCATGGAAGATGGGGCAGGAGATCAATGCAAATATTTACCCTGGAGAAGGAAGAGGGAAAGAAAAAAAGGAGCCGGTAGTCATTTTACAGATGGGCAAACTAAGGCCTGGGGAAGGCAATTAGCTTGTTCAAAGTCAAAGAGCAAGTTGGTGACAAGTCTAGAAGCCACTTTGTCACTCCCTAGTTCAGTGAGCCAGTGAGTCATCACAGATCAGTGTGGATGAGGAAGACTGGTTTTTCTTTTTTTTTTTTTAAATCAAAAAAAAATTTTTTTTTTTTTGGCCACGCCTCGCGGCACGTGGACCCTTAGTTCCCCGACCAGGGATCGAACCCGTGCCCCCTGCAGTGGAAGCACAGTTTTAACTACTGGACCACCAGGGAAGTCCCAGAAGACCAGTTTTAGACTAGAGGACAGATTTGGTAGACAAAGGTTTAGGAGTGAGGGCCATGTTGGAGAGCGGAGGAGCCTGGACCTGGCAGCTGGGCAGGAACTAGCCTGTGCCACACACACCCTAAGATGCCCGTCCATCCTTGGCCTTCCCTGGCTTAGAAACCTGCCAAGGAGGTTGGCCAGAAGGAGGCTGGCCAATTAAGCACAGCTCAACCCACTCAGTGAAATATGATTTACAGCTAGTAACGCACAGAAATGCACATTTTTCTACAAGGAGCATGTACCTTTTTAAAACTTTGGGGATTTTTTTTTTTTTGATGCTTGGAATAAATAGCTAAACTAGAAAAGCAAGAAAAAAAAATCATGTGTTCTCTAAAATATGCTCTCATTTGATTAAACTGAGCAAAATAAATACAGTAGACAAGAAAGTCTTATTTTTGTAAAATTATATATGTTTTGGTCATTTGTGCATGGAAAAAAGACAGGAAAGAAATATTTGACAATAATAAGAGCAGGTGGGATTATGGATGATTTTTATTTTCTTCTTTTTGTTATCTGTTTCCTAAATTTACGAAAAATCTGGCTCTTTACAAACATCAAGCATATATTTTAAAAAACGAAACAACAATTATAATTTCAACTATACAAAAGCAACTACATAAGAAAGAAAAAAAGCAATGGAGGAAAACATCTCAGAATGTAGATGTGGTTATGGAGTAGTAGAATTTTGGGAAATTGTTTCTTTCTTTAATTCTTTAAATTTCCCACAACATTATCAGAGTGAGGTTTTTAAAAATAAAAAAATTGTTCTGTGTATATTTTTGACAAGTAATTTCACATCTAGGGTATACCTACAAGGACTTAGGTATAGGGCTTCCCTGGTGGCGCAGTGGTTAAGAATCCGCCTGCCAATGTAGGGGACACGGGTTCGAGCCCTGGTCCGGGAAAATCCCACATGCCGCGGAGCAACTAAGCCCGTGCGCCACAACTACTGAGCCTGAGCTCTAGAGCCCGTGAGCCCCAACTACTTAGCCCACATGCAGCAACTACTGAGCCCGTGCTCCGCAACAAGAGAAGCCACCACAATGAGAAGCCAGCACATTGCAACGAAGAATAGCCCCCACTTGCCGCAACTAGAGAAAGCCTGCGTGCAGCAACAAAGACCCAACGCAGCCAAAATAAATTAAATAAATAAATTAAAAAAAAAAAAAAAAAGGACTTAGGTATAAAACTAGTCATTGCACATGGTATTTGTAATAGTGAAAAACTGCAAACCACCTAAATATCCAACAATAGGGAAATGGTTGGATAATTACACTTCATCCATAACAACACTATTCAGTGGCTAAAAAGCATGAAAGATCTATTCACACCAACAAGGAAGGTGGTTCACAATAGATTATTAGGTAAAAAAAGCAAGTTGCAGAATATATCAAGTATGATCCCATCAATTAAAAAAAAAACCTACTCAAAAAAAATCAGAAAATACTTAGGTAACAGAATGAAAATGTAATTCATCATATACTATACAGAGACAACCATTATCAAGTAGAATTTTAGGGTACAGCCTTCCACACATTTTCCATGCATGTACACACTTTCAGTTGAAAAAAAAAAAAAGGAACAAAAAGAAGATTCTGGTTGGTAGCCAGCTTTCTTTTCTTTCAATACAGTTTGACCATCTTCCCATGGCAATATAAATAAACCATTATTATAATTTTTAATAGCTGCATAATATTTCACTGAATGGATATGTCATTATTTAAAATCCCCTCCTGTTGGCATTTCTGTTGTTTTATTTGTTATGAGAAGAAATGCTACTTGGAATGAAAATACAAATATAACTCTCTCTCTCTCTCTCTCTCTCTCTCTATATATATATATATACACACACACACACACACACACACACACACATACACATACACACACACATATATATAAAATCTCCCTAGTTATCTCTAGGGGTCAGATTGAAGAGTTTCAAAAGATGAGCATGGCTATTATCTTTTATAATCAGCGAAGAAATACATTTGCTTTGAAAAACAATATAGGCAGGAAGAAAGGGAAAAAAAAACACACAGAAAAAGGAAACAATTGTGAGCTCAGATTGAGGGCTTGCAATACACTCATGCCCTGGTCTTGCACTCACCGGATGCCAAAGACACAGTGGATGTAATTCCAGATGGCCCTGCGGAGCATGGAGGTATCTACTCCGCTGTGCATGGCGATGGTGTTGTAGGTGAGGCTATAGGCTGCCTGGAACTTCTCATCCAGCAGCTGCCCACCCTCGGGGTAGAGCCGCTGGATCAGTGAATAGCCATGGTCCTCCCAGGTATAATCCTGAGGAACGCGGGAAGGGGTCAGTGAGGAGGATGTCCGGGGCCCAAGGCTAGCCGGAGAGACGCCATCCTCTGGAGCACACCCCGGCTCTCCATAATGTGTCTCTCCACCCCACAGATCTAACCCGCCGCTTGGTCTGGACCTGAGAAGCGGAGGAGGATGCCGCTTGGTGATGACTTCCTCCTTGTGATCAGGATTCCCTGAGCTTAGGGCACAGGTGGGTCCCTGCACATCCAGGGTCTCCCACCTCCATCGTGGAATCCTGAGGGAGAGAAGGTGCCCAAATCTCTAACTACACAAACCACCCACCCCTGCTTGCTTGTAAAGCAATACTAAGACCAGTGGGGAGAGCCTACCTGGGCGCGGAAGGTGGGGGGCGCCTGAGTCCCCCGCCGGGTGAAGTCCTCGTATCCGAAAGTGGGGTCTTCCACAAAGCACAGCATGTCTGAGTTTGGAGAGGGCTCCAGGATGTCCGCTGAGGACGTCAGAAAGAGGTCATGGTGAGGCCGAGGCATGGGGCACAGTGGCCTCCACTCCTGATTAATCACCATTAGGGGGCTGGGGAACGCAGAGTAAGGGGCCAGAGAAAGCCCCTCACCACATCGAGTGGGACCAAGACTTCGGCAGGAGCCAGGCCTGGGGGAGGAGGTAAGTCAGGCCTGTGGTGGCTGGGAGGTGGTTGCAGAGCTGCAGGGCATGGAGGTACCGGCTTCCCAGCAGAGATGATGTAAGGAGGGGGCGGCCCCTGAACCTGGACGCCTGTGACCCTGTACCTGAGGGGGTCACCAGCAGGCTCTCTGACTTCTCCAGCTCGAAGCGGCTCTCCATCTCCTCCTGGGAGGCCCCCTCATCCCGCAGCAGGCTCTCCTGCAGCTGCCTCATGCGCTCCATCAAAGCTTCCACGTCGCGGGCGGCCTCAAAGCCCTGCAGGAGAGACCTGGTGGTGACCATCTACTCTTCCTCCCTGGGCCCCAGAAACCCCACACGTCTTTCCCACATGCCGGGCCTTCCTGAACGATCGTAAAAGCCCCGCGGCCTCCTCTGTGCCAGCCACTGCACTGGACAGCTCACATGGCCTGTGCTTCCCAAAGTGATGTTTAAGAGCTAGAGAATAGACACGGCTTCTCTGAGCATCAACTTCCCTCACAGGAAAGGGCTTTTTAAGGTATCTGTATTTTTAAAATACAAACAAATAAGGCCACTTTATAGAATGAGAGGCAAACTTTGTATTTTTAAAGTTCTAAAAGTCAGTGACTTTAAGCCCACGGGGCTCCCTGCTGAGGCCAGTCACGTGGTTATTTCATCTCATCCTCACAACCCTTTATGAAGTGCGAGTCTTTATCCTCATTTCCCAGACGAGGAAACTGGGTTTCAAAATCAAATAACTTTTCTAAAGCCTCTCAGTGTGCGATAGGGAAGCAGCTTCAGATAGGGAGGCGCTGTCTTCTACCCAAGGACCAGAGGCCATGCCAGCTTCCTCTCCCACCAAGACTGAAGCCCGTGACTTACCCCAGAGTGGTTCAGTGGGTCCCTGCTGGGGGGTGTGCTCTGCTCACTGGGGGGTGAAGGGGCCTGGGGAGCGGGGCTGCCCTCGGGGTCCCCCTCAGGGAGGATGCCGCAGCCGAACACGAAGGAGGCTAGCGAGTGGCAGTGGGTGAGCAGGACCAGGGCCTGGATGAGCTCGGCCAGGGACCAGCTGTGCTCGCCTGTCTTCAGCAAGGCCTGGAGAGAAAAGGAGAGGCCAGACCTGCTCAGTGCCTGCCCTGGGCTGCCTGCCATGCCCCAGCCCGGCCCCCGTGCTCCCTCGGGGACCCGCCTCTCTGCCCACTGCACCTGGATGTGCTCCTTGGTGATGAGCCACGGCCGATGTGCCAGCAGCTTGTTGATCTCGCTGAGCTTGCGCAGCTTCTCAGGGGCACGGTGGAGGCCAAGCAGCCACTCAGGGTCACCGCCAGTCTGCAGAAACTCAGCCATGTGGGAGCCCACCAGGTAGGAACACTGGTGGCGGGCGGCGGCCTGCAGGTGGTGGACAGAGCCCAGATCACCCTCTTCTTTCTGTGCCCTGCTTGGGTGGGTACCCCATGGAGGGAACATCACAAGCCTCACTGTTGCCTGAGAGGCAGGAAACTTAGGTTCTAACCCCAGCTTTGCCACTGGTTTGTTGACCTCCTTTGGGCAGGTCACCTGACTCCTTTGTGCCTCAGTTTCCCAATCAGCAAAGCAGGCATTAAATATGCCTCTCTTCAAAATCTAAAATTCGATAAATGGTCAGATAAAGCCAGGGCTTTGCTCTATGCTGCCTCTCCTCCTTGTTTGTGGAATCAAGCCCCCAGCAAAGAGATCTGAGGACCGAATCCCCCAATGTGTCCACCCCGACAAAAGTCAGGCTCAGACAGGCTCACCATGATGGCGATGTAGTGGCGCCAGGAATTGGCCAAGGGCCCGTCCGTGTGCAGCAGCAGGTAGTGCAGGCGCCAAAAGCTGGTAAAGTAGTCGGGGTGCAGGCCCATCACCACTGCCAGGTTGTCCACCCGCCCGGAGGACATCAGCGCCTCCAGCCCCAGGTGTTGCTCAAGGCTCTCGGCTCCCTCCCGAAGGACCTGCCAAGCAAAGGTGAGGAAAGGATGGCTTCCCCTCCTGCCCTCCCCACCAAAGAGACCAACATATTCACTGGGATTTTAATAGCAAGGAACTGAAGACAACCACGATGTCCAAAAAAAGGAGAACAGGGGAGGAAAAGATATTTCATTAAATGATTAAACAAATACTTATTAGACACTTGATATAATAATAGTCGATACTTATATAATGCTCACTAAGTGCCAAGCACTGTTCAAACACTTTACATATATTAACTCATTTAATCCTCACAACTATGAAATTAGAGACCTGTTTTCTCCAGTTTTAGATAGGAAGCCTCAGGCACAGAGATTAAAGTACAGCTTCTCCTGCTTTCGTAGAGCTTCTATTCTTTTTTCTTTTTCTTCTTTGGGCTATGCCGGGTGCCTTGCGGGCTCTCAGTTCCCCAACCAGGGATTGAACCCAGGCCCTCGGCAATGAAAGCTCAGGATCCTAACCGCTGGACTGCCAGGGAATTCCCCACAGAGCTTCTATTCTAATAGTGCAAATCCGTGCAGTGACTGGAGGTGGATGCAAAATAGTTCACATTTCCTGAGTGATTTCTCCACGCCAGGTCTGAGTTTGGAGCGTTCCCTGCCTGCATTATCTCACTGATTCTTCCCAGTTACCCTGTGAGGTGAATACTATTATTTTCCCCCACTGACACATGAGGGAATCAAGACCCAGAGAGATTCCATTCTGTGCTCAAGGTTACGGATCTGGTAAATGACAGAACCAGGATTCAATTCCCGATTAACCCCAAAGCCTATTTCTTTCCTTTATTACAGAAGAGGAGTGGTTATTTATAAGTGAAAAAATAAAAGATAAGAACAATATTTGAGCTTAAAATTCTGGGCTACCGACATAAATAATCAGCGGGTGGTTGTGTGCTTTCCACTTACAAAGGGTGGAAGGAACTGAAGGGTTTAGACGTTTGTTAACAGTTCATTAACTGCTTGGCCTACACATTTAGGAGAGCAAGGAGGACAAGGAAACATTTGTCTTTGTTCACTGAAGGCCAAAGAAAAAGAAGGAAACTATTATTTTTTAATTTGTCTGTTCATGTGTTTTGAAGTTTCCCCCACCACCGGGCACACACTGGAGTGTCAGTTCCATGATGGCAAGGATTTTTGTCTGTCTTGCTCTCTGCTGTATCCCCAGCACCTAGAACAGTGCCTGACACACATTAATCATTCAATAGATATCTGTTAAATAAGTGAATGGATGACCTGACTCAGTGGATGAAAGGTGTCTCTGTTGCATTAAGTGAAAAAATAAAACATAACAACCAAAAAAAACCCCACCAAAAACCCAAATAAACAACAACAACAAAACCGTGTTATAAACTATGACCTTGGCTCTGTGTGAAAAAAAGTCTGGAAAACAGCGGCAAATGGTTAACAGTGATTATCTCTGTGGGAGTGGGACTGTAAGAGACTAAAGCTTTCTGAAACATTGGAAATTTAAAAATAATGAACACATATTACTTTTGAAGTCGAAAAAAACTTTAATACACGCACAGTCAAGGATGAGAAGATAAACATGCATAGTTCTATCTTCTTAAGGAAATACAAGTCTTGTTCTGGGAATCACAAGTTTGGTCATTACCTAGCTGTGTTATTATCACTTTATCTCTTTGAGCCTGTTTCTTCCCAGCAAGATGGGGTTGATATGCCTGCCTCACAGAGCTGTTTTGTGGATTAAATGGGTCAAGAACCTGAAGGGGTAGTTTCAAACCTGCAATTTCAAGAGACCAGCAAAGCCCCCCACACACTCAGTGCCCCATGTCCTTTCTTCCCAGGGACCAACAACAATTCCTAACCCCTTCCAAGCTTACCTCCTCCACTGGAATGAAGGCGCTGGGCCCTCGAGGGCCTCGCCGAGCCCGGCTCTCCCTCTGCTCCTAGAAGGAAACACATCATGGTTAGATGGAGGTAAAAGCGAGGACTAAGAAGACAGTTCTCTCTCCAGTTTTCTCCTCCTATCCGAGGGGGTCACACTAAGTTTTTTTTTTTTTTTTTTTTTTAGGCTGCACCATGCGAAATGCAGGATCTTAGCTCCTCGACCAGGGATCGAACCCGGGCCCCCTGCATTGGGGGCACAGAGTCTTCACCACTGGACCACCAGGGAAGTCCCCCACACTGAGCTTTTAAAATCACCTTTCTGGCCCACCTTGCATGAAGCAGTCAGGTGGAGATATATACCAGTTTGGTGGGTGAAGAAAGGGTAAAGCGACCAAGAGAGCTTACCCCACAGGCTGAGTTCTTCAGGAACTGGGAAGGGACACAGGAGCCCACTATATAGCCCCAAGGGAAATATACAGCCACTGTGTTGCACATTTCCAGGAGGCCACCTTCTTGGCAGCCCTGGAGAACCTATAGAAGAACCCCTCTTGTTCGTATCCTGAAGCCAGGTTACCAAGTCCCCTAGATTCCTATGATGCAGCTTCAGCCTCTCTCAAATGGTCATTTCTTCATCCCTCCCGCCATCACCACCTTATAGACAGACTACCACCACCTCTTGTGTGGACTACCACCCACAGCCTCACCAATGGTCTCCCTGCCTCCACAGCCCTGTCCTCTCCTATCCATCCTCTACCAAGTTAACAGAACGAATGAATAAATAAAACATCCTCCCCCAACCCCACCTCTGGGACCAGGAGCAGATCTAGTGAGTACATGACCCTGGTGGTTTCTAAAGAGGGCAAACTTTCTGTAGCCAGTGTGCACTTTCTCAAGTGCAAATCTCATCACTGGCTTAAAACCCTGCCTCCGCCTCCTGTAGCCTTCCAGACCATTAGTGGCTCAGGCCCACCGTGCTCCCACTGGTCACACCTTTTGCAGAGCTAACTCTGTCTTCCAGGGTTTAAGAACCTTTCTTCTGATCCTCATCTGTGACCCCCCAATTCCCAATGCTTTTGCTTCTGAAAACGTTGCCTTCTAATTGTCTGATATAGGTCTCCCTACTACCAGATCACATTCTGCGGAGAACAGAGCCAGGTAATTCACACTAGTCTGTGAATGAAGAAAACAGAGAAAGCAGAGAGGCGTGGAGGGCAGGGCGGTAAAACGCTGATGGTAGCGGCTATTCTGACGTGGGTATATTGGAGCCTCTATGGAAACCACCAGTTTTATTTATCCATTTGTTTTGATACCTGGGAGGGGGCTCTCAGCACTGGCCTTAGAAACAGTTTATCCAAACCAGTCATACCCTCACTGGACAGAGATGGTGTCCTTCTAACTCTCCCCTCCTCATTCAAATGTAGACTTACTGCTAATCCTCAAGTGTCCAGGGACTAAAGATTATAATTGAACCTTCCTTTTCACATAGCCAAAAACCCCCTGAGGGAGGCAGAGCTCTGGGGCTCTGAAAGACCACAAAGGAAAGAACAAGGGTACAAAAGTCCCAGGCATGTGTACCAATTCTGCTGCCACTAACTTGCTGTGTGACTCTGAGAAAGTAACCTAGACTCTCTGGGCCTTAATCTTGGACAAAGAAGGTAGCTGGGCTGACTGCTTAGGCCCCTTTCAGCCCATAGTTCTGGGATCTACCAGGCCAGCCTGGTCCAAGTCCAGCATAGAAACCACCACAGTCCCCAAGCACTCCCGTTTCACCTTCCCTCCTCCCTCACCAAAGAGAAAAAAAACCTGACAGCTCTGTCTGGGAGATAAGGATTGCTGACTCCACAAACTGGGCCTCCCCCTCAGGGGACCTAAGGACAGATAGAAAACCACAGCCAGGTGTGGTGGGGAAGGGCAGGAAGGAACTGGGGGAGTTGGGGGGGGGGTGGGACAGGGAGGGCCCACCAGGGTACTAGCGAGGGACAGCGAAAAGCTTTGGGAATCCCTTCCCACTCTAAAATCTGCCCCAGGAGCTGTCAAGGGAAGAAACTGATGCCTGTGGGTCTTTAAATGATAGGTCTGGATCTACCAACATTATCAGCCCTGATGAAGATGATGATGATGATTGTGACGATAGAATACTGTCAAAAGATAGGGGCTCTTGACACAAACTGCCTGGGCTCAAATGACAACTCCACCACCTATTATCTGCTAGCTATGTGAGCCTCAGTTTCCTCACCAAATTACGGGGTAATAGTACCTACTGTCACTGGGTAGTCATGAGGATGTAATGAGGTACTGCCTGTATAGGCCTTAGCTCAGTACCTCTGTCACAGCAAGCACTTAACAAGCCAGAGATCATTAACCTCATTGTTATTTCAAACAAGGGCCTCTCAACCCAAGCTGCACATTTAGAATCCCTTTGAGAAGCTTTTAAAAAAATACCAATGCCAAGGCCCAGCAATTCTAATTTAATTGGGTGGGGCCCAGCATAATTTGCCAGGGAGGGAGGGCCATTGTTTCACACCATTTATTGATCACTTTCTCAATTATAAGGCACTCTGTTAAGTGCTTTCCAGGTGGAACCAGAATTAATCTGTTCACTCAACAAATATTTTTGATGACTACATTGCAGGCAGCAAGAGTACAGGAGTGAAAAGACAAAATCTTAGCTTTCCCAGAATTTACGATCTAAGGGAGAAAGACAATCAAACAAATGATGAATAGGATTTCAAATCATAGATTATATAGATGGGGTGGGGAAGTGTGTGCAATATTTCAGTCCTAGTAGACAGGGAAAGCCACTGAGGAGACAACCTTTAAGTTGATATCTAAATATCAAATATCTAAATGAGTTGATGGGCCTGTAAAGGGCCTATAAAGATCTAGGGAACCAGCATTCCAGTCAGAGGTAACAGAAAGTGCAAAGCCCTGAAGGCAAGACCAAGTAGATTCTAATCCAGAGCTCCAGTACCCTGAATGCTTCCCCAACCTAGACACCCAAAACTTGAGAGGAAGCAGACAGGGCAGGGGCCCACCACCAAGAGATGACACCTCCAAATCAGCCCTCCCCTACTTCCTGGGGTAGGAAGTCAATAATAATAATGGTGGGTAACAACGCTGATTACCATTGGCGAAGCATTTATTTCATGTGCACTTTAAGGGAGTTCTACTACCAGAGCTCCCATTTTACAGATGGGGAATAAGGTTCAGAGAGGTCAAGTCACTTCCGGTCACTCAACCAGGAAGGAGGTAGCAGAGTTAGGATACAAATCAGGTTTCCTCAACTGCAGAAACTTCCTATTCTCTAAACTTCTCAAGGTTTCAGAAGCCCCAAGGCTTTGCCTCTGGGGTTCACCAGGAATGAGAAGCTCCTTCTCCCTGTCTACATTCCCAGGGGATCCACTGCCCCAATCACAGCCCTTGTCATCCTGCCTTGTTTCTTACCTTGAAAGCACACACTGGATCTAGTTCTCTGTTGTTACCCCAGAGTTTAGCACAGTGAGTCCAATAAAACTTTCTGCTATTATGAAATATTCTTTATCTGCGCTGTCCAATAAATATGGTAGCCCCTAGCCACAGTGGCTGAGCATTTGAAGTGTGACTAGTGCAACAAAAAACTGAATTTTTAATTTTAAAAAATCTAATTTATCTAAATTTCAATAGCCACATGTGGCTAAGGGCTACCATATTGGACAGTGCAGGTTCAGCACACGTGATAAAGGCAAGATCCCCGCCCTGGCTATGCGGATAAAGAAAGGAAAACCAGAGGGGGCGGGTGACCTACCCAAGGCAACACAGCTAGGATGGGGCAGAGGGAAAACCAATGAGTTCCAACTGAGGGGACCACACAGGGCAGCAGGAACACTGAGATCAGACAGCCGTCTGGGTGGCCACTCAACTAAGAGGGCTTCAGGCAAGTTGTAAAGAGAGGATAATACCTCAGAGCTCAGTGTCTGGCTCTTGATTTAAGCGCTCACTAAAAGTTACCTTTCATATCAGCTTTCATATTACCTTTCACTAGCACACTGGTTGCATCTAATCTTCATCAGTTTGGGGGTGGGGTGGGGGTCTCTTCTGCACACAAGGAAAGATTAAGGTTCCAAAGGTTAAGCACCAGCTGACAAGAGGCCAACCTGAGATTTGAATTCAGCTCAGTCTGGCTTGCAAGGGTTCTGTCCACCACCCAGATCAGCCTCTTGGAGTAGCCCCAGCCTTTATTCTTGGTATCCTATCCAGAGCCTGCAACCTCCAGGACTCAGCTACGGAGACTTCTGAAGTCACTCTGCCAGCTGGGAAGGGGCAGAGACTCCCCTCCCCGTGGGCTGCTGAACTCAAGATACTTGCCTGGGTTTACACCTGAGAGGGAGACAGAGCCCAAGCAGCCTCCGATCTCCAGCCTTGCAGGGAGGGGTGTGTGAGTGGTGCATATAAACTCATATGCCCACCATGATCTGGCCGATTTCTTACAACCATCTGGAGGGAAATACGCCTTCTTATCCCTTCTTCAGAGACAGCTCACTGAGTTTCTTTTGGAGCTCAGATCTGACTTCAAAGCTTGCACAGTTCACAAGGGTCAGCTAAGCCAACAAGGGGCAAATAGTTACGAGCACCTATTAGGTACTAAGAACAGTGCTGGGGATGGGACCTACAGAGTGTTTCTAGTCTAGCAAAGGAGACAGACAAGAAATTCCTGATGACACAACTGTTATACTGTAATTGGGATAACAGCTCCTGCAATGGAGAAGGGCAACAGGAAGCAGGTATGCAGAGGGGAATTATCTGGTGGGGAAGGAAAGACTTCCCTGAGGCAGTGATGTTTCAGGAAGCGATTCTAGAGCCCAAGAGGGCTCTGAGAACATACCACCAGTACTAGAGTGAAGCGTGTGAAGGCCTTGACCCGGTGAAAGCGTGTGTGGCGAAGTGATGGGAGTTGAGGGGACTGTACATTCCTTGTTCATACTTGTCCAACTTCCCTTGGGCCTTGGGCACCCGGCTCTGTAAGTTCAGCACCCTACTGTCTTCTAAAGATTCTGCTTAAAACAGACATTCTCCCAAGGTCCTCTTTTCTTGAGAGAGAATATGTAGAAAGGGGTCAGACATCGCCAGCTTCCTCCCACCCCCGCCTGCTGTTGACAGCTGGCTTCCATCTAAAGGCCACACCCTCAGAGCCTTCCCAGTCCACCTGGCACACACTCTTCTCCCCAGATAACTTCCCAGACACTGTCCCAAAGAGGGATGGACCAATTCTCACCTCAGGCAGGAGGGGTGGGCTCGGACACCCCCTTGTGAGACACCCTGGGGAAAGGGAAATATGTGTTGTGGCCACAATCTAAAAATAGCTAGCGTGTTTGATACAGGACATAGTTGCTATGCTCTAGGCACTGTGCGTTGGCCTTTGCATGTATTCTCAGTTAATTCTCCCAACAGTCCTTTGGAAATATGACCAAATCTCCACAGGAGGAAGTTGCTGATCATAGAAGTGATCACTTGGCCAAGGTCACACAGAAAGTGAGTGGGAAGGCTGCAACATGAACCAGGAGCACGCCTGCTCTAGTGCCCAGGTGCTCCAATAAATAAAATTATTTCCATTTTTTCATAAAGAAGGAAACAGAATAATGTAGCTTGGTCAAAGTCACGCAACTGAGAAGTGGCAGGAGCAGTTTTCGTCCCTCCACTTGAGGCTCCTAAACCATGATAGGGAAAGGTGACAAGCTAACAGAAAACCGGGGACCCCCGGAAACCATGCTGTTCAGAGAAGTGCAGCTGTTTTTCCCAGGGTCACAGTTCAGGACTAGCACTTGTCTGACTCCCAACCCCAGTAAGAACACTTGCGCCAGGCTCCATGCCTGTAAACTCAAGAAACAAGCAAAACTCTCCGTTGTGTCAAGCACACTTAGAAATCCTACAGACACCCGAGCCAAAGAATGAGCTATTCTGCTGGGTTAGTGAAGGAAGCCTCTCTATAGCCCCTCCTGGGCCTCAATTTTCTCATCCCGTAAATTGGGGCTACTATTAATGGTATAGCTCATATTTTGCTAGTTTAATCCTGAGGACTCAGCGAAAAGGCAAAGCCGGAGCCTGGCATCCAGTAGGTGCGTGATAAATAAGATGGCCATTGTCCGTGGCGGTGGTAATGGGGGAGGGGGTGTCAGATTGGGTCCAGCCGTATTCCCAGCCTCACTGCAAAGAGAGTCCCTCCAAAACAAACTTCTGGGACGTCAGACCACTTAGTAGGGCACAGCCAAATCGGCGCTTGGCTTCTGGTGTCGCGGCCAGGGTTTTCCCCCTCTCCCCCGAGCTCTGGCCGCGGCGTACCCGGCAGCCCGCCAAGGCCCCGAAGCGCCCACGCCCCCAATCCAAATCGGGGGTGCAGGTGGGGGTGGGGGACGAGGTCGACCTCCGTTGGCCAGCCCCAAGTGCTCCAATCCCCGAGCGGGGGCACTGCAGCGGGTACATATCCTACCTAGAAACAGTTCCTCTAGCCCCAGCCTAGAGGAAGGGATCTGCGGAAGGGGGCGGGGAGGAGGAGTGGTCGGGCCGCTGCGCCGGGATTTGCCTGGACTTGAAGACTCCCTCGACTAGGGCCCAAACCCAAGATAATGTCGAGAAGGCTCCCCTCTCGTTGGCCAGGAGTCCAAAGGAGCCTTGGAGGGCTCTACAGCCCCGGGGGTAGGGGGAGGAGGCGGAGGGAGCCGAGGCTGCCAGTTGATGCAACCCCACTCCGGCTTGCGCGCTCCACTCCCCCTCCCCGAGCCGGGTGGGGGTTGGCTCACAGACTCAGCTCGCGACAGCCCGAAGCTCGGACGCGGCTCTGGGTTCAAGGGAAGAGTGGCGTCGCTCGGCCGCTGCTTACCTCTCCGGCCCCGGGCAGGTAGCCCTTCAGCTCGGCGCGGCACTCGGGGTCCGCAACGATCATGGTGTGCGCCAGGACCCAGCCGCGGCTCGCCGACCGCCCGTGCACCCGAGGGGCTTTCGGACCGACGCGCGCAGGAAGCCGGGACTGCGGGCCGCTGGGAGGTTCTAGAGCCCCGGGGTGTCTCTCGGGGTTCCAGAACACTCCGAAAGCCCAGGATCCGGGAACGGCCGCCGCTGCGCTGGACTCTCCGCTCGTCTGGCTTCTGGATGGTGAATGGCCTCGGGAGCCTCGCGGCGCAGGGGTTTTCACGGCTCGGAGCGCCTCGGAAGTCCGCAGTGGCCAGGGCTGCTCGCAAACCCAGCGCTCCTCAGCATCCCCACTGCGGAACTGCCAGCGCTCTCCGGGCTCTGACACCAGCAGCTCCGCTCTGCCCGCCGCGGTCCCTGGGGAAGGGCGGGGACACAAAAGCCCCGCGCCGCAGCCAATCAGGTGCCTGTTTCCTGGGGAGGCGGGGCGACACCTCCCTCAGGAGCCTACGGCTCAGCCAATCGGCACCGGGAAGCGCCCGGGAACTCTGGGAGCTGTAGTCCGCCCCGGACGAATGCTGCAAACTTTTGCAAGAGGGTTTAGTCAGATTGTTGGCAATACCAGACGAGAGTGACATTCCGGAGAGTCATTAAAGCTGCATGATGAAACGGGACTTCACCGGGCTGGGCCAGAGAGCCGGGTGTGAAATCCCTCCCAAGTATGTTCTTCAGCTTTTCAGTTCCTGGAGGGACTGGTTCGGGTTAGGAGAGGTAGTGCTAATTACAGAGCTGACCGCCAGATCTTTGGAGATCAGAGCACACAGCCCGGTTCCTCTGGCCTCCGGGAAGGCTCCATCTTAAAATGTACCAGACCCAGGGAATCCAGCTTATTTGTGGAGTCTCTGGAAAAGCCTTCATTCATTGAAATGTCCATGGCAACCGCAGGTCTAACCTCAGTCCCTGTTGCTGCAGTTTCCCCTCTTCTGCTCCCTTGGGGCCTCCCACCCTGTCTTCCATCCCCCTCTTCTAAAAACTTTGTGACAAGGTATTGTACTGTTTTTTTTTTCTCACCTCTCTCTGGCCACTCCTTCTCTGACTCCTCTTTCTCCTCCCACCTCCTGGAACGTGGGTGTTCCCCTAGTTACTGTTTTCATCTTTCCTCTCTCCAGGCACACTCTCCCTCCCTGATCTCATCCATTTCCTGGCCTTCAACTCTCCATTTGGAAGTAAGTCGCTTCTACCAGCACCTCAGCACCTCAAAGCTGAATTCGTCTTCTTCTTTTCCCTTCCCACAGCCTCTTCACAGTTTTTCTTCAGAGCTCCACTTTTTGTTTCAGATTTAAAGTTACTGTTTACTTGGGACAGAGAATCCCGACAGGAGCGAAAGTGGACTGGATGACCTCCGACATCCCCTCTGAGACTTGCTGGGTCTAGGCTTAGGATTCCAAAGATGACCCTCTGACTTGGTCATCTGCCTCCAGTCTCTTGGGAGAAGTAAATTAATCTCACCCTCTGATGAGCTCAGGCACTTGGGCTGGGGTTCTATTATAACACTTATCACAGTCTACCTTGGGTTGTATTTTTCTGTGTACATGTCTTATCTGACCCTTTTGATTATAAGTTTCTTGAGGACAGGGTCCACATCTTAACATCTTTGTCTTCTGCCCTATGCCACCTAGCACAATGTCCTGCCAATAACATGTTCTTGTTGACTAAATCTTCCTTTGAATTGAATTCCCCTCGAAATCACCCCCCACCCCAATATGTCAGATTCAGCTTTTATTTTCAAAATCTACTCTGTAATGTCAATGTTTAGATCAGCTTTACTGGTATTTCATCGGCCACAGAATAAAGGTCAAACCTCTAGATTGACATTCAATATCTGCCAAGATCTGCCTCAATTTACCTTTCTAGCCCTATCACTGGCCACCTTCACGTTCCTTGTTTGATCTTCAAGCCTTTCTCTGCAAAGCTCTGGCCACTGAACTCCAACCCAGCAATCAATGCCTTTATTGGTAACTGTGGCCTGAATGAAGGCTTCAAAATCCTACTTCCTATAGAAAGTATTGCTTCTTTAGCTCAGCTGAAAATAATCTCTCCCACTGTTCAACTCCTCAGCACATTGTTTCTACCTTTTTGTACCACTGGCCTTCAAATTTGATGCATCCTTGTTATGGTGTCTGAATGTCTTACCCCTTTTCTCCAACTAACAATGGAATATATTATTGACCACTTTTGCAAAGTGAGGAAACTCGAGTTCAGAAAAGTAAAACTTTGTGTCAAGGTCATACAATGTCTTCTTTTGACTGCACCAGACTGTGTCAGAACTCCTTTAAGGCAGGAACTGTGTCTCTCTATCCCCCACTAGCATGTAGTGAGTCCTCAGGAAATACTTTTGAATTAATGAATATGAGTTGCTCTCCTTTGTAGAATGACCCTTCAGAACCTTCAAGGATGCGACTAAATCATTCCCAAGGCTTCACTTACAAAGCTAGTGAATTTGTGAAAAGCAAGAGATACTGATATTCTCAATTGGATGAGATTTTGTGACCCAAACTCCTTGGAAGGAAAGCTCAGAAGGGATGCAGATACTACCATTTACTGAGCTCCAACAACAGTCCAGAATACATCTGTTATCTCATGTAACTCTCACCACAATCTCATGAAGTAGGCATTATGGCCCCATTTGACAGATGAGGATACTGAAGCTAAAGAGGTGTGTTGACAAAGTTCAGACGACTTAGTAATATGTTGAGTAAGGATTCAAACCTAGTCAGGGATGACTCCAAAGCAGAAACTCACTGCACCACTGATGAGAGAAAGACCTGAATATGTAAGAAGCAGGCTGGCACAAGGAACTGATGCATAAAGCAGAATTCCAATATATTAATTGGGAGTGAGAAACATAATTGTCAAGTGGCCTATAATTGATGGGGCAGTACATCCCTCTTTATAGGACAGCCTCCATGAAAAGCCAAATTATCATCTGAAGGTGGCTAGGGCATTTAGAATCTGAGCAAAAGCAGCCAGTGAAAAGATGAATCCCTGAACTAACTCCACTCAGAGCAAAACTGCTGGTTAGGGCTCCGGCTTCTTCCCTCTCTTTCATTCACTAAACATTTATTGACCATCTAGTGTGTACCAGGCACTGTGCTGGGCTCTGGAAGTCCAGCGGTGAAGCTTTCAGCCCAGGAGGACATGGCCAGGTGACATTGCCTGGGTTTGTTCCTCCCCTCCCCCATGCCTTGTATTTTTGGCTCGGAAAGATCCACCTCCTGTTGCCATACTCTCCACTCTTGCATCAGCTGTGTTGAGGCCACTGATTGGCCAAAGCTTTTTTTATTCCTCAATCACATTCCAGTCCTGAAGATACATCTAGGTTGGATTTGAAATGTTTCTGAGGTTTCTTTAGCTTCAGACCCTCTCGCAGATTTTAACCCTAATGGGATTCTCATCTGTTCTGTATTTATTCTTCCTAAATTAATTTTCTAATCCCCAATTCTGGGATCACTTTACTATAGTAGAATATTCTTGTACCCTGACCAGATCTGGGGCTATGATTTACCAGTCCAGATGTAATTTTCTGAGCTCTTATTGTTTTGCCACGCGCTCCCCTCCCATCTCAGAATATAATTTCTGCCTTGGGGGAATTTCAGGAAAGAAACCCAACTCCAGCTGGTTTATTTGATAAAACCAAAGCAGACTCAACCTCTGTGGCTTATTCATACATTCATTCATTTAATTACTCATTAAGCAGGCATTTGGCTAGGTGCTGAGGGAGGTCCTTCTGGCTGACAGGTCCTGAGCTGTCAAGCTATACAACCAAAATTGAAACTGTACCCAGGAGTTGTGCATTAGGGGGCACAACAGCCACAGACTCTTGAAAACAGAGCCAACTCTCTCCTTCTAAGAGCACTGCCCAGGAGTCAGGCAACTAGGGTGCTAGGTTTTAGCTATGTGACCCAAAAGTGAATTTTTTTTCATCTCTTGGAATCTGTTTCCTCATCTGGAAAACAAAGGAATTGAAATTAGCTCTAACCCTCCAGAGCCACTGTGGAAAGAACTGATGTTGGGCAATACATATAATTCGGGTTCATCGACTGTATCCTGAGGACAGAAATCTTCAAAAAGGTTTCAAAAAGTTCACCCCTCTTAATAAGTAAAACAAAAAACCCGACGAGCTCCAGTTTGGTTTTGTCGGCTGTGAGCCCTCAGCGAACCCTGCAGGCAGGACTCCGCTATAGCTCAGAACGGGCTGGGGAAAAAGGTGGTTTTTCAGTTCACCGAATCGTCAGGTCCTGAAAAGAGGTCAGGCAACAGCTAAGTAAAGGCTGTGTGGTTGCTGAGGATTCCCCTGCTGCCACCAGGAACCAGACTCCCCAAAGACCCCCAGCCCGGAAACACTTCCCCTTGTTTTGGCTTACTCTCATCTTACAGGCAGGAATCCTGGGGTCTAGAGAGAAGGCATTTGCCCAAGGTTCCCCAGGAAGTTGGCCACAGAGCAGTATTTAGAACCTTGGGGTCCGGGCCCCCAGTCCAGGGCCACCTGCACCACAACAGACTGCGCCAGGAGCCTCACATTTCCAGAAAGAAGTGTTTTTGCTCTGGTGTTTTGCTCACCCTCTTTCCCCCTTTCCTCCAGGCCTAGAGGCTCCAGATATCCCATTCTCAATCACCCTGAGGCCTGTCACTGGAGCAATGCCCCAGGGCCTTGCCACCAACCTGTTCCACCTCTTCCTACCCTCAAAAGCCTTTCGTTACCCCCCCACCCAAAAAAAGTTGTACTTGGGAGCAGGATATCAGAGTTGAAGGGTCCAATTCTTATAGTTTATAGCTGTGTGAACCTGGGCAAGTCACTTCACCTCTCTGAACTTGCTTCCCGTTATGTAAAATGGGGCAATAACGTTTACCTTCACAGGGACTATTGTGAGGATGAGAGCTGATACATACAAATCCCTTAACAAGGCTTGATGCAGATTAAGTGTTCAGTAAACTGTAATTATCATTTAAATTGTTACTGTTGTTCTTATTTTAAAGTACCTAGCTCAGTGACTGGTAGGTTGTTGGGTGTTCAAGAAAGGTGGTTATCACCATTAAATTAAAAAATTTGGATCACGAAGCCTGGCAGTTAGCGGGTACTGAATAAACGTTGGTTAGTAATGTTGCTTTTTTGACCCAAGGGCGCCCAGTACATTTGCAGCCTAAAGGTCTCTCCGTAGCAAAAGCAGCAGCTCTTACTTCTTTTCGCTCAGCAACAGGCTTCTCTTATGAAAACCACGGCGGCCAATGAGCAGGAAGGTGGGCGGGGTTTATCTGGCAGCCAATAGCAGCCCGCAGCGGCACTCAGGATAGGCCCAGGCTGGTTTCCAGGCTGGTTAGGGAAGCTAAACCCCCAGGCTGATTGCTGAGCGGGGGGGTGTCTCCAAATTCTCCTCGCTCTGCTTATCAACCGGGCTCTGATTGGTGAGGACTGCGGCGGCCCGCCCCTCCCTCTGCCCGATACCGCCCCTGTGGGAGGGGGCGGGGACTACCCCATTCGCTTTCCATTTCTTTTTTCCCTCTTTCCTTTTCTTCTTCTAATGAACTTTTGGTTTTAGTTCATGTTTTTCCCTTCCAAATTATGTGACACACATTATTGCAGAAGATTGGAAAATACAGAAAAGTATAAAGATACAAAAGGAATAACCCGAAATGATATTCCTCCACCCCTCCTTTTTTAAAAAATGTTTTTCAGGCTTTCTACCCTAACCTGGTATTACTCCTGTTTGTTCTATTGTAAAAGTGTAAAACTGGAAGCGACCAAAATGCTCATCAGAAAGGACTGGTTAAAGTAATAAACAGATTCTTCCACACAAGGGAACATAACGCAACAAAGAAGCAGAAGGAGACAGCTCTACGTGCTCTGTTGTAGGTGCTCTACGTGAAATGAAAAGGTGTGCTGGATTTTTTTTTTTTTATAAATATGCTTTAAAAAATTTTTTTTCTATTTCTTTAATTAATTAATTAATTATTTTTTTGGGCTGTGTTGGGTCTTCGTTGCTGCACGCAGGCTTTCTCTAGTTGCGGCGGGCGAGCGGGGACTACTCTTCATTGCAGTGCGCGAGCTTCTCATTGCAATGGCTTCTCTTGTTGTAGGAGCACGGGCTCTAGGGGCGCAGGCTTCAGTAGTTGCAGCACGCAGGCTCAGTAGTTGTGGCTTGTGGGCTCTAGAGCGCAGGCTCAGTAGTTGTGGCGCATGGGCTTAGTTGCTCCGCAGCACGTGGAATCTTCCCGGACCAGGGCACGAACCGTGTCCCTTGCACGGGCAGGCGGATTCTCAACCAGTGCGCCAGCAGGAAAGCCCAGGTGTGCTGGATTTAATGTTAGGTTAAAACAAAGAAACAAAAAACCAAGTTGCACAGTGATACATTTAGAATGATGTCATAGATATGTTCGTGATTACATAGAGGCAACAAAAGTCTGGAAGGATGTGCAGTTTGCAACAAACTGTTAGGGTCCAGTTACCTCTGAGATAAAGAGATAATAGAGAAATTATAAGACGTAATACACTACACTTATTTAATAATTGTTTAAAAGCCAAGATGTATTACGTTTGTAACTTAAAAAAAAAAAAGATCCTTTTGAAGAGCGGGGGTGGTGGGGGAAATCCCTTCAAAATTCTAATCCTACTACCAAGAGAGAATCAATGTTAACATGTTGGCTTTTATTTTTTTGTGTATATTTATTTATTATATATAATATAATATATTACTATTATATATTTATTCTTTAACCTATGCTTATATTTACAGTATATAAATTATGTATGGTTGTGTAGCCTGCTTTTTCCACTTACTACATTTCGTGATAATTTTCAAAATATTAAATATTCCTTAATTTTTAAAAAATTCATAATGTGATTTTACTGATAGGTCATGTTTTTAGTAATTTTTTAAAATAAATTTATTTATTTACTTATTTTTGGGTGTGTTGGGGCTTCATTGCTGCGTGTGCGCTTTCTTTAGTTGTGGCGAGCGGGGGCTACTCTTTGTTGTGGTGCGAGGGCTTCTCATTGTGGTGGCTTCTCTTGTTGCGGAGCACAGGCTCTAGGCACGCAGGCTTCAGTAGTTGTGGCACGCGGGCTCAGTAGTTGTGGCACACAGGCTTTGTTGCTCGTGGCATGTGGGATCTTCCTGGACCAGGTCTCGAACCTGTGTCCCCTGCATTAGCAGGTGGATTCTCAACCACTGCACCACCAGGGAAGTCCCTCTTTTTTTTTTTTTAATTGAGGTAAAATTGGTTTATAACATTATGTTTCATGCATACAACATTATAATTTGACTTCTGCATACACCATAGCATGCTCACCACCAAAAGTGTAGTTTCCATCTGTCACCATACAGTTGACCCCCTTTACCCATTTGGCCCTTCCTCCACCCTGTTTCCCCTCTGGTAACCACCAATCTGTTCTCTATGTGTTTGTTTTTGTTTTGTTTGTTCATTTATTTTTGTTTTTTAATATTCCACATATAAGTGAAATAATATGGTATTTGTCTTTCTCCATCTGACTTATTTCACTTAGCATAATACCCTCAATGTCCACCCATGTTGTTGCAAATAACAAGATTTCTTCTTTTTTTATGGTATTCCATTGTATATTTATACAACATCTTTATTTGTTCATCCATTGACGGGCACTGAGGTTGTTTCCATATCTTGGCTATTGTAAACAATGCTGCAATGAACATAGAGGTGCATATATCTTTTCAAATTAGTGTCCTTAAACATTTCTTTCTTTCGTTCTTTCTTTTTTTTGACCACGTTGCGGGGCTTGCGGGATCTGTTTCCTGACCAGGAGTTGAACCCGGGCCATGGCAGTGAAAGTGTGAAGCCCTAACCACTGGACCACCAAGGAATTCCCCTTAAACATAATTTTTAATGGTTGCAGAATGTTCATGTGTCATATAATTTGTTCATTAATACCTATTGCTGGACATTTTTCACTACTTTATATCAAAATGAGATAAAACTCTTACATACAAAATATTGCATTGTATTCCTGATTAGTTCCCCAGGTTAAATTTCTAGAAGCAAATTCATGAGTCAAAGGCTATGAACAAATACATTTCTCTTGATGCTAATTGTAAAAACTTTTAGAAGTTTATTTCTGTGAATGTTATTGATGCCTTCCTTAGGCCGGGCTGCCATAACAAAATATCATAGATTGGGTAGCTTAAAAAAACGAAATTAATTTTGTCACAGTTCTGGAGCCTGGAAGTCCAAGATAAGGTGCCAGCATGTTCATGTACCGGGGAGAGCTCTCTTCCTGGCTTGCAAATGGCTGTCTTCTCCCTGTGTCCACAGATGGCAGAGAGTGAGCAAGCAAGCTCTCTGGTGTCTCTTCTTATAAGGGCACTAATCCCGTCATGAGGGTCCCACTCTCAGGACCTCATCTAAAATCACAGAATGGGAGAAAATTTTTGTGAATTATATATCTAGTATCCAGAGTATATAAGGAATTCTGGGGGCTTCCCTGGTGGCGCAGTGGTTAAAAATCCGCTTGCCAATGCAGGGGACACGGGTTTGAGCCTTGGTCCGGGAAGATCCCACATGCCACGGATCAACTAAGCCTGTGTGCCACAACTACTGAGCCTGCGCTCTAGAGCCCGTGAGTCACAACTAATGAAGCCCATGTGCCACAACTACTGAAGGCTGCGTGCCTAGAGCCTGTGCTCTGCAACAAGAGAAGTCACTGCAATGAGAAGCCCTTGCACCGCAACGAAGAGTAGTCCCCGCCCGCCGCAACTAGAGACAGCCTGTGCACAGCAACGGAAGACCCAATGCAGCCAATAAATAAATAAATAAATAAATAAAATCTATATAAAAAATAAATAAAATAAAGAATTCTGGAAACTCAACAACAAGAAGACAATCCAATTCAAAATAGGCAAAGGACTTGAATGGGTGTTTATTCAAAGAAGATATACAAACGGCCTATTGGCCAATATCATTAGTCATCAGGAAAATGCAAATCAAAACCACAATGAGCTACCACTTTACACACACTAGGATAGCTAGAGTCAAAAAGTCAGATATAACAAGTGTTAGTGAGGATGTGGAGAAACTGAAACTCTGTACATTGCTGGTGGGGATGCAAAATGCCACTGTGGAAAAACAATTTGGCAGTTCCTCACTAAGTTAAACATAGAATTACCCTATGACCCAGCAATTTCACTCCTAGGTATGTATCCAAAAGAATTGAAAACAGGTGTCCAAACAAATACTCATACAGGAATGTTTTTAGCAGCACTATTCACAACAGCCAAAAGGTGGAAACAAGCCAAATGTCTATCAATTGATGAATGGATAGTCAAAAGTGTGGTATATCCATACAATGGAATATTATTCTGCCATTTAAAAAATGGAGTGAAGTACTAAAACATGCTACGTGGATGAACCTTGAAAACCTTATTCTAAGTGAAAGAAGCTAGACACAAAATGTCACATATTGTATGATTCCATTTGCATGTGACATTCAGAACAGGCAAGTCAAGTCTATGGAGACAGAAATCAGACTAGTGGTTGCCAGGGGCTGGGTGGAGGGGTAAATGGAGAGTGACAGCTTAATGGGTATGGAATTTCCTTTTGGGGTGATGAAAATGTCTCAAACTAAATAGAGGCAATGTTTGCACAACATTGTGAAGATACTAAATGCCACTGAATTTTACACTTTAAATGGTTAATGATTCATTTTATGTTATGTGAATTTTACCTCAAGCTAATAAAAAGAATGATGAGCAAGGAGGTACCTGTGGCATCTGCTAATTGAGAGGTTGTGTCGGGTGGCACCAGCGTGTGAAGTGCTGGCGTACATCTTGTACTTCTTTGTTCCTTTGCCTGCTCAGAAGCTTTTTGTTCCTTTCCAATGTTTCCAGTTCCTGCAAGTAGGGTACAAGTGGCTTAGGAGTTTTCTGCTCTAATAAAGGACTGCACCTAAAAAGAAGAGGGAAAGGAGCAAAGGAGGGAGAGAGGATGGAAAGAAGGAAGGAGGAAGGAAGGACTAAGAAGTAGGAAACGGTGACTGATTCAGCTTACAAACGGCCAAATCAGCCCTGGGAAGATTCATAGAACTTACCACACTACCTCCTCCTCCCCCATTGCTCCCTCCAGGCTGCAGATAGAAAGGCTGAAGTATTGTCAATTCCCCAGGAACCAAGGGTCTCTCTCAATGCCAGGCTTTTTCGGATGCTGTCCCTCAGTCTTTTTTTTTTTTAAATTTATTTATTTTTGGCTGCTTTGGGTCTCCGTTGCTGCGCTCGGGCTTTCTCTAGTTGCAGCGAGTGGGGGCTACTCTTCGTTGTAGTGCATGGGCTTCTCATTGAGGTGGCTTCTCTTGTTGCAGAGTACAGGCTCTAGGCACGCGGGCTTCAGTAACTGTGGCACGCAGGCTCAGTAGTTGTGGCTCATGGGCTCCAGAGCGCAGGCTCAGTAGTTGTGGCGCACGGGCTTAGTTGCTGTGTGGCACGTGGGATCTTCCCGGACCAGGGATCGAACCCGTGTCCCCTGCATTGGCAGGCGGATTCTTAACCGCTGAGCCACCAGGGAAGTCCCCTAAATATAATTTTTAATGAATACGTTTTAGAAATCTGAAAATGGAATACATAGGATATGCAGCAATGCATATTCAAGAATAGTGGAATAACCCAGGGTCATCCCCAATTGTCCAGGCATGCCCCACCACCCCCAGCCTGTCCCACAGTGAGGAGGTAGCTAACAGGCAGCTGAACCGCTACACTGGAACTGCAACTCAAGACTGTGGGAGCAGGAGTTCTGAAGTAAAATCCTTGCTCAGCACAAACCTGGTTGTGTGACCTTGAGAAAGTTATTCACTATTCCCTGCTTCTGTTACTTTGGTTATAAAATTAAGCTAATGGTATGAACCTATTTACCAGAAATATCATGAGATTTAATGAGCAAACAATTATAAAGTGCGTAGTTGTGGCTCGCTGGCTCAGTAGTTGTGGCATGCGGGCCCTAGAGCGCAGGCTCAGTAGTTGTGGTGCATGGGCTTAGTTGCTCCGCGGCATGTGGGCTCTTCCTGGACCAGGGATTGAACCCGTGTCCCCTGCATTGACAGGCAGATTCTTAACCACTGTGCCACCAGGAAGTCCCAGTTTAAAAAAAATTTTTTATTTAGGTTTCGCCGGGTCTTAGTTGCGGCATGCGGGATGTTCGTTGTGGCATGAGGACTCTTAGTTGCGGCATGCATATGGGATGTGTTCCCCGATCAAGGATCGAACCCAGGTCCCTGCACTGGGAGTGCAGTCTTACCAACTGGACCACCAGGGAAGTCTCATAAAGCTCAGGTAGTCTTAAATTAGGCTGCTCCAAAAATTCATTTAACCTTTTTAAGAATTCAAACTCACGATTCCTCATTTTCACTTTAAAGTTCCAACTTTTTGCTTGTTTGATTCAATCATCATTAGACTGATTTTTATTTAAAATATAGGACAAGAGCAGATGGTACACTGCTATTGAGGAATCAACTCAGGAATATCATTCCCAATAAGGAAATTATTGATTGTAAGTCATGAAAACACTGTCATCTTCAAACTTAAGAGTTTTGTTTTGTTTTGTTTTGTTTTTGGCCACGTCGCTTGCGGGATCTTAGTTCTCCCATCAGGGATCGAACCTGGGCCCACGGCAGTGAAAGCAGGGAGTCCTAACCACTAGACTGCCAGGGAATCCCCAAACTTAAGAGATTTTGTATGCCTTTCTTTGGTCACAAAAATGCAAAATGCAAGATATTACTTGTTCCTCAACCAATTTTTAAACTTTTCAAATTTTGTAGTGTTCTAAAATTTTAAAAAAGGTATATGACTTAATATAACCATTTCTTGCACTTCATCTTTGAGGTCATTTTGTTGCTGGCCACTAGAATCTCAGCACTCATACCTCAAGAGTACCATAAATAAACTTTTCATCAGCAGCATCATGGACAAGTTTTGGAAACAGCCATTGTGTCTGGTCTGCAAGGGCGGGGTCAATGACTTATCCAAGCTGTTATCACTCAATGGCCCTAAAGGCTTTTGTGTTAATAGGGTCTTACAACAAAAGACTCATCACAGTTCTGGGGCAAATGATCTACTGAGCTGGAGAATTGAAAATGTCTTGCCAATGGCCCATAGGTCACTTGATGTTTTGTTTTGTTTTTTGTCTGGACGAATTACACAAGTAGTTTGTATAATAATTTAGCTAAACAAGGCCTTAAAGTCTAATTTGAATCAAGAGCATACTCGGCAAAGCAAAATATAACCTAAGAAATAATTCTGATTCTGGGCTGTTAACAGATTTGATTAGGAGTCAAAACACCTGGATGCCAAGGCAACACATGATTTCTAATTCCAGCCTTCTCAACCTGCACAAGGATAATTAGAACAAGGATAACTAGTTCATATGAAGAGCTGTTTACTCCATTTTATAAATGCAAAATGGTGTGATTATTGTTGGTGCCCTGAATTACACCTTTTTAAGCAATCACTCCTGTTTTCCAGGCTGCTCTTGACCTTACGCTTTGGATTGAGGTTTATTCCTTAAGAAGCTTTCTCTGAACACCTCTTGACTAGTGTCCGACGGCGAAAGGGGCCTTTCCATTCTCCGTGTCACATTGGTCCCCCCATGTTGCACAGCACTTATCACACTGTGCTTTGTCTCCAAGTTCCCTACTGCTGGTACCCTGTCTGATTCACTTTAGTGGTTCAGTAGTGTATCCCCCTACCCCTCTTCAGACAGAAGGCATTAGACACAGTTCACTGATGACAATTTATTATAATTTGTTGGAAGCATACAGATAGATATTAATTAAACCAGAACTATGTCTGGTTTAATAGAAGTGGGCAATAACAGGTAGCCATGCTATAGGGAACTGTGTGCACTTAATCATCATCATGTTTTAGTTTCTTGATCGACTGCTTGTGCCGCTCAATTTCTTTCTGCAGGTGCTCAATCTCCTTCACGTGATGAGAGATCTCATTTTCATGGTGTTTCTTCAAGGCTGCCAGCTGTTCTTTAGCACGAGCTCTGCAAGGACACAGGGGCTCTTGGTTTAATCCCAATCCTTCGCCCCAAAGAGATCTCTAAGCATAATCTGAAATACCTAAGGCAAAGAACAGGAGTCCCAATCCCATGGGAGTCTGGCTGGTCATCCTCTTCTACCCTCTCAAGCCCCATCTTAAGAATACTCCATCTTAAGGTGTATCATTTTTAGGAGATAACCAAAATGATTCCATTTTCCTGGTGCTAGTGCCTGAAATTCCACCGCTAATGATGGATTCCTTTCAGATTCAGTAGAAAACTCCAGAGAGGTACGACTTAAGTCCCTAACTGGGGGACTTATTAGAGGAACAACCCAGAGAACAGAATCCCTTTTGGGGGGGAAAAAGAGCAAAAGGTGGGGGTGGGATATACGAAGGGGCATAGTTAAAGGACAAATATATGTGTCCTATCCCAGTTAATCTAGGGCTTTCTTTACCTGAGAACTGCAAGACCCACTGTAAAGGCCAAAATGAAGGGAAAAAAAAAAAGAAGCGGTCTCTCGCAGTACTTGGCAGTCCAAGTTTAGGTCTCAAGAAGGGATGATTCAAATGTTGGTTCGGCCACGTATGGGCCTCTGTTTTCCATAACTGTACAATGCAGGAGGCCAATTAGATGGTCTCTAAGGGCTGCACCTTGTCTCTCTGGTACGGCAGGTGCCATGGTGGTAATTCTTAAGAGTGAGCAAGAGAGGGTGGAAGAGAAAAGATAGGTCAAGGAGAAGCAGAAGCTAGATTAGTTCCACGCTGCTCCTCACTGTGGATAGAAGTCACTGTAAGATAACTCGAGGTTGGTAAACAGGATAGGTAGGCCCAGCCCACGCCATACTCCTAAAAGCTGGGCTGGGTGGAGCAGGCCAAGTCTCCGAGGAGTGGGGGACGGGGTTCCAGCCATAAGCAGCTGCTAAATGCTCGTACGACCCACTCGCTCAGGCCAGTTGGAGAGGTGGTGGTGGTGGGTCTAGAAATGGCTGAGAGGGTCTGAGGAGTCAGGGAATCCATCCACGTGGGGCTAGCAAAGCTAAGGCCTGGGGTGATGGGTGGGTGAGGGCCGAGGGAGTCAGGCTCAGGGGGTCTGCATGTATTGGAACCGTCGGATCTAGACACTCTGGGAGGAATCTGGGGGGCGTTTGGCATGATGCGGGGTAAACTCCACGGGTGGGGATGGTAAATGATTCAGGAACAGATGAGCGGTGGTTGGCGAGTTCTGAAGACCCGCAGGTGGAAACGGCTTGGGTGTGGAGGCCTTGGGATTCGGCAGCGCACGGGAAGCGCCCTACAGGTGGCGACAGTCGGGTCCTCAAGTGTTGGGTGTAATGGGTTCAGGGGCCGGGAGTTCTACTGGGGGATGGGGCGCCCCAGGACGCCAGGGAGGGATGGGTGGGGCGACTGACAGTTGAAGGACTGGAAGGCCGTGAGAGATCTAGGGCTGGATTCGGGGTCCCGTGGGCCTCACCGGAAGTATCGCTCCTCTTCGGCCTGCTCTTTTTTCCCGAAGGCTCCACCGGCGTCCCGGACCGCGCCCGCACTGGAGCCGAGAT
Organism: Eschrichtius robustus; assembly: GCF_028021215.1. Lineage (NCBI taxonomy): Eukaryota > Metazoa > Chordata > Mammalia > Artiodactyla > Eschrichtiidae > Eschrichtius > Eschrichtius robustus. The sequence continues at coordinate 22,391,181 of NC_090826.1, read as the reverse complement.
TGTCTGCCTGCGGAGAGCGACGGGGGTATTGGTAAAGGTGAGGGCGGCAGAGACGGGATCTACGCTCAGGGCTGGGGCAACAGGCACCGCCGCCGACGTACCGATTCCGAGCCGAAGCCCCGGCCCTGCATGGCCCAGACGCTCCACACGCCGAACCGCGTCCGCGCCGCCAATGCCGTGGCTGCCATTGCTGTCAGTACAGCACCCCTCCAGTGACCGGAGGTGCAGCTTCTTCGCAGGAGCTAACGGCGCTGCAGGTCGAGCCGCCAATCGTTTCGCTGGAGAGGCAGGATGAACCTGGGAGTAGCGAATCACGAGAGGGAGAGGCGGGGTTCCTGTAGTTTTCAGCGAATCCTGACCGACAGGCGGGCCTATTCGTAGCCAACCCCTAGCAAGGGCTCCAGGGTCAAAGGACTGGAGAAAAATAATGGAGGAGATAGGAGAAAAGCTAGAACAGAGGGGCAGAAGCTTAGATTTCGGCTCTCGGATCTATGAGAATTACGCGTGACGTCCATCCCCACCTCACGATTCCAATCCTAAAGTTGTTATTATTAAGCATCCAAAGGAAGCTTTCCCTTTCCTGGACTACTAGCATCAATAAGATGGGTAATATGGGGTGGGGGTGGGCGGCTATGTCCAGGATGCCCTGACTTGGTCATTTAGGGTTGGGAAAAAAATTTTTTTAAATGTATGTGTATATGGTCAATGTTCTTTTGTTGCACTGACATTTCACTCTCAAGTCTCAGCTTAAATGTCAGCTCAGAGAAAACTTCTCTGAGCTCCTTCGTCATTCTATCATAGCCCCCTGTTTTGTTCTTGCACCTTTGAGCTTATGAAGTTATTAGGACCTTGATCAATCAAGTAGGCACTGAATTAATATTTGCAAAATGTATTGATATGTTATCAAATGGGCTTGATAACAGGACTTTTGGCAATGTGGTGCAATGAAGTGGAAAAGAGCATAGGTAGGAGTCTAGGGACGGCTTTGCCTTGACCTTCCTTAAGCCATGTAACAAACGCGAACAAGATAATAGTTTATAGCCTTTGCCTAGGTCATTTTCTCCCTCTGGGCCCACTTTTTTTCTCCTTTAGTTGAGAGGGTTGGGCCAGATCTTATGATTATAAAAATACCTTCTTTGCTTTCCATGAAATTGTTGAACTGTTTTTATTGATCATCTTTTGGTTGGAAAAATACCAGCCCTGGTTTGTATAAGTTAAATGGGAGGAAATAGCTGCAGGGCATATTTTCAGATGTTCATTTTAGAGAACTTGGAAAAACACGAAAGCAGAAGGCTAGAAATAATAATCACTCATAAGCCCACTATCTAGTAATAATTTTGTGTGTTTCTAGATATTTAAGTGCCATTCCCATTTCAGAAACTGTTTCTAGTTCTCAGATACTATTGTTTCTTGATTATCTCCTGGCTGGGCATCCAGTGGAGGGTCTTGCTGAGTTTGTGCAAAAGATCCATCTAGGTACTAGGATGGCTGTAATTAAAAAAAATGGAAAATAACAAGCATTGGTGAGGATGTGGAGAAATTGTAAACCTCCTATATCACTGGTAGGAATATAAAATGGTTCAGCCGGTGTGGAAAACAGCTTGGCAGTTGCTCAAAATGTTAAATATAGAATTACCAAATTCCTTTCTAGGAAATTGTACCCCTCAAATAGAAAACTGGTACTCAACACATGTTCATAGCAGCACCATTTCACAGTAGCCAAAAGATGGAAACAACCCAAATGTCCATCAGCTGATGAATGAATAAACAAATTGTGGTATACACATGTGATGGAATACTATTCAGCCATAAAAAATAATGAAGTAAAAGGCGAAAGATTTATATGATCTGAAGAGAAACCAGAGTATCTCAGAAATTAAAAAATAATAATAATAATAATGAAGTAATGATGTATGCTATACCTTAAATGAACCTGGAAAACATTATGTTAAGTGAATGAAGCCAGACACAAAAGGTCACATGTTGTATGACTGCATTTATATGAAGTGTCCAGAATAAGTAAGTCCATAGGGACAATACACAGATTGGTTGTTGCCAGGGTTTGGGAAATATGGGTACGAAATGTTGATTAGGTGCCGGGTATCCTTTTGGGGCCATGCAACTGTTCTGTAACTAGATAGAGGTGATGGTTGCACAACACTGTGAATGTACTAAAGGCCACAGAATTGTTCACTTTAAAATGGTTAATTGTATGTCACGTGTATTTAACCTCAGTTTAAAGAAGAGTTTACTTAGATTGGAGGTGTCTGGCTGGGCTGCGAGCCCTTTAAGAGTCACAAGGGGGAGAGGCGGACCTGTAAGAAGACGTGAGGTAGCGCTTGCGCAGAAGAGTCACATGGTGGCTGGGCCGGGGAAATGGCGGCTCCAGGAGAGAGCGGGGCTTCGGGTGGCGGCGGCAGCACGGAGGAGGCATTTATGACCTTCTACAGTGAGGTGAACACAGAGTGAGGGATGGCGGCAACGGGGCGACCCCAATAGGGCTACGCTCCCAGCGGGCGAAGGCAGTGGTCCTTCTGGCCTGGACCGTTGGGCAGCCCCTCCTGTCTGGCCTTTGGGGCGGTGGGGGCTTCGGGAGTGTGTGTGCGTTTCTTCCTGATATTGCGGCGCGGAGATCCCCTGGACGACAGAAAGGGGCGGGGGGTCCGGCATCTGCGTGGAGGCGGCGATCGTGGCCAACGAAGTGCTTGGGCGCGCGCAGAGTTCCCCAGGTCCGCGTAGTCGGGGGCTGGCAGCGGCCGGGAGGCTGGGCCTTCCTGGGGGCGACTTAACCGGCTTGGCCACCGTTTTTATTATCAACGGAAGCACTCTCTACTCTTAGTTATCTGTAGTGAGTTTTCCTGGTAGTTATTTCTGCCATTAGCGAACGCTAGGCACTGTGCATTTTGCCGTGTAGGCATTATCTCCCTTTTACAGATGACAAACCTGAGGTTTAGGGAGGTGAGATAATTTGTGCTGGGTCTTAGAGCAGATGACAGCTCGGTATCATGTTGGGAGGGAGTAAGTTTGGTGTGAGCCTCGTTTACTATCGCATCTCCAGAGCCTAGTACATAGTAGTTGCTTAATAAATATTTGTTGAGTAAACGAATGAATGAATAAATGGGTGAATAAATAAATGAAAGAAAAGAATGGGTTTTGGAGTCAGAGGACCTCGGATTGGATTCGTGCAAGGCAGTTAACATGACTGTGACAGAATTCTTAAAAGCCATTGATTTGGCAGTCCTCAATTTCCACGTTTGTAGAACGAAAGGTAATATTAAAACAAGAGTTTTAATGAGGGTTAAAGGGTTTAATGTTTAAGAAAGTTTCATGAGATATAAAGCAGAAGTATCTTTGTAAGAGTTAAAACAAGGCTGAAAGTGGACCTCTTTAGGTTGCCATGGACTTGAGGAATGGAGTTGCTCCCCACCTGGCTGTGAGTTACTGAGAGTTAAGCACCATGTCACATTCATCTTTTATCTCTGGTAGTTGTAACAGTGCTTGTTACATAGTAGTTTCTCCAAAATATTAAGTTTAAAAACAAATTAGTATGTCCATTTATAGTCTGTGCTTTCAAAATGTCTAATTCACTTGAAAGTGTTAATGCACTGCTACCAGTTTACTGGCTTCTCATGAGTACTCAGCAGTTATAGTGGAACTTGTTTTAATTACTCTTTCTTAGTTAAAAAAAAAAAAGCAATCCTGGTTTGTTTAATTTAATGAGAGAAAGTGTCTAAAGGAGGACCCTTTAATCATCATTAACTAATATTTATTGAGCACCTGATATGGTCTAGTGTACTGTTTAGGTCCTGGAGAAATGGTAGTGAACAACAGAGAGAAAAATCCTGTCTTCATAGAGCTTTCATTCTATTGAGAAGGATAAACAATGAATAGATGTACAATATACTGTCAGGTAGTGATAAGTGCTATGAGGAAAAATGAGTCTGGGAAAAGGAGAGTGGGGGGAGGGGCGTGCTATTTTACAAAAGAGTGAAGAGGGAAGATGCTGAAATGGATTAGCTTTTTATGTTACTGAGATCCTTTCCAAATGCATTTTGGCCATAGAAATAAAGATGGTATATATAACATGCCAGAGATTCGTTCCAACTAAAATTTCAGTTCTGACAGTGGCACCGAGGATGTTTTCTTGGGACTACCTGGTGCTTGTTCTCCTTAGCATTGTGTTCAGGTCAGGGATTTTTCTAACTATTAGAGTTAGAAAGGCGGAGTTATTTGCTCCCTCCCACACACTTTTTTTTTTTTTAAACGTTTAATTTAATTTAATTTAATTTTATTTATTTTATTTATTTATGGCTGTGTTGGGCCTTCGTTTCTGTGCGAGGGCTTTCTCTAGTTGTGGCAAGCGGGGGCCACTCTTCATCGCGGTGCGCTGGCCTCTCACTATCGCGGCCTCTCTTGTTGCGGAGCACAGGCTCCAGACGCGCAGGCTCAGTAATTGTGGCTCACGGGCCTAGCTGCTCCGCGGCCTGTGGGGTCTTCCCAGACCAGGGCTCGAACCCGTGTCCCATGCATTGGCAGGCAGATTCTCAACCACTGCGCCACCAGGGAAGCCCCACCCCCCCCCCCCCCCCCCACTTTTTTAATGCTGCTTTTAGTGTACATTTCAGTGTAATTGTATTTTTCCTTTCTTAAAAAGTTGTAAATTAATGTGAACATTCACAAGTATATCGTTCATCATTAGAGGGGAAGCTCTTTGAAGGCAGTGGCTGTGATTTATTTATTTTTGAATCTTCTTGCTGCCTTGCTCTGGCGTCAAACTGTTGGGCTTAAAATTCTGGTTTATAAATTGGGTGATTGGGAAAAAATCTGGTTTACAGGTTGGCTGGTTACAAGTCAGTTGACCTAACTCTCAGTTTTCTTATCTGCGAAATGGGGATAATAGTGGTACCTACCATATAGGATTGTTGAGGGGAATAAACACCTGTAAAGTTTTTACATTATATTAAAATTCAGTAAATGGTAGCTGTTGTAATTATTTCTCAAAGTGTTTAGCAAAATACCTTGAACGTGTAGACACGCAAATAAATGTTTACTGGACATGTCTGTGAGTAACTTGTTAAGATGACAATTCAGAGTTCATTACTGAGCTTTACTAATGAGGTTTTTATCCCCTTTATTTTAGGTGAAACAAATAGAGAAGAGAGATTCAGTTCTAACATCCAAAAATCAGATTGAAAGATTGACTCGTCCTGGTTCCTCCTACTTCAATTTGAACCCATTTGAGGTGAGGTATCTGATGTTGCTGTGGCCCTTGATAGGGAGCTTTACATAGCTGCAGGCAGGCTTACCTCGGAACACACACCTAATTTGTACTATGCATAGTTGGAGTTGAACTTTGGTGGTTTATTGTGAGCAGAGCTTGCTCTCATCTTTTAGTAACCCAAATATATATGGATTTATTTTCAAATGTGAAGGAATAGCTAGCCTTGGTAAATTTAGGGTCTTTGATTTAATTTGTTAAAACTTTTCTGTTTTACCACAATAAAAAAAACCTAACAACCCAAAAACGTTCACAAGATTATAGACAAGCAAATACACTTTTTAGCTTCCTTAGTTTTATAACTTTAAATGTTTCCTGATTATAAAAGTAAATCATATTTCTAATAAAAATTAGAAATATAGAAAAAGCAAGAATAAAAATCATGTATAATCGTACCTAAGAAAACACCTGTTTATGCTCCAACTGTTTTTAGTTTTATTTAGAAACAAAGAGGGTCATGCAGTTCATGCTGTTTTATTTTATTTTATTTTTTTAAAGTTTTTTTTTAATATATAAATTATTTATTTTTTTATTTATTTAAATTTTTGACTGTGTTGGGTCTTCGTTGCTGCGCGTGGGCTTTCTCTAGTTGCAGCGAGTTGGGGCTACTCGTCGTTGGGTGCGTGGGCTTCTCATTGCGGTGGCTTCTCTTGTTGTGGTGCGCGGGCTCTAGACATGCAAGCTTCAGTAGTTGTGGCTCACCGGCTCTAGAGTGCAGGCTCAGTAGTTGTGGCACATGGGCTTAGTTGCTCCGAGGCATGTGGGATCTTCCCAGACCAGCGCTCAAACCTGTGTTCCCTGCATTGGCAGGCGGATTCTAAACCACTGCGCCACCTGGGAAGCCCCATGCTATTTTATTTTATTTATTTATTTTTTTGAATTTTATTTTATTTATTTATTTTTTATACAGCAGGTTCTTATTAGTTATCTATTCCCATGCTATTTTAAATGCTATATTGTTACATAAACTATTTTTATACACTTTTTAAAATATTTTTAATTATTTTTATTTATTTATTTATTTATGGCTGTGTTGGGTATTCGTTTCTGTGCGAGGGCTTTCTCTAGTTGTGGCAAGTGGGGGCCACTCTTCGTCGCGGTGCGCTGGCCTCTCACTATCGCGGCCTTTCTTGTTGCGGAGCACAGGCTCCAGACGCGCAGGCTCAGTAATTGTGGCTCACGGGCCCAGCTGCTCCGTGGCATGTGGGATCTTCCCGGACCAGGGCTCGAACCCGTGTCCCTTGCATTGGCAGGCGGATTCTCAACCACTGCGCCACCAGGGAAGCCCATATACACTTTTTAAAGTCTCAATTATTATTTCAACAATTCCTTTATTGTACGATAATTAAACTAGTTTCTAATTGTCACAATTATAAATAACTTTGAAATGAATGTTGTTACATCTTATAAAAAACACTTATTGAGCACTTATAAAAAAAAAACCTTTTCTCCACTTTATTTTATTGTGGTAAAGTATACATAACGTAAAATTAACCATTTTAACCATTTTTAGGCATACAGTTAAGTGGCATTAAGTACATTCACAGTGTTGTGCAATCATCATCCCTCTCCATTTCTAGAAGTTTTTCATCATTCCAAACTGAAACTTCAAACCCATAAAACAATAACTCTCCAGTCCTCCTACCCCCAACCCCTGGTAAGCTCTATTCTGCTTTTTGTCTATGAATGCCTATTCCAGGTGCCTCAAACAATGTTTGTCTGTTTATGTCTGGCTTATTTCACTTAGTATAGTATTTTCAAGATTCACCAATTGTTTCTGTTTTTTTGAAGAATTTTTCAAGAATATTTTTCATTTTAAAACAATCTCAGATTTGCAGAAAGGTTGCAAGTAAGTTGTCAATATGACACCCCATCTCCCTGAAATACTTTAGTGTATTTTCCAACGAACAGCATTCTCCTACTGAACCACAATATAACAATCAAAACCAGGAAATAAATGTTGATGCATTTATTTTACTATGTGATCCTCAGACCCCATTCAAACTAGCTAATTGTTTCAATGATGTCCTTTATAGCAAAAGGATCCAGTCTGGAATCTCTGTTACATTTAGTTGTCATGTCTCATTAGTCTCCCTCAATCTGGAATAGTTCCTCAGTCTTTCCTTGACTTTCGTGACCTTGGCATTTCTGAAGATTACAGGCCAGTTATTTTGTAGCATCTTTCTCAACTTGAGTTTGTTTGATGTTTCTTCACATTAGATTCAGTTTATGCAGTGTTGACAGGAATAGCATAGAAGTGGTACTGCATTTTTCTCTTTGTAACCTGTAAAGTGGTACATGATTTTGATTTATCCTGTTATTAATGATATTACTTGATCACTTAAAGAGGTGCCTACTAGGTTTCTTCATGAAGTTAACTTTTTTCTCCTTTGTAATTGATAAGTGTTTTATGAGGAGGTACTTTGAGAATGTGTGAATATACTGTCCTTATCAAAGTTTCAGTTTATTCATTTGTCAGTATAGACTTGGGGTTTCCTATTTTATTCAATGGGTTATAATTTGATATTACTTATTTCGATGCTCAAATGTCCCAAATTTGACCAGTAGGTTACTTTTAAGCCTTTCCTGTCTTTTTGATATGTCTTCATCATTCTTTGATTACTAGGCACTCTTGTACTTTTCCTGACCCAGCCTGGAATTAACCATTTCTTTGAGGAGTTCTGATTCCTTTTAATGAAGAATGATATTTAGAAATCAAGATTTGGATGCTAGGTATACCCATTGCCATTGGGATGTCACTACTCCCAGACCCTATTGGTAGACAGAGCTAAGGAGTTTGTGTGTGTGTGTGTGTGTGTGTGTGTGTGTGTGTGTGTGTACATACACATACATGTATTACATAAAAGTTCAATCCAACATCACAGCGTTTATTCTAGGGTTTTTTTTCTTTCCATGTTCATAGTTCCCTTCTCTGAGAAATCTGGCTCCCACTGTCTTTAATATATATATTTACTTAATTGATCCTCCTGTATGAATCTGATCTCGATCTCCCATTGCCATTCCTTCCCTCATGTGAATGACCTCCTCACCCTGCTTCACTCTGACACCAACACCGGGTTGCGTCACTGTGCAAAAACCCTTCTCCCCACACCTGAACTCTAAACTCCAGTGCTGGGTCACCCTTTGGTGTGGGTATGTTTCTTACCTGGCTCTGCCTCCCTGTGCCTGCCCTCCACCCCCAAGAGCTCTCTTCGTCCCTCTTGGGCTCCAGCAGCCTCCCCACCAAGCAGGCATGCTTCCTTCCTACCTGCTCTGGTCTTGACACCCTGTGTCAGGCTGCCTTCCTCTGGGAACACCCTCCTCATCTTTATTGCGTTCTGACTCCACACTCCAGGCGCCCCCTGCATGGAGGTCCTCTTCACTCTGCTCACGTTCCAACTCTCTGTGCCAGTTGTACTTGGGCTCCTACACCTCAAGTTGGGCTGCCCTGTTACGTTGGATGCTCTCCTACATGGGCACCCACCTCACCAGGCACAGGCTTCCACACCCCATGCTAGGCTTGGGCTTTGTGGATATGTCCTTGCTTGGGCTCCTGCACCCTGTGCCCTCCCATATTGACAGCCTCACCCTGCTTAGGTTCTAACACCCTATGGCAGGCCACCTGTCCATGGAGATGCCCTCCTCAACCCACTTTGGCACTTTATGTCAAGTTACCCCTCTGTGGATGCTCTTCTCACCCTGTTTGGGCTCCAGCACCACATGACTAGCCGACACTCCTCGTGTGGTTACTGTCTTCTTTGTCCCTGATGGGCTCTGACACTCCGCTCTGGGCCATCTTGACTCCTCACCCAAAGTAGATGTCTACTTCGCCTGGCCCCACTTAACATATTTGAAAGGGAAGAGGAAGATGAAAAGCTTAAAGAGTATTTAGATATGATTTTGGGGAGGGCGTAGGGGGAGATAATATGTTTGAAAGGTGATAAAGAATTTGATGGTATGTCCTTTCTGTTTAGTCATATATATATTTTTTTAATATTTATTTATTTGGTTGCACTGGGTCTGTAGTTGAGGCAAGCGGGCTCCTTAGTTGTGGCATGCAAAATCCTAGTTGCAGCATGCATATGGGATCTAGTTCCCAGACCAGGGATCGAACCCCGGCCCCCTGCATTGGGAGCATGGAGTCTTATCCACTGTACCACCAAGGAAGTCCCTAGTCGTATTTTTAAATTGAGATAGTATGTACTGTGAAAAGGGGACACATGATCATATAACTTACCTGTTTATTTAAGATAATTAGTGTTTCCTGTGGAGATCTGTTGATGAGGAGTAACAGATTGTTGGGACCAGTATGAATGCTAGGATTTTACTGTCCTACCAGTTAATGTGGTCTGGAAGTAGAACTCACTGCCCCATAGCTCCTGTCCTGATTATAGGAAGTGTGTTTGTTTTTTAATTTTATTTATTTTTTTCGCCGCATGGCATGTGGGGTCTTAGTTCCCTGACCAGGCATTGAACCCGGGCAGTTCGCAGTGAGAGCTCGGAGTCCTAACCACTGGACCACCAGGGAATTCCCCGGAAGTGTGTTTGAAAGTGTAAAGAATATGGTAAGGTTGACAAACCTGGGGAGGTGCCAGATTGTGTTTGAGTGAGCAGGACTCCATGACTGTCCATTAGAACTTTTGTCTTTTCTCTTTCATACAAATATGCTGGCCACTTTATAGGATGGGTGTCATTGTCTTTTTTTTTTTTTTTTAATTGAAGTATAGTTGGTATACAATGTTGTGCTAGTTTCAGGTGTACAGCAAAGTGATTTAGTTATACTATATATACGTGTGTGTGTGTGTGTATTCTTTTTCAGATTCTTTTCCATTATAGGTTATTACAAGGTATTGAATATAGTTCCCTGTGCCATATAGTAGGTGCTTGTTGTTTATCTGTTTTATATATGGTAGTGTGTATCTGTTAATCCCAAACTCCTAATTTAGCCCCAAGCCCCCGCCAGTTGTCTTCTTACAAAGTTGGTTTTTGACCCTAAGTCAGGGTCCAGCATCCTCCCCACCAAGCTAGGTGTTCCTAGCAATTTAGGAAATCAGTAACTTCTGTTTTTTCATGCAACAACTACTGGGACATCTAAATGAATCAGACTTTTCTCCAGAGGTAAGCAGACTGGTTTTTTCCTAGTAAGGAGAAGTGATGCAGTAATAGCTGTCCTCTTGGCTATAAATTGAAACGTGAGTAGTTGTCCTATATACCATCTTCCTGAGCAGCAGGTAGAAAAGGGACTCTGATGGGTCTTATTACAGGAATCCTAATCCAGGGGGCATTTTCCCCCCCTTCCTGCCATCACTGCACTATTTGGATGCATTTCTAACCTTCAGCCATTTTCTAAACATCTTTCTTATGCATTCTACAATTGTTCTTAGGTGAAGGGCCCTCCCCTACTTCCTTCCATAAGCTTAGATGAACCTGTGCGCCTGCTCAGTCCTGCCTTTTTCATGTTCCTTTTTTCTGTTTAACTTTATTTTTTATAAAGATTTTATTTATTATTTATTTATTTTATTTATTTTTGCAGCAGGCGGGATGCGGCGCGAGGGCTTCTCTCTAGTTGTGGAGTGCAGGTTTTCTCTCTCTAGTTGTGGCGCGCAGGCTCCAGGGCACGTGGGCTCTGTAGTTTGCGGCACGCAGGCTCTAGTTGAGGTGCACGAGCTCAGTAGTTGTGGCGCGCGGGCTTAGTTGCCCTGCAGCACGTGGGATCTTAGTTCCCTGACCAGGGATCGAACCTGTGTCCCCTGCATTGTAAGGTGGATTCTTTACCACTGGACCACCAGGGAAGTCCTTCTGTTTAACTTTAAAGCCCCAAAAGGCAGCACCACAGACTTCGTTTTCTGTTTATCTTGTTTAGCACATTGGGAAGAAAGGTATTTATCTCACAGGATTCTGGAACTTGCACATTATTAACAGGTCAGAGAGTTCAGTTGTGACCTAAGACTGGATTCCTCTTTCAAGCAGAAGATCCTAAAGGACACTATGGCAGTTTATTTGAGTTCAGGAACTTATATAAATGCCACAGTCAAGCATTTTTGTTTCTGTGTGATGATTTATTAACTCTCTGAGGTCCAAGACTGTGGATTTTTCTTTGCAGTATCCCCAAAGCCTGAGACACAGTGGGAGTTCAGAAAAATCTTCCAAGAATCTGAGCAGACCTGTGTGCTTCCTTAGAGCCATACTGGTTATATGGTATTTATCATTTTGGTAAGAATTGTGACTTGTCTGCTCCTTCCCTTGTGGACCTTAAATTCTATGAGAACAGTAGTGAGCACAGGATCTAGCAATCCCAGGTGCTCCATAAGTTTGTACTGAATGTATAAAACTGGCTTCGAAGGGGTTTGGACCGCAGGTATAGGCCCATTGTCTTCACTGTGTTTCATGGCCACATATGGCAACTCCAACTCTTAATGATAGAAAAGGAGTCGGATTAGCTAGCTTTGAAGGCACTCAGTGAATATATGTTGCTAGTGATCAGTACACATATGATATGACCCTTGGAAAAATAACTTTTGATGTGTGTGTGTTTGTGTATATTTATACGTACCCTCTTCATTTTTGCCAAATCATCTGAAAGTAAGCTGCAGACATTGATGCTTCATGCCTAAGTACTTTAACATGCATCTCCTCAAAACAAGAACACATTTCGACATAACCACAACACCATTACCACACCTAGGAAAAACCACATTACTGCAGTTCAGCAACATCATCTGGCATGAAGTCTACACTCCAATGACTCCAATTGTCCTAAAAAAAATCTCAATTTTAGCTGTTTTATTTTTTAACCTGGGAACCAGTCAAGGTTTATGAATTACATTTGGCATGATTAGTTCTAGGCTATAGCTTTATTGAGGCTTTTTTTTGTGTGTGAAGGTGGGATGATTTCCATCCTTTCACATTCATTTTGAATACCTTGTTGGGTTTGCTGGACTTTGGTTTGCTCTAGTACATTCCTTTTCCCCAGAACCAAGGAAAGGTAGGGTTCTCCTCTGAATATTTGTGTATGTACAGTTACCTCCCTTTGTCTGTAAATCTTATGTGGCTGCATTTTTCCTTTTGAGTGACTTTTCCCCGGTTCCTTTCTCCCTTGGGAAGGTATGATGGGGCGCACTCACTCTTGAAAAGTCTTTGTTTTAAAGTTCTTCTTCCTTTTCCCTCACCCCCAATTGTATGCCTGACGTTTGAGAATGGGTATGCTCTTGTAGTAACCTTCAAAAGTCTATTGAATGCAGGGGTGATTCAGCTTCATGGCCTACCAATAACTGCTGCTGTAGGTGGGCTGTTTGAATGTGTTGAAAGCTTGCTATAAATCTTGACATTACTTGTTGTCAAGTTTTTCTAAGACTCTGTAAACATCTGACTAAGCTTGGCAGATTACTTTTCAGTTTTAATTTCTCTGGTATGTTTTTTTTTTTTTTTATAAATTTATTTTATTTTTGGCTACGTTGGGTCTTTGTTGCTGCACACGGGCTTTCTCTAGTTGTGGCGAGCGGGGGCTACTCTTCGTTGCAGTGCGCGGGCTTCTCATTGCGGTGGCTTCTCTTGTTGCGGAGCACAGGCTCTAGGGGCATGGGCTTCAGTAGTTGTGGCATGCGGCTCAGTAGTTCTGGCTCGCAGGCTCTAGAGTGCAGGCTCAGTAGTTGTGGCGCACAGGCTTAGTTGCTCTGCGGCATTTGGGATCTTCCCGGACCAGGGTTCGAACCCGTGTCCCCTGCACTGGCAGGCTGATTCCCAACCACTGCACCACCAGGGAAGCCCCTGGTGTGTATTTTTCAAGATTTCTTACTTTTTTTTTTTTCCTCTTTGCCCCCTTTAATAACTGATCGTCAGTTCTATTAACTTCAAGTGCGCTTATTTTTGACCTCTGTCATCATTCCTTACCAGTGCATCTCAAACTGTAATATGATTCAGATCACCTGGGGATCTTGTTGAAATGTTGATTCTGATTCAGTCACACTGAAGTGGGGCCTGCTTTTCTGAATTTCTAACAGACCTTCTTACCCTCTGCCCTTCAGCACCTTCTTCACACCTTGAATACTAAGTACATAAATGTTAGGTGCTATGTTGAATCCATGGACTACACTCTGAAATCCTCTGGTTTAATTGTATGTCTTATAATAAAGCCTTCTTTGAAAAACTTTTATTATATGGTAATTTAAAAAAATGTTTCTCCTGCTTATTTATCTTTGCATTTCTAGTGTATAGCAGCATGTTCAGCAGGTAGTAGCTGCTATGTAAATGTTTGAATGAATGTGTGTTTTTGTGGTGAGGGAATCAGAATCCTTGATGACGAATGTCAACACCAGGATACCCAGGGTTGGAGAAGAATGATAAAACTTATCTTTAAATAAGTGTTGCTCAAAAAATACAGATTTTGCTGTCATTTGGCCGTACCCAATTCTACTAAGTTCTACTGAGCTGGAACCAGACTTTCCTAGAGTGAACCCCTGGCATTGCTCTCAGATTTCCACTCTGGGTTGAGAACTGTTGAGCCATGTAAATTATAACGTGGAGCCAAGTGGACATTTCTTGATTGAGATGAAAATCAGCTGGGGGGGGGGCTTTATTTGAAGATCTACAGTTCTCCCTCATTAAAAAAAAAAAAAAATCAGGTAGCCAGCCTAATTATTTTCATGTTGAGTTGCTATACTTTCTCCACATTTGCAAAGGTAAGTAGAGGGTGGGTACTTTTCTTAATAATGAAGGAGAAAGGCAACATTTTTCTCATGGTCTGTAAACACGTCCCTGGGTGTAGGGTAATTTATTACTTTTCTGATGGAGTGAAAGAAACCACTGAATTAATTTGAGAACCCTGAAACACTATAGCTATTATTCTGTTACTGGTTTACTCATTTATATTTCTTGAACATTTTTTAGAACTGTATGCTAGGTACTGTTCTAGAATGCTGAGTACTGTTCTAGATGCTGATTATAAAATGTATAATTATTGGGCATCTCTTAAATCTATAAATTCTTTTAATCTCTTTTACAGTTTTGATTTTGATTCTTCCAGGTTCTTCAGATAGATCCTGAAGTGACAGATGAAGAAATAAAAAAGAGGTTTCGGCAGGTATGATACTATATTCCTGTAATAGGTGGAGTTTGAACCTTTTAAAAATGTATTGAGCACATGATTCTCTTAGGACTTGAGGGTTATTATGAGGACATTCTGTTATGACTTTTGGGCCAAAATTTAATCTTTTTTTTTTTTTTAAGGCTATGTAACTCTGAAAAAAAACTTACAGTGACATACAAATCTTAAATAATTTAATGACCATAGCTTACCTGTGAATAGGATGAATTTTACATCCAAATAGAATCTCTCCAGTTCCTTAATTAAGAGAGAGAAGTACAAGGTAGAGTAGTAGAGCTTACATGGTGTCATACTTATCAAATCCCCTGGCTTCTAGGAGATTCATAACAGTGTTTTATTTTTAAGTTCATTTAGCAGTGTTAAGTGATTTTATTTTTAAAGTTCTATTCCTCAATAATTTTATCTTTTGCAAACTTATATGAATACTCAAAAGATACCTGGTTTAATATAGAGTGCTTTCAGAAAGTTCTCTAGGAAAGGAGATCCACAACCTCTGATTCTTGCCCATTCTAATATTTAATAACTCAAGCTGTAGAGTTTTATAGTAGCCTTTTAAAACACCCTTCCAGTTTTGAAAGCTAACCCCCCAGCCTTTTCTTCTATGAGTTGAATAATCATACTCCCTGTAATGTCTTTGCAAGTTGGATTTTCTGTATATTTCATGTCTTTTTTTTTAAACTTTCCTCAACTTATATCTTTTATATACTTCATATTTTAATAGGGCCTGACCAGTGCTGAATATATTTCTCAGCTCCTGCATGACAGACTTGTTAATATCCAGTGTTAGGCTTGCTTTTTCAATACAGTCATTGCCTCCACATTGCTGACTCATAATCATCTTCTGATCTACTATTAAGCCAAGGTGTTTTTATCTTTGCCTACTCAGTCATTTCCCATTATATAACTTCATAGCTTTTTTGCTTCCTGACTTCTTCTCTGCACTTATATTCAACTTTTTCCCCTTCTTCTAAAATATCAAGTTTTCTAATGTAATGCATTAGAAATCTTTCCCAATTCAATAAGCAATCATTCAAATTCATAGTCAAAACTTTTAGACTATTTATGTAGCTATATGAAGAACTCAATAAGAATTCTTATTTAGTCATTAATAGAGCCTAATAGTTAAGAGTGTACGTGCTGGAGCTGTATGACTTGAGTTTCTGTCTTGGCTGTACCTCTTACAAGCAGTGTGAGCGCTGGCAAGTTACTTTCAACCTTCCTGTGCCCTGTTACCTCGTTTGTAAAATGCATGTAATGATGGTGGCTGCCCCTGGGGTTTTTATAAGGATTTGAATGAGGCAACACACCTAACGCACTTAGAGTAGGTCTTGGCCTATGGTATGTCCTCTTCATGTGCTAGCTGTTGCCAGTGTGTGTTAGTATGCTAAGTTCTTTACTCATTATCTCATTTCATCCTTACAACAACCCAGTGAGATATAGGTATACAGTATTGCCCCACTTAGAGAGGAGGAAACTGAGGCGGAGATAGATCAAGTGAATTGCTCAAGGTCTCACAGCTAGCAGGTGATCTAAGTTGAAATTGGAACGCAGGATTTTGGCTCCAGTAATGCTGGATTTAGCAGTAGATCCCTACTTGATGTCATCCCCGAGCACAGTCCCTCTGTTCAAACTGTTTCTGTCTGTCGGTGATAGTAGGTCAGTGGTTCTTAACCCTGGCTGTCTGAAAGGATCACCTATGGAGGTTTTTGCTTTTTAACTTTTTGTTATAAGACATTTTTGTTATATTTTAAAAAGAAAGAATAAAGCAATGAAAGCCCGTATATTCACCATCTATGTGCAACAGTTCCCTTCATTAACTATATATGTATTTTTGGCAGAACTGTAAATTACAGACACTATGATACTTCACCCCTAAGTACTTAAGCAGTTATCCCACCAAAGTAAAAAAAGGACATTTTCTTGCATAACTACTTGTCACACCTAACAAATTAACACTAATTCCTTACTATCATCTGATACCCAGTCTAGTAGAGGTTTAAAAAGTACAGATGCCGGAGACTGATTCAGAAGGTCTCAGGCTGGAAAGTAGACCTCTGTACTCCTAAAAATCTTCACAGGGTTGGAACGCAGCCAGAACTGAGAGCCACTGCTCTATATTAGAAGTTCTTTTAAGAAAGAGATGATATCTCAGACCTGTTTAATCCTCTCTAGTGCTCCGTATAAGAAACATAAAAGGAACTTGGTACTTTTTGTTCTTTCCTTCCCCCTCCCAAATTATGACAACATCTTCATAATGCTTGGCTTACATTTGTTCTCAAATAAATGTTTTCCATCTGTGCAGTTACCTGTTGGTACTTGAATTTTATTAAGGACTAACACTTCTGGGCATTTTATGATATTTATTAATTTTTAAAAAATGCTTCTGGCTGGCAGTTTTTGCCCTAATAAGAGCTTTTGGTTGTAAAGAGGCACAGTGCAGGCGAAGAGTTACTAAATGTTCCTCTTATTGACTAAGCTATCTTTTCTCTTATTATAGTTATCCATATTGGTGCATCCTGACAAAAATCAAGATGATGCTGACAGAGCACAAAAGGCTTTTGAAGGTATTTGTATATTTACCTGCTTCTGAGAAACATATTGTCAGTGCTCGGGACTAACTGTTCCTAGTCCTGGATCAAGAAAAGAATGTTACAGTTTTGTCTTCTGGTCATGAAGAAGCTGTGGTTTTCAGTAGAACGGTTGTCATTCAAAGCAGAATGTTGCTGTTTAGAAATAGACCTTAACTTTGGTTTGTTAAAACTTTTATGTGCCAACAAAGATTGTTACTGCATAGGATCATTTTTTTCCTTTGAACATAAAAAATAATTGGAAGAATTTGATCACTGAGTTAAATCTAGTTGTGGTGTATTTAACCTTGAGCATATATTTAATTTTTTTCCAAGGCTCTCAAGGAAAATCATTGCTGTAGTTGTATGTTTTTAAATCAGTTTAAAAACAGTAAATAATTTAACAAAGTAGGGAATGCTTTTAGACGGCACAAGTCCATTTACACTGCCTGAGTATAGTTCAGACTTTGAGAGGGTGTTTGCAGAAACAGTTAATTTCAATGTTTTGCATTAGCTGTGGACAAAGCTTACAAGTTGCTACTGGATCAGGAACAAAAGAAGAGGGCCCTGGATGTAATTCAGGCAGGAAAAGAATACGTGGAACACACCGTAAGTATTTATAGTGCTGCTGTGTTTACAGGAAGTATTAGTAAGCCTTGGGCGCCTTGCCTTGTAGGAGGGTAAATGTTAACATTAACATAGCAATGCCTGACTGGCCTGACTGGCCTGACTGCTCCTGTGGTCTCCACCACTTTGCTGTGGTGGTCATGAACAGTGCGTGCCTGAATCTGGCATTCACTCCTAGAGCTTAGGACACTGCTCCTCCCTCTTTCCCTTGTTGTGGAAAGAGGGTTTTTCTTGCTGTCTCATCGCAGTACCCCATTCTGAAAGTGGAACAGTGGAGCAGCCATGGTGTGCTTAACCCTGGACTTCTATTCTTGTCTCTGTGAAAGGGTTGAAACAAGGGCTTGAGAAAGGCTGGCAAGGGGATATGAGTAACTATTTTAAAAAAAATAGGACGAGATACATGTCTGTATTAATAATAGGGTTGGGAAGGACTCAATGGAAATAAATTCAGTTTTAGCTGTCTTTATTTTTTTCCATTACCTAAATCTCCCGAGTGGTGGGAAATGTTAAGATAGCTTCCTTGAGGTAAGAAAGGTCTTTGTTTTAATTTTTTACTTGCTAGGGCAAGAATCTTGAGGCTGTTTTATAAGAGCAGTTTCAATTGGGAGTGAATATGGATGCGACCTTTTCTTTGAAGAGCTTTGGAATCTGTAACAACTGTATAACCAATAATAGTAATGAGGCCAATTTAGATGAGGGACATGAGTAAAAAGAAGAGACAGACTGCCATAACTGTGTCTTGCTGGTCATGTGTTGGAATTTGAGGGCCAAATTCTGGTAGAAACCAGAAAAGAACCCGACAGTTTGTCCCTGAATTATTGTGATAGTTACCCTTCCTCTGTATTTGGCGTGTAAAGGAGCTACCCTCAGGCTTTCTGACCACAGGGTGGCAGTAGGGCCTTTCTGAGCTTGGAAGCCACTTGGCTTTTTGCCGGACTGAATGGTAATTTAATGGAGTAATGTCATTCTTTTGTGAATGGATATCTTTATTTTGGGGGGGAATCTCAATGGTGGCCAAAGTGATGAAAACATCAGTTAATGTGTTGTGAAGATCGTTGGTTTAAGGAGGTTTCACAGTGAAAATTATCCAGAATGCCGTTGCAGAAATGCCAGAAAACAATCATATTTGATGCTGCAAATTCTGTAGCTTCTTTAAAACTTGACAAATGTACTTTTTGTTTTGCTATAAACACATAACCACAAGCCATGAAAGATAAATGCATAAGCTGTTCAGTGTATCAAAGGCTCTGTGGATCTGGCCTAGGATCTGATAAGTTGGGGACAACTCCCCAGCTGGTCCCCTTGTGTTGGATTTTAGATGAGGTTAGAGAAAGGGCCCCTGGTTCCTAGTTTTCTTTGATTGCGTTGCTGTTTTGGAGGGGAGGGGAGTGGCTCATCTTTTTTCAATGCAAAGCTTTTGTTAATACCTGTAGAAAAGTGCACATATTCTATGTATGCAGCTTAATGGATATTCTCAAAGTATGAGTGCTCATTTTTTGATGGAAAAAAATTCTTTTTAGGTGAAAGAGCGAAAAAAGCAATTAAAGAAGGAAGGAAAGCCTACAAATGTGGAGGAGGATGATCCTGAGCTGGTGAGTTAAATATGGGAAAAACCACCTCATCTTGTGTGAATGGGTCCACTGATTGGTGGGTTAAAGAGAGGGAAGCTTAAGGAATGCTGCGTACATGCTAGAAACATTTTCGCTTAAAATATTAAAATGTATATTCATTCTCCTTTTTGAAAAATCCACGTTTTTTTGGACATAGGGCTATGGCCTTCCCTTTGAGGGGTTGTCTGCTCATTGGAGTTCGCAGTTGACTTTATTTTATAAAATACACAGAGCATTATCCATAGTTTCTGCTTTTAATTTCTTTTGAAGAACATTGAAAACTTAGGTACCTGTGAAGCAAAGCAAGAGCAGAATCCTAGATGGTTTTTTCAGTCTTTTCCAGATGTCTCACCTGTACCTAATTCAACAGCGGTTATTTTTAGGGACTTGTGTTTGACTCTTTCTAAAGCATTCCACTTAGTTTTAAAAGAACCAACAAGCATTTATTTTGATAACCACACTGATCAATTTCTGTGATGTTTAAATCACATAAGTACAGTAGTAATTGCAACTGGGATAGACAGCTTTGGGAGCAACCACAAATGACTCTTGGCAAACAGCTGTCTACAGCCACGGGTACCCATTGTGCTGCAGGTAATAATGTGCTTCCAGGGAAATGGCAAGCATCTGTTTTTTGTTTTTTTTTAAAATTTTTATTTGCGCCAGGTCTTAGTTGCAGCTTGCGGCCTCCTTAGTTGTGGCATGCAAACTCTTAGTTGTGGCATGCATGTGGGATCTAGTTCCCTGACCAGGGATTGAACCTGGGCCCCCTGCATTGAGAGTGCGGATTTTAACCACTGCACCACCAGGGAAGTCCCCGAGCATCTGTTAATCCCGTGGGTTCTTCAGTGGAGATTGGTTAAGAGAGAGATTCTACTTATATATTTGTGTCTGATTGCCTCACTAGCCTGAAAAATTTTAAGTCATCTTAATCTTGCCTCAAGTTAGGTCAATAAATAACTTAATCCACATGCTTATTTTAAAAGATTTATAGAGGAGCGGCTGTCTTACTAGGGAAACTTCCTATCAACTTCTTCCATCAGTGATTTTAGTTACAGCAACTGGTCCCCTCTTCTGTTTGGTAACACTGCTTGAGAACTGTTAGGCCGTCTTTTCCACTAGCCACTTGTTTTGGGTTTACTCCATTCCAGTATTTTAGTTTTTTTCTCCTCAGCCCTACTTTCCCTTCCCTTTAATTATCCTTTTTAGTCTTTTCTGAAGACCCTCTTATAAATATTCCTTGCTCCTCCTAAGTTGTTAAGAACCTTAACTTTTTTTAGTTGTCTTTTTTTCCTGCTTATAAAGGAACACATGCTAATGATAGAAAATTTGGAAAAAGCAGAAAAATATAAAAAATTAAAATCACCAGAAACTGTTCATCCAGGAGCTTTTAAAAATATTGAAATATTCTTTACAGATTCCTTCACCTCTTTGATGTTTGTCATTATTAGGGGCTGGAGTTTGTCAGCATTGCTTTCATTGAGCAGTGCCTGGCAGGTATCAGTATTAAAGAGAAGTGACAGTAATTTGGGGATTCCTTTACTTCCCCTTTTTTCCATATGTCACTCTTGCTCCAGTGTCTCTGATTTTAGGATATAAATCGTATGAAATCTGGATGATGGGTTATTTTTTATATTTCTTTGTATATTTAAAATACTTTATATTTGGGGGAAAAAGTTTTAAAGATAAGAGTTTTGTTTTCTATCTAATGCTGTGTTACCTGTTTCTGCCAACGTAAGAGTCAGAATATAAGCTCAGCTGCATACAACTGAGACCCCAAATGACGGTGGTTTGAACAAGTCGGTGGCTTTTTTCTCTCCTGTGTAGTGGTCTTTGGGAAGATGGCTGCTGGACTGCGTGTCCCTCAAGGACTCAGTGTCCTCCTTTCTGTGGCTCTGCCAACAAGTGTGTTGCCTCCAATCTCACAGTCCAGGAAGTGTCATCACCTCACCCATGTACAAACAGCAGGATAGAGGAATAGGGCAGGAGGGATAAGTGTGCTCCCTCTAAGAACACTCCAGAAAGTTGCTACATCACTTTTCCTTATAGCTCATTGGCGAAAACAAGTTACATGGCCACGCCTAACTACAGAGAAGCCTGGGAAATACAGGCTTTTGTGCTGGGTGGCCATGTGCTTTAAGATAAGGGAGTGTACAAGAAGGTAGAACACATCATGGGGCGAGGATAGGGGACAACTAGTAGCTCTGCCACAGTCGGGAGACTCCTGAGACTAGTCTGATAGCACCTGCATATCTCCAGGACCTCTCTTGGTGCCTAGCTCGGAGTTAATTATAACATATGCGTGAAAAGAAAGAATGAAAGTTATTTCTGGAAGCTCTTTGGAGGAAAGGGCCCTCCAAAATTTCAATGGTTGTGATAAGTGGGTAAAATTTTTTTTTTTCTCTTATTGGTGCTTTTTACCAGAGCAAGGCTCCTCTGTATCATCTGAATGGTGAAAGTGGAAAGAGCTCATAGGAGGATGTGTTATTTATCTCCCAGGAGAGAGCCAGCATCCTGAAGTGGTTCTCTCTGGAGAGTCTTTTTTCCTTGCTGGTCTAATCTGCTTTTGTCCTGGGCTCCATCTAAAAATATTTGATTCAAATTGCTGGTAAAATATTTACTTTGCTTTTCTTCTTAATTTTTTTGTAGTTCAAACAAGCAGTATACAAACAGACCATGAAACTCTTTGCTGAGCTGGAAATTAAAAGGAAAGAGAGAGAAGCCAAAGAGATGCATGAAAGGTATATATTAGTATATTCGTTTAAGCCATGTCTGAATACCTAGATTAACCAAGATGGTCTTCGGAGATTTTCCTGATGAAGGAATTATGTTACAGTACATCGTTTAAGAGACTGTCTAAAATAGTTATCTGAAACAGCCAAACTTTTGAATCACTAGGGTAAGGAATTCTCTCTGACTTTTGGGAAATATTGAATAGGCCTGTCCTTAGGGAGTTTATAATCAAGAGTGCTGTGTGTTTTCTTCCTGATTTCCTGGAGTGAAGTAGGCAGTTATTCAGGCCTGAGCCTTTTGTGTGACTAGTGGCTGCAGCTTTGGTGAGTATGTAGTGTTGTACAGTGTAATCACTTACAACGGATTTATTGCCGGAAAGTATGATTTCCTTTGCTCATCAGAAATCTTGAGGTTAATTTAGTTTATGTATTTTGTATTGTTGATTGGTGTTTAGCAATAACTAGGTTTTGCTAGTTGGGGTTATGTGAAAGGGCCTTGTTTTAGGATAGGGTTTTGTCCAAAGAGCCTCTTGAACAAGAACCTCTGCTATTGTAATGGTCACTCTACTGAAGTAAGGTGGCCTGGGTTCTTGAGATGGCTTTGTCAGGGACTGGCCCTGGAACCTCCGATTAGTGTTGGCTGGGCTTTGACGACCTTGTCTGTCTATCTCTGTGACAGGGGTATCTGTATCTTGCCCCACAGTCTCATCTGCATGTTTTAGAATGACATTTGTGCAGTGCTTTGAGCCCTTTCCAGACAGCCGTCTTTGGAGAACTCTAGGGAATTGGTTTACTTTATATGCTTGCTTCTGTGGGGAAATGCCTAACTTGTATGGTTAACACAGTCTCCAAGTATCATATAAGTCCTATGGCCTGGTTTTCCTCCTAGGAAGCGACAAAGGGAAGAAGAGATTGAAGCTCAAGAAAAAGCCAAACGAGAAAGGGAGTGGCAGAAAAATTTTGAGGTAAGTTTCCAAGGTGGCCAGGGACTCTTATTCCAGAGTAAGAAAACTTCCCAGCATAGAAGCTTGATTCCTGGCCATTCCCAGGACTGACTGGGGTGGACAGTCGGGGAAATGGCTTATGTGGGGAAAAGCGGGGGCTTTGGGGACTGAGTCCTGGCTCAGCCACCTCTGCGCTCCGTAGCTTGGCAAGGGCATGATAGGCACAGCTGCCAAGTGGGCTCAGGAACAATGGTTTACACCTCTAATTTAGGGGGTAAACGTGGAGTAGCGCCCTATTTAGAGGTCTGTTAGTAGAAACTGAGGTTCTTGTAACCCCGGTGTCCTGCCTGCAGAGAGACTTAAGGCTTGATTCCTCTTTGACATCCTGGTTATATCCTTCAGGGGCTCAGCCAGTTTCCTGAATTGAGCAGCGTTTGGTCTTATCTTCTGTAAGATTTAGGACTCAGGGTAGGGATTGGCTAACCAGCGATGATGGCTTTGTTTCTGTCCCACTGAGTGAATGCAGAGAGAGAAAATGAGTAGGCCCCTCGGTAAGGGGGAGGGATCCCAGTGGTCCTCCCAGCACAGCTGGCCAGGCATTGTGCTGGCTTTGCGCCTCCATCCAGGTTTTAAGGGGCAGAAGGAAGGTGCCGGGGGAAAGAGCGGCTGTACTGCTGGCAAGCCAGACGGCTTTGAGAAAAGGACGCAGCCTCTGAGCCCTGGTGTCTTCGTTTGTGAAATGCCAGTGGCACGACACACCGCAGCTTTTTGTGAGGGTTAGGAATAGCGTGCAGTAAGTGTCTAGCCCAGAGGTACCCAGCAAACAATGGCTTTGTTGTGTTGAGTGTTATTCGTCTCATCCTCCTTTCCAGCCTGTGGCAGCCTGTGGCTTATCCTGCCTTCTAGGGGTGGTATGACCCTTTCCTGGGCCCATGGAAGGGGCAGAAAAGCTCTTGCTCTGTTCTACTCTTGGATTCTTCCAGAGGACTGGGCTGGGCCGAGCTGGGCTACAAGGGGGATGGCACAGCAGGCTCAGGCCCTTCCTTTCCCTAACTGGTTTCCTCACCTCAAACCTCTTCTGTGCTTAGGAAAGTCGAGATGGTCGTGTGGACAGCTGGCGAAACTTCCAAGCAAATACAAAAGGAAAGAAAGAGAAGAAGAACAGGACCTTCCTGAGACCACCAAAAGTAAAAATGGAGCAGCGTGAGTGACCAGCTGGGGTCACAGCCACAGAACCTTCCCTCACCTGTCTCCCCTCCTGCTTTGAAGGACTCATTCTTTCCTCCCATTTTCACCCCAACATAGAGTAGTATTTGCTTTTTAGTCCATTTTGTTTTCAATACAATTTAATATCGATCAGAGTAATTCTTTTGTACATTGAAATGAGGGGCCTGGTTTAAAAAGAAACCTACCCCTACCCCTAGACCAACCGGGATCTGGAAGGTGCCGCCATTGGTGCTGCCTTCTCTTCCCACAGCCTGTAACTTAATGTTTTGTACTTCACTGAATTGTGATGGTTAGAAACTTCGTGTATAGCTTGTGGAAATCATCCAATTAAACATATTGCTTAAAATGGTGTTGCCATGACTTCAGAGACAAGCCTGGGCCACCTTAGGAAGCCCCTTTCCTTCAGTTGCTTGCTTCTGGGTGTGGCATCCTTCGAAGCCCCAGATCAGATGGGAAGGCATTGGACACACAGAGCAGTCACTCGATGCCCTGACGTCCCGTGGTGTTTGGCATGTGCTCTCCCGTCTGACTGGCCAATCCGTGTGGCATGAGGCTCCAAGTCACCCAAACCTGTTCACTTTCCAAAGAGCTAGCCATCCTCCCTCCAGTACCATTGTGTCCTAGCCTGTCTGCGTTTGTTAGTGGTAATATTCTCTGTGTGTAATAAATTTTTATACCCGAACCACTGGTGTACTGTTGCTCAGGTAGTTTTCCATGGGTGAGCCTCTTGTCGGGCTTGGCCCATCTGCAAAATTCTTTGGAGTTGGATGGACCTGGCTTCTGACCCCTTACTTGCTGAACCTTAATTTCTTCATCTGCAAATGGGAATATAGATCACTGGCAGCTTTCAGGGAGGATTAGGTGCGGCATATGTAAGGTAACTACCATAGTGCTCAGTGGGTGTTGCCAGGATTATTTCTGTGCAAAATGAAAATACTGATTATTTTGAGGATTAGATGAAATAATGTATGGACGCATCCTGCTTACGGTATATACTCCAGTGTCGTGCTGGCTGTGAGAGACAGGACCAGCCCTTGGGAGGGACATAAGGTGAAAAATAGAAAGGTGACACCTAAAATGTGAAGACAGGAGAACCTGGGTGACTTGAAGCCAGACTTTTGCATTGTTTTGTAGATGAGTAAAGATGTCCAGTAATCACAGAGGTACAATGTCTTGTATCGAGAGATCCTGCAACTTTGACTTGCTTCTCTATGGGAGGGGACAGAAGCTTGGGTGTCTTACTGTCCTTCCCAGTGCAGCTAAGCGAGTCCAAACTGCAGATGATTAGACCACAGGGGGTGGGTGGGAGGGGTTCTAGCTAAAACCTGACCGAGGCAGAGAGAGGGAACTGTTTAGTCACCCGCGGATGCGGATGTGGTGAGGGAATGCTGATCATCCTGGGCAGGGAGGTGCCGCCCACCTCACTCCAGGGTGTGTGTGTACACACCCACCCCTTCCTTAGAGCTCTGCAAGCTCGTGAGGGCCAGGCCCTGTCTTTGTCCTCCAGGAGGTTGTACCAGTGATCAGCTACTGGTGTGCTTAGGCACTCAACAGATACGCTGGCTTTGGGATAAAGTGGTGAACACCACGGGTCCCTGCTGCCGACCGCATCCTACTGGGGCGTGTGGATGGTGAACCGGTGCAAAGATCATGAAAGGCACGATGTGTCCACCGCTCCGAGGAGGGGACCTTTGATCCTGTTCTTAGCAGCCAGGGAGTGCTTCCTGGAGGAAGTGACCTTTTCAAAGTCGGATGTTTTCAGCTGCAGGGAATAACTAGCGTAAACAAATGGGCCTATTTTCTCGCGTAAGTCTGGCGGCAGGCAGTTTCAGGTGTTGTTCATGACCTCAGCAGTGCCACCGAGGAACCAGGCTCTTACTCGGCTTCTCCTCCCTCCTCTCAGGAGGGCTTGTCATCTTCCAGGTGTAGAGTCTCAGAAGGTGGTGACTGCACCACACCCCGTATCAATTGCCAAGCAGAAAGAAGTCGTCCATGAAGCAAAACTTTCCCCCAAAGGTGTCATTGGCCCCAAAATACGCGACGTGGCCACCTCTAACTGTAAATTCGGGAAAACAGCAAAGGAGAATGGGCAGGCCCTAGACCAGGACTTGCCCCTTGGGACTGGACACCAACTGTTTCCAGTAAAGTCTTGTTGGCAAGGAAGGAAGAAAGGGAGATCACCCGGCATAGGTGAGGTAGGACTAGAGGGGAAGATGTTTCCATCAGAGGGAACAGTGTGTGCAAAGACCTGGAAGTAAGAGCATAGCGCATTCTTGGAACTGAACACCCTTTGTCATGCCTGGAGCAGAGAAGTGGGGTGAGGTGAGACCAGGGAGATGAGAAAGTCATAATAAGGAATTTGGGTTTCAGCCATGACATCCCCTTTTCCCAGACGGCCTGACGCCTTCCCGTTTCCTTTCTAGCACACGATTGCCACAGACCCACTTGGAAAGTCAGCAGTGGTCCCAGCCCATTCCCATAACCCTGCTCAGAGCCATCTTTTCAGCGATGACCTGACCCGCGAGAGAGGTGTGCTTTGGGCAATGTACATTGGGCATTGAACCAGCTGCGTTACTCAAGACGCCTCCAGGGTGTCTCCCTGGCAGCTGGTTCATCCCCTTCAAGGTTAAGGGGCTCCTTGGGCGGGGAAGGCTGGCTGGAGGAGCGGCAGGGCCCAGAAGGAGCGGAAGGCTGGATGAGCCACTTTACTCCTCTTCCTGTGGTTTGCTGTGAATAATGGGGCCGATCCCAGCACTCTCACACCTCCCAGTGGGCAGCTCACTGCTGCCTGCGGGCTACCGTGGGCTGAGCCAGATGGGTAGGGGTAGCAGCCGGGCATTTAGGCCTCAACTTCCTCACGTGTCAAGTGGAAATTGTCCCTTTAAAACGAGGTGTAACCACCGAAGGCATCAGTCCAGACATCCCACCCCAAACCCCTCAACATCCCACCCCTGTGGCTGGCCTCTCAGTGTCAGTCTGGGGCCACCACAGCCGGGACCCCCCTTCCAGCCCCTGTCACAGGCCCCAGTGGAGGTTGGAATGCGAGTGAGTGTGTGTGTGTGTGTGTGTGGTGGCGGGGGCGTGGTTGAGTCTGGGCCTGTACTGGCCGGAACCTCAGGGAAGCAGGGTTCACCCTCTCCATTTCCTTCTCCCTTTCTGCAGCCCCACATTCATCCTAGCACATCTGTTTCATCTGTCCCCTTGCTGGAAGTCATCCACGCTCCTCATTATTTGATTTGGGAATAGTGGGGACATCCGGCGGCCCTGAGGAAAGAGCTCAGAAGGGCCTCGGAGTCACCTTGCCAAGCGCCTGCTCTGCCCCTGACTGGCTTTGTAATCCTGGCCAGTCATTTTGCCTCTCTGGGCTTTAGCTTCCTCTTCTTTAGTAAAATGAGGGTAAAAATAGCTCCTCTGTCCCTGTTTCGTGAACTCAAGTAAGATTCTGTTTATTGTAGAAAGAACGAACCTTGCAAGTGGAGGCGACAGGCCTGTGTTTGGTGTCAGGCAGACTGGAGTCTTGAAACTTCTCTGAGCCTCAGCTTCCATCAGCTCTTAAATCTGTTGCCCTGAGGGTTAAGGAGATCAGGGAACCCTCTGCCTAGCACAGCGGGGTGCACAGTGGGTACTCCTCTCTGTCCCCTCCTCCAGCAGGGTGGTCCCTGCTCCAAGATTGGGTGGAAGAGCAGAAAATGGAGGACGCCTGGGAAACTTGTTAAAAAACATTCTCGGGACTTCCCTGGTGGTCCAGTGGGGAAGACTCCGCGATCCCAACACAGGGGGCCTGGGTTTGATCCCTGGTCGGAGAACTAGATCCCACATGCATGCTGCAACTAAGAAGCCCGCGTGCCACGATGAAGATCCCGCCATGCCGCCGCAACTGAGACCCGGCCCAGCCAAAATAAATAAAATAAATAATAAATAAATATTTTTTAAAAACCCACAAAAAAGCATTCTCTGGTCTCCCTGAAGATTCTGATTCAGGATTCAGGCTGGAGGAGACAGACAGCTGGATCTTTAACGCACTCCCGGGTTAACCCCACCAGCACTGGAACGTCAGGCAGGGACAACCAGCCTGCCGGGAGGTAGCGGGTGGGGAGAGCTTGGGGTCTGCTACAGATGCCAAAACCCTCGCCCTACACCTGTGGCTCAGAGCAGGTAAGCATGGCTAGAAGGAGCTCTTAGGTAATGGGGCTCTCCTTGCCCAGTCCCTGGCTCCCTCCAAGCCTGCCCTGCAACATGGACTTCCTACCTTGGAATCACCTGGGTGCTTGTTCAAAATTCATTTCCTCGGCCCCATGACTAGCACTGCTGCTGATTCAGAATCTCTCTTGAAGTAGAATCTGGGAACCTGCTTTTGTTTTAAACCTTCATTTTTAACAAGTTCTCCGACGGAGTCTGATGCGGAGAAAGGATTTGACTTCCAGTTCTGGGACACCAGGCAGGAACTTGGGTAAATAAAATGATTTTTCACTTACCGAGTTCCTATTATGTGCCCAGGTGTCATGCCAGGTCTAACAGAGGGAGTATGTGGGGCTGTCACTGACCCAGGACGCTGAGGCTCCGAGCGGGCACCAGCTGAAGACCAGAGGCGGCAGTCAAAGCCCGGTCTCGTAGATTCTTAGAGTTGGTATTTGAGAATGTCCACCTATGCCAGGGCCCAGTTTGCTTCTCTCTGTGGCCTGACACCTCTGCTTCCTGCTAAGCCCAATCTGATATTTCGGGGACGTGGGGTGGGAGGTGGAGGTGGAGATAAGGAGTAACTGTCAGCGCAGAATGTGCAGTCGGAGCCCAGGCACAGTCCTAGGCTTTGACAGAACTCTGGTGCTTTGCCATGGTCAGACTAGGTACTCCTCAGAGCAAGGACCTATCTTCCCTCTCAGACTGGGGGTCAGGAGAGCCGGGATGCTGCATCTCCCCTCACACGGGGCTGGCTTCAGGAGGCAGAATTTTCTCTTTCCTAACAGACTGGGCATCCCTGAGGGCAGGCTGTCTCCTCCTTGGCTGGGGGCACTTGTGGGCAGGTTGTCACACCCACTGGACCGTGGCTTCCTGTGGGCAAGACTGGCTGTGCGTCCTCTCAGACAGGGGTTATCTTCTGAAAGCAGCTTTGGGCATTTTCTAGCATTGTGGGGCTCGCAGGATTGGGGCGGCACCCACTGAAGCTCGGGCTCCTGAAGCAGGGCTGAGCCCTCCCTAGGTCAGGGCCCATCTTCCCCTCAGACCAGGAACCCAGTTCCTCCCTTCTCTACCAGCCCAGGCCCGGCCCTTCCTCCCAGAGGGGCTCTGCATTAGATGGACCAGCCCGGTGCTGCTGGCTGAGCTGGTGTGCAGAGAGAGAGAGAGAGAGAGAGAGAGAGAGTTGGTGACCTGAGTTGGTGACCTTGGAGCTGGGGCCCCACCCAAGGAGCTGGCTTCCTGGCCTTGCGCTCACCCAGCAGAGCCTACGGGCAGGGCTTCCCTAATCCTTCATCTGCCACTGCTAACCGGGGATTGCAGCCGTAAAGTGAGTCACGCACCTGGGTCTGGGCCCGCCTTCTGCCTCCTTCCTGTTCCTTGCTCGCTTCCTGAGCTCCCTGAGAAGACGGCAGGAAGCATGCTCTCGGCAGGCCCAACCTCCCCCTCGGCCTCTTGTCGCCTCCTTGACCACTGTCCCTGCAGTTTCTCAGGTAAGAGGCTGGTGGCCTGGGTGAGAGGGTCAGGTTTGGCTGCTTTGTCTGGCTGCTCTGCAGAATCCTTGAGGCGGGTCAGGCTCCGGAGGGGTCCGCAGAGCTGGATTATGTCAGATTTCCCCCCCATCAGCACCCCCTCATGGACACACAACCCCCTTTATCAGTCACAGACACAGCACACATCCTTTCACCCCTCATAGACATTTAACACACACAATCACCAAGAGACGTGGCATTCCCTCACACACTTCACAGAAAACACACCCTCATCACCCGCAGACACCGTTCACGGCCCCTCACAAATACACGTCATACAACAGACCCTTGACATCCGCTGACCCCACCCACTACATGCAATACACACACTGTCACAGTTGACACAATAGTCCCTTGTAGGATGTATATCGTAACTCACAGGATGAAATGCACATCCTTACAGACATAGAACATGTACGATAGCACTGACGCACAGGACACATGAACCACTGCAGGACACAAGAAGCCCAGACTTGAAAGACCCTCCACTCGCTCACGGCAAACAAACCTCTCCACACACACACACATCGATGCGGTCACACATACATATAGAAACTCCTCACATCCCGAAACAGGTCCCCAAGATCCTTGGGTGGTACTGCTCAGCTGGGGCAGGGGCTGGGGTCCAGTCCGCAACATTATCCCCACTTCTCACCTCCCCCCCGTTGGACCCTGTTTGTGTACTGGGGGGCAGCCAGGAGCAGAGCTGGGGGTCTGGGTCACATCATGGAGCATGATGCAAGGGGCCGCCTTTCCCAGGTGTCTGAGTGCAGCTTCCTGGTGGCCCTGGGACTCCACACAAGCTGATGATAAAAATAACTGGCTAGCATTTATCACATGCCTACTGTGAGTCAGACATACCGCTCACTGATTTTGCAAGTATTATTTAATTATGTGATACCTTTATGAAGTAGATAGATACCATTATCCTCATTTTGCAGCTATGTTTCGATATAGGCTCAGAGAGGTTAAGAAACTTCCCCGATATGCCACAGCTAGGAGGCAGCAGCGGGATTTAGACATAAGTAAGTCTGACCTCGGACTCCACTTCTTTTTTTCTTTTTAAATTAATTAATTATTGCTGCATTGGGTCGTTGTTGCTGCGTGCGGACTTTCTCTAGTTACGACCAGCGGGGGCTACTCTTTGTTGGGGTGTGTGGGCTTCTCATTGCAGGGCTTCTCTTGTTGCAGCACACGGGCTCTAGGCGCACGGACTTCAGTAGTTGTGGCACACGGGCTCAGTAGTTGTGGCTCACAGACTCTAGAGCACAGGCTCAGTAGTTGTGGTGCACGGGCTTAGTTGCTCCGTGGCATGTGGGATCTTCCCGGACCAGGGCTCGAACCCATGTCCCCTGCACTGGCAGGCGGATTCTTTTTTTTTTTTTTTCGAATTTGTTTATTTTTGTTTTTATTTCCTTTACTCTAGGAGGTGGATCAAAAAAATCTTGCTGTGATTTATGTCAAAGAGTGTTCTTCCTATCTTTTCCTCTAAGAGTTTTATAGTGTCTTGTCTTACATTTAGGTCTCGAATCCATTTTGAGTTTATTTTTGTGTATGGTGTTAGGGGGTGTTCTAATTTCATTCTTTTACATGTAGCTGTCCAGTTTTCCCAGCACCATTTATTGAAGAGACTGTCTTTTCTCCACTGTATATCCTTGCCTCCTTCATCATAGATTAGTTGACCATAGGTGCGTGGGTTTATCTCTGGGCTTTCTATCCTGTTCCCTTGATCTATATTTCTGTTTTTGTGCCAGTACCACATTGTCTTGATTACTGTAGCTTTGTAGTATAGTCTGAAGTCAGGGAGCCTGATTCCTCCAGCTCCGTTTTTCTTTCTCAAGATTGTTTTGGCTATTCGGGGTCTTTTGTGTCTCCATACAAATTTTAAGATTTTTTTTGTTCTAGTTCTGTAAAAAGTGCGATTGGTAATTTGATAGGGATTGCACTGAATCTGTAGATTGCTTTGGGTAGTATAGTCATTTTCACAATGTTAATTCTTCCAATCCAAGAACATGGTATGTCTCCCCATCTGTTTGTATCATCTTTAATTTCTTTCATCAGTGTCTTATAGTTTTCTGCATACAGGTCTTTTGTCTCCCTAGGTAGGCTTATTCCTAGGTATTTTATTCTTTTTTTTTTTTTTTTTTTTGCTGTGGGTTTGTTGTATATGGCCTTTATTATGTTGAAGTCTGTTCCCCCTATGCCCACTTTCTGGAGAGTTTTTATCATAAATCAGTGTTGAATTTTGTCAAAAGCTTTTTCTGCATCTATTGAGATGATCATATGGTTTTTATTCCTTAATTTGTTAATATGGTGTACCACATTGATTGATTTGCATATATTGAAGAATCCTTGCATCTCTGGGATAAATCCCACTTGATCATGGTGTATGATCCTTTTAATGTGTTGTTGGATTCTATTTGCTAGTATTTTGTTGAGGATTTTTGCATCTATATTCATCAGTGATATTGGTCTGTAATTTTCTTCTTTTGTAGTATCTTTGTCTGGTTTTCATTCCTTGTCTCTTGTAACATTCTTTATTTTAAAGTCTATTTTATCTGATATGAGTATTGCTACTCCAGCTTTCTTTTGATTTCCATTTGCATGTAATATCTTGTTCCATCCCCTCACTTTCAGTCTGTAAGTGTCCCTAGGTCTGTAGTGGGTCTCTTGTAGACATACACATACATATATATGGGTCCTGTTTGTGTATCCATTCAGCGAGCCCGTGTCTTTTGGTTGAAGAATTTAATCCATTCACGTTTAAGGTAATTATTGATATGTATGTTCCTATTATCATTTTCTTAACTGTTTTGGGTTTGTTTTTGTAGGTCCTTTTCTTCTCTTGTGTTTCCCACTTAGAGAAGTTCCTTTAGCATTTGTTGTAGAGCTGGTTTGGTGGTGCTGAATTCTCTTAGCTTTTGCTTATCTGTAAAGCTTTTGATTTCTCCATTGAATCTGAATGAGATCCTTGCCAGGTAGAGTAATCTTGGTTGTAGGTTCTTCCCTTTCATCACTTTAAATGTATCATGCCACTCCCTTTTGGCTTGTAGAGTTTCTGCTGAGAAATCAGCTGTTAACCTTATGGGAGTTCCCTTGTATGTTAGTTGTCATTTTTCCCTTGCTGTATTCAATAATTTTTTTTGTCTTTAATTTTTGCCAGTTTGGTTACTATGTGTCTCGGCGTGTTTCTCTTTGGGTTTATCCTGCGTGGGACTCTCTGTGCTTCCTGGACTTGGGTGGCTATTTCCTTTCACATGTTAGGGAAGTTTTCGACTATAATCTCTTCAAATATTTTCTCGGGTCCTTTCTCTCTCTCTTCTCCTTCTGGGACCCCTATAATGCGAATATTGTTGTGTTTAATGTTGTGCCAAAGGTCTCTTAGGCTGTCTTCATTTCTTTTCATTCTTTTTTCTTTATTCTGTTACATGGCAGTGAATTCCACCATTCTGTCTTCCAGGTCACTTATCCGTTCTTCTGCCTCAGTTATTCTGCTATTGATTCCTAATAGTGTATTTTTCCTTTCAGTTATTGTATTGTTCATCTCTGTTTGTTTGTTCTTTAATTCTTCTAGGTGTTTGTTCTTTAATTCTTCTAGGTTTTTGTTAAACGTTTCTTGCATCTTCTCGATCTTTGCCTCCATTCTTTTTCCGAGGTCCTGTATCATCTTCACTATCATTATTCTGAATTTTTTTCCTGGAAGGTTGCCTAGCTCCACTTCATTTAGTTGTTTTTCTGGGGTTTTATCTTGTTCCTTCATCCAGTACACAGCCCTCTGCCTTTTCATCTTGTCTATCTTTCTGTGAATGTGGTTTTTGTTCCACAGGCTGCAGGATTGTAGTTCTTCTTGCTTCTGCTGTCTGCCCTCTGGGGCAGGCGGATTCTTAACTGCTGCACCACCAGGAAAGTCCCTCCACTTCTTTTTTGTTTATTAAAAATTAAAAAAAAAGTTTTTTTAAAGAGGTAACAAATGAGCAAGTTAAAAGTTCAGTAGATATAAAAGGACACACAGTGAAAAGACTCCCTCTGATCCTTGTTCTCAAAACACCCAATTTTGCTGTCTGGAGGAAACCCCCCGAGTTACCCCTTGGAGACCTCTCTTTTTTTTGGCTGCCCTTGTGGCTTGTGAGATGTTTTTTCCCCGACCAGGGATTGTATGCGGGTTCCTGGGGCCCCGGCCGTGAAAGTGTGGAGTCCTAACCACTGGACTGTCAGGGAATTCCTGACCTCTCTTTTAACAACAGTCACAGGGCAGTCTAGCAGTAAGAGTTCCAAGTGCAGTGCCCAGACTCTGGGGGCTTCCCATGTCCTCCCCCTCCTCTATCTGCCCGGGTGAGGAGTGGGGCCGGAAGGTCTAAGGCTCGTTCCAACCTAAGACCTAAGTCCACTCCTGCCCTAAATCCTCAGGGAGACCCTTGCCCTTGATTCCACTAGACCTGGATCTTCTCCCCCTTATCTCACCCTTGGGGGCCCCACCACACCCCTGAGTCTTCCTTTCAGGATCCAGTGCAGGATGAGGTGACCCCTCTTACAAGCTGGTGGAGGGGAGCTGTTCTCACTGCTGTCGAAGGTGTGCCCAGGCTGAAGAGGGGGAGCAGGTGGGACTCAGCCCTGACCAGAGGAGGGAGAAGAAGAGGGAGAGGAGGGAGGAGAATGAGGACTAGCTGCCCGGCACTGTCCTTTACAGACGTAATGCCATGATGAGGTTGGCGGTGTCATTCCTGCTTTACAAATGAAGAATCTGAGGCTCAGGGGGCCCAGCTGTTAAGAGGCAGAGTTTGAGGGAGGATGAGTAAATGAGAAAGAGAGAGAGAGAGAGTCAGAGAGAGAAACTGAGGTTATGATGAGGAGGAGTAAGAGGATTCAGGGCTGCCAAGCATCAGGGCTGGCCATCCCCAAGAGGGCTCTCATAGTGAACCTGCTGCCCAAGTGACTTATGGGTTCTGAGGCCTCTGGTTTTGTAGTAATCCCCCTCCTCCAGTGATTCTTTCTCTATTCTGTTTGTTTGCACTATTCGTCTATCCTTGTGCTTTTTTTCTGTCCGTGCGTGCATGGCTGACTTGCAGAATCTTAGTTCCCTGAGCAGGGATTGAACCTGGGCCCCCCGCAGTGAAAGTGCAGACTCCTACCCACCGGATCGCCAGGGAATTCCCCATCCTATCTTAATTACTGTAACTTTATAG
The DNA here is from genome assembly GCF_028021215.1 of Eschrichtius robustus. NCBI lineage: Eukaryota > Metazoa > Chordata > Mammalia > Artiodactyla > Eschrichtiidae > Eschrichtius > Eschrichtius robustus. Next base: position 22,356,205 of record NC_090826.1, on the reverse strand, counting down.
TAATTCTTGATATACAATGTGGCATTTTCTTGACTTATTCTCCAAATTATCTAGGCAAATCTCAGACTTAGGTTATATATAAAAATACTTTATTACAAATTCCTATGCACCTACTGCTGAGTTAACTAGAATATTACAGATATAATAGAAATCTCCTGTGTATCCTCACTAAACCTGCTCCCTCCCTCTCTCCCCAGAGGTAGTCATAACCTGAACTTGTCTTTATATGTTGATGCATATGTATTGTGTCCACTAATAATAATAATGTTTAAAGTCTTAGGAAATAGTATCATGCTATATGCATCCTTCTGCAACTTGCTTTTTTAGTTTAGCATTATGTTTATTGTCCAGGTTATTACATGTAGCTCTGTTCATTTTTACATATGTATAGGATTACATTGAGAAACATACAAATATTAATATTTCCAGTATGTAACGAGGAAGAATGTACATTTTCAACTTTATTATGAAATTAATTTCCAAAATGGTGGTGCCATTTGTAGTTTCTTTTTATCAGTGTAATGAGGGTTTCTATTTTTTTTACATCCTTCCCAATACTTGGAATTGGCAGACTTTCATTTTTTCCAATCTGGTTGTTGGTTGTTTTAATTTGAACTCCTGATTTTCTGAAATGTTGACCATATTTTTATGGTTTCTTAGCCTTCAGGCTTTTTCTTGTAAATTGCCTACTTCTTCTTTTACCCATTTTTCTATTGGGCTTGTCTTATTTTTGATTTTTAGAAATTTATATTATATTATGCCTGAAAATTCTTTGATATATATGATACAAATATCTTCTCCTGGTCTGTGACTTGTCCCTTTACTATTTTTTTTTTTTGGCTGTGTTGGGTCTTCATTTCTGTGCGAGGGCTTTCTCTAGGTGCGGCAAGCGGGGGCCACTCTTCATCGCGGTGCGCGGGCCTTTCACTGTCGCGACCTCTCTCGTTGCGGGGCACAGGCTCCAGACGCGCAGGCTCAGTAGTTGTAGCTCACGGGCCTAGTTGCTCCGTGGCATGTGGGATCTTCCCAGACCAGGGCTGGAACCCGTGTCCCCTGCATTGGCAGGCAGATTCTCAACCACTGCGCCACCAGGGAAGCCCCCCTTTACTATTTTTATAGTATCTTTTGATATACACAGTTTTAAACTTTATATGGTCGTATTTATCAAAGTTTTCTTTGTTATTTAAAATTTCTATGTCTTAATTTAAGAAAATTTCCCAGATCCTTAGCTCATAAAGATATTGTCCCCTATTTTCTCCCAAAACTTTTTATATTTTGCTTTTCATAGTTAGGTCTTTATGCCAGTTGGAATTTAATTCTGGATATGGTGCGAGGTAGGAATCTAATTTTATTATTTTTTTCCCCTAATGGATAGCCAACGATTTGCACCAATATCTAGTCTTCTTTTATTGATCTGTAATGGCAACTCTGTCATATGTATCAGGTTTCCATATGTGTGATCTCTATTTGTGATCTCTCTTTCTGGGATCTCTATTCTATTCCTTTGGTCTATCTGCTTGTCCCTTTGTTAATACTCAATACTACCCTGTCTTACTACTATAACTTTATAATAAGACTCGATACATGATAGGGGAAATTCTATCATGTGTCCTTATTGTTTGTATGTTCTCATAGTACTTCAGAAATTTCTTGGCTGGTCTTGGCTCTTTGCTTTTTCATTTGGAATTTTAGGATCAGCTTGTAAAGTTCCTTGCAGAACTCTATTGGGATTTTTTTTTTTTTTTGAGTGCTTTACATATGCTATTTTTCCCCCAGCTTTATTGAGGCATAATTGACAAATGCAATTGTAAGATATTTAAGGTGTACATCATAGTAAACCCTAACCCTAACCCTAACATTGTAAAAGGATTCCCACCATCTAGTTAATTAACATCTATTGGGATTTTGATTGAACTGGCACTGAATTCATTGATTAAATTGGGAAGAACTTCCATCTTTATGATACTGATAGTCCCATGCATGAATATTTTACATCTATGCATTCATCTAGTTCTTAGTTGCTTTTCAATAATTTTATAATTTCCTCCATCAAGACCTTACACGTATCTTTGGCCAAGATAGTTTTCTTGGTATCATAAATTGTGTCTTGAAAATGACATTTTCTGTTTATTGCTTGTTTATAGGAACATGATTGATTTTGTTTGTTTGTTTGTTTGGCTGTGCCGTGCAGCTTGTGGAATTGAACCCGGCCTATGGCAGTGAAAACACCGAGTCCTAACCACTGGACCGCTAGGGAATTCTTGGAACATGACTGATTTTTATTATTGATTTTATATCCAGAAATCTTGCTGAAGTCTTTTGTTGATTCTAATAATTTGTCCATGGAATTGCTTTAATTTTTCTGTAAATCATATTGCATGTGAAAATGACAGTTTTGCTTTTCCTTTCCAATCTTCATAACTTTTTAAAAAATCAATTAATTCTTTTGGCTGTGTCAGGTCTTAGTTGCGGCATGCGGCTCATTGTGGCACGAGGGATCTTTTCGTCGGGGCGCTCGGGCTCTTCGTTGTGGCGCTTGGGCTTCTCTCTAGTTGTGGCACGTGGGCTCCAGGGCACGTGGGCTCTGTAGTTTGCTGCACATGGGCTCTCTAGTTGAGGCGTGAGAGCTCAGTAGTTGTGGCACGCAGGCTTAGTTGCCCTGCGGCATGTGGGATCTTAGTTCCCCGACCAGGGATCGAACCAGTGTCCCCTGCATTGGAAGGTGGATTCTTTACCACTGGACCACCAGGGAAGTCCCAAGGTCACTCTTTAAATAAGCAATCCCTTATTTTCCTGATGATAAGATTCCCAAAATATATTTTTTGGCTGCATGTCTTGTGGGATTTTAGTTCCCCGACCAGGGACTGAACCCGGGTCCTCGGCAGTGAGAACTTGGAGTCCTAACCACTGGCCTGCAGGGAATTCCCTCAAAAGGTTTTTTTTTAGGCCTACTTGAATATATAAACTCTTTAGAATGTAGATGATATAATCCCGAGTTTCTCAACCTCAGCCGTATTAACATGTTGAGCCAAATAAATTTTTGTTGTAGGGACTGTTCTGTACATTGTAGGTTGGTTGGCAGCCTTGCTGGTCTCTACCCACTAGATGTCAGCAGCACCTCAGTCCCCTCCTCCCCTGCCACTTGTGACAACCAAAAATGCGTCCAGACATTGACAAATGTCCTTGGAGGGCAAAGTAGCCCCTGGTGAGAATGACTGCTAGAGTCAAATGCCTGCTTATAATATTTAATTCATTCTTTTAAAAAATTATTTTATTTTATTTTTTAAATTGAAGTATAGTTAATTTACAATGTTGTGTTAGTTTCAGGTGTACAGCAAAGTGACTCAGTTTAATTTATTCTTTTAGTTACTGACATAATCATTTTGGACAATAATTTACTATTTTATAAATTTGAGAGTGCTTCTTTACACTCTCAAGTTTCATGAGACTAATTTATTCACACTTAGTTTGTACATCATTGACGTCAGCATCTTTATTGTTATTCTTTTCCTTCATTTAACAGAATTTTCCAGGTTACAATGTTTTTACTTCCATTTACATTTTATGGGATACAGCACCTAACATCCTAATAAGACGCTATCATAAAAGTCCATCTCAAGACACAATTATTCATTATATAGCATTGAGACAATTTTCTTTTTCACTGTTGTTCTCACCTCTAAAATCTAAACAAGTGTTGAATTATTTTAAAGAATAAACAACAAAAAACCCCTTTTCTTATAAAAAATTACAAATACATACAAAAGTGCACTTCATGGTATAATGGATTCCCATGTACCATCAGCCAACTTCAACAATTATCAACCCATTTTTTTCAGTTGAGGTATGTCCCATTTTATTTTGAAGCAAATCCCAAATACATAATTTTATCTGTAAATGTTTCTCTAAAGGATAAGAATTCTTTTTAACATAACAGTGAAGTCATTAACCTAACCATCAACATTAATTCCTTAACGTAATTGAATATCTGATGTGTTCAAATTTCTGATTGTCTCATAAGTTTCTCTGTCTTTGCTTCTCTCTCTCTCTCTCTCACTCTCTGTCTACTTTGTTTGAATCAGAATCCAAAAAAGGCTCACACATAGCAATTTGGTTGCTATGCCTCTTAATTCTCATAATCTATAGGTTCTTCCATCATCTTTTTTCTCCCTTATAATTTATTTGTTGAAGAAACCAGGTTGCTTGTTCTGTGCGTTCACTGCTGTCTGAGTTTGCTGAGGGTACCCTATGATCTGTTCCTCTTCTCTATTTCCTGTAAACTGGTATTTGAACTTGCTGATTCTGTTTCTTTTTCCTTGGCAAGACTATTTCATAGATAGTGTTGTGAATTGAGCACGCACAAACACAACTTTATTAGGAAAGTTTCCAAACACACAAGAAGAGAGGAAAGAGTATAATAAATTCCTGTGCACCTGTATTAGTTTCCTACAGCTGCTGTAACAAATGACCACAAGTTTGGCAGCTTAAAACAACACACATTTATTCTCTCACAATTCTGGAGGCCAGAATTCCAAAATCAGTTTCTTTTTTTTTTCTTTTTGGCGTTCTCTCCAGAGGCTCTAGGGTGGAGGCCATTCCTTGTCTCTTCCAGCTTCTGGTGGCTGCTGGTATTCCTGGCTTGTGGCCATGTCACTCTGCCTCTGTGGCCACATTGCCTTCTCTTCTGTCTGTATCAAGTTTTCCTCTCTTACTCAGGTGCTGGTGATTGCATTAAGGCTCAGTTGGATACTCCGGGATAATCTCCTCATTTCAAGAGCAGTAATTTAATTGTACATGCAAAATCTTTGCCACATAAGGTAACATGTACAGGTTCCAGAGATTAGGACCTGATATTTCTGAGGACCATTATTCAGCCTACAAAATACTCATTCTCTAGATTCAATATTTTGCCTCTCTCTCTCTTTCTTTTTCTTTCCTTCGTTCCTTTCATCCTTCCCTCCCCTCCCCTCCCCTCCCCTCCTCTCTCTCTCTCCCCTTATTTTACTGTAATATTTTAAACCATTTCCCTGTAATTTCATCCCTAAATATTTCCATATATATGAACATTTTCTTATATAACCACACCACCATTATCCTCTAATAAAATTTTTTAAATCCCTTAGAACCATCTAAAATCCTGCCCATATTAAATTCTCCCTGATTTTCTCAAATGTGTCTGTCCTGGATATCTTCTGTTTTCCCCTCCAGATCCACCCTCCACCCTTCTCCACCCAACTCTGTGCCCCCAGAGGCTGATCTGTATGGACAACATTATCCATCTCCCTTGCTTCTGGTTGGGCTCAGCCAATGGGAGGCACTGGTAAGAAACCAGAGGGTGGAAGAAGAGAGAGATTCGGGTATTTATGTCCTGGTTCCCTCTCTGCCTGGTCATTGACGACCAGCTACAACTGCCTACGCAAGGTCAGAGTTCTTGTCAGGCAGCCTTTTCCAAATAGCTACCCTCTTTGTGTTCCAGTAACTACCCCCTCTCCTCAGCCCTTCAGGTGAAAAGGGCACCCCACTCTTGGCAGCCTTGGACGACTACACTATTCCTTTTGGTTCTCTAGACCTGCCCGTGTCTCTTTAAGTAATCCCTTCCTCCTCAGATTGCCCACATTGAGTGTGCCATCTCTTTCCAGGACCCTAACTGATACATGTATCTTTTTACAGTTGATTTGACTGATCCAGGTTCCAAACAAGACCCACAGGTTGCATTTGATTTTTTTTTTTTTTTTTTTTTTGTCTGTGCTGCGCGGCATGCAGGACCTTAGTTCCCTGACCAGGGATGGAACCCGTGTCCCCTGCAGTGGAAGCATGGAGTTTTAACCACTGGACGGCCAGGGAAGTCCCTGTATTTGATTTTTATATCTCTTAAAGATTCCTAGATTAAAAGTCCCCTCCCCATTCCTCCCCCTGCCGTGGTTGATCTGTCGAAGGAACTGGATCAGTTCTCCTGTAGATTGTCCTGGTCTCACATTCTGGATTTGGCTGATTGCTTCTCTGAAATGCCCTTTAATTTGTTCCTCTGTTGCCTGTATTTCCTACAAACTGAAGATTGGATCTAAAGGCTTTATTAGATTCCAATTTGGATGTATTTTAAAGTAGAACTGACAGAATTGGTAACAGAATGAGGTAGGTGTGAGAGAGAGGAGTCAACCTCAGTTTCCTCATCTGTAAAATGTGGATAATAACCTCTGCCTATCTGCCCTGATTATTGATAATCTCAAAGAGTGCTGAACTGCGATTGCTCTGTGCACATACATGAGGGCCTATTGAAAACCAGGCGTGAGCCTGGAGTTGAGCCAGGTGTCCTTCAGTCTGTGGTCAAGTTTGATCCTGGAGGTCCCTCTGTGCCTCTGGAACGTGGTGGTGGGGGGGATGGCTGAGAAGGTGAAGCCAGTTTGGGGGAAGAGGATCTGGGTTGGGGAGCAGAGCTAGGGCCTCAGCTCTGGTGGATAGCTTGTGTGAAGGTTAAACGTGATGAACAGACCACCACGTTCTCTCCTGTCTCAGGTGCTCAAGGCTCAAAATGCCTCCAAGGGAGACGAGAAGGGATGACCAAACTGGACCTTTTCTAAGTCCCTCCCAGGAGGCCTGGGCCACACCTTAGGATCTGAGGAGAGTGTGTGAATGAGCACGAGGAAGGAGGTGACGCTGGGCAGTTGTGAGTGAGGGGGTGACAGATGTTACACCTGAGCTTGTGAGTGTGCAGGTGAGTGGGGGGATGTAATTATGACCGAGTATCTCTGCATGATGGTGTGTACTGAGTGTACATGAGCGTGCAAGGGTTGTGTGCTTAGGTGGTTTGAGTGTGTCCACTTGTGTGTGATGGGGTACAGCTGGGGGAGGGGGCGGATTTTTGGCTCTAGTTCTTCAGGGCTGAGCCACATGTTAAAGGTGGTTTGTCCTTTGAGGTCCATTTTTGGCTTTGATAAGGAACAGCAGTGGGGTCCCAAAGAGCAGGAGGGGGCGAGTCCAGACACCCAGGGCAGAGCTGAGGCCGGACCCCGCATGGGGCGTCAGGAGCCCGTACTACCACCTCTGCTTTGCACCTGCCCGGCTGTGGGACCCCGGTCCTGTCTAGACCTGTTTCCCACCCTGTGTAGGAGGCTTTTGGGTTGGCTCTCAGCTGAGGGGCTTGCTTCCTTAGACAGTGTCCTCTGCAGTGCCCGGTGCCTGAAGGGCTCAATAAACGTTTATTGGTTAAATGAATGAGTGGATAAATAGACTGGAAACTGAGGCAGGGAGCTCGGGCCCATCTCTCACCTTTGTTCACACAAAAAGCCTCCACCACTGGACTTTCACACACACACACACGCACACTCACACACACGCACGCTCACTGACAGACTCACCTGCGTTCACCTCCTCAGTTGCCCACACCTACTCACCCTCACCTATTCCCTCTAACTCACTCGCTGCCCAATTCCTGTCCCGGGGCTTACGAGTCTTCCTCCCCCGCAATCCCAGCCCCGCAGGGCGCTGTCCCCATCGGTTCCTTAGTCTTGGTGCTCCTTGGTCACCAGGAGAGCCCAGCCGGGCCATGGCACTGACCACAGCAGCTCTTCCGAGTTCCTCCCTTCTCATCCTCTTTATATTCCAGCTGCCTCTCCCTTTCCTCCTTCTCTCTCTTTCTTTTGTCTTTTCTCTCATGCTCATGCGTGTGCGTGCGCACACACACACACACACACGCACACACGCACACACACAGGCGCTCTCACTGTCTCATCTTTTTCTCTGTAACTCCCTTGGTTTTTGTCCTCAAATCTCCTCATTCCTCTCATGCTCTCTCTCTCTGTGTTTACGTCTGTCTCTCTCTGTGTGCCTGTCTCCCTCCATCTCTCATTTGCCCTGACTCTCTCTCTTATTCTGTTTACTCACTCTCGTCTGCTCTCCCCTCTCCCTCACACTTGTGCTGTCTCGAATGCACGCTCTCGCCCCTCTTGCTCTTGCCCTGTCTGCTTCTTCTCTTCCTCCTCCCCAGCTCCCGGCTCAGTGGCCGCTGCCCACACCCGACCCTAACCCTTTCTCTGCGAGAAACCTCCGAGCAGCGCCCAGGGCCTGGGTGACCCAACTCTGAGGTTTCTGTGGCATCCGCTGGAGGGGCCCTGGGGTCATGACGTTTCCTCCTGGGGGTGACTTGGCAGTGATGTGCTCTGTTTCCTCACTTCTGCAATTCCAGACAGCACAGAGGCAGGGGCTGCAGATAGACACCCAGACCTGGCAGAGGCAGCCGCTGCCCCGGGACAGGTAAGAGGCGTCCCAGCCCTGGCTGGGCCAGGAGGAGGTGTGTGACAATGTCCTCAGGAGACCAAGGTCATGACCCCTAGATTGCGCCTAAGCAAACAAGTGCTTCTGTGTTTGTTTTTGTTTTTAATTTTTAAAAATAATTAATTAATTTATTTTTGGCTGCGTTGGGTCTTCCTTACTGCGCACAGGCTTTCTCTAGTTGCGGCGAGCAGGGGCTACTCTTTGTTGCAGCCCACAGGCTTCTCACTGTGGTGGCTTCTTGTTGCGGAGCTTGGGCTCTAGGCGCGTGGGTTTCAGTAGTTGTGGCACGCGGGCTCAGTAGCTGTGGCTCGCAGGCTCTAGAGCACAGGCTCAGTAGTTGTGGCGCTCGGGCTTACTTGCTCCGCGGCAAGTGGGATCTTCCTGGACCAGGGCTTGAACTCTTGTCCCCTGCACTGGCAGGCAGATTCTTAGCCACTGCACCACCAAGGAAGTCCCAGTGTTTCTGCTTTTAAGGGAATGTTTTGACATCTTCTTCAGGCCCAGAGGCTCTTGCTTAAAAGGAATTCCTCGTGACCAAACTTTCCCAGGGAATCTGCTCCCCTCTTTGGTTCTCTAAGGCCGAGGCAGTGCTGAAGTGACCTCAGAGATCTCACTGGGAGGTGGTGATGGTGATGAGAGGGGGCTACCTAGATCTCAGGGGCTGGAAGCCATCTGCTTTACTAGCTGTGTGGCCTTGACCATGTCACATCCCCACTCTGTGCCTCCGTTTCCCAGATTGTTAAATGAGGATAATGCCGTCTCCCCAGCATGAAGATCAGGAGAGGAAAAGGGTCTGGTACAGCGCTGCGTACTTAGGAATTCACTAGATGCTGGGTTTTCCCAGGGGGATGATGAAGAGGATAACCAGGTTGCTGGTACAAAGTGCTTGGCTCACAACCTGCTTCCCCCGTCAGGTCCCAGGTGGTAGGGACAGAGCACAGGCTGGTAGCCCCTGTCCTTCACTGGCAGGTCCAGATGTGGGTGTGGTGAATGGAGGCTGCTGCCCAGACACTTGCTCACCTGTAGAGAATGAGGGGACCAGCAGAGTCTCTCCCCAAGCATTCAGGAAGCTCTGATTTAGCTCTTGACTGAATACACAGCAGTGTTCCAGGTGCTTAGAGTGTGCGTGTGTGTGTGTGTGTGTGTGTGTGTGTAGGTGCCAGGGAAGCAAAAGAAAGAGATGTCCTTGCCTTTAGGTACTGACAACCCAGCCAAAGAAAGAAGCCCACTCCAAAGTTGCAGAGATGGCCCTGGGCCTGAGGCGGGCACTGGGGCTTTGGCATCAGCTCTTGCTTACAAGCTGGGACCTTGGACAGCTCAGGACCCTCACTTCCCTTCTTTGCAGATTGGGGTTTAAGTACTGACCTGTGAGTTTGTGGGGAGGATGAAGTAAGAGACTGGGTGGGAAAGTGCTTTGTCAATCGTAGGATGTTGCATGAACGTGAGCCAATGTGTTACTGCTGATACTGACACCGTAATTCTTACTGTAAATGCCTCAAGGAGGAGGGATTTGTTTGTTCCTTGTTTTATCCTTACCCTTCGCACAGAGTTTGGCATGTCATATAATCTTGGAACATGAATTGAATAGTGAGTGATAAAGTTATATGTTGTACTTGGAAGAGGATAGACAGTGAGCCAGAGGCCCAGCATCTTGTCCCACCTCTGCCCCTGATACTGTTGTCACCTTGGGCAAATCCTTTCTCTTCTCTGGGCCTCAATTTCTCCATCTGTCCAATGAAGGTTTGGGTAAGAAAGTCACAGTCTATGGTGCTAATAACAAAATATGCCTCCAGGACTGAGTTTTCTCTCTTGACTGGTGGGGGGTGTGTGTGACGAGAGGCTGGGATATTTTTGGCCTTTTATAGGGAGAGTTTTGTGGAGAAACCTCCTCTTCCCTACCCGAAGCCTGCGAACACGCCCTTGTTGAGGAGAAGAGGATGCTTCTCTTTTCCAGTGGCAGCCCCTCCTTTCCCATACTGGTCTCCTGCTCCCCATGGATAGACCCAGGAGTGGGCAACAGCTGAGCTATGGCCTGGGAGCACTCCCTGATGGGTCCTGGGAGAGTGTGTCTGGCTTCGGAGTGGAGCCCGTTCCCAGAAGGGCAAATGCTGGGCCCCCGGGGCAGCCACGTCTCTGACTAGCAGCTGTTGGGTTCCTTGGCAGGATGGTGGGAGGAGAGAGAAGCCTCTGGTGTATCTTTGTGCGTGCATGTGTGCCTGTGGTTGTGTGGGGCGGACTGGGGAGTTGCTCTGGCTCTATGCTATACGTGTGCTATACGCGTGCTACACGTATAGGTCCCAGCTCTGCTATGGCTATACGTGTGCCTGGAGCATGACCAACTGCAGGTGGGCCCAGGACAGCCCAGCAGTTCCCAGAAGCGGGATCGTCAGCAAAACCAGCTGAGAGGTTGGTACTCCTTTCTTCCCTGTGTCTTCAGCCAAAGAGAATCCAGAGCCAGTTTGTGTGTGTTTGTGTGTGTGTGTGTGTGTGTGTGTGTGAATGAGATGGTGGTGGGGGAGACTATGTGGGGGGAAGACCATCACTCGGCAGCACCTCCCCCCTTCTTAATTCTACAGGAGGGGACCTTCAGGGTCTAAGTTTGGAGCTGAGCTCAGCTGGCTGATGGGAGAAGCATGTCAAAACTTTCTGCAGATCTCTTCACAGTTTATAAAGTCTGTTTCAATTCCCCAAATGCCTTACTGTTTACCAAACCCTTTATCACGCCCAACCATCTTCCTTTTCACAATAGTGTTTGAGGTCTGGTGGGGGAGGGGTGTGTGCAGATGAAGATCCCAAGGCTTAGAAATGGGGAGAGACTCACTCTAGGTGGTGGGTGTTGGCTGAGATCAGAGCCCAGATCCTCTGATGGTAATTCCTGATCGTAATTCGTATTTCTCTTCAGCCATCCTTGGTTGCTGCTTCCAAAGGAGGAGATATGTGGCTGCTTTAGTACATTGCTGATTTGTTTGCTCATTCATTCATTCATTCACTCAACAAACATTTTCTGAGGGGGAGGGAGGAGCTCACAGTTACTGATCAATAGCCACGTGCATCAATTGCTTCATTTTGCACTTATAACTCACCCTGTGAGGAAAGTTCTATTATCACCATTTTGCAAATGAAGAAAGAGAGGCTTCAAGGGCTGAAGATCAGCTAGGAAAGAGCAGAGCCAGGTGCAGATCTGATTCTGTGTGACCACAGGGCCTGTGTCCTGTAACCTACATTTTCCCTTGGGCCAGCCCCCGAAGATGTCAGAATGATTCCTGGTATAACAGAGGTGTGCCCTTGCTGGGGAAGCCCAGAGGAAGAAGCACCTCCCTGGGTGCTCCCTCTTCCCTGCCCTGGCTGACTTCCAGGAAGCAAGAAGTGGGGGAGGGTGACTCACAGACAGATACTATCTGGGTATCTTGGAGCCAGAAGGAGAGACTCAGGCCAGGCTCAGGGTCCCCCAGCTCCACAGGGATGTCCTAGGCCAGATGAGCAGAGACTGAGTCTCATCAATATAATATATAAACCTGGGATCAGGTGGGCCCCAAGTGATAAAGAAAGTTGGGAAACTCTGATGCCCAGGCCACCCCCCATCTCTGGGGCCCTAGACCCTGTCCCTGACCTCTCCCCAGACAATGAGCTCCAGTCATCCACCAATACATGTACCTAGCGTGGTGCTAGCCTCCTTGTACTGGAAACCATGCGGAGCCTAGTGCAGAATTCCCCAGAGGTCAGGAAACTTGCTCCCTTTATTTGCCCCTCAAATCCTTCTGCTTCCTGGACAAATGGTAATGAAACCACTCCATGAGGGGAATTTTTAGAGGATATGACCAGAAGCACAGAGGCATGGCCAAGCCAGGGCACAAATGTCAAGCATCAGGGGAGGCCAGAATAGGAGGTAACTCATTTATTGAGCATGTTAGAAGTTTAACTGCTTTCAACCTCAAAGCTATACTGTGAGGTCAATGTTGATATCATTTCCGTTTTATTGATGTGAAAACTAGGACTCACAGAAGGGAAATGATTAAACTATGGTGTTTTAAACCTTTATTTTATTTATTTATTTATTTATTTATTTATTTATTTATTTATTTATTTATATTTTTTGGCCGCGCTGCATGGCATGCGGGATCCTAGTGCCCCGAGGATTGAACCCGTGCCCCCTGCAGTGGAAGCACGGAGTCCCAGCCACTGGACTGTCAGGGAAGTCCCTGAACTATGGTGTGTTATTGGTCCCAGGGAATCTAAGGGCTGGGAGTGGTTGAGGCTGGTGTGAGAGGGTTTGGAAGTGAAGGATGAGGGACAATGTGACTCTGTGTGTGTGTGTGTGTGTAATGCCTGAGGATCTGTACGCAGGGAGTTCCCAGCCCAGAAGGGAAAGAGAAATCAACAGCCATTATAATGAAATGTGATGTGTTACGGGAACCAGAGGTGGCACCTCTAACCCTTTCTGGGGTAGAGAAGTAAGACTAACAGTGACCAGCATTCACTGAGCTCTTATTATGGATCAGGCATTTTCCATTTAATCCTTACAAAAATGCTATGATGTAGTATTAGGATTCGTTGTTTTTTTTTTTTTTTTTTTTTTAAACAGATGAGTGAACAGAGGCTTATGGAGGTGAAATTGTCTTGGGCAAGAATTGGCTGATAGCATTTTGCCAACTGTCTCTAGCTGCCATTAAAAGATGTGACTGGTTCCCAGAAGTTTTCAGGGTTAATGATATATCTGGAAGTCTGATATAGGTGGGTTCAAGCTGGGGTAAACTTGGGATGAGCTAGATGTGAACGGTTGCAATGACAGTGGTGCTATTTTGAGAAACATTTGATCTGATCTAATCAGCTGATTGTCTGGATTTCCTGTAGATACAGCTTTTTAGAGCTGTTGATCATGAATATCTGAAATTGTGCTACATTATTCACTGAATCTTCGCACCATGCTGGGAGCTATGTGCTTGAAATATATCAGCTCCATTTACAGGGGAAGGACCTGAGGCTCAGAGAATGATAAGCTTGATCATGGTCGTGAAGCCAGGACAGAGACAGGATTTGAACGGAGGTTTGTCTGACGCCAGAGTCTGTGGTCTTAACCACTGTCCTTTCCCAAATACTTTATATCCTTTATCTTGCTGGGTGCTCACAAAAAGCTCTAAAGGGTAGATGTGTTCTTGTCCTCATTTTATAGATGAGGCCCAAAGAGGGGAAGCAGTTTTACCAAATGTCACACAACCATTAAGTAAAAAAGCTGAGCCATATGAGTCCAAGTTAAAATTATACAATGTATTTTCAAATCTGCCATCTCTGAGACCCATTAAAAATTGTTTTTATTGTGGTAAAAAACATGTAAGAGGGATTTACCCTCTTAACAATTTTTAAGTATTGTTAACTATATGCACTTGTTATACCACAGATGTCTGGAACTTTTTCATCTTGCATGACTGAATCTCTGTACACATTGAACATCAACTCCCTGTTTCTCCCTCCCTCCAGCCCCTGGCAACCACCATTCTATTTTCTGTTTCTGTGAGTTTGATTACTTTAGAAACCTCATATAAGTAGAATCATTCAGTATTTGTCTTTTTGTGATTGGTTTATTTCACTTATTAATATCCTCAAGTTTCATCCATGTTGTAGCATAGGACAGGATTTCCTTCCTTTTTAAGGCTGCATAGTATTTCATTATACATATATACCACATTTTGTTTATCCATTCATCTGTTGATGGACATTTAGTTTGCTTCTACCTCCTGGCTATTGTAACTAGTGCTGCTGTGAACCTGGGTATACAAATACTTCTTCAAGATCCTGTTTTCAATTTTTTTTTGGAAATATACCCAGAGAGATTTCTAGATCATTTGGGAGTTCTATTTTTAATTTTTTGTGGAACCTCCATACTGTTTTCCATAGTGGCTGTGTCACTTTATATTCCCACTGACAGTGAGTGCATAAATGTTCCAATTTCTCCACATCCTCACTAACACTTGTTATTTTCTACTTTTATGATTGAGGCCATCCTAATGGGTGATATCTCATTGTGGTTTTGATTTGCATTTCCCTGATGATTAGTGATGTTGAGCATCTTTTCATATGCTTTTTTCCCCCCCTGCCTCTTGGCAATTTTTAAAAAAATTTAGTTTATTGAAGTATAGTTGATTTATAATGTTGTGTTGATTTCTGCTCTACAGTACAGTGATTTAGTTATACATACATATATATATATATATATATATACATTCTTTTCCATATTATTTTCCATTATAATTTATCACAGGATATTGAATATAGTTCCCTGTGCTATATAGTAGGACCTTGTTGTTTATCCATTCTATATATAATAGTTTGCATCTGCTAATCCCAAACTCACAATCCATCCCTCCCCATCTTTTCATATGCTTGTTGGCCGTTTGTATATCTTTGGAGAAATGTTTCTTCAAGTCCTTTGCCCATTTTTAATTTTTTTTGTTGTTATTGAGTTGTAAGAGTTCTTTATATATTCTGAATATTAATTCCTTATGTTATTTGCAAATATCTTCTACAGTTTGGTAGGTTGGCTTTTACTCTGTTGATTGTTTCCTTTGCTACACAGAAGTTTTTAAGTTTGATATAGTTCCAAATGTCTATTTTTCCTTTTGTTACCTGTGCTTTTGGTATCATACCCAAGTAATCATTGCCCATTCCAATGTCATGATGATTTCCCTCTAGGTTTTCCTCTAGGAATCTTATAGTTTCCAGTCTTATGTTTAGGTCTTTAATCCATTTTGAGTTAATTTTTGTATGTGGTTTAAGATAAGGGTCCATCTTCATGCTTTTGCATGTGGATATCCAGTTTTCCAAATACCATTTGTTGAAGAGACTATCCTTTCCTCATTGTGTAGTCTTGACACCTTTGTCAAAGATCATTTGACCATATACGTAGGGATTCATTTCTGGGCTCTCTATTCTGTTCCGTTGGTCTTCATGTCTGTCTTTATGTCAATACCACACTCTTTTGATTATTGTACTTTGTAATATGTTTTGAAATCATTAAGTGTGAGGCCTCCAGCTTTGTTCTTCTTTCTCAAGATTGTTTTGACTACTGGGGGTACTTTGAGATTCCTTATGAATTTTAGGATTATTTTTTCTATTTCTACAAAAAATGCCATTGGGATTTTAATAGGGCATTGAATCTG
Source organism: Eschrichtius robustus (assembly GCF_028021215.1). Lineage (NCBI taxonomy): Eukaryota > Metazoa > Chordata > Mammalia > Artiodactyla > Eschrichtiidae > Eschrichtius > Eschrichtius robustus. The sequence continues at coordinate 22,340,780 of NC_090826.1, read as the reverse complement.
TAGATCACTTTGGGTAGTATGGACATTTTAGCAATATTAAGTCTTCCAATCCATGACCGCAGGATGTCTTTCCAATTATCTGTGTCTTCTTTAATTCCTTTCAGCAATATTTTGTAGTTTTCAGTGTACAAGTTTTTTGCCTCCTTGGTTAAGTTTATTCCTAAGTATTTTATTCTTTTTGATGGTATCGTAAATGGGATTACTTTCTGAATTTCCTTTTCTCTTAGGCCCATTTTTAAATCTTCATTTTACCAGTGAAGAGACAGAGACACAGAGTCATGGGGTGAGTTTAGTGTTTGAACCAGGATTTGATTCCAGCTTCAACGCTGCCTGGCAGGAGTTAGATGAATGCAGAGCAGTCCCTCCCCTGCCTTTGCCCTGTTCAATTCCCCACTTTGGGGAGCAAAGGTAAAAGCAGGGCCCCAGGTCGAAGGCAACTCTCCCCGGGGCCTTGCAGCCTCTGAAGCACCTGTTCTCAGGCAATAGGACAGGTCTGTGAGTGGATGAGTTGGCCAAGGAGTGGTTTGCTTCCACCAGGGGCCACAGCTTGGCCTGGGAGAGACAGGATGGGCCTTGGAGTTCAAAATCTCACTGGCCACTTCCCAGCTATGTGACTGTGGACAAGTCTGTTTCCCTCCCTGACCTCACTTTTTTTGCTGGAAAAATGGGCATTATGTAAAACTCACCTTGCAAGGCTGATTTGAGGAGGAAATATGATCATGGGTAAGAGGTGTCTGTTTGTTTAATCAGTGAATGATGTCCAGTGCCCTGAGCTTAGGTGAGCTGGCTCTGGCTCCCCTCCAGTCATGCCCTCCCCCACAGAGCACGGAGTCCTTGGATCCAGGAGGGAGTACCCACTTGGAGCCAGTACCCCTCCCATGCTCCCAGGCTTGCCAGGCTGCGAGGAGCTGCTGATTCATGGAATGTGCATGAATTTAGGTATGACTGATTTATAGCTTATAAATATTTAGACATTTGTACTCTTGACCCCAAATGGCCCCACAAATGTTAGGGGCCAGTCTGACTGGTAAACCCAACGTCCCAACCCACAGTCCACACTGGGGAAGTAATCAGCACATAATTCCTTCTGCCCAGATCTCAGTGGTCCCTCTGACTGTCCAGCTGAGGATGGGAGCCCTTTCTCTAGGTCCCCTAGGGGCTGGGATTGTTTGCAGACAGTATGGGAATGGCAGTCAGTGGGGGTTGGGACTGAATATTCTGCAGGGCAGAGGGTGGGAGATACACATGGTAGAATTCTTCTTGTCTCCATAAATATTTATGCCCCCCTAGCCCACCCCCCAGCTAAATGCTGGGCCTGGGCCTGCTGCCCGGCCTTGATCCATCAGGGAGCCCTGCCCACGTGTTAAGCTGAGTGGTCTGAGTCGCCTCTTCCTTCTCCCTCCGAATGCTCCTTCCCTTCCTGAGGCTTGAAAGCTTTGTTGGCATTAGCCCAACACCCTGTCTGGAGCTGGCAGGAAAGCCAGTATGTGGTTTAGAGTCCCTGGGGTCACTGGTGATCCACAGTCCCCTCCCCTGGCTCCAAGTGACTGGGCCAATAGTGAGAGGAAAGCCTGGCCATTTGTGGCTACTTTGCATGCTTATCTTTGGAAACATTGTTTGCCTTATAAGATTTTGCAGATGAAGAAGCTGAGGCTCAGAGAGGTGAAATCACTTGCCCAAGGTCACACAGCAAGTAAATGGCAGAGCCAGTTAAGAACCCAGGTCTTTCTGACTCCAGAGGCCTTTTCCCTACCCTGCCTTTTCCCCCCAGAGAGACTGGACACCTTTCCTTCATACTAGTTTCCTCTGAATAATTGTCAGGGCTTGGTCATTCGTTCATTCAGTCTTTAATGTCTGACACTGAAGATAAAGAGATAAAAAAGATCTAGTCTCTGCCCTCAAGAAGCTCTCAGCCTGGCGAGGAAACATCCACAGAAATCAATATTTACAACATACAGTGTCAGATGCTATGCTGAGGAATGTGCCCAGTACCATGGCAACCCAGAGAAGGAGGCAACTCATTCTGCCTGGGGCAAACAGAGAAGGCATCCCAGAGGAAGCACTCTTTAGATTAGGTCTTCAAAGATGAGTAAGATTTTGCTAGGTAAAGCAATAGGCAAAAGGCATTCTCAGTAGGGGCCACAGCATGTGCAAAGGCACAGAGGTTTGCGGAGAAATCGTTTTTAGAGAAGCAGCAAGAAGTTCATTGTGGCTGGAGTAGAGGGCGAGTGGTAGTAGAGGCTGGTGGGAGATGAGATGGGGAAGGAGCTTGCACTTGGTCCTGGGCAATGGGGAGCCATGGAAGGTGTTAGAACAGGCAAGTATGTGGCTGACAGTGTGTGGAGGCACAGCACTGCTCAAAATTCAGTGTGCGCGTGAATCACCGGGGAATCTTGTTAAAATACAGATGCTGAAACAGCGGGTCTGGGGTAGAGTCAGGTTCTACATTTCTAACAAGCTCACAGGTGATGTTGATGCTGCTGGTGCAAGGACCGCACTTTGAGTAATGAGGTTGTAGAGGGCTCACTCTGCCTTGTCTGGAGGCTGCTCTGGGGGGCAGGCAGCCACTGGTGCTCTTTTGTCACTGGAGAGATCAGGCCTCTACCATCTTCTTGGGTCAGCCCTCTTGCAGCCCTCACAAAAGAGTCAATCTTGTTAGTTGCTAGATATTTGTTCACTAGACAAATGTTTGTTAAGCTCCTACTCTGGCCAAGCTTGTGTTGGGTGCTGGGGATGGAGAGAGGAATTGGAAATGCTACTTTCTGGTCCATGTCGCCACCATCTCTTGCCTCTGACATAGTCTCTCTGCTTCCACTCTTGTCCTCTACCACCTATTCTCTGCCCAGCAGCTGGAGAGAGTCAGATCCTGCTGCTCATGTGCTTGACATAGTCCAGCGGCTCTCTGATGTCTATAGAATAAAACCCAAACTCCTTACCATGGCGTAGGAGTGATTTGGGGTCTGTTGCCCTCAGATCTCATCTTACTCTTCCCATTTCTCTGGGGACACTGACCCTTCAGTTCCCCGAACGTGACACATTTATTTTTAGCTCAGAATATGATGAACTTATTCCCACTGCAGGCCCTTTGCACGTGATACCCTTTGCCTGGAATATGCTTCTTCTAGATTTTCGCTTGACTTATTCCTTCTCACTCTTTAGATTTTAGCCAGGGGAAGACACAGGTTTTGTAGGACTCTGAAGCTTATACAATATGTGGGCCCCTCTTTAAGAGATACTAAATTATAAATATATAGTTAGAAACAAGGCCTAGGGAGGGGTCTTAAAGCTTAATTCCTTGGCTTCATGGTAGATCTGCCTCTAGTTTCATTTATATGTCACCTCCTCTGAGAAGCCTTCCCTGGTCACTCTATTTTAAGTAGCCCTCTATCCAATCTTCATCATGTCACTATTTTTATTTCTTTTATTGAATTCATCACAGTTTGAAATTACCTTGTTCATTTATCTCTGTACTTATTTTTGTCTGTTTTCCATGACTAGAGTATAAGCTCCTCAAGGGCCAGAATCTTGCCTGTTTTATTCCTGCAGTGTCCCCAACACAGTGCCGGGCACTCAGCAGGGTGTCAGGTGAATGAATGGACATGGTCTCATTCCTCAAGAAGCTAAGGCCTAGTGGCAGGAGGACACACACAGGCAATTTCAGTGAGCTTTGGGAGCCCAGGGGATGGGCACTTAACCAGGTCTTGGGGGAGAGGCAGGATGTGAAAGAGTCGGAGAGGCTTAAGAAAAACTACCTGGAGGAAAGGAGGCCTGAACAGCCTTAAAGGATGATCAGTAGTCAGCTGGGCAGAGAGAGGGAGGGGAGCATGAATGAAGGCGTGGATGTATGAGCCCCCAGACCCAGAGGAGACTAGGCTGGTTACATTTTGGGTGATTTCAAGGGTTCTACTGATGCAAAGGGACATCTGGGCATTATGTTTGGGATGAGGGCCAAGGGAGTGGGAGTCACCTGGGGACCTGTGACTGGAGAGAAGGCAGCAGAAGTAGGAAGGGCCTGGGTGGTGGGTATTGGAGGCGCCAAGGACGAGGCTACTGGCAAAGGCAGGGGTTCCGCCCAAGACGTCCACACTGATTCTGGTCCTGTATCTGAAAGGAAGAGGCCTACCTCTGCTGGGCCTCCTGTGAGGGCCGTGTGGACTGGGGAGGCTCTGGGTTAGGACGGACCTGAGTACACATTGTCGCAGGTTGGGTTCCTGGGAAGCTGCTTCTCACTTGAGATTAGCACACCGGCATGTTTTTCCTGGAATATTTTAAAGAAAAACTGAGATATTGTGTAATCCTACCTATAAATTCTTCAGTATGTGTGTATAATAGATAAGAAATTAAAAATCTAAAAGTGTATAACCAGTATATCACGATCACAGCCTCACAAAATTAGCATCAATTTCTTTTCTTTTTTTTCTGGCTGTGCCTTGCAGCTTGCGGGATCTTTGTTCCCCGACCAGTGCCGAGTCCTAACCACTGGACTGCCAGGGAATTCCCAGCATCGATTTCTTAATTCCATCTAATACTTTGTGTTTGAGTTCTCCCAGTTGTCTAACAAATGTATATATATATTTTTTACAGTTAGTTTGTTTAAATCAAGATACACACAAAGGTCCACACACAGCCTTTATTTGCTTAACTCAGCTTCTCGAACGAGAATTTGACATTTCCACTTCCTTGCCTCTCATTCACTCCTGAACGCATGCTTAGGAAACTATGTCCATCTGATCAGGGAGACAGATTTCTGAGTGGCCCTGTGCAATGTTTGCTTTCCGGTCTTCATTGTGCTGGATCTCGCTGAGGCTTTTCACACCATTGGCCACTTGCTGCCACACTCTTGAAACTTTCCTCTGTCGGGTCTTGCGTGGTGGTCCCCTGGTTCTCCTCCTACATCTTGACCATCCTGTTCCTACCTGCAGTGAACATTGTGGGACATGACTCTTTTTGAAGTATGGTTTTCTCAGGGTATATGCCCACTAGTGGGATTGCTGGGTTGTATGGTAGTTCTATTTTTAGATTTTTAAGGAACCTCCATACTGTTCTCCATAGTGGCTGTATCAATTTACATTCCCACCAACAGTGCAAGAGGGTTCCCTTTTCTCCACACCCTCTCCAACATTTATTGTTTGTAGATTTTTTGATGATGGCCATTCTGACCGGTGTGAGGTGATACCTCATTGTGTTTTGGTTTGCATTTCTCTAATGATTAGTGATGTTGAGCATCCTTTCATGTGTTTGTTGGCAATCTGTATATCTTCTTTGGAGAAATGTCTATTTAGGTCTTCTGCCCATTTTTGGATTGGGTTGTTTGTTTTTTTGATATTGAGCTGCATGAGCTGCCTGTAAATTTTGGAGATTAATCCGTTGTCAGTTGCTTCATTTGCAAATATTTTCTCCCATTCTGAGGGTTGTCTTTTCATCTTGCTTATGGTTTCCTTTGCTGTGCAAAAGCTTTTAAGTTTCATTAGGTCCCATTTGTTTATTTTTGTTTTTATTTCCATTTCTCTAGGAGGTGGGTCAAGAAGGATCTTGCTGTGATTTATGTCATAGAGTGTTCTGCCTATGTTTTCCTTTAAGAGTTTTATAGTGTCTGGCCTTACATTTAGGTCTTTAATCCATTTTGAGTTTATTTTTGTGTATGGTGTTAGGGAGTGCTCTAATTTCACTCTTTTACATGCAGCTGTCCAGTTTTCCCAGCACTACTTATTGAAGAGGCTGTCTTTTCTCCATTGTATATTCTTGCCTCCTTTATCAAAAATAAGGTGACCATATGTGCGTGGGCTTATCTCTGGGCTTTCTATCCTGTTCCATTGATCTATATTTCTGTTTTTGTGCCAGTACCATATTGTCTTGATTACTGTAGCTTTGTAGTATAGTCTGAAGTCAGGGAGCCTGATTCCTCCAGCTCCGTTTTTCTTTCTCAAGATTGTTTTGGCTATTCGGGGTCTTTTGTGTTTCCATACAAATTGTGAAATATTTTGTTCTAGTTCTGTGAAAAATGCCATTGGTAGTTTGATAGGGATTGCATTGAATCTGTAGATTGCTTTGGGGAGTATAGTCATTTTCACAATGTTGATTCTTCCAATCCAAGAACATGGTATATCTCTCCATCTGTTTGTATCATCTTTAATTTCTTTCATCAGTGTCTTATAGTTTTCTGCATACAGGTCTTTTGTCTCCTTAGTTAAGTTTATTCCTAGGTATTTTATTCTTTTTGTTGCAGTGGTAAATGGAAGTGTTTCCTTAATTTCTCTTTCAGATTTTTCATCATTAGTGTATAGGAATGCAAGAGACTTCTGTGCATTAATTTTGTATCCTGCTACTTTACCAAGTTCATTGATTAGCTCTAGTAATTTTCTGGTGGCATCTTTAGGAGTCTCTATGTATAGTATCATGTCATCTGCAAACAGTGACAGTTTTACTTCTTCTTTTCTGATTTGGATTCCTTTTATTTCTTTTTCTTCTCTGATTGCCATGGCTAGGACTTCCAAAACTATGTTGAATAATAGTGGTGAGAGTGGACATCCTTGTCTTCTTCCTGATCTTAGAGGAAATGGTTTCAGTTTTTCACCATTGAGAATGATGTTGGCTGTGGGTTTGTCATATTTGGCCTTTATTATGTTGAGGTAGGTTCCCTCTATGCCTACTTTCTGGAGGGTTTTTTATCATAAATGGGTGTTGAATTTTGTCGAAAGGGAAGCGCAGAGTCTTAACAATTGGATTGCCAGGGAAGTCCATTCTCTTTCAATGTTGGGCTCTTCAGGGTGTAACCCTGGATCCTCCTGGGTGTTTCTCAGGCACTCCACCTGTGATATGGCCCCCACGAAGTTCATCCTCTACGCCCCACACTCTTCCTCCTCTGTTTCATCTCTGTGAAGACAGACACCACCCAGCTCCAGTCATCTGGGCCAGAAAACCTGGCCATCCGTGTCTCCTCCCTTTCTCTCAACCACTATCCCGTGCATCTGTAAGTTCTGTCCATTCCATCTCCCAAATCATTCTCACAGCCATCCATTTCCATCCACTCTGCCATGTTCCAAGCTTCCCTTTGGTGCTCTGGACAGTTGCAGTTATCTCTTTGTTATCTCCCTGCCTCTGACCTGAGGCCCCTCCAATTCATTCTGTATACAACGTCAAAGTCATATTCCATAAACCTGAAACTCCACATCCTCCAATGACTCCCCATTTCCAGCAGAATCAAAGACAAACTCCTTTAGCCTAGTATGCAAGACTCTACTTCAGTTGACTGATGCTTGCTTTGTAGGTCCTGTCTCTCCTCACCACCACCCCACCCACCTTTTAAGTTTTAGCCAAACCAAACTTCTCAAGTTCCCTGAGAACAAGGCACATCCTCTCCTGTTCTTCCAGACGTCTTCCTCTCTCCCAGCTGCATCTGGCTAACTCCTTGTCTTCCTTCAGCATAAGCAGGAGTCGTTCCTGACCGTCAAGTCTGGGTCACGGGCACCACTCAGAATGACCCTGACATCTAGAACCTCCACCATCCTAACACTTAGCACCTATCTATTTCTGAATCTCTCTCTTGAGAAATGGCCTGTGAGCCACTGAAGGACAAAGACGAGGTCTGTTCTCAGGGGTCTCAGGACTCTACCCAGGCTGGCAGCAGTGAGCTTGTCCAGTGAAGGCATGAATGAGTGACTGAATGGGTGAGCTGGGCTATTCTGTGTGTGCCCCATTCACATGGTGAGACTATTTTTTTTTAAAAAAGTCAATTAATACCAAAAAAACCCCCAAAGCCCCCAAAATCCATGATGAACAAAATACCAAAAGTTTAAATGAAGACAGGATCATAATAGTGCCAGGCAGGGCCGTATTAGAGCCTGGGGCAAAAGGAAGCATCAGTAATACTGATTTTGATTCTTCAAATGATTGCAAATGATCTTCAAATGATCCAAATATTATTTATCTTGATTACTGAGGTTTTTGGCGCTCCCTTAAATTTTGCACCCAGGTGAGCACCTCGTGAGCCTTATTCAAATCCTGATCCTCATGGGAAGACTTTCTCAACAGGCCTGGGCAGGGGTGGTATAAGGGGCAGGGCCCAGGAGGATGTCCTGAGTGGAGTCCTTTGCCTGGAGAAGGATAGTTTCTGGAGGACAGTTGTCCCTACTCCACTGTGCTGGAGCCTAAACCCAAGAAGAGGACAGGACTTACTTAGGGGTGGGGATAGGGTGTTGGGGGTGGATAGGGATGTGACTTCCTCAAAGATCCAGATGAGCACCACACACCTTCCAGCTGTGGGCTGCTCCCCACCCCTGCCTCTCAGGCCCCAGGAACAGGGTCCCGTAAGGCAAGGCACGAGGGTCCAGCAGGAAAAAGAAACAAGGCCAGTCCCATATGAATGGGCGTCTTAGGCTCAAAGGAAATGGGGGGACGGGGCGGGGTGGTGAACTGAGATTGTGGAGCATTGATTTTCAAATTTTCTGGTCTCAGGATCTCTTTATATTCTTAAAAATTATTGAGGGCCCCAGAGAACTTTTGTTTACATGGGTATATCTACCAATATTTACCCTCTTCAAAATTAAAACTAAGACATTCTAAAAATTTTTGTTTTTAAATGTAAAAACCAATAATAAACTCATTTCATGTTAACATAAATAATGTTTTTAGTGGAAAATAACTAAAGTTTTCAAAACATAAGCAATTTAGGGAGAAGAGTAACATTGATTTACATTTTTTTTTGCCAATCTCTTTAATGTTGGGTTTAATAGAAGACAGCTGGATTCTCATATTCACTTCCACACTCAGTCTATTGTGATATGTTGTTTTGGTTAAAGTATATGAAGAAAATCTGCCCTCACACAGATGTATGTGTATTTGTAAAGGGAGGAATATTTTAATGGCTTTTTCAAATAATTGGTGATACTCTTCTTTGATTCTACACCAGAACTCCACAAATGGTAGTTTCTTAAAAGTTAGTTGCAATGTATACTGAATCATATCAACAAACTTTTTGTCATCCGTGAACAAGGCAATGTATTGGTCTATCTTGCCCTTTGAATCTTTTACCTCTATGTAATTTTGAAACATCATGCTTTCCTCATTTGAAAAATATTGGTTCACTGTGATATACAGGTCTTCCAGATATTGACCTTTCATTATAAGATATCAAAAAATTGTATTAATTAATATCACTACCAATCTCATCAGAAAATTCTTTGATATTGGAAAGCTGTCAAGCTCATGCTGGCAGATACAGATTTTCCAAAAATTTTGATCTTTTCTTGAAAGTTCAAATTTTAATCATGGCAGCAAAATCCCATCACTGGTTTTCCTTGAAGTGACAGGATCACTTTATATAGTGACTTTTTGAGAAAAAGTCTGCCAGATACCCAAGTCTCTGAAAAGCCATAGTTTGCCAGTCATTTTTTCAAGTGATAATGATGATCCAAAAAACAGCTCAGCTCACAACTCAAACAATGTCATTGGTCTTTTTCTGAAGACAACCACTCTACTCCAGTTTGCAGCAGAGATGTTTCATGTGTATTTCCCATTCCGATACACAGATTATTAAAAAGATGTGTACTGGGCTTCCCTGGTGGTGCAGTGGTTAAGAATCCGCCTGCCAATGCAGGGAACACGGGTTCGAGCCCTGGTCCAGGAAGAGCCCTCGAGCCACAACTACTGAGCCCATGTGCTACAACTACTGAAGCCCACGTGCCTAGAGCCCGTGCTCCACAACAAGAGAAGCCACCGCAATGAGAAGCCCGCTCACTGCAACGAAGAGTAGCCCCTGCTTGCCACAACTAGAGAAAGCCTGTGTCCAGCAACAAAGACCTAATGCAGCCAAAAATAAATAAGAATTTAAAAATTTGTAAAAAAAATAAAGTGAAATTGGCTTTTTCTTTTTCAATTTTTTTACACTGAATGCATAGCTGTGAAGGATATGACTCCTATGATAGTTTGGTGTCCCTGCCTTGATTGGTGCTAAGGAGCCAGCAGTTTTGCTCACCCTTTTGTACTGTCAGCGCAAATGTCAGTCAACTCAGTGAAAAAGACAAATAATGTCTTGGTATTATTATGATGATCATTCTGACCTCATGGATTCCATGAAAGTTTTCAGAGATAGACCTCCTCTCTCATCCCTCGTTTACATGGACCACCCTTTGAGAGTTATTATCTTACACCTTTGGGATCAGATGGCAGGGTCACCTTTAGGAGTAGAAAAGATCCCAGCTGAGTAGAAGCTAGCAATTTGCTGCTGAGGAAGCAGAATAAAAGTATGTAATTCAAATCAACTATGTAATTCACAGTGCGACTTGAGGGTGAGTTTTTTGTTTTTAAAGGAATCGCAATGATTTCTTGGAATAATGGAACCTACATTTATTTAATTAACATAGACAAACCACCACCATATACTAAATAGAACAAAGAACAAAATTTTTCTCAATCAAGAGAAAAATTCTAATTACAGCCAGTGGTTTCTTTAAACTCACCTGTAAGTATCTATAGACTTCTTCAAGTGTTTCCACTGCTCTGGGGCTCCCTAAGGGGTGGGTGTAATTAACAAGGCTTATTACCCATTCCTTTTATTTATCGATTCATGGTGCTGGGAATAGTGTTGATTAGGCAGACAAGGTCCTTGATCTGCCGGTGCTCACAGTCACGTGGGAGAGTGTGAAACAATCATACAAACGTGAATACGATTACAATTGTGCTAAGATTTAAGAAGAAGTACGGGGAGCTTTGAGATGGGACCTGACCTGACCTGGAGGTCATTGAAGACCTCCCTGAAGAAGTGAAATTCAGCTAAGGTCTGAAACATGAGTTGGAGTTGGCCAGGTGGCAGTGGGGTGGTGTGGATAGGGAAGCATGTTCAAGGCAGTGGCATGGCTATGTGTGCAGGCTGAAGCAAGAGAGTTCTGGGTGGGTTTGAAGACCCACCTGGGAAGTCCATTTTGGCTGGAGCCTGGTGAGAAGGTGGCATGAGATGAGGGTGGAGTGGCAGCCAGAAGTCAGGGCAAGGGCCATCAGGTGGCCTTTTTTCCAGTTCTTGGAACCTACCAATCTCTTTCCTGCCCCAGTGCTAGACTCATGCAGATCCCTCTGCCTGGAACTCTCTTCCTAGGCTCTTCTTTCAGGCCTCAATGGAAATGTCACCTCCTTTCAAAGTAGATATCTTGGGACTTCCCTCGTGGCGCAGTGGTTAAGAATCCGCCTGCCAATGCAGGGTACACGGGTTTGATCCCTGGTGGGGGAAGATCCCACATGCCACAAAGCAACTAAGCCCATGCGCCACAACTACTGAGCCTGCGCTCGAGAGCCCATGAGCCACAATCACCGAGCCCATGTGCTGCAACTACTGAAGCCCACGTGCCTAGAGCCCGTACTCCACAACAAGAGAAGCCACCGCAATGAGAAGCCCGCTCACTGCAACGAAGAGTAGCCCCCGCTCGCCACAACTAGAGAAAGCCCGTGTGCAGCAACAAAGACCCAATGCAGCCAAAAATGAATAATAAATAAATAAATAAATAAATTTATATTAAAAAAAGTAGATCTCTGTTTTCTTCTCCATGTCAGCACCCTATTTTCTTCATATGCAGCTATGTTTGTTTACACTGCTTTTGTCTATCGCCCCCACGAGACTCTAAGTTCCCTGAGGGCAGGGTCCTGTCGGTCATGTTCACCCTGCCTCTCCTGTGTTTGGCAGTGAGCCTGACACGCAGCTGGTGTTCAGAGATATTTATGATTGAATGTATGAATGAACAAATGAAGACAGAGCTAGATTTGAGATCTTGGCTCAATCCCTTAATGCTGTGTGACCTTGGACGAGTCACATAACCACTCTATACTCCGTTTCCTATTCTGTAAAATGGGGATCTTACTTCCTATCTCAAAGGGCTTGTGCGAGACTCAAAGGAGGTAGTGCGTGTGGAAGCACTGAGCAGGGTGCCTGGCTCCAAAAGAGGTGCTCTTAAGTGTTAATTGTCTTCCTTGCTTCTCACTGCCTATTCCCTGCTCTTTTCACTCTACTATGATATATGATGAGCCTTGGGCCTTGCTTAATCCCAAGTCTCTTGCCATCCCATCCCCCTCAGCTGCAACACAAACATAAGAGGGACTTCCAGGCTCACGTGATGGCAACATAGTGGGAGGGACAAGAGAGGGGGGAGGAACTGGTTTTTCTGGACAGTGGATGGGGACAAAGAACTGTTGAAAATGAACCAGACTTTGGGTAGTGCGATTATGGCTACTTTTAATCTTCTTTCATGTATAGTTGAATCTTGAACAACACAGGAATTAGGGGTGCCACCCTCCCTGCAGTTGAAAATCTGCTTATAACTTTACAGTTGGCTCTCCTTCTGTGGGGTTCCGTATCTGTGGATTCATCCAACCATGGGTCGTGTAGTATTGTATTTTTGTACTGTATTATATTAATTGTATTGTATTAATCAAAAAAAAATCCATGTATAAGTGGACCCACACAGTTCAAACCTGTGTTGTTCAAGGGTCAGCCATACTTAAAACAAACAAACAAACACCTTTTTGTTTTGAAATAATTTTAGGCCTTCAGAAAAGTTGCAAGATAGTACAAAGAGTTCATTATATGCCCTTCACCCAACATTCTCAATTTATAAAACCATAGTACAATGATCAAAACCAGGAAATGAACATGGATACAGTATTATCTAAATTATAGACCTTATTTGAACTTCACCAGTTTTCCCCTAACAATATTTCTGTTCCCGGGTACAATCCAGGATCCTACTTTGCACTTAGTTGTCCTATGTCTCCTTTATATCCTCTGATCTATGATAGTTCCTCAGTCTTTCCTTGTCTTTCGTGACCTTGACACTATTGATCAGTCATTTTGTAGAACGTTGCACGATTTGGCTTTGTCTGATGTTTTCTCATGGCTAAATTGAGATTATGCATTTTTGGCAAGAATACCACAGAAGTGGTGTTGTGTCCTTGTCAGTACATCGTACCAGGGGTACATGATGTTGACATGTCTTACTAATGATGAGGCTACTCTTGTTTACTCGGTTAAAGTGTTGTCTATTGGGCTTCTCCACTATATACTTTTCTTTTAAAATTATACTTAAAAATTTTAAATTACTAAAGCAATGCACACTCCTAAAAAGTTTAAACAAACAAAAAAAAATGTAAAGTAATTATACTTCCAACCAAGCCCACCTCACCTTCCCAGAGGTTTCACCACTGTCATCGCTTTGAGGGGTATCCTTCTAGATCATTTTCTATATCATATACAAGTATATAACGGGGTCATACCAACTTTTTTGTTTTGTTTTGTTTTACTTAACAATATTATCCAGGGACAACTTTACATGGCAGTACAATCAGATCTAACTCATCCTTTCTAATATATAGCTACTATTTCATTCTCTGGGTGACTCTAATATACATCTGTGTATTTTCTAGATTTTGTATGAGCATGTGAATTATTTTTTAACATAAGACATTTTACCATCAAAATTTTTATCTCAAATTTCATCAATAGAAAAATATTCAAATTTTGTCAGAAATTAAAAGCCGTAGAAGTTAAATTTTTAAAAAAATTTAAATTTCCATCTGTTTCATCACCAGGAATAGATTATCTAAAACTCTAAGTCAAAACAAGCTAAAGAATAAAAAAGTATATTTTTAAATGGAACAAGAGAAAAGAAACTGAATTGCCACTGATTTTATTGACTGTCAGAGGCCATTCATTTAAAAAACACACCATTATTTTATGTAGGAAGAAAAAAATTGCCAATTAATTGGAAAATGCCATCAACTTTAGAGTGTTTAAAATGTGCAAAATGGGAGTCTTGGAACTGAGTAAATAAGATAGTCCCTTGTTAGCCCTTCATTAACCAGAATTTCTGTGTGGTCTTCCAGGCACAGGTAGGATCCTATGACCAGCTGCCCATTCCAGCCCACAGTGATGGAGGCAAATGATTCCTCTCGTGTGGATTCTGAGTTCCGATACACCCTCTTCCCAATTTTTTACAGCATCATCTTTGTGTTGGGGGTCCTCGCCAACAGCTATGTGCTGTGGGTCTTTGCCCGCCTGTACCCTTCCAAGAAATTCAATGAGATAAAGATCTTCATGGTGAACCTCACCATGGCTGACCTGCTCTTCCTGGTCACCCTGCCCCTGTGGATCATCTACTACTACAACGAGGGCAACTGGATTCTTCCTGAATTCCTGTGCAACCTGGCTGGCTGCTTCTTCTTCATTAACACCTACTGCTCAGTGGCCTTTTTGGCCGTCATCACTTATAACCGCTTCCAGGCTGTAACACAGCCCATCAAGACCGTTCAGGTCACCACCCGCAAGCGTGGCATCCTTTTGTCCCTGATCATCTGGGTGGCCATTGTGGCCGCTGCATCCTACTTCTTCATCCTGGACTCCACCAACACAGTGCCCAACAAGACTGGCTCGGGCAACATCACACGCTGCTTTGAGCACTACAAGAAGGGCAGCATCCCGGTCCTCATCATACACGTCTTCCTCGTGTTCAGCTTCTTCCTCGTCTTCCTCATCATCCTCGTTTGCAACCTGGTCATCATCGTCACGCTGCTCACACAGCCGGTGCAGATGCAGCGCAGTGCGGAGGTCAAGTGCCGGGCACTCTGGATGGTCTGCACGGTCCTGGCTGTGTTCATCATCTGCTTTGTGCCCCACCACATTGTACAGCTGCCCTGGACCCTGGCTGAGCTGGGCTTCCAGAACAGCAACTTCCACCAGGCTATTAATGATGCACATCAGGTCACTCTCTGCCTCCTTAGTACCAACTGTGTCTTAGACCCCATCATCTACTGCTTCCTCACCAAGAAGTTCCGTAAGCACCTCACGGAGAAGTTCTACAGTATGCGCAGCAGCCGGAAATGCTCCCGGACCACCATGGAGACAGGCACCGAAGTGGTCATGCCGCTCAAACAGGTCCCTGTCAATTCCCTCAAAGATTAGTCCCGGATTGTTGGAGCCCAGAGGCCTATCCTCCATGGACATCATGGAGTGACCTGGGGGAGGAAGGGGTGTCTGATGTGGCCCTGGCACCTCCTCCCTGGGCAGTGGTGGCCCATTAGGTATGGAGGCTACCTCACCAAGGTGTCGATGCTGGCAGAGCCAGACTGCTGGGAAATCCAGAACTTGAATGAGCCCTTTCAGCCACCTTGGGGCACATGCCATAATAACCTTGGTTGGTAACCTCATCCTGAGCGCCTGAGTCTGATAGTTCTGGAAGGAGTGTCAGGGCCGGGGCGGTCCTTGGGGGTTCACACTGAGCCACCCCGTTCACCCTAGCAGGACAGCAGTCCCAAATGCGTAAGTCCTAAAGTTTTGGGCAACCACTCCCTTTATCACTAAAAAGTCAGAGAAGGGGTTTTGGAAAAGGGATGCTTCCCTCGCCGTGTGGCACCGTCTTTGGGACAGACTTCTGAGCTAGGATGGTGCCACCCAGTCTCTACCTAAAGGCACAAGGTCTTTGTGACACTTCTTAGGGGAAGTGGCTTGGTGGAACCTTCTCCTGAGTCATGCAACAACCTGTACTGAGTGGTGAGCAGAGAAGATAAAACATGCAGAGACCGAAAGCTAGGATGGGGAACCTGTCTCCTGGGGCAAATGTGTGTTTCCGCACAGGCCTCACCTCAGGCCTGGGGCAGCTCTGGGGCAGCGGGAGAGACACAACACCCACATCCACTTTCTGTCTCAACAAGGGACCCCGATGAAGAAACTCCTGCAGGACAGCCACCCACTATGGGTGGGCAAAGTCCCCTCAAAGCCGAATTGGGGCCCTCCAGGCCACTGCGATGCCCAGAGACTTCCGTGGGAAAGGACGGTTAGGCTGAGAAGTGCCTGCAGGAAGGCCTCCAGAGCGGAAGGAGCCCGTCAGCTCCGCTCCCCACCTCACCTTCTGCGAGGCCCCTCTGACGTAGCTGCCACGAGCTGAGAAGAGCAGCTAGAATCCCAAGGGCAGGCAGGCACTTTGAGCTCTGGGTGCAGAAGAGAGGTGAAAACTTCTCTCGAGGAGTTCTAGATGCCTGAGCCTCCTCTCGCACCCTGAGCACCTGCAGTGTGAACCTGACAGCCTCAGACCCAGGGGCTTGGAGGAGCCTTCCCTGGTTTCCAGAAATCATCTTCCCTTCCAGCCAGTGACCCCACAAAGCTGGGATCCTCGTTTCCCGCATACTGGGCTGATTTTGATAAATGCCTCCCAATGGGCCAGAGACCTGCTTGGGTCTGGGATGGCAGCTGTGGGCTGGACTTAGCAGGTGGTGACTAGGTGGATAGTGCAGCGGACTTGAACTTCGGTGTCACACAGACCCAGGTTCAAGCTGTGGCTTTGTCACTTCCTGCCCAGGGCCTGTGAACTGAATTTCCGGCCTCATAGAGTTATGAGGAGCAGAAACCTCTTGGTCAGGCTGACTGCTCATCCCAGATTCTCCCGTCTTCTGAGAATTTGTTCCCCCCTAACCCTCCGATAGGAGCTGAAGGGATGAGAGGTGAGCGTCTGGCTCTGGTGGGGCCAGTCAGCTTCTCGCTTGGGAATAAGTAGCAAGATTCAGGGATGCTCTTTCAGGCTCTGCAGGCCACTTACCAGAACACATTTAAACTCTGGAGCTGTGTGTGCGTGTGTCTGCGTGCGTGTGTGTGTGTGTGTGTGTGTGGCCAGCGGGCCAGGGTTGAGGGAGGCACCTGCATGAATGTAGTAGAGAAAACGGCTCTGCTCAGAGAGAAGACAGAGATGTGCAGAGCAAAGCAGAGACCAGGGGGGACCGCAGGGGCCTGGAGAGAGGAGGGGCAGTGCTTCCAGGGGCCTGCTGGCTCCCTTCCTCCAGGCCCAGCCCTTCTCGAAGCTCAACATCTGCGCTGCTTCCTTTGGGTCCTTGTGAGATTCCCTGTTAGGATACATTTTCTTATTTTGCTTAAGCTGATTTGAGTGATTATCTATTACTTGCAAGCAAAAGAGTTCTGAATGAGATAAATGCTTGTATGCTAAAGCACAGTGTTTCTTGAATTTCAGCCATTTGTGTACTCGCCTCGTAAATTTTGCAATATCCATGTACCATCTGTATGTTTACTCAAGAAATATATTTCTCTAAATTGAGTCACTTTTTAAAACTTTCACCTGTTTAAAAGGATGCTTTAGAACTAAATTGTAAATGAAAACAAATGCCACCTGCCACACATAGAAGGTAAACATAAACACAAAACATAAATATTAAAATCAAGGGACTTCCCTGGTGGCACAGTGGTTAAGAATCCGCTTGCCAATGCAGGGGACACGGGTTCGAGCCCTGGTCCGGGAAGATCCCACATGCCGCAGAGCAACTAAGCCCATGCGTCACAACTACTGAGCCTGTGCTCTAGAGCCCGCGTGCCACAACTACTGAACCCGCGAGCCACAACTACTGAAGCCTGCACGCCTAGAGCCTGTGCTCCGCAACAAGAGAAGCCACTGCAATGAGAAGCCCGCACACTGCAACAAAGAGTAGCCCCCGCTGGCCACAACTAGAGAAAGCCCACACGCAGCAACGAAGACCCAACGCAGCCAAAAATAAATAAATAAAATAAAATAAATAAATTTATTTTTTAAAAAAAGAAAAAAAAGAAAACCAAAATGTTCTTGGTGTCCTGTCTACAGTCACCTCATATGCCCCACAAGTTGCACAGCACACTTTAGGAAACATGGCTGTTATGTATATAAAGTGCACAGGGTCTGCATTCAGTAAGTGCTCAATAAAGAGACAGGCAGTTCCGAGTTGGTATCTTGTGATTGCCCCCTTGCTTCTCTCAGAATGTTGCCCCAACACACAAGCCAGGGTCTCAGTCCCATCCAGGCCCAGGGGAGGTGGCAGAGTATTTTAGGTTGTAGCTCATGCTACGGCTCTGATGATTGCCTCACCACTCTGGATACAACCACCTTTACTCCCCCTGTGACCTCTGCCTGGTTGTGACCTTCTCAGATGCTTTCTCTTCTTTTTGACCTAGCCCAGAACACCTCTTCCAGGCAGCCTTCCTGAATTCCTCCAGACAGGTTAATTGACCTAGCAGCATTTTAGGTCTGGGAGGGTGTAACTTTTTTATACCTTAATAACTACTGAAGTTTATCCATTTCAATGTATTCTTTCCTACCCTGGGGGCAGGAACTGAATCTTTTATTGTTTTAATCAAAGTATAGTTGCAGGAACTGAATCATAATCATCAGTGTATCCACATTTCTCACATGACGCCTAGAAATGAGCTGTCTATCTCCAAAGCTTCCTGCTTCCCCAGGGTGTAGCATAAGCACACATTGACATATACATGCACTTATTGTGAAAGGGTTTAAGAAGACTCTCTACAGACAGACAAGGAAGAAATTTAATATATATTTCTCCGGAGTTCTACATCCATATTTTAAAAAAGATGTCAGGGATTTTCAGAGGATCGGAACATTTTGAAGCTGGTAGGGTCCAATTCCTTCATCTTACTAAGAGGAACATGGGGCTCAGAGGGGCCATGTGATTGCAGAAGTTACATAGCATGGAATGCACTTGTGTCTCTCCCTTCTTGCAACGGTGACAGGATTACCGGAAAAGCTAAGTTATAATTCTTTTAATGAAACATCACCAATCAGGATTTCGAACCCATGTTGGACATCACGAAGTCCTCACCCTGCGTTTTTCCCTGATCTCAGCCTTGACCCCAGGGAACGACCAGTGATCTCACTTAGAGAACATTGGCTCAGGCAAGACCTGGCCCCTTACCTCATCCAGATGAATCGTAGACACAAGAGTGGTAAGTGTAGGTCACAGCTGACTAGAACTGGGCACATTTATGCCTATTTTTACTCATCTATGCTATATCTGTGCTTAAGACTTGAGGCCACAAACAGATATAATAAAACCCTCTTGTTAAAACACTTGGTTTTTGTGCAGACTTGGTATTTCTGTAATACAAATCATGTTTTCCCGGATATCCTATCAGCAAGCCATCCTCGCATCTACCCAGTCATCTATCCATCCATCCATCCATCCATCCATCCATCCATCCATCCATCCATCCATCCATCCACCTGTCCATCTAGGTAGCCAACAAATACTTATGGAGTACCTGTTTTGGTCCAGTAACTATGCTAACCACAGTTTTTATCTACTGCCTCACTGTAACCTCACACCCTCCTTGAAAGTTAGGTGATTCAATCCCCACAGAAATGAATAAAATAAATAAGGACCTGAGCTGACTGAATAAGGCAGTGGATGCCTCCCAGGTACTTGGTACAGAAGGAAAGGGCCTACTTTTTGGTGAGCCCCAGATATTTGCTTGCCACTTTCACAAATCTTATCTCACTGAGTCCTCACAACTACCGTACAGAAATGATATTTTTCATGCTCATTTTACAGATGGGGGAATTGAGGCTTAGAGGGCTTCAGTGATTTGTAAGCGTACATGAGCCAGTAAGCAGCAGAATAATATTCAAACCCAGATCTGCCTCAGTAAATATGGGTCCCTTCCCTTCTTTCCTCTCCCTGTTTGACTGTACCCTCACTCAAGCCCCTCTAGGTACTGTCTTAGCTTTGATGTGTGCTGGGGTGGGGGTCTCTTGAGGGGAAGAGCAGTTGGTGAAGGCTCCGCCTTGCTGTCTGAGGGCTCCTGTGCTCCCCATGCAGGCCGAAGCCCCAGCAGCAATGACTTTTTTCCGGGCTGAGGCTCCTGTGGTCAGTTAGAGAGGGCACTCCTGCAGTGGATGGTATATGTGAACGCAGTGTTACAAAGAAGTTCCGAAGCCAGAATGTCATTGTCACTGAAGCTAGAAGGTCACCTGGATCCTGACATTTCTGCAAGAGGAGGGGAAGGGGTGAGTGAATAGTCAACAGCTGCTGAGCACAGACCGTGTGGCAGGCACTGTGAAAGGAACGTCGTGTCCTTACCTATGGTTGGAACTGACTCTTTCCTCTGCCTGAATTACTTTTCCCCCCAGATATCCCTACAACTCACTCCCTCGCCTTCAAGACCTTTCTCAAATGTCCCCTTCTCAGTGAGGCCTGAGACCACCTCATTTAAAACAGAAGCTGAGAGAGTGAAGTGCTTCCCCAAGGCCACACAGCAATCAGGTGGGTCATGTCCAAGGGCTATGCACTTTCCATTCTATCACATTGACTTCCTCTGCAGACATCCTTCATGACATAGTTTGTGAAGGCTCATATCTTCCTATTTTCCAGATAAGAAAAACAAGTATCAAGGAGGGAAATGACTTATCCAAGGTCACATAGCAATAACTTGGTAGAACTGAGATGCATAGATCCTTTTTTTACCTCCATTTTGCAAGACGCTTCTCTCATCCATTTTTCCATCTGAATGCATGTTATTTTCCTTCATCACCATTCTCCAGTCCCATCCTCCGTGGTAGCTCTAGCACGTTCAATACATATCTTTGACTTTTATGTATCCTTGGAAAATGTAGTGTTATTTTTCATGCATATTCATTTAAAATTTACATAAAAGGCATGATTTACGTAAATTGGGCTATGGACCTCATTCTGTGTCTCATTTTTTTTCCCACTCAGCATTGCTTTTACGATGTAACCATGTTGAAGTGTATACATCTGGTTCATTGATGTAAACATCTGTCTTGTCCTCCATCATGTGCATCTACATTTTACTTACCTATTCCCCTGGCAATGGACACTTAGATTGCCTTCAACTCCCTTTTCTACAAATGATGCTGTGAGGAGAGCCTTCCAGATATTCCCCTATGGACCAGTGTAAGAATTTCCCCGAATGTATACCCAGGGGTGACAGTGCTAAGTCCCAGGCTACACTCATACTCAACTGGGTGAAGAGCTGCCAAATCTCTTCTGGAATGGCTGCACCAGGCTATACTCCCACCCATAATTACATGAGAGTTTCTATTTCCCCAAATCTTCACCCACACTTGATGTCCAACTTTCAAACTGCTGGTAAGTGTAAAGTAACAACTTATTTTCAGTTTGAATTTCTCTCAGATTACTAATGGGTTTGTAATCATGTTCTTGTTAGTCATTTGAGTTTGAATGCAGATTAATTCCGACTCCGAAGCCTACAAAGTGTCACACTGTGATCAGTAAAGTAGCCGCTGGGTCTGCATGGCCAGGGTTCAATTTCTGGCTCCACCTAGTCTGTGATTTAACCTCTTAGGGCCTCTGTTTCTTCACCTGTAAAATGGGAATAATTTTACTGTCAACAAAATAGGGTGGTTTTTTTGTTTTTTAAATTTCATTTATTTATTTTTGGCTGTGCTGGGTCTTCGCCTCTGTGCGAGGGCTCCCTCCAGTTGCGGCAAGCGGGGGCCACTCTTCATCGCGGTGCGCGGGCACCTCACCATCGCGGCCCCTCCCGCTGCGGAGCACAGGCTCCAGACGCGCAGGCCCAGCAGTTGTGGCTCACGGGCCCAGTCGCTCCGCGGCACGTGGGATCCTCCCAGACCAGGGCTCGAACCCGTGTCCCCCGCATCGGCAGGCAGACTCTCAACCACTGCGCCACCAGGGAAGCCCAATAGGGTGGTTTTGAGGATTTAAAATTGCTTAGAACAGTGCCTGGCACAGAATAAGTACTTAGTAAACGCTGCATCCTGTCCTGATAGATTGTGTTGTTCATGCAGCCTCCTTTTCCACTCTCCCTATCTCCTCCCACCTCCCTGACACCTTTTCATGAAGTTCATATTGCATATTCATATGAATTTTCCTTAGAATTGTGAAACTGTTAAAAAGAGTATTAAAAACAAGACAACAGACCCAAAATGGAGTCACTTATGCTAAACCCCAAGTCACCAAACCAAGACTTAATACCTAACTTGATTAGTTTCAGCCTCTCCCAGGAATGGAATCTTAAACCAGTCAATCTGAAATTACCTAATCAGCACTAGTGAGGTCATCTGCCTGATATACGCTTGCCTTCCCTGGCCCCTAAAGGAAGGTGACCTTGCCACAAACAATCTGCTTTTTCTAGTAAAACTTCCTTGTCCCTGCTCCTTTCTGCCTATAAAAATCTTTCTTTTTGTGCAGCTCCTTTCTGTCTGTTAGATGGGGTGCTGCCTGATTCATGAATCATTGAATAAAGCCAATAAGATCTTTATAATCTACTCAGTTAAATTTCGTTTTTTAACAAGAGGAACAGAGTGTGATTAGCCTGGCTTTCTTTTTTTTTTTTAAATTATTTAATTTATTTATTTATTTATGGCTGTGTTGGGTATTCGTTTCTGTGCGAGGGCTTTCCCTAGTTGTGGCGAGCGGGGGCCACTCCTCATCGCGGTGCGCGGGCCTCTCACTATCGCGGCCTCTCTTGTTGCGGAGCACAGGCTCCAGATGCACAGGCTCAGTAGTTGTGACTCACGGGCCCAGTTGCTCCACGGCATGTGGGATCTTCCCGGACCAGGGCTCGAACCCGTGTCCCCTGCATTGGCAGGCAGATTCTCAACCACTGCGCCACCAGGGAAGCCCTGGCTTTCTTTTTATTTAACTTCCCAGGTCATTCTAAAATACATTCAGAGAGCTTCCCTGGTGGTGCAGTGGTTATGAATCCACCTGCCAGTGCAGGGGACATGGGTTTGAGCTCTGGTCCGGGAAGATCCCACATGCTGCGGGGCAACTAAGTCCGTGCACCACAACTACTGAGCCTGTGTTCTAGAGCCCGTGAGCCACAACTACTGAAGGCCATGTGCCTAGAGCCTGTGCTCCACAACAAGAGAAGCCACCGCAGTGACAAGCCCGTGCACTGCAACGAAGAGTAGCCCCTGCTCACCACAACTAGAGAAAGCCCGCACGCAGCAACGAAGACCCAATGCAGCCAAAAATAAATAAATAAAAAAACAAAAATAAAATAAAATACATTCAGAGAGTGTTTTAAGAAGACCTGACACATGCGTGAGTCAGGGGATTTGGGCCTTGGGAAGGAAATGATGAATCAGTTCCTTAAAAGAAAGGATGGGGTATTAAAGGACACTATCAACAGAGTTAAAAGGCAACCCATTGAATGCGAGAAATTATTTGCAAATCATATATCTGATAAGAGATTTATATGCAGAATATATAAAGGGCTCCTACAACTCAACAATAAAAAACGGACAAGTCATTTAAGAAATGGGTTAAAGGACTTGAATAGGCATTTCTCCATAGAAGATATACAGATGGCTAACAAGCACATGAAAAAATGCTCATTATCACTAATCGTTAGGGAAATGCAAATCAAAACCATGATGAGATGAAAACAGAAGATAACAAGAGTTGGCAACGCTGTGGAGAAATGGAATCCTGCGTATTGCTGGTTGGAATGTAAAACAGTGCAGCTGCTGTGGAAAACAGCATGTAGTTCCTCAAAAACTTAAACACAGAATTACCATATGACCCTGTAATTCCACTTCTGGTTATATATCCAAAAGAACTGAAAGTAGGGACTTTAACACCAAGGTTCATAGCAGCAATACTTAAAATAGCCAAAGATGGAAGCAACCCAAGTGTCCACTGAGGGATGAAAGGATAAACAAAATGCAGTGTATACATACCATGGAATGTTATTCAGCCATAAAAAGGAAGGAAATTCTTGGGCTTCCCCCGTGGCACAGTGGTTGGGAGTCTGCCTGCCAATGCAGGTGACATGGGTTCGAGCCTTGGTCCGGGAGGATCCCACATGCCAGAGAGCAGCTGGGCCCATGCGCCACAGCTTCTGAGCCTGCGCTCTGGAGTCCGTGAACCACTACAGCTGAGCTCATGCACCTAGAGCCCGTGCTCTGCGATGGGAGAGGCCACCACAATGAGAAGCCTGTGCACCACAATGCTCCAGAGTGGCCCCCCCTCGCTGCGACTGGAGAGAGCCCGCACACAGCGACGAAGACCCAATGCAGCCAAAAATAAATAAATAAATAAAATTAAAATTTAAAAAAAGAAAAAATTCCTTAAAAAAAAAAAAGGAAGGAAATTCTTACACATGCTACAGTGTGGATGAACCTTGAGGACATTACAATAAGTGAAATAAGCCAGTCAAAAAAAATATACTGTATGATTCCACTTGTATGAGGTGCCTAGAGCAGTAAACTCATAGAAACAGAAAGTAGAATGGTGGTTACAAAGGGTGGGCGAGAGGGGAATGGGGAGTTGTTAGTGTTTAATGGCTTTGGAGTTTCAGTTTGGGAAGACGAAAAAGTTTTAGAGATGGATGGTGGTGATCGGTGCACAATAATCTGTAAGTGTCACTAAACTGTACACTTAAAAATGGCTACAGTAGGGCTTCCCTGGTGGCACTGTGGTTAAGAATCTGCCTGCCAATGCAGGGGACACGGGTTCGAGCCCTGGTCCGGGAAGATCCCACATGCCATGGAGCAACTAAGCCTGTGCACCACAACTACTGAGCCTGCGCTCTTGAGCCCGAATGCCACAGCTACTGAAGCCCACGTGCCTAGAGCCTGTGCTCCGCAACAAGAGAAGCCACCACAATGAGAAGCCCGTGCACCACAATGAAGAGTAGCCCCCGCTTGCTGCAACTAGAGAAAGCCCATGCACGGCAACAAAGACCCAACGCAGCCAAAAATAAATAAATAAATACACTTATTAAAGGAAAAAAAAGACAAAAAAGTTATTTTTTAAAAAATGGCTGAGATTAGGAACCAAGATGGCGGAGCAGAAGGACGTGCTCTCACTCCCTCTTGTGAGAACACCAGAATCAAAACTAGCTGCTGGACATTCATCGACAGGAAGACACTGGAACTCACCAAAAAAGACACCCCACATCCAAAGACAAAGGAGAAGCCTTAAAGAGATGGTAGGAGGGGTGCAATCACAGTAAAAGCAAATCCCATAACTGCTAGGTGGGTGACTCACAAACTGGAGAACACTTATACCACAGAAGTCCACCCACTGGAGTGAAGGTTCTGAGCCCCACGTCAGGTTCCCAACCTGGGGGTCTGGCAACGGGAGGAGGAATCCCTAGAGAATCAGACTTTGAAGGCTAGTGGGATTTGATTGCAAGACTTCGACAGGACTGGGGGAAACAGAGACTCCACTCTTGGAGGGCACACACAAAGTAGTGTGCGCATCGGGACCCAGGGGAAGGAGCAGTGACCCCAGGGGAGACTGAACCAGACCTACTTGCTAGTGTTGGAGGGTCTCCTGCGGAGGTGGGGGGTGGCTGTGGCTCACCGTGGGGACAAGGACACTGGCAGCAGAAGTTCTGGGAAGTACTCCTTGGCGTTAGCCCTCCCAGAGTCTGACATTAGCCCCACAAAAGAGTCCAGGTAGGCTCCAGTGTTGAGTCGCCTCAGGCCAAACAACCAACAGGGAGGGAACACAGCCCCACCCATCAGCAGACAAGCAGATTAAGTTTTACTGAGCTCTGCCCACCAGAGCAACGGTCAGCTCTACCCACCACCAGTCCCTCCCATCAGGAAACTTGCATAAGCCTCTTAGATAGCCTCATCCACCAGAAAGCAGACAGCAGAAGGAAGAACTACAATCCTGCAGCCTGTGGAACAAAAACCACATTCACAGAAAGACAAGATGAAAAGGCAGAGGGCTATGTACAAGATGAAGGAACAAGATAAAACCCCAGAAAAACAACTAAATGAAGTGGAGATAGGCAACCTTCCAGAAAAAAAATTCAGACTAATGATAGTGAAGATGATCCAGGACCTCGGAAAAAGAATGGAGGCAAAGATAGAGAAAATGCCAGAAATGTTTAACAAAGACCTAGAAGAATTAAAGAACAAACAAACAGAGATGAACAATACAATAACTGAAATGAAAAATACACTATTAGGAATCAATAGCAGAATAACTGAGGCAGAAGAACGGATAAGTGACCTGGAAGACAGAATGGTGGAATTCACTGCTGTGGAACAGAATAAAGAAAAAAGAATGAAAAGAAATGAAGACAGCCTAAGAGACCTCTGGGACAACATTAAGCGCAACAACATTCGCATTATAGGGGTCCCAGAAGGAGAAGAGAGAGAGAAAGGACCAGAGAAAATATTTGAAGAGATTACAGTCGAAAACTTTCCTAACATGGGAAAGGAAAGAGCCACCCAAGTCCAGGAAGCGCAGAGAGTCCCATACAGGATAAACCCAAGGAGAAACACGCCGAGACACATAGTAATCAAAGTGGCAAAAATTAAAGACAAAGAAAAATTATTGAAAGCAGCAAGGGAAAAACGACAAATAACATACAAGGGAACTCCCATAAGGTTAACAGCTGATTTCTCAGCAGAAACTCTGCAAGCCAGAAGGGAGTAGCATGATATACTTAAAGTGATGAAAGGGAAGAACCTACAACCAAGATTACTCTACCCGGCAAGGATCTCATTTAGATTTGATGGAGAAATCAAAAGCTTTACAGACAAGCAAAAGCTAAGAGAATTCAGCATCACCAAACCAGCTCTACAACAAATGCTAAAGGAACTTCTCTAAGTGGGAAACACAAGAGAAGAAAAGGACCTACAAAAACAAACCCAAAACAATTAAGAAAATGGTACTAGGAACATACATATCAATAATTACCTTAAACGTGAATGGATTAAATGCCCCAACCAAAAGACATAGACTGGCTGAATGGATACAAAAACAAGACCCATATATATGCTGTCTACAAGAGACCCACTTCAGACCTAGGGACACATCCAGACTGAAAGTGAGGGGATGGAAAAAGATATTCTATGCACATGGAAATCAAAAGAAAGCTGGAGTAGCAATACTCATATCCGATAAAATAGACTTTAAAATAAAGAATGTTACAAGACACAAGGAAGGACACTACATACTGATCAAGGGATCAATCCAGGAAGAAGATATAACAATTATAAATATATATGCACCCAACATAGGAGCACCTCAATACATAAGGCAACTGCTAATAGCTATAAAAGAGAAAATCGACAGTAACACAATAATAGTGGGGGACTTTAACACCTCACTTACACCAATGGACAGATCATCCAAAATGGAAATAAATAAGGAAACAGAAGCTTTAAATGACACAATAGACCAGGCAGATTTAATTGATATTTATAGGACATTCCATCCAAAAACAGCAGATTACACTTTCTTCTCAAGTGTGCATGGAACATTCTCCAGGATAGATCACATCTTGGGTCACAAATCGAGCCACAGTAAATTTAAGAAAATTGAAATATCAAGAATCTTTTCTGACCACAGTGCTATGAGATTAGAAATGAATTAAATGGAAAAAAAGTAAAAAACACAAACACATGGAGGGTAAACAATACGTTACTTAATAACCAAGAGATCACTGAAGAAATCAAAGAGGAAATCAAAAGATACCTAGAGACAAATGACAATGAAAACACGATGATCCAAAACCTACAGGATGCAGCAAAAGCAGTTCTAAGAGGGACGTTTATAGCTATACAAGCTGACCTCAAGAAACAAGAAAAATCTCAAATAAACAATCTAACTTTACACCTAAAGGAATTAGAGAAAAAAGAACAAACAAAGCCCAAAGTTAGCAGAAGGAAAGAAATCATAAAGATCAGAGCAGAAATAAATGAAATAGAAACAAAGAAAACAATAGCAAAAATCAATAAAACTAAGAGCTGGTTCTTTGAGAAGATACACAAAATTGATAAACCATTAGCCAGACTCATCAAGAAAAAGAGGGAGAGGACTCAAATCAATAAAATTGGAAATGAAAAAGGAGAAGTTACAACAGACACTGCAGAAATACAAAGTATCCTAAGAGACTACTACAAGCAACTCTATGCCAATTAAATGGACAACCTGGAAGAAATGGACAAATTCTTAGAAAGGTATAACCTTCCAAGACTGAACCAGGAAGAAATAGAAAATATGAACAGACCAATTACGAGTAATGAAATTGAAACTGTGATTAAAAATCTTCCGACAAACAAAAGTCCAGGACCAGATGGCTTCACAGGTGAATTCTATCAAACATTTAGAGAAGAGTTAACACCTATCCTTCTCAAACTCTTCCAAAAAATTGCAGAGGAAGGAACACTCCCAAACTCATTGTATGAGGCCATTATCACCCTGATACCAAAACCAGTCAAAGATACTACAAAAAAAGAAAATTACAAGACAAGGATGTCCACTCTCGCCACTATTATTCAACATAGTTTTGGAAGTCCTAGCCACAGCAATCAGAGAAGAAAAAGAAATAAAAGGAATCCAAACTGGAAAAGAAGAAGTAAAACTGTCACTGTTTGCAGATGACATGATACTATACATAGAGAATCCTAAAAATGCCACCAGGAATCTACAATGAATTTGGTAAAGTTGCAGGACACAAAATTAATGCACAGAAATCACTTGCATTCCTATACACTAATGATGAAAAATCTGAAAGAGAAATTAAGGAACCACTCCCATTTACCATTGCAACAAAAATAATAAAATACTTAGGAATAAACCTACCTAAGGAGAGAAAAGACCAGTATGCAGAAAACTACAAGACACTGATGAAAGAAATTAAAGATGATACAAACAGATGGAGAGATATACCATGTTCTTGGATTGGAAGAATCAATATTGTGAAAATGACTATACTACCCAAAGCAATCTACAGATTCAATGCAATCCCTATCAAATTACCAATAGCATTTTTTACAGAACTAGAACAAAAAATCTTAAAATTTGGATGGAGACACAAAAGACCCCAAATAGCCAAAGCAGTCTTGAGGGAAAAAAATGGAGCTGGAGGAATCAGACTTCCTGACTTCAGACTATACTACAAAGCTACAGTAATCAAGACAACATGGTACTGGTACAAAAACAGAAACATAGATCAATGGCACAAGATAGAAAGCCCAGAGATAAACCCACGCACCTATGGTCAACTAATCTATGACAAAGGAGGCAAGGATATACAATGGAGACAAGACAGTCTCTTCAATAAGTGGTGCTGGGAAAACTGGACAGCTACATGTAAAAGAATGAAATTAGAACACTCCCTAACACCATACACAAAAATAAACTCAAAATGGATTAGAGACCTAAATGTAAGACAGGACACTATAAAACTCTTAGAGGAAAACATAGGAAGAACACTCTTTGACATAAATCACAGAAGATCTTTTTTGATCCACCTCCTAGAGTAATGGAAATAAAAACAAAAATAAACAAGTGGGACCTAATGAAACTTAAAAACTTTTGCACAGCAAAGGAAACCATAAACAAGATGAAAAGACAACCCTCAGAATGGGAGAAAATAATTGCAAACGAATCAACAAACAAGGGATTAATCTCCAAAATATATAAACAGCTCATGCAGCTCAATATTAAAAAAACAAACAACCCAGTCCAAAAATGGGCAGAAGACCTAAATAGACATTTCTACCAAGAAGACATATGGATGGCCAAGAAGCACATGAAAAGCTGCTCAACATCACTAATTATTAGAGAAATGCAAATCAAAACTACAGTGAGGTATCACCTCACACCAGTTAGAATGGGCATCATTAGAAAATCTACAAACAACAAATGCTGGAGAGGGTGTGGAGAAAAGGGAACCCTCTTGCACTGGTGGTGGGAATGTAAATTGATACAGCCACTATGGAGAACAGTATGGAGGTTCCTTAAAAAACTAAAAATAGAATTACCATATGATCCAGCAATCCCACTACTGGGCATATACCCAGAGAAAAACATAATTCAAAAAGACACATACACCCCAGTGTTCATTGCAGCACTATTTACAATAGCCAGGTCATGCAAGCAACCCAAATGCCCATCGACAGACGAATGGATAAAGAAGATATGGTACATTATATACAATGGAATATTACTCAGCCATAAAAAGGAACGAAATTGGGTCATTTGTAGAGACGTTGATGGATCTAGAGACTGTCATTCAGAGTGAAGTAAGTCAGAAAGAGAAAAACAAATATCGTATATTAACGCTTATATGTGGAACCTAGAAAAATGGTACAGATGAACCGGTTGGCAGGGCAGAAATTGAGACACAGTCAACAAACTCTGCCTGAGTTACTGTGTGTGAAAGAGCTTAGTCAGTAAAATTCTCTACATATGTAATATTTTTGGTACGTGTGGCCGTCTGAGGCAGCATGGCCTCGTGAAAATAAAATGGGTGTGGGCATATATATATGTATATACACAATGGAATAGTACTCAGCCATAAAAAAGAATGAAATAATGCCGTCTGCAGTCACATGGATGGACCTAGAGATTGTCATACTGAGTGAAGTAAGTCAGAGAAAGATAAATATCATGATATCGTTTATATGTGGAATCTAAAAAAATGCCACAAATGAACATATTTACAAAACAGAAATAGAGTAACAGATGTAGAAAACAAACTTATGGTTACCAAGGTGGGGAAGGGTGGTGGGAGGGATAAACTGGGAGATTGGGATTGATATATACACACTAGTATATATAAAATAGATAACTAATGAGAACCTACTGTATAGCACAGGGAACTCTACTCGGTACTCTGTAATGACCTATATGGGGCTAGAATCTAAAAAAGAGTGGATATATGTATATGGATAACTGATTCACTTGGCTGCACAGCAGAAACTAACACCACATTTTAAATCAACTATACTCCAATAAAAATTAATTAAAAAAAAAGAGAATGGGTTTCCTTCTTTCATTCCCCAACGTTTAATGATTGCCCATCATAGGTAGCACTCTGCCATGTGCTGTGGGGACAGAAAAAGATAAAGTCTCTGCCTTCACACTTTAGCAAGTGGCAGATGTGTTAAAAATGCAATAGTATGTTATGTCTGCTATTCAGTGGTGCTAGAGCTGGGTCATCCTGGCTTGTGAGGGTCTACTGTGAGCATCTCTTCCCAACTCTGTGTTCAGAGACGTCATGTTGGTAGCTTGACTGAGTATTTACACCACAGAAATTAGCAAATGCTACAAATCTTTTGAATCTCAGCTCCGTCACTGGCTGTGCAATCCTGGGTGAATCACTTCACCTCCCCAGCCTCGGTTTCCTTATTTGTAAAATGGATATAGTAAATGTTGGTTCTTTTCTCTCTCCTAGGAAGAGGATGATTTGACACTTGGAATGCAAATTGGTTGTTCTTGGATGACAGGAAGCCCGTCTCTCCTCAGATTAACTGCTGATACCCCTACCGCATCTCCTCAACTGGCTCTGATGTTGCCCCAGGCTGGGGGTTGTCCAGGGAGGGCAGTAACTTATAGCACCCACAGGGTACAGGCTTATTATGTACCCTGTGGGCACTAGGGAGAGGGAGGGGGAGACTAGAAATGGAGGAGATGATCATTGCTCTCTGCAGTTCATTGTTTCATTGTTTATAGCAATACTTGATCTCACAGCCTGCAACATTATGGATGTTTCACAACAAATGAATTTTAACTACAGCAGCAGCCAAAAATTGTTCAGGAAGGCAAGATGGGGAATGCGGAAGAACCCTGGCCTTGGAGTTAGATCTAGATTTGTCTCCCAGTTCTGTCATCACTAGTTGTTTGGCCTTAGGTAACTGAATGCCTATCTCTGAGCCTCATTTTCTCCAATTGTAAAAATGGAGGTGGTGACAACTACTGCAGAGATGTGTTAGAAGGTGAGGCGGAGGCAATGGAGACAAAACCATTTTGTAACCTGTCAAGGACCATTACAGGGGCCATCGAATGTGAGCAGTTAATTGCGGCAATATTGCCGGTTACCTAATATCTACTCTCTCCCTACTCCAAAACAGAAGAACGCCTATTTTTAAAAAATAAATTTATTTATTTATTTATTTATTTTTGGCTGCATTGGGTCTTCGTTGCTGCACGTGCTTTCTCTAGTTGTGGCGAGCAGGGGCTACTCTTCGTTGCGGTGTGGTGGCTCTAGGCGCGTGGGCTTCAGTAGTTGTGGCACGTGGGCTCAGTGGTGTGGTGCGCGGTCTCTAGAGCACAGGCTCAGTAGTGGTGGAGCACGGGCTTAGTTGTTCTGCTGCATGTGGGATCTTCCCGGACCAGGGCTCAAACCCGTGTCCCCTGCATTGGCAGACAGATTCTTAACCACTGTACCACCAGAGAAGTCCCAGAACCCCTATTTTATTGGAAGTAACAATGTATCAAGCTTAAAGACTATACTTCCTTACAGCCTCAGGGAGCCAGCCTTGTGACTAAGTTCCAGCTAATGAGATGTAAGTAAAAGAGGTTGTTTTTTTTTTTTTGGAGTATACTTGCTTTACAATGTTGTGTTAGTTTCTGCTGTATAGCAAAGTGAGTCAGTTATACATATACATATATCCACTGTTTTTTAGATTTCCTTCCCATTTAGGTCACTACAGAGTATTGAGTAGAGTTCCCTGTGCAGTATACACAGTATTCTATACAGTAGGTTCTCATTAGTTATCTATGTTATATATAGTACTGTGTATATGTCAGTCTCAGTCTCCCAGTTCATCCCACCCCTCCTGCCCCCCTTGGTAACCATAAGTTTGTTTTCTACATCTGTGACTCTATTTCTGCTTTGCAAATAAGTTCATCTGTACCATTTTTCTAGATTCCACATATAAGTAATATTATACGATACTTGTCTTTCTCCTTCTGACTTACTTTAGAGATGTAAGTGAAAGAGCTGATAGGACTTCTGGAAATGTTACTTCAAGGGAGTTGACTCAGCTAAGTGAGCCTCTTCTTCCTGTCCCTCCTTTCTCTTCTCACCTGGAATTTGGTGCTCCAACAGCCGTCTTTGGCCTTGAAGTGACCTTGAAAATGCAAGCTCTTTGCCATGATGGTAGAAGAGAATGATACAAGGAGCCTGGGCCCGTGATATTGGTGGCATACCATTCCTGCCCTCTATTGCCTACCTCTGGGCCACTTCTATTTGAGAGAGAAATAAAATTCTCTCCTGTTTGTCTCTGCTGTTTTGGATTTTCTGTTACATGCAGCTAAATCTAACCTATATGAATATTTCTGGATGGAGCTGTAGGAGACTAGAGGGGAGAGGAGCCACCTCTGGCAGCACTTGCCCTGGGCTCAAATGGTTTACATGTTTATGAGGTTTCAGTGTTTCCACTTCTCAGCAGCATTTGACTCTGTTAACCATTCTTTTCTTCTTAAAACTCTCATCACCTGGCTTCTGTGACCTCACATTTTCTGGTGTTTGTGGGGTCTCTTTTTTTGTTTGTTTTTTGTTTAGTTTAAATGCATTTTGTTTTTTTTTAAATTTTATTTATTTTACTTATTTATTTTTGGCTGCGTTGGGTCTTCGTTGCTGCGTGCGGGCTTTCTCTAGTTGTGTCGATGGGCTTCTCATTGCGGTGGCTTCTCTTGTTGTGGAGCATGGGCTCTAGGCGCACAGGCTTCAGTAGTTGTGGTGCACGGGCTCAGTAGCTGTGGCTTGAGGGCCCTAGAGCTCAGGCTCAGTAGTTGTAGCGCCCGGGCCTAGCTGCTCTGCAGCATGTGGGATCTTCCCGGACCAAGGCTCGAACCCGCGTCCCCTGCATTGGCAGGCGGATTCTTAACTGCTGCGCCACCAGGGAAGCCCTGCATTTTGTTTTTTAGACAACCTACATGACATGTTTTGTGTTTTTTTTCCTCAAAAACAATGCCTCTACTCCAAATAAAACAATGTCAAAATAAATGAAGAGTTCAAGATGACATCAGTCCCATTTGTCTAAGTCCTGGTGTTGTGTGGATGAAAAGCAGCAGCCGGCCAGTTATGACGATAGGTGATAGATCCAAGGTAACAGCCAGATCTGTTCACATTTTTCCGTCCCTAAACTTTCCTTAAAGAAAATCACACATGGGGTCACACCATCCTCACGGTAGTCCAGCAGAGCAACCAAGCCATCTGGATTCATGTTTTCACCAGTAAAGAACTGATCGTTTTTGAAATTAGCAAGGATGTGCTTGATTTGTTCTGCAGCCCCTGTCATAAAGGTTTTTACTCTTTCTGATCTCTGTTCTTCAAGTTTCCCTTTGATTGACTTCATATAATCTTTGATATACTTTTTTTTTAAAAATAAATTTATTTATTTATTTTTGGCTGCGTAGGGTCTTCATTGCTGTGCGCGGGCTCTCTCTAGTTGCGGCAAGCGGGGGCTACTCTTTGTTGCGGTGCACAGGCCTCTCATTGCGGTGGCTTCTCTTGCTGCAGAGCACGGGCTCTAGGTGCGCGGGCTTCAGTAGTTGTGGCTTGTGGGCTCTAGAGCGCAAGCTCAGTAGTCGTGGCGCACAGACTTAGTCGCTCTGTGGCATGTGGGATCTTCCCGGTCCAGTGCTCGAACCCCTGTCCCCCGCATCGGCAGGCAGATTCTTAACCACTGCGCCACCAGGGAAGTCCCTGATGTACTTCTTGTAGGCTTCTCTTGTGAAGCTGGTTTCCTGCAAGTGATGGTTCATGACAATATCCACACCAGTGATTACTGTGCTTTCGGTACCTTCGCCCTCTCGGCCTTCAGCGGAGGCATTTCCATCAATGAGCAAGTCATCAGTGTTACCCTCTGTCCTACTATCTTCCCCTCCACCTCCAGACACAGCCCCCCACCCCACTCCCCGTGACCTTCCGGATCTTGTAGATGTCGGAGAGCATCTCATCATGGTTGATGAGGTCCCGGTAGATGATCATGATGGAAAGGAGATGACAGCGGCGCTAGCTTAATAGGAGCCCGGAGCTCAAGGCAGCGGCGCACGGCAGGGAGTGGAGAGCGGTTGGAAAAGTGTGGCGTCTCTTGGATTATCAAGTGACAGAAACCTTGACTTCTACTGGTTTCAACAGCAACATCAAAAGAACGTATTGTCTCAGTAACTCCAGAATAGTCCAGGAGTAGATGTTTGGACACAGTTGAATAGAGGGGTTCAAACCATAGTATGAGGACTGGAATGACATTCAAAATACTTAACAACTGGCCTTGCTTTGTCATTGACCCTCAGAATAGAAGTAAGAGGGAGTGTTCTGGAAGTCCCCTGCTGGTTCTGACATTAACTCGTAAGTTACTGGATCATGGGGAAGTTCAGGGATTGCAGAAGGGTGGCTAGGAGGAAGTGGCGAAATCACTCCTATTCCCAGGGGGTTCTGGGCAGCATTTACTTACCAACAGAAATATTTCAACAATAATCAGCCATTCCAGTGTGTACCAGGTGAACAGCAGCCCCATGTTAGGATCCGGTTACTCTTTTTTTTCCCTCTCTCAGCTGTACTATTCCATATGGACTCGGTTCTCAGACAGTCTCTCTCCCCTGGTTGTGAGATGGCTGCCAGTGGCTCCCAGGGCTGTGTGCTTCCTCCTTCACATTCAGCAAAGAGGAGTGAGGCCCTTTCCCCCAGCAGCCCTGGCATAAATCCCGAGATTTGCTCTGATGGGGCTGGCTGAGATCATATGCCCAATCCTGATTGATCAACGTGGCTGGCAGGGGAGGGGGTGGAATGGGAGACTGGCTTAGGCTATGTCACCTACCCCACCATTGGAGCCCCAGCTTAGAGGTAGCTTCTTTGGAGTATATAGGCTTAGAATTGAGCTGCTTTCCCCAAAGCAAAATTGGGGTACTGTTTTCAAAAGAAGAGGGGTCATGTATTGATTTCCTGCTCTATGTAACAAGTTACCACAAACACAGTGGCTTCACACAACACAATTTATTCTCTTATAGTTCTGGAGGTCAGAAGTCTGAAATGGGTCTCATGGGGCTAAAATCAAGGTGTTGGCAGGTTGTGTTCCTAGGGGAGAACCCCTTCCCTTCCTTTTTCTAGCTCCTTGGCTTATGGCCACATCACTCCAGCTCCTGGTTCTGGTGTTATGTTTCTTTCTCTGACTCTGACCCTCCTTCCTCCCTTATATAAGGACCCTTGTGATTTCATTGGGTCCACCTGGATAATCCAGGGTAATCTCCCCATTCAAAAATCCTTAATTTAAGCATATCTGTGCAGCTCCTTTTACCATGTAAGGTAACATATTCACAGAGTCCAGGAATTAGAACATGGACATCTTTGGGCCGGGGAAATGGGGTGAGGGGGAGGCCTTATTCTGCCTACCACAGAGTGCATGCTGGAAGGCAAAGACAATAAGTATCTACTCTCTCTGCTTTGTTTGCCACCTCTCTGGCTACTCTTTTGTATCTTTTGCAGATTCAGCCTTCTTTGCCTGACTTTATTTATTTATTTTTCTTTTTTTTTTTTTGGCCATGCAAGCAGCATGTAGGTTCCTAGTTCCCTGACCAGGGATCGAACCCACACCCCTGCAGTGGAAGCATGGAGTCTTAACCACTGGACCTCCAGGGAAGTCCCATGGCTTTCCTTTCTTTCTTTCTTTCTTTCTTTCTTTCTTTCTTTCTTTCTTTCTTTCTTTCTTTCTTCTTTCTTTCTTTCTTTCTTTCTTTCTTTCTTTCTTTCTTCTTTCTTTCATTTTACTGAAGTATAGTTGGTTTACAATGTTGTGATAATTTCTGCTGTACAGCAAAGTGATTCAGTTATACAAATACATATTCTTTTTCATATTCTTTTCCATTATGGTTTATTATAGGATATCAAATATAGTTCCCTGTGCTATACAGTAGGACCTCATTGTTTATCCGTCCTATATACAGTAGCTTGCATTTGCTAATCCCAAACTCCCAATCCTTCCCTCCCCCACCCCTCTCTGCTTTACTTGACTTTAAATATTGTTTCTCAAGTTTCAGCTCTAGACTTCTTCTATCCTCACTCTATATTCTCTCCCCAGGCAAGCTCACTGAGTCCAAGGCATAATTACCAACTATGGTTACATATCCACATCTCTAGCCCAAACACCTCTGAGTCCAGACCAATTTATCTAAATGCTCACCTGACATCTCCACTTGCCTATCTTGATGGCCCTCCAAATTCAAGATGTCTCAAAGCTTCTCTCCAAACCAGGCCCCAAGTCAGTAAATGGCACCACCATCCCTCCAGTTATGGCAGCCATTAAGCTGGACAATCATCCTTAATGTCTATCCTCTCCCTCCTCCCAATCCAATCTTTGACTGAGTCTTTTCTTTTTTTCTTTTTATTTGATGGAATTTTATTTGTAGCAACAACAATCATTAAAACCAAGCAAAAAACAAAAACAAAAATACCCTCCACTGAATGGGAATGGTACCTATTATTTGTCAAAACCCTTTCAGTGGAGTTTGACTGAGTGTTTTCAGTTTTACCTTCTTGATCTTAAATACATTGATTTCTCTCAGTCTACTCACCTTCCACTCCAAGCCACCACCTCTGTCTAAACTGTTAACTCTTCTTGCCTGGACTTCTGCATTGGCCACCTAAGCTAGTGTCTCGGGTCCATTATGACCTATCTCCAGTTTGTTCTCCATACCATTGCCAGGGTTATTTTTCCAAAATGCAAATCTGATCATTTAACTCACCCACTCAGAACACTTCACTGGCTTTCCATTGCTCTTAGGAGAGAGACCAAAACCCTTCCCATGGTAGCTAAGGCTTTGTGGGGTCTGCTCCCTGTCTATTTCTCTAGTCCTGCCTCCCTTCAAGAATCTATTGGTCTTTTACTTTTTTTTCCTCAAACTTGCCGTGTTCTTTCTCATCATTTAACCAGGGCATACTCTGTGCAGTCTGCCAGACCTCTAACTCATCTTTTATATTTCCCATGGACCCTTTCCAACCTCTTGGACGAGATCAAATTCTCCCATTGTAAACTGTCAGTGAATTCCATTATAGACTCTGCATTTCACCTAGGTAGTGCTAACACAATTCCAATTTTCTGTTTACTTGTCTACTCATTTGATTAATACTTGTTCTCCCCAACACAACCACTACTACTAGTCTGTAAGCTCCAGGGGAGCAAGGGCTTTGCCTGTGTCTGTTCGCCATTAAATCCCTGCACCTTGTGCTGTAGGCACTTCATGTCTCTTAAAATCACAGACGCACATGCTCATTTTTGAATCAGGACACTGAGGTTTGTTCCGAGGTCATACAACCAGCTGGGGGATAAATTCCAAATCTGACTCCAAAACCTGCCCTTTCTTCCTTTCACTCTGCTGTCCTCTGAGATGGGGAAAGTGTTGGGATTGTGCCATTTCTGGGTGTGCAGTTCTAGAAACCTCATCTGCTTCCTTTGGAAGCCTTTGGAAATGGACCTGAAAAGGCTGACAGTTTGCCTGAACTTATAGGGGTGGGGGGGAAGTTTTTTTTCCTTTTCTTCCTTTTACGTCTGTCTTTCTTTCTTTCCTCCCTCTCTCTGTTTTTCTCCTTCCTTTCCTTTCTTCCTTCCTCTTTTCCAAAAAATGCACAAAATTCCTGCTCATTGCCAGACTCTGTTCTGGGAGATGGTGACATAAAGATGAATCAAAAAGAGTCTCTGTCCTCAAAGAGCTCAAAATCTAGTCTGTTAGAAGTCTAGGTCAAGTAAATAAATTCCAAGCCAGTATCATTTCCTCCTCTGTAAAATGGGCATCATCCTTACTACACCAGAGTTTTTGGATGCAAGTAACTGAAACTGACTTAGGAATGAAATTTATTGGAAGGGGACTGGATGGGTCCCAGAAATGAAAGAAAAGCAGGAGAACCAGACCCAGGAAACAGGAGGGTGGGCAGCTCATGGAGCCAAGTCCATGCTCTAAGAACTAGCTTGTGAGGACAATGTCACTGGCACTGTCCCCACTGTGACTATTCCAGTTGTTCCCTTGTCTTTGAGACTGTCCTCCAAGATTCAAAGACCCAGGTGGGAGCATCCCATGAAGCAAGCATGGATCAGTCACCTAGCCAGACTCCAGCTGCCTAGATGTCGGGAGAGGAGATAATTGCTCCCTTCCATTGCAGAATGGGGGTTGGCACTCAGAGCCCCTGACACTGCTGCTCTCATTTCCCTGTGGTTCTTGGGTGACACCAGGGCTAAATAACCTCTTGAGAGGTCACCTATTCATTGAGTCCCTGCACAATGATCTGCTGCTAAGTAGTAGGACTGGGACTGAATTTGGGTCTAGCTGGCAGAGTAGCAGTTAGAGTTCTTGGCTACAAGCAACAGACACCACCTCTGCCAATTTTCAGCAAAAGAGAATTTATTGGAGGGATGTGGGCGAGGCTCAAAGAATTTATGGGGAGCCGTAGAAGCCAGTTTGGGGACAGACAGGAACCAAAGGAGAGATGGAGGGTCTAGGATCATGTTGGAGACACATTTACACTTGAGTGGTGCCGCCACCAGCACGATGAATGACCTCCAACAAGATCTCCTATTTTGGCTGCACTGCTTCCAAGTTCAAATTCTCAGGACATAAGGTGTTTGATGGGGTTAGTTTCCATCATGGCCCTGTCCTCCAGGGTGAGGATAGGAAAATGGCTTTTTTAGTGGGATGGGTCATTTGGAGTTACCTTTCCATCAAGGCCACAGAGGAAATTAATACAGTGTTGGGGGGTGTTTATCAGTTTATATCGCCGAAATAATAGTACATAGCAAACAATCACGTGCTTCCAAAGCATGCAACAATCAGCTCATACATCTGGTGGTCAGTTAGGCAGCTCTGCTGATTTTGGCTGGACTTGCTCACATGTCTGGAGGTTGGCTGGCTATTGGTTGATCTAGTCTAACCTTGGCTGGGAGGACTAGGCCCTCTGGTTCTGCTCCTCCAGTGGGTTACTTCTGGCATGTTCTCCTGGGTAATGGCAGAGGCAGAAGAGGGGGCAAACCCTATCGCACAAGTGCTTTTTAAGGCCCAGCTTGCATCATATCTGCTGATATCCTATTGGCCAAAGCAAGTCACATGACCAAGGCCAGCATCAGAGCGAGAGAGCACTGTGAAATATCATGGCAAAGGGTGTGGATACAGTTGGCCCTCCCTCCATATCTGCAGGTTCCACACCCACCGATTCAACCGACCATGGATCAAACATATTCGAAAAAAACAATTCCAGGAGGTTCCAAAAAGAAAAACTATTTACATAGCATTTACATTGTATTTACAATTATTTAAATGGCATTTACAGTGTATTAGATATTATAAGTAATCTAGAGATGATTTAAAGCATACCAGAGGATGCGCATAGGTTACATGCAAATACTTTGCAGATTTTGGTATTTGAGTTGCAGGGTTGGGGTGGTGGTTGTCCTAGAACCAAATCCCCAGCAGATAACAAGGGAAGACTGTACAGGGAAAGGTGAAGAACTGGTGCCATGTTTGCAGTCCATGGGGAAATGTCTAAAAGGAGCCAATGTCTGTGACAGATGTCAAAGTCCAAGTTCTTTCCATGTTCCACACCACCTGGGGCAGCAACCAAAGGAGCTTTTCTCCAGGACAGGCCTCTGTCCTTATTCAGTTGTATCACTTTGAATGTCAGGTTCATGAGAACAGGGACTTTTGTCTGTTTTACTCACCATATAACCCCACTGTCTAGAACAGTGCCGGATACATAACAGGTGCTTAACAAATAGTGATTGAGTGAAAATTCCCCTGTGAACTTACCTTATGCATCTAACCAAGGTTTTTCACTTTTGTGAGGAGGTTGTATGCTATGGAGGAAAGGACTTAAATTTGGACACAAATCAACCTCGGCTCAAATCTGGGCTTCATCCTTTACCACCAGTGACCTTGGGCAAATTATCCAGTCTTCCTGAGCCTCATTTTCCTGTAGTGGAAAACTTTTGGGTGACTTCTCAGTGCAACCTCCCCATTTTCTGGTAATTGTCCCTCCCATCTCCACATATTTCCTGTGATGGGGCTTCTGTATTACGTGACCCTGTCCCCAACCCCCAACCCTGTCTCAACTGATTGGACCAGGGGTATGGATCTGAACCATAATGGGCCAATCAGAGTCTCTTCTCCAGGAATTTGGAATTCCAGTCTTAGTCTGACTGGCCTCTTAAATGGAGGAGATAGCAAATCAGGAGCTGGCTATGGTCATTTTCCACCAGAGAGAGCTGGTCTACAGCAGGAGAGAAGAATAAAGCCCTCATTCCAGATTATTTCTTAGGCCCAGTCAGCTATCAGACAGCTAGCTAGGCAGCTAGGTAACCACTGGTGTAATGGTTAAGGGCATAGTCTCTGGTTCCAGACTACCCTGGTTCAGATTCTGGCTCTAACATTTACTAGCTGAGTTATTTAACTTCTCTGTGCCCTCATTCTCATCTGTAAAGTGGGAATGACATTAATACCTACTTCATGGGGTTGCCATAATGATTAAATAAAAGTGCATAGAACTATATCTAATGCATGGTGAGTACTAATCCATGTGCATGAATTCCAGGTCATAGTCTCCGATCCTTAAAATTAATACCCCTTTTTCACCCCACCCACCCCCTTTCAGGAAACACTCACTTCAGTGGATTGTTGATTCCAGGGCAAAGAATCTGAACTAATACCATTTTCACCTGTGAAATGGGGAAAGTTAGGAATCTTGAGTTCTTGGAGTAGTAGTGAGGATGAAATGAGACGAGTACAGCTCTTGGCACACTGTAGGTACTCAATATTTACATGCTTCTCATCCTTCCTACCCTGCCTTCCTCAGACTCCAACTGGGGCCAAGCATGGGAGATGGTGCTTCTGGTCTGGACGATCTTGGCCACAGCTTGGTTTGGCTCCTTTCTAAGGTGAGTCTGATCTGTTCTTACAAGGTTCTTAGAACCACACGTCTCAATACTTCATTCTGTACTCAGAGGAGTGAATCATTGATCCTGAGGTGCCTTCTCCCCTAGAAGACTTCATCTCTGATGCACTCTAGATTTTCTCATTGCCGGGGAAGTAACCCAGGGCACAGCAGCTCTTGGTGGGGGCAGGGGTGGTGTGGGCAACAGGGGTAAGAGAGCTGAACCTTACCCTTTCCTTATTTGTCCCCTGCTGGTACAGTCCTTTTCCTGGTCCTTGAGAGCTATATAGGAAGGGAGAAAACTGTGCCACTGGCTTAAGAGAACAGGGGCAAGAGGCTTGGAGGTGTGGACAGAGCTTCTTGATTCATGTGATAATATTCGGGGGTGAATAAGTCCATGACAGGGAGGTTTTCTTCCTCTTGGCCAGCTTCCTCAGCCCTCCTAGCTCCTCCCTTTGAGGCCCCTACTCTGTGACCACCCAGCTCAGCCCCCAGGCGAAGCCCAGCAAGGGCAGGGCGTGTGAGTAAGTGGGATGGGAGGTTCTAGGAACATTTTTTTTTTAATTGAAGCATAGTTGATGTACAATATTATGTTAGTTTTGGGTCAACAAAATAGTAATCCAACAATTAAATCCACTACAAAATGATCACCACAAGTCCAGTAACCATCTGTTACCATGCAAAACTATTACAATATTATTGACTATGTTCCTTATGCTGTATATTATGTCCCCATGGCTTATTTATTTTATAACTGGAGGTTTGTATCTCTTAATCCCCTTCACCTATTTTGCCCAACCCCCCACTCCTTCCTGGCAACCACCGGTTTGCTCTCTGTATCCACAACTCTGTTTCTGTTTTGTTGTGTTTGTTACTGTATAAGTGAGATCATACAGTACTTGTCTTTCTCTGTCTGACTAATTTCACTTAGCATACTACCCTCTAGGTCCACCCATGTTGTTGTTAATGGTACAATTTCATTCTTTTTTATAGCTGAGTAATACTCCATTGCATATATATACTATATCTTTTATTATCCATTCATTCTTCTATTTTTAAAAAATTAATTAATTAATTAATTTATTTATTTATTTTTGGCTGTGCTGGGTCCCCGTTTCTGCGCGAGAGCTTTCTCTAGTTGTGGCAAGCGGGGGCCACTCTTCATCGCAGTGCGCAGGCCTCTCACTGTCGCGGCCTCTCTTGTTGTGAAGCACAGGCTCCAGACGTGCAGGCTCAGTAGCTGTGGCTCACGGGCCCAGTTGCTCCGCGGCATCTGGGATCCTCCCAGACCAGGGCGCGAACCCGCGTCCCCTGCACTGGCAGGCAGACTCTCAAACACTGCGCCATCAGGGAAGCCCTCCATCCTTCTATTGATGGACATTTAGGTTGCTTCCATATCTTGGCTATTGTAAATAATGTTGCAATGAACCTAGGGGTGCATACATCTTTTCGGATTACTGTTTTTGTTTTCTTTGGGTAAATACCCAGAAGTAGAATCACTGGACCATATGGTAGATTTTTAATTTTTTGAGGCAACTCCATACTGTTTTCCATAGTGGCTGCACCAATTTACATTCCCACCCACAGTGCATAAAGTTGTCTTCTGTATTCGTTTGCCTCTGGGTTGGGGGGCAGGCAGGAGGGTGATTTCCCTGAGATGAGTCGGCTGTTGTCATTGTCCCTTTCCCCTTCTCTCTTGTGGGGAAAAAAGTTGTGAACATGGAAAAGGCCATAAAGTTGGCAGATGCTTCTGGGGACCCATAGAGCCATGGTGCTGCAGGCTTCTCCTTCTGCCGTGTTGGCCCCAGTCCTTGACTGGGATTCTGCCTCTGTTTCCCTCCAAAGACAAAGAGCACTGTCTTTGTCCAAAGACAAAGAGCGCTGTCTCTAGAAAACTCCAATGCTAACTCAACAGGGAAGACCCCACGGGTGGCTTTCAGGCATGCAAGTGAATCTTCCAACCACGTTATGAAACCATCAACGGCTCCAGTTTCCTCAGTCTCAAAGAATGGGACAGTCACTACCGTGAAACCCATAGTAGCATCTAAAATGACAACACCAGGGGTCTCAACAGATATAACTTCCACCACCTTAAAGTCTACACCCAAAATAACAAGTGTTTCAAAAAACATCCCGGATGTCAATCAACATCCACAATGACTACAACCCACAGTAGTTCGGTGACATTTGTTTCTTCATCAGTAACAATTACAGCAACTATTAACTCTAAAGAAAATAAAAGATCAAAATTTGATACTGGCAGCTTTGTTGGTAGTATTATATTAAATTATGGAATTTAATCTATGCTTTACATTGGATGCAAAATGTACTATTCAAGAAGAGGCATTTGTTATAGACCCACCTGTGAACATGATGCCATCATTTAAGGAAATCCGAGCACCAATGGAAAGAAGAAAGATTGATGCAGCCCAGTCAATTAATTTTGTTTTATTGTTAGTTTAAAACAATATTCTCTTCTTGAAAATAGTATGAACAAGCCAGTGCATATAATTTACAATGTATTATATGA
Source organism: Eschrichtius robustus (assembly GCF_028021215.1). NCBI lineage: Eukaryota > Metazoa > Chordata > Mammalia > Artiodactyla > Eschrichtiidae > Eschrichtius > Eschrichtius robustus. The sequence continues at coordinate 22,296,825 of NC_090826.1, read as the reverse complement.
ATATGTAAAGCTTCCTCAAGATTACTAAAGGCAAAAAGGATTTGGATTATTTTTTTTTTTTTGGTTTTTGGGTTTTTTTGGCCACGCGGCATGCAGGATCCCAGTTCCCCGACCAGGGATGGAACCCGTGCCCCCTGCAGTGGAAGCGCAGAGTCTTAACCACTGGACCGCCAAGAAAGTCCCTGGTTTGGCTTTTTTTTTTTTTTGGCTGTGTTGGGCCTTCGTTGCTGTGAGCGGGCTTTCTCTAGTTGCGGTGAGCGGGGGCTACTCTTCGTTGCGGTGCGCAGGCTTCTCATTGTGGTGGCTTCTCTTGTTGCGGAGCACGGGCTCTAAGCGCGCAGGCTTCAGTAGTTGTGGCACGTGGGATTAGTTGCTCCGCGGCATGTGGGATCTTCCCGGACCAGGGCTCAAACCCATGTCCCCTGCATTGGCAGGTGGATTCTTAACCACTGAGCCACCAGGGAAGCCCCAAACCAGGTTTTAAGCATAATTTTAGTTTCAATGTCTCTTCAGAATGCATCAGTATATTATATGTTTTAAAGCTTAGTACTCGTTTTTTTGCGTGTGTGTGTGTGTGTGTGTGTGTGTTTGCCACGAGGCTTGTGGGATCTTAGTTCCCTGACCAGGGATGGAACCCGTGTCCCTTGCAGTGGAAGTGCAGAGTCCTAACCAACACTGGACCGCCAGGTAATTCCCAAAACTTAGTACTTGGTTTAGAAACAAAACACATACCAAAAACAAAAACAAAAAACCCAGAAAAAACCCAGATAAACCCAGAACCAATATCTGGGCTTAACTCTGTTAGAGAGGCTGTTTTTTTTGTTTGTTTTTTGTTTTTTTTTGGTCTGTGTTGGGTCTTTGTTTCTGTGCGAGGGCTTTCTCTAGTTGCGGCAAGCGGGGGCCACTCTTCATCGCGGTGCGCGGGCCTCTCACTATCGTGGCCTCTCTTGTTGCGGAGCACAGGCTCCAGACGTGCAGGCTCAGTAGTTGTGGCTCACGGGCCTAGTTGCTCAGCGACATGTGGGATCTTCCCAGGCCAGGGCTCGAACCCGTGTCCCCTGCATTAGCAGGCAGATTCTCAATCACTGCGCCACCAGGGAAGCCCCCGAGAGGCTGTATTTTTATTAATAACTTCTTTTGAGCATTCCATGACAGTTGATATAATTTCAGTGAATTGCAATGTTTAACATGCTAATGTTTTAAAGACTTAGTTGTCAGTATTAAATAATAAGTTGGATTATTTGGTACCGTGAGAATATTGTCACCACTGCATACTGCTTCATTTCATACTTAGCTGTTAATTTCATATTTGGTGAATATTTTTAAGAGCTGTAGAGCTGCTTTCTATATCTGGAAATGTTTGGTGTAATGGAAACACACTTAAATTAAAAGAAAAAAAAAAAAAAGCCCATCATATGATTTCCAAAACAACACTTAGAATTCTGAGCTACTGATGGATGCTGTGTTTATCAAGCCAGGGATTGTGGGGCTGCTAAACCTACAGGATGAAAATGCTGCATTTTCATTCACTGTCCATTTTACTCAAAGATTTGGGGAGACAGCATTTTTGTACTAAAACACCAGTGTATTTTGGAATCGATTCTTATGAAGTTTTAAAGCAGGAATTTTTAAGACAGGAAGCATCCTACTTCCTTATGTGGGTATCATTCAGACAGCTCCTCTCCCTCCCTTGCTGAAGAGGATGCACTTCCAGGTGTATTATGTTAATGGGGAGAAAAAGCACAGTATTGTAGGGACACCGATATTAGCCAATGTATTTTGCAGTGTTTTCAGTTTTATAGTTTATATTGGAGCATTCAAAGCTCAGGGTCAAATTTCAACAAAAGAGGTATTTAGTCACACGGAATACTAAGCTAGCATTTCTTCTATCTTAGATGCTTAAAGCAAATCGCACCAATTTCTGATAGTCCAAAAAGGAGCTGAGAATCATAATGAACATGCATTTACATTTAATAGGAATTAAAGGTGACTCTTGTGATCAGCTTTTAATTTTCAGAGAATGAAAATTCTCTGAATTTTCAAGAGAATTTTGAAAATATTATATCAAGAATTTTGATATAAAAAGATCATTTCTACTCACTGTGCATTATGGCTGATTGATATGATGAATATGGGTGATAAAAATTATCCAAAATATGGATATGATAGGATGTATGTAGTGTGGAGAAAGCATTATGAAACACATGTGTTTACATTGGTTTGAAAAGAGATGTGACTGATAGGTAAGTTGCCCCAACTGATCTTTCAACCACTGCTTTCACTTCTTTGGCAAATATACTTAAGATATATTTCATAGTAATGGGGCCCTTTTAAATTTAACTTGTTTTGTCTCCTGCATTCTTGATATTTCAGTACTTCAAGTCAGTCAGAACATTGTGGACAGGCCTGAAGTTTTCTTGAATACTTGTTTCTTTAGCATTTTGAAGATATAAAACCACCTTTTAAGCACTAAATGTCATTATTTGCCTATAAAGTTTCCTGTGCTTTGGGTTTGAAATAATTTAGTTATCTCTTTCCTCTGCATGTAAGTTGTATAATTTGTTACTTTCAAATACCAGTACTTCAACGCAGCCATTTTTTTTTTTTTTTTTGGTTATCTGCAAAAATTGAGGAAAACAGTGATGCAAACCAGAATTTCACTTTGGAGAACATTTCCTCAACGTCACTTTATCTTCCTAATTATGTTTATTTAAGCAAATGTTCAATTTTGTTTGCATTCTTTGAGAATGTGTTTACTTGAAGATAAAATCAATCTAGGTATATGTCTAAACATTAGGCAGAATCCAATCTATGATTTTAAAATGTCTTTGGATAATCTATAAAATGAATAATTCAAATACAGATAAATGAGAGTTGGCAGTATATTATAGTGATAATTTTGTATTTATCAGGAAAAAAATTAAAGCAAATTCCTGTTACCTTTTTTATTATAATGACCAGCTTTTGGTATTTCATTGTTACTGAGATCTATTTTTAGAATAAAATTGTGCTCTCCATCTTAAAAAAAAAAAGCTTTTAAAAGGGCTATGTCAGTTACAATGTCACCAGCAAATTGTGTAAATACTGGTTTTGTCACATCTTTGCCAGCACTGACCATTATAATTATTCTAAGTGTCTCATAGTTGACTTAGGTTTTGTTCCTTTCACAGCATAGGTGAACAGGGTGTGCCAATAAGTAAAAGTTCATCAGGACTTACAATGCTTGGTGTCAGTCTATTTATCTCTTGTAAAAATAAAATACAGTGTGTGTGTGTGTGTGTGTGTGTGTGTGTGTGTGAAAAAAAAAGAAAATAGCATTTTCCTTGGAGGAAATGTGAGGATTAAATAAGATGATATATGTAAAATATTTAGAATGGTACCTGGCATATGTTCAATAAAAGCTAGACATTTCAAAAATAAATAAATAAATAAATAAATTATGCTCAACTTATCTGTGGACTTGAATCTCAGATAAATAAATTTGCCAAAGTTGGGGAAAAAAAAAAAAAGTTCATCAGGACTGAGGAGGGATCGTTTCTTTGAAGAGGGAACTTAGAAAGAAAAACACATACCACACACTTTGTAAATATCCTGAAAATTGAGGATGTTGTTCTTCTTGTCCACTGCAGCTACTTCTCTTTTCTGAGACATCCATTTCTATACAGCTTGTTCAGTTCCCTTGGCTTTGACACTTGTAGATCTAGAATGTGGAAGTACCCTGAATGATGATGATGATTTAACAGCTTGAGATAAACTTTTGATGAAATTTCAGATCAATTTCTATGTCTCTTTGAATATGCATTTTCTCATGAAAACTTTCCAAATCAGAGCAGAAGCTGAAATTTCTCTAGAAAATTATTGAAGATGATGAGACTCAGTTTCTCCATCTGTAAAATGGGAGAGGGAGGTTGGGATGAGGTAATGCCCAAAGAGAAGCTTCATGGGTTTGCAAAGACCTGCAAAGACTTGGTTGGCAAAACATGTCTCGAGACGAGGAGGATTTAATCCAAGAACAAACAGCATCGTGATTCTTGATGTCCTGCTTGTTCATCCCAGGTAATTATCAAATGACAAGGAGTTAAGTAACCAAGAGAAGGGAAGTGGAGCTAGAGTAGACCAGAAGCCATAGATCCACTGTCATCCATGCCCAATCACATCGTTAGAGATATTGAGAGGGGCTCTGAGTCACCCACTCTCCAGGATCTGGGAGTTCAAGCCAATTTTACTTAACTTCCCAAGAATTACTGTTTGCTCCATCTCAGCAGCCCCTTGCTTTTTTCCCTTCATTGAATCTATCATTTACATGATTTTGCATTCTTCTTTGGCATTTTTGCTTGCTACTACCTGTCTCCCTTACTAGAGTATAAACTTTCTGAAGGCAGGGAATACATCTGTCTCATTCATTGTTGTATCTCTAGTTTCTGGAAGATGCTAGATGTTCAAGAAATATTAATGCAGTGACAGGTGACCCTAGTGGGCTGGAGGTGTGGGGGACATCCAGACTGCCAAGTCACGGGTTACATACATTCATTTCCTTTCTAAAAATGGTCCTCTACCACATGTAACTGGTAGACATGGGATTTGAAAATAGGCAGGCTGACTCCAGAATCCATGTGCTTAGCCATGAGGGCTTGCAGCTGTGCAAAGGAAGACCATGTGGCCATTAAATCCATGTGGCAGAAGAATATTTATTGACATGGGAAAATATTCACAATATGTTGGTGAGTGAGAGCATCCCGTTTCAAAATACAGCACTAACCATCCAGGGTTGTTGGGAGGATTAAATGAGTTAATACAGGGAAAGCACAGAAAACAGTGCCTAGCACATGGAAAGTTCTTGATAAGTGTTGCCCAAGTAGTTGGTGAGCCATCTCTCATCTTCAGGGTTTCTTAGGGAGAAGTCAGGCCCCAGGCCACAGTGTGGAGAGGCAGCCTGCTGTTGAAGAGCTGCCTCCCTAGGTTTGAAATAATGTATACTGCTCCTCTCCACCTCTCTCCCTTCCACCCTGGGCTGGTAAGATGGTGGGAACAACAGTACAGACAATGGCTCTCTCCAAAGATATCTCTTCATCAAATCTCCCCTTTCTGCATTCTGACCACCTTTTAGTATCTTTGATCTGGCGGAGAGGTCTGAAAATGGTAAAGCTGATTCTACACTTTTCCTCTGTAACTTCTGTGTAGGAGGTAGCCTCACATTCACTTTGGGATATGATATCCATGTACTGGCATCTCTGTAGAAACAGAGGTGGGGAAAGGCCCCATTTCAACATCCTATTACATGACTGCAATTATGACCTTGGGTTCTGTGAGACCCCTGGGCTCTCATAATACATTCTTCCTTTTTAGTTTGAGTGGGTTTCTTCTACTTGCAAACAAGTGATTGCTCACCACGGCATAGGTCCTAAAGATCTGAGCTTAGATGGGGCATTCCTCCTGAAGCGGGCAGGAATAAGAGGAACCAGAGCAGAGTCTGAGTTAAAATCCCCCACAAGTTCAAAGGGCAGAAAATGGAAGTCAGAGTTAAGGGTCAGGGCCAGGCCCCAGAGCTGAAATTCAATTAAAGAGGAGAAGGTTGAATTCAAAGTGAGGTGGTGTCCTGGGCAACGGACAGTGAGTGTCCTGGGTGGTGTCCTGCTTTTCACAATTTTGCTTTTCAGACTCTGTAGACTGTGATGTGCAGTTGGCTTAAAGGTACAAGGACAAGGATGGCAGCCACCAATATCTCCAGGCCCGTGGCTTTCGGTTTTTGTCAAGTTATTTTTGGAGTGGGATTATAGAACCAGAAGATTTGATTCTTGGTATCAGCCACCAGTGGCTTTATCCAAAATGGTACTAATTAGCCCTGCCATGAGCCATGTGTGAGCATATCTGGGAGTATGAAGGTACAGAGTTACAGGCAAAGGAGTACCCAGGATGTCCCTGGCAACTTTATACCTTTAAGGGAAGGACCAGCTGCAGGTGGAGGAGCTGAAGAAAAAACAAGTGGGGGAAGACAAGGCACTCACCCAGCAGTCCAGCGTTCCTGACATTCCTCTGGCCTCACTCTGCTGTGGATTCCTGATTCTGACTCCTTGATTATCCCCAGTTCCCGGGCTGTGTCCTTTACAGGTTAGACTTTTTCTAATCACACCGCTTTCCCCCTTACCTGCTGACCAGTCCTGCATGAGGAAAGGGTCACTGGTTCTTGCCAGTCTTTGCCTTTCCAGCCTGGAGTGGCTCTTTTGAGCTGCCGAGCCCACTCTGAAAGGCCTGCTGGACTCTACTTAAAGGTCCTATCTGGCCAGGGCACCCCATACCTAGTCTAGTCTGTTAACTCTTAGTGAGGCAGGATAGCAGGATGGTTAAAAGCACAGGACCTGGAGTCAGACTGCTTGGGTTCAAATGCTGGCTTCCCCTGTTACGAGCTGGGTAACTCAGGGCAAGCTACGAACCTCCCTGGGTTTCAGTTTTCTGTAGAATGGGGGTGAGAATAACAATACCTAACTCATAGGGTCATCAAGAGGATTAAACTGAGTTCATGTATACAAAGCCAGGGACACTAAACTAACCACAAGAGTGAGATGGACAGTTCTGTACAGCAAAGAACCATCCCACCTAAAATGCCATCAGTGCTCCTAGTTGAGAAACACTGACTAAGAGCATGGAACTTGAATGCCTGGGTTGAATCACAGATCTACCACTTACTAGTTTTGGGATCTTAGACACTTACTGAACCTTCTGTGCCTCAGTTTTCCCATCTGTACAATGGGAGCAATGATAGATTTGTAAAATAAGAACAATGACAGCCTACATTATACAGGGTTGCTCTGAGGCTTAAATGAGTTAATATGTACAAAGCTTTTTTTTAAATAATTATTATTTTTAAAAATATTTATTTATTTATTTTTGGCTGCTTTGGGTCTTCGCTGCTGCGTGCGAGCTTTTCTCTAGTTGCGTTGAGCGGGAGCTACTCTTCATTGCTGTACGCAGGTTTCTCATTGTCGTGGCTTCTCTTGTCACAGAGCACGGGGTCTAGGCATGCTGGCTTCAGTAGTTGTGGCACGCAGGCTCAGTAGTTGTGGCTCACGGGCTTAGTTGCTCCACGGCATGTGGGATCTTCCTTGAACAGGGCTCGAACCCGTGTCCTGTGCATTGGCAGGTGTATTCCTAACCACTGCACCACCAGGGAAGTCCAATACGTATAAAGCTTTTAGGACAAGGCCTGGAGTATAATCAGCTCCATATTTTAGCAACTGTTACTATTATACTGTCCCCTTATCTGATGTTGTGGGCATAACTGGAGGTGGCATATGATACAAGCATTTTTCTCACATCATAAAATAAATCTTTGCTTCCTTTGAAAGTTCTCTGGAAGAAAAGTTTCCTTCAGGAGGTTGTTAATTCCTATGTGGATTACTCATAAGAGAAAACACTTTCCTTAACACAGGGAAAATGAAACTGGTCATGTTCTAGACAGTGGTGAATTAGACCAGCCTGAAGAGCCAAGGTGTCTTAGTCAGGAATGGTTCAGTTGCAAATAACAGAATCTGTGTCACGCATTAGCCAAAGCAAGAAAAACGTTATGGGGGAGGAAGGAAGGGGAAAATCTAGATGAACACTTGGGGGCAGGAAGTAGACAGGTCTCATGAGGAACTAGAACCAGGAACTGGAAACTTCTAAATAGAACCAGACTCCCACTCTTGCTCACCACTCCCTCCACACCACCCTAGTTTAGCCATCTTCAGCTCTCGCCTGGATGGTTGCGACATTCTCTCTGCTTCTCCCTTTGTCCCCCTAAGACCCATTCCTCACACAACAGCCAGAGCGATCTTTTAAAAATGTAATAAGATTGTGTTGTTTCCCTGTACAAAACCTTTCAGCGGTGTCCCATTGTACCTGAAGGCAGGAATTTGTCCTCTTGTTCACTGCTATATCCCTGGGCATGGCACATAGTAGGTGCTCAGTAAATTTGTTGATTGACTGAATGGAAATGCACCCGGACTCCTGGCAGAACCGTTCTCTCCTTCTCCCTCTGAGGTTTCTCATCACTCTTTGTGAGTCTTCCATGGTTCTCTCTCTGAGTTCTTGCCATTCCCATTCACATGGTGCAAAATGGCTTTCCAGCCAATGTCACCTCTCAGCTTCAGCATCACCTGCTAACACATCCCAGAGTCCAAATTTCTGGAAGAGAGAAGTTGACTGACCCAGCTTGGATGAGGGGATCCACCCCTATTCATTCTGTTATGGCTGGGGACTGCTGAAGCCCACTTCTATGGGAAAGGCATTTTAGAAAAGAGGAACATGGGCTGGCAGACCACCCTCAGAATTGTGTACTACCTTTAGGGCAAGGCTCAGGTATGGGGAATCCCCAGTCCTCAGGGAGTCTACTACTAGGTTTGGGTGGGCAATTACACCTTGTCTAGAAGATCCCAAATAGAATCCAGGATATGAAATAGAGATAATAAACTAGCTACAATTTTTATGAACTATTGAACCACATGCCAGACATAGGTCTAAGAACTTTATAGGTATCAACTCTAGGTATCAAAGTGTACAATCTTCCCAACAATGCAATGAATAAGGTACTATTATCCCCATTAAATAGATGAGGATGTGGAGGCACAGAGAGATTGTCAGTGATGGAGCCAGAATTCTAAGCATTCCAGCCCCCGACTGCATCTGTTCCTTCACCACCTAAACAAGATAAAGACATAATTCCCCTCTTACAATGAGGAAAATGAGGTTCCGAGAGATAAAGTAAAAAGAATAACGTACATAAAGCCACCTGGCTATAAAGTAACAAAGCCTTGATTGCAACAGCTCTGCAGCCCTTAGGCCAAACTTCCCCCATCACCGTGCCCACTACAGTTAAAAAAAAACACCCAGCTTTATTGAGAGAGAATTCACATTCACCTATTTAAAGTGTATAATTCAATGGTTTCTCGTATAGTCACAGATATGTACAACCATCACCACAGTCAATTTGCCCGCTACAACTCTATGGATAAGGTAATTCTATCCCAAAGAGGGGAAGTGGCTAGGCAATCGTCACACAGGATGTAGATGACAGAACCCAGGCCACTGTCCCAACCACTATGAGAATATTTCTGGAAATCCCCACTTGAATAAATATGTTTGTCAGAACAAGGATGGCTTGTTGTGGTGTGATGGCATGGGGGCAGAGCTGGGAGGAGACAGGATAAGAAAGCCCCTATCCCATGGAGACAGTGTCCAAAGCCGAAACTCTGGCCTCTGTGACCTCCCCTGCCTAGCCAGACAATCTCTTTTCTTGCTTCTCTCCTTTATTCCTTTGACAAACATCTACTGTCCTTTAAGCCTCGGTTCAAATATCTCCTCCTCCAGAAAGTCTTCCCTGATTCATATCCAGGCTGGGCTAAGTGCTCCGTCATGGTGTCTGCTGGACAGCTTTCTCTGTCTCAACAGCACAGCTCTTCTCTGTCGTGGCCCCTCTGCCTTTGCGCAGTCCCCCCAGTGCTAAGTGCATGGATATTGGAACTAAAAAGGCATGGATTTAAATCCAGGCTCTAACATGTCCTAGCTCTGCAACCTTGGGAAAGCACATGGTAGGCCCCCCAAAATTTCCAGTTCCTTTCATCCTTCCCTTCTGGTTTCTTGGAGGGTGCCTATTAAGCCTTAGTTTGCATTGGAATCCCACGTCCTCATGTCTGACAGCCTTCTGGCAAATGGCAGACACACTTTCATTGCTCAGACTGTCTTCCAATGGAGAAGCATTCCTCCTTCCCCAAATGCAGCTCAGTCCTTGTGGCTTGGGTGGTTCTGACTCTAAGTCCCAGGGGTGGGCAGAAGACCCAAGGCTGGTCAATCCAAGGTTTTTGTCCTGTGTCTCTAGTGATTGATCCAGGGATAGGGATGGGCCGGTGACTTAATCAGAATCCCTTCATGAAATCTGTCAAATGGGCATTAGAAAAAAGAAGGTCTCTCTGTCTCTGTCTCTCACGCTCAGCATGAGATACACGGCATTGAAGGTTTGGCATGCCAGCAGCCATCTCCTGTCTGAGAGTGACGCCAAGCAGAGTCAAATAAGCCTGAAAGATGGAAAGAACGAAAGTTCTGATGCCTTCCTGGATTCAGATATGCCTGAAGTCCCCTTGGATTCCTATTTTCCTTAAGCTCATCTAGGTTGGATTTCTGATGTTTGTAATCAAAAGCGTTCTAATCAATACATGGGTTCACTTTAATATGCAATCAGGGTAGCTGGATCTATGGTGGCCTGAAGATAAGCCAACAAGCTGTGGATAGCAGAGCAGCAAGAGGCAAAGAACTTTGGGCCCTTGATGACATCATTAAACTACTGAATTAACCAGCCCTGAAGCCAGTCTAATCTAGGATTGCTCATTCTGTGAAACAATAACATTTCCTTATTGGTTAAGTAATCGTGAATTGGGTTTTTTCTTACATGTAGCCAAAACCATCCTTAACTTGGTCTCCAGCCCTCTCCCCCTAATTCCTGTGATTTTAGCCAAGGGATTGAGTGGATTTGGGGCCACATCCCCCAGGCTAGCCCAAGGAATAGTTTCTCATTGTTACTCTTGTTCCTTTGGTGCTATTTTTTTTCTCGCAGGCTCTCGCAGCCCCTTCTGGACAAGTTGTTGATTCCTTCATTTCTCCAAGTATTCCTAACACTTAGCAGGTTCTACTGAGGCTTTAGTGACACACAGGGAGAATTTCAGCACAGTAGAGGCACCCACTTAAAGTTATCTATAAGACATCACTGTCCTAAAAGTTCATGGGCCATTACTGCCAAGAGGAATTTCTTTCTGGCTCTATCCCTCCTTGGGAGTCAGCTTGCTCCCATCTCCTCCAGCCTCTAACTCCATTCTAGTCTCCAGCAGTCTGTTCTAAAACTTCTCTTACTCTGTAAGGTGAAGTATTTTCTTCTCTGTTCTAGACCCCAGGCTAAACCTCAGGCTGAAACTGACCCACGGAACACTAAAGTGCCCTTTGAAACAAAGGAGCAAGTATACCTGACAATTATAGGGTTTGTTTTTTTTTCTTTAAAAAAACTAAATTCTTCAACTGGGCTCCCTTGCCACCAGTTTTTGGGAAGTTAAAGAGAATATTATAACAAATAATTCTCCTTCTGTCCCAAGCAAGCTTCCAGGGATCATGGGATTTCTCCCCACTTCTAGCTACACAATCACTAGTTGCATCCATGTAAATATATATTTTTAATAACAATTTTATTTGAGATATAATTCACATATCACAAAACTTACCATTTTAAAGTGAATAATTCAGTGGTTTTTAGTACATTCATTCACAAGGTTGTGCAACCATTGTTACTATCTGATTTCAGAACATTTTTATCACCCCAAAAAGAAACCCTGTACCCATTAGTAAATTCCTATTTCCCCCTCCCCCAACCCCTGGCAACCAGTAATCTTTACAACTGATCTTAAGGGAAAATATTCAGTTTTTCACTATTAAGTATGGTGTTATCTTGTAGGTGACATTTATCAGGTTGAGAAAGATCCCTTCTCTTCCTAGTTTGTTGAGTGTTTTTATCATGAAAGAGTGTTGGATTTTGTCAAATGTTTTTTATGCATCTATTGAGATAATCATGTATTTTTGCCCTTTATCCTGTTAATATGGCATATGACATTGATTGCTGTGTAGATACGAACATGATGTTTTTAACACACTCCATGTTGCTATGTTAAATCATCGTATTGGTTTATAAGCTCAGGTGAGCCTCATTTTAAGAAAATTTGATAGACAGCAATACAGACTTACAGAACTATAGGCTTGGTTACTTAGGTTAACAAATTTTTTTTTCTCAAAGTTTTTCTGAAGGAAAAAATTCATTGTGAGCATATAAAATATAATGCAAAAATATGTTTAGGCTTTTTAAGGAACTATCTGTTTGTGTCAGTCTCTCTGCGGCTGAGAAAAGCTACAGCATGCATGATGACACTTTGTCCTGGGCAGTGGCCTAACTGGTCAAAATGGTCCCCAGTGCAAAGTCCACTGCCTCCTCGGGGCTTCTCTAAGTCACCAAGACGGCTGTGGAATTGATTTCCTTCCTCTAGGGGGCAGGAGTCTCCTATCTTGGGCTGGAAAATAGAATGAAGTTTGAATAAAGATAACTGTCCAAGAGTCCACATTTTCCTTCCCTCCTTTCTTTTCTTTTTAAAAAGTTTTCTCCTCTGGAACTTTCTGTGCTGAGAGAAGTTGCTGCAGCAGATCTCGCACCAGATGGAGAGAGTTGTGCATTCAGCTTGGCTGTCTTCTATTTTTGTCTGACCAGCAAGCCTTCCTTTGGGGAACTTCCCTCCCAGCCCCCCACCGCCCCCAACCCATGTGAGACTCAAAGGGCTGCCAGTCACAGGACTCTACCCCTCTGACCACAGGAGTGACTCAACTCTGAGTCAACTAGACTTTCTCAGGACTGTGGAATCTTGAGTGGGGACACGGAGATGGAAGGCAGTCGGTGCTGAGTCATTTGATGTGTTTACCTAGAGAAGTGGTTCTCATATGTGGCCCCTGGCCCACCAGCATCAGCATCTGGGAAAATGTTAGAAATATGAATTCCAGGGCCCTACCCTTCATCAGCTGAATCAGAAATTCTGGGGGTAGGCCCCAGAAATCTCTGTTTTAACAAGCCCTCCAGGTGATACTGACTTCTAATTCTGGGAAATTAGAAGTTTCTGCTAGTGGGATTCCCAGAGCTTACCTGGATCTTGTTCTTTCCTGGAACTTGGCTCTCAAGATCTTCTGTAGATTCTTTGATCTCCTCCGTGTCCTTCTAACAAATTCCTTTTTGGCTTTGTTTTATTTGAGAGAGTCACAGTTGCCTTCTGTTGCTTTCAACCTAAAAAGACCCTGACTGATGGCCCTCTTACCTAATTCATAGCTGCACAGACCCTTCTTGAACCATGGGTCTTTGCGCCATTCAGGCTGCACTGTTCAGGTTCACCCCGGTCTTTGTATTTAGATTCAGCCCCAACCATATTAATTCCATTCTAGGCCAAAGCAGAGCCCAGCAGGGCTTCTGACCAAGCTCTATCAATGCCCTGCCTGTTAGTAGTTCAGGTGCCTCCCCCAGTAATGAAGGCCTTTGTATTTTCCAAGACCTCTTTACAAAAACATCTTCTCCTATTCCAGCACTTATTTGACTCCTTTTTTCAACTTAGCTCCAACCCCCTTTTCAACTATTAACGACAACCATTAGTATAATGCGGTTTGTTTTCTATATTAGTTGGGGAACGGAATAGCTGTTTTAATAAAGAGATTAAAAAATACAGGATACTCTAAAAATACATATCTTGTTTAATAGCTGTTGTTGTTGTTGTTTTATCTCTTAAAGCCTATGAGTGGGTCAGCATGAGTCCAGTGGTGAGTAAGTGGCTCTGCCCCATGTGGTCATTTTAAGGACACGGGTTCCCTCTATCTTGTTGCTCTGCCCTCTCCTAGAACATTGTTGAAGCAAGCTCTCCACCACTACATCTACATTCCCAGCCTGTGGGAAAGGGGGAAAAGAGGACGTAGATGGCTAACAATTTCCTTTTAGGATATGATGTAGAAGAAGTGATGCTCATATCAATTCTAGTCACTTTCCAGTGGTGAGCACTTGCATGGTCACACCCAGCTAGCCGCAAGGGAGGCTGGAAGGGAGGCTAGCCACAAGGGAGGCTGGAAGATATGATCTTGAGCTGGGCAGCCATATGCCCTGCTAGTTCTTGGGGTGAAGGTTGCTTTGTTACCAGAAGAAAGAAGGAAATGATGAATAATGAAGGACAGCTAGCAATTTTTTCACATTTTCTAATCTTGAGTTTTATATTCAAGTGTTGAAAGCTCAGATGCCCTCAGGGACTAGCAGATGATTAACTGAGTAGAGCAATCCAGGTGTAAGACTAGAAGGAGTGAGGTGACAGTGACAGTGACAAAGTGGACAGCATGTCCTGTCTAAAGGGGGCAAGATCTGGTTGCCTACCCAATGTCCCTGCTCCCTTCTTTGCTAACAGACCTTCAAGTTTGTTTAGGTAGTTGTGTAACTAGGGCATACATCATGACTTTTGAAGCCAATCATGAAATTTCTGTTTCTAGTGTCCCCAGCCTCCCTTGTAGCTGGGAATGTCCATGTCACTCAGCCAATGAGAGAGTTAGGGAAGTATAGTGGGGGACTTCTGGAAAATCTTTTGCTTTCCTAGTAAAGAGTTAGCCATGACTGGAGCTTCCCCTTAGCCATTCTTCCTTCTTTGAATGTGTATGTGATGCCTGGAGCTGGGGCAGCCATCTTATGACCATGAGGTGGCAAGCATGAGGGGAAGGCCAAAAGAACTGTGGTGATACTGAGCCAGAGAGAACCAAGGCCAGAGGCTGCCTACTTTCAGACATCTTGTTATGTGAAAAAAGCAAACAAAAAAAGAAACATGTACCTGTTTGTTTAAGCAATTTAAAATCAGTTTATCTGAACCTCATGGCCATTCAAAACTGATTAAATCTTTCCAGACTTTTTCTATGTGTATATTTACTTTGTAAAAATGTGAAATACATACACTGCTTTGTAACCTGCTTTCTAGATGTACAATAAATAATGTGCATTATACAATATTAAAATAATGTACAATATTATAAGCATCTTTCCCTGCCATTTACTACTGTTCAACATTTTTCACTTTAATGACTTCAGAATATCCATTGTAGGCCTGTAACATAATGCATTTAATCAGTCCTTTATTACTGGACATTCAGGTAGTTTACAGGTTAGTTGTTTTTGTTTTTGAGGGGGATGTTTGCTGTTATAAACAATTCTATAGACCATCCTTGCAACTAACTTACAAACTTCTAAGTATATCCTTGTAATTACTTTCCTGATTATTTCCTTAATTTTCTAGAAATGCAGTGACTGGGTGAAAAGGTAATAAATAGCACACTCTCTTAATTAAAATGATACACTTGCCTTTGGTTCCATTTCTGCTACAGGGAGTAACCAATCATTCATTTATTCATTATCCATTCACTTAACAAGCCCCAGAGGCCTGTGCTAGTCACTAAGGAGCACTAAGATGTGAGTAAATTGTGGTTCCTGTCTTCAAAGCACTCATAATGGACTGGCAGGGACAGGCAGGACAACAGCCGTGACAAGATGGAGTAGGAGTGACATTTGTAGTAGGCAGCTTCTGACAAGCTTCCAAATGATCCCCACCTCCTGGTATTTATGACTGTGTAATTCCCTACATGTGAGTATGAGCTGGACCTAGTGAGTTGTTTCTAATGAATGGAATATGACCAAAGTGAGAGGATGTCACCTCTGTGATTAGGTTACAAAGGACTGTGACTGTCACTTTGCTGCCACTCTCTCTCTTGCCCTATCATCTGCTCGCTCTGATGAAGCCAGCTGCCATGCTTGCTTCACGGAGAGGTCTACATGGCAAGGAATGGAGGGAGGCCTCCGGCCAGCAGCTTTTGAGGAATTGAGGCCTCAGTCCAACAGTCTATGAGGAACTGAATCCTGCCAACAATCATGTGAGCTGGGAAGCCGATCTCTTCCAGCTGTGCCTTAAGACAAACCATGCCCGGATGCCTGATCCACAGAAATGGTGAGATAATGCCTATGGTTCTAAGCCATTACATTTTGGAGAAATGTGTTATGCAGCATTAGATAACTAATGCACAGGTGCAGTGGTCCATATAAGCACAGTGTGTGACAGACGACAGGTGCACACGTGAAGGTGAGGCACTGAACCACTGTGGCAGGGAAGGGCTGCATCTGGTAAGATGTCTGAGAGGAGAGCAGGCTGGCATTGCGTTTTGCAGGCTAAAAAGGCATTAGTTAGGGGAAGAAGGCGTTGCCAGGCAGAGTTTGCAGAACAATCAAGCTTTGTGACCGTTTCTCAGATCTGTTACCAGCTCACTTGTCACACCATCGATTGGAAGTAAATTTACTTGATCAGAGGTGAAATCAACAGAGCTTCAGGGTCCCTCACCAGCATATACCATTCAAAGCCCAGGAAGGGCCCTAGCAATTTTGTGGTAATAATTTTGCATTCTTTTTCTTACAGAAATCCCCCGACTTCAGGTCCTGCCTCAGTGGACCCGCCAAGACCCTTCCACTGTCACCCACCACTCACCCCTCCCAATCTACAATATTGACCTACCACTGTATGTATTTTATTTTGTTTGGCTTCATCTCTTTGGAAACTGTTTCTCAGAAGCCCAGGCTTCCCCTCCTGCCTTCACTTCCTTAACCTAAACAATCTAGGTTCTGTAGACTTTCCTCACAGGCCCTTTTCTCTAACTCTTTAATCATCTTTACTGCTGTTTTTGAAGTGTCTCAGAGTTTTCCCTTAGGTAGTAGTGCCCAGAACGTATGTGCTTTTCTAAGCAGCAAGTCTGGCTCCTGACCAGATGGCATCTGAGCAGGGCCACTTTGCAGCTGGCTGAGTCCCAGGAACCGCCTCTCTTTCCTGTGTTGCCCCACCCCCAACTGCAGAATGACTAAGGTTCAGAGAAGCAAAAGGAGTGACTAGGGAAAAGGTAGAAAATGCAATAGGAGAGGGGAAGCCTTGCTTCCTTAGGGGTGGGACCTCTCTTTTAGGATGCTGATGGTAGTACTTCAAGACAGTGATGGTCTGCTAGAGGGAAGGAAACTGACATTACCCTTGTCTACTCTGTGCCAGGCACATGGGCTTTCCAGTTGCTATCTCGTGGATTCCTCACTACATCCCTACAGGTTAAGAGCCAGACTCTCCATGTTATAGCTGAGGAAATTAAGGTTCAGAGTTGAGAAGTAGTGTGCACGCCTCACAGCCAGCAAGACCAGGGTCAGGCCCAGCTGACTTGAGGCCCAGGCTCCAGCCCCACCTGGTGACCTCTCCATCCTTTATTGGTGCTCCCAGGGGCATAATCACCTACATTCAAGTTCTAGATGAAAACTGGTGGGCATTGCAGCAAAACTTTACCTGGAAATAAGTTTTATAAATGAAAACGTCAGGCAAGCTAAATTCTTGTTTCTGGAAGATCTATCTAAATGAAGAAGACCCACCAGTGAACTGGGAGCCCTCCCAGGGTTTGGATTCACTTCTAGAGAGAGAAAAAAAAAAAAAATGACAAGAGAAGGCAGGAGATCTAGGCCCCAAAGTACAAAATCGGTGTTGAAAGGCTGGACAGACTACAATGTGGGGATAACAATGAAAGTAAGAAAATAACAACTGTTGTTTATCAAGTGCTTGCACAGTGCCATGCACTGTGCTAGATGCTTTCTATAGGTTAGTGCATCTTATCCTCACAACAAGCCTGCTATGAAGATAGGGTTATCATTCCTAATTTTAGGTTGGGAGCCTGAAGATGAAGAAACTTACACACGGGCAGGCAGTGGTGATGCAGGGACTTGAACCTAGGTGTATCTGGCTCCAAAAGCCATGCTTATATCCATTAGGCTTTACTAGGTTAAGGCGAATGGGAGCGGGAGAAATCTACTTTCTGTCGATGAAGTTAACACGGAGAAGCGGGGGTTAGCAGGTGCCATAACTTGGGAGTGTGTGGCACAGAGGAGGCTAGGGCTCCCCCGGACCCAGTTCTTGCGGGTAGCAGAGGTGACTCAGGAGACCCTTGAGAGCCAGGAACTGGGTGCTGTGGAAGGTGTCTGCAAAGGAGGCTCTTGGGTCCAGAGTGGGTGGAGAGAATCAGAGTCTCTCAACATCTATTGACCGCTCCGTGGATTGGCTCAGGAACTTGAAGGGGAGGGACTTAGGCCTCTGGGATGCTGATCTGAGGCTGGACCAGGAAGCTGGAGCTCGCTCGCCCTCCTGGTGCTACGGCCCCAGTGCTGTAGTCACACGTCTGAGTTTGGATCCTGCCCCTCCTCCTTCTAGGTCTACGACTTAGAGATCTAACAATCTTGAGCCCCAGGTTTCTGTAAAGTGCAGATAATCAGAGTATATATAGCCAAATAATAGATAATAAATTTGCCGTTGGGAGAATTCAGTGAGGTGACGGATATGAAGGACTAACTCAGCGCCTAGGGCGGTGGGCACTTGGTAAACGGCAGCCATATTATCGCGAGATTCCATCCTCTGCTGAGGCGGTGAAGCTTTTTCTGCTTTCAGCTTGCTTTCACTCCCATTGCCTACTTTGGTAGTAAAGTGAGACTGCATTCCAGGGAGGGAGTAAATTTAAGATGTCTCTCACCTTTCACTTGTTCAAACTCTGAATTTTTAAATTGTTTTTATGGTTCACAGCTCACTTCACAATTGTAATTTGTCTCCGGCCTGGAAGATTTTAACCCTCATATAAAAGCAAATAGATTTTTCATGCTAGGAATTTTCTCTGTAGGCGTTCTTTCTTCTGTAGGTGTTTTTTTGTTTTTGTTTGCTTTTTGTTTGTTTGTTTTTTGTAAACAAAACATTGGATTGGTGTTAAAATGGTTCACTGGTCAAAATCAGTGACCAATTCTGGTTTTCAGGACAACAACAATATTTTATTGGAAAGAGTGGGTTAGCTCACTGAGGCAAAAGCTAAATGGCAAGCCTCAGAAAAAGCACACAGGGTAGCTCTAGGGAGTTGGGAAGCAGGAAGTGATGAGCAGTAGCTCCAGGCACTATCAGGTGTGCCTTGTGTTAATCTACCCAAGGTTAAATTCTTACAAGGGAGCATTTGATTGACCTGACATGGGTTGTGCACCTACCCCCTTGGTTCAGGGAAGGAGAGGACACCTAGATTGAAATTTAGAATAAGTGGGCGTACACTGGGGGAGGGTAATGCCCAGAAGGTAAATGGAAGTGCTGTTACAGGAAGAGGGGTATGTGTGCTGGGTGAGCACACACAGCAAGTGTTCCCTACAAATACTGTTCTCCCTGTGATGAAATATCAAGATTCTGGATTTTTCTAGTATTCTCAAATATGCAGGATAGTTGAAAGAATACAACAATGAGCACATATCTACCCTTCCTCTAAATTCAACAACTGCTAACGTTTTGCTACATTTGCTTTATTTTTAAAAACTTTTATTTATTTATTTTTGGCTGCATTGGGTCTTCGTTGCTGCGCGGGCTTTCTCTAGCTGTGGAGAGTGGGGGCTACTCTTCATTGTGGTGCGCGGGCTTCTCATTGTGGTGGCTTCTCTTGTTGCGGAGCACGGGCTCTAGGTGCGCTGGCTTCAGTAGTTGTGGCGCACAGGCTTAGTTGCTCTGCGGCATGTGGGATCTTCCCGGACCAGGGATCGAACCCGTGTACCCTGCGTTGGCAGGCAGATTCTTAACCACTGCGCTACCAGGAAAGTCCTGCTACATTTGCTTTAATTTCTCTCTGCATCTTAAAAATTTTGTGAACTATTTGAAAGCCATAGACATCATGGCCCTTTAGCCTTTAAATAGTGAATACTTCATGTATCTCCGGAGGATAACAACACTTGCCTACATAAATGCAATACTATTACCACACCTAAGAAAGTTAATACGTATTCTATAATATCTTCTAATTGCAAGTTCATGTTCAAATTTCCTCAATTGATACAAGAATATATTTTATAGATTTTTTTTCAGATCAGGATTGAATTAAAGTTCACTCATTGCACTTGGTTTTAGGGTCTCTCTATTCTCTCTTTTTTTTTTTTTTTTTTAATTTTCAGCTAACATTGATTTTGTGTTTCCTTTCAGTGTATTTAGTAAGCCTAAGCAGAGACATCTTTTTTTTTTTTTTAATTTTTATTTATTTATTTTTGGCTGTGTTGGGTCTTCGTTTCTGTGCGAGGGCTTTCTCTTGTTGCGGCAAGTGGGGACCACTCTTCATCGCGGTGCACGGGCCTCTCACCATCGCGGCCTCTCTTGCTGCGGAGCACAGGCTCCAGACGCGCAGGCTCAGTAATTGTGGCTCACGGGCCTAGTTGCTCCGCGGCATGTGGGATCTTCCCAGACCAGGGCTCGAACCCGTGTCCCCTGCATTGGCAGGCAGATTCTCAACCACTGCGCCACCAAGGAAGCCCTATGCTCTTTTATTTATTTATTTTTTGGCCGCACCGCGTGGCTTGTGGAATCTTAATTCCCCGACCAGGGATTTAACCTGGGCCCATGGCAGTGAAAGGGCCAAGTCCTAACCACTGGACCTCCAGGGAATTCCCTCTATTTTCTTTAAATCTAGAGCAATTCCTCTACATTTTTGGATTTTTCATGTCATTGACGTTTTAATCCAGGTTAGTTGTCTTTTAGAAAATATTACATTGTTTCCTTTGAATTGCTTTTTTTTTGTATAGTATTTTTTTATTGTGGTAAAATATTCATAACATAAAAGTTGCCATCTTAACTGTTTTTAAGTGAAGAATTCAGTGGCATTAAGTATATTGTCAAGGTTGTACACCATCACCACTATCTATTTCCAGAACTTTTTCATCATCCCAAACAGAAACTCTGTACCGATAAACAATAAGTCCCCATTCTCCCTTCCCCCAGCTCCTGGTAACCTTGGTAACCTCTATTCTACTTTCTGTCTCTACGAATTTGCCTATTCTAGGCGCATCATCAGGTGGAATCATACAGTATTTGTCCTTTGTGTTTGACTTATTTCAGTTGACATAATGTTTTCAAAGCTCATCCGTGTTGTAGCATGTATCAGAATTTCATTCTTTGTATTGCTTTTTAAAGTTAATCTGTTAGAGTTTTATATTTAATCTTTTATAAGAGAACTTTTTCACATGAAGGAAAGTATTTACATGCATTATCAAATTTAAGAGACTCTGCCTAGACTTTTATACTTGTCAAGTTAATTAGATCTAGATCAGTGAGGTCATAGGGGGTTAATTTATCACCAAACTGGAATAAAATTAACCTTCTATAACAAAAATAGTTTAAAGCTTTAAATGAATAACCACTGTTTTCTACAACAAACATTCTTTTTAAAATGTAGCTTTCTAAAAAAAATATAGTTTTCTATAATAAGAATTATTAGCCTCAGGGTTACAAGTAAATACTTCCTGGAATTATTAAAGCAAACATTCCAATATTATAGAAAAGCTCTTTGTCTTTTTAATTAAAAGACTTAGTCTTTTTATAATGACATGATTTGGAAGTCATTTGGATCTGTCTTAAATTTTACGGTAACTCCTATGTAAAAATTCACTAGCCTTCTTCCTTATCTCTCAAAACAAAGGAGGATGGATAATCCGGTGTTGGCATTCTCTAAAGCACTTGGATTAATAGCGTCTCATCTTCTCAAGTTTCCTGATAAAGATCAGACCTTTATGGTTTATTATAATGTTTTTCTGTATCTCTAAACTCATGAAAGCTTCATAATATTCCTTCTATTTCTCCATTCTATTTTGATTTTTAATCACTTATATAGATAGATATCTGACATAATTCTAAGCACTTTACATATATTTAATGCTCATACAACCCTGTAAGGGCTTTCTTCTTCTCTCCTTCCCTCTCCCCCTCCTCCTCCTTCTTCTTCGATAAGCGGTTTTTAAAATCTCCATTTTAAAGGTGAGAAAAATGAGGCACTGAGAAAGTACTTGACCTGCCCAGTGTCACACAACGGTGGGATAGCCAGGGAGTTCTGGGAGATCAGACACAATCTCTTTCCAGAGCCCTTGTTCTTAACCTCTATATATTCTCACTATAGTAAAAAAAAAAAAAAAAGCAAACTTTACAGATACATACAACATAGAAATTGTCTCTTTAGTCCTACCCACAAGAAATATTCAGTGCTAACAGTTTATGTTTTAATTTTAAATCTAATTACAGAGTACAAATACACAGATAACAACATTCTTGGTGGAAGTTATAGCCATAATTAAAAGCAAATATTAATCCATTATGTGGTTGGCAGGAAACTTCCAAGAGGCTTCAGTTTGACCCAGCTCAAGCTATCCAACTGGACAGGGCTAAGGGGTGGGGATGGCTCAGTTTAGTTGTGGGCAGCTGGCAATGATCCCCACAGCAGGTGGCCACATGAACAGGAGGGGAACAAAAAGTAGGAACAGGGGGCCAAAGTGGGTGAGATTAATATTAAATAGGGTGAAAGCAGGGGCAGAAACCAGGTATCCCAGATGAGTCCAGCCAGAAAGGCTGACCCAGCACCAGTAAAGCAAGGGGCTGGGCTGTGGGTCTAGTGTTGCCTGTGAAGACAAGTCACAGTTAAATGGCGTCCCAAGGCTGTGCCAAGACAAATGCTACTAGACATCTGTGCGAGAAGATACCGTCTCAAGTATGTTAATCAAAATAGAAAGGCATCCTAGTAGAAGAGTGCTGGACATGGCAGGGTTATGAGTGGGAATCAGGCAACCAGAAATGGTTAGACTGGGGGCCATTACAGATAGAACGAGAATGGGTATACACAAGGGCCTAAGTGAGCGGTTCTCAAATGTTTTTATTTCAGGATCCCTTAACACTCCTAAAAATTATTTAGAACCCCCAAAGAACTTTTGTTTATATGGGTTATAACTATTAATATTTTCTCTTTTAGAAATTAAAACAGAAATCAAAAAAATAAAGAATACACCAGCACGTATTCCAGTTAGCCATCAGAGCAAGGATGGCATCACAGAGTCTCTGGAAAACACCACACTTTTTGAGAGAATAAGGGTTAAAAAAAAAAAAATGCTGCATTAATATTATTTTTAATTTCACTTACTCCCTGATAGTGGCTCAGAGACCTCCATACTTTAAGAACAACCAGTCCAGATACTACGTAGCCTCTTATATTTGTGTAGTACTGTATAGTTTACAAAGCTCTGTGAATTAGGACTAGTATTCTTATTCCCATTTCAGAGCTTTAAAGCACAGTGCCATGGAGCAGGGGAGGAACTAGGCTGTCCTATCTCTCAAGAGCTAATGCTGAGATGGTACCTTGGGTCCCTTGGCTGCTGCGATTGCACTTCCCAAGCTTCACGTGATTCCCGGGACTTGCTCTCTGGTCTAACACTTGGCTTTCTCTCTACCAGGGACCTGGTCAGGTTCACCCTGTGCCTGGAAAGCTGCAGAGCTGTCTGGGAGGAGTTAAAGGCAAGAACATCAGATGCTCAGATTTCCATGTGAGGGATTCTAATGTAGTCATCAGGTAAATATAGAGGGTCTACCTAGAAGGCAGAGATAGTGGGAACTAGGTATTTTAATTTTAATATCATACCTTCTCAGTCAGTTTTCAGCACAGGCAACAGAAATCTTTCTAGGTGTTTAAAGCAGAAAGCAATTAATTTCAGGAAATTGAATGCTTACAAAATCATTGTAAATCATTGAAAATCTGGAGGAGAGAGAATCAGAGGTCAACTCAAGAATGACTAATTTCAAGAACATAGTCATACTTCTCTACAATTAAGATTCTGGGGTCAGAAAGCTAGGACTGGGTAGCTCTCCTTTGGTGGCCACTGTTGCTACAACTGCCTTCCCAACTCATGGAGCTGGAGACTGGAAATGGAAAAACTGCTGCAGGAAAACCCCATGTCTCCAGTGATGACCCTATTGGCCAGTAGGAATGGCCAAAATGCAGGAAAATGGTCTCTTCCTCATTTCCACCTTGTAAATCTTACCCAAGTGCATCTAATTGGCAATACCTAGCTTTCATCCAGAATCCTAGCTGTAAGGGAGCCTGAGAAATGCCATCTTTAACCTTCCCACTTCTGCAATATAAGAAGGCTCACTAGAAGGAAGTGGGAATAGATGTTTAACCCCAAATGAACCTAGTCAACTCACTAGATTTCTGACTATGGATTGACTGGAATGTGAGCTCCATGCAGGCAGAGGTTTTTGTCTGATTTGTTTTCTGCTGTGTCCTCAGAGCCTAAAATATTACAAAGTAGTTGCTAAATAAACGGGTAGATACACATCAAAATGAATGTTTCCTCAGGAGCTCTTTGGGTGAACATCAGAAAGATAACAATAGTGGCAAGAGGTCCAAGTTACTCTGACAATGTCCGGGGTCTACGTTGCCTTCCTTGAATCTAGATGAGCTTTATGACTGTTTTGACCAGTGGATGGAAGTGATGCTGTGTCAGTTTCCAGGCTGGCCTTAAAAGAATGGCAGCTTCCAGGACCTGTCTCTGCCATGTAAAAAGTTCAACTACCCTGATGGACAGACCACATGGAGAGGCTCTGAGACTACACAGCTAAACCCAGCCTTTCGGGCATTCCCATCAAGTGCCAAGCATGTGAGTAAGGCTGTGTTGGACCCTCCAGATCAGCCTAGCTGCCAGTTAGAACATTACCAACGAACTCTGATTGATTCCAGATGGAAGAAAGGAATCATCCAAATCAGGCCTGCCCAAATTCCTGACTCAAAACTTGTGAGATATTATACAGTGGCTGTTTTAAACCACTGAGTTTTGGAATAGTTTGTTACATAGCAATAGATAACCAGAATACACTTCAAGTGTGATATTAATGAATACAAAGCTGCCTGTGGCAAGGATGCAGAAAATGTTCCATTTATATCTCATGTAGATTTCCAGGGTTATAATTTTAATCCTGTCTGGTAAGGTGTACTAAAACACGGGTTCGAGCCCTGGTCCGGGAAGATTCCCACATGCCGTGGAGCAACTAAGCCGGTGTACCACAACTACTGAGCCTGTGCTCTAGAGCCCACAAGCCACAACTACTGAGCCCACGTGCCACACTACTGAAGCCTTGCTCCTAGAGCCCGTGCTCCACAACAAGAGAAGCCACGACAATGAGAAGCCCGCGACCACAACAAAGAGTAGCCCCCGCTTACCGCAACTAGAGAAAGCCCGTGCACAGTAATGAAGACCCAACACAGCCATAAATAAATAAATAGACAGACTGCAATGGGATTTGGCTCAAGATTGCGGAGTAGAAGGATGTGCTGTTACTCCCTCTTGCGAGAGCACCAGAATCACAACTAACTGCTGAACAATCATCAACAGGAAGACACTGGAACTCACCAAAAAAGATACCCCACATCCAAAGATAAAGGAGAAGCCACAATGAGACAGTAGGAGGGGCGCAATTGCAATAAAATCAAATCCCATAACTGCTGGGTGGGTGACTCATAACTGGAGAACACTTATACCACAGAGGTCTACCCACTGGAGTGAAGGTTCTGAGCCCCACGTCAGGCTTCCCAACCTGGGGGTCTGGCAACGGGAGGAGGAATCCCTAGAGAATCAGACTTTGAAGGCTAGCAGGATTTGATCGCAGAACTTCGACAGGACTGTGGGAAACAGAGACTCCACTCTTGGAGGGCATTCACAAAGTAGTGTGCGCATCAGGACCCAGAGGAAGGAGCAGTGACCCCATAGAAGACTGAACCAGACCTATCTGCTAGTGTTGGAGGGTTTCCTGCAGAGGCGGGGGGTGGCTGTGTCTCACCGTGAGGACAAGAACACTGGCAGCAGAACTTCTGGGAAGTACTTCTTGGCGTGAGCCCTCCCAGAGTCTGACATGAGCCCCACAGAGAGCCCAGGTTGGCTCCAGTGTTGGGTCGCCTCAGGCCAAACAACCAACAGGGAGGGAACCCAGCCCCACCCATCAGCAGACAAGCAGATTAAGTTTTACTGAGATCTGCCCACGAGAGCAACGGTCAGCTCTACCCACCACCAGTCCCTCCCATCAGGAAACTTGCATAAGCCTCTGAGATAGCCTCAACCACCAGAGGAAAGACAGCAGAAGGAAGAACTACAATCCTGCAGCCTGTGGAACAAAAACCACATTCACGGAAAGATAGACAAGGTGAAAAGGCAGAGGGCTATGTACAAGATGAAGGAACAAGATAAAACCCCAGAAAAACAACTAAATGAAGTGGAGATAGGCAACCTTACAGAAAAAGAATTCAGAATAATGATAGTGAAGATGATCCAGGACCTCGGGAAAGGAATGGAGGCAAAGATCGAGAAGATGCAAGAAATGTTTAACAAAGACCTAGAAGAATTAAAGAACAAACAAACAGAGATGAACAATACAATAATTGAAATGAAAAATACACTAGAAGGAATCAATAGCAGAATAATTGAGGCAGAAGAACGAATAAGTGACCTGGAAGACAGAATGGTGGAATTCACTGCTATGGAACAGAATAAAGAAAAAAGAATGAAAAGAAATGAAGACAGCCTAAGAGACCCCTGGGACAACATTAAATGCAACAACATTTGCATTATAGGGGTCCCAGAAGGAGAAGACAGGGTGAAAGGACCAGAGAAAATATTTGAAGAGATTATAGTCGAAAACTTCCCTAACATGGGAAAGGAAATAGCCACCCAAGTCCAGGAAGCACAGAGAGTCCTATGCAGGATAAACCCAAGGAGAAACACGCCGAGACACATAGTAATCAAATTGGCAAAATTAAAGACAAAGAAAAATTATTGAAAGCAATAAGGGAAAAATGACAAATAACATGCAAGGGAACTCCCATAAGGTTAACAGCTGATTTCTCAGAGGAAACTCTACAAGCCAGAAGGGAGTGGCATGACATATTAAAGTGATGAAAGGGAAGAACCTACAACCAAGATTACTCTACCCAGCAAGGATCTCATTCAGATTCGATGGAGAAATCAAAAGCTTTACAGACAAGCAAAAGCTAAGAGAATTCAGCACCACCAAACCAGCTCTACAACAAATGCTAAAGGAACTTCTCTAAGTGGGAAACACAAGAGAAGAAAAGGACCTACAAAAACAAACCCAAAACAATTAAGAAAATGGTACTAGGAACATACATATCAATAATTTCCTTAAATGTGAATGGATTAAATGCTCCAACCAAAAGACACAGGCTTGCTGAATGGATACAAAAACAAGACCCATATATACGCTGTCCACAAGAGACCCACTTCAGACCTAGGGACACATATAGACTGAAAGTGAGGGGATAGAAAAAGATATTCCATGCAAATGGAAATCAAAAGAAAGCTGGAGTAGCAATACTCAAATCACATAAAATAGACTTTAAAATAAAGAATGTTAGGGCTTCCCTGGTGGCGCAGTGGTTGAGAATCTGCCTGCCAATGCAGGGGACACGGGTTCGAGCCCTGGTCTGGGAAGATCCCACATGCCGCGGAGCAACTAAGCCCGTGAGCCACAACTACTGAGCCTGCGCGTCTGGAGCTTGTGCTCCGCAACAAGAGAGGCCGCGATAGTGAAGAGGCCCGCGCACCGCGATGAAGAGTGGCCCCTGTTTGCCGCAACTAGAGAAAGCCCTCGCACAGAAACGAAGACCCAACACAGCCAAAAATAAATATAAAAATAAATAAATAAATTTTAAAAAAAAAGAATGTTACAAGACACAAGGAAGGACACTACATAATGATCAAAGGATCAATCCAAGAAGACGATATAACGATTATAAATATATATGCACCCAACATCGGAGCACCTCAATACATAAGGCAACTGCTAACAGCTATAAAAGAGGAAATCGACAGTAACACAATAATAGTGGGGAACGTTAACACCTCACTTACACCAATGGACAGATCATCCAAAATGAAAATTAATAAGGAAACAGAAGCTTTAAATGACACAAGAGACCAGATAGATTTAATTGATATTTATAGGACATTCCATCCAAAACCAGCAGATTACACTTTCTTCTCAAGTGCGCACAGAACATTCTCCAGGATAGATCACATCCTGGGTCACAAATCAAGCCACAGTAAATTTTTAAAAATTGAAATCATATCAAGAACCTTTTCTGACCATAACACTATGAGATTAGAAATCAATTACAGGGAAAAAAACGTAAAAAACACAAACACATGGAGGCTAAACGATACGTTACTAAATAACCAAGAGATCACTGAAGAAATCAAAGAGGAAATAAAAAAATATCTAGAGACAAATGACAATGAAAACACAATTATCCAAAACCAATGGGATGCAGCAAAAGCAGTTCTAAGAGGGAAGTTTATAGCAATACAATCCTACCTCAAGAAACAACAAACATCTCAAATAAACAAGCTAACCTTACACCTATAGGAAGTAGAGAAAGAAGAACAAACAAAACTCAAAGTTAGTAGAAGGAAAGAAATTATAAAGATCAGAGCAGAAATAAATGAAATAGAAACAAAGAAAACAATAGCAAAGATCAATAAAACTAAAGGCTGGTTCTTTGAGAAGATAAAATTGATAAACCATTAGCCAGACTCATCAAGAAAAAGAGGGAGAGGACTCAAATCAATAAAATTGGAAATGAAAAAGGAGAAGTTACAACAGACACCGCAGAAATACAAAGCATTCTAAGAGACTACTACAAGCAACTCTACGCCAATAAAATGGACAACCTGGAAGAAATGGACAAATTCTTAGAAAGGTATAACCTTCCAAGACTGAACCAGGAAGAAATAGAAAATATGAACAGACCAATCACAAGTAATGAAATTGAAACTGTGATTAAAAATCTTCCAACAAACAAAAGTACAGGACCAGATGGCTTCACAGGTGAATTCTATCAAACATTTAGAGAAGAGCTAACACCTATCCTTCTCAAACTCTTCCAAAAAATTGCAGAGGAAGGAACACTCCCAAACTCATTCTATGAGGCCACCATCACCCTGATACCAAAACCAGACAAAGATACTACAAAAAAAAGAAAATTACAGACCAATATCACTGATGAATATGGAGGCAAAAATCCTCAACAAAATACTAGCAAACAGAGTCCAACAACACATTAAAAGGATCGTACACCATGACCAAGTGGGATTTGTCCCAGGGATGCAAGCATTCTTCAATATACACAAATCAATCAATGTGATACACCACATTAACAGATTGAAGAATAAAAACCATATGATCGTCTCAATAGATGCAGAAAAATCTTTTGACAAAATTCAACACCCATTAATGATAAAAACTCTCCAGAAAGTGGGCATAGAGGGAACCTACCTCAACATAATAAAGGCCATATACGACAAACCCACAGCAAACATCATTCACAATGGTGAAAAACTGAAAGCATTTCCTCTAAGATCAGGAACAAGACAATGATGTCCACTCTCACCACTATTATTCAACATAGTTTTGGAAGTCCTAGCCACGGCAATCAGAGAAGAAAAAGAAATAAAAGGAATCCAAACTGGAAAAGAAGTAGTAAAACTGTCACTGTTTGTAGATGACATGATACTATACATAGAGAATCCTAAAGATGCCACCAGAAAAGTACTAGAACTCATCAATGAATTTGGTAAAGTTGCAAGATACAAAATTAATGCACAGAAATCTCTTGCATTCCTATACACTAATGATGAAAAATCTGAAAGAGAAATTAAGGAAACACTCCCATTTACCACTGCAGCAAAAAGAATAAAATACCTAGGAATAAACCTACCTAGGGAGACAAAAGACCTGTATGCAGAAAACTACAAGACACTGATGAAAGAAATTAAAGATGATACACACAGATGGAGAAATATACCATGTTCTTGGATTGGAAGAATCAATATTGTGAAAATGACTGTACTACCCAAAGCAATCTACAGATTCAATGCAATCCCTATCAAATTACCAATGGCATTTTTTACAGAACTAGAACAAAAAATCTTAAAATTTGTATGGAGACACAAAAGACCCCGAACAGCCAAAGCAGCCTTCAGTGAAAAAAATGGAGCTGGAGGAATCAGACTCCCTGACTTCAGACTATACTACAAAGCTACGGTAATCAAGACAATGTGGTACTGGCACAAAAACAGAAATATAGATCAATGGAACAGGATAGAAAGCCCAGAGATAAATCACACACCTATGGTCAACTAATCTATGGCAAAGAGGCAAGGATATACAATGGAGACAAGACAGTCTCTGCAATAAGTGGTGCTGAGAAAACTGGACAGCTACATGTAAAAGAATGAAATTAGAACACTCCCTAACACCATACGCAAAAATAAACTCAAAATGGATTAGAGACCTAAATATAAGACTGGACACTATAAAATTCTTAGAGGAAAACACAGGAAGAACACTCTTTGACATAAATCACAGCAAGATCTTTTTTGATCCACCTCCTAGAGTAACGGAAATAAAAACAAAAATAAACAAATGGGACCTAATGAAACTTAAAAGCTTTTGCACAGCAAAGGAAACTACTAACAAGACGAAAAGACAACCCTCAGAATGGGAGAAAATATTTGCAAATGAATCAACGGACAAAGGATTAATCTCCAAACTATATAAACAGCTCATGCAGATCAACATTAAAAAAACAAACAACCCAATGCAAAAATGGGCAGAAGACCTAAATAGACATTTCTCCAAAGAAGACATACAGATGGCCAAGAAGCACATGAAAAGCTGCTCAACGTCACTAAGTATTAGAGAAAAGCAAATCAAAACTACAATGAGGTATCACCTCACACCAGTTAGAATGGGCATCATCAGAAAATCTACAAACGACAAATGCTGGACAGGGTGTGTAGAAAAGAGAACCCTCTTGCACTGTTGGTGGGAATGTAAATTGATACAGCCACTATGGAGAACAGTATGGAGGTTCCTTAAAAAACTAAAAATAGAATTACCATATGACCCAGCAATCCCACTACTGGGCATATACCCAGAGAAAACCGTAATTCAAAAAGACACATACACCCCAGTGTTCACTGCAGCACTACTTACAATAGCCAGGTCATGGACGCAACCTAAATGCCCATCGACAGATGAATGGATAAAGAAGTAGTGGTACATATATACAGTGGAATATTACTCAGCCATAAAAAGGAACGAAATTGGGTCATTTTGTAGAGACGTTGATGGACCTAGAGACTGTCATACAGAGTGAAGTAAGTCAGAAAAAGAAAAACAAATATTGTATGTTAATGCATATATGTGGAATCTGAAAAAATGGTACAGATGAACCAGTTTGCAGGGCAGAAATTGAGACACAGATGTAGAGAACAAACATATGGACACCAAGGGGAAAAAGTGGTGGGGGGTGTGGTGGTGTGATGAATTGGGAGATTGGGATTGACATGTATACACTGATATGTATAAAATGGATGACTAATAAGAACGTGCTGTATAAAAAAAAATAAAATAAAATTCAAAAAAAAGAAGACAGCAATGGTTACTGCACATCTTGAAAATGTGAACTTATTCCACTCCCAAGGCTTCTTACTGGTGTAAATTTCGACAAAACTGTGAAAAAGTCTATGATAATGTCCATGCAGGGCCGAGTAGGCATAAAGTGACCCACATCTTTATTATATCAATGACTAGATTGCTATAGATTTCTTTTTAAAAACTAATTAATTATTGTGGTAAAAACATATCATAAAATTTACCACCTTAACCATTTTTAAGTGTACAGTTCATTGTACACTTAAGAGTAGTGTTAAGTATATTGACATTTTTGTGAAACAGGTCTCCTAAGTCTTTTTATCTTGCAGAATTGAAAGTCTCTACCCATTACACAATTCCCCTTTGTTCTCTCCCTCCAGCCACTGGTATATTTATTTTTTTTAATGTTTATTTTTATTTATTTATTTATTTATTTTGGCTGCACCGGCTCTTAGTTACAGCATGCATGCAGGATCTATTTCCCCAACCAGCGATTGAACCTGGCCCCCCTGCATTGGGAGCTCGGAGTCTTACCCATTGGACCACCAGGGAATTCCCCAGCCACTGGTATATATATATATATATATATATATATATATATATATATATATATATATATATATATATATATATGTATGAATTACTACTTTAAAGACCTCAGATAAGTAGAATCATACAGTATTTGTCCTTTTGTGACTAGCTTATCTTACTTAGCATAATGGCCTCAAGGTTCATCCATATTGTATCATGTGACAGTATTTCCTTCGTTTTTAAGGCTGCATTGTATTCTAAAGTATATTTAAAAAATAAAGTATGTATATACCATATTTTATTTATCCATTTACGTGTCAATGGATATTTGGGTTGCTTCTACCTTTTGGCTATCGTGAATAGTGCTGCTATAAACATGGGTGTGCAAATATCACTTTGAGACTGTGCTTTCAATTCTTTTGGCTATATATTCAGAAGTGGGATTGCTGGATCATATGGTAGTTTGATTTTGAATTTTTTGAGCAACTGCCATACTGTTTTCCATAGCAGTTGCACAATTTTACAATCCCATCAACTATCTCGATTGCTTTTAGAGGCTCAACTATCATGTACATAATAAGATATTGCCTTAAGTACCATAGAGAAGTCAACAGAAACAAAAGCTAGACCATTAGCCTCTCAGATCAATCAGGAGGGTTTAAGTTGATAACTATTACAAAACACTAATTCATTATGTCTTTTTAATGGAAATATATAATTTAGAAAACTTATTTTTAGATAGTTTTAGTGTAATTAGGCTTGTGTTTTGATTTACATTTTGGCTTTTGTTTAGAAAGACATGGCCATAATACTTTTGGACTATTTGAATAGCCTTTCTTTTGTGTTAAAATTTGAATGAAATATTTCAAATCTACAGAAATAATATAGCAAATATCTAAATAGTTACAACTCAGCTTGAGCAAAACCATATTTTTAGCATATTTCTTTTTTTAAAAAAATAAATTTATTTATTTATTTATTTTTTTGCTGCCTTGGGTCTTCATCGCTGCGCGCGGGCTTTCTCTAATTGCGGTGAGCGGGGGCTACTCTTCATTGAGGTGCACGGGCTTCTCATTGTGGTGGCTTCTCTTGTCGCAGAGCATGGGATCTAGGCGCGTGGGCTTCAGTAGTTGTGGCACACGGGCTCAGTAGTTGTGGCACACTGGCTCTAGAGCGCAGGCTCAGTAGTTGTGGTGCACGGGCTTAGTTGCTCCGTGGGATGTTCCCGGACCAAGGCTCGAACACGTGTGCCTTGCATTGGCAGGCGGATTCTTAGCCACTGCACCACCAGGGAAGTCCGTAGCATATTTCTTGATATCTGTCCCCAGGAGTAGTGCAGTAGGGCAGGAAAAAAACCCCAACAAACATTTCCACTCTTGCTGACCATGACAGCAAGCACAATTGTGTGAAGTCAGAGAAAAGAAACTAGTAAATAAATGAATCCATACTTGCTCTTCCTGTAGTTTGAGAGGAATCATGGGCTCTGTAGTCTTGCAGACCTGGATTCAAGTCATGGGTTTGCTTCTTGCCAGTTGTGTGGCCTTGAGCAAGTTGCTTAACTTATCCCTGCCTCAGTTTCCTCATCTCTAAAATGGAGATAATCATAATACTTCCCAAGATTGTTGGGAGGATTAAAAGAGAAATATGAGCATTTATATATTTACTGTGTATGGTAAGTAACACATAGTAAAGCTTCAGTAAATTTTAGTAATTACTTGTTTTGTTTATTGAGCACCTACTATATGCCAGTCACTCTTCTAGTGCTGAGAATTCAGCAGTGAACAAGAGAGATATAGACCCCCATGGAGCTTACTTTCTAGTGACAGATGATAAATAAACAAGGTAATTTCAGATAGTGATAGGGACCATGGAGAAAAGATAAGGTATGCGAAGGGGATGGAAGAGCTACTTTAGACGGGAGATGGGGGTCATGGGGGGCCTGCATGAAGCCTTCAGAACTGAAATTTAACTGAAAGTAGCAGAAGGAACAATTCATTGGAAGGTTTGGAGAAGAGTGTTCAAGAGAGCAGAAAGGGTATTTGCTTAGACCCTGAGGCAAGAAAGTTTGGTTTGTACAAGAAGCACAAAGAAGAACAGGATGGCTGTACGTGAGGGTAAGGGAGGCTGGAAATGACAGAGAGTTAGGAAGGGCAGGCCAAGAAGGGCCTTGTAGACCATAGTAAAGAGCTTCGATTTTATTCTGAAGGGACTGTGAAGACATTGGAGGGTTTTTATTGATAGTAGGTCCAGCATTCTTTGCTCTGGGGAGGTATTTGTGTGCTTTCTTGTAGGTGTGTTTTAGAATTATGTGTATGTATATGCTTTAGGAATAACTTTTCTGGGGATACCACATTGGTTACTCATGGACTCCCACTGGTGGAGTTGGTGGCTCAGCTTGCATGGTTTTGGATGAGCAAAAGCAAAGTAAATGAGCAACTGATCCTTTTAGTCAACAAACATTTATTGGGTGCCCTCCACATGCAAGGTTCTGTTCTGGTACTGAAATACATCTGTGAACAAAACAGACAAACATGCGTGCCCTCATGGAGCTCACATTCTGGTGGGGGGAGGAAGGGGAGGGTGGTGGGGGTGGGGGCGAGATGTTAAACCAAATTCACTAGCAAATCGTTGGACGGGAAAAATGTTATTGTAGAAAAATTAAGCGAGGGAACTGGGCTAGGAAGTGCAGGGAGGATTGTAATACTTTAATTTTTTTAAAAAACATCTTTATTGGAGTATAATTGCTTTACAATGGTGTGTTAGTTTCTGCTGTGTAACAAAGTGAATCAGCTATACTTATACATATATCCCCATATCTCCTCCCTCTTGCGTCTCCCTCCCACCCTCCCTATCCCACCCTTCTAGGTGGTCACAAAGCACTGAGCTGATCTCCCTGTGCTATGTGGCTGCTTCCCACTAGCTATCTATTTTACATTTGGTGGTGTATATATGTCCATGCCACTCTCTCACTTCGTCCCAGCTTACCTTTCCCCCTCCTCGTGTCCTCAAGTCCATTCTCTACGTCTGCATCTTTATTCCTGTCCTGCCCCTAGGTTCTTCAGAACTTTTTTTTTTTTTTTAAGATTCCATATATATGTGTTAGCATATGGTATTTGTTTTTCTCTTTCTGACTTACTTCACTCTGTAGGACAGACTCTAGGTCCATCCACCTCACTACAAATAACTCAATTTCGTTTCTTTTTATGGCTGAGTAATATTCCATTGTATATATGTGACACACCTTCTTTATCCATTCATCTGTTGATGGACACTTAGGTTGCTTCCATGTCCTGGCTATTGTAAATAGTGCTGCAATGAACATTGTGGTGCATGACTCTTTTTGAATTATGGTTTTCTCAGGGTATATGTCCAGTAGCGGGATTGCTGGGTCGTATGGTAGTTCTATTTGTAGTTTTTTAAGGAACCTCCATACTGTTCTCCATAGTGGCTGTATCAATTTACATTCCCACCAACAGTGCAAGAGGGTTCCCTTTTCTCCACACCCTCTCCAGCATTTATTGTTTGTAGATTTTTTGGTGATGGCCATTCTGACCGGTGTGAGGTGATACCTCATTGTAGTTTTGATTTGCATTTCTCTAATGATTAGTGATGTTGAGCATCCTTTCATGTGTTTGTTGGCAATCTGTATAACTTCTTTGGAGAAATGTCTATTTAGATCTTCTGCCCATTTTTGGATTGGGTTGTTTGTTTTTTTGATATTGAGCTGCATGAGCTGCTTGTAAATTTTGGAGATTAATCCTTTGTCAGTTGTTTCATTTGCAAATATTTTCTCCCATTCTGAGGGTTGTCTTTTCATCTTGTTTATGTTTTCCTCTGCTGTGCAAAAGCTTTTAAGTTTCATTAGGTCCCACTTGTTTATTGTTGTTTTTATTTCCATTTCTCTAGGAGGTGGGTCAAAAAGGATCTTGCTGTGATTTATGTCACAGAGTGTTCTGCTATGTTTTCCTCTAAGAGTTTTATAGTGTCTGGCCTTACATTTAGGTCTTTAATCCATTTTGAGTTTATTTTTGTGGGTAACACTTTAATTTTAAATATAGTGTTCGGAAAGTTCTCATTGAAAGGGTGACATTTGAACCAAGATGTAAAGGAAGTGATAGGGTGAAACATGCAGTTATCTGGAGGAAGAGCATTCTGGGCAGAGGGATCAACAAGTACAAATACCCTGAGTCTATGTGCAGGTTAGAAGAATAGCAAAGAGGCCAATGTGCCTTGAAAAGAGGGATAATGGAAAGAGTAGGAGATGAGGTTATTTGTACTGGGGGGTGTCAAGTCTTGAGGGTCCTCTAGGCTTATGCAGGATTCTGGTTTTCACTTTGAAATAGGAATCCACTGGAGGAGGGACCTGATCTGATTAAGGTTTTAACAGGAGCCCACTGCTGTGTTAATAGACCCTGGAAGGGCAAGTGTATAAAAACAGCAAACGGCCACACATTAACTGTGGCTTATACCAACAGAGGCAGTAAATAGTCGTAATCTGGACAGATTTTAAAGGTAGATCCTGCAGAATTTACTGATGATTTAGATGTATGGTGTCAGAGAGAGGAGTCAAGGATCCCGGTAAGTGATATTACTTAGTAAATTGTCATAGGAAAAGGTGATCAAAGAAGATACAGCCAAAAAATGTAGCAAAAAACGTACTTTAGAGGTGTATCAACTAATACTGTTTATTTTTTCTGGATTTTGTGTTATTTATGAAATTTTAAAAACTTGTGATTTGTGATTTCTTTGCTAACATTGAAGATTCATTTTTAGACCTAATATTGTATTTGTAATTGTGGGTTTCCTTAAAGAGAGCCCCCGAATTGAATAAACTTCAGGCCCCCACAAAACCTTAATTCAACCCTGCTCCTTTTCCATATTGGGGTAGTAATTTAACGTTAACGAAGCATTTAAAAACCTTGTTTCTGATAAAATTATTACATAAAATATTGTGCACGAAATAGAAGTTAACTGGAAGCTCAGTACAATATTAGGAATAAACTAATACCGGAATAAAACCATCACCTTGGGCTAGCCTCCCCTCCAAGTGCCTTCCAGAATTTCCTAGAGATTCTTCCTCCCACAGTTTTTCTAAATCTAACAAATAACGTCCAACATTTCACTTTCGCTTTAGAGATAAAGGAATTACACGCAACTTAAAACACCTTCTTGAAACATGAGTGCTGAGTATTTTTTTTTTTTACCGAGGCTGCTTGGGCCTCAGTGGTACCTAGGCGCCGCATGAACCAACCTACCCGGCCCAAGCACCACCGAGGGGCCGGGCGGGCCGTAATCAGGGGCGGGGCTCCCGGGACGGCCGAGTGGGCGGGGTCTAGGCGCTTCCCCGCCCCTCCCCGTGAGGCCTGACACATGCGCCCAAAGTCTTCTGTTGGAACGAGGTGTGGATTGTGTGATGACCCTGGCCGCCAACTTCCGGTTTCTAGGGATGCGCATCCGGGTCACACTAACGCCGCCGTTTCCTGCAGCCGCTTGGTTCTCCTGTGTGTTTGGACCGGTCCCCATGTCCTTCTGTGGGGCCTCTGCAGCCTTTGGGTGAGTCTCCGCTGCCGACAGGGTCTGAGTGCGGTCGGTCGAGTACAGCCTGTAGAGGGACGGGTCAAGAGTTGTGTCCCGGTCCCTGTGGGTGGGGGTTCTCTTTGCCTGTCCCTTGTCCCTGCAATGCTTCCTGAGCTTATTTCATTCCTTTCCCCCCACGCCGGCCTCGCCTCTTTCCCCTCAGCTGAGCCTGTTTTGTCGCCGCTCACATCTCGCCTTGCTATTTTTCCTCCGCCTCATCCGCCTTTTAAAAGCCCTGGTTTCTTGCCTTTTCGCCTCAGCGCTTCCCTAAGCCACTGCCCCTCGGTTTTGCCCCTACTCTCACTTTAGCACCTCTCTTCCCCGACCGTTGATCCTGGAATCTTGCTGTGTTTTCACCCAGCAGGACGGCCCACCTCCTCGTTGTGCTCACCCTGCTCCACTGCGAAACTGAGCCTGTCTCTCTCTGGGGTCCTAGGTCCTGGTTCTCCAACTTTCTTCATCCTTGACCCCTACCCCTCCCGGGACGAGTAGGTGACATTTGTGCTTCGCCTGGGTTCTCCCTCCTTTTCTTTGCTAGAGGAGGCCTTTGCCCAAGCCCGGATCTGGGCAGATTTACCCGGCCTGGGGGAAGTTTTCCTTAAGGCGCTGGGTTAGACTGAACTCTGGTAGCTTCCATGGTTAGGGAACAACAAAGGCGTTCCCAGTTCTTCGCTGGTGCACAGTTTTGGGGGCTTTCGCTAGAGCAGGCTAACAGGTGGCAGGCACTCGGAATTGCTGGCAGATTGGGCTTGTGTCATCTTGTTAATCGACAGGTCATGAGGACGTTCTGTCATTTTCTTGTTCTCTATCCCATGAGAATGGATATGCACAGCTGAGGCAAACATGCGGATGTTCTGGGATGATCAGCTCTGTTTTCTGCACGGGCTTTACTTATAGGACAGTTGCTATGATGGAGGACAGAGTTTCTTGGGAGATTATTAGCCCCAGATTTTTAAGCTTATTGCCCAAAATTGTAGTGTACTGTTACTGAAAAAATTTCTGCTAAAGAGTTCATTATAGTAATTTCGAAGTACATTTTCTTTAGTTGAACTCAGTGTGCATGTGTATCTTTATCTTTGCTTCTTATACATTGTTTCTTCATTGTTACTGTATTGACAAGTTTTCTGTTTTTCTTCTTGTTTCTTCATAGACCAGACATTACATTACTTTATTACTTAGCATATTCTTCTGACTCTTTTTTTCTTCACTGTTTTCACCGTCTTAAAACCATCTTTTTCTCATTTTGAGACTTCAGTTTCTCATAAATTTCTTAAATGTCTCTGTAGGCTTTTAGTCATCTCTAAAATGAAGGGATTAGTTTTAATAACGGTTAGTGTCCTGTTTTCCAAAATTTGTTATCTGAGGTATATTTTGAGACACAGAGTTGGATAATTTTTATTTTTGTCTTTCCAATATTTATGGTGTATGTCTAGCATTTGATTACAAATGTTTTTGTGTGATTAGTTTCTGTTCTCATGTAAATTGTGCTCTAAAATTTAGTACTTCAGTGAACAGAATAAATACAGCTTTTAGCATCTGCTTTTCTTTTGACTAATAAGTTATAGAAAAGTCTCCCTCATTATATGAGACATATACATATGCAAGCATAGCATAGACCTTGGCGTATTCCAAAATTGGGCTGATCCCTTCAGCTATTTTTAGCAAAGGACTTTGGAGCTTGACCGTATTAGTCCTAGAAGCCACAGAGAAGGACCCTTCTGGTTGGCTTTCAGGACTTATTTCACTGCTGAGGAAGCCCTTTTGAAAGCTCCTTACTAGTACTTCCTCTCCAGCACCTACCTTGGAAACTCTGGCTTCTGTTCATCCTGGCCTCGTCATTTCCCAATCTTTAAAAACTAACCCCAATGAATATGGGCTGACACTCTATGTTTTCTTACCTCCAGGCTGGTGGACTCTTTTTTTTTTTGTACATACATATACCTATATTTGGATTGATGCAAGGCCCTCTTTCAACCTTTTTCATTTCTGAACGTCTTACTTCTTCAGCATGTCTGTTTAAATCTAGATTGATTTCTATAGTTCACAGCTGGAGGGAACCATAAGAATTCAAACTTATCCCTTTATTTTACAAAATACGGAAATCAGGGTTTAAATTGGTGGTGTTTTCCCCAAGGTCATTTTTCGCAAATAAGTCCTGTTCATGTGTTTAGAGAAATGGGTTTTAGTTTTTTCAAAGCTGTAGGCTGGAGAGCACAATGTATTTAGTGGTGCATGTCAATAAATTTATGTCATAGGAATGAACGTTTTAGGTTAAGAAATCTATGATGCAGAATTTAAAATTCAAGGCTGAAGTCATTTTGCCTTCAAAGAGGGACTCCAGAAAGAAACTGTTGTACAGAAGTAGAAGTTGAAAAGTCTTAAGGAGTCTCCTTCTCTCTCTCTTTTCTTCTAAAATCTCTTTGGCCTATTATGATACAAATTCTGCATAAAAGCTCTTACATGAAACGAACATCCTGTGGTCTCATTGGAGCAGTTGTATTCATGGTCCTGTTCTTTGTACAGAACAGTGATAGACTTTCTAATTACTGAAAAGCCTACACCTCTTGCTTAGCTGCCAAAGGAAAAAAAATATCACTAGAGACAACATAATGTATGTGTTTTTAAAGCTCAGGAGAGGAATGACTGTCGGTTTTCTATAAAAATTTCTGCTTTAGTTTGGCAGAGTCTTAGTTTGTAACCTTGATGGCTCAATTTAAAATACATTTATGCATATTAGTTTTATGCCTGCAGGGTTTTTTTGTTTGATTTTGTTTGATTATTTTTGATTGTTATTTTTTGTCATTTTACTTGGTACTGTACTTTGTTTTACATGTTTTAATTTTTATCCTTGAACCCTAGTATATGTTTTAAGGAAAATGCAGTTTTAAAAATTTAAAATTTTTACAGTGTCCTGGTCATTTGTACCTTGCGGTATGATGGTTTCTGTGATCTGCCTAAGCCACTCCATGACTTCATTCTCTTTGTTTTGTTTACAGATAAAAAGCTCATAGAACTTCTTTTTTGGTAGTTGTCTAAAAGATTTTTGTGTTCTGCATATAATAGCAGGATATTTTAACTTCTATGTGATTTAAATGGAGGAAGAATAGTTCAGAATTGTTCAACATAGAATATAGTTCAACACAGAAATAGTTCCAAATGTATTTAAGGATATTAAGAATAGGTTTTCTTTTTCCCATACATTATTTAATTGGTTTATACCAAGGGGCCGAATTGTAATATTTATAGTAAAGTGGAAAAATATGTGGACTTTCTATCTGCGGATTAACTTAAAAATACAGGTGCATGTTCTTGTACAGAATATATGGCTTAAGCAAAAACTGCCTTATTGATACGTTTTATTGGCAGAGAACACAGCAAACAGCAGCGACATGATCATCTTGATATTTTTATTTGATCCCATTAACCTAAGTCCTAGGGTATCTAATTATTAAATGTAGAAATAATTAGGGTATTTTCTCTTATTTGTAGTATATTAAAAAGGATATTTGAAATATGGGCTTCATAAAATTTATCTTTGCTGTTTTCCCCTTTTAAATATGTAGTAGTATTTTAAACCAGAAGAGGAACTGTAGATAGTGCTGACTTATTGTAAGTTAATTAACAGATTAGCCCAAGGCGGTCAGTGCTTAATATCTTAAAGATCTTGCTACAGATTGTGTTGGATGCACTTTAACTTATTAGCTTGGTTAATATTTGTACTAGTTAGATTTGTTTTTATTCCCTAGGAAATAAAAACAAATAGTTTTATAGTAGTTAGGAGATAGTAATAATCTTTGTAATACATTCCTTTCAGCAAATTTTTTATGGATACCTACTATGTACAGTTATATTACATATATAGACAGTTCATATGAACTAGGTGACATTATACAAGGCTGACATTTACACTTAGATTCTGAATTTGACTTTATTTGTATATATCTGAATTAAACTGTAAGACTAAACATAACCTGCATCACCAGGGTGTAGGGAAAAAGAAGACAACATATTAGAATGAAAATAAGCTTTAATCCTAAGAAGGTGTCAATTCTTATCAGTACAACGGCATATGATTTTTTTAACTAGATTTTATGATTTTCTATTTTCAAAACACTCAGTGATTTCTTTTCATTATTGAATTTAAGGTTCTTGCATTAATCTGTATCACAGCTTAATATAAGTAAAGTCATGTTCTTTATACATAAAATTAAGTAATTTTCATTTGGGAAACTTTTTCACAACTGAACTGTAAAAATCTGTAGTGGTAAAGCAGTAATTTTTTTTAAAAAGCACATTTTGTGTAGCACTTACTCTGTGCCAGGAATTACCAAGTGGCTTACATATGGTATTAACTAACGCTTTAATCCTTAAAACGCTATGAAGTAAGTACTATATTTATCTCCATTTACAAATAAGAAAACCAAGGCACAGAAGTTACACAATTTGCCCAAAGTAACACAGCTAGTTGGCAGGAGAGGTGGATTTGAACTTAGTTTTTCTAGCTCCAGAGTTCGTGACCTTTTTGTACAAAGTTCTACTAGTTTAATGATTTCTTCCTTCATAGGTTAAAACAGTTAAAAAATCCAATTTCTCTGAAACACAGAAGAATGCTGCATTTGGTTGGGAACTTTAGAGAGGGGTTTTACCTGGTCTTTTTGTAAATGCTGGCTTAAGGCAAATTGCAAACCCTTTACTAGCTAGGTTTCTTAGATGGCAAAAACCACATATTAAGAAAGCAAGT
This sequence comes from Eschrichtius robustus, assembly GCF_028021215.1. NCBI lineage: Eukaryota > Metazoa > Chordata > Mammalia > Artiodactyla > Eschrichtiidae > Eschrichtius > Eschrichtius robustus. The sequence goes on along the minus strand of NC_090826.1, from coordinate 22,255,026 downwards.
AATATCCATATCCTTCCCTCTTAAAAAAAGTATCATATGGAAGTTAATTACTTTTGAGTTATTTGGAGAAAAGGCAGTTTGTTTAATAAAATGCATTCTATGTTACTAAAATGTTTACCCCTTGACATTAATTTTTTCCCTTTCTCTGATTTGCAGAATATTAAATAAATTTATGTAATAGTCTTGAACTCTGAAATCTTACTGACCCCAATATGAATTTAACAACTTTGAAATATAAAACAGAAGACTAAAGCTGAAATTTCTGACTTACCTCTAGTCTCATTTCGAGATTTGGAAGTTTGTACAAAATTAAGTGCATCCATTTCTTTAGGACTACCATGTTTAGAGTAATATATTTAAATTAGTCTTTTTATTTTTACTTTAGAAAAGAGGAGGTGTGCTTTCATAAAACAATTCCTTTTTAAATAAAAATGCAAATAATCATTTAGAATATTGTTAGTCATATTACTATTACTCTTTTGTGCTTTTATTATTTCCAGATTTAAAAATTTTGTTGCATCTCTAAGGGAAGGAGATGATTTTATATCAGTTGAGGTGCAGCTTAATGGAAGAGCCTGGGACTTACATGTGATGAGAAGTTATTTTTCTGAGTATTTTTGAATACAATTGAGAATCATGGAATCTGGTTAACAAAAAAACTACCGTTGTTTCTGGTCAGAAGTGACACTTGGTTAGGGATACTACTTACTTTCATTCTTATATGCTATTAACCCCCCTTTATTAATTCAGACATGTTAATTAAGTGCACTGATTTTTAATAGTAGCTTTTGTCTTGATTTTTTTTTTCTCTTTGTCAGAAAAGTATTGTTATTGAGGTGAAAAGTGTAAGCTTTGCTATGATGATTTACTTACTGGTATTTAGAATGTTCTTTACTTTGATTTAAACATTTGATTTTTATTTCAAAAGCAACTCTCTTTTATATGTGGGTTTGATAATCAGTTTATTTTCTAAAATTTCAATAGTTTCCTTTCACCTGAAATTTAATAATGTAGCAATTACTGAATTTAGGAAAATTGGTAGTTTGTTGCTATCAGCACTGTTACTATGGGAATAAATTAGAATGATTAGCTCTTAGGTGGAATTGAACTTATTCTTTAGTTTCCATAGTAGTTGAAAAAGATTTAGGTCAGATTCACCTGTTGTTCCTCCTTTTTTCAAAATAAGAGGGCATTTTAATTTAGCACAACGATGTTAATTTTTTCCTACTAGATTGATTATATTAATATGATAATCTCACTCTCTTTACTGACAGCATAATCCAAAGTGTGTGTGTATGATTTTTTCTTGAAATATTTCAGAATTTAGAGAACATTTTAGGATACAAAATAGTACATACATATCTTATTAAAAAACATACCCTAGTAATCAGTGTGTTATTACTTCACTGAGTTTTTCAAATCTGTTTTTCCTTTTCATCAATTCTTAACTTTGCTATAGGTTAGGAAGCAGTGATTAGATAACATTAAAAAATAAGTGTTCTTGAGAGTGAGTACTAGAGCTTTTGCTTATGCACCATCTGTCATATTGGTGTGGTATTTAATAGCTAGATGAACTGAAAATCTTTGCTTTATCTCATTTCTGTTTATCTCCTGTTAGTAATATTTATTTAGTGTTGGTACCTCTCATTCGGTGAAATTGTTGTTTATTTGGAATAACTATGGTAAACTATTGATTCTTACCCAGATGGTTCCTTTTTCCTTTTTTGTTCATTTTCAGAGGCTTGCCTTTAAAAAACTGTAATTTAGAGAATCACTAAAACTTTGAGTGTTCTTTCATACGTAGCTTGAAGTAGATATTTTCCTCCTTTTTGACTGGTCAGTTTTTTAATTTTTTTATTTTTTATTTTTTTAAAATATTTATGTTGGCTGCACGGGGTCTTAGTTGCAGTGTGCGGGATCTTTAGTTGTGGCATGTGGAATCTAGCTCCCTGACCAGGGGTCAAACCCGGCCCCCCTGCATTGGGAGCACGGAGTCTTAACCACTGGACCACCAGGGAAGTCCCGGGTCAGTTTCTTAAAATCTTTGGGTAAAATGGCATTCAAACTTTTTTGATCACAACCCACTATAAGATGCATTTTTCATTGTTATCCAGTACTTACACACATATATGTACATATTAATATTTAAAATTGAAACAGATGTTTCATGAAACAATATTTATTTTTACTATTGGTGATGCATTGTAATGTTTTCTGTTCTATTTTGTTTAATTGCATTTCATTCAGAACAAACTGTTGGTATCCACTAAATGGATATGATAACCCACTAATGTGTTGAACCTGCAGTCTGAAAAATTCTAGTGACTGCTAGATTTTTTCCAATATTGTTTTTTGGGAATTGGAGATGTGTGGGTTTGTTAGTTTTTTTTTCACTGAAATGTATCTTGATTTTCTTAATCTTTTAACCTAAATAATTGTGCAGAACAGTTGAGAGAGGGAGACCCTGTTGCCCCAATTCTTGTTACTGTCACCTCTGTCCTTTACTCTGTGTCTAGGCACATCATTTAAAAAACTGCAGTGATACAGAATCGTGAGGTTGACAACGCTTGGTCATGTGTAGAGCTTTTATCATTAGAATCCTTTTCTAGTTTCCATCTAACAGTCAAAGTTTAGTTTGATTAAGTTCCTTTCACAAACCTTGCTTCTGCTCTTGGCAACTAGTCAAAAGGTTACAAAGCTGCTTTATTCTGCTTTTTTCTGGCCCCATTCCAGTCTTTGTAAACCAAGAAAAGAGAGCCAAGGAGTGAAGCAGTTTGCTCCTGTGTATATAGTCAGGTGAAAGTAACACAGTTGAAGAGTCATTAGGATTTGTTACAGTGGACTGTATTTATTTATTATCCTGATTCATTTCCTGTAATCATAAAGGGGGAAAGATGGTAGAGATATCAACAGTTCCTAGCATATCACAGCTATTAGAGTGAGGCAGGGTCAGCAGGCATACACTACTGTTTTTACCACTACCTCCTTTTAACACGTAATGAGCACTTACTATGTGCCAGGCACTATTTAAAGCATTTCTCTTGTATTAACTCATATTTATTTGGGAGGCCTGGGAGAAGAACGAGAATGAGGAAGAATAAAGAAGAAAACTGGCTTTCTTAGTATCTTCTCATTACCTGGCTTGTGAGTTCTGGCTATTGGTTACTGTAGCATGACATAGCATACATTTTTTTAAAATAAATAAATAAATAAATTTATTTATTTTTGGCTGCATTGGGTCTTCGTTGCTGTGCACAGGCTTTCTCTAGTTGTGGTGCGCGGGGGCTACTCTTCGTTGCGGTGCGTGGGCTTCTTGTTGCGGTGGCTTCTCTTGTTGCGGAGCACGGGCTCTAGGCACGCAGGCTCAGTAGTTGTGGCTCGCAGGCTCTAGAGCACAGGCTCAGTAGTTGTGGCACACGGGCTTAGTTGCTCCACAGCATGTGGGATCTTCCCAGACCAGGGCTCGAACCGGTGTCCCCTGCATTGGCAGGCGGATTCTTAACTACTGTGTCACCAGGGAAGTCCCAGCATACATTTTTAACTTGGTCAGCTTTTTAAAATCATTAGTCCTGTCTGTGATGTTCTGTACTGAGGCACGAAGCTATGGTTTAAAACCTCAGGCTTTGAAGTTAGGCTGCCTGGGCTTGAATTCCAGGTTGGTGAGTTATTAGGTATATGACCTTGGTTGAGTCACTCTCTACGCTTCAGTTTTCTCATCTGTAAAATGGTGATAATAGTAAGTAGTACATATCTTATAGACTTATTGAGAGGATTAAAAGAGTTAATATACGTAAAGTACTTAGAACAGTGCCTGACCCATAAAAAACATTACATAAATGTTAGCTATTAATAACTCACAACTCACAGTTGGATCTCCTGAAAGTATTTGTGACCATGATGAGTTCATATTTGCTAAGTAACAGGACATGATTGATATTCAATGTTTTATTGCCCAGGAGCTTGAAAACAGCTTTCCTTGAGGACTTGGAAGGAAGTTCTTGTGCAGAGTGTTGGAATCAAAGCCAGGGACAAAGAGTATCAGCTACAGGCCCAACTTGTTTAATCTCTCACAGGAATCTCTTATTATTTGGACCTTACCTTTTTTGTTGTTGTTGGGTTTTGTTTTGCTTTTTTTTAAAGATTTTTTTTTTTGATGTGGATCATTTTTAAAGTCTTTACTGAATTTGTTACAGTATTGCATCTGTTTTGGTTTTCTGGCCTTTGGCCGTGAGGCATGTGGGATCTTAGCTCCCCCACCAGGGATTGAACCTGCACCCCCTGCATTGGAAGGTGAAGTCTTAACCACTGGACCTCCAAGGAAGTCCCTGGACCTTAACTTTAATAATTTTAATATTTTGCCCTTTGAAAAACTAAGAGGAACTAGTTAATGAATTGACTTTCACTCAAGACCACATTTCTGTCCTGAGTCTGTTTAGCTTATGTCTAAGATATTTCTTTATTTTATTTTTCTTTAACAGTTATATCATCCTAACTATGTGCCAGACACTATTCTAAGAGCTTTATAGATATTAACTCATTTAAACCTATGACAAGCTTATGAGAAAAACACTAATTATTATTTTTCCCATTTTACAGATGAAGTAAATGAGGCTCAGAAAAGTTAAATAACTTGTCTAAGCTCCCACACCACTCATCAGTGCCAGAACTGGGATTTGAACCTAAGAGTCAGACTCCAGAGTTCATGCTTCAAGCTTGCCAAGCCTGCCTCTTACAGAGATGAATTATGTTGAAAAGGGTAAAATAGCAAGTGTTAAAACTTACTTCACTGTTCTTTACTCTGTGTACTGAATGACAACACTGAAATTATGTGTGATGGTGTTTTGGCTGATGGGTTTTTGAAGGAATAAATAAATTCGAAGTAAAATATTAATAAAAGATCTGTACCTAGATTTTATAGTTCTGACAGCTAAAGACATGCATTTCAAAAGACTCAGTTCTGGTAATATAGCATGTAGTAAGTTTTGTTCAAATACTGGAGAGTGGATTGATAGATACATGTGATGGATAGATATATAGAATGCTATATAGAATTTTGACTTTAGAAAATGGGTAGTATAGACACATTTATAGAACATTCATGTTGGAGTATACCATGTGTCAGGCCACAGCGCCTATAGAAAAAAATGTGATTCTCTTAGAAATGTTAACTTTAGATTAAAGGAGGGTGGAGATAAAGTTTTGGAGGCTGAGAGTTCTACGGAGTCTGGATCTCCATGCATTAGAGAAACTCTTATGCTTTGTGACTGACACGTTACTAAAAACTGAAGAGAGGTCCAAAGAGCGTTGGAAGGAATGTAGTAGAACTGTTGGATTATTATTAAGGTCATTTTGACACTCTAATTCAGATGAACTCATTCCTTCTCAGTACTTTATACTGTGGTTTTGGAATTTTTCCTGTGGAACGCTATCTCCCAATTTTATTGGAAGCTTGTGGGGAAAAGTTTGTGTTAAATTTTTTTTTTAAATTTATTTTATTATTTATTTTTGGCTGCGTTGGGTCTTCGTTGCTGTGCGTGGGCTTTCTCTAGTTGCAGCGAGTGGGGGCTACTCTTCGTTGCGGTGCGCGGGCTTCTCATTGCGGTGGCCTCTCTTGTTGTGGACCACGGGCTCTAGGCACGCGGGCTTCAGTAGTTGTGGCACATGAGCTCAGTAGTTGTGGCTTGCGGGCTCTAGAGCGCAGGCTCAGTAGTTGTGGCACACAGGCTTAGTTGCTCCACGGCATGTGGGATCTTCCCGGACCAGGGCTCGAACCCATGTCCCCTGCATTGGCAGGCAGATTCTTAACCACTGCGCCACCAGGGAAGCCCTGTGTTAATTTTTATTAAGGATGATTTTACAGACAACTTCAAAGGATGATTTTCCAAGAAGTAAGGTTAGAAATTGTAAAAACAGTTCTTTTCGGAGAATCTATTCCTGATAAAAATTTTTTTCCTGTTAAGAATTTGGTACAGCCTAAATGTATTTTTTAAAAAATTCTTTCCCAGTAAGTTCTGATAGTATTCTGTTTAGTGTAAAGTTACTATAAATATTCCTACAGCTGACAGTACCATGATGTGTTAGTCATGCCTCCCAAATAAAGTAGCCAGAAGAATTCACCAACTTTACCACAGTCAGTTGGCTGGGCTGTTTATTTATGGAGGGAGTTAACCAACATGGTGATGGCTTTTGTCGGTCCACAGGAAGTTCAGCAGAGAAGGTGTGGTTGTTTGCTGTTTTTTTGGCCACAGAAATGTGATTTGTGCTGATGCCTGAATTGTGAGAGCTAAAAGGCTCTCTTAGGGTTACTTTAAAGGGAGCCTTAAAAGAGGTCAGTTGCGTGCAGGTCTGCTGGATATTTGTGTCTACTTAGCAGGACTCTTGAGTACAGAGGACTCTGAGTGAATGTGTTAGTAGATAAGTTAGGTAAGTTTTTTTAAAGGTAGTACTTGAGAAAGATTGCCATCAGCTGATAGACTTCAGTGACTTTCTGAAAGATAGGAAACAGTGAGATTGGATTGATAGAGAAACTAGGAGAAGAAATCACATCGGAAAGTATATGTAGAAGTTTCAGAAATATACCAGACTCCAAGTAAATGAATATGGAGAATGGAAGAGTGCCTGGAGCATTCATCAGTTTCCTGCCCCTTGCTCTATTTTGAGCTTCTGGTGTTTGTCCCCTGGATAAAGCCCAGAGAAATGCTTTCCGAACATATGGAACAATCTGCCTGGGGAGGGCTTTCCTTATAGTCTCTTCTCCCCGTGGCATTTAGTATATATAAATCAAATCATGTCATTCTCTTGCTTGAAGCACCCATTACCTCCCCAAACTGCTTATCATGTGTTACAAGGCTGTGTGTGATCTGGCCCTTGCCTGCTTCTCAGGACTCATTTCCTACCACTTATTCACTCATTAACATCAGCCTTTTTGCTATTTCTCAAACATATCAGGATGTTTTCCTTTTAGTTTCTTTACACTTGTTTCCTTCTGAAGGCCCTCTTTTACATCTTTGTACAGTTTTCTACTTTTGATTATTCACATCTTTGCTGAAATATTGTTACCACCTCAGAGAAATTATCACCAAATCTGAAATAGCTCCCCTGTAGTCATGCTCTACTCCTTCGTTTTATTTATTTATTTATTTATTATATTTTTGGTAACAGCTTTATTGAGATATAATTCACATACCTATTTAAAGTATATAATTCATTGGTTTTGACTACATTCACAGAGTTGTGAAACCATCACTACAACCAATTTTATTTATTTTTTGAATTTTATTTTATTTTTTTATCAGCAGGTTCTTATTAGTTATCTATTTTATACACATTAGTGTATATTTGTCAATCCCAATCTCCCAATTCATCCCACCACCACCACGCCACCACTTTCCCCCGTTGGTGTCCATGTGTTTGTTCTCTACATCTCTGTCTCTATTTCTGCCCTGCAAACTGGTTCATCTGTACCATTTTTCTAGGTTCCACATATATGCGTTAATATACGATATTTGTTTTTTCTTTCTGACTTACTTGACTCTGTATGACAGTCTGTAGATCCATCCACATCTCTACAAATGACCGAATTTCGTTCCTTTTTATGGTTGAGTAATATTGCATTGTATATATGTACCACATCTTCTTTATCCATTTGTCTGTTGATGGGCATTTAGGTTGCTTCCATGACCTAGCTATTGTAAATAGTGCTGCAGTGAACATTGGGGTGTATGTGTCTTTTTGAATTATGGTTTTCTCTGGGTATATGCCCAGTAGTGGGATTGCTGGGTCATATGGTAATTCTATTTTTAGTTTTTTAAGGAACCTCCATACTGTTCTCCATAGTGGCTGTATCAATTTACATTCCCACCAAGAGTGCAAGAGGGTTCCCTTTTCTCCACACCCTCTCCAGCATTTGTTGTTTGTAGATTTGCCCATTCTAACTGGTGTGAGGTGATACCTCACTGTAGTTTTGATTTGCATTTCTCTAATAATTAGTGATGTTAAGCAGCTTTTCATGTGCTTCTTGGCTATCTGTATGTCTTCTTTGGAGAAATGTCTGTTTAGGTCTTCTGCCCATTTTTGGATTGGGTGGTTTTTTTTTTTATACTGAGCTGCATGAGCTGCTTGTAAATTTTGGAGATTAATCCTTTGTCAGTTCCTTAACTTGCAAATATTTTCTCCCAGTCTGAGGGCTGTCTTTTTGTCTTGTTGATGGTTTCCTTTGCTGTGCAAAAGCTTTGAAGTTTCATTAGGTCCCATTTGTTTATTTTTGTTTTTATTTCCATTCCTCTAGGAGGTGGGTCCAGAAGGATCTTCCTGTGATTTATGTCATAGTGTTCTGCCTATGTTTTCCTCTAAGAGTTTTATAGTGTCTGGTGTTACATTTAGATCTTAATCCATTTTGAGTTTATTTTTGTGTATGGTGTTAGGGAGTGTTCTAAAAATAAGGTAACATTTATGGGTTCTGGGGATTAAGATGTGGACCCATCTTTGGCCAGAAATGTTTCATGATAGCTGTGTATATTTGTGTTTGGGGAAGGTGATTTCATACTTGATCTCTCTCTCTCCCCACCCTCCCTCCCTCCCTCTCTCTTTTCCTTCCTTCCTTCCCTCCTTCCTTTCTCAGCCTATTAAGGGACAGAAGCTTAAGGTCTCCTAACTCCTCACCTCTAAGTAAGTAGTGCGTGTGTTGTGATCCCTTGTTATGTATGTTATATTAAGATTTGATTTAAAGCATATCAGTCCTTTCTTTTATTTGAAGGGAACTTTTCACTTAACACAGACTTCAAAATGATGTTCTTCAAATCAGTTAATAAACCTTGTAAAGAATTAAAGACTTAGGCATTCCTGGTGAGAAATGAGAAAAGTGAAGATTTGAATTTTTTGTGCCTCTAAATATATTGAAGGTTCTTAATGAACTGGTTTTAAGTAGATATTTAGAGGAATCAAGAGCCTAGAAATTGTACTTGGTGAACAAATATTTATTGATTGCCTGCTATGTGCTCTCAGATACTAAAAAGAAGGTGGTCTCTGCCATTGTGGAATTTACGATCAAGATTCCACAGGAATCTTAGGACCAAAGGAAAATTAGTAGTTTTGACAGAATTGTTAACTGCCAGATTTACAGAACACAGTAGGGGTCAGAGAAGTAGTTTTGAAGAATTCTTAATTATTAAGTAATAATGAAGCAGGGAGCTCTTTCACTAATAACTTTGAGGTTTTGGTAGGTTAGGAGATCTTTTGTTTTTCCAAAACCATGATACTCATCTCTGACTAGAAATGGTAAAATAATTTATTTTTATATCCCGTATAATTAAAATTACCTGTTTCATTAACAATAGATCGAAGTTTGTGTCTTGTAAATTAAAGACTTATGGCTATAAAGAGAAGTCAAATTGTTATTTTTGCTAGATTGTACAAGAAATTAAAAAGTAGCTTAAAAAAAGAATCTTTTTAGGATTTTTAGACAGTCCTTAAAGTACCAGTTAACAACAGTGAACAAGAAGTTTTGAGTTTATAAATTTAAAACATTTTAAAACTTTTAAGAGTATGACCATGAGGTGAAACTGATGTAACAGAATAGTTAGAGATTTAATGAAAGAAAAGGAATAAATAGCTTAAGTTAATATTAGGGATGTAATTTTAAAAGGGAGGGTCGTGTGCTCAATTCTATCTATCTGTCTCTCTATCTATCTATCTATATTTTTGGCTGCGTTGGGTCTTAATTGCTGCGCGTGGGCTTTCTCTAGTTGTGGCGAGCGGGGCCTACTCTGTTGTGGTGTGCGGGCTTCTCAGTGTGGTGGCTTCTCTTGTTGCGGAGCACGGGCTCTAGGCATGCGGGTTCAGTAGTTGTGACTCGTGGGCTCTACAGCTCAGGCTCAGTAGTTGTGGTGCACGGGCCTAGTTGCTCCGCGGTATGTGGGATCTTCCTGGACCAGGGCTCGAACCCGTGTCCCCTGCATTGGAAGGCGGATTCTTAACCGCTGCACCAACAGGGAAGCCCTGCTTTTGATTTTTATTAAACTATTTAAGGTATTATTGTTATTCTATAATTAATGTAAAATCTTACTTTTTTTTCATCTTTTAAATGAGCTGGTGTTGAAATAGGTTGCAGTTTCATTTAATATAGAATGTAGAATTACAGCTTAGATAAATCATTCTCCACATGTTGGTTGTTTCTAATTTTTCATTACTGTGAACAAGAAACTTACTCAATTTTTAAAATAGAGTTAGCTTTTTACCCCTCTATTTAATTTTGAGGGGAAAATCCAAGAAAAATTATTCAGGCCATGGGCAATTTTATGACCTCTTTTATACTCTAACCAGAGAACAGTCTGAAGATACATACAATTTTACAGCAGTGCCTGAATATTTCTTTTCTTCTTATGGCCCGCATAACTTTAGGTTTTATTGTTTAGATTTATTTTTGGTAATTTAATAAGTGTGAAGTGGTATCTTAAAAATATTAAAATTTATTCAGTTAGTAGTGAGAATCTTTTTTCCAGAGTGCTGATTTGATCTTGGTTGTTACTTAAACTGTTTGTATCCTTTGATGGATGTGCATGTTAGTCATCATTTGCTGCGTAACAGATGAGCAGTAAATGTTGAACTGGTTGGGTTTATTTCTTTTATTTTTTATTTTTAAAATTTATTTTTATTTTATTCATTTATTTTTGGCTGTGTTGGGTCTTCGTTGTTGCACGCAGGTTTTCTCTAGTTGCGGCGAGCGGGGTCTACCCTTCATTGTGGTGTGTGGGCTTTTCATTGCAGTGGCTTCTCTTGTTGCGGAGCACGGGCTCTAGGCTCATGGGCTTCGGTAGTTGCAGCACACGGGCTCAGTAGTTGTGGCTCATGGGCTTAGTTGCTCCGCGGCATGTGGGATCTTCCTGGACCAGGGCTCGAACCTGTGTCCCCTGCATTGGCAGACAGATTCTTAACCACTGCACCACCAAGGAAGCCCTGGTTGGGTTTATATTGTAGACATTAAGCTTTATCTGTCATTAGTTCAGGCATTGCTTCCATTTGTTATATCCTTTTAATCTTGGATTTGTTATTTTTTCACTGCATGATAGTATGTCTTACATAACCAGATCTGTCAATTTGTTGCTTGTGCTTTCCTTCATTGCCCAAAATTTTATCTCTTTCCCACAGAGGCAATAAATATGCTCTTCTGTTTTCTCCAAAATCATTTGAAAGCTTATTGGTTTTTCATATATTTAGAATTACTCATAGTATATGGTGTGGATATGTTTTTCTCCACATTGATATTCAGTTTTTCTGACAATTTTTTAAAAATTTTATTTATTTTTGGCTGCGTTGGGTCTTCATGGCTGTGCGCGAGCTTTCTCTAGTTGCGGCGAGCGGGGGCTACTCTTTGTTGCAGTGCGTGGGCTTCTCATTGCAGTGGCTTCTTTTGTTGCAGAGCACAGGCTCTAGGCGCACGGGCTTCAGTAGTTGCGGCGTGTGGGCTCTAGGGCTTGCAGGCTTCAGTAGTTGTGGTGCATGGGCTCAGTAGTCGTGGCACATGGGTTTAGTTGCTTCGCGGCATGTGGGATCTTCCCGGACCAGGGATCCAACCCGTGTCCCCTGCATTGGCAGGTGGATTCTTAACCACTGTGCCGCCAGGGAATTCCCCTGACAATATTTTTTTAAATAATGATTTTCTCTACTTATGAACACTTTTTGGATTGGGTCATTATTTTGGTCTTTCTAGTCTCAGGGGTCTTTTTGTAGTTTGTTTGTTTTTTATTGTGGTAAGTATACATAACAGAATTAACAGTTTTAACCATTTTTTGGTATACCATTCAGTAGCATTAAGTACAGTCACAATGTTGCACAGCCATCAGCACTCTCCTCTATTGTCTTTATTTGATATATTTCTACTTTAGTCTGAAAACATGATTGCTATTATTCTCAGGCAGATTGTTTAAATCTCTGAATCCCATTTGCCCTGTCCATAGTATGAGGATGGTACCAGTTGTGTTTTAAAATGGTTGTGGAGATAAAATTAGGTAAGGCAACGAATGTAAAAATACTTGGTGCATTTTATATGCTCAGTAAATGATAGGTCTCTTATCCTCCCCACTGTAATTGATTTTAAAGACTGGTGTAGGGCAGATCTTCCTTAATTGCCTCTGTTATTCTCCTCCAAGATGTTCATTATTATTTTTGCCTTATTTTCAGTAAGAAATTTGTAGGCATTGGAATAAACCTTTGTTTACTTCTTGTTTGAAACCTACTGTAAGTGTTCTATAGATTGTGAAGCCCAAATTCGTATTTAGTATCATCCCCACTGAGACTGCTAAGTACTGTTCTGCAAGAGACCATAGAAATGTTTTCTTATGTTTTTGAAACCATTTTCCTGACATCTTTTCCGATTATGCTTTATGAGGCCTCCTACTTTATAAAATAGAATTTATTTTGAAGAGATAGCTTTAGGCTTTATGTTTGGTACTTTGGGTGTTAGGACACTTGTTTCTGAATTAATTAATAGATCCTCTTTAGAAGAGATCAGTTATTGTTGAATAATAATACTTGAAGTAGTTTTCTTCAAGCCACCTAGAAGAGGGTATTTTGCTCTTTGTTTTTATTCTTCAAGGCATACATATAATTATATTTGAGGACACCATGGTAAACATTTGCTAATTGCCTACTTCTTTTATATCCTAAAGGAATCCACATATTAATAAAAATCATAAGTGATGATATAGCACTTTTTTGATACCTTCTTCAGGCTACTTTTGTTTATAACTATTGTTGAGATATATTTAATTTTGGGAAACATGCTGTTCATTTTCCCCAGGGAAACTTCTGTAGCCTTTTCTGTGGTGTGCTCTCAAAATATATATAAGGCTTTGGAAGGGGTAGTAAATAGACTTCTAAAATATAGTGTAGTCAATGGTAAAATTTATGAGTTACCTGTTTTCTACTTACAGCTGTATAAAAGATATTCAGTTAACCCCTGAATATCTCTGTGCACACTTTGCCATATGCAAATTCCCCTTCTAGGACCTATAATGAGACTGTTCTGCTCTATTTTGACACTTCTCGTGATGTTCTAATTAAGAGTGATGAATACTTTGTTTTCACTGAAAACAATTTGACCTTAGTCTGTGTTTTAAAATATAAATATGTATATACACAGTATATATGTATTTCCCCTTCCTGTACTTAAGAGCTATAATAACATATTGAAGTAATCTAAGTTCTTGCTTGTGGCCATTTATAATTACAGGGTAAATAGTATGTTGAAGTTGGTACAAAACAGAAATTTTGAGGTAGGAATCTAATGAGAATTTTGAAATAAAATATTTGTTGCTAGTTATTTCCCTTCTAATTTTTAAGTATTAAAAATAAAAATTAGGACTGTCATATTACAAAAGAATCCTGCTTTATGAGCGTGTACAATCACAATGTTTAAAATTATGTGACCTTTTCAAACAAATCAAAATTCCTATTTTTTCATTGTTAGTATTTGCAGGTAGGGAAATGTGAAGTCTTAGGAAATACTATTTCTGTTCTCAGTTACAGGTTTTCCCAGATTTCTGCCCGTGAAGGCATGTGGATACTGATAAACTCTCTCCAAAAAAGGTGGTAAAACAGCTGTATTTAGAAGCCAACAGTAAGAATTGAAACTAGAAAATTATGAAAAAACATTACTATCCAAATGCCTTGAAGGTGCTTAAAACAAAAAGTTAACTCAGAGTATGTTATGTTATTTCATTGGCTGCTTGACTAAGTTAAAATTATATTCATTTACACTACATTAAGTATCCACTTTCCACTTCGATGTCAAGCCATTATATTATTGGATATTTCAAAAGATGAAGCTCATTGAATGTAGAATAATGTCGGGTTATATATATATATTTTTGAATTTTATTTTATTTTATACAGCAGGTTCTTCTTATTAGTTATCTATTTTATACATATTAGTGTATATATGTCAATCCCAATCTCCTAATTCATCCCACCACCACTGCCCCCTTCACCCCCCCCCCCCGCTTTCCCCCTTGGTGTCCATATGTTTGTTCTCTACATCTGTGTCTCTATTTCTGCCTTGCAAACCGGTTCATCTGTACCATTTTTCTAGATTCTACATATATGCGTTAAGATATGATATTTGTTTTTCTCTTTCTGACTTACTTCACTCTGTATGACAGTCTCTAGATCCATCCACGTCTTTACAAATGACCCAATTTCGTTCCTTTTTATGTCTGAGTAATGTTCCATTGTATATATGTACCACATCTTCTTTATCTATTCATCTGTCGATGGACACTTAGGTTGCTTCCATGTCCTGGCTATTGTAAATAGTGCTGCAATGAACATTGTGGTGCATAGCTCTTTTTGAATTATGGTTTTCTCTGGGTATATGCCCAGTAGTGGGATTGCTGGGTCATATGGTAATTCTATTTTTAGTTTTTTAAGGAACCTCCATACTGTTCTCCATAGTGGCTGTATCAATTTACATTCCCACCAAGAGTGCAAGAGGGTTCCCTTTTCTCCACACCCTCTCCAGCATTTGTTGTTTGTAGATTTTTTGATGATGGCCATTCTGACTGGTGTGAGGTGATACCTCATTGTAGTTTTGATTTGTATTTCTCTAATAATTAGTGATGTTGAGCAGCTTTTCATGTGCCTCTTGGCCATCTGTATGTCTTCTTTGGAGAAATGTCTGTTTAGGTCTTTGCCCATTTTTGGATTGGGTTGTTTGTTTTTTTAATATTGAGCTGCAGGAGCTGTTTATATATTTTGGAGATTAATCCTTTGTCCGTTGATTCATTTGCAAATATTTTCTCCCATTCTGAGGGTTGTCTTTTCATCCTGTTTATAGTTTCTGTTGCTGTGCAAAAGCTTTTAAATTTCATTAGGTCCCATTTGTTTATTTTTGTTTTTATTTCCGTTACTCTAGGAGGTGGATCAAAAAAGATCTTGCTGTGATTTATGTCAAAGAGTGCTCTTCCTATGTTTTCCTCTAAGAGTTTTATAGTGTCCGGTCTTACATTTAGGTCTCGAATCCATTTTGAGTTTATTTTTGTGTATGGTGTTAGGGGGTGTTCTAATTTCATTCTTTTACATGTAGTTGTCCCAGTGGTTTTCCCAACACCACTTATTGAAGAGACTGTCTTTTCTCCATTGTATATCCTTGCCTCCTTTGTCATAGATTAGTTGACCATAGGTGTGTGGGTTTATCTCTGGGCTTTCTCTCCTGTTCCATTGATCTATATTTCTGTTTTTGTGCCAGTACCATATTGTCTTGATTACTGTAGCTTTGTAGTGTACTCTGAATTCAGGGAGTCTGATTCCTCCAGCTCCATTTTTTCCCCTCAAGATTGCTTTCGCTATTTGGGGTCTTTTGTGTCTCCATACAAATTTTAAGATCTTTTTGTTCTAGTTCTGTAAAAAATGCCATTGGTAGTTTGATAGGGATTGCATTGAATCTGTAGATTGCTTTGGGTAATACAGTTATTTTCACAATATTGATTCTTCCAATCCAAGAACACGGTATATCTCTCCATCTTGTTTCTGTAATCCTTGATTTCTTTTATCGGTGTCTTACAGTTTTCTGAGTACAGGTCTTTTACCTTCTTAGGTAGGTTTATTCTTAGGTATTTTATTCTTTTTGTTGCAGTGGTGAATGGGATTGTTACCTTGATTTCTCTTTCTGATCTTTCATTGTTAGTGTATAGGAATGCAAGAGATTTCTGTGCATTAATTTTGTATCCTGCTACTTTACCAAATTCATTGACGAACTCTAGTAGTTTTCTGGTGGCATCTTTAGGATTCTTTATGTATAGTATCATGTCATCTGCAAACAGTGACAGTTTTACTACTTCTTTTATAATTCCTATTCCCTTTATTTCTTTTTCTTCTCTGAGGGCCATGGCTAGGACTTCCAAAGCTATGTTGAATAATAGTAGCGAGAGTGGACATCCTTGTCTTGTTCCTGATCTTAGAGGAAATGCTTTCAGTTTTTCACCATTGAGAATGATGTTTGCTGTGGGTTTGTCGTATATGGCCTTTATTATGTTGAGGTAGGTTCCCTCTATGCCCACTTTCTGGAGAGTTTCTATCATAAGTGCGTGTTGAATTTTGTCAAAAGCTTTTTCTGCATCTGTTGAGATGATCATATGGTTTTTATTCCTTAATTTGTTAATATGGTGTATCACATTGATTGATTTGCGTATATTGAAGGATCCTTGCATCCCTGGGATAAATCCCACTTGATCATGGTGTATGATCCTTTTACTGTGTTCTTGGACTGTTTGCTACTATTTTGTTGAGGATTTTTGCATCTATATTCATCAGTGATATTGGTCTGTAATTTTCTTTTTTTATAGTATCTTTGTCTGGTTTTGGTATCAGGATGATGTATTGGCCTCACAGAATGAGTTTGGGAGTGTTCCTTCCTCTGCAGTTTTTTGGAAGAGTTTGAGAAAGTTTGGTGCTAGCTCATCTCTAAATGTTTGATAGTATTCATCTGTGAAGCCCTCTGGTCCTGGACATTTGCTTGTTGGAAGATTTTTAATCACAGTTTCAATTTCATTACTTGTGATCAGTCTGTTCATATTTTCTATTTCTTCCTGGTTCAGTCTTGGAAGGTTATACCTTTCTAAGAATTTGTGCATTTCTTCCAGGTTGTCCATTGTATTGGCATAGAGTTGCTTGTAGTAGTCTCTTAGAATGCTTTGTATTTCTGCGGTGTCTGTTGTAACTTCTCCTTTTTCATTTCTAATTTTATTGATTTGAGTCCTCTCCCTCTTTTTCTTGATGAGTCTGGCTAATGGTTTATCAATTTTGTGTATCTTCTCAAAGAACCAGCTTTTGGTTTTATTGATTTTTGCTATTGTTTTCTTTGTTTCTATTTCATTTATTTCTGCTCTGATCTTTATGATTTCTTTCCTTCTGCTAACTTTGGGTTTTGTTTGTTCTTCTTTCTCTAGTTCCATTAGGTGTAAGGTTAAGTTGTTTATTTGAGATGTTTGTTGTTTCTTGAGGAAGGATTGTATTGCTATAAACTTCCCTCTTAGAACTGCTTTTGCTGCATCCCATTGGTTTTGGATCATTGTGTTTTCATTGTCATTTGTCTCTAGATATTTTTTTATTTCCTCTTTGATTTCTTCAGTGATCTCTTGGTTATTTAGTAATGTATCGTTTAGCCTCCATGTGTTTGTGTTTTTTACCTTTTTTTCCCTGTAATTGATATCTAATCTCACAGTGTTACGGTCAGAAAAGATTCTTGATATGATTTCAATTTTCTTAAATTTACTGTGGCTTGATTTGTGACCCAAGATGTGATCTATCCTGGAGGATATTCCGTGTGCACTTGAGAAGAAAGTGTAATCTGCTGTTTTTGGATGGAATGTCCTATAAGTGTCAATTAAATCTATCTGGTCTATTGTGTCATTTAAAGCTTCTGTTTCCTTATTTATTTTCATTTTGGATGATCTGTCCATTGGTGTAAGTGAGGTGTTAACGTTCCCCACTATTATTGTGTTACTGTCGATTTCCTCTTTTATAGCTGTTAGCAGTTGCCTTATGTATTGAGGTGCTCTGATGTTGGGTACATATATATTTATAATCGTTATATCTTCTTCCTGGATTGATCACTTGATCAGTATGTAGTGTCCTTCCTTGTCTCTTGTAACATTCTTTATTTTAAAGTCTATTTTATGTGATTTGAGTATTGCTACTCCAGCTTTCTTTTGATTTCCATTTGCATGGAATATCTTTTTCCATCCCCTCACTTTCGGTCTATATGTGTCCCTAGGTCTGAAGTGGGTCTCTTGTAGACAGTGTATATATGGGTCTTGTTTTTGTATCCATTCAGCAAGCCTGTGTCTTTTGGTTGGAGCATTTAATCCATTCACATTTAAGGAAATTATTGATATGTATGTTCCTAGTACCATTTTCTTAATTGTTTTGGGTTTGTTTTTTGTAGGTCCTTTTCTTCTCTTGTGTTTCCCACTTAGAGAAGTTCCTTTAGCATTTGTTGTAGAGCTGGTTTGGTGGTGCTGAATTCTCTTAGCTTTTGCTTGTCTGTAAAGCTTTTGATTTCTCCATCAAATCTGAATGAGATCCTTGCTGGGTAGAGTAATCTTGGTTGTAGGTTCTTCCCTTTCATCACTTTAATATGTCATGCCACTCCCTTCTGGCTTGTAGAGTTTCCTCTGAGAAATCAGCTGTTAACCTTATGGAAGTTCCCTTGTATGTTATTTGTCATTTTTCCCTCATTGCTTTCAATAATTTTTCTTTGTCTTTAATTTTTGCCAATTTGATTACTATGTGTCTCGGCGTGTTTCTCCTTGGGTTTATCCTGTATGGGACTCTCTGTGCTTCCTGGACTTGGGTGGCTATTTCCTTTCCCATGTTAGAGAAGTTTTTGACTATAATCTCTTCAAATATTTTCTCTGGTCCTTTCTCCCTCTCTTCTTCTGGGACCCCTATAATGCAAATGTTGTTGCATTTAATGCTGTCCCAGGGGTCTCTTAGGCTGTCTTCATTTCTTTTCATTCTTTTTTCTTTATTCTGTTCCACAGCAGTGAATTCCACCATTCTGTCTTCCAGGTCACTTATCCGTTCTTCTGCCTCAATTATTCTGGTATTGATTCCTAATAGTGTATTTTTCATTTCAATTATTGTATTGTTCATCTCTGTTTGTTTGTTGTTTAATTCTTCTAGGTCTTTGTTAAACATTTCTTGCGTCTTCTCGATCTTTGCCTCCATTCTTTTCCTGAGGTCCTGGATCATCTTCACTATCATTATTCTGAATTCTTTTTCTGTAAGGTTGCCTATCTCCACTTCATTTAGTTGTTTTTCTGGGGTTTTATCTTGTTCCTTCATCTGGTACATGGTCCTCTGCCTTTTCATCTTGTCTATCTTTCTGTGAGTGTAGTTTTCGTTCCACAGGCTGCAGGATTGTAGTTCTTCTTGCTTCTGCTGTCTGCTCTCTGGTGGATGAGGCTATCTAAGAGGCTTTTGCAAGTTTCCTGATGTGAGAGACTGGTGATGGGTAGAGCTGGGTGTTGCTCTGGTGGGCAGAGCTCAGTAAAACTTTAATCTGCTTGTTTGCTGTTGGGTTGGGCTGAGTTCCCTCCCTGTTGGTTGTTTGCCCTGAGCCGACCCAGCACTGGAGCCTGTAGGCCCTTTGCTGGGGCTAATGGCAGACTCGGGAGGGCTCACACCAAGGAGTATTTCCAGAACTTCTGCTGCCAGTTTCCTTGTCCCCGAGGTGAGCCACAGCCACCCCCCGCCTCTGCAGGAGACCCTACAACACTAGCAGGTAGGTCTGGTTTAGTCTCCTATGGGGTCACTGCTCCTTCCCCTGGGTCCTGATGCCCACACTACTTTGTGTGTGCCCTCCAAGAATGGAGTCTCTGTTTCTCCCAGTCCTGTCGAAATTTTGCAATGAGATCCCGCTAGCCTTCAAAGTCTGATTCTGTGGGAATTCCTCCTCCTGGTGCCAGACCCCCAGGTTGGGAAGCCTGACGTGGGGCTCAGAACCTTCACTCCAGTGGGTGGACTTCTGTGGAATAGGTGTCCTCCAGTCTATGAGTCACCCACCCAGCAGTTATGGGATTTGATTTTATTGTGATTGCGCCCCTCCTGAGGTCTCATTACGGCTTCTCCTTTATCTTTGGATGTGGGGTATCTTTTCTGGTGAGTTCCAGTGTCTTCCTGTTGATGATTGTTCAGCAGTTAGTTGTGATTGTGGTGCTCTCGCAAGAGGGAGTACGTGCATGTCCTTCTATTCCACCATCTTGAGCCAATCTCAGTGTCAGGTTATATTAATGGTAAGAAAATACCAAAATACACAATTAAACTCTAGATCCAGTACACGGAAGTGAGAAAACTAAGGTTTGTTTGGTAATTCTGTACTTTTTTTTATTATCCAGTACTGGAGCACCTTGTCTGTGTTATACAACACTTTCATCTGGTGGTTAGTAAATGTGACTTTCAATTGTAAGCATGTGCCACTTGTAGAAAATGGTGTACGATCTTAATATTAAAAGTTCTATTATCACATTGGTAAATGCTAGAAGCATGATAAATACTTGCGTTCTTTTATCTAGTATATTTCAGGTGTTTGACATTACAAGATATTGGAAGGAAGGAAGAATACTATATTGATGGGAAGTAGCATTTTAGATGCATGTTGTGATGGAATTACATAATTTATAGTCATTATTAATATATTTTATATACAAGTGTACCACAATGTATGTTTACAAACTTCACATATATCACATGTTGCCAGTAGAATCCCAGAAATTCTGTAATAAATCATGTGCATCCTTTGTAGGTTGCTTTTTTTGTTTTAAAATTATCAAAATTATTGGTGGTCATTGATTAATTACTTGATTTTTTTTTAAGGTTTTTTCCCCCAAATGTAGAAATTATCTATGACCCTTTTATTTCCCTAAATTGAAAAATGAAGAAGATAAAGGTGATTTTTAAGATGGAAGCAACAAAAGGTGCTTATTTTCAAAGAAGAAATAGGAGAGGTAGAAAGGAATGTCTTCCAATCTTTTCCCTTAAAGAAGGTTTTCTTTCAACTTATAGAATTTATCTCAAGAAAAATAGAAAGCTGTTCCCTTTCTGTTATAAAATCACTGTAATATTACCATATTCCTAAAAAACAAAATTCAAGATTTTAACATTTTGTTTTATATGGCTTGAGAATTTATTTCACCACTATTAAGAGTAGTGTTTCGTACCTTTTAAAACCCATGACCCCTTTTGATCTATAAAAAAATCTATGTTCTCCTTTAACATTGTTCATATTTTTAAAATAAATTCATTTCTGTGTTTAAAACAAAAATTAAATTAAAGGACATGTTATTGAGTACCTTTGTTTTCTTTTTTTTTTTAACACAATTTTTCTTACCTTCCTCTTGTTTAGGGGTAGATTTATAAGCCTTCCTCCATGAGAAAGAATATCCCTTCCTTCTCCTTCTCTGAGAATCTACTAATTAGAGATTGCAGTCATTACAGTTATGGCTTTCAATTGAGTAAAACATGGGATATTATCACTTTTTGTTTAGATGAGACCTGGTCACACAAAAATTTAACAAATGAGGTATTAAAGGCATTACACTTCTCTAATGATTTGACCCTAGTTTGCTTTTATTTTGGGGATGAAATCATATATGTATTAAATACATTATGTACATTGACACTGTTAAAATCCCATAAAGACAAGACATTTCATCTTAAAAGTAAAACAGATATAAGCTGGTAAAACATAAAAACAGTTCATCTTTCACAATTGTGAATCAGTTTCACGTCACATTGGTTGTGCTCTTCTGAGTAGGGCAAAACAAATGCAGGGAAGATAGCTCCTGTGAGCTTTAGTTATTGCCTGCTGTAATTCTGCAGCACTAGTTATCTACGTCATGTAGTATGAAAACTTAGCTTTTGAGGCTCTGTGTATGAGTTACACGTGAGTGCATTGAGCATCAAGTTCTTCTGACCTTTAAACTTTTTTTTCTTTTGACATTCTAGATCAGGGCAGGGAGGAAAGCTGTGTCAGAGTTGGACAGTTTTGCGTCTGATTGTGTCCCTTACACGTGTTTTCTCTCCTTTTCCCATTCTAGAGTGTGACTCTAAAATAAAGTGTGTTGTATTACACCAGAATAGAGCAGTATTAGTGGAGTGGTGGTAAATTGGTACAAGTGAAGTTTTTCATTTCCCTTTTTATTCATTACTTCTGCAATAAGATTGTATACTTGCTTTAGCTTTGTCTGTTAAGTTGGTTACAGTGGTTGGTAAAATAAGTGAAAACAGGTGTGACCTTAATTAAAGGTATAAACAATCACATCTGTTTTGGAGAAGTGCTACTTTCATTTTTGTTAAATAGGAATGGAGTTTATAGTTTTTATAATTATTTAGTTTTCTAACATCTTTCTGTCTCACTGGGCAGCAGGGCACAATAAGGTGTTCTTACCAGTAAATGTGGGGCTTAGAGTCCTGTTTTTCTTTTTTAGTTTGAAAACCAGGACAGGAAGAGCAGGGTCTGAGAAGGTAAAGATTTTGCTTAAATAATTGACTAGGCAATACATGTAGTGGAGCTCGTTATTTCAGGATAAATTGGGTCCTAGCTCTACATGATTATTTTCCTTAATTCTAAAATTCAGTGTTTCACTTTACTTATTTATTTGCATTATTAAAATAGATCCGGAAGAGTTGAGTTTTCCTTTAAGCTGATTACATTTATACAGATAGTTGGTTGCGAAAGTATTTATTTGATATTCCAATTTGCCCTATTTAAAGTGATTGTGTGTGTTAACAGTTATGTAAATGTTCCCCATTAAAGCAGGTTAGATGTTATCATAACTTCTTGACTGGCTAAGCTAATTTTTGTCATTTTTTAATGTAACCCTAATTCTAAAAAAAGTTGTGTTTTAGTTAATTGCACATGGCTGTTATAAAGTGTTTAATGCATTGGGCACTATAGTAACCATGTTTTAAGTACAGCAGAAGTGGCCGCACGTGTTGGCTTTTGCAAGGAATTATAAAAGTCATTGTGTAAACCTATCCTGACTTGGTGCAGCATGTCCATTTTGAAAAGCCACGTGCAGATTTGAGATTTTGAGATTGGAGCTCACGTAGAAAGACTGAGGTAGCAAAATATTTTAAAAATTATTCTCTGATGGCCTCAATGATAATGCTTTAAGAGTACATAAAGCTTTGAATCCCCCCTCTTTTTTAAACAGACTGTGAAGACTGCTGAGAGACACTTGCAGTCCAGTCACATAAGCGTAATAAAGAAATATTGGTCCTCATGGAAGAAGAGCAAGATTTACCAGAGCAACCAGTAAGTATTTCCTTTAACAATTTAAAGTTGATTGTAGAAAAGCTAATCTTAAGAGATTTTAAATAGTATTCAGTTGTACTACAGATTCTAAATCAGAAATAAAATTAAGGAAAGGACTCCTTAATACTTTCCTTCTAAGAAAACAATGTTCTGTGTTCCTAAATTCATATTTTGCTAACTTAATGCCAAGGACTTGCTTAGAAAATTCAGCATTACAAAATAAATATTGTCTTTAGAAATGTCATTTAAAAAAAGCAATGGCTACTCTTAACAGTTTTTAGAAAATAAAAGAGGACATCTATTTACCAAACAGTATATACCATTTCTGCCAGAAAATCTAGTTTTATCATTACCTAAATTACCCTGACTTAATTTTTTTAAAAGTAGTAGTAGTAGTTGAAGAAAGTATAATTTGACCACTAGCTAATTCTTAAAAATAGATAAGACCCTCGAGAATAGGTTGAATTCTTAATTTCTTTTAAATATTTTACATAAATAAATAAATAAAATCATTTTAAATGTCCCCAAGTGATACAGATTTATTGCCTTGCCATGGCTTCTTTTTTGTTTTTTCCTAAGTGTTTTTTGACCCTTAGCGTTTAGAAAAGGAAGGTAATAGTAATCATTCTCTTAAGATACTTTTGTGTTAAAGAATCTTTTCCTTTTGGCTTGACCTTCTTTTTCTGAAATTAGATAAATACTGATTCAGTTTGCTATTCAATTTGCTCTCCTGAATGAGCCTCTTGCATTTTATATTGAGAGAATATAGAGTGGTACATGTTTACCTCCCTATGAAAATCCAACCTAAAAAACTTTGAATTTTGAAAGCAGATAATAGGGTATGTTTTTCATGTTCTAGATGTATTCTTTACATCAGTGATATATTTTTAATATTTCACTTTATGTTGAGACGTGCATACTGGTGATTCTTTTGCTATTAGTCTTTTAGCCCCTCACTTAAGTATAAAACTAGGAAGACATAAGCAGTTGGTAAAAGGACCTTTTGAAACATTTAAAATGTCATCCCATATCCCTGGTGGAACATTAATAATCAGGGAAATGGTAGGGTTAAAAATCATCCTGAGCGGTGTATCTAAGATATACACTATAAGAACAAATAGCTGAATTAGAGACGCTAAATGTACCAAAGAAGATCTGTCATTGAGTTTTTAATATAGTAAGACAAAGGTCTAGTCATAGTTTCAAAAGACTTATGTAAGTGTTGACATACTGTTGAAATGAGTATTGTTGTTAGTCACTCCTTACCTATTTAAGGTAATGAGAATTGTGAAGCTGACCTGCTGGTGAGTCATTTTTTCCTCTCTGCTTCATTTGCTTGCTGTTCTGTTCAGTATCTATAATATGATGTGCAAAATCTGATTGTTACTTCAGAGAGAGGTAAGAAATTAAAGTGCTTTAAAAACAAATTTTCTGGGAATTCCCTGGTGGTCCAGTGGTTAGGACTCTGTGCTTCCACTGCCAGGGGCCTGGGTTCAATCCCTGGTTGGGAACGGAGATCCCACAAGCCACGTGATGTGGCCAAAAAATTAAAAAAAAATTTTTTTTTTAAATACTAAAAAAAATTTTTTTTTTAAACCCACACATTTTCTGCTGACTATAAATGGTGATTGTCATGGGGCATCTTTTTTTTTTTTTTAAATTGATTTGTACCTGGGTCTTAATTTATAAAGGTGATTGAGTGACTACATGAAGAGGTCAGTGCCATTGAAAAAAAAGAAGAAGAAAAAAAAAAGTTTGGACTTCCCTGGTGGCACAGTGGTTAAGAATCCGCCTGCCAATGCAGGGGACACGGGTTCGAGCCCTGGTCCGGGAAGCTCCCACGTGCCACGGAGCAACTAAGCCCGTGTGCCACAACTACTGAGTCTGTGTGCTACAACTCCTGAAACCTGGGAGCCTAGAGCCTGTGCTCCGCTACAAGAGAAGCCACCACAATAAGAAGCCCGCGCACTGCAACGAAGAGTAGCCCCTGCTTTCCGCAACTAGAGAAAGCCCGTGCGCAACAACGAAGATGCAACGCAGCCAAATAAATAAATAAATTTATTTTTTTAAAAAGTTTCATGTTACAGTTCTGTTAGAGATGAGAGACGTAGCAGACCATACAGGGTCACGGGGGTAAGCACCAGTGTCATTCAGGAGGCAGAGATGCATAGGGGAATTCTAAGAGAATGCATAGGCTACAGCCTTAATTGAGGTTTCCACAGGCAAGGTGTGAAGCAATGTAACATAGGGTAATTGTTTATTTAGGATTGGCTAGTTTGAATAATTCCAGAGAGTTTTGGGGTATAGAAGCTATCACTCGGTATCTGGCGCTGGGTTGATTTACAGCAGGGGAATATAGTTCAGAGTATGGTTCAGAATATAGGCTCTGGATTGCAGGGGCGATGTAAGCAACTTTGGCTCTTAGTTTGGCCCTGTGATTAGTGGGTGCCGAACAGACAAATGTAGAATCTAAGAAAACATAGAGCATTTATTAACTGTTAAAAATAATTAGAATAAGAAGAGTAAATGTCAGATGTTGAGTAAAGCTAATTTTCACAGGCTGTAGTAGAAATCTAAAACTTGAGTGGAAAGAATGGTCCTGTCCCAAGTTGATGATGATAAAGCCATGATTAAAAAAAAAAAATTATTTTATTGAGGTATATACAACGTTATGTTAGTTTCTGGTATACAGCAAAGTGATTCAGTTATACGTATATATAATAGTTTGCATCTGCTGATCCCAGACTCCCAATCCATCCCTCCCCAACTCCCCTCCCCATTGGCAGCCACAAGTCTGTTCTCTATGTCTGAGTCTGTTTCTGTTTCATAGATAAGTTCAGTTGCATCGTGTTTTAGATTCCACATATAAGTGACATCATATGGCATTTGTCTTTCTTTTCCAACTTACTTCACTTAGTGTGGTATCTCTGCGTCCATCCATGTTGCTGCACATGGCATTATTTCATTCTTTTTTTATGGCTGAGTAGTATTCCATTATACACACACACACAAACACACACACACCCACACCCCATACCTTCTTTATCCGTTCATCTGTCAATGGACATTTAGGTTGTTTCCGTATCTTGAATAAAGCCAAGATTTTTAACCCTGCTGTTTACTTGTGTATAAAGAGAGATGCTGCTGATGAGCATTACTGTTGGAGTTATTTTAATCACATTGTCTCTTCCTTATTGAGTTATCCCTTTCTTGTTTCTGTACTACTTGCTAGCTCTATCTCGAGATTGTTCCAGTCATTGTTCACAGTACAACATAAATCCTAGCCTCAGGTTCTCTTTCACTTTCCCCTGTTGCCAGTCAGTCCTCAGTCCTCTGCAGTCAGAAATGGTTCTCTCTATGCTCATCACTTACTTTGAAATCACTCCATCTTTTTACCCTAGTCTTCATCTTTCTCAGCTACTCTGAAGCGGCTTATATTATTGTCCAAACTAGAACTCTTTTGTAGAGTGAAAGGGGGCACTAACCAAACTTGGTTTTAGGATAGGAGGTATAAATTAACACTGTTCCTGGCAAACTGGAAGCACTTAAAAAACTCCTTTATAGCTATCAGGGTGCTCTTTGAGCTCAAGTTTTAAAAGGACATATATACATAGGAAAAATTTTTAGAAGAATATACACGAAACTTAATACTGAAATCATGGAGGTTTGGGGGCAGAATAAGGTCTTTTGTATTTTATTTTATACATATCTGTATGGTTTGGGTTTCTAAAAATATGAGCATATGTGCCTTTTGTATTTAAATATTAAAAAGAAATTAGTAATACTGTAGACAAAAGAGGTGGTACATGATTACAACCACAGTGTACTCTAGGCTAAAACATGGAAAAGCAGTGAAGCTTGGGAAATATTCTTGTTTGAGAGCAATGAAAAGGACCCTAAAATTTGTGGTTTTGGCTTGGAGAATAAAAGGATGGAATAAGTGGCAAAGAGAGAACGACTACACTCAACCCCTAATTTCTTTTTGTCTTATCGATAAAGGAGAGTAATCTTCAAACTATAAAGGATACCATATCAATTTAAAATATTTTATTTCCACATTTATAAGCAGGTACCTAAGTTATTTCAAATGAGTTCTAATTCTCTAGACTCCCCCCAGTAAAAAGACTGGCTTTGGTGCTCCTTCTTTGTGTTCCATAGAACCTTGAACTTCTATCAGAATCATTATTTCACTGTTTTATTTATTACTTTTTTAAAATTTTATTTATTTTTGGCTGCGTTTGGTCTTCGTTGCTGCGTGTGGGCTTTCTCTAGTTGTGGCGAGCAGGGGCTACTCTTCCTTGCGTGTGGTGGCTGCTCTTGTTGTGGAGCACGGGCTCTAGGCGCACGGGCTTCAATAGTTGCGGCACGCGGGCTCAGTAGTTGTGGCTCACGGGCTTAGTTGCTCCACAGCATGTGGGATCTTCCTGGACCAGGGCTCAAACCCGTGTCCCCTGCACTGATAGGCGGATTCTTAACCACTGTGCCACCAGGGAAGTCCCTGTTTTACTGTTTTAGAAATTATCTGTTTCTTTTCAACCAGACTGTAACTTCCTTGAGGTCACAGACTGTATTTTGTTTATCGTTATATTCCCTTTCAGGAGGGCTTGGTAGAGAACAGTCAGTTGAATGAATGATAGCATGAATATGAACTAGAATTCTCACTATAGGCGTTTAACGTTGGAGAATGAATCTGCAGTGTATTTTTCTCTCACATTAGTCTCATGTGGATTGACAGCTTTCCTGGGCCAGTCTTCCATGAAGGCTTCTTTCATCTTGTGATGCTATTATCTTCAACTGTAACCTCCATGGTTGCCAAAGAAATGGAAGAGAGGATTGAAGAATCACATGAGATGTTTTTAAGGGGTAGTTGTAGAAGTGGCTTACGTAGATAGCTCCAACCTGACAGTAAGGGGGTCTGGAAAATGCCATCAATCTGTGTCTTAGTCTATTCTGGCTACTGTAACAAAATGCTATAGAATTGGTGGTTCATAAACAATAGAAATTGATTTCTCACAGTTCTGGGGGCTGGGAAGTCCAAAATCAAGGCGCCAGCAGATTTGGTGTATGGTAAGGACCTGCTACCTGGTTCATAGACTGCCATCTTTTTGCTGTGACCTCACATGGTGGAAAGGGAAAAGGAGGTCTCTTTTTTTTTTTTAATTTTTTTTTTATATGGATTACTGTTAGGAGACCATAGAATGTTTTAAATTCATTTCTTTGATTGCAAAGAGGGTCTTTGGGTGAGCTAAGCGTAGATTCATCACCACTATTGGAAAACTACGTTATTATCTGACCTTATGTAAATACTGTCATCTTCAGGTGGGAGGGACAGCACATTTATATTATAGCAAGAGCCTGTATTTTGTCATTTGTGAAATTATGGCAGTAGATAAGCTAGAAAATTGAATTTTTCTTATCTTTAGCCTTGCAGTTTCCAGTCAAAACGTGTTTTCCAGCGTTATTCCATCAACGCATTTTTCTCCTATGCCTTTCAGTGAGGTTATGTCATACATTTGTAATACAATTAAATTCTCTTGTCACAGTATGTATACCATCCTGGAATTCCTTGACCTCCTGGTTGGTTTTGGTATCTTTTATCATACAGAAGTTTTGAATTTTTGTAAAATCAATCTATTTTCTCCTTTATGGCTTTTGAATTTAATATCATGCTTAGTAAGGGTTTATCTACCTCAAAGTTCTTTGTTTTTTGTTTTTTTCTTTTTTCTTCATATGCTTCTGTAATTTTGTTTCTAAATTTAGAGGGTTTTAAAAAAAATTATTTTATTTATTTATTTTTAGCTGTGTTGGGTCTTCGTTGGTGTGCTCAGGCTTTCTCTAGTTGCAGAGAGCCGGGGCTACTCTTCATTGCGGTGCGCAGGCTTCTTGTTGTGGTGGCTTCTCTTGTTGTGGAGCACGGGCTCTAGGCACGTGGGCTTCAGTAGTTGTGGTGCACAGACCTCAGTAGTTGTGGCTCGCGGGCTCAGTAGTGGCGGCTCGCAGGCTTAGTTGCTCTGCAGCATGTGGGATCTTCCCAGACCAGAGCTCAAACCCATGTCCCCTGCATTGGCAGGCGGATTCTTAACCACTGTGCCACCAGGGAAGTCCCTAGAGGGTTCTTTTTTAATGCCTCTTTTTTCTTTATCTTTATTGGTACCTATGAAAATTAAGGCAGCATTATATAATGAGTTGATATGCCATAAGCAAATAACCAAGAGTATTTGGTTTTATTTATTTTGTCATGTTTTCTCATGAGGAGTGGCTGTCCATTAGAAATTGTATGGGCCTTGTATTTAACTTGTATTTATTATTTACCTTGTCTGAATTGTTAAATTTAATCATATTAAATAGCTATATTCCCACCGGATATGTTTATTTAAAATTGTTTAGCAAAGTTTCTGCCTCTGTGAGTTCTTACTCTTTGTAGTGGTTGGCAGTACTCTTTGTCAGCTTGAAATACTTTAAGTTTTCATAATTTGTATGGCTTAAGCACACTAAGCATACTTCTACTATAACTAGTAATTCTAATCAGAAAACTCTAAAATCAGATTCTTTGTCATATAAAAAAACAGGGAAAACTTAGTAGTGTTAACCATTGATCTTTCATTTATGGATTCTTAAACTGTTTCAATGAAAATGCTTTTACCTTAGAAGGAATTAGAGAAGGTGAAAATATGGGGAAAAAACAGAATAGTGTGAAGAATATTTTTTAGATTACTGGTAACCTGATTAGAATTTATTTTTATTTTTGGCATGTAAGTAATTTGAATATAAAGATATTTCTGTTAAATAAATGATTAGATGATAGTGAGATTGCCATACTTACTGTGTGAGAATAAAACTGTGTGTCTGGTAAAATTTTAAACTAACCAGTTTGTATCCAAGTTTGGATACCTTATCCTGGTAAACATTCTGTGTTGAGTAAAAATCCTGGTAAACCTTTTATTTTACCTTGAATCTGACGAACACTTTTTTCATTTAAAAAAAGAGAGAGCCTCTGGGCTTCCCTGGTGGTGCAGCGGTTGAGAATCTGCCTGCCAATGCAGGGGACACGGGTTCGAGCCCTGGTCTGGGAAGATCCCACATGCCGCGGAGCAACTGGGCCCGTGAGCCACAACTACTGAGCCTGCGCGTCTGGAGCCTGTGCTCTGCAACAAGAGAGGCCGCGATAGTGAGAGGCCCGCGCACAGCGATGAAGAGTGGCCCCTGCTCGCCGCAACTCGAGAAGGCCCTCGCACAGAAACGAAGACCCAACACAGCCAAAAATAAATACATAAATTTAAAAAAAAAGAGAGAGCCTCGTGTGAAAAACAAGTACATCTCTAACTCTAAAATATAATAGGGATTAATAAAATAAATCTAAGGGAAACAAAAGGAAACAGTTACCCTGTGATTTATTAGTTAATATTAGGCTGCCACTTGAGTAGCTAGATGATTTTAAAAACAGATCAAGACATTGATGCTTTTGTATAATTTTTTTACAGGTGAAAAAAGCCAAGATGCAGGAATCAGGAGAGCAAACTTTAAGGTATACAGAGTTGAATTTCTTTTTAATGACCTACTTATAATTGTTTTTACATGCTGATTAGTATATGGGCGTGATTTGGGTTGACTACCCTGTTTTTGGTTTTTAGCATCAGTCTTTACGTTTTGAAATTATTTGGTTTAAGGTGAAAATTTTCCTCTAAAAGTTTGTCCTTGAAACACATAGGTGCTGATTTTTTTCATTTATTCATTATTTATTCAACAATATATACCAATCTCATGGTATCTCTCAGATCCTGTGATATGTGGAAGAGACACAATGGTGAATATTCTTGAGTCAGATGTACAGTATACATAATAGGGAAGACAGAAATAAGGAAAATCCAAGGGGTTAATCATTAATTACCAAATGGATATGGGACACCTTAGTCATTAGCTCGGCTCCCCTTGTAGAAAAGAGGCAGCATCTTTGCATGTCATGTTCTGGCTTCCACAACACCATGATTTTAAGTTGTCCACAGTTCTTACCTTCTGTTGTTTGTCTACCAACCATATGAACCGGTAACTGCATCACCTCTAACATCTTAATTTTAAGAATCCTACTCTTATACCACCACACACACTATCATTCCAGCTTATTTATTCTATTGTCACACTAGCCCTGTGTGTTATACACTTCCAATTAAATGATCTGTCATATTTTCATTATCAAGCATTGACCATTCCCCCAAAAAAGACTTCAATAACTCTCCATTTTCCCCTTTTCCCAGCTCCTGGCAACCATCATTCTGCTTTTTGTCTCTGTGATTTTGAGTACTCTAAGTACCTCTTATTAGTGCAATCATGAGTTATTTGTTTTTCTGTGACTTGCTTATTTCATTTAGCGTAATGTCTTCATGGTTTATCCATGTTGTAGCATGTGTGAGAATTTCCTTCCTTTTTAAGGCTGAATAATACTTCACTGTATTCCACACTTTGTTTATCCATTCTTTAGTTGGTTGTGTTAATTGTTGACAAGAGTTCTGTTGAATGAGAATGAAATATTTGTGGCGCTTACTTTTGGAGTTTGGGTGTTTTTGCTCTTTTTTGGAGGAGGGAAATTTTATTTTGGAGCATTTTTTTTAATATCATACACACATTGTTAAGTAAAATTTATGTTTATATAACTGAAAATAATTATATTTTGAGACAGTAATAATTTTTCTAGATATAATAACTTTAAATATTTAACAAAGTGCTGGAGTTAATTCACTGTCTTGGTGCTGTTGTTTCTATTTAATCTTTAGATACTAAGTTGAATAAGTAGGGGATTTTGCTATAAGATTACAGGACCATAGGATTTTAGGAACTGGTCCATTGTATGCCAGACCATATAAATATACCTTCTAAGATACAGGATCTAGAAATAGTCTTTCAACAGTGGGTATAACAGTGAACCCCAGACTTATTCAGGTACACATAGAAGACCAGTCATTGTAGTCAGAAATGTGAAGTTCTTGTCTGGGTTTATACCTTTCTCCTTGGAATCCTATTTAATTAGGCATAAGATGGGGCTCAAAAGTCTGTATTTTTACCATTCAGGTAATTATAAGAAATAAGCCATTTTGGGAAACAATGATGTAACTATTCAGTATGATTTCTTACCCTTACCCTCAATTCCCATAGTAATATCTTGGTTAGTATATTAAGCGCTATTCCAGAAATACAGACAGTTGAGTAAATAGATTAAAATAAACTTCATCTGGGGATTTACCTTTAAAAATTAATTACATCTTAGGGAAAATTGTTTGAACCTTGAGAATATACCCGGAAAAAAAAAACTTTATTGATATTATGCTTGAATATTAGAGGTCCATTCAGAAAAGATAAGGAGAGCTTTAAAAATTTTGGTGCTGTGTATTTTTTTTTATAAATAACGTTTCTTTTAAAAATTTTTTTCTTTTTAAAACTACTCTTTCCAGATATGTGTAGTGTCTGGGACAGGGTCCTCCATGTCTCCCTGGAGTGTAGAACAGCAAAGCAGATTTCTTGCTAGGGAACATGAATGTGGGAAGAATACCTGGGCTGGGGAGAAGTTGTACTGTAATAATACTAGCTACAGTTATATTGTACTTACTCTGTTCTAGTCTCTGTTCTAAGTACTTTTCATATATTAACTCATTAATTTCTATAACAACCCTAAAAGGTAGCTTCTATAATTATCCCTCATTGACAGTTGAAAAACTGGAGCACAAATTCAGTGACTTGCTTAAAGTCATAAAGCTAGTTTTGGCAAAGTGGAATATGAACTCAAGCAATCTGGTTCTAGAATCCACACTCTTAAGCACTGTGCTATACTGGTAGTTGAGGGAATATGTGGAGAGTGGAAAGTAAGGTAGAAGGAAGAGGGAGGACGTTGTGAGGGATGAAAGTATAATCTCCAATTCAGAATTTCAGTGAGTATCTTCCCAACATTAAAGTGTCTAACATAATGACTTGTCCTCCCAGTTTACATGACTTATCTTTTACAATTTCTCTTAATTTGTCTTACAAGTTTTTTTAAAAAGATGTTGCTAAGTTTTGGGAATGATAACAAATAAAAACTTGTTTACTTTTAATTGGGGGAAAGGAAATAACAGTGGAATGCACCATTTTAAGGTTCAGAACCCCTTCTTGGAAGCAAGCGTGTATGATTTGAAAAAACTTGTCAAGTGATTATGAGGACCATTGTCTGAAATCAAGCATCTTCCTACTTCCCTTTGGTACTTTGGAAATAATGTGACAGCAGTTTTTGGTGTTGTGGAATTTTTCTTTTACCATGTGGTCTTCAGAGAAAATCCGACTTGCCTGTGGCTTAGGTGGAATTTCCGAGTGATATAAAGATTGAAGTGATGATGAAGAACAGTAGAATGCTGAAGGTACTAGCCCTGGCCCTAGCTCTTTAGGTAGCCACTAAAAACCAAGAATAAGTATTTCATAAAGTAGACTTACCTTGCCTCTTACTTACCTAGGAAGAAAGGGTTTGATTTAATCACCTTTAGCAATGCAGCAGGTCAGTCAGGGGCTAATGTATTCATTTTGGTTTTCCCAGTCAAGTAAGCAACTCTGAAGTCAATGATCAGAAACCTGAAACTTCAAGCCTTGCTTCAAACCTTACCATGTCGGAGGAAAGTAAGTACCATATTCTGTGCACCATGGAAGAGGTGTTCCTGTGACCAGGTGATGCTATTCTTTTATAATTCGTTTCCACTGATTGCCTTGTTTGTCTCAGAATATCCAGAATCCTTTCATTGCCTTGTTTGTGTGTTCATCCTTGTGCTCTCCTATAAGCCTTATTGACATACCAGCTAAGGAACAAAATAACATGGAATTCACTCCCCAGGGATTGGTGATTGTGTTTTTGTTTTGAGGTTGGATGTTCTAAAGGTAATAAATAGTGCCTTACTGAAAATCAGAAAAGTTTGTGGGCCAACCTCTGACTGTTCTCCAGAGGGCTTGATATTTTTCTACCTTCCTAATAACCAAATAATTCTACCTATCCATCTAGGCCAAAAAAAGAAAAGTAAGCCCCGAGGGCCCAAGATTGATACTGGGCCCTGAGGGAGATCCATCTCAGGGGTCCACTTACCAACCCTTATTCTCTTGTAGAACAGTTATATTCATGCATTAGACAAAAATTCGTAGAATGTTCTTTTTTTTTTCCTGTGGAAACATGAGCTTTCTCTGACATAGCGTGGTGGTATGCTCCATAGGGCAAATAGTCCTCCTTGAAATTAAATTAAATGAGATCTTACGGAAAAACCCCGGACGAACTTTTTGGCCACCCCAATAGCTGTGCCCTTCCATATTTTCCCACACACTTTAAAAGGATAAATTTGTGTAAGACACTTTTTGAAAAGATACTTGTTTGGGGGATATATCTTAAGATGATTATGCTTAACCTTATATAATTCCCGTGTGTTAAAAAATGGTGTGCCTATTTAAAAAAAAAATGGTATGTCTTGAGTTGTATATATTATTTCCTCAAAGATGCTGTTCCAGTGGTTCTCAAACTTTCAGCATACCTAAGAGTCATCTGGAGTGCTTGTTTGTAATGTAGAATTCTAGCCTCATCTTCAGTGATTATCATTCAGTAGACCTGATGTGGATGGGAATCTGCATTTTCAAGAAGATAGCTAATTCTGATACATATGGGAAACTGCTCTAATCAATGAAAAGTGTCTACTCTAATTTTTTTAATATCTCACTCATCCCCAAGAAAAAGGCCTGTTCCTTATAAACTTCAGGGCCCGGAGGTAAGTTGTCTTCTTGCTTCTTGAAAACCATTTCTCTTTTTTTCTCAAAAACTCTAGTTCCTTTGAAGTCTATATTTATGTCCCTCCCCCACATTTCTTTTTACCTCAGACTGAACTCCTAGTCATTTTGCTCTTTAAAGACTAGATCTTCTTTTTCTTCTCCATCCAGACTCTTATTATTCTTGGTAAGTTCAACATCCATGTAGATGACCTATCCAATACCCATAATGTCCTTCTTGTTTTCCTGTCCCTTTTTACTCAGCATAGATTCTATGGTTCTTTATTATAATTACTCCCTTACAAATACCTTCAATAATTTGGCCTCTTGTGCTCTTCTTGCTAAACCCCAGTCATAATTTAATCCAACTCTCCACCTTCTCTATAAGTGCATTCAAATAGCTGAACATTATTGGATGAATTATACACCTAGCTGACTATTTACTCACAGGGCCTCAAGTGGGCACCCTACTACATTTTACTCATGAGTTTTACCTTTTAATATTTCACACCACTTCTTTCCTCTCGAAGCACCTATACTCATTCACCTTTCTTCATGCTTAACTGGTGACTCCTTCTCAAATAGAAGCTCTCTGTGACAGGAAGCTCCCTTATTATCCTACCAGCACCAAATCTTCAAAGCTACTTGTGTTTGTACCCATGTTATCTTGCTTCATTCTTGTCAGAATTGGAATAGTATTCTTGCTCCTGTCAAAGGTAAAACCTTTTATTTGTGCTTCATACCCTATTTGTTCTCACCTCCCCCAAGGACTTTGGTACTTTGGTTATCCTAATACCATTCCTGCATCGTCATGTTCTTCTCTTCTTAATCCATCCTGTCAGTAAAGAGACATGATTCAGTATCTACCATCTTAAAAAACCGTCCTTTGGGTCCACATCCCCTGCTAGATATAGACCTTCTCTTTGTTCCATGACCCATTGGAACCTCTGGAAAGAGTTGCCCTCCCTTGCTTTCTCACCTCCCATTCACCCTTCAACCCTCTCAAATTTAGCTTCTGTCACCACTCTTCCAATGAAATTGCTTTTGTCAAGGTCATTAGATACTTTCAGTAACTGAAAGTGCTAGTTCTAGTGACATTTCTCTCCTTGTATCCTGCCTCCCACTATTTTTTCTCCCACCTTTCTCCTTTGCTGGCCTTTCTTCTACTATCTGAACTCTGAATGTTGGTGGGCCTCAGGGTTTGGTTCTAGTCTACCATCTTTGCTCTTTCTGCATCCTCTCATCCATTATTACATTACTTTAAATGTTTTATACATTCTTAACGAATTCCAAATTTGTATTTCCAGTCTGACTTCTCCCCTAATTTCATTTGTGAATCCAGCTGCCTACTTGACATCTCCACTTAGGTATTTAAAAGGAAAGTCATACTTAAAATGTGTGAAAGCTTTTTATTCCCTTAGCCCTCACCAAATCTGTCCTCTTCCCGAACTTCCCCATCTTTGGAAGTGGTTTCACGATCCCTCTAATTACTCAAGCTGAAAACCTAGAAACTATCCTGTATTCCCGTTTTCCTCATTCCTTACATACAAATTCATCAGGATGTCGTGTTAGTTTTACCTTCAGGATATATTTCAAGGTTTTGCTTAATCTCCACTGCTTTTTTTTTTTTTTTAACCAGTACAAAGTTAAACACATCCAAATTTATTTACACAAAGCTAAAGAAATTTGGGTTCTATTTCCATTTTGTGTAATTTTATTCTGGGGTCTGGCTTTGTTGTGTAGCTGACATAGGTCATTGAAACTTGATTATCCCACCTCACATGTAATTTTTTGTCACAAGGGAACAGAAAACTTGGGTATTTAGCGCACATACAATAATGATCTTAATACTTTTGCAATTTAGTAGGAAGGCAGCTGTCCCACAGCTTGGCAAGGGGACAGAGAAGTTACAGATTTTAAGCAGATTATGCCTTGACTCTTTTGTTTTTTAATTATTTATTTTCTTTCTTTATTTTGGCTGCAGTGGGTCTTAGTTATGGTACACGGGATCTTCCTTGAGGCATGCGGGATCTTTCACTGCGGCACGTGGGCTCTTCGTTGCGGTGCGCGGGCTTCTCTCTAGTTGTGGCGCATGGGCTCTGTAGTTTGCGGCACGCGGGCTCTCTTGTTGAGGCGCACAAGCTCAGTAGTTGTGGCGCGCGGACTTAGTTGCCCATGGCATGTGGGATCTTAGTTCCCCGACTAGGGATCGAACCCTCGTCCCCTGCATTGGAAGGCGGATTCTTCACCACTGGACCACCAGGGAAGTCCCTTGCCCTGACTCTTTATAAGCCTTTCATAGCTCCCAAGTGCTGCAAAGATCAAGGCTCATTCATTCTCTAGAGAAGTAAAAATTGGCCTAGATCTCCCAGAATGTTTTGTGGACCTCTTCTAGGATTAAATTAAATCAGAGGAGGAGAAGGATTTGGGTTTTTGAATGTACTTGTCAGCAGAGAAGGAACCATTATGTAGAATTCAAATGAACTTCCATTCTATGCGATGAATGCTAAGAACTTTAGATCTAATTGAGATCCCCTTCATTTTTGTCAAAGTGATTGTGGATTAACATAATCTGCAAATTGCCATTAAGTATTTTCAAAGACTTTGAACAACGGCAGTGGACAAGATTCATGATAAACTCACTGGTGATGATTTATCGTACTGTTGGGCATGAATTGGCCCTGCATCTGATCTTGATCAGGGTTCCCTTTTTGGGTCAGACACTCAGGGAACCCAGCTAGACATAAAGTTAGTTGGTTCACCCTTAGTCCCTAATCACAATAGAGCAACCTCCTTTATAGTTGTTGAAGGAAGTTCTTGAACAGTTCAGGAGTCTGGTACAAGCTCTGTGTGATGTTACTCTGTCTACAATATGGACTGAAATAGTGCTAATGAATAGGATTCTGCTATCTGTCAAACTTGAGTTGAATATTTACAGTATTTATCCCAGATGAAATCATTAGGGTCAAGCCTCATGACGGTATCTATTCTGGATGAAGTCATGGAGGTGAAGAGGACACTAGCTGTGAAAGTCTCTTTACTTGATGGTTTATCAGAGTATTACATCAGTTCCTCAGGTGTGTCTCTGCTTTGCCAAACGTAAAGCCTTTACTACAAAGCTGAAAAAATAGTAATACAGAAGCATACTTACATCTTTCTGCTGTTGATTATATACAGCAGTAGCTACAGTTTTCTAATAAAATTGGGTTCTTGCTCCAAATCTGTCTTCCTGCAAGTCATTCTTATGACCTTTTATTCAGAATAGGGTAAGCACCCAGAGAATGAATAAGCTGAAGAAGTATAATGTGGTTTCCTAGACATAGATCTTGCATTTTAAGTTTGCCTATGAGCACAGCTGAGAGCTTAGGAAGTTGCTTCATCTATGGTTGTAGATCAGTGATGGGTGAAGGCAGAGGTCGGTTGGTACTGACTTTCAAGCACTTTACCATACCCCTTGCATTCTAGCTTCTTTTACTGTCTCTAAAAGTCTCTAAACCCATTATTAGAAGAGTGAGGTATTTCCTACTGCATAGTCTTTCTAAATTTCTGATGCCCAAGTTGTAGTCTGTTATTTAGTTTGAAAGACTATACAGTGAGACATGAAATTTCCCCATTTCATTTTTAAAATGTTCTAACTTTTTCCTGGTGATATCTTTCTTTCAGTTATGACATGCACCGATTACATCCCTCGCTCATCCAATGATTATACCTCACAAATGTATTCTGCAAAGTAAGTTGAATAATTATTTCAAAAATCTGTATGCTTTTTCTCTAGATTCATTGCAAAATTTAACTTGATATTTAAGTTATTAAGTTGACATTTAACTTATTTTCACCTTTCTTGTTCTTCCCTACTCCAGTTTTTTCATTCCCTCTAAATATAGTCTATGTAACATCCTTTTAAAAAGTTGATGATTGTCTGGAATAGATCACTGTTACCCAGGAGCTTGCTCAAAATGAATAGGCACTGAAAAATGCAAAGTACCATTAGTGATGAAAACATATTACTGATTGACCTCTGATCATTCTCTCTTTGCTCTACTTTAATAGAGAGATCAATTTAAAAAGCTGAAGCCAGCCTCGGACTGGGACTTCTCAGCCTAATCTATGTTCAGTTTATTGTTTTAGGAGTGTCCTCAAGAGTAGAACTAGGCTTGAGATTAAACAGGTTTAGTGGGTTGAAGTCATTAAGAGGCAATATTTTGGGCCTCATGAGGTAAGATCAGCATTTAAGGTCCACTAAGTTAATCATCTCCAAGATGAGTAGGTGCAGAACAGTGTGTATATTCGAGCCAGCAGTTGTGCATTGATAGAGTGAGCCTACATACATAGATACATACAAGTGTGCTTTATTAAACTGGGATAAATTCTGATGTGCTTACATAGGCAGGGTACGTAAAGAACACTCACCTTTGGTAACAGAGGTGAGTGATATGTATGGGTATGTTATAAAAAGAAAACTTTTTCCTTTTGAATTTTGCGTCAGTTAAAAAAATGAGCTAATTGAAAAGTCAACTCAATGAGTTCTCCAAATTCTAACCTGGTATTAACACTAATAGCATTCTTGGGCCAGTCATTTTCATGTGGTTTTCTTCTTCTGTGAAATGACTGAAACTATTCTCTGAGATCATTATGAAGAAGATAAGAAAATAATTTGAGCTATAAAGACACTATATAAAAAATGATATTATGATCTTTATCATATCTGGAGATTAATCCATTTGAAGTCACTAAGATTTTAAATCATTCTCACGTGATTTGATTAACAGCTACAACCTGAGCTATTTCCTGGTCTCAGATCTGGCTAAGAAGAATAGAAATTTTCAAATTCAGTCTTTTAGGGTCTACTGAGATGTGAATATTGCGTATTCCAAATTCATTCATTCGTTCAAAAAATATTTGTATACCTGCTGTACTCAGGACACCTTATTATCTCTGCCTTCTATCTTTTTCCTTTTTAATTTTTTTTAAAATTTATTTTATTTCTTTATTTTTGGCTGTGTTGGGTCTTCGTTGCTGTGTGCGGGCCCCCTCCAGCTGCCGCGAGCGGGGGCCACCCCTCGCCGTGGTGCACGGGCTTCTCACTTCGGCGGCCTCTCCGTTGCGGAGCACGGGCTCCAGGTGGGCGGGCCTCAGCAGTTGTGGCTCTCGGGCTCCAGAGCGCAGGCTCAGCAGTTATGGCGCAGGGGCCCAGCCGCTCCGCCGCACATGGGATCCTCCCGGACCAGGGCTCGAACCCGTGTCCCCTGCGTTGGCAGGTGGACTCTTAACCACTGCGCCACCAGGGGAGTCCCTATGCCTTCTATCTTAATGCAGACCTCCTTACCACTTAACTAAAATAGCATTACATTTTTTAACCGCCTGTATTTCAAGCACCCTCCGCAATCCATTTTACAAAGAAATGTCAAACTAATCTTTATTAAAGAACAGCTCTGATCTTGTCATTCTTTGCTCAACAATTTCAGTGACTCCCAGTTGAACACTTTTAGCCTCATATTCAAGGTCTTTGCTGTCTGTCTTCTTATACTTTCCCTTAATATAATATGTGCTCCTTGCAGGCTGAAGCCCTTCCTCTGTACCTTTGCCAGAGTTTTTCTCTTTTCCTAAAACACCCTTTCTCTCCCATTTCTGCACATGCTATCTGCTCAGCTCACAGACCATTTCTTTATAGGCTTCCTTCATTTTCTTCTTCCCCAAAACTGGGGGGAAAAAAATCTTTTCCTTTCTGAAACACCCCTTTCCCCCATTATTTTATTGTTATGATCTATATGGTACATATGACACTTTCTTGCTTATAAGTACAGCATAACTTATCAAATAAAATAACTGGTATCTAAAAATTCAGTGCATAAAATGTGGCACCATCTTATTCCATGGATAAAATGACCAGGTCATCTAGCTAGTTTAAAATCCCAGAAGTTTCACTGTTAAGTTCAAATCTCTAGCTAAACCTGATGCGGTTGTCACCAACTAGTGGCAGTGTACCCTGGCTTAAATATCAGCGGGGCAATTCTGTGTCCTTTCTAGAACTTCCTGGATTTTATTAGTTATGTGACTTCTATTTTATAGTCTCGATCTGGATATATTGGGCCACACCTGTACTCCCTGTTTTCTAATATGGTTGCTTACCTTTTCTCTGCCAGCCTCACCCTCTTCTCTAAGTCCCACTTTCCCTCTCAGAACTTTAGTTTGGCCCAGAGGGCTAGGTGGAGAATGGAGCCAGTTGCCAATCCTGTTCTGTCCAGTTTTCTGTCATTTTAGGGTTTTATTCTATATTTAGACATAAGGGCGTAAACGAGTTTAGTCCATACTTGTATCTCACATAGGGCCTTGCATGTGGCACACCACAAATGTTTGAGGCATAGTAACTGGACCTTGGGAGGAAGATATTTGAAACTATTAAATTTTCTGTAAAATTGTTTGTTAGGTAGGTGACAGTAGAACCTGGAAAGGAAAAAATAATTCTACTTTCTGACCATAGTAAGAGACATTTTATGTGGCAGGTTAGTCTCCTCATTGCTGATTCTTTGCTGTTAGTGGTATTAGCTATTTCCCCTACTTTTCTCACATGAAAGTTTTTGTTTTCTTGAACTTTTCTAGACCTTATGCACATATCCTCTCAGTTCCTGTTTCGGAAACTGCTTACCCTGGGCAGACTCAGTATCAGCCACTGCAGCAGTCTCAACCCTATGCTGTCTACCCTCAGGCAACCCAAACATATGGACTACCTCCTTTCGGTAAGGCATTCTATTGTGAGCAGTTGCTAAGAATGTTGATTTTATCCCCCAGAAATTTCCGTCTTTCCCCCAAAAGCGAGCACGGCTGATCAGGAAGCTGAGAGATGCCACGTTGTTCTTGGCAGAGCACTGCTCAGGCACAGGCGTGATAGAAGTTGGGTATGCAACTTCCCAGCAGTATATTTGATGCATGTCATATAAAATCATAACTTCTCAATACTCAGTTGTTTATCTGCCATAATGTAGCTATTTCCAGGATACTAAGTCTTGACTGTAAAGCTTGGAATCTTCAAGTGTTTG
Organism: Eschrichtius robustus; assembly: GCF_028021215.1. Taxonomy (NCBI): domain Eukaryota; kingdom Metazoa; phylum Chordata; class Mammalia; order Artiodactyla; family Eschrichtiidae; genus Eschrichtius; species Eschrichtius robustus. The sequence goes on along the minus strand of NC_090826.1, from coordinate 22,213,422 downwards.
GAAACTCTTTGAGGAATTACTACTGTTGATTTGACTTACTTCATACAAAACATGATACCATGACAAATATATTTTGAGGTGGCTAATTTCTTGCTAAAACCAAGTAATCTACATATCCAGATGGAATATACCTTATAGTTTTCTGCCCCCCGCAACCCCGCTCTGTTTTGTCAATTTCTCCCTCTCCTTCCCTGCTGCCCCAAACTGAGCAGTTGTTGCTCTGCTGAACCAGAAAGTCGTCTTAGAGGGGGAAATCCCCAATTTTGTACAACCTTATCATGTGCATAGAGAGTTTTGTTCTTTGGTTTTAGGTATCTTGTACATGAACTATAAATTAGAATGATTTACTAGAAGTCAGTTTGAGGTTCTTTGGGCACTTAATATCTGTGCTTTTTCTGTGTGTGTGTTAATTGATAGATATTGTCAGTGTGGTTTATTGCCCCTTCCCTGCTTTCCTAGAACTGGTGTCAGAAAATTAAGAGAATACTGTATTTTTAAAAAAATATTCAATATGTTAATAAAATTATAACTGTGTCGCCTTTATTGAAACTAGCTAGGAATTAGAGAAATCTTTCAGATTGCCACAGATTCTGGGTGTTGCTTGCTTTTGGTTTTGAGATTCCTACTTTTCCTGGCCTATTTGGCTACTCTTTTATGATACTGACAGCTTTCTTATCTTGAGGCTTGTTAGCATTCCTTAGCTCCTGATAACTACTAGAAACAAAAATTGGGGGTTATGTTTAATGATAGTGGTAGTTGATAACTTCATGAGAGAAGAGAAACAGAAATGCTCTTGTTTTCCTGTTTGTACACCCATGCCTCAGTGCCTGTCGGTATACACTAAAATTTTATGTTTCTGATATATTTAACCAGACAAGACTGAGCAGTCCTTTCGGAAGCAGGACTCTGTGAATATGTTTGTGTTTATTTCTTTTTGCATATATTAAAGCTAATTTATCAACAGCTGGCTAACAATAGGCCAGCAAGTATAAAGTATTTCACATTTTATTTTACTCTCTGTTTTGATTTAAATTCTTTATTAGAAAGCCAAAAGCCCTTTATGACATTGTTGAACAGTTGATTATTTCTGCTGTTCAGTGTTAAATAAAACTCCTATTATATCTCTGAACTCAGATTTTGGAAAACCTAGCACAATGCCATGTGCATATAGGTCCTAGATATTATGGTATCTTTTATAACAACAGCATTTCCCTCATTTTAAAGAAAGAAAGAAAAATCTGTAAAATAGGTAGATCCCTGTTAAAAACTTGAAGGAAACAGTGTTTATTTTATAAAGAAATATTGGTTATAACAGGCTCTTTTATTAATCTATTTATGTTTAATAATTGGGGGTGAGGGAAACTTGTTTAATAAGTTTTTCTTATCAGTAATTCAGAGAGAACTGTTCATTAGCTTAATTTGCCTTTGAATGATAGGTATGGCATATTCTCAAATTTTATAAAGGAAATTTTAAGGAAATGTTTATAATACTTTGTGTGTGTGTGTGTGTGTGTGTGTGTATAATGCTTTTTAAAGTGACTGTATTTTTGAAAGACATTTTCTTATGTTTTAACACATGGCTTCTTTTCTTTATATCAGTCAGATGTAAAATACTCCATTTCTTCCTGTATAGCACAGGGAATTATACCCAATATCTTGTAATAACCTATAATGGAATATAATTTGCAAAAAACAAAAAAACTGTATCACTATACTATACACCTGAAATTAACACAGTATTGTAAATCAACTACACTTCAGTTAAAAAAAAGACTCCATTTCTTTTTTTCTTGTGAAGATTTTGGTAATTTTATTATCTTAGTGTTGCCTGTTAGCACTAAAACTAGATTAGCTAGTCTGTTATTTTATTTCAGATGTAAACAGAGCTTTAGAAAATCTTACTGTAATACGATTGTATGTTATATATTTATACAGTATTAATAATATATTGTAATAATATTGAGTGCTTACTACGCAAGCAGTATGCTGAGAATGAGTGCTTCACACTTTACAATACTTTCTTATGTAACCCTCAGGACCACCCTAAAAAGTAAGTGGCAGCATTATCCCTTTTTATAGATGAGGAAACAGGCTTAGAAGGATTAAGTGACTAACCTGAGGTCATACAGTTAGTAAATGCCTAGGATTAGAAGTGCACCCCGGTCTGTTTAATTCCAGAAGTGCTCATACATTTAGGTCTGTATGAAAAAGTTAATCTCAGAGTTGAGTTTGAAATTTAAAAGTTTCCTCCTTTTAAAGAAGTGAGAAAAGACTAGAGGAAATCTAAGAAGCCCATATTATGACTAATCTTTAAAAGTAAAGGAATGGTGGTCATATCTTTTCAGAGCTATATAGAAATCTGGTGAGATGGTAGAATGAGGATTTGAGGTTTAACTTCCAGTGATCTGCATGAATACGTGTGAGAGAAAGGGTACTCGTTCGTTTTTAGGGGCTCATAAAAGATTGGCTTAACTGCCATTGTTCTACCTTCTTTTAAAAGAACTTTAATATGAGATGGAGATTTGACAGTATGTGTTAAGAGTCTTAAGGATGTTCATGCCATATCCCTCAGTAATTTTACTTTTAGGGATTTATCCTAGGGAATTAATTAGAGATAACCACAAAAATTTACTACCAAGATATTCGTCACAGCATTATTTATAATAGCAAAAGATTGGAAACAACAGACATATTGAATTGAAAGGTATATGTTAAATTGCAGTGTATCCGTAGAATGGAAAACTGTGTAGCCATTATAAATCATATTCTTAAAGAATATTTAGTGTCTTGAAAAAAGTTTATTATTAATTGAAAAAAGCAGTATATTAAACTGAAAATACAATATAATATACCAAGTTAGTAGTTTTTAAAAATATGTACATAAAGAATAATTTGGAAGAAAAACTGAATGTTAACAGTACAGGCAGTACAGATTTGATCTCAGTTACCAAGGAACCACGCAAAGTGAGGACACAGTTCCAATGTGTACAGGTTTCAGTTAACACAGTCCCGTGCAAAAATGAGAATTGTCTGTATTTTTTGTGTGTGTGATGAGACTATGCAATTTTTTTCTTTTCACTTTCTATATTTTCCATAATATACATCTACTTATAGTTAACAAAAGTACTCAGATTAAATTACTTAGTATTTATAAGAGCTCATCCCAGTGAGGTATTAAATCAACAAGATATTCTTTCATGTGGTTGTTTTAGCATTTATATGTACTTCAATTCTTAACCAAACTAATCTTCTCTAAATTTCCACTACTCTGATATATATTACTGCAAAGTGAACTGCTCAGATTAGTTTGGTTAGTGACTAACCAATAGGGGGGAAGTATTTGTGCTGAGAAACTTGGGTAGAGCTTGTGATAAGACCCCACTGTGGGGCAGCAGGAGAACAGCACTCAGAGGCAGACTTCCTTTGCCATTTTTAGATCAGCTGCTGCTCTGCATCAGGCTCTTGGTGCTTAAAATGACTTGAGAAAGTCTACTTGTAGGCAAAGAACAGTGGACCAGGAGGCAGGAAGCCAGGATTTCATTTCTTCTTTGCTGCTGGCATTAGTGCTCTACAGTCACACCATTTGGTCATGCTACTTGTTACTTGGAATTCTGGAAAGAGTGCTTTTAAAGGAAGATAGACAGATAGATACACACACACTTAAAGAGCAGGGCTACAGTGATACTGGAGGCAGTGTCCATATTATTGTCTTTTATTCCTCTGTTCCTCATAAAATAATATTCAATAGCTACTTCATGTTTCTGCCCAAAAACATTCAAAACTATCTATTATTTTCTCTACTTGTCTTGGACATTTTGCACTAATTTCTGACCTTATAAGATGGACCAGTTTATAGAAATTTTACATTTTGAAACTTTAAAGATACATACTGAATAATGAGACTAGCAAAACTCTCTCAGTTAATACTATTCTTATTAGTAAGATAGTATTTTAGGACAGTGTAATAATAAACATGTTTCCAAACCCAACACCTCAGGTTCAGAACCTATTTAGAAAAAAAACACATTGATTACAATAAATCTGAAAGTTATTGTGACATTGAAAAGGCAAGTTGTTTCTATGTTTCTAAAAAGTGTGATAGTCAACCACCAAGAATCTTAGCACTAATATTCAAATTACACATCATAAATGTTTAAAAAAACTACATTCTCAAATATTTTTCATTGTTAAATGTCAGCCATAACAAGGAATTAAGCTGTGGCTTACCTGGGCAAGACTGAAAATCATCATGAACCAAGGGGTGGAAGAGGGTGGAGGGCAACCCTCCTAATTCGTGCTGGAGATGTCAGCATTCCTTAATCTCCTCAAATATGTTATTTCATGTGTTTAGTAGGTGAGAAAAGAATATGTCTTGTTTTTTTAATGCTTTAGTTTGATAGATTAGGAGTTTGGGATTAACACATACACACTACTGTATATAAAATAGGTAAATAACAAGGACCTACTGTATAGCACAGGAAACTATACTAAATATCTTGTAATAATCTATAATGGAAAAGAATCTGAAAAAGTGTGTGTGTGTGTGTGTGTGTGTGTGTAGCTAAATCACTTTGCTCTACAGCAGAAACTAACACAACATTGTAAATTTAACTATACTTCAATGAAAAAAAAAAAGTTTGAGACAAGGCAATTACCATGTTCCACTGTGAACCTTTTAAGATTTTCACATCTCCTTTTACTATTCTTACATTTACTTATCAACAAATTTTACAGATCTGAGTTACACTAAGATATGTGAATGCCCTGGTGAAGCAGAGGTCCTTATTCTCAAAGCATTATATATTTATAAATTTCTTATCAGATTAAGAGTATATGAAGTGAGGTAATATTGAATTTGAATCTGTGGCTGACCTTGGTATTGATTTCTTACCTGGAATGTGTTTGATGAATCTTCTTGGGCCTAATTATCAGCTTCAACTGTATTGATCCAGTAGCTATAACTATTCAGAGCACAGTGAGGTTTTTTTTGTTTTGTTTTGTTTTTTAACATCTTTATTGGAGTATAATTGCTTTACAATGGTGTGTTAGTTTCTGCTTTATAACAAAGTGTATCAGCTATACCTATACATATATCCCCATATCTCCTCCCTACAGTGAGGTTTTTAATAGACTTTTGCATAGCCAAAATTATGACAAAAACTTGGGGTCTTTCCTGGCAGTCCAGTGGTTAAGACTGCATGCTCCCAATGCAGGGGGCATGGGTTCGATCCCCAGTTGGGGAACCAAGATCCTGCATGCTGCACAGCGCGGCCAAAAAAAAAAAAATTTTTATGACAAACACTCTTCACTCATAAAGGATATCCTTAGGCTGTCGTGTAGAAGCAAGCTTTTTTAATGGTTTCCTAGTTTACTGCAAATGAAAAAGGAGATACGGCCAGAAACAGGAGATTGTCAAGAAGTGACAGATCACAGAGAAAAGACAAAGTGATACAAGAGCCTTCAAATCATAGAACTATAATTGAGTTCTACTTAGTACTAAGCAAATGTCTTCACATATTGCAGTAGCCTCTGGGGATGTTTCTGTAATGTACATAGCACAGCACAGTATAGATCTGAGAAAAGGTATGGTCACTATTTCCTCCCTGCTAAGAAGGCAGGAAAGGATATAAATACTTTTTAGAAAGATTGTCACTTAGGAGCCTTGTGATAAAAATAAAAGTGAATAGCTATGATGTCTTATATGTTCTAACAGGGAAAGATATGTCTCAGGTATTATGTGGAAAAGCAAATTATGAACAGCATGTAACATGCCATTTTTATTAAAAAGAAGAAAAAAGAGATTAGTAAACAGAAGAAATCTGAGTGACTCTTATGCAAACTGTGAATAGCGGTTAAGTCTGGATGGTGGGATTATATATGACTTTATTATTTCTAAAAATTAGAAATTATATTTCTGTTAATGTTTTTTAATTTATAAAAGTAAGCAGGTATGTCTTTCCTAATCAGAAGAAATAAAGGTAATAAAATAACCAGCTTAAGAAGGCAGAGAAGTATACATACATTTTAGAAAAATCTGGTGCTTGTTTAATGGGTAAGTGAATTTTAAACGTATGTGGAATGTCTCCTACCTAGACAATGCAGATAAATGATTTATCACTCTACAGGAATGTCAGGCACTCTACAACAGTGCTAGGGTGTCAGTAGCCCTTTGCTGATCAATTTTCCCCAACCATTGAAGTGAACTTACATACATACATATCACTATTGGGTTTTTGACAAGATTTTTGTTTCTATGGCCCCATTCCCCAATTCTTTGAAATTGTATTTGCTTGTGGTATATTACGAGTGGGAGATTCAATAATTTTCTCTTACAAGCAAATTTATTTTTGTTTTAAGATTTTGATTTTAAACCTACTGGCTGATATTTGAAAGCATAACCATGCTCCTCAGTTCCAGTGTTTTGTTTGTAATTGGTCCAATTTATCTGATTCAGGTGCATTGTGGCCAGGTATGAAACCTGAAAGTGGTTTAACTCAGACTCCATCTCCAAGTCAACACAGTGTTCTTACCTGCACTACAGGGTTAACCACAAGCCAGCCAAGCCCAGCACATTATTCTTATCCCATTCAAGGTAAACAGGCATGGTTGTGTGTGTTTTGTTTTTTTGTTTTTTTTTTTTTAATTATTATTGTTTTTTGTTTTTAATCTACCTGTATCTCCAAACATACTGGGTAATATAGGATATTTGCATTTGTGCATGCTTTTTGTGTTAGACAAACTAGAACCTAGGAGTGTGGTTCATAAGTAGTTTAAGCCTTTGACTGTGAACTGCTTAATAGAATTGAAGACTCCTCTTTTGCACGTTGGTGTCCAGAAAACCTGTCTAATTTTGTTCTAGTCTGTTCTCAGTGGCATTTTGTCCTGTAAATGAGCAGAAGACTCCATGGGTTAGAGCTTTGCTGACTTCTTTTATGTGAAGTCCAAATAGAATGGAAAGTGAGATTGAGTGCTGCTTTGTGAGATGTGTGCTGCTTTTCTGCTGTGGTTTTTGTTATACCTCCACCCCCATTTACTACTTCTTGGTGAGCTTTTCTCTTGTTCAAAAAATTCAGTGTTGTTTCTATTTTGTGATGGAAAGCATAGCATTAAAGCTTGAACTCTAAACATCTCTGCCTTCCTGAGTTCTTCCTCTAAAAGGTTAGAATTATGACAGGACTATTTGGAATGAAGACAAAGAAACTCAAAAGGCACTGTGAAGTTAATTCCTTACCCTTCCAAGTCCAATGCAGGGAATTTGTCATTGCTCCAAATTGGAAATTAATGTCCATCTACTTGGCTTCTCATCTGCCTCCTTTCTCCTGATTTCTCCCAGCTTTTAAATATTATTCCTTATAAAACCAGTCCTAGGTATTCTTAAAATATAAACTTTGATGATGAAAAACTGTTTTGATGTAGATTATATTAAACAAAATATTTTGATTTTCAGTATTAACTGTTTTCAATAAAATGATTGAGGACTACTTTTTCTTAGTCTGTTGGGAACAACTGGTTACTACATTCCTAAGACCTTGCTCTGAGCTACCTTTATCTCTTATTGTTTACGGAGTCTACTCTTAATTATTTTCCCTTCTTTTTATGTTTGTCCCCTCCCCCTTCTTTCTTTCTAAAATGGGAACAAACCAGGAGGAAAAAACTCAAGAGCATGGCTTTGTCTTCTTCACTACCCCCTTTCATTTTTATAAAGTGTTCCTCTACTTTGGTAGGCTTTGGGGTCCAACTACAGGCAAATCTAGTAGCCAAGTCCCTCCTAAACTGATATATCTCTGATGACTACACCTAGGTCATGAAAGAAAAACAAGGAGTTCTCTTCCTTTATATTAATAATCCTCTCCCAAGGTGTAGAACCACCACTCGTCTGTACTTGTACCTTGAATTTGAGGAACCTGATAGCTGTGCTTACTTCTCCCTCTTTGTAAAACAAGAGGAACCACCTTTTGGGGGTCTTTTAAGAGCCATTGCTTTAAAAAAGTCATGAAGCTATGCTTTCAACCTCATTTGCCACTCTCCTAATTTCTTACCTTTTAGTACATTTTTTCCCTTTAGATCAATTAACCCAATTTCCTCCATTGTGCTAATAATGATCACTGTTGGTATTTGTTAAGTGCATATTATGTGCTTAGCATTATTTTAGCAGAGATAGGTGTTACTCATGTAATCACAACACACCTATGAGGGAAGTACTGTCATTAATCTCATTTTACAGATTTGGCACATAAGACACACAGTAAATAAGTCAAGGATGTAAGCTGGGCAGCCTGACCCCAGGACATGGGTGTAATGTTTATGATTTTCAATGTAGAAGTCATGGTACCAATATCACCTCCCATAATTGAGAACCTATACTTGCAAGTACTTAAATTCATTTCCCTTCCCTTTTCTGGTTAACCTATTGGCCCATTATATTGCCATTAGAACTTTGGCAAAGGGTAGAAATTAAGGCAGAAATTAACCATCAAGTTATCAATTTTTGCCATTTATTCTGAGAAAAAGTTGGTAGAAAGCAAGTGGTAACAATTGGCTAAAAGGAAATATGGGTATTACTGGCACATTTGAATCACCTGGATTCTCCTCTATCAGTATCACTCTCCTCACCCCCACTTTTCATTTCCTTTAGCACAGATAATTAATGTCAGCTCTCCACGGCTTCATCTTCCCCCCTGTGTAACTACCCAGTCATTCCACGGAATAAAAACAAGGAGCATTGTATTGATTTTTTTTTTTAAAGTGGTCAAAACAGCAATGTCCCCTCATCCCCTCCGGAAGCTTTCAACAATTGACAATAGCCCATCTGCCCCGGGGGAAGTTAGGGAAATTACAGCAAATTCCACTTCTGGCTTGATCAGCTCTGATCAAAATCTTTTCTTTAGTTTATACTTCAATGCTCATGAAAACCCTTTGATTAAATAGATCTGGCTTCTTTATATCAACCTTTTCCTAGAGTGTCTGTGACTGTGTGGCCCAGTCTCTGATTATTTTCTTCAATTGAGATGATTTAAATAATTAAAATTCAAGTAGCAAAATTAATTTCAGAAATTTCAGAATTAATTTTAACCCAACCTTGAATTTCAGTGAATGTCTTTGGGCTCTGATAGTGTTGATAACACACAAGAGTCTTTCGTTGACTAGGAGATTTGTTTTGTATTTTAATAGACTTTATTTTTTATTGTAGTTTTGTAGATTTGTAGAAAAATTGAGCAGATGATACAGAGAGTTATATATCCCCCTACCCTGCACACAGTTTCCCCTATTATTAACATCTCACATTAGAATGGAACATTTGTTATGATTAATGAACCAATATTGGTACATTATTATTAATTAAATCCTAGGTTTATTTAGATTTCCTTAGTTTTTACCTGATGTCCTTTTTCTGTTCCAGGATCCCATCCAGGATACCACATTTCATTTGATTGTCATGGCTCCTTAGGATTCTCTTGACTGCAGTTTTTCACATTTTGCTTGTTTTTGATAACCTTGACATACTATTCATGAATCCCACGAGTATTTATTGAGCTTTACCTATTGTAGGCCGGGTGCTTTGCTGGATGTTGGAGGTGATGAATAAGGTAGTAAGATTCTGCCTTCATGGAACTTACAGACTAGGAGGGGAGGCAGAAAACAAACAAGTAAATAAATAAATAGGTTTTGAAAAGTGCTCTGAGAGGAAAAAAGAATTGGTTGTTGTGACTGGGAAAACAAGAAAGGAATTAGTTCTAATAGAGGAGTCCAGAGAGAGTCTCTCTGGAAGTAGACATGCTGAGAAGGAATGATCATGCTGGAGGGCAAGAGGGACAGACCAGGGAGAACAATTCAGGCAGGGAGAGCAACATTGCAAAGGTCCTTGAGTGAGAAAGAGTCTCTCTTGTTTTGAGTAACTCGAAAGCTGGGTGAGCATGGGTGGTAGAGCAACATTCATAAAATTAGAGAGCTGGGTAGAAACTAAATCTTGCACCAACTTCTATGTGCCATTAACCATTGGGTTTACCCTCCAGCTTTGGGGCAATGTCACTTAATTCAACTGTGCCTCTCACAGTTCTATAACCACAGTCTTCTGATTAAAGCTATCTCTGTATCCTGACTGTTTCAGGTGGATCTCTAATGGGGCATGGTTCTCAGAAGCTTTGTCTTTCTATGATTTCACAGCTCTGTTGCAAACCAGGAGTGGGAACTATCCGAAAACAATTGGCCATGCCATTGGCATTTGGAGAGCTAATAGTCTTTAAATATATGTATCAATAGGAGTTACCACTTGAGTTTTATTTTATCCTCTAAATTTATTTTTGTTGCATATTTTATTGCTGCTGCTTTTGTTTTTTAAATCTTCAGTGTAATTTGTTGTTGTTGAGACCTAGATGTATATTTATGTAGGATGATCAGTGCTTTTATTTTTGAGGTGCCTGGCTATTTAGTCATCGTTGTGCAGGGGGTACGTCATGTAGTGATTGTGTATATTTTAAAGTGAGTTTAGCTTGGGTTCAATGCTGGTTACAAGAGCCTAAATAAATACGATTTATTTAATTATCATCTAACTTTTATCACTAGAATTTAAACGCCATGAGAGCAGGGACTTTGTCTTGTTCACTACTCTACTCCTCAGTGGCTGGAACCGTTTCTGGGCACATAGTAGACCCTGGTTTGATGAACAAATGAATGAATGAATAACACATGTTAGAAATTATTTGATTGAGTTGGAGAAAGAACTGTTATTGAGCCCTATAAACTTTCTAGGTTAGCAGACCAACATTTCCTGTAATAGAAGCCACTATTGCTGAGAGGAATTTGTGATTTTTAGTACTGTACTTGTTAAAAACTTGCTATCAACAACTAGCTAATCCAGTCATTAAACTTCCTGTCAGGGATAATTAAGAATATGTGGCCAGTTGTTTGTAAGGTCTACCTTTTTACCTGCAGCCCAATTCTGTAAGTGATCTGAAAATTGTTAAATTTATAAAACTACCTTGTCAGTCAGAGCACCTTTTTCCCCATGTGTGCAGATATCAGATGTGAATGAGTTGTACCTCTAACCGTTTATAAATCATTAAGAAGGTAGAACAGAATTAAAGGTAAATGGGAGGAAAAGAGGAATATACGCTAGGATTAGGGCTATAGAAAAATTGATCTAGAAATGAGAGTTTGCTGGGAGAGATAAACTTAAGAGATTAAATACTTCATTTTCTTTCCCACATTAAATCACCTGTGTTTAGCCAGCAGGCCTGCCTAGCATAATGTACTGGTAATAGAATCTGGAATGTACTCAAAATTCTTTTCCCACAAGAATAATTAAAAACTACTTGTAGAAGTCATCTAGCTTATATACAATGATTTCTTAGGACTTCCCCCTTAGGGGAAAAAATATTGATGGGAAGAAAATATCATCTATAAATTATAAAATCTGTTTCATTTAGGTGTTGGGTTTAAGAAAGTAGACAAGAATCCTTTAGTTTACCTGGGGGAAGGAGTACTGTAGAAAAGAAAATCTCCCTGGATAGTGACGAAATCTGATCCCTAGCTCAGCCACTGACTCTGAGGAAAGAAAGGGCACTGGATGAAGAATTGGGAGATCACAGTTGTCATTTTGACTATCTACCTTTAACCCCATGACTGTGGACAAATTACTCTAACTCTTCTTTGTCCCAAGTTCTTCTGAAAGCTAGCAGTAGCTGTTCCTTATATCTAATTTACCTCAATCTCTTCTAGACTTTCTTCTAAGCAGAGTACCCTTGGGGAAAGGGATAAAAATTCCCTATGATTTTGACCAGTCCTCTCAAGTTTCTGCTGCATTTGTTCACCTGCACTATTCTTTTTTTTTTTTTAATTTATTAATTTATTTATTTATTTTTGGCTGCGTTGGGTCTTCGTTGCTGTGCGCGGGCTTTTCTCTAGTTGTGAGCGGGGGCTACTCTTCGTTGCGGTGCACAGGCTTCTCATTGCGGTGGCTTCTCTTGTTGCAGAGCACGGGCTCTAGGTGCACGGGCTTCAGTAGTTGTGGCTCGCAGGCTCTAGAGCACATGCTCAGTAGTTGTGGCACGTGGGCTTAGGTGCTCTGCGGCACGTGGGATCTTCCTGGACCAGGGCTCGAACCCGTGTCCCCCACATTGGCAGGTGGATTCCTTAACCACTGTGCCACCAGGGAAGCCCATTTGCACTATTCTTAATGGAGGTTTTCCTAATAACTTTCCCTCTAGAGGACTTTGTCGCCAATGGGATGGGTAGTCAGATAGTGTGGTCTACCTGATGGTGAGCCTTTATGGTGTGTGTGACTGCGGTAGAAGCCATGTATAAGTATGCTTATGATGAGCAAAAGAGAGGAGTTCAAGAGCAGTACCTCACAGTTTCACCTACATTGTCCACCTGAAAAATGTCACTGTGACAAATACCAGTCACTGAGGATTTTATTAAAACCCTGGTGGAATCTGTGATAGAAGGGTGTGAAAAAACCCAAATTTCTTGTCCTGAGACAGGCAGCCTAAGTAGCTTATGAAATAAATTTTTCCCTGGCCAGAATAATATTGAATATTTTCCGAATTTTTCCAGGCTCATGGGTGAGATCGTTAAATGCCAGAACATGGTGTTTGTTGAAGCAACTCCAAGCACTTTAGAATTTGGAGAACTACATCAATTTCTCAGAGTAATTGTGTTGCACCAGGAAAGGCATAATTTGGGGCAAGTGACAGTAAATATCACAGTGTAGGACTTAACACGTGGATTTACCAGAGTTCTTGTTGTTTCTACTGGTGTCAGTAGGTCACACTGCAGGTGAGTTATTTTTCAGCTGCCAGAGAAGATGGACTGGAGTGATTTGGTTTAGGTTCTGATTTCACTGGTATCATTAGTATGAACCAGTGCATTGTGTTATATCCTTCTAGGACTTTAGTAGGAATAGTTGAAGACTCAAGTTGAAACAAAAATGTGTGAACTGTTTTATTTCTAATCAAGTCTAAATTAAGGTATGGCATGCAAAAGAGCAAAACCAGTATATAGTATTTATTTCCTTTGCCAATGTTTTTTATCTCCTTGTAATCTGTTTCCTTAGGACAGAATATATTTTCAGTTTCATTTAGGCTTTTACATAATATCTTTAAACACTTTCCATCTTATAGCTTCAAGCACAAATGCCAGCCTGATATCCACTTCATCTACTATTGCCAATATTCCAGCAGCAGCAGTTTCCAGCATCTCAAACCAGGTACGGTGCTGCTTTGGTTCCTCCTGTTGATATGGTTCATCTCGCTAGCTCTTCCTCTCTTCTTTCCATTATCAGTTTGCCAATCTAAGAAACAACCAGTATGGACTGTGGAGAGACCTTTTTCTGGATGCCCTCAGGACTGAGACCTTGGATGGTTTCTCAGGCTACTACCCAGTTTCTCTCATTCCATTGCTAAGACTATGAATGATATGATTATATCTGCTCCTTTATCTACTGTGTGTGTGTCTGTCTCTTACCCTGCTGCCACAAGAATGTAAGCTCCGTGAGGGTAGGGATTTATTTTTCTATTTTGTTCAGTTATTTGTTCTGAGAGTTCAGAAAAATGCCTAGTACTCACATTAAAGGCACATAATAAATGTTTGTGGAAATATTACTTCGACTTATTTTTTACTTAGCCACTCATTTCTTTGTGAATTCCTTGTGGTCTGGTCTTGATTACTATTCTACTAACTCTGTATGTTTAGATCACTGGTAACATCTTCGGTGTTTTAGGGTTTTTTTGGTTTTGTTGTTTTTATTTGTTGTTTTCTCTGCAGCAATTAGTATTATCAACCACTGTCTCCATGGATCTTTTTTTGTGGCTGCAGTTTAACATTGCTATTCTGGTTCACTTTTTATGTTTTGACTGTTTATGCATTTGTTCATTCTTTTAGTCCACAAGTATTTATTGAGTTCCTGCTGTGTACCTGGAATTCTTCAGGGTAACATCTCTCTCCCTTTGCATATCCTGTCTTCTGTCATGGACAGTCTCTATTTAGTTTTCCACATGTTTATTATTTCATCCCCAGGAATGTTTAACCACATTCACAATGTCCATTTACTTCTTCCAAAATGAAGATTCTAGTCCTGACCTCATGATATCTACAGGCTTCCTGCTGATTGATGAGCTTTTTTTTTTTTTAATATCCTATTATTTCCCTAAGTTGACCATATCTAAAACCAGCCTTTCATTCCACCCTTTCTTCCGTTTCCTTGTCCTCCAAAAGTAATACCACTTTTTCCTATGGCTTCTCAATTCTTGTCAGTTACACTATTTTTTAATATACCTAGGCCTAAAACCAGATCAGTCATCTTTGATTTTTTTTTTCCTTACCCAGCCCTAATCCAGCCATTTCTGGAATTCTTTCCTGCTTTTTCTTTTTCTTTTTTCTTTTTTGGCTGTGCCACATGGCATATAGAATCTTATTAGTTCCCTGACCAGGGATCTAACCTGTGCCCCCTACAGTGGAAGCGTGGAGTCTTAACCACTGGACCACCAGGGAAGTCCCTGCTTTTTTATTTTTGCTGTCATTTCCCATGGTTTAGTTTTTTCCTCTTTAATCTTGAGTTAACTATTCATCTCATCTTTAATTTTTCACCATGCCTGGACATTTTCTAAAACACTATCTGATTAATTTTCTTTAAATGCCACATTTTATCCTGTCACTCATCTGCTCAGAATCTTTTCATATTTTTGTTTATTTGAATTTGATGATCCCCATTTCCTGCTCCCACACAAACTATACACCACTGCCTAAAGAATCCAATCCTATCCTTACCCAGTCACTCAGGCCTACAGAGATCCTTTGTTTCATCCAGACCCAACATCTCTGGCCCCTTAATAAAACCTTTCCATGGCCTGTTCATTTTCCTATCCCCTCTGCTTCTTTGTCTCAGAAAGCTCTCTGTCACAGTCTGCAGTGATAGTTGTCTTCCTCTGTATTTTACTCATTTGACATACAATTTATTGCTAATTTGTTGGAAATGTTTTTTGGTCTTCTATCCTGCTAGATTTTTTTTTTAATTAATTTATTAATTTATTTATTTATTTATGGCTGTATTGGGTCTTCGTTTCTGTGCGAGGGCTTTCTCTAGTTGCGGCAAGCGGGGGCCACTCTTCATCACGGTGCGCGGGCCTCTCACTATCGCGGCCTCTCTTGTTGTGGAGCACAGGCTCCAGATGCGCAGGCTCAGCAATTGTGGCTCACGGGCCTAGTCGCTCCACGGCATGTGGGATCTTCCCAGACCAGGGCTCGAACCCGTGTCCCCTACATTAACAGGCAGATTCTCAACCACTGCGCCACCAGGGAAGCCCTATCCTGCTAGGTTTTTAACTCCCATGTACCAACACATACACACTCACACTCACACTGTGAATTATATTTGGCTTATGGTAGATGCTCAGTGTTCTTTATAAATAATTGGTCTGATCAGTTAGCTTCTTCCTACTTGTCACCAATATCAATTATCAGTGGAATTTTTTTAAGGTGTGTATTTGAGCTGTGCATCATACCCATTTTTTACAGCTTTTTAAGGTGTAATTGACATACAGTAAATTGCACAGATTTAAATTGTATGATTTGATAAGTTTTGTCATGTATGTGCCTATGAAACTACCAAAAGTTCCCTTCAAATATTTTAAAGAAACTTTATTTTTAAAGAAAACTTGATTATTTAAAAAAAGAGAGGGGACTGCCCTGGTGATCCAGTGGTTAAGACTCCATGCTCCCAATGCAGGGGGCCCAGGTTCGATTCCTGGTCAGGGAACTAGATCCCACATGCCGCAACTAAAGATCCCGCATGCCACAACTAAGACCCTGTACAGCCAAATAAATAAATAAATAAATATTTTTAAAGAGAGAGAGATACTCAGTTTTTAAACTGGGAAACTTTAATGTAGGATATTCACTTTTTTGTTTAAGCTCATCTGTCCTTAAAAGCACTATCATCTAATGCAGTGTTTTATAAACTTCTTAAAGAGTAGACTCTTTCCTTCAAAAATTCTGTGCAGAAATTTTTGCAGAAATTCTGTACATAAAGTAGAAAAAAAAAAAGACTGGTATAGTAGAAAAGGGACATTGTGTGTACAGTGCATGGGACACTTTGCTCTCAGCCTTAACCTCATCCCAAAGACAGTCCCTGAGGCATGTCCTCTTGACTCTTAGGTTTCCACAGAATGCATTTCGAAAATCATTGGTTTAGGTGGAAGACTATATAGGTTAGGTAAATAAGAAGTCGGGTTAATGTTTTAGGGAAATAATTGTGAAAAAGAGGGACATGAAAGTCTCTTGTGTTGAAATTAGTGTTATGCTCTTGCTGAGAGGCTTATTTTCCTCCCTTATTCCCTTTGACCTACAGGACTATCCCACCTATACTATCCTTGGTCAAAGTCAGTACCAGGCTTGCTACCCCAGCTCCAGCTTTGGAGTCACAGGCCAGACTAACAGTGATGCTGAGAGTACCACCTTAGCAGCAGCCACATACCAGACGGAGAAGCCTAGTGTCATGGTACCTGCTCCTGCAGCACAGAGACTTTCCTCTGGTAAGCTCTGCATTTGGCTTAAGGGCATTTCATCCAACAGGTGATGGTGAAGATTATTTTGTTCTGGTCTAAGTCACTGTTACCATGCTATTGGCCTTCCTTCTCAGGTGAGGAGTATTTAAACACTGTAGCCAGACAACAATGAGTCGTTGGCAGACTGAATATAATACCTGATGTTGTGAACAGAAAAGTACCAAGAATGAAAAGACTTTATTCATGACTCCCACTCCACCCTCCCTGTAGCTATAATATGCTTGTCACAGAGAACTTCAGAATCTTAGCACATTTTATAAAAGCTGGAGGACTGCAGTTTTAGTCTGTGCATAATTGACTTCTGGTTAGGCCTCACAACAGTAGTTCTTAACTTTTTCTGTGTCATGGATCCCTTTAAGATTCTGAAGAAAGGTATGGTTCTTTTTCCCCATGAAATACATAAAATTTAACCTACAAATGTAAACCTCTAGCTTTGAAATGGATCAATGAATTATGATGTCCAGATTAAAAAATCCTGACATAAAGACTTTATGCACACATTCAGTAAACATATGCACATACTTTTTATCCCTATTTTTTATGAAAATTTGGTGGTTTGCTGTCACGTCATGTAACTTGGGGAAGGACTGTTTATCGTTAACACTGATGCATTTTTAAAAACAGTGGTCTACATCAACTAATGCAGTTTTCTGTGCATCTTGCCTCTACTGGTCTTCTAAATAAATGGACATACAAATGGTTGCTGCTTCAAACCTACATAACTTTGAAATCATTACATGTGTTGATGCCTTAGTTTTGAATTCATTTCTCTAAATATCTTTGTTCTTCATAACAATTTTAACTTTTTAATAGTGGAGAGTTTCAAACAGTGGCGGAAGTTGTCAGAATGGTATAATGAACCCTTATATATCTGTCATCCAACTTCAACAATTAACAACTCATAGGCAATCTTGTTTCAACTATACTTCATCCAATTCCCTCCTCAAATTCCAGGTATCATATTTATTTATAATGCTTGATAACATAACCACAGTGCCATTATCCCATCTAAAATATTCAACAATAATTCCTTAATAACATAAAATACCAAAGGGTATTCATATTTCTAGTTTTCTCATAAATGTTAGGAGTTTTGTTTTTCTTTTTACAGTTTGTTTAAAATAAGATCCAAGTAAGGTCCATACATTGTGATTGGTGGATATTTTGTTTTAACCTATAAATTCCCCCATCTCTTTTTATTTCCGATTGTAATTTATTTGTTGAAGAGACAATCAATAGACTGTTTGTCCCATACCATTTCTCAGTCTAAATTTCGCCAATTATAACCTTAGAGGGTAGTTTACCACAGCCCACTGCCTTCTGTATTTTATTTAAAGCGGTAAATGGATCTAGAGCAGTGGTTTTTCAGCTAGAGGTGGTTCTGTGCCCCCTGCCTCCACCCCCATGCCCCCACACCCAGGGATATTTGGCAATGTATGGACACATTTTTGGTTGTCACACTGGGAAGGGGGGGTGCTACTGGCATTTAATGGGTAGAGGCCAAGAATGCTGCTTAACCAAACATCCTACAATGCACAGGACGTCCCTTCACAACAAAAATTATCTGGTCCAAAAAGGTCAATTGTGCCAAGTTGAGAAACCCTGATCTAGAAGCTTAATCAGGTTCAGGTTTAATTTTTTTTTTTGGCAAAATGACTTTATAGATGTGTTCTTCCATTGGGAGGCAGGCATATAAATTCTAGTTATAACTCTCTTCATGATGTTTGGTCTACATTTCCAAATTGCTTAAGTAAAGTTTGGTTTTCCAGCCTTTATCCCTGCAACATGATTCTTAAGGGCAGAGAACCTGCTGACCATTCTGCTCTGGTTCTTATAGCCTGTGACTACACTGGCAATACCGGTGTCTCACTTTTCCTTTCTAGGAGACCCTTCTACAAGCCCATCTTTGACCCAGACTACACCAAGTAAAGATGCTGATGACCAGTCCAGGAAAAACATGACTGGCAAGAACCGGGGCAAGAGGAAAGCTGATGCCAGCTCTTCCCAGGACAGTGAATTAGAAGTATGGGAAGAAACTCATTTGAGTTGCAACCTTTTTTTTTCTCATTTCTTAAATTTATCAAATATATATCTGAAACTCATGAGATTATGTGGTTCTGTGTTGTATACCCTATAATTCCTGAGCAAGAGAAAATGAATTGGCCAAGTGAAAAGAGAAATGTAAAAACACATTACTCTATGCCCATATCTTACCATATCACTTTCAGATCCTTTTCACCAAGAGCATTGAAAAAGCTTTTTTGAATTTAGATAGCCAGGTCACTTTTTAAGGGAAAGAACAAACTGTTTTCTGTATTCCAGAGGAGAACAGAAAGAATAATGCATCATATTCAAAAAGCAGAGAGTGTCACAAGTAATATACTGTTCTCCATTTAAAAATCTCAAAGTAAAATGAGAGAACTAAAGTGTTTTAGGCCAAGTTTCTGTGAAACATGCAGCCAGATCTGGTAACTTATTAATGAGATTGGCTCTCACTTATTCTGTAGTTTAAACACTATAGGAATTTATTATGGGCATACATTTGGCTTCATTATTAAAAGACTAGAAAGTCGTACAAAATTCTAATAATAATGGAGTTTTGATATTAATCCTTTTGTTTTCTTTCTTCAATTTTTCTATAATGTGATCATTTAATAAGAGGGAAAAGCCATATTTAAAAATGAGTCCATTGACAGGTGTTCAGAAGACATAGGTAAATTGAGGCTATGTTTGAAACCTCTCTTCCCTTTTGTTACTGGGGGCGGCGGGGAGGGCAGGAGGAGAAAGAAAGAAAATCTAAAGACCTGATATATTTCTTGGAAAAAATGGAGTACTCACTCATTTTTTAAATTGTGGTAAGGTATATATAATATAAAATTTACCATTTTTTAAGTGTGCAATTTTAAGTACATTCACAGTGTTGTTCGTTACTGCTATCTGTTTCCAGAAGTTTTTCATGATCGCAAACAAAAACTCTGCACCCATTAAGCAATAATTCCCTATTCTCCCCTCCTATTAGTCCCTGGTAACCTCTGTTCTACTTTCTGTCACTATAAATTTGCCTATTCTAGATAGTTCATAGAAGTAGAATCATACAAAATCTATCCTTTTGTGTCAGGCTTACTTCACTTAGCATAATGTTTTCAAGGTTCATCCATGCTGTAGCATATATCAGAACTTCATTCCTTTTTATGGCTGAATAATTCCATTGTGTATATATACCACATTTTGTTTATCTGTTTTCATCTATGATGAACGCTTGGGGTTTTTTCACCTTTGAGCTATTGTGAATAATGCTGCTATAACACTGCTGTACAGGTATCTCTTTGAGTCCCTCTTTTCAATTATTTGAAAAAGTATAAACCTAGGAGTAGAATTGTGGGATCATATGGTAGTTCTGTGTTCAGCTTTTTGAGGAGCCACCAAAATGTTTTCCAAATGACTACACCATTTTACATTCCTACCAGCAATGTACCAGGGTTCCAGTTATTTCCCATTTTTTGCATAATCCATCCTAATGGGTGTGAAGTGGTGTCTCATTGTGGTTTTGATTTGCATTTCCTTAATGATTAATAATGTTGAATATCTTTTCATGTGTGTATTGGCCATTTGTCTGTTTTGTTTGAAGTAATGTCCAAATCCTTTGCCCATTTTTAAATTAGGTTGTTTTTTTGTTGTAGAATGTTAGGAATTCTTTATATATTCTAGATATTAATCCCTTATCAGATATAAGACGTGCAGATATTTTCTATGGATTGTCTTTTCACTCTTGATAGTATCCTTTGATGCTTAAAAGTTTTAAATTTGGATAAAGTTCTATTTTTATTTTATTGCTTGTGCTTTTGGTGTTATATTTAAGGAAACAAGATTATGAAGATATTCACCTGTGTTTTCTTCTAAGCATTTTATTGTTTCAGCTCTTAAATTTAGGTCTTTGATCCATATTGAGTTAATTTTTGTACATAGTGTGAGGTAGGGATCTAATTTCATTCTTTTGCACATGGATATTCAGTTTTCCCAGGACCTTGTTTTGGAAACAGTTTCCTTTCCCCATTGAATGGTCTTGGTATCCTTGGCAAAAAAAAAAAAAAAAAATCAATTGACCACACATATATATATATATAAGCATTTTTTTCTGGGCTCTGTCATCTATTCCATTGGTCTGTATATCTATCCTTATGCTAGTACCACACTGTTTTGATTACTGTGGCTTTGTAGTAAGTTTTGAAATCAGGAAGTGTGAGTCTTCCAACTTTGTTCTTTTTCAAGATTATTTTGGCTCTTCAGGGTCCCTTGAGATTTCATACAAATTTTAGGATGAGTTTTTCTGTTTCTTTAAAAAACACTGTTGGGATTTTGATAGGGATTGCATTGTATTTGTAGATTCCCATTGGGTAGTATTGTCATCTTAACAATATTAAGTCTTCTATTCATGAACATGGAATGTCTTTACATTTATTTAGGTGTGTCCTCTTTGATTTCCTTCAGTGATGTTTTATAGTTTTCAGTGTACAAGTCCTGAACTGTTAAATTCATTCCTAAATATTTTATTATTTTTGATGCTGTTGTGTTTTAAAATCCTCTTAGAATTATTCATTGCAAGCTTATAGAAATACAGCTGATTTCTGAATTCATTTATTAGCTCTCAACAATTTTTTGTGGCTTAAGGGTTTTCTATGTATAAGATCATGTCATCTGCGAACAGAGGTAATTTTACTTCTTCCTTTCCAGTTTGGGTACCTTTTTTCCCCTTTCCTTGCCAGTTTATTCTGGCTAGAATTTCCAGTACCATGTTGAATAGAAGTGGTGAAAACAGGCATACTTCTCTTATTCCTAATCTCAGGGGTAGCGCTTTCAATTTTCCACCATTGAGTATGATATTAGCTGTAGGTTTTTCATATACGTCCTTTATCATGGTGAGGAAGTTGCTAGTTTATTGAGTGTTTTTATCATGAAAGCGTGTTGAATTTTGTCAAATGCTTTTTCTGCATCAATTGAGATGACCATGTGGGTTTTTTCCTCTATTCTGTTAATGCAGTATATTACATTGATTTTTCTATGTTGAACCATTCTTGCATTCTGGGAACAAATCCCACTTGGTCATGATTTATAATTCTTTAAATATGCTGCTGAATATTGTTTGCCACTATTTTATTGAGGTTTTTGCATCACTGTTCATATGAGAATTGGTCTGCAGTTTTCTTGCAGTGTCTTTGTCTTCAGTATCAGGGTAATGCTGGCTTCATAGAGTGAGTTAGGAAGTGTTCCCTCCTCTTCAGTTTTTTTGGAAGATCTTAAGGATTGGTGTTAATTCTTCTTTAAGTGTTTGGTAGAATTCAGCAGTGAAGCCATCTGGTCCTGGGCTTTTCTTTCTTGGGATGTTTTTTATTATTGATTCAACCTCCTCCAGTTAAAGATCTGTTCAGATTTTCTATTTCTTTTTGAGTCAGTTTTGGCACATTGTGAATTTCTAGGAATTTGTTCATTTCATCTAGATTATTTGTTGGTGTATAACTCTTCATAGTATTTTCTTATAATCCTTTTTATTTCTGTAAAATTGGTAATAATGTCCCACTTTTATTTCTGATTTTAGTAATTTATGTCTTCTCTCCTTTTTCTTAGCCAGTCTAGCTAAAAGTTGTCAATTTTGTAGATCTCTTCAAAGAACCGACTTTTGGTTTTGTTGATTTTCTCTATTTTTTTCCTACCCTCTGCTTTATCTATCTCTTCTAACCTTTATTATTTCCTTCCTTTTGCTGGCTTTTTCTGGCAACTTAAATTGTGCAGTTTGGTTTTTGATTGAGATCTTTTTTAAGGTACACATTTGGAGCTATAAATTTCCTTCTTAGCATTGTTTTCACAGCATCCCATAAATTTTGGTATGTTGTTTTTGGTTTTCATTCATCTCAAGGTATTTTCTAATTTCACTTATTTCTTTTTTATCCGTTGATTGCTTAAGATAGTATTGTTTAATTTTCACAGATGTGTGAATTTTCCAGTTTTCCTTCTGTTATTGATTTCTTGTCTCATTCCATTATGATTAAAAAAGATGCTCACTCATTTTTTAAAATATTTTCCTCACTCAGCGGGTATTTCTGTGGGACTTAGATGAAACCATCATCATCTTCCACTCCCTTCTTACTGGATCCTATGCCCAGAAGTATGGAAAGGTAATTTGAGTCTTTCTTCCTTTGTTGTAACTGTCCCTCTCCTGACTATGTGTGCAGGTAACCAAAATCACTGTCCCTGTTATCTCCATCTTACCCTGTTGACCTTTCACCTTTCACATAAAACTTCACCCAATGGCTTATACCAGGCAGACTACATGGTCAGGCAGAGCTGATGATAAAGGTAGAGACTAGACCTGGGACCAGTGCTAAAAGCTGAAGTTGTTGGAGAGCGGTATTTTGCAAAGACTAAGTATGGGACTGAGGCTCAAAACAGAGTGGAGTCTCAGGATTATCTACTCCAAAGACTAGTCTGTTATCCCTATGTCACATATAACAGCCCAAACTGAGCATACCATTTAGCTGAGAATATACCAGATCTGTACATTTAAAATATAAAATATCTTTCTAAAATAGATTATATACCCTCTTAGGAACTTCCCTGGTGGTCCAGTGGGTAAGACTCCACGCTCCCAATGCAGGGGGGCCCAGGTTCAATCCCTGGTTGGGGAACTAGATCCTGCACGCCTGCCGCAACTGAAGAGTCCGCATGCCGCAACTAAGAAGCCCTCATGGGCTTCCCTGGTGGCGCAGTGGTTGAGAGTCCGCCTGCTAATGCAGGGGACACGGGTTCGAGCCCTGGTCAGGGAAGATCCCACATGCTGCGGAGCAACTAAGCCCGTGTACCACAACTACTGAGCCTGTGCTCTAGAGCCCGCAAGCCACCACTACTGAGCCCGCGTGCCTAGAGCCCGTGCTCCGCAACAAGAGAAGCCACTGCAATGAGAAGCCCGCGCACCGCAACGAAGAGTAGCCCCCACTTGCTGCAACTAGAGAAAGCCCGTGCGCAGCAATGAAGACCCAATGCAGCCAAAAATAAATAAATAAAATTAAAAAAAAAAAAAAGAAAGAAGCCCTCATGCCGCAACTAAGACCCGGCACAGTCTAAATTAATTAATTAATCTTTTAAAAAAACCTTAAAATAAAATAAAATAGATTATATACCTTCTTAAATGAAACATACCAAGCAGGATTTAACTTCAGTCATCAGTATTAACATCAGTTTTGATAGAGGGCTGAGCTGTTTTGAGGTAGTGGCTGTATATTTCTATACTAAATTACCTCCAGGCTCCTATTTTTTAGTTTCTGTGAATTAATTTTATAAAAATATCAGCCTCCTTTGCTTTCCTACTTTTACTGCTCCTAATTATTTCTTATTGTCACCAGTGTTTCTGTTAGAAGTACTTTCCCATAGGCTTTTAGTATCTAGACTGGCAAGCTGACATAAGCTCATATACTATATAACAAGACTGGTAATGAGAGTATATAAAATAAGAGCATACTGCCTTTAAGGGAAGGTCTGATAGTTCATTTTAAAGCTACGTGCATTGGTTTTCCTGCAAATATTTCTTTACTGATTTCCTGGTTGTTGAGATTGTCAGATTACTGACTTCTGGTGTTGTACTGTGTGTGTGAGGTGGGGGGGGACGATAATGGGTGTTATAAGAGCAATATTTCAGCGATAGTTAGAATTTCTTCTGAAATGGAATTTCTCCAAAAATTAAGTGTTGTTTTTTTTTTTAAGTGGGTTAAGTTTTCTAGAAACGAAAGTCCTAAAGTCCTGAAATGTTTAACTTTGCACAATCCCAGATTCTTATAACTGTGAATGAAATTGCTTCAGTAATAGTGAGAAGCGCTGTTGTGGGCCAGTGTTGTTTTGGCCTTGACCCAAACTATTTTGAACCCTTTAAAGATAAGAACCAATGCTGTGAGTGCCAAGTCAAGCAAATTATTCTCTTATTGTCTTTCAGGACCCAACAGTAGTGATTGGCTCAGGTTTAACAATGGAAGAAATGATTTTTGAAGTGGCTGACACGCATCTATTTTTCAATGACTTAGAGGTAAGCATTTTAAATTGTTTCTGCACTTCAGTGAAACACTTTGTTCAATAACTATTTATTGAGCCTGTGCTTTTTGTATTTAGAGGAAATGTGGTTAGACAGGGTAGGTATGGAGAGGGCAGCTCGGCACTTGGGTGTACATAGTCTTGAAGGAATAGTGCCTTGGCTAGGTCACCACAGTCTTAGTTCTGGGCTTCAGTTTTATTGGCTCAAAAACTTGATTTTTGTTAGCTTATTTGGAAGTGATCTAGCTCTAGGGGCAGTGCCACCCCATCAGGCAAAACACTGATATATAAACCAACATTCCAATTTATTCAGCTATATTAAATAACATATAGAAGGTGGCTTTGATTATTTGTACTCTTGAATGTTTTTCAGTTTTACCTTCTTAAAAGATAGCCTCTTGATTTGTCAGATCTGTAGATGGCTACTCTAACTCATTGTATTTTATACGTGCTTGTCCATGTATAGGTTAGCCTTGATGTCAGATCATTTTATAGTTAGGTGGAGGGAAACCAGGAAACACCGAGAGCTTCTTGGTTAATTTTTTTGGTTTTGACATTTGAGTTCATCTTTGAGGTGAACATTGTGTAGTGGAAAGAGCACAGGACTGGGAATCAGGAGACCAGACTGCGAGTACCAAGTTAGGAAAGTTATCTCCCCATTCTGGGCCTCAGTTAAGCAGTTACCATACACAACAAACTAGTAACAGTTGTTCTATCTCAGGATGGGAATGTATTGCTGGGACACAGAGGTGGGAAGGAGCAGACTTGTCACTTAATGTCCTTTTGAATTTTGAACTGTGTACTACATATATTACCTAGTTTTTTAAATAGTGAAAATTTTAAAGTAAATAAAATTTTAAAGTAAAATGAACATGAAGTAATCCTCTTTCTTTTAAAATACAATCTAGTTCTACTCAACAGACAATTCTCCAACAAATTAAATTAATAGGGCTCTAAACTCCAACACTTTTGTGTAAGCTCCACAGTGCTTTAATCTTCCCTCAACTTCACATGTTGATAAGTTGGGACATTATAGTTTTATTCAGCAAACATTTATTGAAAACCTACTATGTGCCAGTAATTGTTGCCAAATTGTATTTGTAATGATTTTCTAGACATAGTCCTCACTCAGGACTGAAAGTTCTGTGAAGAATTTGACCTGAATGTGTTCCTGCCCCCCAGGTCAGTGGTTCTCAACTTTAGGGGGCATAAGAATCACCTGGGGAGCTTGTTAAAAATGAAGATTCTAGGACTTCACTCACAGAAATTCTGTTCAAAAATATGCATTTTTAAAAATCTTCCCCAGAGGATTCTGATGCAGGTGGACATCACGGCACCACCCTAGGTGGTGTCAGAGGACTGAATCTGTCAGTTAGGCAGTGGGTGGCGTTTTATGTCAGTAGTAGTGTGGGCTTAGAGGAAAGAACCTTGGATTCAGATTAGAAGACCCAGGCTCCTTCTGGTTTCTTTCTACCACTCACTAGTTTTATGACCTTGGGCAAATTGTTTTACCTCACTTTTAGAATATGAGGAGATTGACTTAGATGACCTCTTCTAATTCCTAAGTTTGAATTTACAAATTTCTGTTTCAGTCATTCTCAGTTTTGATACCACACGCACTCTACCAGCATCTGTTTCATCTGCAAAAATGTATTGAGTACATGCTATATAAGGGCACTGGACTAGACTAGAGGGGTACAAAGGAGATGTAAGGCATGGTCGTGCCATAAGAGGCCTACAAGGTAATAGGACTTACAGTCTAGTGTAGGACATAGGCACACCTGACAGTGTAAGGGAGCTTGTGTTTATACCCATGGACTGTTGGAAAAATGAACTATTGAGATAAGAGCATAACTGAGGGTTGGGATGGCTAAGGAAGATTTCATGAAGACTGAGGAATGTATATTAGGCCTTAAAAGAAGTTGAACAGCAAGGGGGGTGAGAGTGATCCTCCACACATAAGAGACCATAAGGTATTTCATCACCTCGCCATTGTTTGTGGTATTTTTACAATATATTGTGGTGGTAGTAGCACTTCTACTCCCTGGGCTGAAATAATGTGTGGTTTTGTCTTTTAACAGGAGTGTGACCAGGTGCATGTGGAAGATGTGGCTTCTGATGACAATGGCCAAGACTTGAGGTGATAAAAACAATGATGTCTTAAACATCAGTACACCTGTTACGCACAAGACACTGTCTAGGTTCAGAGGAAAACAAAGATGAATAAGACACAGCCCTAAAAGAGCTCACAATCTATTAGAGGAGATAGAAACAAACATAGTTAACGATGGCATGTAGTGTGAGAAGGTGACAATAGAAAATGTGATGGAACACAGAATAGAAAGTAATTCTGATGGGGGTGGGGAGCAGGTGGTGCCAACATTGGAGTGGCCTTCTCAGCACAGTAGAATTTAAGTATGACCTTGATGAATGGGTAGCATGATGGAATGAGAAAAAAGCATTCCAAAGTAAAGGATATACTAGTTTCTCTTTGGCCAGATTTTCAGTCGGGAAAAGTGTGCTTCCAGATTGATTGGTTTTAGATACAAATAAACATCAGGGATTTCACCAAGGAAATTAATTGTGGGGGGTCTGATGGTGTCAGGAGTGACCCTATGGAAGACAATCTTAAACATTAATATCACAGTGAACGCTAAACCAAGGAGGTCTCAGTGGCAAAATGCTTGCTCGGTCTCCTCCTTTCTCTCTTGGCTACTGTCTTCTAGCTCAGTAGTCTTAGCTAAGAATAATCCAAAAATTTATCTACCTTACATTTAAAGACCTTTAGGAAAAAAGTTGTCACATCTTTTCATGTTAATTTGTTTTAATGTTTATCCCTTTTCATAGGCAAAAGTTTTTCCATGTGTCTACCCTAAAATTGTTTCCTCTGTGAATTCTCAAATCTAGAGCAGAACTGGACACATCACTTAGTAAGGATGTAACCCTGTGGTGCCGAGAAGGATAGAAAGGTTTCACTTCTGGAGCAGATCCAGTCGTGTATGCTGTGTCTTGCACAGCCTTGGAGGGCACCAGTCTTAAGAGATTTTACTCACCTTAGGAAAAAGCCTGGTCTGAAGCAGTTTACAATCCACTCAACCCTAGTATTTTTTTTTTTTTTCTCTTATACATATGGCTAACTAGTAATTACCTATCTTATGTCTTGGCAGCTTTATTTTCTTAAATATAGAATCTCACACTGAACTCTATTTTGACTTCTGATTGAACCAAGTTGTCTCTAATTCTGTCAGTCATTTGGAAATCTTGACTTAGGAAGTATTAATCCCTCCCAACCTGTTTAACTATATAATAGTTGTCTATTGCTGTGTAACAAATTACCCCAAAATTTAGTAGCTTAAAACAGTTACCATTTATCATCTCATAGTTTCTGTAGGTCAGGAACTTGAAAGTGACTTAGCTGGGTAGTTCTGAATCAGGGTCTCTGAGATTGAAGTCAAGATAGCTGAAGCTAAAATCATCTGAAGGCTTGGCTGGAGCTGGAGGACCTGCTTCCATGTGTGGCTGATAGGAGGAGGCCTCAGTCCTCACGATGGGCCTGTTCATGGGGCAGCTTGAGTGTTCTCCTGTGACAGCTGACTTCTTTTAGAGCAGGTGCTGTAAGAGAAGCCTGGTCTCTAAAGTCCAACACCATCACTTCCACCACGTTCTGTTTATGTTCAAATACTGTCCATACCTACAGGGAGCAAAGTTAGAAGAGAGGAGTATTAAAGAATTTGTGGACATATTTTATAGCCAATACAGTGACCCATGAACTTACTAAACTAGCCAACAGATCACTGAAGGAAAACATTCCCATTTTCTAGCTATTATTAGAACTTGGGGTTAGTTCCTTCCATTATTTTTTCACGTTTCTCCTTTTTACATAGTTGCAATCATTGTGTGTGTGTGTGTGTACACAAAAGTTTTGTATTCTGGGTTTTTTTCACTAAGGTATTTTCTGTCATTAATGAAAAATGGTCTGTCTGAAGCCAGCCTCTAGGGGATGCTGGTGATTGAATTAGTCTTGCCTCTCTTGCTCTCCCTTTCCATCCTTTCTTTGATAGAAGTAATAGGGGTGAGATGGAGGACTGATGAAAAGATAGACTCTGACATACAGAGATTAAGAAAGAAGATTCTCAAAGCCTGGCTGTCAGATGCCAGGAATAGGACAGAAAGTCAATCCCAGGTGGCATTCAACCAAAAACTCCATGCAGTATAGATTTTAATTTTCATCATCCTCTCTCTCTACAGCAACTACAGTTTCTCAACAGATGGTTTCAGTGGCTCAGGAGGTAGTGGCAGCCATGGTTCCTCTGTGGGCGTCCAGGGAGGTGTGGACTGGATGAGGAAACTGGCTTTCCGATACCGAAAAGTGAGAGAAATCTATGATAAGCATAAAAGCAATGTGGCTGGTAAGTGTGGCATACAACCAGCTAATTTTCTGTTTTGTTCTGACTTCCTGTTTTTTTTTCCAGGGTTTGCTTAGGGCTCCCTGACTTAACGAATTTGTGCCACAGTAACATTTTAACTCTGTATTTAAAAAACAGGTTTGATGGAAACCCTCTGGGGAGGAAGCTCTGCATTTCTCATGGACTTCTCTTGGTATAACTTCGCAAAGTTCTCTTGTTCTTTTTAGATAGATGCCTTTTTTAAAGGAAATGTGTTCCATAGATTATGTTTGATGGCATGTGTTTTTTTCTGGGGTCACAACTACTATCAGTAATATTTAATAGGTTGCCATATTTTTGAACAGATTTACATAGCCATCGGGACAAGTCAGGTAGAACTAGCAACCAGGTTTATAGTGGATGGAAAACTAGGTCCAGGATGATAGGTTGGCAGTATCCGTGCATTGTGATTTGAAGGACCTTGGAAATTCTTTCTGCCCAGATAGATCTCAAATGTCAGGTGCCATTATGCCTAAAATTCTATTATTTGGAATTAATTAATTAGCCATAGATTGTTCAAATTAGAAGAGACATTAGGGAACTAATCTAAATCTTTCATTTTGCACTTGAGAAAACTGATGGTCCATCATGAGGGTAACAAGGTCGGGTCACATAACAAATTAGTGACCATACCACAACTGGAATCCCGAACTCTTGGTCCACTGCACTTTACATTCATGCAATTCCTTTTTTAGTGATATACCCTTGTGAGAAAATATTGAAAACTGTGAACCATCGCCCTCAAACACCTCCATCTGCACAAAATGTTGCGTGAAGTTTCAGGGATTCCATAGACTGCCTAGAAGTATATTACGTCAGGTCAAGAGAGCCCTCCTACCTACCATACCACTACTGCAATGTGGGGCAGAAAGTAAAAACAGGGCTTCAAAGATCAGTTTGGTGCATTCCTGTTACAGTGCTCCAATACCAGAAAAAATCATAGGCATCTGGGCTTTTGGGAATCTAATTTATTTACTTTTTTCAGATTCCTTTCTTTACTGCTTTTTTTTCTTCATGATTCAGAGCCAGTACTTTTTATTTTGGTAACCAAGTCTTTTTGCTCTTTCTCTCTCGCAGACATTAGCCTTTCTTTTGTTCGTTTTCATATACAACCTAAGTCTCTGGTCCTTTCTCTGCCCAGTGAGTGTCTGGACCTGGTTTCCTGAAGAAAGTGATATATAACCCTCTGTGAGAATCCCCTGAGCCCACCCTGGGGAACATAGTAAAAGTAATATCCACCTGTATTTTGTAAAATATGAATTAACAAAAGTACCACATGATATTAGTTAAATATATGACATATGCGTGCTTATGTATATGTCATACATGACGTATAGATACTTGTTTGGTTTTTGTTTTGTTTTATCAGAAATTTTGAGAGTCATCTAATTCTAGGCTTGCATTGTGAAAAACCATCAGACTGAAAACAAATTATACACAGTTCTACTCATAGAGATGACTTCTGTTTTTATGGAGTGTTGGTAATAGAATGCAGAATTTCTCTTTTTACCTTCACTACAGAAAATTCAGAGCCAGGTTTATTATTTGAATATTGTAACTCAAGTGTCAGGTAACGTGCTCCCATCAGATGAATTGTTTTTTGTTTTGTGCTTAATCATCTGATCTTAAAGAAATGTTTTAGTCTCTTATCAGCTGGAGTTGTTTCAGAAGTACAGTACAAATAAATGACATTCAGAAAGCTGGTGATTCAGCCTGGGATCTCAGGTTGATGTGTTCTGAAGGGGGTGAGAGCAGTCACTGTGGGAGCAGTGTATGATAGTGGGAAGATTTCTGAGACCAAAAGCCACTAACTTGCTGTGTATTCTCAGGCAGCCGCCTTTCCTCCGTGGGCCTCAGTTTCTTTAGAAAGAGATTGGAAATGCTGTGGACTCTCCATCTGTAATTTTTCCCCCTTTGGTTCTTGATGTCACATCTAAAGCAGTGCTACTCAAAGTATGGTCCACTGGTCTGCAAATTATGTTACCGGTTGGTGATGAAAGAAAGAGCCTCTGCCAGAACCTAATCACAGTGTTTCTATCAGCTGATTTTGTTGTTGTAATTATGCACCTCCCACCTCCCCCAGCAAAATATTCTGGTGAAGAAAGTAAAAAAGGCATTTTGAGTAGGCTAGGGTTTTATCAAGGAGAGAGATGTGTTAGAAGAATATTTCAGTAACTCACACTGTTTCCAAATTGAATTTAGAAGTCGCTTTCTCTATGCCAGCAAGGATGTTGTCAAATGATGAATGTGTCTACTTTTATTCCCAAAGGGCTCCTCAGTCCCCAGAGAAAGGAAGCGCTGCAGAGACTAAGAGCAGAAATTGAAGTTCTAACAGATTCCTGGTTGGGAACTGCACTGAAGTCCTTGCTTCTCATCCAGTCCAGGTATGGAAATAACTCTTTCGTTTTCATCCTCTCAGAGAGACGCTTTCTCCCACCCTAGTCCAGGATAGGCCATTCCCTAAAACAGACTGTGGGACAGGGCTGAGAAGAGTTCACATGATGCAGAGAAGTATTCGGTTAGGTGGGAGGCAAGGTCATTTTACTCTAAAAGCACACCGAAGAGTTTTGAAAGCTTTTTTCTTTTCTCTTACTTTTTGCTCACTAAATTATACTCAGTAACCCAGAATCTCCAGCCCAGGACGTGGG
Organism: Eschrichtius robustus; assembly: GCF_028021215.1. NCBI lineage: Eukaryota > Metazoa > Chordata > Mammalia > Artiodactyla > Eschrichtiidae > Eschrichtius > Eschrichtius robustus. The sequence goes on along the minus strand of NC_090826.1, from coordinate 22,181,694 downwards.
TGGGCCTGGTGACATCAAAGAATACATGTAGGAGCTATATCACAAATATCCTAAGTGTAGGAAGCGCCAGAGAAATGTAGCAAAACCTACTCAGGAAGTTGGGATTCAAAAGAAAAAGAGTACAGGGTCTTCCCTGGTGGCACAGTGGTTAAGAATCCGCCTGCCAGTGCAGGGGACACGGGTTCCAACCCTGGTCCGGGAAGATCCCACATGCCGCAGAGCAACTAAGCCCTTGCACCACAACTACTGAGCCTGCGCTCTGGAGCCCGCGAGCCACAACTGCTGAAGCCTGTGCGCCTAGAGCCTGTGCTCCGCAACAAGAGAAGCCACCACAATGAGAAGCCCGCGCACGCAAGGAAGAGTGGCCCCCGCTCGCTGCAACTAGAGAAAGCCCGCTCATGGCAACGAAGACCCAACACAGCCAAAAATAAATAACTTGAAAAAAGAAAAGAAAAAGGGTACATTAAGCAGATTAAGGAGATTTGAGCTTGAAGCTTAGAATGGGAAATAAATACATACCCTTATTTGTCCCTCCCTCAAAGCAAGAATTCCAGATTCACAGCCTACTAAACAGTAAAACTGACACCAAGGGGTGGATATCTGTGAAGGTAAAGGACTTGTGAAAATAATATGTATTCTGAAATTTATGTTGCCATTGTGTGATGAGCAGAGAGGACTTCAGTCATGTCTCAATCAGATGAAATGGCACTGTAACTGAAAGCCTCATTGTGTTTTCTGGAGTGTGGTATCAGTGCCGTGGGTCGGTGGGGTTTGCTAACAATGCAGTGAGCTAGAATGGTCAGAAGGAAGTGAGGCAAGAATCAAGTTGCTGCTCTGTGTCCACCACAAAAATCTCTGTCCTTTAATTGGGAAAATAAATAAACCTGAGATAATTAGAGCAAAAAGTGAACACTGGCACTGAACAGATACCATGCCAGGCACTTTGAGGTTAATTTTTCACAAGTAGGTCCTACAGAGAAGAGCCATTTGAATTCTTGTTCGCAGGTTGGTTTGATTTCACCTTTTTCTTTTCTTTTCCCTCTTTCTCCCTTCCAGAAAGAATTGTGTGAATGTTTTGATCACTACAACCCAACTGGTTCCAGCTCTGGCCAAGGTTCTCCTTTATGGGCTAGGAGAAATATTTCCTATTGAAAACATCTACAGTGCTACCAAAATTGGTACAGTTTCAATTCTGTTTCTTGTCAACTAGCCTTACAATAATACTTGCTACTTAGGATGTGCTTATTATTTACCAGTTCCTCAGTTAGACACTTTATATATACATATATCTATAATCCTCACAGCATTCTTCTCCTGACATTACTGATGGGGCAGTTCAGGCTTATCAGTTATGTAGTTTGCTCAAGACTTCACAGCTAGTAAGTTACATAAACAGGATTCGAATCCAGGTCTGTCGGACTTAAAATTTATCATGCTCTTTTCTTTTATAATATTTGAAAGAACATAATACCTAGTTTAGAAATCCACTATGCCTTATTTCAAATTCCTCTTTCACAGAGAGTGTACTGTAATGTAGTATAATCAAAAAAGCACTAGATTAAAAATCAAGGACTAAGATATATACTTTAAAATGGTTAAATCCCTCACACTCGTTAGGATAGCTGCTATCAAAAAAAAAAAAAAAAATAACAAAATAACAAGTGTTGGCAAGGATGTGGAGAATTTGGAACCCTTGTGCACTTCTAGTGGGATTGTAAAATGGTGCAGCCACTGTGAAAAACGGTATAGCGGTTCCTCAAAAATTAAAAATAGAACTATCACATGATCCAGCAATCCCACTTCTGGGTATATATCCAAAAGAATCCAAAGCAGATCTCAAAGAAATATTTGCACACCTATGTTCATAGCAGCATTATTCGTAGTAGCCAAGAGGTGGAAGCAACCCAACTGTCCATCAAATGAATAGATAAACAAAATGTGGTAATACATACAGTGGGATATTAGTCAACCTTAAAAAGGAAGGAAGTCCTGTCATATGCTTACTATATGTATGAACCTTGAAGACATTATGCTAAGTGAAGTAAGCCAATCACAGAAAGACAAATACTATATGTTTCCACTCATGTATAAGGTACCTAGAGTAGTCAGATTCATAGAAACAGAAAATAGAATGGTGGTTAATAGGAGCTTGGGGAGAGGGGAAATAGGGAGTTGTTGCTTAATGGGTATAGAATTTCAGTTTTGTAAGATGAAAAGTTCTGGAGAACTATTGCACAACAGTGTGAGTATACTTAATATTATTGAAACGTATATTTTTAAATGGTTAGGATGGTAAATTTCATGTTATGTGTTGTTTTACCATACTTTTTTGAAAAAAAACTAAGGACTAGGATAGAGTCCTAACTCCCCCACTTATTAGCTCTTAGGGAAATTACTGTATCTCCTGAGCCTCAGTTTTCTCATATAAGATGAAAAACTACCAGAGAGGTTTTGAAAATCAAATGAGACTGTGTATGTGAAGATATTTTTTATCCCCTAAAAATGTATTCAGTTCTAAGTACATGAAATAGTAAGTGCTTGATAAATATTTGCTGAATTGATTAATGAATTGGCACCAGATTTATATAAAACCAACTTGCTCGGCTGAGAAGGCAGCAGAATGTGTCACTCGAATCTTATGTGCTGTACGTGGTCCGGGGAAAGAGGACTATGACTGCTATCTCCTTACCCCTCCAGACCCTTTGGTCTGTGCCTACAGTTCCTACTTCCCTACTGCAGCCAAGGAGACAGTCCTCATTTGAAGATAAGCTGTAGTTATCGACTAGATTAAAAAATGTCAGGCATTGCCAAGGCACTCAGAATATAGCAGTGACAAAATCCTCTGTCCTCATGGAACTTACCTTCAGTCAGCGGTGCTCGGATAATTGGGTGATCCATACGGGGGAAAAAAGCAGATTCTGTATCCCTTCTTTATGCTATTTGCAAAAATAAATTCCAGGTGGATAAAAAATTTACCATGAAAAGCAAAACGTTAATTTTTAGAAGAGAAAATAGAAAAGTATCTGTATGACCTTAAGGTAGGGAGGGATCTCATTTAAGAGACCCCAAAAATAGTACTTAAAAAAAAAAAACAAAAAAATGATCATTTTGATTGCGTGAAGCTTTTAATTTTATATACAGTGAAAGATGACATAAAGTGACAAGACCAGTCACAGACTGGGAGAAGATACTTGCAATACATTTACTTGTTGATTAGTATACAGAATCTATAAAGAACTCCTGCAGATCAATAAGCAACAGACAACATAATTTTTAAAAGTAGGCACCAACCTTGGAGTAGCCAATTTGCAGAAAAGGTAACCCAAATTGTTAGTAAACATATATGAAAAGTTTTTTAACCTCACCAATTAAGGATCTGCAAATTAAGGAAATGCAAATTAAAATGTGATGCCTTTCTCGTCTATTAGATTGACAAAAATTTACGTCTGACGGTGCCAAACTTTGTCAAGGAAATGAGAACTTACTCTGCTAGTGGGATTGAAAATGGATATAACTTTTTGGAAAACAGTTTGTCAATGTTTAGTAAAGTTTGAGATGTGCATAACCCTATGACCAAGCAAATCTACTTTTAGATATTTATACTCGAGAGCAGGGGTCTCAGACTATAACCCACGTACCAAATTCTGCCCACTGCCTGTTTTTAGAAAGTTTTATTGAAACAGAGCCATGCCTAATCATTTCCATAGCTGCTTTCACACTACAGTAGCACAGTTGAATAATTGCAACAGAGATCATATGACCTGCAAAGCTTGAAATATGCCAACTCCTTCCCTTGAGTTATTCTCATTTGCACAAGGAGATATGTGCAAGGATTTTTTTTTTTTGATGCAGCCTTGTTCATAGTAGAAAATAATTAGAAACAGCACGTGAACCTGTCTATGAACAGAAAATAGAATAGTCAAACAATGGAATACTGTATAGCAGCAAAAGTGAATGAACTGGGGCTTCCCTGGTGGCGCAGTGGTTAAGAATCCGCCTGCCAACGCAGGGGACATGGGATCGAGCCCTGGTCTGGGAAGATCCCACATGCCATGGAGCAGCTAAGCCCGTGCGCCACAACTACTGAGGCCCACGCATCTAGAGCCCATGCTCCACAACAAGAGAAGCCACCGCAGTGAGAAGCCCGCGCACCGCACCGAAGAGTAGCCCCTGCTCACCGCAACTAGAGAAAGCCCGTGCGCAGCAACGAAGACCCAACGCAGCTAAAAATAAATTAATTAATTTTTTAAAAAAAAGGTGAATGAACTAAAACTACATATATCCCTAAGGATTAGTATTAAAAACAATGCTGAACACAAAAAACACATTACAAATAGTATGTACAGTATATAATTTATATACAGGTAAAAAATGTTCACAATAATAGCCATACATTGTTTATGGATACACGCTCAGGGAGAGAAAGGAGGAGGAAGAATGTCATCAAGTAGGGGTAAATAGAAAACTTCAAATAAATCTGTACGATCTCATTTTCATATTTTTTTATCTAAAGCAACTCTGAAGTGTTAAGATTTGATAAAGCTGGGTTGGTGGTAGCTATACAGGCATTTATTTTTTATTGTTCTTTTTTGTATGGTTGAATTATTTCATTTACAAGGGCTTTGATGGGGGAGATACATCTGTAACCCCCCCTTCAGATTTTGCTACTGCTGCCCCTGCTTTACTGTGCATTTTCTAAGAACTCAGAGCACTCGCTAACCTTCCCACACCTGAAAGGTAGATTTCTGTGGTGCTTGATACTGCATCCTGGCACTCAGAGGCTCATCAAACTAATGGACATGATTTTATTCCTTCTGACAGTAAGTGTGCTTATTTGGTGATTTTCTCATTTCCTCCAAAGCTAATTAGCAGAGCTACAGTGGTACCTGGCGCCATGGTAACCACAGTGAGAGGCTTGAGGCTTTCCTTTACAGAACTATGAGATGAGAGCAGGGAAAGGAAATGTTTGTTCGGTTCCTCTGAAATGGTTTCAGAATTGCAGTTCTCTTAATGGACACTCTGTGATCTGGAATTAAAGAGAATTCTCAAAATCATTTCTGAAAATGTCAGAAGTCTTTTTTTTAATTAATTAATTTATTTATTTATTTTTGGCTGCGTTGGGTCTTCATTGCTGCGCGCAGGCTTTCTCTAGTTGCAACGAGTGAGGGCTACTCTTTGTTGCAGAGCATGGGCTCTAGGTGCACGGGCTTCAGTAGTTGTGGCTCGTGGGCTCAGTAGTTGTGGCTCATGGGCTTCAGTAGTTGTGGCACGCGGGCTCTAGAACACAGGCTCAGTAGTTGTGCACGGGCTTAGTTGCTCTGCAGCATGTGGGATCTTCCCAGACCAGGGCTCGAACCCGTGTCCCCTGCATTGGCAGACGTATTCTTAACCGCTGTGCCACCAGGGAAGCCCAGAAGTCTTTCTGATAGAGGAATCCCAAGAACCTAATCTTCTCCAAAGGCTTGGTTGGTCTCGCAGTTACAGCTTCTATCGCTTGACATTTGGTAAGCTGAGTAGTCATTGGTTTTATCCTCCTGAACAGGAAAGCTCATCTCTAGGATTGTTTTGAAAGTATAAAATGGAAGCAGTGTATTTACCAACTGTATTGGAATTATTTTTTCATATGGCTACTTCTTTACCCTGAGCTGTTAATAACTCACTCTTAATCCTTTTAGAGGAAACATTCCTAATTGTATTTCTTCCTTGATCATTGCAGGCCAGGACAATGAAAACATCTCTATGTCCCTGTCTTCTAAATATGAGACATTCCCTTTGTCGGGTCTTAGGGGAAATTTCTAAAATCCTACTGACTTAAAAGTTTTTTCTATAAATCATAAATTAGACTGTGGGTCTAGCAGAGGTTGGCTTAGGTAAGGACCTAATGGTTGGAATGGAATTAGACAGATAACTCTTTAACACTTAATAAGAACATGTTAAGAACTCATTATTAGTTGAATTATTTAATGTTTAAATTGGGGCTCAAGGCATAGAGTAGAGCCATCCCCTTAATCATTTGTGAAATTAAAATGTATTTACTTAGCAAACATGGATTGAATGCTTGATATGAACGTAAGGTGTGACAATGCTATTATAAAATGGTAGCACTGAAAGGGACCTAAGTGCACCTAAGCCAAGCCTTGTATTAAGAGTGGGAGACTGAAGCCCCAAGTGGACTAGTGTCTGGTCCAGGTTTGAGGTGCCACCTGGGCTAGGCATGTCATAGACTTGCAGTTGCTTAGATGTACCAGTCAGGACTTCTGAGTATGGGTGTAAAGATTCTTGTCAGTTATGATGTAGTCATCTTAGATTTGTGTATTTCTATATTTGTATATTTATTACAACAGTTTTCCAGCAGATGGCATTCAAGTGCCTTGAGGAAGAGGCACCTTTTTCTTATTCACACAGGAACCCTCGTGCTAAGTCACTGAATCTGGCAAGAAGATAGGATGAGAAAGTTAATGGAGCAGGATATAAAAAGGAAGCAGAGTTAGCGCCTTGCTTAACTGAAGAAGGTGGCAGAAGCAGGGAAATAAAGCATAAGAGATGGTGAAGGAAGAGCAAGAGAAATAATTTTCTTTTTATTTACTTATGCAAGTACAGTGTCTTTGCCATAGCAGTATTATGTGTGCATGTTTAGGTGTTGGTTCCAGGTAGGATTTGAATTTTGATACATTGCCGTGTTTCTAAGAGCTGTCTGCAGTGGATTTAAATCACCCATTTCCCAAGGTTAATGTCATTGATACAGGATCTCAGTTGCAGTTACACAGTATAATAGGAGATTCCAGATGTGACAAATACTGCTGCCATATTCATTGGTACTCTGAGACTCCTCCCCTCCTGAAAGACATAAGGCCCAGGACTAGGACTGTTTCTGGGAAATGTAGAGTTGGAAGGAAATGGCTGTTTTTTCCTAATTACTAACCGGAAATCGGGGACTTCCACTTTTTTCTTACGCTAACGGTTTCCCCTCAAAAATCGTCCTTTTGTCATGGCACAATGACCAGAGCCTAGACTCTGGAGTCAGAGGCTCAGAGTCTAGCTACTAGCTTGTTTGTGATCTGGGGCAAGTCACTAATCCTTTGGGTCCATTTCCATCTATCAGAGTAGGGGATGGGACCCATCTCACCGGATTATTTTGAGAATTAAGTGAAGGAACACTTTGAAACTGCTTTGTATGCTGTAAAGTACAGGAGCTGTGGAAGAGGGAGGGAGTGTGCACAGCTCTCATACTGTGTTTATAGAAACATCCCACACTAAGATCTTAGGTACTTCACCCTCAGTGTGAAAGTTAAAATAAGAACCTAGAGAGCACAGTGCCTAGAAAGTCTGTTGTGTGAATGGCACAATTTCACATTCTTTGGGCAGAGGGCCTGTTGGATCTCTAGCTACCACCCCTGCTCCCCACCAAGCAAACCACATGGGCTGCCCTGATTCTGTCTAAGCACAGGCAGGTGAACCTAGCAGCAGCCCTTTTCTTTGGTATTGAAAAAAAGAAAGGGAGGAATGTCCTAATAGGGAATTTCTTTTTCTCATCAGGTAAGGAGAGCTGCTTCGAGAGAATTGTGTCGAGGTTTGGAAAGAAAGTCACATATGTAGTGATTGGAGATGGACGAGATGAAGAAATCGCAGCCAAACAGGTAACCATGGCAAAGTAAATAGTCTATATGGGAATACATTGGGCAATTAGAAAAATGGTAAAACTCAGAAATCGTAGTAATCTGTTGTGCATTTACAGTGTTTTCCCTTCCTCCTCTTCCTCTCCCATTTTTCTTTTAAAAGAAAGAAAGAGGGTCATTTTTTTCCCCATGCAGAGTTTTCCTTGTAAGTTGTTAGATCCTCCCCTTCTCTCTCCTCTCTGCCGCTCTAAAATCTTAAAATCTTTGAGCCCTGCTACAAGGACGCCCATCATTAAACCTGACGTGGGCCCCATCTTCCATCTTCGTCTTAGAGGTCAATGCTTTCTCAAGAGCGTGAGACTTTACCACTAAAGGCCAATCATTCAGACTTTTCCAGGCTTCAGAGTCTCAAAAAACCAGTGCGATGAATTGGGAGTTGTTTAGAGAAAGTCCTTCCTGCTCCTGAGCCCTGGAAAGATTATTCTGATGTTAGCCTCCTTGCTGTGCAGGTCCCAACCCCAGGTCATCCCTTTTTAATACAGGAAACAGTAGATTAAAAAAGTCTTGGCTATGGAGTCTAAAATCAGACAGTTCACATCTCATCCATTTACTAGCTGTGTGACTTTAGACAATTTACTTATCCTCTTTGAGAATCTTCATCTGCTAAATGGACCTACAGAAGTTCCTTCCCTCTCTACCCCAGTTTTCTTCCAGCAACTCTGTTTCTTAGACTTGAAGGCAGTGGGTTGCCAACTAGAACCATCTGTCCTGATTTTCTCCATCTAGTTAAAACACAAACCTTCAGCAGCTGTTAATGAACTGTTAGATCGGTAATCAGTGGCATTATTACCTCATTATGTTTTCATTTGCCACTTTATGTAGCAATTCAAGGACTTTTTTTTTTTTTTTTTTTAATGTGTTATCTCCAAAGCTTTAATTCTAAAGTGCTTGTTGCCCTCTGGGGAAGACACTAGTGGATGTAGGCATCAGTGCTTCTTGGTCTGAAGAAGAAGGGAGTGGGGGAGATAGAAGAACAACTCAAGTCATTATCAGACTTTGTGTCTCTAAGCAGATGCTTCTAGTCATCTGCCACAGAGTGCACCCATTGGAAAATGCCTTAGATCTCAGTCTCCTCCCTCTGAGGGATCTTTTCTGCACCCTCTGTGACAGAAGACTTTCTAGTCCTTGCTTGAATACACCTAAGGGTGAGGAGATTGCTTCCCAGGTATCCTGTTCCACTGTGGGGTCATCCAGGCTCTTAGGATGTTCCTCCTTCCATTGAACTAAAATTTCTGTTTTGTATCCTGGTCCTAATCTGGCACTTCTGAGCACAACATAACAAGTCTGCTTCCTCTTCAGTATATTCAAGGCCTTTTAAATATTATGTGTGAGCAGCAGGCTTGAAAAAGCACTGAGCTACATGCCAAAAGAACTGTGTTCTAGGACTTTCAGTATTCCAGGTAACTTGCAACCAGTCTGAACAAAATGATTAGTAAAGCTAATTTCCGTCAGCTTTATAGAACATGGTTTCCAACACTCATGTTTTTCAAAGCCCTTCTTTAAAATATGGCTTCCAGAATGGCACACAGTATTCTGGATATAACTCTGATCACATAATATAGTGGGATTATAATTTTCTAGGTCTCTATGTTCTTCATCTTGGTCATGGACAAGATTTGGGCTTTGCAGCTCTGAACCTTATAGAAAATAGACTATCCATAAAAAAATGTAATACTATATTAATACTGATTTCTTACGTGGGTCATTTTATTTGATCCTGAGGATTGTACACAGTAGCTAGAACAGAGTTACCACTGAAACCTAATAAAAATCTCTCACGTCTGTAAGTGTCTTGTAGTATACATATGTCCCTATACACATGACTTACTTGATCCGTATGACAGTCTTATGAGGTGGGCAGGAGTAAGGAGGGTTACCAAGCACTCTGGGGAGAGGTCTGTGGAGGAAGGGGTGTGGGTAAATATAAGCTCCCAAAAGAAGTTGGGTTAACCAGTTCCCCTCCCTCCTCCCCCTTCCAGCACAACATGCCCTTCTGGAGGATCACAAACCACGGAGACCTGGTGTCCCTCCACCAGGCTTTGGAGCTTGATTTTCTCTAAGAACTGGAATGAAGAGCCTTCCCCGCGAGCTCCTTTTCACTCCTGAAAGGAGCTAGAGACCGGAACCAACTGGGAACTCTTTCTCCATGGAATGCTGGCGAGAACACAATCAAAACCAACAGCTGCAAGAGATGAAGCTTATTTTTGCTAAGAGCGAGCTGCAGCCCCGTGTTCATCCTCGCGTAGGAGCGGAAGACAGTTGGATTGAGAGAACAATAGACTCACCGCAGCTACAGTGCTTTTAATTCTTCTGGGTTTTGTTTTGTTTTATTTTGTTTCAAAATAAATGAAGAAAAAGAAAAGGAAATTCTTGGGGCAGACTTGCACTCTGCGTCCATGACCAGATTGAGAACTGCCATTAACTTGTGGTGATAGGATAAACGCAGCAGACTTTTATAATAACATCTCTTGCAGTCTTTGTAATCTCCTTAGCTGTAGAACATATTCCCAGTGAATGTATATGTTATTTTTATAGGTAAGGGTCTGGTCTCTGAAGCAGGTTCCCCCCCTCTTTCTAGCAAGAGCGGGGCGTGTAAAGTTTCCTTGGGAAATCGCACCTGAAATATCTGAGATACCTCTCTGTGGCAGTAGCGCCTCCTCAGCTGCTCCAGTGGTCTGCTCTCAAGGGTGGGCGCCTTCCCGCTCCTCCATCTCCTGGTTGGCTGAACTGTGAGGCCTGGGACACTGATTAACTTTAGACTTTGCTGTTTCCCATCCTAGAAGCCTTAGTCCCCTTTCCAGTCCCTCTCCCCTTTCACCAAATGGCACAACCCTAGAAACTCCTTCTCTTAGACAGTAAATTGTAAGCCTTCAGCTTGACTCTTAGTCAAAGAGTATGTCCCAAGGGGCTTACCTCCAAACTGGAGAGAAGAACTAAGGCTTCTTAGGAATTTCCACTTCTTTGGCTCTTGAAACAAGAAGATTCCACCTTTTCCTCCTGCAGAGAAGCACCCTTCCCCAACACATGCTCACCTCTACAGCGCCCTCGCCCTTTTTAGTCATCCGTGCTGGGCTCTTGGCCCTTTCCTGCCCTCTGTACCTCATGTCCACCCCCATGCAGCTCTGGCCAGTCCCCAGGCTTTGGACCCAAGTAGTCAAATCAAGTCTGAGAAAAGGTTCATAATCACATTTTGGCCAAAACTACGAAGGGATTTGACTTTCTTTGAATCCTTTAAGCCCTGTGAAAGGTGTTCTGGACACATATTTACCCAGATCTCAGCCTGAAACTGAAGAACAGATTGCCATGATCACAACCCAGTTTTCCCATGGAATACCCTTCCCGCTTCTCAAATCCCATTCTAAAATGGGAAACCAGAAGGCCAGAAATACTTCCCTGATTTAAATGAGGTGGTAGACCCCCTACTCCATGCCTGAAAACTCAAATCTTGGGCCAAATGCAGGAACATCTCTCAACCTGACTTCTGGGAGGATCGGCAGGTGCCCAGGCACTGGTCGCAGCCTTCAGTCCAGCTGTGTGTGTGGATGCCCCACCCCTCCGAGACTGGCCTGGGCATCTGCTCAGGCAGAATAAACTTCCGTAGAGCTGAAGAAGTTCGGCCTCCTCCAGGTTGCACAGAGAGAGGTGATTTTATAAGCACCTCAGAGAGGTGCAGTCTGGGTCCTTAGTAGGAGGCATCCTTGACCAAACGCAGCTATAAATGCTTGTACTCAGAGATTCTGCATATCCATTTTCAGAGATGTTGCAGCACAAAGGGGTCAGATTCCTTCCAAAGCCAGATCACCCAGAGAAAGGCTGGTATACACACATTCCCTCAGAACTGATGGAGAAAGTGCTTCATGACTCAGTTTTACAGAAGATGTGTTTGGAGAGGAGCTCAAGTCAGTGCTCATTACTTAGCTGCCTCTTTGGCCCGTTTCCTTTGGACGGGAAATACAAAGTCTGAGGCAGACCTTCTCGGTCTGAGTTCAGCATAGTTGCCCAGATGCTGCTCTGCCTTGCTTGGTAATTTATCTTAGAGTGCTCTAGGGTGGGTCTGTACTTCCAGGCCCCAAGCCCTCCCCGTACTGGCAGTAGAGCTGTTGGTTTCTTGCCCTGGACATAGGCCACCCTGTTGGTGCTGTGCTTCAGGCTGATGAGGCTGCAGAGCGGTACCCACGTCGTGCACACAGGTCCGCACACACACACTTCCCTCCCACTGCCCGCTGGGAGAAGCTCTTTATTCCTAGACTATGACTTGGACTCCTTTTTCGATGGCCTTTTCCCTCCTGCTGTGACGGCACGGCTTAGGTCTTTGCAAAAGGAACTTGAAATGGGCTAAGAGAGGTGAGGAAGCTCTCTGAGCAGTGCCGCCTTTGCTCTTTTCTGGTTGTTTAGAGGGTAGACAGGAAATGGAGCTTCCTGGCTCCTCTTTGCCAAAATGAATTGTTCAGGGAACCCAGTGCTCTTCTTGGACCCTGTGTTTTCCTCTTCCCCAGCACAGAGGTCTGGAGAGGAAAATAAGTAGGCAGCACCACGAGCTTTTGGAGGCTGAGATCGAAAGGATACTGTGGGTCCTTTCGTCAAGGGGGAAGCCCTCTTTACTAGAAAGAGTCCCCATGGAATAAGCCACATGATGAGTCCTTTTCCCAGCTGGGCACCGTGGGTTCTGTAAGATGGGTCTGCACATTTCGTGGTGAGAGCTAGGCCGTCTCTAGTAGGGAATCTGGAGTTGTCAGCTGTGTCCTGGGTTTAAGAGGTGGCTTTACTTTCGAATGTAAAACTGACTGTGCCTTAGCGTCACCCTGTCCGGTGCCCCTGGGGCAGCTGGTGGTGTCCAGGAGAATGGATGCCTGCTCCAGATTTAGATGCCTACTTGGGCTTTTATTTGGTTTGGGGTATCCCTGTCTTCTGCTCTGCAAGTTGGGGGAGCAAAGCTAGTGTCCCAGGAGACGTGTGCCACAGCTTATTTGCAGTTTACACAAACTTGTTCACGTTAAGGCTCCAAGCAGAATCTGATTGGCAAACTCCAGCTGCAGTATATGGAGCTTCTAGATGTTCACTACCTTGAATGGGTGTCAGTGCCACTGAACCATGGGGGAGAGGAGTCGAGCGGCAGAGCCACGCTCTCCCTCTTCCTGGGAGAGCAGTGGTCTAGGCCAAGGGCTGGTGAGCTTGGGGCCTTCCTCTCCTCGCTGCTGCAGGAAGGGGGCAGTTAGGACCCCTCTTAAGCAGGCTTCTGTTTCTTACCACTAACTTGGCTTCCTTTTTCATCCAAAAGTTGGAATTCCCCAAATACCCTGTAGAGGCCAAATCTGAATTCTGAGATTTTGAAATATCTTAAACCACGAGAGAAAGTCTAGTTCTGTCCCACCTCTGAGCAGCAGGCCCTCTGTCCCTTCCTCTCCTCTGAGTCAGACAGCTCTAGCAAGCAAGGTTACTTGGCTAGTTCCTAATGCACTGATGGGAGCCATCCCATTAAGGACAACTTCTACTCAAAACATGACCCTCTGGACTTCAGATGCCTCATTTAGCAGGAAAAGGCACTGATTAGATATATTTATGTGACTGCGGGCATTTGTGGCTGTAGAGTCCTTGACCATAATGTTATATGTAATGGGAACTATCTTATAAACTTGAAAAAATAAAGTTTTTATTTTCTATATGGTTTGCTCCTGTGTCTTTTCTGAGTAGGATCAGCCCAGTTGCCCAGCTGAGTAGGCTTCTAACTAGGGCTTCATAAAAAATCAGAAGAGCTCATTAGAATGATGGCACCCTTTCAGTAACTGAGTCATTAATTTCACGAAAAGAAACAAACAAACCATTTAAAAAAAATAAAAAAATAATAAAAAACAAAAAAACCCAAACCATTTGGTATAAATAAATGAGAAAATAAACTAAATATTTTAAAATAATTTGCAAGGGAAAGTTTATTTCTTAATTGTTTCTAAAATACATCACTTTTCAAAGTTTAGGACTGGAACACCAAGAGATTTCATTTACTGTCAAATGTGCTGAAATTTAATTATTAAAAAAATCAATACCTTGCTGTGCTGAGCTTAAAATGCAAAAGCAATAAAACTGACAAATTGATATCAAACTGTTTGATTTGGCTTGTTTTCATGTTACATCAACTACTTTTTTCATTTCTTTAGATGTGAGTCTGACTGTTCATTGGTCTGGAAAACAGTCAGGAATCCTTTTGCCTTTTATTCCAGTAGAGATTAGAATTGGGTTCTAGCTTCCAAGTACCATACATGTCAGACTATAAGATGTATTTTTCCCCAAATTAATTCCCCCCAGAAAAGAGGGGGGTTGCCTTGTATTCTGAGGCATTAAATCTTTTCATCAGAAGATGCACATTTTGAGCCACAATATAGTTGAAGCAAACTTGTTAATTGGTCAGAAGTACAGGTATCAGAGTGTTATTAGTTTTTAAGCCCAAAGAGTAAACGTCTCCATCTCCCCCCTCCAATAGGTATAACATCTGCACGTTTCTCAAGAACCTTTCCGGTGGCAGGTTAAAATGAGCAAATCAAGAGCTTTTTTATTCTTCAAAAACAAGTTTCTTGACATAAAAAAAAAAAATGGAAATCTTCAAAGGAAATTTCTAATTACAAGTAACATCACTGTCATCTTTTTAAAATTCTTGATTCTGTAAACTTTATTTACAAATGAAACGACCACTAAATTCCACAGCTTTTTAAATTACATACGTGTTACCCTCGTTTGACAATTTCATCTAGAGAATACAGATGAGAGCTTGGCCAAAAAATTAAGCATCTTTTTGGATTTTTCTCAGGGGAAATAGCCTAAGACACTACACTGCGTCATCTGTTTGGGCATGTATGGCATCTCCCCAGAGCCTAGTCTTCTCCACATATGACAGGAAGAAGTAGAGAAAAGTAAATGTAGCAAGTTTTGTTTTGTTTTTTTTTAACTTATTTATTTATTTATTCTTGGCTGTGTTGGGTCTTCGTTTCTGTGCGAGGGCCTTCTCTAGTTGCGGCGAGCGGGGGCCACTCTTCGTCGCGGCGCGCGGGCCTCTCACTATTGCGGCCTCTTGTTGCGGAGCACAGGCTCCAGACGCGCAGGCTCAGTAGTTGTGGCTCACGGGCCCAGCTGCTGCGTGGCATGTGGGATCTTCCCAGACCAGGGCTCGAACCCGCATCCCCTGCATTGGCAGGCAGGTTCTCAACCACTGCGCCACCAGGGAAGCCCTGTTTTGTTTTTTTTTAATTGAAGTATAGTTGAGAGCAAGTATTTGTTTTAGTGAACCCCTTAGAAGCTATGTTTGAGGCTAGGTTGGACACTAAGCCCAGGGATTTATAAAGGCCAAGCCTGCTCTCTGAGGTCTCAACCCTCGATATTCCCTATGAGTTGAGAAAAATAATGATTCCACTTTTGTGTGTGTGCAAATGTGTGTTTATAGTCAATTAAAAAAATGATCCTTTTTCTGAGGTTGTATGTCCTTTCATAAGACAAGATAATAGATGGTGGTAGTTTTTACTGCCCTTTTTCATTAAAATTAACTTGGCAACCATGTTGGCCATTATACTGGTTCATGAAATGCAAGAGTCTGAAAATCATTGGACTAAGTGATCCTGGAGATCCTTTCTACCTCTACCATTCTGTGTACGTAAAAAGCACCAGCGTCATCTTCCCAGAGTTCCTCCCTGCTCCCAACCTTCATCTCTGTGTCAGCCTTGGCTCCAGGCCAGTATAACTGCTACAAGCCCTCCTTCATCCAGTCACTGCTGACTTGGTGTCTGGAATAAAGCACATCTGCGTGGCTGCCATCCTCACCTCCTTTAGGGCGTACATCAGTTTCTCAGGGAGGCCTTCCCGGCCATTCTATATAAAATTGTAACTCCCACCTACAACACACGCACACGCTCCCTACCTTATTTTTCTTTTAGCACTTAACACTATCTGATATATTCTTTCACTTATTCTGTTTACTGTGTCTCCACTAGATGAATGAATGAATAACAGACTCTCCTGGATCCCGTCCCAGTGGTGATGAACCTTTCCTTCTGTCTCCAGTGCCCTTTCCCTGCTCCTTGTTTCTCCAAACCACAGACCTCCCCAACACCACTGCCCACATCCACATCCCCTGTCATCACTGCATCGCTCCCAGTGACCTCCCAGCGACCTCCCAGCAAAAAGACCTTTCTTCACCTGCGCTCGCGTATTCACTTCCTGATACCAAAGGTGTACCTACTCCCGCCAGGCCCAGCAGCAGAGCCGGCTAAGAGCACACACTAGAGTTAGCCCAGATCTGGGTTCTGATGCCCACCTGAGTGGTCAACACCACACTGGCTCACCAGCTCCTGACGCTTAGAAAACAAGGTTAAGAAGTCTCGCCTTGGGGCTTCCCTGGTGGCGCAGTGGTTGAGAATCTGCCTGCCAATGCAGGGGACACGGGTTCGAGCCCTGGTCTGGGAAGATCCCACATGTCGCGGAGCGACTAGGCCCGTGAGCCACAACTACTGAGCCTGCGCGTCTGGAGCCTGTGCTCCGCAACAAGAGAGGCCGCGATAGTGAGAGGCCTGCACACCACGATGAAGAGTGGCCCCCACTCGCCACAACTAGAGAAAGCCCTCGCACAGAAACGAAGACTCAACACAGCCAAAAATAAATAAATTAATTAATTAATTAAAAAAAAAAAAAAAAAAAAAGAAGTCTTGCCTAAGCCAGCCCTCTTCTCTGGTCCCAGGACCTTTACCGACTTTGAGAGGAGGACTTTGAGTCCCTGACCCCTTTTTTCCAGGCAGCTTTGAACTTGGCGGTGGATTTAATGACACAACTAGGCTAGAGGATTTCATGAGGTTTTAATAATAATCTAACAATACTGTTCAACAAAGACAACACACGTCTCTCGCTTACAGAGACGCAGATACACACACCTCTTCCACCCACACAGACTGAGGTAGAAAGTACACTGCCTGAAGCACAAAACCATACTCAACGGGCTGAGCCATGGCCCAGACCACGGGTTCACAAGGCACTTGGTTGAAAGGTCACCCCTTGAGAGCAGGGGCAGAGGCCGGGCCAGCTGCACTAAGGCCTTGGAGGGGCTGACAGGGCTGACAGGCAGTCAGGCATCCCTGGCTTCCAGCCTGAGAACCTGTTCTGGAGTAGCTGGAGAGGGTAAGGGATGAAGCTGGAATGGCAGCTGATCTGCCAAGGCTAGAATGATGCTTCTGACACATAAAAGGCCCTCGGTAAACATTTGCTGAATGAATTGAATGACTGGGGTGGGGCAGGGGAGGAAGAATTCCAGAGAACACATCCTGGAGGTCCTGGGGCCTTCCAGCCCAGGAGAGGGGAACCAAGGGTGGGACAGCAGCTCCACCAATTATTTTAGAGGTAGCCAGGGAGGTAAAAATACCAACACTGGGATGCTTTGGGGTTATACTTGTTTGGGGGGAAGGGAAGGGGGGGGGGGTCTCTTCTTTCCTCCCAAAGTGTTTCATACATAATTGGGGCCCTTGACCCTCCAGGGCCCAGCCCTTCTCATCTTGTTCTCATCCTTGAGGGCAGGCCTCTGTCTTCCTCAACTCTGGTCTCCAGCGCCTGGCACAGATCAGGCATCAAGTGCTCGCTGAGTGAATCAAGGCCCATAGCAGCATCAGGAGCTTATCTTCTATATTCTACCAACTGATTCCATCTGGCCTTCGGTCCCCTGGCGGGGTCTGAGCCTGCCTCAAAGGACACCATTCACCTCTCCCTTCCACGGCAAAGCAGCCTCATCCCTACCTTTGGGGAAAAAGTTCTTAGCCAAATGGGCCATGCGCCTGTTCTGAGGCAGCTGACGCCCCTCGAGGGAGCGCAGACCCCAGGTCCCGTCCAACTGGTCAGGCTCCCAGCGGCAGCTGGGGTGCAGCCAGCGGTAGTAGGCCAGCCGCAGAGCCAGCCCCAGGAGGAAGCAGGCGCCGGCCGCGGGCAGCAGCTTCTGCAGCAGGCACCCGCTGGGCAGCCAGGTGCTCTGAGCCACCCAGGCGACCGCCAGCAGAAGGCTATCATTCAGGAGGAACGCCAGGTGGATGGTAGCACGGCCTCGGGTGCGGCCCTCAGCCACGTTGAACCAGGAGAAATAAAGGATGGTGGCCACCGTCGCCCGGTACAGCCACTCGGAGCAGGGATCTGGCATAAAGTCCGTGCCCTGAAGCCAGACCCAGAACAGCAGCACCAGCCACAGTCCCAAGAAGTGCAGGGCCACATAGCGGGGGAAGAGGGCTGAGAACAGGGCCACGACCAGGACTCGGGGCCACAGCAGCAGCAGGTTCCACAGGAAGTAGATCACGGAGGCACCCAGCCCCAGGAGGGGCTTGGAGGGGAGGCAGGTGCGCAGGGCCCGGTGGTAGTCAAGCAGTGCCCACGAGATACCCACAAAGGACGTGCAGATGCTGACCCCTACGAAGAGGAAGAGGAGACAGATGAGCCCTGCGGGCAGCCTGCAGGCACTCCCCAGAGGCCACGGGTACTGCGGAGGCCTCGTAGCCACGCTGAAGTGGGTATTACGGCCCCCAATTTGTTGAAGGGAAAACTACAGCTGGAGAACAGTAAGTTCACACAACCCCAAACAGAGCTAGGATCCATATGGAGTCTGACCTTCACCACAAACCTTTCCTTTTCGGGTGCTACCTAAGTTATATTTCTCACGGATGAGAAGGTGTGTGACTTGTACGCTCTCATCGGCACCCCCTGTCACCCAGCATCTGGCACCCCTGGGCCTTGGCCACACCCTGAGCATCTTCTAGGGCCCTGTAACCCTTCCTTTCCCGGAAGAGCCCGCGCCTTTCTTGGATCTGAAAATCAGCAGTCCAGTTCCCCCTTCTTAGTCTCAGAAAGGGAAGCAGGAAATCCCATGGGGTGGCGACAGGCCTCTAGCTGAAGCTGCCTTCCGGGGCCAAAAGGGATGTCCCCGTTATACGGATGGAACAGCCTCTACTCCCCCTCCACCCTCAGACTGGGCCCTGGTTTTGATTTTCCAAGACTCGAAGCGTACAGTGGGGATCCTATCCCACCTCCTAGCTGCCCATCCTGGGCTAGAAGCACCAGGCCCTCCAACGAGGGCTGGAAGCATCTCTAGACTGCTTCCTCCCCGCCCCTCTCCTATCGCATTCAGTCAACAGATGTTCGCTGGGAACCTGCTATGGGTCAAGAACCCACTCCCAGCCTGGAATCAGATCTGTGGCCTTTCTAACTACCCCACACTCAGGGTCTCGGCAGGGCTGATGTTCCTCCAGTTTGCCAGCATGCCGCATTCTCTGACCTGACAAGCTGTGCCCTTGGTATTAGGTAGACCCACGCCCTGCTTCCCCTGGCCTACTCCTCCTTACCCTGCAAGTTCTGGCTTGATTAATCCCTATAGTCACCCATCCTGACCCCACCCCACCCCACTCCGCTGTGCAGCCCCTATAGTACCCCACTCCTGTCTGGAGTCTTATCACACAGTAATTATTTCCTTATCTCTGAGCTCCTTCAGGGTAGGAAACAGATTCTGCTCCCCAGGGATCCCCCAGCAGCTGGCATATAACAGCAGCTGAATACATGTTTGCTAAACAAAAGTTGGGAAAACCTGTCTCTTCCCTCAATCCCCCACCCCCACTCCCTCCATACACACAGTGTAGACTGTCCCCATTTAGCCCTGGTCCTAGACACCCACTGCCTTCAAAGAGACAAACAAAAAACAGTCATCCCTCAGTATCCACAGGGGATTGGTTCCCAAAATCCGCGGATGCTCAAGTCCCTAATATAAAATGGCGTAATAGAGTCAGCCCTCTGAATCTGTGGATGCAGGACTCACAGACAGAGGCCCGATGGTACGTGCACAATGAGTGCTGTGTGTCCCGGGGCAAATCACTTCACCTTTCGGCATCTCTTTCCTCTTGTGTAAAATGGAGATAAATGTAGCACCAAACTAGAGGTGCTATGAATGTGAGCGATGATGACAGTAAAGCACTTTCCTCAGTGCTGGCTAATAGCAGGCACTCAATCGTGATGGCTGCTATTACTGTTTTTTGTTTTTTGTTTTGTTTTTCAATTAATACTGCAGACTCAGATTAGCAAACTGAAAGGGCCCTTGGAGATTGAGTCCACCTCCCCAGCTTGTACAGCTGTGGAAACTGAGGCCAGAGAGGGGATCTCCAAGTCCCGCAGAGAGTGGAGGCAGAGCTGGGACTGGCTCCTTGGGAGGCTGTGCCTTGTACAGCAGCAGGTGTGCGAGGGCTGAGAAGGAGAAGGGGAAGCCTAGACCCTGAATCAGATGTGAGCTGGAGTCCTAACTTGGCTGCCAGCTGGCCTGTGACCTTGGGCAACTCCCCTAAAAGCCCTCCCAAAGCTTCTCTTTGCACAAACCTCTCCTGTGTTTTATGAGGCCACCTGCCTCTTCCTTTTCAGATCACTCCACACGCTTTACTGTAACTACCTGCTTTACAGTCTATGGTCCTGGCAGGCCAGGGGCTGTGTCCATCTCCTTATTCACTGTGGTGTTCCTAACACAGGGACAGGCACAAAGGTGCTCGATCAAAACAAAGGCACTCGGCATGTACAAAGGCGCTCAATAATTTATCTATTGATCAACAAGTTGCTTATTAGGCATCAGGCACCCTACACACTTCATCTGTTATCTTCAAAATAGAAAAAATTACACTTAAGATTTATTATGCACTAGGCACGAGGCTTTTTAGGCATCACTTCACTTAAACCTTTCATTAACCTTATGAGGTAGGATCATTTATTACGTCCATTTATTTGTCCAGATGAGAACAAACTGATAGCTCAGAGAGGTGGAGTCCTTTGTCCAAACTCAAGGCTAGAGCATAACTTTGGATTTGAACACAGACCTGCCCGACTAAAGGACATTCTCCTATTTTCTAAGCAGCCTTTATAAAAGAGTGAAAACCTTTCTGACATTTGTGGGCAACTTTCCCAAGGTGTAAAAGGGGGGCTGGCCGAGGGCCTGACACTCACACTGGTAGTACTCGGCGCTGCCGCTCTGCAGCATGATGGCCAGTACCAGTGTGAGCTGCGGTGTCATCTCCAGGAAGGTCTCAAAGAGCCGCAGCATGCTGATGTCCAGGGAGAGGAAGTCGGCATAGGCCAAGTCGAACTCGGAGGGCACCACCTGCCGCCACACCAGCAGCCCCTGCCGCAGCCCCTGCACACACCTAGGCGGTACACACGATGCCCCGAGGGGCCCAGTTAGCATCCTGTGGCATTCCTCCTTCCCTACCCATCGAGTGAACGCAGACAGGCTCAAATCCTAGCTCGTCACATACCTGCTATAAGGCCTTGGGCAAGCGACTTACCTCACTGAACTTGTTTCTTCATCTGTGAAGTGGGGATAAATACAACAGCTATTACTTCTGCGGTGGCCACCATACCAAGCTCATCACAAACCTTGTCCCATTTACTCCTTTACAATATCCCCATTTTACAGATGGGGAAACAGGACCAAAGAGCAAATGAGCAGTGGAAACAGGATTTGGACCCAAAGCTGTTTGAATCTGAAAGGTGTACTAGGAAATTGCCTAAGGTTATCATTCTCAAATTTTAGCAAGTGTAAGAATTTCTCAGGATCCTGTGGGGAAGGGAGCCATTGAGAGCTTCTGAGCACAGGCAAGACAGGTCCTACTGTGCTACAGAAAGAGCACCCAGGGATCCATTTAAGAGGCCTGCCCAGAGTGATGGGAACAGACGGGGCAGAGTTAAGAGAGTCCAGAGGTTGGACAGACAGGCCTGAGTGATCCACTGGCACGAGGGGGGAGTGGAGGAAGCACTAAGATCTCCCCCCGCCCAGAACTGATCTCAGTTGGCTATTGGGAGGTGAGGCCATTCACTCATTGCAAATTCATTCATCAGACGTTTACTGTCACTCCCCCTGAATGAACTTGACAACACACTCAGGGAGCAGGCCCGAGTTGAGGGGTGGGGGTCCCCCAGTGCCCTGGCAGAGGCCTCAGCCTAGTCACAGGCAGGAACAGAGACCCCGTTTTCTCAACCAAAGCTCAGTACAGTCTGTCTGACTCATGCTCAGCAGAAACAGAAGATACATGATGTAATTATAGATTCAGGGTTCATTGCGGGCTGCCAGAACTGTAATAACCGTGCCCCTTCGTGTTCACCCAACGTGTTATTGATGCCTGGACAGTCCCTCAGGCAAAACTGCAACATTCAAAGCTCCTCTCGCCCCCTCCTGGAGACTCAAGGCAAGATCTGGAGAGAATCTGTAAACATGGATTCAAGAGCAGATCCTGCCTCCGTCCATCCCATCCCAACCCAGACCACATCATGTCCTGACTTCATCACATGACTCTGACTCCTTCATTTCAGTTTCCCCATGTCTAGAGGGCCCCCGCCTGAGCCCAGTCCTACATGGCTCCAGGGACATGGATGAGTCAGACCCCATCTCTGCCCTCTTGCTTGGTCTGGGAGTGAGGGGGTGGGGCGGGGAGCAAGTGTTCAGGGAGAATACAACTGGGAAAGACAGGGCGGGAGGCACTGGCCATGAGGGAACAAGCGCTGCTCTGGGGGTCAGGGCTGCTGAAACTCCAGGGGGACCCAGCTGATCATGAAGCTAGCTGACACTTGCTGCCTGCTTACTCTGCACCAGGGCAGTTTACAGGTCTCATTCCATTTAATCCATACACTGTGAGCCTCTGGAACAACGAGTAAACTGAGACCCAGAGGGGTCAAGTGACTTGCCCAAGGCTCCACCCACAGCTAAAAGCAACGGGAGGTCTGTTGCCACCAGGCACTGTGCGGGGAGCTTCCCCCTCTGCCCTTCACCACAGGCCTGCCAGCCACAACTATCTCTAGATCACTACCTCCTTTAACAGAGGAGGAAACTGAGGCTCAGAGAAAGGCAGGAATAAGGCCACACAGGTGGTAAAGCCAGGATTGGATCCCAAAGGGTCCGACTCCAAGTCATGCGCCTCCCTTCCCTCTCTGGGCCTCAGTTTCTTCGGCTGTGCCAGGAAGGGTACCGTTCATGAGCTCTGAGGGCTGTCAGCCGGATTTCTCCCTCATCCGGGATCAGGAGCTCACCTGTAGGGAGAGGCGCCCGCTAAACTACAAGGGGCTTAGTTTCCTCTCCGGGGTCCCAGTCCTCTCCTCTCCGCCCCCGTCGCGGGGTCAGGGCTCTCACCTGTGCTACCAGCCCAGCTGCAGGAGGTGACGTTGACTTCCGTTCCCCCTCCCTCTCCCCGAGGGCAGGGCGCTCACCTGTACAGGTAGCCCAGCTGCAGGACATGCAACAGCGCCAGGCAGTGGCCTGGGGGCTTCGGCGCGTGCGGGCTGGAGAGGTCGGCGCGCAGCCAGACCCAGCTGAAGAGCTGCAGCGCGACTGAGGCGAGGCCCAACAGCGCCAGCACTAGCGCGGCCCACAGGTAGCGACCGCTGAGCACATACTGGCTCGCGGCCCACAGGTCGGCGCCCAGGTCGATCAGGAAGGCGAGGGTGCCCAATACGCCCAGGACCAGGTCCCAGAAGAGAGCGGCGCGTGGCGACCAGGGCATGACCCGCCAGCCTCTGCCCCTCTTTCTCTTCTGGGCTCGGACCCGCCCTCCCGGCCCAGGGTCGCCTTCCCAGCCCAGGGTCGCGGTGGCAGGAAGGAGGCGGGCACAGCCCTCGGGGCCGCCCAGGACTCGGGCTGCGGGGCGGGACTTCCCCGTCCCGCCCTGTCCGGGGAGGAGCGAGGTCCGTAGACCCCGCGGTTGCGGTATCAGCGGTCCCACAGCTCCCTGGCCCTGCCGCCTGCCTAGGGACCCCCAACTCTCACCCCAGCCCCGCTGAGCCCCGAGGGCCCCGAGGACCGCTAAGCCCGAAGACGGACCGTCCGAGGCGCAATGCCCTTAGCTTAGGAGGCTTCTAATCGCCTTGTTTTACATTTGAGGCTCCTGGAGACCCAAAACGGCGAATATGGCCCGGAGATTAGCGCCCGGGCTAGAACTGCGATGTCTCACGTCTGCATTGTTGCAAAACAAAACAACAGAACGCCAAGGCCCGTTCCGATCCCTGATTGAGGGACTTCGCTAAGTTTGCCTCCGAGTCCGGGCCGTGTGCCAGGGGAGACAGAGGGCACTGGATCAACCAGGCGCATCTTCCTGGCAGCTCATTTTACTCGGATTATCCGAATAGGAGGAGGGGGGAACATTCAATAACTGGGCAAGGGAGTTACTTTAAACATGATTTACAAGTTAGTAACAATAACATGCACGACGAGCATTGTGTTTGGGATAAAACATGAAACTTGAAAGAAATGTGCTTCTGGTGGGGCCCTTGGGGCTTCATTTCCTGATCGGCTGTCCCGTCCCAGTTCATTCTGCGGACGCCGGGGAAAGGGCGGAAAGTCCAGCTCTCGGGGGAGGGGGGGGGGATGCTCTCCCCATTTTACCAGGAGGAAGGCGAGCCAAGCCAATCAGCGGGCGGCGCCCAAGGTCACGGCACAAGCAGCGTGCGCAGGCCCAGCAGCGCCACCAGCAGGAGCGCGAGGCGGGGCGCGGGCGCGACGCCGGGGGCGCGCAGACAGGCGGCATACCCGTCGAAGGCCACTTCGCGCAGCGCGCACACGTGCTCGGCTTGGCAGGCCTCGTCGCAGGCCCGCGTGTCGTAACTGACCGAGTTGTAGACGTAGTAGCGCTGCAGCGCGCCCTGGTCGCTGGCGATGCGGCCCAGCGCCTCGTGCATAGAGCGGGCGCCTGCGTCGGGCACGCCGTAGGCCTTGGTCACCCGGTACTCGAGCTCCCAGCGCGGCTCCCCCTGCGCGTTCGCCTGGCTCAGGTTCAAGAAGTAGGTCACCATGTCCTGCAGAGGGGGCGCGAGGCGGGCCGGCTGTGAGCAGCTGTCCGCTTCCGCCCCCAATCCTCCACCTTGCATTTGCCCCCAGATTCTAATAGCTGTAATCCTGACCGCTCTTAGTTATTGAGCATTTACTAGTTTCCGGGTATGCTTGGCAGACATCCTCTGATTGAGTCTGATGAGGTAACTGCGCTTATTGTCCCCATTTCACAGATGACGAAACTGAGTCCTAAAGAGGTTAATTCACTTGGCCAGGGTCCCACATGTGGCTGAGGCAGGATTGGAACCCAGCTTGTTTACCCCATGGCCTGTGCATTTTCTGTTCCAGCAAGCTCCCGGGTACCCAGAAGATTGTCAGTAAAAATTTGCAGAAAGACTGGATAAAACGCAATATAAAAGCAGTGGGATGGGGGCGCAGTGGTTGAGAATCTGCCTGCCAATGCAGGGGACACGGGTTCGAGCCCTGGTCTGGGAGGATCCCACATGCCGCGGAGCAGCTAGGCCCGTGAGCCACAATTGCTGAGCCTGCGCGTCTGGAGCCCGTGCTCCGCAACAAGAGAGGCCGCGATAGTGAGAGACCCGCGCACCGTGATGAAGAGTGGCCCCCACTTGCCGCAACTGGAGAAAGCCCTCACACAGAAACGAAGACCCAACACAGCCAAAAATAAATTAATAAAAAAATTTAAAAAAAAGCAGTGGGATGGAGTGCCTGGCTGAGAGAGCTTATAGAATTGTGCTTTGATGGGGGCTTGGGCTACACCCAAGACCCTGAGTACTCAGGTGCGTTTTCAGGACTAGAACCCGGAAGGGTTTATCTGTGCAACACTTTCCACCTAAATTTGCAGTCAGGAGAGGTGGGGTAAGAGGAAGTGCCATGGATGGATGGCAATTTCTTGCTAGGCGCCTTACATTATTTCATTTAGTCTTCCCCGAACCCTGCGGTCTGAGTGCCCGTGTGGACGACGGACCACACTCTTAAAACTCCTCAGACCTCTTCTCCATCTACATTCACTCTAGAGTCAAGGCCCCAGGTTAACTCATGCAGCCCCTGGTTTTAAATGTCCTTTCTCAACACCCAGATTAAATCTCTGTACCCACCTCTTTCTGGAACTCCAACTTGAATACCCAGCTGCCTCTTCCCTCAGCATTTTCACCTGGATGCCACTTAGACATCCCAAAGTTAACAGGAAAGCCAGGCTTCTGATCTTCCTCCAAAATCTGCTCCTCCTGCAGTGAGCCCGTTTCAGTAAATGGCGACCTCATCCTTCCAGGTGCTCTGGCCAAAGCCTTGGAGCCCTCGTTGCCTCCTCGCTTTCTCTTCCACCCCTCAACCAATCCGCCAGCAAATCCTGTCTGCTCTGCCTTCAAAATACATCCAGGATCTGGCTCTCCTCACCACCCACGGGTGCCACCCTGGCCCACACCACCATCACCTCTCAGTGGCTGAGGTCACCTCCTAATTGGTCCCCCTGTGTCTGCCCTTGCCCCCTACAGCCTGTTCTCCACCCAGCAGAATGGTGGTTTTCTAAAATTCCAGAGTCATCCTCATGGCCTGCATTACCTGACCCCCCCTCCCCCCCTCCCCTCGTGACCTCCGCCGTGGCCTCGCGGGCCTCCGTGCTCCTCCCCTAACACACCAAGCGCATTCCCACCGTGGACCTCTGACATGTTTTTCCTGTTCCTTCCCCAGACGCTCACACGGCTCACTCCCTGAATTTACTCAGAATTCAAATGTCACCCTATCAGTGACACTTCCCTGCCCCATCTAACACCACACACATATACACGTACCCTGTAACTGTCACCACCTGCCTCCTCACCCTGTTTTCTTTTCTCCTTAGCACTTATTTCGTGCCACACTTAACTTTATGTGTTTGTTTATTGTCTGTCAGCTCCAGGAGAGCAGTGACTTTTGTTCACTTATGTATCTCCTGAGCTTAGCACGGGGCCTGGCACATCGCAGAGGCTTAACACGTTTTGTTGAATACATTAAGGAATAATATTTCTTTGTCATTTCAGTAATCACAAGCACATCCCAGGAGGTGTGGGATTGCTCATTGAGTTAGGGGCCTGCTTGGCTGCAGCGTAGTCAGTGTAGAGAAGACCTGGCAGTGGGCCTGAGGTCACACTGTGAGAGACCTTGAATACCAGGCCAAGGAGAGTTACACTGTGAGAGACCTTGAATACCAGACCAAAGAGATCCAACTTATCTTGGGAGCATTGGGGAGCCACTGAAGGTTTTTGAGCAGGAAAGAGACAAGAAGTGCTTTAGAAAGATTAATCCCCTCCTTAGCTGTACCAGATGAGCTACAGCAGGGCAGTGCTGGAGGAGGGGAGAACACGTAGGAGGCCTTGACACACTCAGTAGAGGGTGGATTAGCTAGGGAAGGCAGTGATGTTATCAGGTCCCTCCTCCCTCCTCCTCTGGCCCCAGCAGACCCAAGGCTCCTGACCTGCAGGCTCAGTGTGGCTCGGTCGTATTCAAACACCCGGATGCCTGGATTGTTGGCTCCGTTGACCACACCAGGTAACGTGGTTTTCCATGGGGTGACCCCAGGTGTAAGGAACATGACACTGATGGGGGTACCTTTCAAGAGAGAGTGGAGCTGAGAGGCTGGCGAGGGAAAGAGGGAGTTGGTCTGGCCGTTGCCCTCCAGGTTGGATACCTGCATCGTCGTAGAACATCCGAAAGCTGTCGGTGTGGTGGTGCCCGAAGAACTGCCCTGCAATGACTCGATGATGCTTCCGGACCACCTTCAGGTACTCCTGGTTGGGGCCCTCCCGGAACCACGCTTTGTTCCGTGTCTTCTCAAAGAACCCCGGGGGCACATGGCCGATAATGTACACCTACGAGGAAGGGGTGCCCAGCAGGGGCTCAGAGACCCCTTCCACAACTTTTCATCTCTACCTCTCACAACCTGCCCGTCTCCCCAGAGGCAAGCAGATGGGCTCAAAGGTACCTCCTCCCCCATCCCTCTCCCAGGTGATCCGGCATCTCCCTGTACCCAGAAATGAATGTGCCACATGCTTCCCTCCCTCTGTGCCTTTACCCATGCTATGCCTGCCACCTGGAGCGCCCTTCTCATTTTCACTTCTGTAAATGCTACTCATGCTTCAAAACCCAGCTCGAAGCTCCTCCTGAAACCTTTCTGATCCTTCAGAGACAAGTCTTCTCTTCTTGGAGAGCTCAGGCACTGTAACCAAACCTTCCTTGCATGGTTGTGTAGCATATGCTGTGTGGTAATGTGTGTTCACGTCTTACATTCCTCGAGTCTCTCAGCTAACAGTGCCTGGGCCCTTGGTCCCCATTACAAGAGGTAGAATGGGCGGCGGGGGCAGTGGTAGGAAGGGCAGTTAAGAACATGAGCTTTGGAGCCAAACTGCAGCTGGACACCAGCTGTGTGTCACCTCCCCGAGCTTCAGTTTTCTCATCGGGAAGGGCACCTAACTGGTGGAGATATGAGAGTTAAATGAGATCATCCATATAAAGCACTTAGCAACATATCTGATGCATAGTGGGGGCAAAAGCACCGGCCATGAGATCCTGCTGGGATGCGCTGGTCAGAGCAGGGACTCAGGCAAATGAGACACAGGGTCAGTCATCGGGGGCCTGCTAGCCCAGCAGACTAGACGGACACACCTCAAGGGCAGGGCATCCCCTTGAGGTCTAGCCCACAGTGTGGCTGCAGCTGTGCTGGCCTTGGATTCTGGAGACTGGGGTTCTAGTCTAGGCCCCGCCACTTACTGTGTGACTTGAGACTGTCACTGCCCATCAGGAGCCTCGCATCTGCAATGGACTCCAGGGTCCCAGCCTCACAGGCTGTTGTGAGGATGGAAGCAGCCCCCTCAGGTGCCTAGCTGATGAAGGACCCTCTGTGATGTGGGCATCTCAAGTGAGTGGGTGAGTCTGTGCCAAAGTGGGGGACTTGTACGGGAAGAGGCCCCAGGGAGGGGAGAGGAGGAGTGGGGAGCCCTTACCATTTCCCCAGCTCGGGACGCATTGGTCAGCACATCATCCAGCCACTGGAACTGCTGGCCAGGGTCGGCCATGCCGGCCGTCTGCTCGTTGTTGCTATAGTACAGATTGGTGTTGAGGACCACGATTCGCCCAGCTGCGCTTGGCCCCGGCAGTTTCTCAGAATAGAAGGCACCTAGGACATCACAGCCAAGGGGAATCTGAAGGGGTCTCCAGCCTCCGAACAGACACACCTCTGTCCCCCTCCACTTCACTCGCCCACCTTCTCCTTCCCTTGCGTCCTCCCTTCCCATCTTTCCCATAGGAGCGGCATCGTGGGTAAGGCCAAAGGCTCTGGAGCCAGGCTGCCTGTGTTCAAGTCCTGGCTGTATCACTTCCTAGCTGTGCAACTTGGGAAAGTTCCTTAACCTCTCTGTGCCTCAGTTTCCTCCTCCGTATAATGGGAATAACATGGAGGTGTGTTTGCCCCTCCAGTTCCACTGTCAACCCTTCTCTGCTCAGCTCTCTGCCCCAGGAGCTGTGGGTTAAATCCATGGGCTTCTGTGCTGTGAGCTTCTGGTTGGGTTTGACCAATGGGGAGCCCCAACAGCAAGGGACTGAGGTAAGGAAGGAGAGGAGGTCAGGTCACTTTGGGATACTGTGTCTCCAAACCAGTGATTCTCAACCTGGTGATTTTGTCCCCAAGGGAACACTCGGCAACGTCCAGAGACATTTTTGGTTTTCACAACTGGAGGTGTTACTAGCAACTAGTGGATAGAGGCCAGGGATACTGCTAAGCACCCTACAATGTACAGGACGGCCCCACAACAAAGAATTATCCAGCCCCAAATGTCAACAGTGGCAAGGCTGAGAAACCTGGCCTGAGCTGCAGGTCACTGCCCCTACCTAGGATTGTTGTAAGGAGTCTAGCAGTGTGCTGAGGGCAGTTCCGGGCACACAGGAAATGCTCAGTGAATATTCTCTTATGATCCTCATTAGTGCTGTGGGGTTAAGAACATGGGCATTGGAATCAGCCCTGGATCCTACTCCCAAGTCTGCCTCCTCTAACCTGGGTGACCTTGGCCGAGTGACTTGTTATGTTCAAGCCTCAGTCTCCTTATCTGTAAAATGGGGATAAAATCAGTCCCTATTTCATGGGGATGTTGTGAAGATGAAATTAGATCAGACCTTGGCATAAAGTGCTCCTTACAGTAGCAAATGATGTTAGTACCTTCTCTGAAGAGAGCGATGGATTCGTTACTGAGCCAGGGTCGCCACAGCTCTGCTACCTGATTGTAGATATTGTTGCTTCTGGCCGGGAACTGGTTTTTGGGGTGAAAGTCATGATTTCCCAAAGCAGCATAGACTTTAGTATCTGGGAGGAAAAAGAAAAATATAAGAATGTATATGCAAAAGTGCTTAGTGGAGTTAGTTTCAGCCACTGGCTATCAGAGCTAATAGGGAAGAGCTATAGCACAGATAAGGAAAAATACAGAGCCAAGCAGAAAACCACATTATAGAATCTGGCAGAATTTGGCTCAGATCTGGGAAGGAAGAGCAGTGAGTTCTCTAACTCCATTCCCCGCAGAAATTTCCATGGTCAGAAATGAAGCATGAGATAAGGAGGAGAAAGCTAGAAGATCCAAATAACCTTCAGATCCATGATCAGCCACTTGGTCATTTAGTGTGCCTTGTTCTTGTCAATTCCAGATCCATCTTACTGTTAGGGAAGGGGTCTGCTGCACCCTGGAAGGCCTTGGCAGTTTCACTCATTCATGAATCAACAAATATTTACTGAGCACCTAGTACATGCAAACATGTAGACCTGGGCCCCCAGGCCCAGGCCAAGAGGCCTGGCAGTGCGGTAGGGTTGATAGGCATTGAGTAATGGCTGTCACAAAAAGGGAAGAGCCACTTGCTGTGGGAGTGTATAACAGGGGTGGGAGTGGGGGTCAGGGGAGCCTCCCTGAGGATGTGGCCTGTGAATGAACCCAGGAGGGAGAGCGGAGCCTGTCAGACTCATTTCTTCCTTGTGAGTAGCCTCACTTCTGCTTTTATTTTACATCTGTGTCTGGTATATGTAGTAGTTGCTCAATAAATATTTGATAATAAACAAAAACTCCTCTGAGCTCAAGGCAGGGCCTTGTCCTTATATGAGCTTGGCTTACCCCAGGGAGTGAACTTGAACCAATGAGGAAGCCTGGCGCCTCCAATTCCTACTTGAAAAAATGATTCTAACAAACCCTTTACCCTGTACAGCCTACAAGATCTGGAAATGCTAAGCTCTGCCAAAGGAGGAGGCCGTAGAATTCCCATGAGGAATTATTCACAAAGCCAGAAGTCATGGCTGTGACTGCCTGAAAGAAAACCTCACCTCTCTAACATAGATACAGGCAGCCATAAGAATTCGTTTAAGGACTTCCCTGGTGGCGCAGTGGTTAAGAATCCGCCTGCCAATGCAGGGGACACGGGTTCGAGCCCTTGTCTGGGAAGATCCCACATGCCGCAGAGCAACTAAGCCCGTGCGCCGCAACTACTGAGCCTGCGCTCTAGAGCCCGTGAGCCACAACTACTGCGCCTGCATGCCACAACCACTGAAGCCCACACACCTAGAGCCCGTGCTCTGCAACAAGAGAAGCCACCGCAATGAGAAGCCTGCGCAC
Organism: Eschrichtius robustus; assembly: GCF_028021215.1. Taxonomy (NCBI): domain Eukaryota; kingdom Metazoa; phylum Chordata; class Mammalia; order Artiodactyla; family Eschrichtiidae; genus Eschrichtius; species Eschrichtius robustus. The sequence goes on along the minus strand of NC_090826.1, from coordinate 22,150,594 downwards.
TGCCACGAGCCCCCCCCCCCACTAACTGCAACTAGAGAAAGCCTGCGCGCAGCAACGAAGACCCAATGCAGCCAAAAATAAATAAATAAATAAATAAACAACAGAATTAAATACAGCTCTGATATTTATTTAAAAAAAAAAAAAGAATTCATTTAAGAGAAAACACAAATCCCTGGCATCCCAAAAGGCAGATGAGAAGGGAGGTTATCTCTCCTGGTTTATAAGCAGATAAGGTAGGGTGTCCCCAGAGACATAAGAGAAGCCATTTTTGGCCTAAGCCATTTTGGGATCTAAGCCTGGCTACAATGCTTGCCCTTGAACAGATCTCAGTAACAATGATCTTAAGGGAACAAAAGAACAAACTGTTATCAGGCAAGAGAAGTAACAAGGGCAAAGATAATAAATCAGTTGTAAAGACTCCCAGTTCTGTTCCAATGGTAAAGATTAGCCTGAAGCACTGTCTTGAGCTGTTTGGCAGAATTTAAACCCCCTCAACCATGAGATCAACTGGAACCTAAGGAGTGATGATGCTGACCTTTGCTGACCCTTGTGACTTCAATCAACTAAAGCTTGGACTCTGTCAACCTTTGCTCCAATTCTAAGTTGCATTCTCCTGCTCAAGCCCCTTCGTGAATATGCATATATCCTTAGCTTAAAACTTCCCCAATTTTGCTGTTCAAGGACACACTGATTTGGAAAGATCCCTGGTGTTCTCCTTACTTGTTGCAAGTAATAAATCCTTCCTTCTCCTGATCTTTGGCTTGGTTGTGCCTTTTGGCTTGACACCCACAAAGAGGCAAACCCAGTTTTGGGGTAACAGGTTTTTGCCACTTCTATGTGTCGGGCACTGTCAGAAGATCCTTACAAGCCTAAGCTCCATGAGGGCATGACCTGGCATCTTGTTCACAGCCACATCCCCTACCCCTAGCATGCTGTCTCACCCGTAGAGGACACTCAAATATTTGTTGACTGACTAAATGAATGGATGGATTACCTTATTTAATCCTCATAACAACCCTTTGGGCAGGTACCATTATTTTCCTCATTTTGCACAGGGAGAACACTGAGTGTCCGGAGGATGGCCCAGCTATAGAGCGTGGCAGAACCTGAATTGGGACCTGGATCAGTTTGCCTTGCACACCTGTGTTTACCATCAGCCATGGTGGACAGGGGCCAGTGTTCGCAGTGACTCTGATGGGGGGACACAGGTGCACGTGGCAGGAAGAACTCATGACATGGAACCAAAATCTCAAATTTCAGTCCCTTCCTCTTCTCCAACAAGTTGCTTATTTATCTCTATGATAGGGAGTGTTCTGCTTGACCTATGTTGCTACCATTCTCAAATAAGATAATGCCTCATTTCACCTCTTCCAATGTGTTCATATTTTAACATCTCTATAAGTGGGACGTGTCTTACCATTGAGGCCATGAGAAAGTTCTGTGTCATACTTTAATGGACAGCTTTTTTTTTTTCTTTTTTTTCTTTTGGCCACGCCATGCAACTTGCAGGATCTTAGTTCCCCAACCAGGGATTGAACCCGCACCCCCTGCAGTGAAAGGGCTGAGTCCTAACCACTGGACCACCAGGGAATTCCCCGGAGAACATTTTTTTTCTTAGAGATACGTAAAATAATGAAACATCTTACAGCCAATGGTATCTTGGATTTAGGAAATTCAGTAAATGTGCAAGCATGTTATAAACTGTAAAATCTTATTTACACTTGTATGTCAGGTCATAGTAATAAAGAATTTTCTTATCCATTATTTCACTTTTATTCCTGAAGCCCCACGTGGAGCAGAGAAAAGACTGCTCACTGTTGGATCTAAGTTTGAATCCCTCCCTAGGAACTGACTAGCTTTGAGCCATAGGTTCCTTATCTATACACTGGGGATAATAATACCTATTGTTGCCATGGGGGAGAGTGTCCTGGTTTGAACCTAGTAGTGACTTCTGCTGGAAGATGAAGTAGCCCAGGCATACCTGGGTTGGGTTGGGTTGGGTTGAGTTACATAGACTAGAAGCATCCAGGCAACTTCTTTGCACAAATTGATTTAGGTTGAGGGAAGGAGGTGTCAGAAATGAGGTTGCCTCGGGGACAGATGTGGGATGGTAACAGCAGCTCGGGGGCCCCTCCTGGAGTGGCAGTAGAAGTGATAGGTAAGAGATGTCCTCAAAGAAGGATCTGCATCCTCAACCTTGCCTGTTTCCTTGACCCCAAGGCTCACATTTGTCATCAGTAAAAATGTGAGAGAGCTCCACTCTCCTGGAGTCTCCTGAGTCTCATTCCTGACAGTGAATGAGCTAAGGCATATAATATTCTTAGAGGAGTGCCTGACACTTAGCCCTTGATACATAGATACATATAGTTGTTCTTGCTGCTGCTATTACTTATTTTTATTATCATTATTTCATATCTGGGTCCTGGGGACCCATGACCAAGACCTTTAGAGGAAGCAGCTGTGCCGGAACCCAAAGGAGATTGGGGGATGGGGAGGGGGGTCCAAGGGATCTGCTTTCACAGGTGTCCAGCTGGCAGGCTGAGAGCCTGATTCAGCCCCCAGGACCTTGTGTTTGGCACAGCCTGATTAAAGCCATTTTCAAGGGCCATTAGATGGAGCGCCCAGGCTGCATTCTCCCTGTCAAGTCCCGTGGGGCTGCTACCATAATCTCTCACAGTCCTGGCCTGCTCTCCCAGGCTCTGAAGGCCTTGGACTGCACCACGAAACAGCACTTTGGCTGGAAATCAGCATCTCCCCAAAGTCCCAGCAGCCAGGATGGTTTAAAGGCAGTAGATGGCAATTCCAGAGCCACAGCAAGACGCAAGGGCTGTGTGTGAGACCACGTGAGACTTACCCAGGGAAGATGCCTAAATATAACAGTAAATGCCTTGAGAAGGGGCTGTGAGTCTGCTGTTAAACTGTCAGGACAGAAGCCAGTGAAATGTCAGGCATTTCCATTATTAAAAAAGAAACAACAGGCCCAAAATGGAGTTACTTGTGCTAAGTCCCAGGTCAGCAAACCAAGTTAGGTATTAACCAAGTTAATACCTAACCTAACTGAAGTTTCAGCCTCTCCCAAGAATGTGACCTTTAAACAGTCAATCTGGAATTACTTGGTCAGCACTAGTGAGGAAATCTGCCTGATAGACACCACCCCTTCCCCTAAACGAAGGTAACCTTGCCTGAAACAATCCACTTTTTGCTAGAATCTTCCTTTTTCCACTGCCTTCTGTTTATAAAACCTTCCATTTGTACAGCTCCTTGGAGTGCCTTTCTTTTTCTTTTCTTTTTTTTCTTTTCGGCCGCACTGTACAGCATGCGGGATCTTAGTTCCCCGACCAGGGACCGAACCCGTGCCCCATGCAGTGGAAGTACAGCGTCTTAACCACTGGACCGCCAGGGAAGTTCCTGGCGCTCCTTTCTATTTGCTAGATGGGATGCTGCCTGATTCATGTATTGTTGAATACAGCCAAATAGATCTTCAGATTTACTCAGTTGAATTTGGTTTTTTAACACCATTAACAGGATTCTGTGTGTATCCACAGGCCGACAAACTCTCATGTTCCTTACAGGGTTGTTGGAAGGTAAGACACAATCACTGTGAAGTGCCTGGCACGGGACTTGGCCAGCAGCCATCGTTGTCCACGGGTGAAGGTCGTTCCTCTGCATCTTGCTGCCGTTGTCGTCCCACTGTGCCAGGCACCGCCTGGGCATCAGGGAATGCTGTGGGGACCTGGGGCACAGTCTTACCTGGAAAGGCCTTTCTGATGAGCTCGGTCAGGCTCTCCACAATTTGCAGCACGGCCGCCTCTCCCAGGTTCTCGTTGGGCACATGGGGCGTGTCATCACTGCAAAACACCGCCGGGCAGCTCGGGAAGTGGCACAAGGAAAAGAAGGGACGGCTCTACCATGAGAAAAGAGACTGCAGAACTGGGCCTCAGACAGCTACTGAAGGGGAATGACCAGGCTGGAGCTGGGAGTCACATGGGACAAAGTCCAAACCCAGGCTCTGCCATTGACCGGCTGTGGGTCCCTGGGCTGGTTGTTTAACATCTCTGAGCTTCCATTAGCTCATCTATAAAATAGGGACAATAATGGCACCTACACACAGAGTATTTGTGGGACTTCGATAAAGGGGGAAAAGTATATATATAAAATGTAGTAGCTGCTAGGTTGCAGTTAATATGGTCTTGAGAGGGAGCTCTGGGTTTCCAGTCTCATCTGCAAGCCCCTGGGGAGCTTGGGTTGGACAAGCCGTGTCTGAGTTCTGAGTTTCCCCAAGGGTTCTAAGGAGTTTGGAGCTGGCTTCAGAATATAGAATTCAGATCTACTCTGGTAGGTCGAGGACCTACCCCAGGACCATTTAGTCCCCCATGTTTCACAGACCTAAATTCCTGGATCCACCTTAGAAAGGTGCAGCAAGGTGGGGGAAGAAGTGGGAAAGGAGGTTTGGGGGATGCTAAGAGCCCCACAACTAAAGCCTGAGGACTCTGCTGGACCGACGGGGTGAGGCAGCTGCTGCCCAGAGACTCCCCAGGGAAGGTAATTAGCTGAATCGTCCTGAGACCGCTACTGGCAGCCCACGCTGGCTCCCTTTGTGCTGGGTACTTTCTGTGTATTGTACCCTTATCCACTAATTTATTCTTCATAATAACCTACAACATAGGTTCTATTGTTAGTCCCATTTGACAGATAAAGAAACCAAGGCACAGAAAGGTGAAGAATCCTGCCTAATGTATACAACTAGACAGTGGTGGAGTCAGAGTTTGAACCAGTCAGCCTGGCTCCAGAGTCTATGCTCACATCCATTACGTCCTACTGCGACTCTGATACCTTCATTAGGGCAGTAAGAGGGGACTTTTAGCCCTGTCCTCCCTGGGGACAGGCCAGGAATACGAAGAGAGAACAAAATTCCATTTTTTTTTTCTAGTTTGGAGCATTTAATTCTGTGTGATAGAAAACACATCCAATTTCTACAGGTTACCCCTCAGGGGATTGCAAAAACACATCCAATTTCTACAGGTTATCCCCCAAGGGACTGCAATTCTCCCGGAGAGGTCCAATTTCTGAGAAATTGAAGAATTATGAAGGGTCCTAGAGATCATCTTGTCCAATGCCATACACCTCTGCAAGTCCCAGAGATTTCCCAGAAAAATCATGCTTCTGTTAAAGGTCATGAATTTCCCAGAGGGATCAAATCTTTTAGAATGTTACGCATTTCTCCAAGGGCCCCTCCTCAGAGAGCAGGAGGCCAGGGTCATGGCCTAAATCTCACTCTCTCCTTAGATTGATTCCTGAGCCCAGGGAAGCCAGAGCTGCCCAGGCTCCTCCTGAGACACTGTCACATTTCTTAAGTGTCCAGCCTTGCTCCTCCCACTGCTGACCACAAAGTCCATCTGAGGGTCATTCCGATCACTCCCATGTCACACTGAGGGACAGCTGGGGACGTCATGGGTTTGATGCCGCCTTACAGAAGTGTCCATAGAGGCTGGAGGAGGGCACAAGAAGCCCGAGCTCCTGCCAGCCCTCCTCACCCACTCCCTGGTTCACCACTTCCTGCAGCAAGTCCTCCCCAGTCCCGCCAGAGGGAGTCAGGTGCCCTGTGAAGCTCCCCCATCCACCCAGTGACCCTCTCTCCTCGCTGGGATATAATGGTCGGTGGCCTTGTCTCTGTCGCCCAGGAGACCATGAGCTCCCTGAAGGAGGGTCCAGGTCCCTATCATCTCTGTTCCCCCCGTCTCCTGGGGGTGAGCACAAGACAGGCTGACCTACCAAGGGAGGGAGGGAGGGAAGGAGCAAATGAGTGAAGGAAGGACCTCGGGTGCTGAGGGAAGTCAGAGGACTTCCAGCAGCATCCATGGGTGAGCAGCAGAAATGGCATCTCTGTGGCCGAGCTGAAATCACCCCTCAAGCTCTCTCCTCACAGAGTAGTGCTCTGACCATTGAGGACCCCCAGGGCCAGGGCAGCCGGGGGTGGCCCGCAGCTGACCAGGACACTTGCTCCCAATGCTGGCTCACCTTCAGCCCTCCTACCTTCTCCCCTCCCTGTATTTGGATCTCTGGGGCTTGCAGTCCCCAAACCCCGGTGGGAGTGGCACCAGTGTTCATCGACCCCCACACCCACCCCCGACTTAAAATCTGGGAGCTCCCCCCATGCCCAGACATGCCATGACCGTGTCCCCAGCCTCAGTGAGAGCCACATTCTGCTGAGGCCGTAAGACACAAGGTCAAGGGCACAGACCCTGGAATCAGCCATGCCCAGGCTCCCCTGGACAAGCTTGGAGCTTCAGGTTCATCCTCTCTGCAACAGGGCTGGTGAGGACTAAGGGAGATGGTGTGGGGAGGGTGTCAGGCAGGCAGGGGGCACAGGCAGTGGCCCGGGGAAGAGTAGCTGTGGTGACGGCTCTCACCCAGTCCAGAAGATGAAGTCTGGCTCTGGCTCGATCTCCTTCATGGCATAGATAGAGGAGTTGATGAGGATCCAGGGAGAATCGCAGAGGTAGTTGCCCCAGGGGCCTGCATTGGGCACCGGCTGGGAGCCAGCGGATGGGCACACCTGGAGGGGGTCTTCAGACACCTTGTAGTCCCGGTCAAGGTGCAGGTCAGAGACGTGCCAGAACTTCCCTGCAGGGGCAAGGAGACCCTGCTCAATGCAGGTCTCTCCCTGAGCCTGGATGTGGAGGGAGTCAAGGGAACCCTGGGCTGCGGGAAGGGAGCTTGCACAGGTAAAAGGAAGTTTTCTCCGAACCCAGGGCCTGGTTTTGCCCAGGGAGGCACTGAGCAGAGCAGAAAACAGGCTTGGTTCAGTCCCTGACCTCTGACCTTTGACAAAGCCCTTTCTATCTCCCCACCTCAGTGTCCCCAGCAGCAGCATGAGAGATGGACTGCGTGACCCTCAAGAATTCTTTGGGGGACTTCCCTGGTGGCACAGTGGTTAAGAATCCACCTGCCAATGAAGGGGACATGGGTTCAAGCCCTGTCCCAGGAAGATCCCGCATGCCGCAGAGCAACTAAGCCCATGCGCCACAACTACTGAGCCTGCGCTCTAGAGCCCTTGAGCCACAACAACTTAGCCCACGTGCCACAACTACTGAAGCCTGCACGCCTAGAGCCTGTGCTCCACAACAAGAGAAGCCACCGCAATGAGAAGCCCGCACAGCGCAAGAAAGAGTAACCCTCGCTTGCCGCAAGCAGAGAAAGCCCCCAACGAAGACCCAACGCTGCCAAAAATAAATAAATAAATAAATAAATAAATAAATAAATAAATAAATATTTTTTAAAAACCCCAAAACTCTTTGGGAGTTCTAAGCAGAGTGCTTGTTTTAAAGCAAAGGTGTGTTAAGCGCCCAGGCTCTGGAGCCACATACTAGCTGTGTGACTGTGAGCAAGTTGCTTCACCTCTCTGAGACCATAACTAGAGCCAAATCTTTTCACCAGGGAAATACATACAAAAATCTGACCTGGGAGAAGGCTGACACATCAAATGCATTGTAAGATCTTGCTGATCAATACCAGCAAAAACCTGGGGAATATGTGTGGAAATGGAGTTTACAAGTACGAGGCCAGAAAACAAGGAACGTAACTTCAGATTGGGTTGAGTTTCTTACTGTGGGTACACTTGTTAGTGACTCTGGATGCGGGGTAAAATGCCAAAAATCTCTGGTGTAATACAGAGAACGGAATCCAAAGAAACTGGCCACGTGGCGTGGCTTTATCATCTGCACTGAGCACAGGGCCTGGTGTAAGTGGTTTCGATGATGCTTGTTGAAGGAGAGCATTGAACAGGTTTGGTCTCTGCCCTAAATCCTGTTTCAGGCTAAAACACGGGTGAGGCCTGGAATTTCCTCACTCTCCACCATTGCTGTCACTTCCTCCTCCACTTCCTGTGTCACTCAGACTCAGAGCCAACAGTCAACACCCACCCCATCCCAGGAAAATGGGCCTGGGCCTGGGGGGTCCCGCTTTTGTTGCTTTCAGGGTTGGATTAGTCAGTCCCCCACTCCCTCAAGCCCTCCCTTCCCCACTCCTCGCCACAGGACCTTCAGTGGGGCTCTAAGGCCTGAAGGTAAAGTCTGGACCCTGATCTCACTCCTTGACTTTTCCTCCAGATGCTTCTGAGCTTTTGCCCACCTCTCCTGGTCTAAACCTCAATTCAGGAAAGGATCAAAAACTTGTTCACGGGACTTCCCTGGTGGCACAGTGGTTAAGAATCTGCCTGCCAATGCAGGGAACACGGGTTTGAGCCCTGGTCCAGGAAGATCCCACATGCCACGGAGCAGCTAAGCCCGTGCGCCACAACTACTGAGCCTGAGCGCCACAACTACTGAAGCCCACGTGCCTAGAGCCCATGCTCCACAACAAGAGAAGCCACCGCAACGAGAAGCCCACACACTGCCACAAAGAGCAGCCCCCACTCGCCGCAACTAGAGAAAGCCTGTGCACAGCAACGAAGACCCAACACAGCCAAAAATAAAATAAATAAATAAATTTATTTTAAAAAACACAAAAAACAAACGTTCACACTAAGTTGCAAATGACTGATCAAGCAAATCATGGTCCCTCCCATGGTCATTATATAGTCATCCTCACCACAGCCCTGAAGGGATTGATCATTATCCTCATTTTGCAGATAAGGAAACTAAGGTTCAGAGGTCAACATGCCTGAGATATCATGGTAAATGGTGGGGGTCCTCTGGCTCCCTATCCTCTCCCAGGAAGATGTGATTGCTAAGGGGGTAAAACCATTGCCTTTTATTTTAACTACGTCTTTTTGTAGATAGTCTATGCCTGCATTTTAATTTTTTACCCAAACTGAGAGTCTTTGTTTATAATGGGGGGAATTTAAACTTTTCACACAAATTGTGATCACTAATATATTTGAAATTACTTCTACAGAGGCAAAATCCTAAACCAGAGGAAAGAAAATAACCTCCCCATTTCAACTAGTAAATGGGTAGAGTTGGTGGACTTTCCCAAGCCTCTGCCAGAGGTGATGAGTGGGTCACACCTGCTTCCAAGCCTGAGGCCAGGCGAGGTTGGCAGTGGAAGCGAGAGGCCCTTGGCCCTTTTCTCTGGCACGTGGGTCCCTTGCCTTCTCTGCAGACCATGCAGAGACCATTCCCCTGCCTCAAGCCAGCTCTTTCTCAACTAACCACAGACATGGAGCAATTCTGCCCCTTTGACATCAGCCCTCAAAGTACTCAAAGTTCATTTCTCCACTTCAGAAACTCCTTGCCTGAGGCTCGTCAGCTGTTGGTTTGTCTCTTCCTGCAAGCTCTGGACTAGTCAGCATAGAACTGAAACTCCTTGCAGCCTCCCTCACACTTCCTATGACCTCTGAGTGCGTGCATGCATGTATGTGCATGTGTGTGTTCATGTGTGTGCATATGTGGGTGCATATGTGTGTGTGTGCTTTTTGTGTATGTATGTATATGTGTGTGCGTGGGTGCGTGCGTGCGTGCCCACGTCCTCAAAGACCTGACTTCAGGAGAAGCCAGTAGAGTGGAAAGAATGCCAGAGAGAGGGACTTCCCTGGTGGCGCAGTGGTTAAGAATCCGCCTGCCAATGCAGGGGACACGGGTTCGAGCCTTGGTCTGGGAAGATCCCACATGCCGCGGAGCGACTAAGCCCATGCGCCACAACTACTGAGCCTGCGCTCTAGAGCCCACAAGCCACAACTACTGAAGCCCGCGCGCCTAGAGCCCGTGCTCTGCAGCAAGAGAAGCCACCGCAATGAGAGGCCTGTGCACCGCAACGAAGAGTGGCCCCCGCTCACTGCAATTAAAAAGAAAGCCCACGCGTAACAACGAAGACCCAGTGCAGCCAAAAATAAGTAAATAAATAAATAATAAAAATTAAAAAGAAAAAGAAAAAGAATGGCAGAGAGAGCCAGAGATCCAGGCAGGGGCTCCACCTCAGGCTCCAGTCTCCTCGTTGTGGAGTCTGATCACAAAACCCTCCTCTGCTGCTTTGCCCAACCCCACCCACCCCCTCCCACCCCCTCTCCTCACAGGGCCTCTTTCCTGGCTCCCCTGCCACCTTCCCCAGTCCTCCCCAGGTCATCGCACGGCTGCTTTCTCCTCTTCATTCAGGCCTCAGCTTGAAGGTCACCTCCTCGGAGAAGCCTCCCCTGACTACCTTTGCTCAAGTTCCACTTCCTCCCACCCCTCTGGTCACTAGCTATGTGACTCCCCCAGTTTTATTTTCTTCAGAGCACTCTCACATATGAACTTATCTTGTTGGCTTGCTTGTCAGCCATCTTCCCCTTCTTCAGTGTCAGTCCCATGAGAGCACAAAGCCTGTCTTGTTCATCCCTGTGTCCTCAGCACCCAGAACAGTGCCTGGGATGTGGAAGACGCCCATATAGTTGATGAATGAGCAAGGCTGTGGGGAGGATGATTGGACTGGTAAGCCCTCAAAGAATGTTAGCCAGGTGCCCTTCACATGCTCATCTCATTTCATCCTTGCAACCATTCTGTGAGGTGGGATTCTTATGCCTATTTCACAGATGAGGAAACTGAGGCTCGAACCCAACCTCTCTGACTGCAAAGCTGAGACACAATGTTGGCTCAGAGCCCCCAGAAGGCTTTTATAATACATCTATGTTACCCATAAAAGATGGGAGCCACAGGCTTCTATGGAGTTGGTCACAGAACATGAGGAATTAAGCTCTAAATATCATGTCATGGAGAAGAGGATGGGCACATCCTGGAGAGGGAGGCAGGTTATTGGGTTTCTAATCCAGGCTCTTCCTTGTGTTGGCTGAGGACTCTGGGCAAGCCAGCTGGCCTGAGGGTGTTTGACGTCTGGCCTGCTTGTCTGTGAGCATCAAATAAGACAGTGAACAAGAAAGAGCTAGTCCAGAAGACTCTCAACACACCACTGTCCCTGGCAATTAACTCCCGGGCCAGGAGTGAGACTGGGAGGGTGTGGGGAGTTGGGCACTTTAACACTTTATCCTTTGGACCAGAGCTTCTCAAACATTACCACGCAGTTGCCTCACCTGGGGAATCTCATGAAAATTAAGATGTTTTCTATATTCATACTGCTTGGATATTTTACAGTAAGAAAGTATTCATATAATCTTTGAGTTTTAAGAAAAGGTATACCAATCTTAGCTGTCATTGTTATTCATTAATTATTGAGACTATGAATAAATTTAGCATCAAATCCAGTGAGAAGTTGAGGGCACAGACCTGGGTTGGAATTCCAGCTCCAGTGCCCACTAGCTGGGTGAACTTACTCTGTGCCTGTTTCCTCATCTGAAATGGGGACAACAGCGCCCCCCAGCTTTTATGGTTATTGTGAGGTTTAAAATGAGAGAATATGAGAATATGCGTAAGCACTCAGCAAAGCAAAGCAGCAGTTACTTTGAATTTGGTCCTTGGGGTGTCCTGAAAGTCCCCTTTCACCATGGAAGGGAGATGGGACCAGGGGAGTGGCTGTGTCCTTCCCCTGCCTGCCCCAGCGTCCCCTCTGCTGCCTCCTCTGCAGGAAAGTGCAGGTCTGGGGCCAGGACATTTGAAACAGAACAATGTGAAAACAGATCCTGTCCCCTCCTGGCTGGTCCTCCTTGAGCGGAGGACCGGTGGCACAGCACACCCTCTAGTTTTAATTCTGAGAGCTCATCTCTGCTCCCTGTGCCTGGGCAGGCAAAAGTCTCCTGGCCCTCCTCCTTCTTCACCAAAGGGGTCATCAGGCCCACCTTGTACACTGGGGACAACAGATACAGGGCCCGGGGCCTAATACTTTTGTAAGGCTCATGGAAATGTCTGAGACCTGAAAAAGAGTGCATTGCTTCCGAAGTTCAGAAAAAAACAAAAAAAAACTATGCTATCGAAACCAACAATCCACTTCAAATGCAATATTAAAAATGTCATTAAAAATCATATATATATATATATAAAATCATAGATAACGTGAGATACTTTTACTATGATTCATGATGGGGTGGAGGAGACTTGCAAAAATCATTCCTAAAGTCTAATAAGGTCTTTTTTTTTAAAATTTATTTATTTAATTTATTTATTTTTGACTGCGTTGGGTCTTCGTTGCTGCACACAGGCTTTCTCTAGTTGCGGTGAGTGGGGGTTACTCTTCGTTGCGGTGCACAGGTTTCTCATTGCAGTGGCTTCTCTTGTTGCAGAGAATGGGCTCTAGGCTCACGGGCTCAGTAGTTGTGACTTGCAGGCTCTAGAGTGCAGGCTCAGTAGTTATGGCACATGGGCTTAGTTGCTCCGCAACATGTGGGATCTTCCTGGACCAGGGCTTGAACCTGTGTCCCCTGTGTTGGCAGGTGGATTCTTAACCACTGCGCCACCACGGAAGCCCTAGAGTCTAATAAGGTCTTAAAGTGTCTGAAAGGTGAGTTTGCTTATGGTTGGAGACAAGAAAAGGAAGGCATTTATTTAGCACCTACTGAATGCCAGATGCTGTGCCAAGCCCTCTGTCTATGTAGTTTCACAACAAAATTAGAAATACATTCTATTATTATACCCATTTTACAGATGAGGAGACTGAGCTAGTTAGTGGCACACCTACGATTCATATTGTATCTAAACAGAAATGATCACGGTGCACTTTGCCACAAGCTAGCTGTGTGACCTTGGATGTTAAAAAAAAAAAAAAAATCCCTTAAACTTTTACAGCACGTTGCAGTGTAAGTGCATGATCTCACCTAACTATCATTTAATCTCTCCTCTGCTATTATCCTTATTTTACAGATAGTGAAATAGAGGCTCAAGGTCACATAGATATTAAAAGGTAGGATCTAGGCTTTCTGGCTTAAGGCAATGGATTGTTTTTGAAACGGCATGCGTGAAATTTGGACTCAGGGAAATCTTGTTTTGAATCCTGGCTCCTCCACGGGTGATGGCAACTTGAACAAGAGATTTCCTCAGCTGAGCCTCAGTTTCCTCATCTGTAAAATGGGGATAACAATGCTAGTAGCAAAGGGGTGGATGTCCGGATGAAAGGAGTAATCTCATATGGAGCACGTGACTATGGAGTGGACAAGCCAGCCTGAGTGCTTAATCCCTGGGATACTCTGCCCCTTGGGCCTCAGTTTTTCTTCTCCTCTGGAGCCTCTGTTTCCTCAAGTGTAAGATTCAAGTATTGCACAAAGGTTATCTGAAGGCCCTGCCAGTGATTCCATGACTTTTGTCTGTTATGTGTATAACCCACCATAAAGTGATGTTGGTCCCCAGTTCAGTCCTTCGGTTTTTCTGTTTGTTTGATTTTTGGTTTTTGATTTTGTGTTTTACAATAGGTCCTTGTTGGTTATCTATTTTAAATATAGCAATGTGTACGTGTCAATCCCAAACTCCCAATCTATCCCTCCCCCGCCACGGTTCCCCCCGGTTCCCCCCTGGTAACCACAAGTTCGTTCTCTAAGTCTGAGTCTGTTTTGTAAATAAGTTCATTTGTATGTTGTTGTTTTTTTTTTAGATTCAGATCAGTCCTTCGTTTTTGACACTAAGCGATAACCCCAAACACTTCAGTTATAACTCCTCCTCTGTAAACCACTACCCTCCAAAACACAGAGGGTTCACTTGTTAAAACCAACATTTCCTAACCCCTTGTGTTATCTGCATGGATTGCCCTCTCCTCACAGCAGCTCCACGAGGCAGACTCATTGTTCTTGGGGGAAATGTTTTCCTACCATGCGGGCCCATACTGAAAGGACTTGTGGGTTTCTCTGCAGTTAGAGGCTGAGGGATAAATGCAGTGCTGTCTCGGGCTTGTGTGGGAGCAGACAAAGCCAGCAAGCTGGTGCCCCACCCAAGCTCCTGACTAAGGATGGTGGAGGGAGAATCCCCACCGTTGGGTTTTTTTTTTTTTTAATTTATTTATTTTTGGCGGCGTTGGGTCTTTGTTGCTGTGTGCGGGCTTTCTCCAGTTGTGGAGAGCGGGGGCTACTCTTCATTGCGGTGCACAGGCTTCTCATTGTCGTGGCCTCTCTTGTAGTGGAGCACGGGCTCTAGGCGCGCGGGCTCAGTAGTTGTGGCTTGCGAGCTCTAGAGCACAGGCTCAGTAGTTGTGGCACACGGGCTTAGTTGCGTCGCAACATGTGGGATCTTCCCGGACCAGGGCTCAAACCTGTGTCCCCTGCATTGGCAGGCGGATTCTTAACCACTGCACCACCAGGGAAGCCCATAGAATCCCCACGGTTTTATGCAAAGCAGGGATGACTGCTATCTGATTTGGTGTCTCAAAGGTCTGCACTTCAGGAAGAGACTCGGATTCTGAAAAATCTTACAGGTGCTGTGGAATTCTTTTTAAATTTAATTCCATTTTTAGATTATAGACGTATACATTCCAGAAAGTTTGGAGAAAAGGGAAAAAAAAAATAGTACCTATAAAACCCACCATCCCAAGAGGAGCCATCAAAGGGCATGATGGATAAAGTGGCTGAGTACCGACTTGGTCTTGCCACTTCCCAGCTGTGGGATCTTGGGCGGGTGTTGTGTCCCCTCTGAGTCTCATTTTCCTCATCTGCAAAATGGATATAATGGTAATAGTACCTACTTTACAGGGACTATAAAAATCAAAGGAGGTTTTTTCATTTCATTTTTCAAATAGGTTTTAAAAGGACAACATATGTCAAGCACCAAGCACAAGCATGGTGTATCATAAGTGCTCAGAAAATAAATGTTAGCACTTCTTGGCTATTTTCCTTACTGTTGTTTGTGTGATTTTATTTATTTTTTTTAAATTATTTATTTATTTATTTACTTACTTGGTTGCAGAGGGTCTTAGTTGCGGCAGGAGGGCTCCTTAGTTGCGGCTCACTGGCTCCTTAGTTGCAGCATGTGGGCTTCTTAGTTGCGGCACACAGGCTCCTTAGTTGTGGCATGTGAACTCCTAGTTGCGGCATGTGGGATCTAGTTCCCTGACCAGGGATCGAACCTGGACCCCCTGAATTGGGAGTGCGGAGCCTTATCTACTGTGCCACCAGGGAGGTCCCTCTTTGTGTGTTTTTATATAACATTATTTTATAAACAGATTGAAGATGTACAGCCGGGGTTCATGTCCAGGCTCAGACACTTAACTAGATGTGTGACCTTGAGTGAGTTATTTAACTTCTCTAAGGCTCAGTTTCCTTGCTGATAATCCCTACTTCACAAGGCTGTTGTGAGGATATCATGTAAAAATTTTAGCAGTGCCTGCTACATAGTAAGTACTTAATAAATGTTACTTAATATTTTCAATTTATGGTATTATCTTGAAACTTTTCTGTCTGGTGGTTTTACCATAATCTATTCAGCTATTCTATTGCTGTTAGCATTTTCCACTATTATAAACAACACTGCAATAAACATCTTAGTGCCTTTGGTGGCAGGGGAGATTCTTTTTAACCACTAAGACCCTGGGCTTGGGAAGGGGGTGCCTGCTGGCGTTTGGATTTCTAAGAAAACATATTTAAAAGTGAAACAGTGAGGGGGTGGAGATACTTTCAATCATTCCTAAGTCTCCAGTCAGACTGGCAGGGCCCTGAGTCCCCCAGAAGGGAACAGGGTCTCTGTGTCCAAGTAGACGGAGGACGGCCACTCTTGGTCTTCTCCCAAGCAGTCACCCTCCCAGGGAATGACACGTCCTCTCAGGGCATGTCCCAAATCAAACCGCCCTCTCCTCCTCCCGCATCTCAGCAAATGACAACCCCGTCCTTCCAGCTGCTGATACAAAAACCTTGGAGTCGCCTCTGAGTCCTCCTTCTCTCACACCCTCCATCTGTCAACAAGTCTTTTTTTTTTTTAATTTTATTTATTTTTGGCTGCGTTGGGTCTTCGTTGCTGCACACAGGCTTTCTCTAGTTGTGGCGAGTGGGGGCTACTCTTTGTTGCGGTGCCCGGGCTTCTCATGTTGCAGAGCACGGGCTCAAGGCACGTGGGCTTCAGTAGTTGTGGCATGTGGGCTCGGTAGCTGTGGCTTGCAGGTGCTAGAGCACAGGCTCAGTAGTTGTGGCTCACGGGCTTAGTTGCTCCGCGGCATGTGGGATCTTCCTGGACCGGGGCTCGAACCCATGTCCCCGGCATTGGCAGGTGGATTCTTAACCACTGCGCCACCAGGGAAGTCCTGTCAGCAAGTCTTGTCCTGAGTCAGACCATCTCCCAGCAGCCCTCCTCTCCCTGGATGATGGCAGTAGCCTCGTCACTGGTTTTGCTCCTTCTCCTTTACCAGGATGCGCAGCCATCCCAGTTTGCCCAAGACTGAGGGACTGCCAAGACACCCAACTTTAAGTGCTAAAACCAGGAAAGTCTCAGGCAAACTGAGGTCACTTGCTCACCCCACCTTTACCCCATCACAGGCGCTTCTCCGTACAACAGCCCAAGGGTCCTTTTAAACTCACACAAATCAGATCACATCACAGCTCTGTCCCAAACCCTCTAAGGATGTCCCATTTCACTCTGAGTTCTTAAAATTGTCTACAGGTTTATACATGAGCTGCCACCAGCGCCCCCTACCCCGTAACCCCTGACATCCCTCCCCACACCCTCCCCGTCCTCTCTGCTCCAGCCAGCTGGCCTCAGGCTCTTCCTCACACACGTCGCCTGTGCGTCCCGCTCAGGGCCTGTGCACTTTCTGTCCTATCCTGCTGGAATGTTCTTCTCCTGGACGTCCACATGGCTCTCTCCTTTGCTGCCTTAAATCTCTGGCCAAATGTCACTTTATTCGACAGCTCTTCTCTGGCTATCCCTTAAGTATCTCCCCCCGCCACCCTCTCCACTCCTTTATTCTGCTTTATTATTCTCCATAACACTTGTTATTTCCTGGAATATGTATTTCTTTGTTCATGTGTCTTTCAGAGGTTTCTCCGGAGGTGAAGGAATGCTTCACCAGGTCTGGGACTTTTGTTTATTTCTGCCGCGTCCCTGGTTCCTAGAATAGTGCATGACATATTTTTTGGTTTAAAATAATGTTTTTATTGCCCAGGACATTCTTTTTCTTGTGTCTTGATTTTTTGTTGTTGTTTGTTTGCTTGTTTGTTTTTGTTTTCTTTTTTAATAACTATAAATTCAAGCTTAGGAAAGATTGTCTTTGTCTTGAAAAACAACAAATTTTTTGGTTTTTTTTTAATTTATTATTTATTGGCTGCGTCAGGTCTTAGTTGAGGCATGCGGGATCTTTGGTTGCGGTGCGCAGGCTTCTCTCTAGTTGTGGCATGCAGGTTTTTCTTTCTCTAGTTGTGGCACGCAGGCTCCAGGGCACATGGGCTCTGTAGTTTGTGGCACGCGGGCTTCTCTAGTTGAGGCGCGGGAGCTCAGTAGTTGTGGCGCGTGGGTTTAGTTGCCCTGCAGCAGGTGGGATCTTAGTTCCCCGACCGAGGATCAAACCTGCATTCCCTGCATTGGAAGGCGGATTCTTTACCACTGGACCACCAGGGAAGTCCCAAACAACAAAGTTTTTATATCATTTGCTAACCTGATCTTGTTGTTGTTGTTGTTGTTTTTAACATCTTTATTGGCATATAATTGCTTTACAATGTTGTGTTAGTTGCTGCTGTATAACAAAGTGAATCAGCTATATGTATACATATATCCCCATATCCCCTCCCTCTTGCGTCTCCCTCCGACCCTCCCTATCCCACCCCTCTAGGTGGTCACAAAGCACAGAGCTGATCTCCCTGTGCTATGCAGCTGTTTCCCACTAGCTATCTATTTTACATTTGGTAGTGTATATATGTCCACGCCACTCTGTCACTTCGTCCCAGCTTACCCTTCCCCCTCCCCATGTCCACAAGTCCATTCTCTATGTCTGCACCTTTATTCCTGTCCTGCCGCTAGGTTCTTCAGGACCGTTTTTTTTTAGATTCCGTATATATGTGTTAGCATATGGTATTTGTTTTTCTCTTTCTGACTTACTTCACTCTGTATGATAGTCTCTAGGTCCACCCACCTCACCACAAATAACTCAATTTCGTTTCTTTTTATGGCTGAGTAATATTCCATTGTATATATGTGACACACCTTCTTTATCCATTCATCTGTTGATGGACACTTAGGTTGCTTCCATGTCCTGGCTATTGTAAATAGTGCTGCAATGAACATTGTGGTACATGTCTCTTTTTGAATTATGGTTTTCTCAGGATATATGCCCAGTAGTGGGATTGCTGGGTCATATGGTAGTTCTATTTTTAGTTTTTGAAGGAACCTCCATACTGTTCTCCATAGTGGCTGTATCAATTTACATTCCCACCAACAGTGCAAGAGGGTTCCATTTTCTCCACACCCTCTCCAGCATTTATTGTTCGTAGATTTTCTGATGATGCCCATTCTGACTGGTGTGAGGTGATACGTCATTGTGGTTTTGATTTGCATTTCTCTAATGATTAGTGATGTTGAGCATCCTTTCATGTGTCTGTTGGCAATCTGCATATCTTCTTTGGAGAAATGTCTGTTTAGGTCTTCTGCCCATTTTTGGATTGGGTTGTTTGTTTTTTTGATATTCAGCTGCATGAGCTGCTTGTATATTTTGGCGATTAATCCTTAGTCAGTTCCTTCGTTTGCAAATATTTTCTCCCATTACGAGGGTTGTCTTTTCGTCTTGTTTATGGTTTCCTTTGCTGTGCAAAAGCTTTTAAGTTTCATTAGGTCCCATTTGTTTATTTTTGTTTTTATTTCCATTTCTCAAGGAGGTGGGTCAAAAAGGATCTTGCTGTGATTTATATCATGGAGTGTTCTGGGTATGTTTTCCTCTAAGAGTTTTATAGTGTCTGGCCTTACATTTAGGTCTTTAATCCATTTTGAGTTTATTTTTGTTTATGGTGTTAGGGAGTGTTCTAATTTCACTCTTTTACATGAAGCTGTGCAGTTTTCCCAGCACCACTTATTGAAGAGGCTGTCTTTTCTCCATTGTATATTCTTGCCTCCTTTGTCAAAGATAAGGTGACCATATGTGTGTGGGTTTATGTCTGGGCTTTCTAGCCTGTTCCATTGATCTATATTTCTGTTTTTGTGCCAGTACCATACTGTCTTGATCACTGTAGCTTTGTAGTATGGTCTAAAGTCAGGGAGTCTGATTCCTCCAGCTCCGTTTTTCTTTCTCAAGATTGCTTTGGCTATTCGGGGTCTTTTGTGTTTCCATACAAATTGTGAAATTTTTTGTTCTAGTTCTGTGAAAAATGCCATTGGTAGTTTGATAGGGATTGCATTGAATCTGTAGATTGCTTTGGGGAGTATAGTCATTTTCACAATGTTGATTCTTCCAATCCAAGAACATGGTATGTCGCTCCATCTGTTTGTATCATCTTTAATTTCTTTCATCAGTATCTTATAGTTTTCTGCATACAGGTCTTTTGTTTCCTTGAGTAAGTTTATTCCTAGGTATTTTATTCTTTTAGTTGCAATGGTAAATGGGAGTGTTTCTTTAATTTCTCTTTCAGATTTTTCATCATTAGTGTATAGGAATGCAAGAGATTTCTGTGCATTAATTTTGTATCCTTCAACTTTACCAAATTCATTGATTAGCTCTAGTGGTTTTCTTGTAGCATCTTTAGGATTCTCTATGTATAGTATCATGTCATCTGCAAACAGTGACAGTTTTACTTCTTCTTTTCTGATTTGGATTCCTTTTATTTCTTTTTCTTCTCTGATTGCTGTGGCTAAAACTTCCAAACTATGTTGAATAATAGTGGTGAGAGTGGGCAACCTTGTCTTGTTACTGATTTTAGAGGAAATGGTTTCAGTTTTTCACCAT
Organism: Eschrichtius robustus; assembly: GCF_028021215.1. Classification (NCBI taxonomy): domain Eukaryota; kingdom Metazoa; phylum Chordata; class Mammalia; order Artiodactyla; family Eschrichtiidae; genus Eschrichtius; species Eschrichtius robustus. The sequence goes on along the minus strand of NC_090826.1, from coordinate 22,130,899 downwards.
TAAGAAGGATGCTGGATGTGGGTTTGTCATATATGGCCTTTATTATGTTGAGGTAAGTTCCCTCTATCCTACTTTCTGGAGGGTTTTTATCATAAATAGGTGTTGAATTTTGTCAAAAGCTTTTTCTGCATCTATTGAGATGATCATATGGTTTTTCTCCTTCAGTTTGTTAATATGGTTTATCACATTGATTGATTTGTGTATATTGAAGAATCCTTGCATCCCTGGGATAAATCCCACTTGATCATGGTGTATCATCCTTTTAATGTGCTGTTGGATTCTGTTTGCTAGTATTTTGTTGAGGATTTTTGCATCTATGTTCATCAGTGATACTAGCCTGTAGTTTTCTTTTTTGTGTGACATCTTTGTCTGGTTTTGGTGTCAGGGTGATGGTGGCCTTGTAGAATGAGTTTGAGAGTGTTCCTCCCTCTGCTATATTTTGGAAGAGTTTGAGAAGGATAGGTGTTAGCTCTTCTCTAAATGTTTGATAGAATTCACCTGTGAAGCCATCTGGTTCTGGGCTTTTGTTTGTTGGAAGATTTTTAATCACAGTTTCAATTTCAGTGCTTGTGATTTGTCTGTTTATATTTTCTATTTCTTCCTGGTTCAGTCTTGGAAGGTTGTGTTTTTCTAAGAATTTGTCCATTTCTTCCAGGTTGTCCATTTTATTGGCATATAGTTGCTTGTGGTAATCTCTCATGATCCTTTGTATTTCTGCAGTGTCAGTTGTTATTTCTCCTTTTTCATTTCTAATTCTATTGATTTGAGTCTTCTCCCTTTTTTTCTTGATGAGTCTGGCTAACTGATCTCGTTTTAAGAGAGAGATAGGAGTTATCTTGCAAGGGTAAAATTTATACCATGAATGATGTAGGTCAAAGCCTGGTGGTACTAAGACCTACATTGTTGACAAAATTATAATCTGCTGGTGGCATTTGCGGAAAAGAAGCCCTTGCAAATTTCTAAACAACAGTAAACTCTGTTAGGAAATTCTAAAGTGTTTTATAGGTCAAAAAGGGAATGAGGGTACTTCCCTGGTGGTGCAGTGGTTAAGACTCTGCACTCCCAATGCAGGGGGCCTGGGGTTCGACCCCTGGTCAGAGAACTAGATCCCACATGTATGCTGCAACTAAGAGTTCACATGCCACAACTAAGGAGCCAGCATGCTGCAACTAAGGAAGCCTGCGAGCTGCAACTAAGGAGCCCGCCTGCCGCAACTAAGACCCAGCATAAATAAATAAATAAATAAATAAATAAATAAATAAATAAATAAATAAATAAATAAATAATTTTTTAAGAAAGGGAATGAGGTTAGTAAAATGCCTCAACAGAGTTTGAATAAAATACTGGATTTGAGAGCTACTCAACCAATATTTTTTGAATGAATTCATGAATCTTCCTGCCACCTTCTACCTCTACCAACTGGCTGGCTCTTACGTACCCACACCTCTGAACAATGTCAATGTCCCTCCTGTGGCCAGCTGTCACCCCCACTTAAAATCTCAGGCTCAAACAGCACCTCCACCACCCACTAACCCTCTCACCCAGCCTCCCCCACCTAGCTCCCTGCCTTGCTAGTTTTATCAGCATTTTCAGCTTTCTCTGAGCAGCTTCCAGCAGCCCTAGACCCTGAGTTCATAGTACCAAACAGGGAGATCACAGGCATTCGCAGTGCCTACCTTGTCCAGCCCTGGTGACTCCCCAGTGGGCCAGGAAAATCAGCAGCTCGGGCAGCCTCATCCTGGGGGCTCGCCTCATGGGAGCCATCGGGTTCTCCTGGAGCAAGTGTTCGAGCCACAGGCTTCCCAACTAGGTGTTGGTGGCCACGCACCAGAGCAGAACTTCCTGTCCTGTCACTGAGTGTTCCCAGACAGTGGAGGCATTTGGGTCCTCTGACTTTTCTTCCTGTGCGCAGCAGGGTGTGAGCAGGGTTTGCCCAAGGAGCTGTACCTGCCAGGACTTTGGACTCTCAAGTAGGAAGCAGCACCAGTCCCGCCAGTTCCTCAGAGAATGTTGGTACAGCCAGCAACTGGATTCTCCAAGAAACTCACTCAACCCCACCCAATGACAGGCAAATAACTACTTTTGAAGCTTTCATGTTGCCCCACCCCAGCAGAACAAACATACCGTATAAAATGTCAGGCCTTTGCCATCAAAGGAACATAACTGCTTGTTGGAGATCAAGATGCTTGACCACAAACGAACCAAGACTAAGAGTCATCTGCTCATTTATGCTGGAAACCATGTCCCATGGAGATAGAGGGGACCCAAGGCCACTCTGCCCTCAAGAGGGAGAAGTAAGCCCCTGGACTGCCGTTCAGTGTATTAGGTGGCTTGACAAGCCCAGAGGAGGGAGCTAACCCTCTGAGGAAAGTGAGAAGGCTTTCTGGGAGGAGGTGACACAGGCTTCATCTCTTCTTTCATTATGGAAATTGACAAACATAAATAAAAGTAGAGAGAATAGTGTAAGGAACCCCCAGTACCCATCCTCCAGCAACAGCAGTTAGGAACTCATGGCCAATCTTACTTCAGCTGTACCCCCACCCCAACCCCGATGGATTATTTTAAAGTCAAGTCCAGAGATCATATCATTTTGCCCATAAACACTTTAGTATATATCTCTAAAAGATAAGGATTCTCTTTTTCTAACCCAATGATAATACCATAGCAGATCTAGAAAATAATAATGTTGCCAACCTGGGATCCCTGGACTCTTCAATCAACAGAAATTCATAAGAGACTGGATGAGAATTTCAGGCAAGGCTTTACTGGGACTCGTGCTGCAGCATGAGGGAGGAAAACAAGAAACAGGTGCCCTTGCTTGCGCTCCAAGGAGGAGGGCTGGCTCTTTAAATGGGATGAGGGTAGGGGCGGATCAGTGGGTCGGGCTGGAGGGGTGGTTAGATGATCTGCCCATCCCTTGGTGGTGCTATGTGTGGGGATCATGCATAGTACCCTGCTTTTGCTCCCAGCACCTCAGAAGTGGCAGTTGGTTTGTGGCCTTTTTGTATCTTATTGTTCATAATTGCCCCAACTGCTCATGTTTGCAGGTGTTTTTAGCCCCTTATAGGTTCTTTGTCTTCTGTTGCTCAAGGAGACATTTGCCCTGGTGCAAGTGAAAGCACTCCCATAGAGGGTCCCAGGTCCCAGCCTATCTCAATAGTAATTCCTTACTACCACCAGGTAGATACTTGGTCAATGTTTAAACTTCCCTGATTGTCTCATAGTACTTTTTTTTTACAATTGGTTTGTTCAAATCAGGATCCAAACCAGGTCCACACATTGCATGCGGTTGATGTGTGTCTTAAGCCTCTCTTTAATGTTAGGCCTCTCTCCCTCCCCGCTTTTGCTTGTTCTTTGTCAGTGGAACCAGGTCATTTGTCCTATGAAATTTCCCACATTCTGGAGTATTTGGCTGATTGTTTCTTCGTGGTATCATTTAAGTTAGTCTTCTGTCCCCCATATTTCCTATAAACTGGTAGTTAGATCTAGAGGCTTGATGACATTTAGATTTGATTTTTTTTGGCAAGATGACGTCTCATGTGGTCTTGTGTCCTACCTGCTGCATTGCATTGCAAGGCACATAATTGTATGCTTGTCCCACCAGCTTAATCTTAACATACAGGCATACCTCGGAGATATCGCGGGTTCAGTTTCAGACCACCACGATAAAGCGAATATCAAAATAAAGCAAGTCACGGACTTCCCTGGTGGCGCAGTGGTTAAGAATCCACCTGCCAATGCAGGGGACACGGGTTCGAGCCCTGGTCCGGGAAGATACCACATGCCATGGAGCAACTAAGCCCATACGCCACAGCTACTGAGCCTGTGCTCTAGAGTCCGTGAGCTACAACTACTGAGCCCATGAGCCACAACTACTGAAGCCCACGTGCCTAGAACCCGTGCTCCGCAACAAGAGAAGCCACCGCAATGAGAAGCCCGTGCACCACAACGAAGAGAAGCCCCCACTCACCGCAACTAGAGAAAGCCCACGCGCAGCAACGAAGACCCAGCACAGCCAAAAATAAATAAATAAATAAATTTATTAAAAAATAAAAAAAATAAAAAAATAAAGCCACATGAATTTTTTTGTTTCCCAGTGCATGTAAAAGTTATGTTTACACTATACTGTAGTCTACTAAGTGTGCAATAGCATTATGTTTAAAAAATGTACATGCCTTAATTTAAAAATATTTTATTGCTAAAAAATGCTAACCATCATTTGAGCCTTCAGTGGGTCGTAATCTCTTTGCTGGAGGAGGATCTTGCCTCCATGTTGATGGCTGCTGACTGATCAGGGTGGTGGATGCTGAAGGCTGGGGTGGCTGTGGACATTTCTTCTTATTTATTTATTTATTGTTGGCTGTGTTGGGTCTTCGTTGCTGCATGCAGACTTTCTCTAGTTGCAGCGAGTGGGGACTACTCTTCGTTGCCCTGCGTGGCCTTCTCATTGCGGTGGCCTCTCTTGTTGCAGAGCACAGGCTCTAGGCACACAAGCTTCAGTAGTTGTGGCACGTGGGCTCAGTAGTTGTGGCACACGGGCTTAGTTGCTCCGCCGCATGTGTAATCTTCCTGGACCAGGGCTCGAACCTGTGTCCCCTGCATTGGCAGGTGGATTCTTAACCACTGTGCCACCAGGGAAGTCCCTGTGGCAATTTCTTAAAATAAGACAACAATAAACTTTGTCTCATCAATTGACTCTTCCTTTCACTTGAATACTTAGAGGCCATTGTAGGGTTATTAATTGGCCCAGTTTCAATATTGTTGTGTCTCAGAGAATAGGGAGGCTAAAGGAGAGGGAAAGAGATGGGGAAGCAGCTGGTCAGTGGAGCAGTCAGAACACACACAACATTTATGGATTAAGTTCTCTGACTTACAGGGGCACGTTTCGTGCCACCCCAAAACAATTACAATAGTAACATCATCAAAGATCACTTATTATCACAGATCACTGTAACAAATATAATGATAATGAAAATGTTTGAAATATTGTGAAAATTATCAAAATATGACACAGAGACACGAACTGACAAATGCTGTTGGACAAATGGCACCAATAGACTTGCTTGACGCAGGGCTGCCAAACACCAATTTGTAAAAAACTCATCATCTGCAAAGTGCAATAAAGTGAAGCACAAGAAAATGAAGTCTGCTTGCATTTCTCCAAAGAAGACATACAGATGGCCAAGAGGCACATGAAAAGATGCTCAGCATCACTAAGTATTAGAGAAATGCAAATCAAAACTACAATGAGATATCACCTTACACCAGTCAGAACGGCCATCATCAAAAAGTTTACAAACGATAAATGCTGAAGAGGGTGTGGAGAGGAGGGAACCCTCCTACACTGTTGGTGAGAATGTAAATTGGTACAGCCACTATGGAGAACAATATGGAGGTCCCTTAAAGAGCTAAGAATAGAGCTACCATATGATTCAGCAATCCACTCCTGGGTATATATCCGGAGAAAACAGTGGTTCAAAAGGATACATGTACCCCGATGTTCACTGCAGCACTGTTTACAATAGCCAAGACATGGAAGCAACCTAAAGGTTCATCGACAGAGGAATGGATAAAGATGTGGTACATATATACAATGGAATATTACTCAGCCATTAAAAAGAATGAAGTAATGCCATTTGCAGCAACATGGATGGACGTGGAGATTATCATACAAAGACAAATTATCATGTGATATCACTTATATGCAGAATCTAAAAAAATGATGCAGATGAACTTATTTACAAAATAGAAACACTCACAGAGTTAGAGAACGAATTTATGGTTACTGGGGGAAAGGGCGTGGGGGGACATATAGATGGGAGTTTGGGATTAACATGTCCACACTACTATATTTTAAATAGATAACAGACAAGAACCTATGGTATAGCACAGGAAACTCAGCTCAACATTCTGTAATAACTTAAATGGGAAAAGAATTTGAAAAAGAATGGATACTTGTATGGGTATAACTGAATCACTTTGCTGTAAAACTGTGACTAACACACCATTGTTAATCAACTATACTCCAATATAAGATAAAAAATTTTCAAAACAGGAGGCCTGCCTGTACAAGTAAGAGTTAGCCAGAAGAAGGAGAAAATGGGGAAGAGGGTATTCCAGGAAGAAGAAACAACTCCCGCTAAGAGCTGCTGGAACATCCCAGGGAGCTGTGTTGGGTGATATTGGGGCTTGGGGTGCTGAACCGGGGCAGCAAGCAGGAGCCAAGCCATGCTCAGTGGTTTGAACTGAGAGCTGTGGGGAGCCATGGAAGAGTCTTAACTAGGGGAGAGACACAACCAAATTAGCATCTTAGAAAGACGCACTGGCTCTGTAGAAGATGGTTGCTCTAGGAGACCAGCAAGGAGGCAGAGTAGTCCTAGAGAAAAGTGATGAGGGTCTAACGAGGGAGTGAGTAACTCGTAGTAGAGTGGAATTAATAGACTGTAGCAGGGGAATTGTTGTGTTAGTTTATGTTCTCCCTGTATCTTTTTTGAAAACCTGATCTAAGCAGGTAGTAGAGATCCCCTCCCTTGGGGGAGGCTGTGGCCAGGTAGAAGGCCACAGCTTCTCGAAGACAGCCACCTCCAGATTTTGTCCTCTAGAAAGCGGAAGGGAAGAACCTATAAGAGAAGGGAGACTGGCCCAACCATTGAAGCAGAGGGAGGTTGCTGGGTTCCAAAAGTGTCAAGGTGTCCAGGAGGAAGCCGGTCTTCAGACATGAAGTCTGAGACATTTACTTGGGTTCAATAAATATCCAAAGTCTATTAGCTTCTAGGCCCTAGGGACACAGAGGTGAGCAAAACAAAGCCTCTACTCTCATGGAGCTTACATTCAGCAAAAAAGGACATTACACAAACTAATCAACAAGGCTCCCAGCCTGGCAAAGCCCTGGGGTCAGAGTCACAGCAGAACCTCTGGCCCCTCAGAACCGTACAAGTCTAGTCGCTGACTATATCAGCAGGATCCATAGACAACTAAAGACTAAAGCTCCAAGAAGACACACAGATGGCTAACAGGCACATGAAAAGATGCTCAACATCACCAATTATTAGAGAAATGCAAATCTAAAGTTCAATGAGGTATCATCTCACACTGGTCAGAATGGCTATCAACAAAAAAAATCTACAAATAGGGACTTCCCTGGTGGCGCAGTGGTTAAGAATCCGCCTGCCAATGCAGGGGCACGGGTTCGAGCCCTGGTCTGGGAAGATCCCACATGCCGCAGAGCAACTAAGCTTGTGCACCACAACTACTGAGCCTGCACCCTAGAGCTCGCGAGCCACAACTACTGAGCCCTCGTGCCACAACTACTGAAGCCTGCGAGCCTAGAGCCCATGTTCTACAACAAGAGAAGCCACCGCAATGAGAAGCCCGCACACCACAAGGAAGAGTAGCCCCTGCTCGCCGTAACTAGAGAAAAGCCTGCACGCAGCAACGAAGACCCTATGCAGACAAAGATAAATAAATAAATATTTTTTAAAAAAAATATTTATTTATTTATTTATTTTTGGCTGCTTTGGGTCTTCGTTGCTGCGCGCGGGCTTTCTCTAGTTGGGGCGAGCGGAGGCTATTCTTTGTTGCAGTGTGCGGGCTTCTCATTGCGGTGGCTTCTCTTGTTGCGGAGCACGGGCTCTAGGTGCACAGGCTTCAGTAGTTGCAGCACACGGGCTCAGTAGTTGTAGCGCACGGGCTTCGCTGCTCCGTGGCATGTGGGATCTTCCCAGCCCAGGGCTCGAACCCGTGTCCCCTGCATTGGCAGGTGGATTCTTAACCACTGCGCCACCAGGGAAGTCCAAATAAATAAAATTTAAAATAAAAATAAATGCTGGAAAGGATGTGGGGAAAAGGGAACCCTCCTACACTGTTGATAGGAATGTAAATTGGTGCAGCCACTATGGAAAACAGTGTGGAGGTTTCTTAAAAAACTAAACTTAGAACTACAGTATGATCCAGCAATTCCACTCCTGGGTATATATCTGGAAAAAACAAAAACTCTAATTTGAAAAGATACATGCACCCCAATGTTCATAGCAGCGCTATTTACAATAGCCAAGACATGGAAGCAACCCAAGTGCCCATGAACAGATGATTGGCTTGAGAAGATGTGGTGTATATATGGACTATTACAATGGAATATTAGCCATAAAGAAGAATGAAATATTGCCATTTGCAGCAACATGGATAGACCTAGAGAATATTATGCTTAGTGAAATATGTCAGACAGAAAAAGATAAATACTATATGATATCACTTATATGTGGAATCTAAAACACAGAACAAATGAATCTATATGCAAAACAGAAACAGACTCATAGACAGAGAAAACACACTTATGGTTACCAAAGGGGGGAGGGGGGAGGGGGCAGGGAGGGACAAATTAGGAGTATGGGATTCACAGATACAAACTACTGTACATAAAATAGATAAGCAACAAGGATTTACTGTTTAGCAGAGAATTATACCCGATATCTTATAATAACTTATAATGGAATATAATCTGCAAAAAAAAATCAAATCACTATGTGGTACTTCTGAAACTAACACAATATTGTAAATCAACTATACTTCAATTAAAAAAAAAAAGACTAAAGCGCCATCTGTGTTCAGGCCCTGGGTCACCCCAAGGAGGAGGAGGGCATCAAAATAACCACCAAGATGAATTTTCTGCCAGTGCAGAGAGAAGAGGGCTCAGGGACCAACTGCTTTTGATTTAATGAAAATAAGGCAGTGTGCTTTTCTTAGCTTATGGCCTGATTCATACCTGCTCGACAGTATCTAGGGCACATCGAGGTTAGCTTAGAAGGTAACCCGTGGGACCCGTAGGGAAGGAGGGCGGGCAAGGAGTCTAGGGCAGGCAGCTCCCTGAGGGCTGAGCAGGGAGCTGGCAACGACTAGGCTTGAAATTGGAACAAGGGGGAGACCTCTGAGAGAGCCTATGTGCTCCTTGTAAACTCCTCTGAAGGGTGCTAGAGTCCTACTCAGCTTTTGGCTGGATGCAAGGACTTCTTTTAAATACCACAGCTTTTTTGGTCACTGTCACCACCACTAAACCATAAGGTAACTTTTCACGAATAGAAAAAGGTACCCCGGGAATTCCCTGGCGGTCCAGTGGTTAGGACTCCGTGCTTCCACTGCAGGGGGCCCGGGTTTGATCCCTGGTCGGGGAACTGGGATCCCACAAGCTGCTCGGCGTGGCCAGAAAAGAAAGAAAGAAAGAAAGAAAGAAAGAAAAAGGTACCCCAGCAGGGCTCAGAGTGGAGCCAGGGGGTATTTCAGGCCCCACTCAGCCCTTTGCCAGGAGCCGGTTACCTAAATGATAATGGCTTCTCCCTGGGTTCAGCCTGGCCTGCTGGACCTGTGTTTGCTGGAAAAGGTAAGTGAGGCAGAGAAATCCGAAGGGTTGGGACCATTCTTTCTTAAGTACAAAACAGCCGCTCTTCTTCAAATTGCCCCAAAGCACTTATTTGATTCTTGGCAACTGTCATCTCCAGAAAATCCACATCACTCTTAGGAGAAAAACATGTGGCATGAAAGCTGATAAAGGCAAGCATTCTTCACGTTTTTGTTGTAGCCTTTTAATTCTATAACCTCAGTGATGCATATAAAACAAATACCCTGATGGGAATGAGGGGGTCAGCCCTTCAGTGCCCAGGACCTTTGTCCATTCCTGGCCTCCGAGCTCCTGGGAAGCTGTGGTTGGCCTGGGGTCCAAGTCCACAGAGGGCTTAGTCCAAGAAGGTCAAGAACAGTGCCAGGTGCTGGCGATACAATGATGAACAAAACTAATTTATAGTTTTGTGAGAGAAATAGGCTTCAGTAAGATTCATACAGATAAACCTAAAACTATAACTGTGATGGTGCCCAGTTTGGATGTCATTCCAAGGACCTTGAACTTTATCCTATAGGTCATGGGGAACCACTGAAGATTTTGGAGCAGGGAAGTGAAAAGATCATAAAATAATTAATTGAATTTTCCCTTTGCAGCTGCAGTGACTGATCCAAAAGAATGAATATCTAACGATGAAACCTGAGGGGCCTCAAATTATGCTATATAATTTGTGTCTTCTCTAAGCTGGGTTTTTTGGTAATGGTTGATCCTTAAAGATCCCAGAGAGAAATTCTGAAGTTGGCCACAACTGACAAACTCACAAAGCCAAATATGAACTGAAGAAGCCTGCTTCTGCTTTTGAGTTCCTGATCTATTTCTCCTTGTGACCCAGCTTCAAAACTAGAGTCAGTTCAGGGGAAGCATAGCTCTTGGCACTTAATAGGCACTAAATATATATTTGTTGAATAAATAAATGGTGGACTAAATAAGACTGATTGGATGAAAAAAAATTAATAAATTAAAGACATTTTAAACCTTCCCCTTTCCTATGACTTCTGTTTTATCTGTCCCTCTCTTTCTCACTCCCTCTGCCTTGATTCAGGCCCACATCATTACTACCTTGGTTGCTTCTCCAGCCTCCTAACAGATCACCCTGTCTCCAGTCTTGGGCAGTCCCTCAATCTGTCTCTCAGTACTCCCTCAATCTGCCAGCAAGATCATGTAATTGCTCTGCTTCAAAACCTTCAGTGGCTCCCCATGACTGTGGGGAAAAGTCCAAAGTTCATAAAAGGCATCCAGACCAGGCACTGTCACCCTTTTGTAGGTATCTCTGTTCTATCTGTCCTCCTGGGCATGTGTCCTCTTCCAGGGCACCCTTTCTTTTTTTTTAACCTTGTTGAGAATCTCTATTAGAATTGCATAGAATCTACAGGCCAATTCTTCTCAACTTGATATTTTTATGATATTGAATTTTTCTGCCCATGAACTTGGTCTATTTCTTTACGTATTTAGGTCTTCTTAAATGTCTTTTTTTAAATTGAAGTATAGTTGATTTACAATGTTGTATTCGTTTCAGGTGTACAGCACAGTGATTCAGTTATACATATACATATATATATTCTTATTCAGATTCCTTCCCCTTATAGCTTATTACAAAATACTGAGTATAGTTCCCTGTGCTATACAGTAGGTCCTTGTTGATTACCTATTTTATATATAGAACTGTATATATGTTCATCGCAAACTCCTAATTTATCCCTTCCCTGCCTTTTCCCCTTTGGTAACCGTAAGTTTGTTTTCTATGTACGTGAGTCTGTTTGTGTTCTATAAATAAGTTCATTTGTATCTTTTTTTTTTTTTTAGATTCCATATATAAGGGGTATCATATGATACTTGTCTTTCTCTTTCTGACTTACTTCACTTAGTATGATAATCTCTAGGTCCATCCATGTTGCTGCAAATGGCATTATTTCATTCTTTTCTATGTCTGAGTAATATTCTATTGTATATACGTACCACATCTTCTTTATCCATTCATCTGTTGATGGACATTTAGGTTGCTTCCATGTCTTGGCTATTGTAAATAGTGCTGCAGTGAACCCCGGGCACTCTTTAAAATTGCAAATATGTTTGAGAAAAACAAGAATAAGCCCTTTTCACCTCTGTTTGTTTAATGTGACAACAGCATCAAAGTACTAAACATTTGAAGGTAAAGAAGAGCTGACAAGGGTGAGGGGATGGGCAAAAAGGAGGCACAGGAAAAAGAACATCATGATTAAGAGCTGGGCTCAGGGGGCTTCCCTGGTGGTGCAGTGGTTAAGAATCCGCCTGCCAATACAAAGGACTTGGGTTCGAGCCCTGGTCCGGGAGATCCCACATGCCGCGGAGCAACTAAGGCCAAGCACCACAACTACGGAGCCTGTGCTCTACAGCCCATGACCCACAACTACTGAGACCGCGTGCTGCAACTACTGAAGCCCGCGTGCCAAGAGCCTGTGCTCCGCAACAAGAGAAGCCACCACAATGAGCAGCCCGCGCACCACAACGAAGAGTAGCCCTCGACGCAACCAAAGAAAGCCCACGCGCAGCAACGAAGACCTAATGTAGCCATAAATTAATTAATTAATTAATTTAAAAAAAAAAAAAGAGTTGGGCTCAGGAGTCACATAGAGCTGTGTTCAGTCCGGTTGGTCTTTTTGCTAGCTCTGTGACCTCAGGCTGATTACTGAGTCTCACATGGAATGTCCAGGCACACCAGTGCATCACTAAAAGTTCACAGGAGCAAGGAGATATTCATCCACAGGTCAGCCAGGCAGGCTGGGCTTGGTGCATTAACCATCTTGGTTTGAATGGGACTGGAGGGGTTTCCAGGACAAGAGACCTTTAGTTATTTTGAGTGTGCGTCCTTTTTTTTTAAATTTATTTTTGGCTGCATTGGGTCTTTGTTGCTGCACCGGGGCTTTCTCTAGTTGCAGCGAGCGGGGGCTACTCTGTTGCGGTGCGCAGGCTTCTCATTGCGGTGGCTTCTCTTGTCGTGGTGCACGGGCTCTAGGCGCACGGGCTTCAGTGGTTGTGGCACGTGGGCTCAGTAGTTGTGGCTCATGGTCTCTAGAGCACAAGCTCAGTAGTAGTGGCGCACGGGCTTAGTTGCTCCATGGGATGTCGGATCTTCCCAGACCAGGGCTCAAACCCGTGTCCCCTGCATTGGCAAGTGGATTCTTTTTTTTTTTTTTTTAATTTTATTCTTTTTTTCTTTTTCTTTTCTTTAATAAATTAATTTAATTTATTTATTTGTTTGTTTGTTTGTTTGCTTTTTGGCTTCATTGGGTCTTCCGTTGCTGTGCGCGGGCTTTCCCTAGTTACGTCGAGCAGGGGTTATTCTTTGTTGCGGTGCGTGGGCTTCTCATTGCGGTGGCTTCTCTTGTTGTGGAGCACAGGCTCTAGGCGTGCAGGTTTCTGTAGTTATGGCACACGGACTTCAGTAGTTGTGGCTCGCCGGCTCTAGAGCGCAGGCTCTGTAGTTGTGGTGCACAGGTTTAGTTGCTCCGCGGCATGTGGGATCTTCCCCGGCCAGGGCTTGAACCTGTGTCCCTTGCATTGCAGGTGGATTCTTAACCACTGTGCCACCAGCGAAGTCCCAACCTTTAGTTTTAAAAATGGGAAAGTCCTGGGCAAACTGGGATGAGTGCCCCTTTAGCCCCTGCACCTCTGGCCCCTGCCAGCCTCATGTGTTTAGTCCAGTATGCCACACAAGCACTATTTTCTACATGCGCATATAACATAAAAAAAGGTTGGGAAGCTCAGTTTCCTCATCTGTAAAATGGGGATGACGATAGTGCTTACCTCGTTTGGTTGTTGTGAAGATGAAGTGAATAAAGCAGGACATTTGATCCTGCCCTCCCAATCCAGAGACACACCCAGATCCTATGCCTTTGCCAATCTAATGCCCTTTCCTCCAAGGCATTAAAAAAACTATCCACAATTTATCTGTCAGCTTAACAAATGTAAGGTATAGCAACATGCTATGTTAAATTGGAAAAATACATGTAAACTCCTAACCTTAAAAGATAAATGTTTCCCTTCCTGAGTGACTACTAAGAGGGCTCTAACAGCAGCGGCCCCCTGTACCGTTCTCCATTCAAAGGAGGAGCACTGAGGCCGTGTCTCGGGAAAGAAAAAGTTTAGGCTGGATGGGGTGGGATGCCCTCCTGCTGCCAGAAAGCCAGAAGGCTTTAAGGAACATGAGGTTCCTTAGCGCTGATAGGTCCAAGGAACCAACCCATTACTGGCCAAGATGTGACAACTGCAGCATTAATAATAATATGATAACAATTTTCTTATTGTTATTGTCACAGTTTTTGGAAGAAGTTGCATCTGTGAAAGCCCATGAGTTCAGGATAACAGTCCACATAGAAAAAGAACATGAAAAGGTAGTTGAAACACACAAGACTGTGACTAGTACAGGATATGTTTAACTTGTTTATTTTCATAAGTAAACACACATGGACACTTTGCTTCTTTTATTAATTAGATGCCTATTTATAAAGTGTACATATGTACAGTTCCCACTTGGGTAAAGAAGAAATTCACAGACCTGTGAGAAGTCAAATAGTCCCAGACAATGGGAATTGTGTGCAGAACAAGATGGGCTGACAGGCTGGACTGCTCACACACAATAACCAAGAAGAAGGGGCTCCAAGAGCTAATTAGCCAACCATCCTAGAGTCCTGCTAACACCAAAGACTACTCCTCCTCTTCTAGGAAGTGAAGCCTTCAGGTGGCCCTATGAATATAACAAAATAATATATCAATAAGAATACATGAATTTTCAAACTTGCAAAAGTCCCCATCAATGTATCAAACAGGACAGCAGGGGACTTCCCTGGTGGCGCAGTGATTAAGAATCCGCCTGCCAATGCAGGGGACACGGGTTCGAGCCCTGGTCTGGGAATGATCCCACATGCCACAGAGCAAATAAGCCCGCGAGCCACAACTACTGAGCCCGCATGCCACAGCTACTGAAGTCTGAGCGCCTAGAGCCTGTGCTCTGCAACTAGAGAAGCCACCGCAATGAGAAGCCCACGCACCACAACAAAGAGTAGCCCCCGCTCGCCACAACTAGAGAAAGCCTGCGCCCAGCAACGAAGACCCAATGCAGCCAAAAATAAATAAATTAATTAATTAATTAACTAATTAAAAGAAAAAAACAGGACAGCAGTTTATATAATGCTGCCCAAGTGAGACTGAAAGCCCATGATTTTGAGAAAAGACATTAGGCTGCAAACAATGAACACCTAAGAGAAAGGTATGACTTTAATAAAAGTCTAACAGATATTACAAAAAGGAAGCTCAGCCTGGTCATCTGTGGCCTGGTGACAGTCCCCTTGGACCACACAAGCAAGTCGTGAGACCTGACTAAGAATAAATTGATTGAAGACCCAGATCCAATAACCTCAACTGGATTAAAATGACATTTCTTTTTCTTTTCAGTCTGATTGAATGTTTGAAAGCCAAGAATAATACTACAGAAACCACAGGATGATAACAAAATAAATAAAGCAATGATCCAAGGAAGCAGGAGACAGGAGGCACCAGATTTTGTTGGACCTGAGGCTTAAACAATTTGTGTAGCCCTATTTAAGAGAAAGAATGCAAAGTAAGGTATTAAAGTAAAGAGGTATCTAAACAAAAGAAGGGCTTTGGAAGAGGCTGTGCAAGCAAAGGGCCCTGAAACTTCAACTTCATTAACTTCACAATTATCATTTTTGTATTTTGTCTGCTCTTTAAGATATTTGAAGTATCCATAAGAATCAGCCAGCCATACTAGCACTTTAATTGCAGTTTAAAAATTTAAGGATATTTAAGTTTGTAAACAATGTTTAAATACCCAAAAGATTGATTTCAAGGATTATTACCTATAAGAGTTAAAAAATTGAGCATTAAACAAATAGTGTTCTGCACCACTTATAAAAGCCTCTTTGATATTAAAAGAATTCTATCAGTATTATCCAATTCATAATGATTATTACCGGTGGAAATAATCAGTCCAATATAAAACTGAAAATAGCTACTCCATCCAGTAAAATTGTCTTAGGAAAAAAAAAAAAAAAAGGAGAATCACATCCTGTGAACATTGAAAACTACCAGAAATCCCCTGAATCAAACTGTACTTGATAGAAATGAGCATCCATGAAACTATAGTGGCAGATGTGAAAAACCAGTAAAATTTGGTATGGATCAAATTTGAATGATGAATTTAACCCTCATTGTAAAGTTTGCCCAGGAAAGAATTGATCCACAGTGATTTCTGCAAAATTGAAAATGGAAAAATTAGAAATGGCTAAATCTCACTATACAAAAAATTGAACAGGAAATTAAGTCTAAATGAAAATTCATCAATGTTGAGACCATTCTGATTAGAATATGTGTATTTATAATGTGGAGGCAAAATGAACTTGGAGGTTTAAATGGCAGGTCAAAAACTTTGGGAGATAATGTATATGAAGAATTCAGCAGAGATAATGCACGTTTCTGGCCTGTGGCATATACTCAATAAACCCCAGGGTGGATTTAAAAACATTTTTGTGTTAAAATACAAACAACATAAAATTTACCTTTTTACCATTTTCAAGTACAGTTCTGTGGCATTAGCTACATTCCTGTTGTGCAACCATCACCGCTATCTATCGCCCGAACTTTTTTTTTCTAATTAATTAATTTATTTATTTATTTTTGGCTGCGTTGGGTCTTCGTTGCTGCGTGTGGGCTTTTTGGCGAGCGGGGGCTACTCTTCCTTGCGGTGCGCGTGCTTTTCATTGCAGTGGCTTCTTTTGTCGCGGAGCACGGGCTGTAGGTGCACTGGCTTCAGTAGTTGTGGCTCACAGGCTCTAGAGCGCAGGCTCAGTAGTTATGGTGCACAGGTTTAGTTGCTCTGCAGCATGTGGGATCTTCCCAGACCAGGGCTCGAACCCGTGTCCCCTGCGTTGGCAGGCAGATTCTTAACCACTCTGCTACCAGGGAAGTAGAGAAATTTTTAATCTTTCCGAGTGGAAACCATACCCATTAAATGATAACTCCCCATTCTTCCTTTTCTCCAGCCCCTGGTAACCACTATTCTACTTCCTGTCCCTATGAATTTGACTATTCTATGTACCTCATATAAGTGGAATCATACAATACTTGTCCTTTGTGACTGGCTTATTTCACTTAGCATAACGTCTTCAAGGTTCATCCATATTTTAGCATGTATCAGAATTTCTTTCCTTTTTTAAAAGCTGAATAATATTCCATTGTATGTCCCATAAGTTTTGTTTATTGATTCATCTGTCAATAGATACTTGGTTTGCTTCCACCTTTTGGCTTTTGTGAATAACGCTGCTATGAACATGGGTGTCCAAGTTACTGAGTCCCTGCTTTCAGTTCTTTGGGGTAGATACCCAGAAATGGAACTGCTGGATCATATGATGATTCTGTTTTCAATTTTTTGAGGAACTGCCATACCGTATTTCATAGTGGCTGCACTATTTTCCCTTCCCAATAACAGTGCACAAAGTTTCCAATTTCTCCATGTCCTCACCAACACTTGTTTTCCATTTTTAAAATAGTAGCCATCCTAATGGATGTGTCACCAGATTGCTTTTAGAGGGTGATTTCTCCTTTTCTCAGTCTTGCTGTGGGTTTCCCTGATAGCAGTCTACCTGGAGAGGGAAACGGAAGACTTCTCAGAAATCCCTTCTATGTGACAGGAAGACTTCAACTTGATAAAACTAAACCTTGAGAGACGAATTCACTGCCCCTCCCAAAACAAAAGGTAAATACTAATCATTTTAGCGCTAATTGAATACTGAGTCCTCTGCTCAACTTATCAGATCATCAAGCTCTTGAAAAGATTTGCAAAAACCTTAGTTTGACTTTTTGCATTGTTATATTTTAATATACTCATATTTCATTTTATTTATTTTTAAAAGTATGATCCTCTCAGCTGAATTTATAACTAGTTAAGGCTGACTACTCCAAGTGAACCCACATCTTAAATTTCCCAATTACTCTTAATTGCAAACATATTATCCTACATATCATAAATATGCTCTTACTTGTCAGACTATGAAAGTTTCAGTCACCTTAGGCTTAATATAATAATGTTATCTTGATATGACTTTTCTTCTTGGCTGTATCTTGTTTATTTCTCAGCAATGATTTGGACGTAAACAGAATTTACGTAGGAAAGAAACGGCACACAAGCAACATCTGGCCCACAGATACCTTTTCTTTGGCCTACATAGCATTTTTTAATTTTTTGTTTCTTGGTTTGTTTTTTTTTTTTTTTTGGCTGCTTTGTTTCTTTGTTGCTGCACACGGGCTTCCTCTAGTTGCAGCAAGCGGGGCTACTCTTCATTGTGGTGCTCGGGCTTCTCATTGCAGTGGCTTCTCTTGTTGTGGAGCATGGGCTCTAGGTGCACAGGCTTCAGTAGCTGTGGCACACGGCCTCAGTAGTTGTGGCGCACGGGCTTAGTTGCTCCACAGCATGTGGGATCTTCCCGGACCAGGGCTCGAACCCATGTCCCCTGCATTGGCAGGCGGATTCTTAACCACTGCGCCACCAGGGAAGTCCCTTTTAATTTTTAAATTTACTTATAAACAAAATCCTGAAATTTTTACATAAAAATGCAGGCTTCCGGTACCTGCTAAAAAAACTTAAGATGACCTGGCAACACTGAGCCCATATTCTTTATGTCAGTTGCTATTTACCATTATGCTTGTGTGGTTGCTTTTCTTACTGTGGAGAAAAAAGTTTTAAAAATTCCCCTCCATTATCCAATCCACTATATTTACAGTTTTCCTGCCTGACCCTAGTCAAAAATAAACAAATGGGACCTAATGAAACTTAAAAGCTTTTGCAAAGCAAAGGAAACTACAAACAAGACGAAAAGACAACCCTCAGAATGGGAGAAAATAATTGCAAACGAATCAACGGACAAAGGATTAATCTCCCAAATATATAAACAGCTCATGCAGCTCAATATTAAAAAAACAAACAACCCAATCCAAAAATGGGCAGAAGACCTAAATAGACATTTCTCCAAAGAAGACATACAGATGGCCAAGAAGCACATGAAAAGCTGCTCAACATTACTAATTATTAGAGAAATGCAAATCAAAACTACAATGAGGTATCACCTCACACCAGTTAGAATGGGCATCATCAGAAAATCTACAAACAACAAATGCTGGAGAGGGTGTGGAGAAAAGGGAGCCCTCCTGCACTGTTGGTAGGAATGTAAATTGATACAGCCACTATGGAGAACAGTATGGATGTTCCTTCAAAAACTAAAAATAGAATTACCATATGACCCAGCAATCCCACTACTGGGCATATACCCAGAGAAAACCATAATTCAAAAAGACACGTGCACCCCAGTGTTCATTGCAGCACTATTTACAATAGCCAGGTCATGCAAGCAACCTAAATGCCCATAGACAGACGAATGGGTAAAGAAGGTGTGGTACATATATACTATGGAATATTACTCAGCCATAAAAAGGAACGAAATTGGGTCATGTGTAGAGATGTGGATGGATCTAGAGACTGTCATATAGAGTGAAGTAAGTCAGAAAGAGAAAAACAAGTATCGTATATTAACGCGTATACGTGGAACCTAGAAAAATGGTACAGATGAACTGGTTTGCAGGGCAGAAATTGAGACACAGATGTAGAGAACAAACGTATGGACACCAAGGGGGGAAAGCCACAGGGGGGTGGGGGTGGTGGTGTGATGAATTGGGAGATTGGGATTGACATGTATACACTAATATGTATAAAATGGATAACTAATAAGAACCTGCTGTATAAAAAAATTAATTAAATTTAAAAAAACAACTTATAAGGGAAAAGAACATATATATATATATATATATATATATATATATATATCTGAATCACTTTGCTGTACACTGGAAATTAACACAATTGTAAATCAACTATACTTCAATTAAAAAAAAAATTCCCCTCTATTATCCAATCCACTATATTTACAGTTTTCCCACCTGACCCCAGTTGTCATGTGAGTTTGTGCCCCAGTTCTAGGATGTTCAAGAAGGTATACTAACTACACTGGTTGATAGAATCAGACTTCCTGGGCTTCAATACAGACTCCCACAACTTAGCTTCAGTTTTCTCATCTGTAAAGTGGGGACAACAGCAGTATTTACCTACCTCACAGGACTGAGTTAATTAATGTAAAATATTTAAGACAGTGCCTGAGGGACTGCCCTGGTGGCACAGTGGTTAAGAATCCATCTACCAATGCAGGGGACACAGGTTCGATCCCTGGTCCAGGAAGATCCCACATGTCGTGGAGCTACTGCGCCCGCGCACCTAGAGCCCGTGCTCCGCAGCAAGAGAATCCACCGCAACGAGAAGCCCGAGCAACACAACGAAGAGTAGCCCCCGCTCGCCGCAACTAGAGAAAGCCCGCGCAGCAGCAACAAAGACCCAACGCAGCCAAAACAAAAAACAGTGCTTGCAGTTTTAGCAAAAGGCAATACAATGGCCCCAAAGCCCGGGACCATGTCTATCTTATTTACCATTGAATCCTAGTGGCCAGCACTGAGCTGGGAACAAAAGAGACATCAATAAATATTTTTTAAGGAACAAAAGAGACATCAATAAATATTTTTTTAATAAATTAATTGGGGGAGGGAGGAGGAGTCCTAACAATATAATAGTATTTAGAGCAAAGAACTGACAGTCGTGTTCCACTCTCTATAGTAGGGACACAACTGTGTTATATGAAGAATACTTGAAGCAACCGAGGATGCGAAACTGGATTAGAGCGGGGTGAGGAACAGGTTGGGTGGATGTCATTCTCAGATCTTCTGCCATCCTGGAAAAGGCGGTGTAGGTTTCTCATAGCCTCACTGGGGAAAATCAGGACGAGGAGGTGGCAATAAAAGAACTGAACTTGGCTTTTTAAGGAAAAGAACATGCAACTCCACGAGGTGCCGTGAAGCCACTACTGTGACTTCCCCGGGTGCGCAAATGCTGCGTGATAGCCAGGCCCAGATGCGGAAGCAGGAATTCTACTACAACCCTTTAGATTAACGCGTCGCTTGGTAAGAGTTTGGCGGCAACAGGAGGAGGCCGTACAAAGGAAGTGATGTAAGGTGTCACGGGGGTGGGATTACACGGCCTGAGATGCGTTAGTTATTTTTTTGAGACACCGTCCTATCACAGCGTCCCTCAGCCTTACTTCCGCTTGCGCAGTCTATTTTGCCCTTAGTAACGATGGCCGCAGAGGCTTCCGACCCTCCTGGGAGCAGAGTGCGCATTTTCAGGAGCGCGGCTGGAGAAGACGGGAAAAGGCGTAAGATTCGTGAGCACTGATTGGCTGAAGCGAGAAGAGTTCTGGCTGCTGACTGGCTCCGTCTTTCGCGGGAAGGAGTTTGTGGCTCCTGCGAAAAGTAGATATAGCGGAGCGGCCGCCGCAGCGTCCGGAGGCGGTTAGGGGAAGTCACCAGGCCGGAACCTTCTGGAACTCTTTCCTGAGGGAATCGTGACGAAGATGTGGACCAGTAATGATGAGTGGGGCGGATTATGAGACTCGCAAGAAGGATTTAGCAAGGGGCTGGGTGGGAGAGGCCTGTGGCGGCGGGGGTGGGGGAGGGGCGGGGGCCGGCCGCGGGGGCGTGCGGGGTCGGGGGAAGGTTAGGGAGACGCTGGAAGTGGCTAGGGTGAAGTCTGGGGGGTCCTGTGGATTTTTCAGAGGCTTGGAGGGCGGAACAGGTATTAATACCGCTGTTGTTTAAAACCAGGTGGATTTGAAAGCTATAGCAGTTCCTCTTTTGGGGGAGCCGGAGGCTACACACAGTCCCCTGGGGGCTTTGGATCACCGACACCTTCCCAGGCCGAAAAGAAATCTGTAGGTTGAAAGCGTACTTCGTTTTCTCTTATACTGTCCGGAAGCTACTGACTCATCTGTGAGAGAAAATTTATGCGATGAAGGAAGGGTGTTAAACTTGAGCTGATACGATAATTGTCAATTATTATCTTACCGAATCTTATAATTGAGTGCTGTAATTTTGAAAAATGAAATTCCCCTAATTTTGCATCCATTGTTTCCTTGGCTTTATTTTGAAATTTACCAATAGAACTAATGAATCAACCTTGTGGGAAAAGTGAACTTGTTTGTAGAGCCTAGTTTACATTCTTCATGTATTGGAAGTCGTTTTTAAATGAAATGTAATGAGGTGCTCTAATGCGGTGGAAAGAACATGGTCTTTGAAGTCTAGTGGATCTATGATCCACCATTGCTCTGACACTCCTTGCAGGGTATCATTGGACAAATGATACTTTCTTGGAAATCTGTTTGGCACCTACTAAATGGGATTAATAACAGATACCTTACAAGGTTGTTGTGAGACTTAATATTATGATATATATAATTACACCTGCCCCAGAGTTGCTTTCAGTAAATGGTCGCAGAGGGTATTATTAAAAAGAACCTGAGCATTGGAGCCAGAATACATGGTGTCCAGAATCAACTTTGCCTTTTAACTGGTGGTGTGAGTTTAGCGAAGCAGCTTGCACCGTTGGTTTTGGTGGCCCTTGATTTTTCTCATCTGATAATAGTACTAGTACTACTCATGTCCCAGGGTGGTTCTGAGAATTGATAAATGAGGTAATGTATAGGAAAGTGATCTGTAAAAAGCTGTCCAAATGCTTGTTATTCACTCTTTCAGAAATGAGTTTCAATTTAATAGCTGCTGTTGATTTCATCCTTTAAAAAATACAGGATTTGGTGTTAAGACTCAGTATTAGTAGGTTCTGTGTTTTATGTCCAGGTTGATAAGCTTTTACCTAAACTGTTAATCCACAAGGATGTGTCAGTGGGAAAAAATCCATTGATAATTCCCATACATTTGGGCATTGCTTTATATTTTCCATATGATTATTTTATATAATCCTGTGAGTTATTTATTATTTACTGCATTGCACAACAGAGACTCAGGGAGATTAAGGGACACCTGAGCTTGCATAGCTAGTTAGACAGTCCACACATGATGCTGCACAAATCCAAAATCTGATGAGCAACTTCTGTCTATTGTAATTTTCTTTTTCCCAGGAAGACCAGAGGGGACTCCAAGTCCTCTAACTTTGTCTTCCTTGAGGCTGTAAAGGAAAAAACAAAAGATAGATCATTGGTTCTCATCTTTTCTCCTTTATCTTAACTATTTTTCTTCATTCTGGTTGTTAGAATTCTTAATCGCAGTATCCCTACCTGGGGCTGTGTTTTAAGATTGCTTTTCGGAGAACAATGATGGTTATAAACTGGAGTTTCAAACCTAGGTCTTTTTATGTTTAAATCTAGTGCCTTTTCCACAGTAAATTAGATAAACACTCTATCTAAAATGTTTCCTGTTGACTATAAACCTGTTATATTTGATTGAATCATGTGAAATTTCTAATACTGACCGTATTTTGCCTTTAAAAATGGTGGTTTTTTTATAGTACTGTCAGAGTAGCCAGTGGTTCATAGTCAGCTAGAAAAGAATTTTTTCGAAATTAAACATATCAGTACTTGTGCTGACACCCTCTCTGTGAATCTGTTTGGAACAAACTGGAAACTCTTTGTGATCAGTTCCTGGCACATAATAGGTGCTCATTAAAAAACAAGAACTCGCTGTGATTTGAGATGAATTTGAAGGTATTTACTAACACCTCAATAATTACCCATCTGTAACTTTTTTCCCTGAGGAGTAATAATATTTATTGAATACCTACTACATGTGGAGCTTGGGATTAGCATTTTCATATACATTATATATTTCATTTACAACTCAAAAGGTAGATATCCTTATTTTATAGAATAGGTGGTGGTGTGTCCAGGGCTGTGGAGCTGGGATTTGAACACAGGTCTATAGGACTTTCTGGCTCCAAAGCCAGTATTCTTGCTGCTGTTACCACAGTAGCTCTTAGTTTTCTTATGCTGAAGATACAGCGAAAATCTCAGGTGTGATAGGTGAAAACGATGTAGTAGATTATGAGAGCTAAATCCTGGGACCTCAGCAAACTTTAAATATATAAATACTAATATAGCATATAACTTCACTTATAAAATACTATGAAGTAAAATTGAAAAACACAGTTGATTCCTTTACATCCTTGTTAAAAGCTATTGCAGATATAAAGAGTGAGGAACAATAGCTGACCCAATAATTCCTAATGTTTATTGAGTGCTTACAGTGTGCCAGTTATTCTAGGTACTTCACCATATATTTAATTTTCATAATGATTTTTAATGATTTTATTATTCCTAGTTTTATAGATGAGGAAACTGAGGTACAGATGAATAGAGAAATGTGACCAAGAGCACACTGCTCCTGAGTGGTAGAGCCATCATCTTTACCCTCAAGCTTGGCTGCTGCCTGTTGTGACATGTGTGCTGGTAGTTGGCTGGGCTTACTTTCTACCATCCTGGCAATACTCACCATTCAAAATTATGCTTCAGCAAAGTGAAATGTTGCTAGTATCATGGACCTTCAGGGATAAGCTTCAACTGCTAAATCCATGAAGACCAAGAGTCTACTGTGTTCAGTCTTACATGTGGAACAGTTACTGGGTTACATCCTGTTGATCTCCAACAGGAAGAACCGTAATCTTTAATCCACCATGCTTTTTCCATCTTGTACATGGTCCCTCTAAGAGTCTATGAGAGTGCATGTTTGCCCTCAGCCTATAATGCATATTCCTTACCCACTATTTTTTCACTGTCAAAATTCTTGTGCTTCAGGGTCCAGCCTAAATACTCCCTCTTCTTGAAAGTGCCAAAAATATTTCCGAGATCCTGCATAGAGCATCTCATTCTATAGTGTATCAAGATCAGGCTCGTTATTTACATTTTTACCTCCCCTAAGTTAGGAGTATGTTGAAGGCAAATCCTATTCCATTTTACTCATCTTTATGTCCCCCAAACAACCTCTGCCCAGTGGTAGGCAAAAATAAGAATTTATGCTGGTGTTAGGCTGCTTCTGGATGTGATTTGGGTGTCCTCTTCTGCCCATCACCTCCTGTCCCTTTCCTTTAAGATGTCCAGTGTGGCCAAGCCCTTATCCCGTTTTCCCCATACTCACATTTGATTGTCAGAACATCTATCCTAAAGGTATACCTCTAACTTTCTGTTATATTTTATCATGAGAGTTAGAACAACTCCAATGTTCTGTCTCTGCTGGCCATCTCTCAAACCCCTTCTGAGTACCATCTCATCTGTGATAAAAAACCAGCTCCTAAAGGTGGGGTTTCCTTTTAAAAGTCTGTTCCAGAAGCAGGTCATCTTCCTTATGCTGTTTGCACTCTGGCCTACTCATTTTGGTGATCCCTAGTACCGCACAAACTTATCCATTCATCAGGAGCTTTGGAGTCAGACAAGCCTGGGTTTGAAATCTAAAGTGTGGCATTTGTTAGCTATATAACCTCAGTGTTCATCTCTGTGAAGTAGGGATAATGAGGTGCATTTTGAAGATTCAATGTTATAATATATGTAAAGTGCTTGGCACATAGCAGGTGCTAAATGAACAGTAGTTATTATTTTCTTAATTGAATGTATGCATACTTTTTTTTCAGAGGGCCCGAGCTCAGCATATTGTACCCTGTACCATATCTCAGCTGCTTTCTGCTACTCTGGTTGATGAAGTGTTCAAAATTGGAAATGTTGAGATTTCACAGGTAAGTAAAAATAATTTGTGGAAGAGTCACTTAATCATAGGAATGAAGAATGAGATAAAACTAACATCATTTAAAAATACATAGGGGACTTCCCTGGTGGTGCAGTGGTTAAGAATCCGCCTCAATGCAGGGGACACGGGTTCGAGCCCTGGTCTGAGAAGATCCCACATGCTGTGGAGCAGCTAAGCCTGTGCGCCACAACTACTGAGCCTGCGCACTAGAGCCCGTGAGCCACAACTACTGAAGCCCGTGCGCCTAGAGCCCATGCTCCGCAACGAGAGAAGCCACTGCAATGAGAAGCCCGCGCACTGCAACAAAGAGTAGCCCCCGCTCACTGCAACTAGAGAGAGCCTGCGCACAGCAACGAAGACCCGATGCAGCCTAAAATAAATAAATAAATAAATTTATGAAAAAAAATACATAGGGACTTCCCTGGTGGTCCAGTGGTTAAGATTCCACGCTCCCAATGCAGGGGGCCCAGGTTCAATCCCTGGTCAGGGAACTAGATCCTGCATGCCGCAACTAAGAACATACATGCCACAACTAAAGATCCTGCATGCTGCAACAAAGATCCCACGTGCCACAACTAAGACCCAGTGCAGCCAAATAAATAAATAAATAAATATTTTTAAAAAAATACATAAGTGTTGCTTTGGTTTCCAAGAAAACCAAATTTTTTTTTCTTCTGGTCTAGGTCACTATTGTGGGGATAATCAGAAATGCAGAGAAGGCTGCAACCAACATTGTTTACAAAATAGATGACATGACGGCTGCACCCATGGATGTTCGCCAGTGGGTTGACACAGATGTAAGTAGTTGTTTTTGAATCAGGGTGGGGTTACTTCGGGACTTTGGAGATGTTGAACTTTTTTAGTCTTACTTTTTAAAGGCGGATCTTATTATAAAAATAAAACATAAGCAAGACATCGAAGGCAGAAACCCTAACATGAAAGGCCAATACATTTGATGTCATAAAAAATTTAAAATCTTTTAAACTTCCCAAAATACTATAAACAAAGGGCAGGTGACAGGACACACTAGAACGTAAACTCTGTGAGAACAAGGATTTTTATGTTGGCACTGTATCCCTAGCACCTAGAACAGTGCCAGTTACATAGTGGGCCCTGAGTAAATATTTAAATTAGTGGGAAAATTTTTTGCAAAATATTACAAACATTTTAAATTTTCGATTATTGAAAGTTCTTACAAAGCAAAGAGGAAAAAGCAACCACACCTTAGGAAAATGGGCAAAGAAATGCACAAGTAATTCATAATAGATGAAATACAAATTGCAACACCAATAAGAAAAGCAAGTTTACTAAACATTAAGATACCATTTTAACTTATTAAATTGGCAGAGGAGAAAAGAGAATGGCAATGTCCACTTCTATTGAGAGCAGTAGGCGCTTAATTTATGGAGTGATTTGTCACTGTTTGGGGAAGTGGATACCATCCTACCTTGATGTTATGAGTATCACCTTTCTCAAAAATCTGCCAATGATCAGAATCATCACAGAAATGTTGACCTAGCACTCCACTGCCAGAAATTTACATTAAGGAATAATTAAAGATACACGCAAAGATTCAGTTGTAAGATTGTTGAGCATCACATTATTTATAATAATGGAAAACTAAAAGGAATCTCAATGTTAGCAATAGGATATTATTAATTAAATCATGGTATATTTTTTTAAATACTGCAAATGATGTAGAAATGTATGTATTGTCACAAAGGAGTGTTTACCATAAATTGTTGAGAGGAAAAGAGCATGTTAAAGGTAGTATGCATGGTGTGGCCCCATTTTTGCAGAGCAACATGTATATGAGTGTGTGTATAAACATGGAGAAAATAGACTTAAAGAAAATATATTCTTTTTACCCTTTTTATTTTTTTAAATTATTTTATTTATTTTTTAAGATTTATTTATTTATTTATTTATTTGGCTGTGTTGGGTCTTTGTTGCTGTGCGCGGGCTTTATCTAGTTGCGGCGAGCGGGGGCTACTCTTTGTTGTGATGCGCAGGTTTCTCATGTCGTGGCTTCTCTTGTTGCAGAGCACGGGCTCTAGGCACGCGGGATTCAGTAGCTGTGGCATGTGGGCTCAGTAGTTGTGGCTCATGGGCTCTAGAGCACAGGCTCAGTAGTTGTGGTGCACGGGCTTAGTTGCTCCGCAGCATGTGGGATCTTCCTGGGCCAGGGATCGAACCTGTGTCACCTGCATTGGCAGGCAGATTCTTAACCACTATGCCACCAGGGAAGCCCCCTTTTTATTTTTTAATTGGGCAGAAGGCCTCTTGGTTTTTTATGTTGTTTTTAAAATACATTCCTTATAGAACATTTGGATAATGCATACTTTGTATGCTATTTTCACTTCAAAAACCACAAGTCGTTTGTGAAGAATTAACTTGATAGTTATGCATTCTTTATTTTTTGCACCTCAGAAAAATACAGGAGAATTCATTCAACAGTTATTATTGGAGTACTGATTCTGAACCAGACTGCTTGGTTCCAGGTAGACAAAGAATGCAAAAGACACAGTCCCTGCCATCGAGGGGGAAGGTAGTTACTAGAGATGCCTAATACTGCATGCTCATGCAAAATGTATGGTGCTCACTTATAAACATTTAAAGATCCCCTGAAACCCCACATCCCAAAGATGACTACTGTTACAACACATTTTGGGAAATACCCTTTCAGACGTTTCTCTCTGCATATCTGTACATTTATGAGATGTATGCTTACAGTTTTACCTAAAGGATAATATGATATGCAACTGCTCTGTAATCTGCTCTTTTCGCTCAAAACTACGTAGTGGAACTGATTTCTTAATGTCAGTAAATACAGATTTACATCATCAATTTTGGTGACTGCCTATTCCATCATAAGGATATATCACCCCTTACTTATAGACCCAGTCAGGAAACATTTAGCTTATTTCCATCGTTTGTTATTATAGACAATGCAGCGGTGAGTATCTTTGTGTACATCTCTGCATGATTGAGATAATCTCCTTAAGATTAATTTAAACTAGGTTTTCTAGAGGAAATACACATATTACACGTTCCTACTTTCTTTTTTGGTTAATCTTACATTTACGTTTTTACATTTTTTATTCCCTTCCATAAAGGTACCAATTTACTTAGTGCATGAGAGTTCTCCGTTAGTTCTCCACACCCTAACAGTAGATTTTATGAGTCTTAAATTTTTGTATCATAGTTTAAAAATAGTCTTGTCATTGAGAATTTTCTCACTTTTTATGTGTAATTCTTTGGTTTTAGTGAGATTGGATTTTTTTTTTTAACTTTATTCAATATTAATTTGTGGGGGGATTTATAGTTGTCTAAGTCCTTTGATTCCCCTGGAGTGTTTGGTTATTTATTTTTGTTTGCAAGAGCCTGAAAAATAGTAACCTCTTATCATAATTATATGATTTCTCTAGTTTGTCTTTTGACTTTGAAAAGCTTTTCCTCGTTTCAGATTATTTTTCAATTCATGTTTCCTTCTATAATTTCTGTGGTTTCTTTTTATATCTCTATATATGATTAAGTCTTTTTATAATTAAATGATGTATTTTGGTAAAAGGAGAGAAGTATAGATCCAGCTTTACTTTTTGCAAGTGTTTGTTTGTTTTTAATTTTTATTGCAGTATAGTTGATTTACAATGTTGTGTTAGTTCCAAGATGTTTTAAAATGTTCTTTGAGAGAATACAAAGTTTTATCTGTGGTATAGATACAGCTATGTAAAATAATAGGTAGAGTGAAATGCAAATAGTTGATAATCTCCAGATAATGGGAATTGGGGTGTTTTTTATTTTTAAACACATAGATTCTATATTCTAGTTTTTTTATAGTCATGTATTTTATAATCAAAAAGAACTTTGAGTCAGCTTATGTATTTTTCTTATAAATAATAGGTACATAGTCTAGAAAACCCAAAAAGAAATATTAAAATCATTTATAATTATCCAAGTTAACTTTTGTTAACGTTTTGATGTATATGTTTCCCCATGTGGGAAATAAGCTTTTTTCCATGAGTCACAGCAGGTCTTTCCAGACAATGAATAGTATTCTGCATTATCATTTGCAACAGTATAAACTAACCCATTATATGAATGTGCACCTTTTGTTGGATATGTAGGTTGTTTAAAATGTTTTAGTATTCAAAACTATGCTGTGATGAATACTCTTAAAGCGAAATCTTTTTTTTTTTGAATTTTTGAATTTTATTTTTTTATACAGCAGGTTCTTATTAGTTATCCATTTTATACACATCAGTGTATACATGTCAATCCCAATCGCCCAATTCATCACACCACCACCCCCACCCCCCCGCCACTTTCCCCCCTTGGTGTCCATATGTTTGTTGTCTATATCTGTGTCTCAATTTCTGCCCTGCAAACCGGTTCATCTGTACCATTTTTCTAGGTTCCACATATACGCGTTAATATCTACATCTCTACACATGACCCAATTTCGTTCCTTTTTATGGCTGAGTAATATTCCATTGTATATATGTACCACATCTTCTTTATCCATTCGTCTGTCTGTGGGCATTTAGGTTGCTTGCATGACCTGGCTATTGTAAATAGTGCTGCAGTGAACATTGGGGTGCATGTGTCTTTGAATTATGGTCTTCTCAGGGTATATGCCCAGTAGTGGGATTGCTGGGTCATATGGTAATTCTATTTTTAGTTTTTTAAGGAACTTCCATACTGTTCTCCATAGTGGCTGTATCACTTTACATTCCAACCAATAGTGCAAGAGGGTTCCCTTTTCTGCACACCCTCTCCAGCATTTGTTGTTTGTAGATTTTCTTATGATGCCCATTCTAACTGGTGTGAAGTGATGCCTCATTGTAGTTTTGATTTGCTGTTCTCTAATAATTAGTGATGTTGAGCAGCTTTTCATGTGCTTCTTGGCCATCTGTATGTCATCTTTGGAGAAATGTCTATTTAGGTCTTCTGCCCATTTTTTGATTGGGTTGTTTGTTCTTTTAATATCAAGCTGCATGAGCTGTTTATATATTTTGGAGATTAATCCTTTGTCCGTTGATTCATTTGCAAATATTTTCTCCCATTCTGAGGGTTGTCTTTTCGTCTTGTTTGTAGTTTCCTTTGCTTTGCAAAAGCTTTTAAGTTTCATTAGGTCCCATTTGTTTATTTTTGTTTTTATTTCCATTACTCTAGGAGGTGGATCAAAAAAGATCTTGCTGTGATTTATGTCAAAGAGAGTTCTTGCTATGTTTTCCTCTAAGAGTTTTATAGTGTCTGGCTTTACATTTAGGTCTGTAATCCATTTTGAGTTTATTTTTGTGTATGGTGTTAGGGAGTGTTCTAATTTCATTCTTTTACATGAAGCTGTGCAGTTTTCCCAGCACCACTTATTGAAGTGACTGTCTTTCCTCCACTGTATATCCTTGTCTCCTTTGTCATAGATTAGTTGACCATATTAAAGCTAAATCTTAATACATGTTCTTTATTTTCTTAAATTTCTAAAAGTAAAGTTGCTATGCCAATAAGTATGTCCACCAGAAAGTTGTGTGCCTAAGAGCACTGAATGAGAGTGCCATAATTGTTTGCTTGTTGTTTGATGTGCATAACATAGAACTTGGATATTTTTATTCTAATTCCTGGTTTTATTTTTAAAAAATTAAATTCTAAAAGGCAGGGCAAACTAGGTAGTGCTACATTAGGATCCTTTAGCTCTTACTTTGTAACTTTCTCTTTCTGTACATAATTTAGAAATTTTGAAGAGGCTTTCACCAGCATCACTAAAACCTAAGTGGTGTGTTTGTATTTTTTCTTTTTAGGATGCCAGCAGTGAAAACACTGTGGTTCCTCCAGAAACATATGTGAAAGTGGCTGGTCATCTGAGATCTTTTCAGGTAAAGTCAGGAAAAAAACAACAGTTAAAATGTATCTGCATGAAGCAGTTTCTGGGGTCATGCCTAAGTTTAGGATACTTAAGACTTAGTAAGTCTATATTTAATGGGAGTTATATTGAAGTTATTTCATTATTTTCTTCTTCAAAAGGAATAATGGGTTTCCTCAATATAAAACAAACAGAAAGGTAGAGAAAGAACAAGATCTCAGCCTACAGTTGCCATCTGTGCCATTCATTAGGTGTAGAAGGCAGACACTGGATTTGGAGACTAGACTCTGGTTGTATAACCTTGGGAAAGTCATTGAACATCTCTGTGCTAGTTTTGTTCTTTTGACTATATTTCATTGACTGTATTTGGATTAACTCTGAGTTAAAAATTTTCAGTATATAACACATTTTCCTCATTTAGTAAAATACTGTAACCAAGAAAAGAACCACAATGTTTTGACCTGAAATTGACTTGAATGTGCTCATTCTTTGTTCACATTTCTCTCTTTATTTTAATAGAACAAGAAAAGTCTGGTAGCCTTTAAGATCATGCCCCTGGAGGATATGAATGAGTTCACCACACATATTCTGGAAGTAGTCAATGCACACATGATGCTGAGCAAGTCCAACAGCCAGGTGAGCAGCTTCATTCTCGTCGTTTTTTCTCTTCCCTGAAAAAACATAAACCGCTTCTGTGCTCTGGCTTTGATTTCCTTGACATTTTGAAGATTGAGCCACAAGAAAGGCATCATTCAGTCCTCAAAAAAAATTTTCTCCATGAGCTTTGCTGTGTTACTTTATTCCTGATGAAACACTTTCCTCTCAAAATTACAAGTTCCTCTAACCCCAGTGGCTTGGATGGCTGAAGCCAAGACAAGCTTCAAGTGTAGACACATAATTATCGGCCTAGCTCTTAGCTTCAGGATTTTCAGTCCATATTCAGAGAAAAACCCCAACTAAGATAGCATTTTGCTGCTTTCCTTCCAACCTATTGGCTAAACAGGATAATTTATGCACCATTATTTTGTCCCTGCAATTATATTTCTTGCTTCATATCGAAATTTCTCAACATTTTCTGTGGTACAAATTCAATTTGGCGAGTCTATCTAGGACCACATAATGGGTTTGCTGATCTGAGTATTAGAGTGCCCTTAGATGATTCCAGTGGCAAGGTGGAGGACTGGTTACAGTAGGAGGGACTGGAGCTGTTGCATCTTGTTCTGTGCCAAGCACTTTGCTAAGCACTGGGGATACAAAGATAAATTCATTCAATTTATTGAGCCTAGTATATGCCAGTCATTATTCTAGGCCCTGGGAATATAGCAGTGAACAAGATGGGTAAAGTGTCTGCCCTCAAATTTATATTCTTGAGAGAAATGGACCATCAACAAGAAAACAAATATAATTTTAGGTAGTTATAGGTACTCTGAAATTAAGCAGAGTAGGAGAAGACAGTGATGGAGGAAATAAGAATGGTATAATTTTAAATGAGAGAAGAACATTCCAAGCAGCGGTAATAAAAAGTCAGAAGCCATGAGACTGGAACAAGCTTGGCATACTTGAGACCAACAAGAAGGCCAGACTGTCTGGAGTGAAGCAAATGACAGGGGAGGTGGTGCAGGGATGTAGGCAAGGGAGCGAGACCCCGATCGTGTAGGGCTTTGTAGGCCATAGTATGGATTACTTTTTTCTAATTGACACTAAACCTTTAGAAGGTTTTGACTAGGGAAGTGATGTGGTCTGATTTACCTTTTCAAAAACTCACTTCAGCTGCTGTGTGGAGAGTAGACTATGAGGCACCAGCAATAGCAACAGAAGTAATTCTGGGGAATGGTAGCAGCAGCTGGGTAAGAAGTGGTTGGATTCTAATACATTTCGAAGGTAGAGCTGACAGGACTTTTTGGTTTAGATACAGGATATAAAGAAAAGAGAGGGTTCAAAAATAACTCCAAGGTTTGGGGCTTGAGTAACTAGATGAAGCTAGCAGGTTTGAAGGGTAAAATCCAGAGTTCTGTTCTGGACTTAGCAAATGCGACGTGTCGGACACCCAAATGGAGACCAGAATGGATGGTTGACTGTACAAGGCTGGGACTCAAAGGAGAGGTCAGGGGTAGAGAGAGAGCGTTGGGAGTCATTGTGTGGATGGTAGGTATTTAAAGCCTCGGATGAGACGAGATATCTGGTGAGTTAAGAGGTAAGAGACCTAAGCTCTGAGACACTAACCTTTAGGAGTCTGGAGGCACAGCAGGAGCCAGAGAAAGTCAAAGAAGTTGCCAGTTGGGCAGGAGGAAAATCAGGAAATGTGATTCTGTAGAATATTCTGAAAAGAGTACTTTAAGGAGGGAGTGGAGTTCAACTGTAGAATGCTGCCTAGAAGTCAAGTAAGGTGATGAGAGAGGTCTGTCGGATTTGGAAACGTGGATCTTCAGAAGAGAGGCTTCAGCAGCGGATAGGGGAAGTGTGGGTTAAAAAGAATGGGACTGGGTAGAAAGTTTAGGGTGTTTATTTTATGACTATACTTCATAACCTATACATATGTATCAAATGTTCTATGATAAAAATGGTTTTAAAGTGAGGATGAGTGGAAGCTGTGAGTATAGACAGTTATGTTGAGGAGTAAATAAAATAATCCTTTCCCTCAAAGAGTTTGCCTTAAGCGTTGAGGGTTCAGATCACTTAAGCAGTGAAAGCAGTGAGGAGTGGCAACTGCAGGGTGCTGTGGAACCACAGAGAACAGTTTCCTGTCCTGACCTGGACATCAAGAAGGGCCTCCTGGAGGAGGTGATGCCTAAACCAAGTCTTAAAATACACATACGGGAGCAGGGGCGCACCTGAAGCAGAACATGAGGTCATTTCAGCAGAGGTATCCAGGGAAGAAATAGCGTTCAGTTCAGTATTACTGGATCATAAAATAGGACTTCTGTTTCACCAGCAAGCAATGTGAAGGCATCTAGCTTGAAAACAAGAGACCATGAGTGAATTTTGGTGTTTTTTTTTTAATGACCTCGAAGCATTGGCATTTAATGAACTTTTTTTTTTTTTTTTTTTTTTTTTTGTCTGCGTTGGGTCTTCCTTGCTGTGCGCGGGCTTTCTCTAGTTGCGGCGAGCGGGGGCTACTCTTCGTTGCGGTGCGTGGGCTTCTCACTGTGGTGGCTTCTCTTGTTGCGGAGCACAGGCTCTAGGCGCGCGGGCTTCAGTAGTTGTGGCACAGGTGCACTAGAGCGCAGGCTCAGTAGCTGTGGCCCGCGGGCTTAGTTGCTCCACGGCATGTGGGATCGTCCTGGACCAGGGCTCAAACCCGTGTCCCCTGCACTGGCAGGTGGATTCTTAACCACTGCGCCACCAGGGAAGTCCTAATGAACGTTTGTTGAATGAATGAGTCTCTTGACTGCATGGGATTTCACTGATGAGCTTCCACAATGCTCTTTTACCTGTAATGAGTACTTAACATATTTAATCTTTTGTCATCTTTATTCAGTTCAATAAATTAAACATTGACTGAGCACCTGCTGCCCCCCAGGCACTGTGCAAAGCTGAAGGGGCTTATGGGGGAAAGTGACAGGCAAACAGTGTGATGGCTACTATGAGAGGGAATGGGCCAAATGCTGTGAGAGCCAAGAAGGAAGAACACAACTAACTTTGGCCTGGGGGATGTCAGGGAAGTCTTCACAAAGGCAGTGACAACTAAGTTGGGCTTTGAAGCATGAGAAGTGTTTCCCAGGCAGCTGAGGGGAGGGGCATTCCAGACACGGAATAACGTGTCAGAGGCATGTGTGTGACTAGCAAGAATTCCCTGTGTTGAAAGGGGGTGGTCAAGAATAAAATACAGACTTTGATGTCTAGTTGTGGTAGGTCTTGAATGTCCAGGAGTTTTATATTATTTTCACAAGCAGGGGGAGCCAGCTGAAAGCTTTTAGGTGGAGGAGAGACATGATCAGAAGTTATTACTTGGAGCAGTGAGGAGGGTTGGTTGGAGTAGGAGAGACTTGCAGCTGAGACACCAGTCAGGAGACCAGGGGTGATGAGGACCAATTCGAACCGCTGAACGTTGTATTAATGGGCTGTGGTGACAGACTGGGGGAGGTGAGCGAGTGGAGACTCAAAGATGGCCGAGGTCTACAGCACTGGGCTTGGACTTACTAATAGAAATGGAATATACCAGGGCAAGCAGGTTTGGGGAGGAAAGTAGTGAACTTTATTTTGAAGTGCGTGAGATAGCTAAGTGGAGGTCTTCAGTAGATGGTTGGGAACAAGGATTTGTGGCCTTGGAGGAGGTCTGGGATGAAATCCTGGGGGAACTATCAGCTTTTTGGAAGACAGGTAGACAAAGAGGCTGAGAAGGGATACTGAGAAGGTATAGTTTGAAACTTAATTGGAGAACCAGAAGAGTATGGTGTCAGGAAGCCTAGGGAGGGGTACATTTCAAGAAGGGTGTGGTCAGCAGTGTCTGCTTCTGAGAGGTCAAGTGTTATGAGGACTGAAAGGGATTACTGGCTGTGTTGGTTGATAAGCATTGGTAAGTTTGGTGAGAACAGTTTCAGAGGTATATTTGGAGAGAATCCAAATAGTGCTGGGAAATGTAAACAGTGACTATAATCTATTATTTTTTAAAAGTTTGGTGGTAAAAAAGAAGAAAAGAGAGGGTGATGAGAACTATGTCTCCTTTTCTCTCCTTGTAATGCTTCATGCCTAGTTGACACTCAGTAAATGCTTGCATGATTGAAGCACCAGAGAGAGATACCACTATAGCAGATCTCAGTAATTTTCTTCTCAGTGCTATTTTTCCTCTGGTTCCTGTCACATCACAAAAGAAAAGGAGGATCCAGGAAGTACCTTTCTCTCTGTTTGATATGATACGCTTCAGAGAATGACTTTATCTTCCGATGAAATACTCATTAGATAATAGCTGTCCTTTCCAAGGGAAGCAATTGTTATTGGGAAAACTCTGCTTAGGGAATTCCCTGGCAGTCCAGTGGTTAGGACTCTAACCACGCTTTCACATGGCCTGGGTTCAATCCCTGGTCAGGGAACTAAGATCCCACAAGCCGTGTGGCGCAGCCAAAAAAAAAAAAAAACTCTGCTTAAATTGTTTTTTGTAAACTACTTATTAAGCTATTTAAAAGAGCAAGGACTGTGTTTAAATTGGTGAATTTACTAATGTTGTCAACTTATTTCTTAATTCAGCCCTCAGCAGGGAGAGCACCTATCAGCAATCCAGGAATGGGTGAAGCTGGGAACTTTGGTGGGAATAGCTTCATGCCAACAAATGGCCTCACTGTGGCCCAGAACCAGGTAAACAGCTGAGTGGCTCCAGACATGCAAGACACAGACAGTTGTAAATTATGTTACTTCCTTAATGGTGCTAAGTACCCGACTCATTTCTTTCCTATAAAGGGATTCTGGCTTACACAGGGGAGCTGATTCAAAGTAGTTGCTAAAATCTTTCTGATTTGAATCTTCAGGTACTGAATTTGATTAAGGCTTGCCCAAGGCCTGAAGGATTGAACTTTCAGGATCTCAAGAATCAGCTCCAACACATGACCGTAGCCTCAATCAAGTGAGTATTTGGTTTCTGTGAACTAGGGCTCCAGAATTGTACCCATTTCCCCTCACCAGGATTTCCCGGTAATGAGAAGTAAGTTTAAAAAATTAAAAAAAAAAAAACTGTTGACTAACAAAAGGGAAGTTGTTCAGTTATGGAAGAATAGAAAAAGGACTCACAAAGATGGTGCTGCCTGTCACTTCACTCATTCATTTTTCATTCAGCAAATACTAAGTCCCATTATGTGGAAGGGATGTAATTTTGAGCAAAAATTGACCAGATACCTCTTGGGGAATTTAGTCTGGAGGAATGAGATCCTGAGCTCCTGGTCCTCAGGTGTGCATTTGCACTGGCGTTACTGTCCCCACTGTGGAGAGTGTTCCTCAGGCTATCTGGACCTGAAGCCATTAGACAGTCCTTCCAACATCCTTGTCCTGATAACCTGTTAGAGAAGCAGCTTCCTGATTCCAATGAACTAATCAAACAAACTGAGTATTATGGTGTTTGTGATAGTTGTTACTATCAATCAGTTGATATTCTAGGTCTCGATAGAAAAGAATACTCAGGTCTGATTCCATTTCCTGTCCTATAAGATGAGGATAATAATTCCTATCTTAGAGTTTCTGTGATGGTGAGGTGCAGAATGTCTGTCACGATAGTAGGTGCTCTATAAATTGTTACTCTTATTAAATATGTTACTGACACTGACCCTGAGGGCCTTTAAGGATCTGAAGGTGTCATACCATTTCTAGAAAGACCTTTCCTTTCCTTCTTGCAACTTGATTTCCCGGAGGGGAATGAGAGGGTCAGTGGATGAGTGAGGAGCTATTTTTTTTTATATAGCTGTTTATACTAGGAGACATTATATGCAACTGGAACTATAGCTTTAGATCCTGGTTTCAGTTTGCTTAGACTGGTATTTAAGTGAGGTCCTATTTTCTTTGCTTTACACAGCTTGGGAGAGGCATCCAAGGCAGCCCTAAAGCCTTTGTCTCCATGGATTACCTCAGTTTTGTAATTCTACTGGTGTTTCTCCCTGCAAGAGCCTTCCGTGAGCAAAATGGCCATGAATTCTTCTCAGCTAAGATAGAAAGTAGGGAAATGAGTGAAGTTTACATATTCGGCCATATCCAAAAGGCAGTTTCCTTTCTTCTGCATTTGGTTTTTTCTTTCTTTCTAGGCAAGCTGTGGATTTTCTAAGCAACGAGGGACACATCTATTCCACTGTGGATGATGATCATTTTAAATCCACAGACGCAGAATAACTGGATCTAATTGGGTACCCGAGATATTTTCCAGCTGGACTTTTTATGCAATCTCTTGTCTCCAGCTGTGCATATATTTGGCAGGTTGACTTCTAGGAAGCAGGTTTCATCTATAAAAGGTTTCAATTGACTCCTTTTGAAACTTACTACTGTTCTGTGTTTTTGAAGCTCAGAGGGATATGGGCAACTGACAGGGATG
This sequence comes from Eschrichtius robustus, assembly GCF_028021215.1. Classification (NCBI taxonomy): domain Eukaryota; kingdom Metazoa; phylum Chordata; class Mammalia; order Artiodactyla; family Eschrichtiidae; genus Eschrichtius; species Eschrichtius robustus. The sequence goes on along the minus strand of NC_090826.1, from coordinate 22,092,973 downwards.
TAAACCAGGGCGGAATTTCTTAAAGAAGTTACAAATTAGTTAGTTACAATATCAGGATAAATGGAATTGGAAGAGGGATGCTACCAAGAGGGTTGGGCGGTATTACTGAAATAATACGCAGGAGTTTTTATTCCTAAATTGTTTCCTGTTAAGAGTAGGACGAGGGCCTGTCAGCAGAGAGCTAGCCACGAAACCCACTAACCTCTGCCTGTTTTTGTTCCCCACTTTGGTTATGTGTTGTTACTTTCAGAATTGCACTTTCTTTCACCTTGTCATAATTGCTGCCCAAAGTGTGTTTTTATAAGCATGGGGTTCTAGAATGGTGGTTTCATGGGGCAGAGAGTAAGATATGTATTTTGTACAAAATAAGTACATTCATATGTTTAATAAAATAGTTCTATTGCAGTAGCTTGTAAAAATGTTCTTATTTTTTTACACTGTAATAATTAATACTTTATCATCTCAGCTAATTCTGAGATAAGTTAATGAGGTGTAACATGCAAATAAAAGTTCTATAACTGCTTTAACTGTGTTTCTAAATGAGATCTACCAGCAGCTGTGTGGAGAAGGCTCCACCCCCTTGGTTTCTGACAGTGAACAACAATGTGGTTGTTATTTTCTGTACATGCAGGATAGTTCCCATCTGGGGAGCTGTGCAGATGCTTAAAAGTCAGTCAACCAGTATGTTCATTTGCAAGTATGTCCATTCTTGATTGTTTCCTAAAAGAAAGAACGATGGCTAAAAACAGGTTTAAAAAAGCATATACATTTGAATATGGAATGCATGATAGGATACTTTTATGGGTGGTGGACTTCTCTTTCTAGTTACCATGCTAATGCCCTCAAATGGGCAAGGGGGCAATAGCAGTGGTTCTGGGTAGAAGTCACTTTTTCTTTTGATTTTGAATTCGATGATTTAGCAATCAAAAACTACTTACTCATTAATTCAGCGAGTGTTTATTGAATACCTACTGTGTCAACCCATTGGTCAGCTACTAGGAATATAAAGCAAAATAAGAGATTGGTGTCCCAGCACTTGCTGATTCAGCATTCCCAATAACAGAGTAGCTACTCAGGGATACTGAATTCCCTGCCACCTTGGCAGTGACACGGTCTCACAGGAGCTCTGTGGATTCTGAGCACTACGGAGGCCCGTGGGGCTGCGCAGAGGTAGGCCACTGCTCAGCAGAGTGAAACGCCAGCCTCTGTAGAGCTTCTACCTGCTCAAGCCAGGGGAACTTGCATTTTGGATATTTGTGGTCACCTGGGATGTCAGGTATACAGTGTTCTCTTGGTACATTGTTGAGACAGCAGGAACAGCACTGTGACCCAAGTTCTCAGAAATCCCCAGTGTCACAGCCAAGCCATGAGTCCAGCCTAGTCTCAGGAAGATCTCTTTAGGTGTACAGGTGGGAGATGAGGCTCCTTGGGAAATAGTGATACTTTATTGGATTTAACTAGAGAAAAGCCAGTAAGAATTAGTGTCCGATGTGAATTAATAGATTTGTTTGTTTTTTTTTTTAATTTGTTTTTTAAAATGCTGTTGAGGGAAATTCAAAACTCTTGATAAATTTTTGAGCATGCATCCCCAGGTTATATTCATTTATTTAGCAGTTATTTACTTCTGTTACTATATTAGTTTGTTATATATATTACAAAACACTCAAAATTAGAAATGAAAAAGGATATTAAAAATAAATATGAAAGGATGTACCAATACAGTTGACCCTTGAACATCACGGTTTGAGCTGTGCCGGTCCACTTATACACGGATTTTTTCCAATAAACACATACTACACGGTCTGCAGTTGGTTGAATCTGCAGGTGCGGAGGGCCAACTGTAAAGTTGTATGTGGATTTTTTGACCGTGTTGGGGGTCAACTGTAATTCTTCTCTGTTTCCCAGTCAGTCATCTTGTGTGCTCACTTTGGAGACCACTGCTTGGGGGAATCTCTAGTCCCATTATAATTCCCTCCCCACCACCCAGCGGTTTATTCCAGAGGTAAAGAAGACAAAAGCACCCTGAGGGTGGTATCTGCCTTTGGTCCATTCCCTTCTTACCCTCACTGCTCTAGTAAGACATTCACAATTGTGGTTTTCAAACATGTTTTCCTTTGAAGCCCAGCTTTCCCTGCTATGAAATTGCTGCCTTTCTCCTCATGGTAGCATTTGGCCACTCCGAAATCCCCTTTTGTGGGAACTGGTGGCCCTCTCCTCTGCCCCGCTTTTGTGATCTTGCTCAATTTGGCGCCAGGATTAACTGCAAACATGAAAGTGAAACTGTTGACATTTGCATGGGGTCGTGATCCCTAGGGGTTCGGTGCCAAGGAGGAACTTTCTGTCTCTTGCTTATTGCTTTTCCCAGAGTACTCTCTTCCTCAGGGTCCTCCTGTGTGGTAGAGATTGCATCTGTGGAGGAGGGCATGGGAACTGGTGTGGAGATGAGCATGGGTGCTAGATATTGGGGACTGGCCCAGCAGCATGTAGTCACCACTCAGTGGTCACCTGGAGAATGCCCTGCTGGAGTGTGGCGGCCTGGGAAGTACATGGGTCCAGAGAGCCAGAGGGATGTTAGGAGGCAAAGGAAGGACACACTCAGGTGTAGTGCCTAGAATCCAGGAGTGGGAATTTGACCCTCTTTCGGCTCCCGCCTCCACTGGACACTCCTTCCATCTTTTTGTCTCTCTCCTGTCCTCTGCTGACCATGGTGCTTAGTTCCGTGACTGCATTAGCCCAAGAAACCAAAGTCCCACTACTTCTAGGAAGTGAGGCCTGTGGTCTTACCTTACTGAACAGGCCTTAACTGACCCTGGAAACGGAGTTAGTTATTCTCTGCGTAGACACAGGCTTGTATTTCTTCTCTTATCTCGTTATACTGGCTCTGTCTCCACAGCCCAGGAACATAGTATAACCACTGGGATGAATTCCACGACTAGGAGACAGCGTAAGCATGTGAAAGGGGTGTTGGTTTTAGAGACAGGTACAACTCTCTAATCTTGGTCAATAGTAATGATACTAACATGTTTATTGAATGTTTATTATGAGCCAGGCACTGTGCTAAATGCTGTACAGATATTATCTCAATCGATCCTTAAAACAATCTTTTGAGGTAGATAACTTAGTTTCATTTTGCATGTGAAGAAACTGAAGCTTAGAGAGGTTAAAATCACTTGTAGGTGGTGAGCAAGGATCCTGACCCAGGCCCATGACTAGCCTGCCCGCTGAAGCACACTAGACTAGCTTGTTTCCCAACCTTTAAAACCAGGCCTTGTCTACCTCAGAGAGTTGATTTAGATAGGGTTTGTAAAGGGTCTGGTACACAGACAGAACTTAATAAGTGATAATCTCTTATCATTTTTCCGGAAGCTCAGATGTCATTTTTATTCTGTGGTTTTAAAGTGAAATCATCTTGGATAGTCACCTACAGCTGTCATGTGCTGGGTGCTGCAGAGATGAGGAAGATAGTCCTGGTCCCTCAGGGGCTCAGAGCCTGGGTGGGGGACGGGGAGAGGGAGGAGAGAGTGGAGCAGGGGCGGCCAACATTACAAAAGGCTCTCAGTGCAGTGTGTGATCAGGATTGAGGCCCCTTTACCAAGAGGCAGGAGGCACTGTGCTGCCATCACCAAGGTGGGCAGTCTCTTGGATTCCTTTCTGCACTAACCAGTGGGGCAACTGGTGTTGGGGTGCAGGACTGAGTAGAACCCAGCTGGCTACTTGATACCAAAGCTCCGAGGCTGAAGGAGCCAAATGCAAGGTGCTGGGCCCAGAGAAGCCAGAGGGAAGCTGGTGCAGGGTCTTTCCTATTTCCAGTCCGTCCCCACCCGGCCACTCCTTGTCCACAGTCTGATTTCTGAGAGACCTTGTCCAAGGTCCTCTAAAGGCGTGTAATAGTTGGCTGATATCTCGGGTTCCCTAAGAAGCAGCAGTTAGGAAGTAAGGTTCCTCCAGCACCTAGAGGGTTTTCGGAAACTGCTCAAGTATTTCTTCGTAATCATGTTCATCATCTGCAAAAGAATCCAAGTCAGTGAGGACCTTTGGCCTTAGGTTCCTTCCCCTCTTTAGGGTACTTTCCTCCCTTGAACAGGGGAGGGCTTGGTCTGGATGCTCTAAGGTCCTTGCTAGCCCAGAAACCACAGTTTGTTGTGTCTGAACACTTCGCAAACATTCTCCTGTGTGCCTTGGGGAGGGTAGTTGGGGGATGAACTCATTTTCCTTGCCAGGGCCCTGGAGCCACTGGGAGAAGGACAGTAGGGACCCTTCAGCCTCAGCCCATCTCATATAGGCCTGTCCATCCAACTGGGACTGTGGAAGGGTCGCTCATGGGCAGGGCCCTGCTGAGGGTATGGCCAGCACCATCAGAGGCAAAAGCAGCAGCAGAATGGCATGGGGGCGGGGAGAAGGAAAGACAGGGGTGAACAGGGGCTGACAGACTCACCTGTATCCTGAGTGACGGGCTTAGTGAGCCTGAGACCCTTCTTGTGACCAGGAATCTCACTGTATAAATTGCAGCTGTCCCTGGTGACCTTTGGGAAGGTCTTCCTCTTGGGTTTAGGCAGCAGAGATGATTTCTGCAATTGGAAGGCTTCAGAAGACTAAGTGGGAGAAAAAGCAGAAGTTAGCAGGGTCCCAAGAAATGGAGTAAGAGAGTACATGAAATGCAATTTCCTTCAAATTTCACTTCCTCTGCTCCCCTCTGAACTTCCTTTTCAGTGTATGGCTTCTCAGGAACCCAGGTGTTTTTGCTACAAGCACTTGAACTGTTCTTTGGCAGGGGAGAAAGGGGCCAGGGTGAGAGATGACAGGGTTGGGGGCTAGAGACAGGGTGTCCCTGCGTTTTTACACAGGGACTTGGTCAGTGTCCTCCAAATCTTTTGCTGAAGGAGAAAAAAGTAGTCACAAAGCCTCAGGACAAACAGAGTGCAGAGCTGAGAGGGGTCCCAGAAGGAAGAGGACTTTTACTGAAATCCTGCCATGTGCCAGAAGCTGTATGCATATCCGTTCATTCATCCTCAAGTGACTCTGAGCTGTTTGAGTCCCCAGTTCACACGTGAGGAACCAGGCTCAGAAAGAGCGTGCCACGTCAAGCCTCGCACAGGGGATCCCTGGCTGGGCCAGGCTTCGGACGCAGAACCATGTCTGTGGCCTGTAAAGCTGCTCCTCTTCCCACCACGTCATGCTTTCAGAAGCAAACAGTACGGCTCCCTGACGAGCAGCAGAGAATACTGATACCCAGGGGGGGATATTGCTGGTTCTAGGGCAAAAAGCAGGAGCCATCCCAGAGGAGCCATCAGGAACCAAGGCTGGGACGGAGGTCTCAACTCTTTGTACCACATTCTTTCCAGCACTGTCACAAGGCCTGTGTTTCAGATGTCCCAGTCTATTTTTGGTTCTGTCAGAAAACGACTACCCTACCCCCTGCCCCACAGATACGAGCCCCTTCTGGGGCTGAGATCACGCAGGGTTCATCTTTTTAACTTCCACTGCCATCCCACTGCCTCCCCACACAGTACGAAATCCAAGTCTCTGCACATCCCAAAACAGTATGCTTGTTAGAGTTTACAAAGTGCTTTTTATGTAGATCACTCCCCCCCCCCACCCCCCCATGCCCCCCATTCTCAGCAGAGCATGGCTATCAGCGCCCACCTCAGAGGGACGCCGTGAGAGCTGGGTGGGGCAGTACGTACGTGTAAGGGGCCACCCCAGGGTAAGCGCCCCACTAGTAGAGGCTAACAAAACAGCACTGAGAGTTAGTGGTGTTATCCCAGGCTCACTGGTGAGGGAACATGCCCAGAGAGGAAGTACAGCCCACGGAGTGAGGAAACAGGGACGTGAACTTCGTGTTTCTGACTCTGACATTCTTTGCCCGCTTGTTGTGATTCAGTTTGGTTCAGTTCGGACTCACTGGCACTTTCTCTGCCTGCCTTGGAGTGGGAGGTCCCTGCCCCACAGGACTCTTGTTCTAGCCAGAGACCAAGTACAACTAATTAAAACTACATGGCCTCCCACCTCCAAGCTATGTACAGCGTGCAGTGTGACTACAGAAGAGGGAGAACTGTCACCGCCTTGGAGGAAATGTGAGCTGAGCCTTGCCCGTGAGTCTGAAAGGAGGAAGAACGTTCCTGGCAAAAGGACTGGCGTGTGTGAAGTGCTGAGGCAGGAATCCTGGCATACCGAGAGCGTCAGGAGTTCCTCTGTGGTTGGAGCCGCTGAGCAGTGGTGGAAGGTGGGCCTGGGAAGGTGAGACTGAAGTCAGCTATGAAGGACCCTGGATACCGTGTTAAGGGGTTCGCATTACCCCAGCAATGGGGAGCCACGGAAGGTTTCAGAAGTTGGGGCTGGGGCCCCATAGTGACCAGGGAAGGATGTGGGAGGCCGTTCTGACAGCCGTGGGGAGGGGTTGAAGAGGCTGCTGAAAGAGTTTAGGTGAAAAATGCTGTAGCTTGAGCTAAGGAGTGACAGCAGGGGTAGCAGAGAGAGGTAAAGCACCGTGAACTTGGAGTCACAATGCTTCCGCTCCAGTTCAGGTCCCCCCGTATATAAACTGTGTGACTTTGGGCGAGTCTCACAGTCGCTGAGACCTCATTTTCTCGACTGTAAAATATGGATGATCACACCATTGTCAGGATGGTCAGGATCGAATAATAGGTACAAAGCGTGCACGTTTATAAACTGCACGTTCTGGAAATAGAGACAGATGTAGAGAATAAGCATATGGACGCCAAGGGGGGAAAGCGGGTGTGGGTGGGTAGTGGCGGCGGTGGGATGAACTGGGAGATCGGGGTTGACATATATACACTAATGTGTACAAAATAGATAACTAATAAGAACCTGCTGTATAAAAAAATAAAATTCAAAACTAACTAACTAAATAAATAAATAAACAAACTGCACGTTCTGTACAGCTGGAAGAGACACGTGATGCCAGGCAGACAAAGAAGAAATGGCAGGACCCAATGATCCCTACAGGTGGCCCCTCCCTGCCCACTTGGGTTCTGTTGGTACCTTGACGCCTTTCGCCTTGCTGACCTGCTTCTTCTGCCCACTGAGGCCCTTACTTTTCGGAGGCCTGGGCGGGGGAGCTTGACCCTCAAAGGCCGGTGACTTCCGAAGGTGATAATAGAAGGCCTCTGTCAGCTCCTCCACTGGGACTACAGGGAGGGGCCCAGCTGGCTGGCTTGGCTGCCCCTCGGCTTCCACGACAGTCAGGTCCAGCCACCGGGGAGGGACCTCGAAGCACATCTCAGGGTTGGAGTCTAGGCTGACCACCAAGAAGGGTTCCATGATCTTCTCCTCCAGCCGCAGGCCCAGGAAGGAGGGCAGAGGGTCAGCAGGGTGGCTGGCGTCCTTGGCCACCACCTTGACCTCACAGGGCAGTGAGAACTGGGCAATCAGATCCTGCAGGCTGTAGCGCCGGCCATCACCCAACTCTTCCACGAAGCCGCCAGAGAGGTGGAGGGGCAGCAGAATCTGTTCTTGGTCCTCTGCCTCTTCATACTCCTCTCCCTCCCCAGGCTGGTCACTCAGCCGCTGACACACCAGGACGTCCATGTCCCTCTCTTGAACCCCAAGGGCCTGGCCAGACCCCAACACCTCCAGCCTGTCTCCCATGGCCAGGGACATGAACCCGGGGTTCTCAAACCCGTCTCCTTCACAGTCCTTTGTGGCCACTACCCGGAGTGGCTGGCCTGGCTGGAGAGCACCCAGGAGGTCGTAGGCCGTGGGGAACTCTCTCGGCCGCCGCCGCAGCTTGCCCTGGTAGGCCCCGGAGATCATGAAGTGTCTGGGCACTTTCCGGCCCTTGGTTGAGGCCAGGAACCGCCAGGGTGGCGAGGCCAGGCCGTAGATGCAGAGCCTCTGGCCCTTCTGTAAGGAGCTCAGCCACGGGCTGAGGAAGATGGGGGGCCCCTCCGGAACTTCCAGGATCTCTGTGGGCAGGGGGAAGGGGCCTCCCCGGGCCAGGGCCTCGCTCAGCAGCAGCGGTTGCATGAAGTGGATGTGCTGAGAGGAGGCGGTGATATCCTCCACGTCAACCTCCAGGGTGGAGGGGATCTTGACGATGGTCCTGCGCACTGTGGAGGGGAGAGGTCAGCTCCGGCGCGCACGCTCCACCCCTCAGAGGTCTGAGCCTGCTAAGCTCTTTCCTGTCTTCATCTTTTCTTTCCTACCAGCGTTTTCCTATCGTACCAGATTCCTTGCCCACTCTTTCCTTCAACCTCTTTTTAAAAAGTTACTATAAAAAGTTTTTAAAATATTTATAAAATTAGAATAGTATAGTGAACCCCAATGTACCTGTCACCCAGCTTCAACATTTAACCCATGGCCCATTTTCTTTCCTTTATACCCCCATCTATCCATTCCCCCTCCACTGGATTATTTGGAATCAGAATAATCACATCTTGCCATCTGTGACTATTTCAATGTGTATTGCTAAAAGAAGTGGTAATTAAAATTTCAAAAATAATAACCACTAGGCTATGATCACATTGAAGTAATAATAATTTGATAATTCCTTAATATCACTGAATATCCAATCAGTTCCCTTTAAAAATTTTAATTGAATTTTGAATGTAATTTTATAAGCTGTCTTTCCAAATCCCTTCTGGACTTAAATAGATAGAACCAAATCAAGAAAAACACTGACTACATGACTTTGGACAGCCTCCCCCTGTCCTGGCATTGATAGCGCCTGGTGCATAAACTCTGTAAGAGTCTGAGGAAAACTGGCCCACCCACTATGTTGTTTGAGCCGCACCACACGGAAGACAGAACAGGGAATGTTCTCCCTGTTTTGCAGATGAGAACACTGGGGCTCCGAGGAGTGGTGGTGACTTCCCTCAGGTCACGTGGTTGGGATTTTTGCCCTGTGCCAGATGAGCTGGTAATTGGCTGAAGCTGGGAGATGGGCACATGGCGGGTTCATTACACTGTTGTTTTTTTTTCTTCAGAATGCTTTATAAATTACCTGAGCTGCCTCATTCTCCAGGGTAGCCAACTCGTTATTTTTACAAAAACTAGTAAACAAAGCATAGGTTGTTTCTTAGGCGAGTCCTCAGTCAGACTGCTGGCAGAATCCAGAGAAGGGTTGGTGAGGCAGAGGCAGAACCTGGCCAGTCAAGAGGCCAAGGCTGAGTGGAGGTAGAAGAATGGGGGTGCCCTGGGGACCTCTACACATACACCCATTCTTCTACCTCTGCTCCAGCTTGGCCTCCGACCGGCCAGACCTGGCCAGGTTCTGCCTCTGCCTCACCAACCCTCTGTGCAGCCAGCCACCAGCCTGTCCTAAGAAGTAACCTATGAAACAGCCGGGGGATTCGGCCAGACAGTACCCTCCCAGACGGGAGGCCCTTCACGAACAATCCTGCTCTCCCCAGCAATAGGGAAACATATTTCTCCTGAGCAAACGGTCAACGCTGCACTTTCTAACACTATGTTTCTTTGTCCTAGCTGCGGGCAACCTCACAACCCGACTTTTGCCAAACTTTATAAAGTACGTGGGACCTCACTCAAGTTACCCGTTTTCCTATCTCCTTTTGCACCTAACTTCCACTATTGGGGATTCTTTATTCTGTTACGTTGTATATACCAGGTAAACCACCTGGAATCCCTGGACTATCCACGGGGATAAGGGGGCATCTTCCCATCAGAGCAGCTCCCCAGGGCCTCCTCTGCCCCTCCCGCCCCCAGGCCCACCCACCTGCCCGGGGAACTCACAATGCATGATGGCTTCGACCTCGTACTGGGGCATCAGGGTCAGGGAGCGCCAGGGGAGGGCGGGGCAGGTGAAGATGGTGTCCCTCAGGGCCGGGTCCTGCAACACCTGGAGCAGAGTCCGAGGGGGCCCAGGCTGCAGTTCCCAGAAGGGCCCCTTCTGGGACAGGGGCAGGTGCAGAAGGACCTGCTGGGCCCCGGTGCCCAGCACACAGCAGGCACAGCAGGTCCCGAGGTGCATTTCCACAGCCTCAAGCTTGAGGGGCTGCTCCTGAGGCACCACCCTGGCCTTGGTGGTGATTCTGTGGGTCGACATGAAGCAGATGGGCAGCTGCTTGGAGCTCTGGGTTGCAGCAGAGACCAGCTCCTCCAGGGTTCCATAGCTCCGGGGGCCAGTGAGGGGGCTGAAGTTGCCTGTGGGGCACAGCAGTGGGTGTCAGGGTGGGGCAGACCTTTGCCGGGCCCAGGGCCGCATATCCCATGCCCAGGTCTGGCTGCAGAGAACCAGCCAGAATCCCCCGAGGACAGGGGCCAAGGGTGGGCCAGCACTTGGATATCCAGGCTGCAGGGCTGAGGGACGGCAGGCAGCAAGTGACCATTGCAAATGGACAGTGAGGGCAGGGGTGGGGACAGTTCCTTCTCACACAGGCACGGACACAGAGGGATTGTCACCAGAGACAGAACAGACACACTGCCACATTTTCCTACCTCCCGACCCCACCTGCCTCTCACTTTGCCATCTTTGTCTCCAGATACCTCACCACTGCTCCATTCCCACACACCAGCACCTACCACCCCATCCTGGGTGGGTGAGTGCCACAGTCCCTCCCAAACTAGAAACCCAGGAGCTACCGGCCAAATGACCTCTGACCACCCCTCTACCCCTCCCCCTGCCCTGTCCATTCTTCTGCCACCAGACTGGCCTAAAATACCCCATGTCTGGACATACTATCACTTCCAGGGTCTTCCTGCCCAAAACCCTCCACACAAATCTATTCAAGGAAGCACCACACAAAGTCGGTCTGAGGGACATTCTGCAAACGTACTGATCTGGACTCTTCAAAAATGTTGCTATCAAGACAAAGGAAGGCTGAGGAACTATTCCAGCCTGAAGGAGACTAAAGGAGGCCAACTGAATGTCATGTGCAATCTGGGACTAGATTCTGGATCAAGGCAAACACCGGGCTATCAAGGACATTAGTAGGGCGGCTGGTGAAATCTGAATACAGACTGTGGGTTAGACAGTACTATTGTATCAATATTAAATTTCATGAATTTAATCACTGAACTACAGTTTTGTGAGTGAATGTCCTTGTTTTTTAGGAGATAAGCTAAATATTGGGAGTAATATTCAGATGTAATGGGGCATCATGTCTATAACTCTCAGATGGTTCAGAAAAAAGATATGTATACACACATATAGTAATATATGTTCATATGCACATATGTGTGTGTGTGCATGTATATATAATATACAGAGAGAGGGAATGCAAATGTAACAACATGCTTAACTGGTCAATCTGGATAAACAGTATACAGGAGTTCTAGCAAGTCTTCTGTAAATTTGAAATTATTTCAAATTTTTTAAAAACCTCAAAATACAAAACAAAACACATCACTTCCCTATTTAAAAGCTCTTTGGCTACTTAATACCTTCAAAATAAAGACCGAAATGTGGGGACTTCCCTGGTGGCGCAGTGCTTAAGAATCCGCCTGCCAATGCAGGGGAACACGGGTTCGATCCCTGGTCTGGGAAGATCCCACATGCCACGGAGCAGCTAAGCCCGTGAGCCACAACTACTGAGCCTGCGCTCTAGAGCCCACGAGCCACAACTACTGAGCCTGCATGCTGCAACTACTGAAACCCATGCGCCTAGAGCCTGTGCTCCGCAGCAAGAGAAGCCACCACAGTGAGAAGCCCGCGCACCGCAACGAACAGTAGCCCCCACTCGCCGCAACTAGAGAAAAGCCCACGCGCAGCAACGAAGACCCAACACAGCCAAAAATTAAATAAATAAATAAATTTATTTAAAAATTAAATTAAATTAAAAAAAAAAAAAGAACGAAATGTGTCCATGCCCCACACAAGCTCCCCCCGCCCCCCTGCGGTCTGACTCCCGCTCACCTCCCCACCACTTCCCCTCACCTGGCACCCATGCCCTCACTGGTCCCCTTCAGCGATCACAGGAAACCATACTGAGAACAAGCCTGCAGAGGGTGCCTGCTCTGAGCCCAGCCCTGTTCTCAGTGCATCATACATGGCAACTCACTTAATCGTCACATCAAGGCTGACTGCCCCATTACAGAAGAGGAAGCTGAGGCACAGAGAGGTCACGGGAACTAACCACGGCCACAGCTAGTAGCCGGCAGAGGTGGGATTCCCATCCAGGCTGCTGGCTTCAGCGTCCAGGCCCATGGTCCACCACACTACACACCTCCTGCAGTGACTGCGCTACGGGGGGTTTCTGGAGCACCAGTGTGCTCATGCTACTCCCTCTAGCTGGGATCCTTCCTCCAGCTGAGGTGCCACCTCCTCCAGGAAGCCTGCACAGACCTCTGAGGCAGGCCACTCCTGCCCGGAGCCCTCTCCAAACTGGTGCCTACTTGTGCTGTTGTCCTCCTCACTGCCATCCTGGAAACTCCCCACCGGAGAGGGCTGCATCTGCTTCATCCCGAACCCCACACCCCAGCCCCCAGCACGAGGCCTGGCACACAGCAAGTGTCAATAAATGTTTGGTGAGTGAATGTGGGAGCGAATACAAAAACTGGCATGTGGACAAAGACATGAAACAAAAAAAGGCCCAGCCAAGAGGCAGATGTAATCAGAGATGGACACGGAGAGGACGCAGCCACGCCAGCTCAGGGCACCGTCAGAGCACTCAGAGGACATTCGGGTCTCGGGGCTGGGTAGCGGTGGATGTGAGAGCGGTGTGTGCCAACCCAGAGGGGTAGGAGTTTGTGCTGGGGTCACGTGTGCCCGAGGGTGTGCCTGGAGGGTTCCAGGGCACTCAGGGAGATAGAGGTGCCTGCCTTACCCTGGAAGTTGGGAGCGAGCTCCATGGTCTGGCCCGTCCCCGGGTTCTCGCAGACCACCTTCTGGAGGCGAACACAGGTGACCTTGATCAGGTCTCCTGTGGAGAGGGAGCACTCATTCCCAGAGATCTCATAGACGGAGCCTGCGGAGACAAAGAACCAGTTTCACCCGTTCAGTAAAGGCCAAGCGCTGGGCGGCCCGTGCCCTGCTCCCCCCAGGCACTGCTCGGCCACACCTTTGCACACGTTGTTGCGGTGCCTGGAATGCCCTTCCCTGATGCCGCTCTGCCTTCTTTTAGCGCTGACTGTACCCCTCTGTGGTCACATCCCCTTGCCTCCCGAACTCAGCTCACAGGGCAGGACTGATCCACCTCAGCCAGCACAGGCCCAGCCTCGAAGTGTGTGTGTTTAAGTCATGAATGAGTAAACAACCCAGTAAATCCCAGTTCCCTTATTAGCTACAAAATCAGGCCCAGGGAGGTTCAGTGACTGCCCCGAGATCACACAAAGCCAAACACCCACACTGGTGCCTTCTTCTTCAGATGACTTGCTGTTAAGGGAAGCACAGGAGAGGATGGCGGGCCGCTGACAGGGTGGGCCCAGTAGGCGGGTCTGGGCCCTGACTTACAAGGTTTAAAGGGCTATAGCAGGGTCCAGAGCATGGAAGGTGCTCAGTAAAGATCTCTCACACACAGCGACCCATCCTGCTGATGAGGGACAGACAGTGCAGGTAGGCAAGCCTCCAGGCCACCTGACTCTACTCCACCCCCAGGGCAGCCCCAGCAGGGTCCTTTACAACAGCCCTGAGAAACGGATGAAAATCCCACCCCTTATCCCCAGGAAAATACACACAGGCTCATAAAACACACACTTCTGTCTACAGACGCTCGGGGCTGGTAACAAGAGCAGCCCTGGTGCTGAGAACTAACTATATGCCCGGCGCTGTGCTCGGCACTGCAGATGTGTCATGGCACTTAAGACTCATGACTGCCCCTGGAGGGAAGGACAGTTTCTCTTTCCTAAATACGGAAACCGAGCCTTGGCAAGGGTGAATGGGCTGCCCGAGATTATCAGGTAATAGGAGGCAGAATTGGGACTCCGCCCAGGACATTTGCCTCCAAACTGGGGCTCCTAACCACGCGGTGACCACAGGCATCTGCCCCATCAGTATCACCATCTGCCCCCCTCCACCTCACCCCACTCCCACACTCTCATCCTGTCAGCTTCTTCTCTTACCCTCACTTCCGCCACTCCTGCACCCCCCCCCAGGGGGAGCATAATGAGGAAACGCAAGTATTGTGACACACAGTGGGAGGGGGTGTCAGGAGGAGGGCAAACAGAGCACAGATGCCTGCAGGAAGCCCCCAGAGAGAGCGGGATTTGAACCCAGATCCCTCAGAGTCCCAAGTGGGCCTGGCGAGACCCCATGGTGTGGTGGCCCGTCCTGCCCCCTGTGGGGCCCTCCATGTGTCTCACCCTTGATCTAGGAACCCCACTTGGGGCCTCAGAACACTTTTCTGGAAGCTGCTGTGGTAGAGCAAGGGAGCGGATGGAGGCAACAGGATGAGGCAGGGCACTCAGAAATAGTTTGCTCTCTAAGGAAGGAGCCTCCCGCACCCCACCCAGACTCTCACTTCCCTCTCTCCTCCTCCTCCACCTTTCCCACTCAGTTGCCCACAGGTCCTCCCTCACCCTCAGAGCCGCCGTCTCTCCCCTCACTGCCTGTCAATCCCTCCCCTCTCACTCTTTCAGGCAATGACTACTAAGCCCCAGCTGTGTACCATCCCCGTGAACCAGGCGGGCTGCGGCCAGGTGGGCAGATGTGCAGGTGTGCAAGGAGCCAGGAAGGCTTCCCGGAGGAGGAATCATTTTAGCTGAGAACTGAAGAGTTGATCGGATCAAGTACGGCCCAGTGCCAAGCAGAGAGCAAAGGCGGGATGGGGGGACTGAAGGAAGGACGTGTAGATAGGCGTCGAGGGGGAGGAATGGGAGGGCATACGGAGGGGAAGGCTGACCTGGCTCTTCAGAATCAAACAACAGCCCGGCGTCGTGAGCGCCTGAATGCCGCGACCCCGCACGGTCGGACCTCATGCAATGCGCACCACCGTTCCACCCCAGCTTGGCTCGGTTCCACCCACTTGAGTATCTGAGCTCATGGACTTTCCATCACCACCCTGCGGGGCAATCAGCGATCCCGCATTCCACGGAAGCAAAAGCCGTGACCCGGAGAAGTTGGAGTGTGGCCCCAAATCACACAGCTTGGGTAGCGGCAGCGTCGGGATTCGAACCCAGGGCGCAGTGTCCCGGGTTTCTAACGCCCTGGCAGGGAGAACCGGTCCGCCGCGGGGCCGGGGTCGGAGGGGGTCTCGGCCCTTCACTCACCCTGGAAGTAGACACCCGAGCAGACCCGCAGCACACGCGGGAGGGAGGCAGGGTCCAGGGCGCACACGAAGTCCTGCAGCGACACGGGCTCCATGGTCCGCGCGGCTCGCTGGACGCGGACGGAACTGCCCGCCCGCCGCCGAGCGCGGCAACCCCGCCCGGCCGGCCCAGCGGGGCGGGGTTGGCTGGAGCGCCCCGCCCAGGGGCGTTGGGAATGCGACGCCGCGTTCTGGGACGCGCCACCTCTCTCTCCCGGCCTCAGTTCCCTTGTTTCTACAAGGGGGTTGCAGTACCCACCTCTCACATTGGTGGCAGGATTTAGAAGGTCAAGACCAGGACCTGACATCCGCGAGGCTCTGAGTAAATAAAAGCTGGTCCCTACGTGCCCAGTCGTCAGTGAGGTGCCCCATAGCGGAGGGAGGACGAGGATGAAGATGAAGAAGAAACCCCCGACTCCCACCCAGCCCCGTTATCACCCCCTGTCCTCTCCGAACGAGGAAACACGGCCCTCCTGGTGCAGTTCTGAGTCTCACAGGAGGGACACAGCCTGCGCTTTGGGTCTGAGGAGGAAGATAGAGCATCAGGTCTCCCGAATCCCTCTCCGGGACACTCCATGGTCCCCTGCCGCTCATTACCTTTCCAGGACGCAGTTCTACTTAAAAATTCTTCCTTGGGCTAAAGAGAAATCTGCTTAGGAGAGAGACCAACCACTTCTCCTGACCCCAGAGGGGATAAGGATTTTCCATCTCCCTGTGCCTCAGGAGTCAGACAGAGGTTCAAGTCCCAGCTCCTCCTCTGCCTTGTTATATAATTTTAGGCAAATCACTTTGATGTTGAGTTTTAGTTTCCTCATCTGTAAAATGGTAGAAAGAATCTTTTCTAAACTGATCGTGAGGATTAAATGAGATGATATAGATATTGTACAAAATGCTTTATTTCGTTTTTTGTCACTATAAAATAACAGAAGACCTCTAATCAGAAATAATAACAAAAGTTTAAAATAAAAAGAATAAACCCTAATTAAAGACATTTGACAAATAAAAAGAGAACATTCTTTTCCCAAATATAACGCACATTTTGCTGTGTTTCTTTCTACTGTTTATTCTGCCTGGGTGTGTGTGTGGTGGTTTGTTTGTTTGTTGTTAATTTTTGATTTAAAGTTGCAAAAATAGTAGAGATTTCCCATATATCCCTCAGCTAGTTTCAGATTCCCCTGTTGGTAACATCTCACATTACCAGGATGCATTTGCCAAACCTAAGAAACCAACATTGCTGCGTTGCTGTTAACTGAACTACAGACTTTATTTGGATTTTATCTGTTTTTTCACTGCTGTCCTTTTTCTGGCTCAGGATCCCAACCAGGATTCCATGTTGCATTTAGTCATAATGTCTCCTGTCTGTGACACTTTCTCAACCTTTCCTTGACCTTGTTCTTATAACCTTGACCGTCTTAAAGAGTACTGGTCAGGTACTTTTGCAGAATGTCCCTCAATTTGTTGTTGTTTTTGTTTTCTGATGTCTTCCTCATGACTAGACTGGGGTTATGAATTTTAGGGGGAGGATACTACCAAGGTGAGGTGTCCTTCTCATCACACCCTGCCGGGGGCACATGACATGTCCGCGTGACTTCTCACTGTGATGTTAAACTTGGCCACTTGGTTAAGGTGGTGTTTCCAGGTTTCACCACAGTAAAGCTGCTCTTTGGAAGGAACACTCAGGGGGAACTCCGCCCCGCTTCCTGGAGGGGGCAGCATCCAAATAAATTATTTGGAATTCTTCTGTAAGAAAGATTTGTCTCTTCTCCCCCATTTATTTATTCAATTATTTATGTCAGTATGGACTCATGTATATTTAATTTATACTTTTGACTATAATCGAATACTACATTATTTATTTTGTTTCTCAGATTGTTCCAGCTTTGGGAGTTCCCCAAGTCTGGCTCCTGGGACCCTTTGCCATACCCCCACTGTTCCCTTCTCTGAGCACTTCCTTACTGCCTGGTGCTATCAGATGCTCCAGGGTCATCTTGTCTTTTCCCTGCCCTCACCCTACAATCAGGCATTTCTCCCAGAAGCCTTGCTTCCTTTTATTGGAGAATGGTGTTTAGAAACCATATTCTGGTAGCTGAGAGTGCTCCTTGCCACTGTGTTGCCTGTACTTTTTGTCTTTTTCTTTCCGTCTTTTTCTTTCCTTGCATAGACATTTACAGACACCGCTGCCTGTCCCATGGCCCAGCTGAAATCAGGTCCAGCCCTGACCTTCAAGAAGAAGCTCCTGTAGTACAAACTTCCACTTGCAAAATAAATGAGTCACCAGTAAGAAATATACAGTGTGAGGAATATAGTCAATAACTACGTTATATCTTAGTATGGTGATCATTTTGAAATGTATAGAAATATTGAATCACTGTGTTGTGCAGCAGGAACTAACGTAGTGTCGTAGGTCAATTATACTTCAAAAGACAAACAAACTCAAAGGAAAAGAGATCAGATTTGTAGTTACCAGAGGTATAGGTAGTGGGAGGGGAAATCGGAAGAAGACAGGCAAAAGGTACAGTTATAAGATAAATAGTACTAGGTATATAATGTAGAACATGGTAAATACAACTAACACTGATGTATGTTATATATGAAAGTTGTTAAGGGCAAATCATAAGAGTTCTCATCACAAGGAAAAACTTTTTTTCTATTTCTTTATTTTTGTATCTATATGAGCTGATACATATTCACCAATCTTCACGAAGTGTGCAAGTCAGATCATTATGCTGACACCTGAAATTTATACAGTGCTGTATGCCAACTATATCAAGAACACTGGAAGACAGATAAATAAATTGATAGATAAATAAATAAATTCAGCTTTGCGAGAAGAAGAAGAAGAAGGAGAAGGAGAAGGAGAGGAAGAAGGAGAAGAGGGAGAAGAAGGAGAGGAAGAAGAAGTTGTTCCTGTGTAATAACCCTCAACAGAAATTTCAAATCCACCCCTTCACTTGGTTTTATCTTGTGAGCATTCTCCCAGATTCCTGGGCACAGAAGTGGACTTACCAAAATCAGTAGGCAAAAGCCTACTACAACCGACATACTGAAACCATTTCCTTGCCATTCCAATTTGCAGTTGTATATTTATCTGTGTAATTATTTGCTTAATTGTTCCTCAGCAATTAGACAGGTGGCTTCTGAGGGGCAGAGACCAGGGTACCAGTCTGCTTTGCCGCCCACTGTACCCCCAGCATAGTGCACAGGGCCTGGCACACAGTAGGTGCTCAATGATCAGCATCACTGTTGATGACTCACTGGATGAATGGGTGGAAAAGACTTCCTTGGGATAGATTCCTGAGGCGGAATTTCTGGGTCAGATGGCGTGCTTGCTTTTACAGCTTCTTAGGGTGTATTTCAGTCCTGCTGACAGGCTGCTGAGCCTCCGCTGGATGCAGTAAGATAAGGAAGGAGAGAGACCTTTGCAAGAGCTGAGAGGAGCAGGACACAGAGGCACGCATGGGGCCCCAGACCAAGGAACAGTGTCTGCTAAGCAGAGGAGATGGGATGGAGGGGACATTTCCACATGTTTCCAGAAACACCACCAAGGGTGATTCTCTGAACCCCTAGGGCCTCCAAGCAGGACCTATACAACCGTTCACTCAGTTAATCCTCCCTATGAGTAGGCAAGACAAATGTTATTCCCACTTTACAGATGAGGAAACTGAGGCTCAGACAAGTGAAGGGACTTGCCTAAG
Source organism: Eschrichtius robustus (assembly GCF_028021215.1). Taxonomy (NCBI): domain Eukaryota; kingdom Metazoa; phylum Chordata; class Mammalia; order Artiodactyla; family Eschrichtiidae; genus Eschrichtius; species Eschrichtius robustus. The sequence goes on along the minus strand of NC_090826.1, from coordinate 22,074,117 downwards.
ATTGGACAATGAGAAAGTGGAGATGCTTGGATTTTAACCCAGCTCTGCTGCTCCTTCAGCAGGCCAGAGAAAACGGCAATTCTTCATCTCTCCCCCATATGTTTCAGGGGATCACGTAAGTCTGACAGATTTCTACACAACCCAATTTTGTCTAGAATAATAGTAGAGGATGAAGAATAAAAAGATGGGTTTTCAGGACTTCCCTGGTGGTGCAGTGGTTAAGAATCCGCCTGCCACACAGTGGGTAAGAATCTGCCTGCCAATGCAGGGACACGGGTTCGAGCCCTGGTCCGGGAAGCTCCCACATGCCGTGGAGCAACTAAGCCCGTGCACCACAACTACTGAACCTGTGCTCTAGAGCCCGCAAGCCACAACTACTGAGCCCACGTGCTGCAAATACTGAAGCCTGTGTGCCTAGAACCCGTGCTCCACAGCAAAAGAAGCCACCGCAATGAGAAGCCCGTGCACCGCAACGAAGAGTAGCCCCCACTCATCACAACTAGAGAAAGCCTGCGTGCAGCAACCAAGACCCAATGCAGCCAAAAATAAATAAATACATAAATAAATAAATTTAAGGAGAATCTGCCTGCCAATGCATGGGACACGGGTTCGAGCCCTGGTCTGGGAAGATCCCACATGCCGTGGAGCAAATAAGCCCGTGTGCCACAACTACTGAGCCTGTGCTCTAGAGTCCACATGCCACAACTATTGAGCCCATGTGCCACAACTACTGAAGCCTGCATGCCTAGAGCCCGTGCTCCGCAACAAGAGAAGCCACCACAATGAGAAGCCTGCACACCACAATGAAGAGTAGCCCCTGCTCGCCGCAACTAGAGAAAGCCCACGTGCAGCAACAAAGACCCAATGCAGCCAAAAATAAATAAATAAATAACTTTAAAAAAAAAAAAAAAGATGGGCTTTGGAGATAGAGCTGAGCTTGAATCCTGGCTCCATCACTTAGCTGTGTGACCTTGGGCAAGTTCCTTAACCTCTCTGAGTCTCAGTCTCCTCTGTACAATGGGGACTGGTGAGAGTGGGGTGTTGGTGAAAATGATAGTGTAACATAGGCATCTGGGCACATGCCAAGTGCTCGATATCTGTTATCACTATTATTTCCCTAGGGCCTCCTGTGCCTGTGTCATTTCTTAGAGATCTCAGCTCTCATTTCCTTCTCCCACCACCCTGCTTTCTATTTTAGGAAAATAAGAGTCTGAGTGGGAAACTCTTCTTTGCTCTTACACATCATGCACATGGAGGAAATGGAATTGGAAGCCAGGCCTATGCTGGCCGTCACCTGAGCCCTTTCCACCCCCAAAACACTGGTCTGGGCCTCCCCAGGTCCCTCAAGAGCCGAGTGGGGTGTGGAGAGGGAGGCCCAGGCTCACAGAAAGGCTGGGGAGCTGCCATGGGAAGGAGCTGAGAGGAGGGTGCCTGCCAGGACCAAGGGCTGGAGTTTCCTCCACAGTCTCTGTCAGGTTTTTGGAGTCTGAAGGTGACGGGCTCGGGGCCTGCTGTGGGCAGCCGATGGTCAGGGGGACTCAGGGGGACTGGGGCCCTTGCTGCTGCATTGGCACCATCCACTCTTGCAGGTGTTGTCATGTGGCCTGGGGTTTTCAGGCAACATCTGAGTGGGCGGGATGATCCTTTCCAGGAAGGGAAGGGGACTAATGATGGTGCAGTGCTGGACATGGTGGTTACAATGTCCTGCTGTCCACTTCAATGTCCACCAGTGTGACATGTTGGTCCAAGGTGGTGGAAAACACGCCAGCACTCAGGAAGGTCAAGGCCAGGATGTGGGAGAGAGGAGGAGGCTGCCTCTGCTCAAGGGTGAGTCAGCTGGCAGAGGCTGGAAGCCCTCTGCACGCTGGTTGCTAGGTTACAAGGCTTCTGTCCCACAGCCTGCAGCCTTCCCTGGGCTCCTGTGGACTTCTTCCTCTGGCACTGGCCCTGATGGCTATGAGACATGTGCCCTTTCACAGGTCGAACGACAGTCTGCCACGTGATGGTACCTCTGGGTGTTGAGGGCGCCCCACCAGAGCAGACACACATCGAGTTGCCCATCTTGTGCAGAAAACTCACGGGAGACCAGTAACGTTCCCGGAGCTGGGAACCATGGGGGCCTGAGGGGTGATCTGTCGTCTTTGCCTGTTTGCTAGATTTTCTGTAGCTTGGTTTGTATACATGAATGACTCTCTGCCAAGTGTTCCCTGAGACAGCTGTGGAGACCGCCCTAGAGGGATGCCCCTCCCCGGTAGATGTTCACTGGGGGAACGTCCCTTCTGGAAAAAGATATTCAGTACTCGCATCTCCTCAAGGAAGAGCCATGTCTGGTTGTGAAACTCCGAAGGACTGACTCTGCTCCCTCCTGTGTGGTGGAAAGTTAGCTGCAAGTCCTCTTCAAGCCCCAGGACCTCAGGGAAGGCCTAGGGGATGCTGGCTCTGGGGGTGGGGGTAGTGGAGGGTCCCAAGACATCTTGCAAGGGCGCAGATCAGTAGGGATGGCAGCTGAGGGGGGCCGGGCAGGAGCTGCTCAGGCCTGGGAACAAGCGAGGTCCCAAGGAGGGAACTGGGGGCGGAGCAGAGCGGGAACACAGAAAGTGGAACCATGGGGCTTGGGCCTGGGGAAGTGAGTGTGAGCCCAAAGAGCTTTTTGCCCCGGCATGTCCCAGCTGGGACTGGATAGAACCAAAACTCCCTGCTCCCTGCATCAAATGCTTCTCTCCCAGCAGGGACTGCAGCACGTGCATGGCTGGCGAGCAGAGGGAAGGAAGTGGGCTCAGTTCTGGGAGCAGGGGTCAGGCTTTGGGTTCCAAACACTACAAAAACCTCTATGTAGTTTCTGGGCTTGGGGGGAACAGTGGGGTCTGCTGTCTCCTTTCAGCAGAGGTTAAAAGAAGTTATCTCTTCCTCAAAATATTAACAATGGAGTTATCATGTGATCCAGCAATGCCACTTCTAGGTATATATCCAAAAGAATTGAATGCAGGGACTCAAACAGATATTCGTACAGCCACATGTTCATAGCAGTGTTATTGACAATACCCAGGAGGTGGAAGGAACCCAAGTGTTCATCAACAGATGAATAGATAAACAGAATGTGGTATATATTACATAAAATGGAATATTATTCAGCCTTAGAAAGGAAGGAAATCCTGACACATGCTACAACATGGATGAACCTTGAGGACATTATGCTAGTGAAATAAGCCAGTGACAAAAGGACAAATGTTGTATGATTCCACTTATGTAAGGTATCTAGAGTAGTCAAAATCATAGAGACAGAAAGTAGAAGGGTGGCTGCCAGGGCCTGGAGGGAGGGAAAATGGGGATCAAGTTTCAGTTTTGTAAGATGAAAAATTTCTGGAGATTGGTTGTACGACAGTGTGAATATACTTAACACTCCTGAACTATATACCTAGTGATAAATTTTATGTGTGTTTTATCGTGATCTTTATTTTTTTTTAAGATTTATTTTTATTTATTTATTTTAACTGCACCGGGTCTTAGTTGCGGCATGAGAGATCTAGTTCCCCGACCAGGGACTGAACCCTGGCCCCCTGCATTGGGAACTCAGAGTCTTACCCACTGGACCACCAGGGAAGTCCCTATCATGATCTTTAAAAAAAAAAGTTCTCTCAGACTGTGTCTAAGCCTAAATCTAATGTACAGCATTGTTTATTCTTCAACAATGATCTGGCTGGTAATGAGGTCCAGGTTGTAAACAGTATTCCCTCAAACTTGGAACATGGCTCCATAGTCTTGGAGTAACATGTTTACTGTTGGGAGTCCAGTGTCATTTTTATCCCAGATCTCTTGTGTGTGAAGGTTGGCAGTCTTCTCTCTGTCCCTGGTGCTCTGATTTTTCACATGCTCAGCCCTCTGCAGGTCTTTCATTCTTGCTTCTGGGCACTTGTGAATCTTTTTAATATGGAGACTCACACCCTTAGTTCTAGAAACTTTCTTGTTTTGGTTTTGTTGTTGTTGTTTGTTTTTTGTTTTTCTCTCTTTTGTTAGCACCTTTTAGTTGTATGTTGTATCTTCTGGACCAATTCTTCATCTCCTTGAGTTTCTGTTCTACTTTCCAGGAGATTTCATAGACTTCATCTTCTAACTGTTCTACAACTTTTAAAATTTTTTTCTGCTTTTACATTTTTAATTTCCATAAACTTCTGTAACTGAGCAGGACGCTATGGTATCTTCCCAGGACAGACCACCCCCCACAAGTCCTCCACTTGCCTCTTATTTGTGGAAAAACTTTAGCCTCCTAAGCCTTCCCCTAGTTCCAAAGGATAAATCTAATCAGAGAAGTGAGAAAATGCACAAACAAAGTAAAACAGTCAAACAAGACAAAATAATAGGACTTCCCTGGTGGTCCAGTGGTTAAGACTCCATGCTCCCAGTGCAGGGGGCCCGGGTTCAATCTCTGGTCAGGGAACTAGATCCTGCATGCCACAGCTAAGACCCTGCGCAGCCAAATAAATAAATAAATATTAAAACGAAAGACAAAATAATAATAGTTTACCCATTAAACAAAGTCAAGGACCTTTAGTTCCTCCTCAAGGGCTAGAGAAAATATGCTGAGCCATATACTTTGAGATGTTTTGCTCATACTGGAACCCCCACCAGATGGACGAAGTTAACTCTATGCTGCCCACAAGAATGTAGACCCCAGACATGTTGGAACCAGAAGGTTGATGATGTTGACTCCTGATTTTCTCACCACTAACCAATCAGAAGAATACCCATAAGCTAATCATGTACCCCATAACCCCTGTCCCTCACCCTGTCTTTAAAAACCTTTCCCTGGGGCTTCCCTGGTGGTGCAGTGGTTGAGAATCTGCCTGCCAATGCAGGGGACACGGGTTCGAGCCCTGGTCTGGGAAGATCCCACATGCCACGGAGCAAATGGGCCCATGAGCCACAACTACTGAGCCTGCGCATCTGGAGCCTGTGCTCCGCAACAAGAGAGGCCGCGACAGTGAGAGGCCCGCGCACCGCAATGAAGAGTGGCCCCCGCTTGCCACAACTAGAGAAAGCCCTTGCACAGAAATGAAGACCCAACACACCCAAAAATAAATAAATAAATAAAATAAATTTTAAAAAAAACCTTTCCCTGAAAGCCATCAGGGAGTTTGGGCTTTTTGAACCCTAGCCACCTGGACTCCTTGCTTGGTGCCCTGCAATAAACACTGCACTTTCCTTCACCATAATCCAGTGTCAGCAGATTGGCTTTACTGGGCATGGGCGAGTGGACTCAAGTTTGGTTTGGTAACAGTTCTTTAAAATTCTACTTTTAATTCATCCTGTTCTTATTTCATGGGAAGAGAGGGAGTTGCCAAAGATTATCTTCTGCTTTGATTCACTCTTCCAGAGAAGAAAACCTTAGAAGTAATTAAGAGATGACTGTTGGAGGATGGAGATAATGAAAAGTGCCCACCAAACTGAGAAGGTATCTGGAGACTGAAAATCGAGGCGGGCAGCTCCATGTACTCAACGGATCAGTTTATTATAAGGTAACTTACTCACAGGGTGGGATCTGGTGGATAATGATCCAGAAGCATTTGCACCTGCACTCTGCATGGCTGAGGGGCCACCAGGACAATTTTTTAGTTAACTTAGGGTATGGAGGCATGTGCTTGGAAACAGGAAGTGCCTTCCCAAATCAAGATTTATGAATGGGCAACTAGTCTGGTGGGCACTGGGAATACGTCATCGAAGGTCTTTGTCATTGTTTGGAGGCTAACAGAGCATAGCGGTTACCTGGTCCTGAGGATTATTAAACAGTATCTATTAACTAGAAAACCCTCGATGACAGAGGAGTCATTTACTGCACAGTATAGTCCTGGCTAGGGTCAGTGGAAGGACAGGAGGAGCTGAATGGGCCCAAGATGGTGTCAGTTATGCCAACCGCCGTACACTCCACCCCTGACATCTTGATGACGTCTTGATAGCCATACACTCTTATCCATCATTCTTCCACAGAGACACTAGTGACAGATCTCGGGAGGTGGCTTGCATTCCTCATTGGCAGCAACAGCATAAGCAGCAGCAAGAACAAACTACTAAACATAGAAGAACACTAAGAACTACGGTTCCTCATTTACCCAGGAGAGAAGTAAGTCAGCGAGTTAAAGCATCAGCAAAGGAAAGTTTATATGATTCATGACTGTTTTCATATGGGAAACTAAATCAGTTATGTTGGGTTCAGATGAAGGTGTATAAATGCACAGCGTTCCTGCCCAATAAAGGTACAAGCTCCTCCCTGCACAGCTGTCAACATGTCTAAAGCCGTATGGTTTGCAGCACCACTTTTCTCTTTTGAGCAGTTTCCTGGTTTAATAGAGAGATGCTTTCGAGGGGGTCATTCAAAGCTGACATGGTGAACTGTGCTAACGCCTGGATTTCCCGTATGGCACTTACACCTATGTACTGGGGAAGGAAAATAGATGTTGGCCATTCCCACCATGACAAACTATGATGGACCCACCACCTGGACTTAATAGCAGGAAGGTTATGGGAAATTTCCAGTAAGAACGTATGTGTATGTATATATATCTATAGATATGGCCTGAGAGGGAAGGAAACCCCAAGGTGCATCGGCCCATTCACCCACAGGGCAGATAAGGCACAAATAGGATCCACATATCCAGATCCCTTGTTTGGGAGTCATAAAGGAGCCTGTTGTATGAAGCTGCTTCTTTTCCTGTCCATTCAGTATTTAATATCTTGTGAGTTACTTGGCAGACTTCATAGGGAAGACACCCGATATGTCCGTGATTTGTTTGGATATGGTTGGTCCTTTCTATGCAGATGGGGGCTACTGACCTCAAGACTCCATGTTCAGCTCCCAACTACCCCAAGCCATCCCAAATATGATAAGCCACTGAAATCTGGGAATCATTTGACTAGTTTTGCACCAGGGGAAAAACATATTGTTTAGAGTCACTGTGATCAAACATAGAACTTTCCTCAGTAGGAGTCAGATCACCAAGGGGATTTTTGGTCACCAATCCAAGCCATTGTTCCCATTCCATGTGGTTGAACGGGTGAACTATCCACGGCATCCCCTGGGCACTGGAGACAGGCAACGGGCCGCAGACCCTGTAGTCAGAACGACTGTGGAGCTCTGCATATGTTGGGGCCCAGCATAGGAAGACACTTCCCATAACCAGAGTCAGGAAGTTCATGAGGCAGACACTATGGGCAATAAGACAAGTGTTTTAGGGACCAAAGATAAAGCAGATCCTCATTCACGAGTAACACTGTAGCCATGTGATCTCCACTGGCCAAAACCACCCCTGGTTTTGGCATTTTTTCCCAGTGGTGATATCACACATTTTATCCTTAATACCTTCAGTAGGTAAACTAAAATTATATACAGGGACCTCAGTGGGACCCCACATGACTAAATCCACTTCAGCTCCCGTGCTAATGCTTCTGGAGAGGTGATCTGGGTCTGCTGGGGCCCATTCCCACATAAAATCCCTGAATGAAGGTGATACCAAGGCGAGTCCCATCCAGAATACCACCTGGGAGGGGGAGACCAATTTAAATGCCAATGAATTACAGTAACACCAGGTGGGAAGTCCAGTGGTAGCTGCAAAACAAAAAAACAGACAAAAACAAGACCTTCCTCCCACTGCATAGGCAAAGACCTCCCTTTTGTACCTGTTTTCTCAACGCCCTTGTTGGTGTTCAGTCAGGCAGTCGTTCATATGCAAATTGTCAGCCTGCATTTTACAGTCTGATAGCTTCAGACAGCCGAGGGGACCAACCTTGTAACGTGCTGTCGGGAGATAGGGCTGTTAAGGTGGCTTTTAACATCCAATTAACCAGGCCAGCCGCAGTGGGGTTGTACGGAAAATGGAAAGGCCAAAGACTTTCTTGGGCTTCTGCCCGCTCTTGTATTTCATGTCCAGTGAAATGAATTCCTTGATCACTGTCAATTTGGGCCAGTGTTCCTTACATAACTTCCAATTTTGACAAGCCTTTAATTGTAACGGCCTGATTCGCTCTTTTTTTTTTTGTAATAAATTTATCTATTTATTTATTTTATTTTTGGCTGCGTTGGTCTTTGTTGCTGCGCACAGGCTTTCTCTAGTTGCAGCGAGAGGGGGCTACTCTTTGTTGCGGTGTGCGGGCTTCTCATTGCGGTGGCTTCTCTTGTTGCGGAACATGGGCTCTAGGCACGCAGGCTTCAGTAGTTGTGGCACATGGGCTCAGTAGTTGTGGCTCGCGGGCTCTAGAGTGCAGGCTCGGTTGTTGTGACGCACGGGCTCCGCGGCATGTGGGATCTTCCCGGAGCAGGCCTCGAACCTGTGTCCCCTGCCTCGGCAGGCAGATTCTTAACCACTGCGCCACCAGGGAAGCCCCTGATAGGCTCTTAATGGCAAAGGCTTGCACTGATCCAGTGGTTGTGTGGGCACAGGTTAGAGCACACTGATACCCTTCTGACACCCACAAAGGCCCTATGTATCCACTTGCCATCTAGTAACTGGATGGTCAGAGCGTCTGATGTGCCCTGGGGGGTGTCTCAGGGGGCGGCACTTCAAATGATCCACAGCTTGGGGATCCGCATATCTGAGGGGCAAATGGAGCCTTTTTCTTTTCGGTGGAGCCATTCCACCACGTCAGAGGGGATCTGTAATTCCTCCAGCAGCAGACCTCTTGCCCTGGCTAATGCATCAGCTTCATGATTGCCAGACAGAGTTAGGGTGAGTGGGCTGAAACGTGCCACATGGGCACACTGGCACCTGGTTGCATGCAGGCAGTCCAAATATCAGCCCATAATTCATCCCCCGCAGAGGTTTATTTAATATTTTCCAATTTTTCTTTTTTCTTTTTTTTTCCGCACTGTGTGGCTTGTGGGATCTTAGTTCCCCAACCAGGGGTTGAACCCGGGCCCCGGCAGTGAAAGCACCGAGTCCTAACCAATGGACCGCCAGGGAATTCTCTATATTTTCCAATTATCTTGATGTCACTGAGACATCCACACGTCAAGCCTTTCCATACTGCCCAGCTGTCAGTGGCAAGGTTGAGGGTCGTGGACCCGTGAGTAGTCTCCAGCCACGCCACTCTGAGTTCTGCCCACTGACTACTTTGTCTAGTCCCTTTCTCGAACCAGATGACATCAGAATCCAAACAAACAGCTGTCGAGTACAGGGGGGAATTGCCCCTACAGCTGCCATCCGTGTACCATGTGTCAGCAGGGGGCATCCCGGTATCTTCTCATACCTGTGCTCTACAGAGTGTGCAAGCAGGTGATGGTCAGAGCATCTGTGGTGGTCACCAGCCCTAATAAAACATGCAACTCCTGAGAGAGGGGACCAGTGTAAGAGGTGCTTCTCTGTTGAAGGTACGCATGCACTTGTGTAAGGCACTCAGCTACGCACAGGCACTCTTAGACTTTAAAAGAAAGTCCTTAATCCATCGACCCACAGGTAGGGGAGTTTGTAAGCTGACGGGTAAGTTGGTGGTCAGATCCCCGGTTTGCTGAAAGGCTAGGGAAACTGCTGACAATTGTTTTTCTATTGGACTAGACTGGTTCTCCCCGCCTTTCTGTAATTGAGACCAGAATCCTAGCAGGATTCTTTTCCCGTTTTGTTGTTGCTGCCACAGTTCCCATCCAAACCCTTCTGGATGTATACTTATATCCAATTCACGACTGGCATTAACACCCTCTGTCCTTAGGCTTGTTTGACAACCACCTTGGCCTTTTCAAAAACCTCTTGTTGTGGGATATTCCAGTCCCAGATTGTTCCTTTTTTTACTAAAGCATATAGGGGTCTTAATATCTGGGCAAGGTGAGGAATAAAGGCTGCCAGTACCCTCGCCCACCTACAAAGAAAGGCTTGTAGTTCTTTTACATTGCAGGATGCGGATACGCCTGTATTTTATCAATGACAGTCTCGGGCATCACTGTGGTCTCACCAGACCAGAGAGCTCCCAAGAACTTTACTGACTCTCTTAGTCTTTGCTTCTTGTCAGTGTTTACCTCCCATCCCCAAGCTTTAAACGTTCCTGAAGAGACACAGTGTCTTGGGAAAGAGAGAGCAAGTCATCACAGGTTAACATGATATCATCAGTGTAACAACAGAGAACAAAAGAGGGAGAAAGAGTCCATTTCTCCAAGTCCTGGGCCACCATCCCATGACGTATAGTAGGACTATGCAGATAACCTTGGGGTAAGACAGTAAAAGTCCATTGTCTCCCTTCCCACGTGAAGGCACACTGGTCCTGGGAACCCCTTCTAAGGGTATGCTGAGAAAGGCATTAGACAAATCTGAGACACAGCGATATGTCTTGAGAGAAGAGGAGATCGTATCCAAGAGTTGGGCTGTGTTTGGAACTGCCGCATAGATACGGGGTGTTACCTTGTTTAATTCTCTATAGTCTACTGCCATGCGTCAGGTGCCATTTGGTTTTTACTCCGGCCACGTGGGGCTATTTTTTAAAAATATTTATTTATTTATCTGGCTGCACCGGGTCTTAGTGGCGGCACGCGGGATCTTCATTGCCTCATGCAGGATCTTTGTTGTGGCGTGTGGGATCTAGTTCCCTGACCAGGGATCGAACCCAGGCCCCCTGCATTGGGAGCGTGGAATCTTAACCACTCGACCACCAGGGAAATCCCCACGTGGGGCTACTGAATGGGCTTTGGGCCAGTCTTATAACTCCCACCTTCTCTAATTCCTTGACGGTAGCCATTGCTTCTTCCTGCCCTCCAGGTAGGCGATATTGTTTTATTGCCACCACTCTCCGAGGGATAGGCAACTTTACAGGGTCCCCTTTAGCTTGACCCTTGGGATCAGTAACCGGCACTCGCCCGTGGTGGTTGTGAGGTCCAGGTCCTGTAGGACATCCAAACCCACAGCATAATCAGGTATGAGCGAAATATAAACCAGAAAGGGACAGAGAGGCAATCTTCTGATTTATAACACCTTTGAAATAACACCTTTGAATGGGGCAGCCCAAAGCCCTTCATTTGAGCCATCTTACATGCATCACTTCAATGTGCTCTTCTTGTTGTATTTTCTTTGACATAACGTCTGAGGTGGTGGACCATGGCGTCTGGACATCCCTCTCTAACCCCTGCGCCTCTCTAGTTGGCTCTAGTTCCCTGCTGAGCTGCAATTCCTTGTCTGTGCTAATCCTCAGAGCACACAGCAAAGGTAATGCAACAGCCTGATAGCTTGCTCACTTTCTTTTTTTCACTTTCACTTTCCCACGGCTGGGATTAATATATCTAGTGAGCCCTCTGGTGTTTTCCTGGCATTCCCATGCTCACACACCGGCCGGAAGCATTCCAGAAACCTAGCCAGGTCACCCCACGTGGCCGTGGCTTGCCAGCCTGGGATTCCCCCACCAGAGATGGGCTCCCCCGCCCCAGCCCCCCTGCACTATCCCTTTACCCATTTCTCTGTCATTTTCAGTCTCCTGGCTGGTTTGCTAATTGTTGGCTGCAGGAGGTAACAAAAACAAAACTAAGAAGGTATCTTTTTTTTTTGGCCATGCCCTATGGCTAGCAGTATCTTAATTCCCCAACCAGGGATTGAACCCAGGGCTACAGCAGTGAAAGCGCCGAGTCCTAACCACTGCACAACCAGGGAATTCCTTGAGAAGGTATCTTGAGACCAAAAAACGAGGCAAGCAGCTCCATATAATCAGTGGATCAGTTTATTATAGGGTAATCACAAGGTGGGATGGGGCAGACAATGATACAGAAGCATTGGCATCTGCACTCTGCACCACCAAGGGGCCACTGGGACAATTTTATAGTTAACTTAGGGTTTGGGGGTAGGTGCTTGGAAACAAGAAGTGCATTTCTAGTCAAGATTTATAAATGGGTAACTAGTCTCTTGGGCACCGGGAATAGTCAGCGCAGGTCTTCATCATTGTTTGGAGACTGACAAAACATAGAGCCACTTGGACCTCACAATTATTAAACAGTATCTATTAACTACAAAGTCCTTGATGACTGGACAGTATAGTCCTGGCTAAGGTCAGTGGAAGGACAGGAGGAGCTGAATGGGCCCAAGATGGTGTCAGTTATGCTAACAGCCATACAGATGACAATTGTAACATAATTATCCTGGCTCAAATTATCAGTTAAAATAGCCAATTGCCATCCCAGTCTTATTTTTGGAATTTAAAAGTTACTTCCACAGAGTTTTGTACAACCTGAAGTCTGGTTGTCTTTCAAGACTCTCTGTGCAAACAACCTTTCCCAGGATGGATTTTTTTTTTTTTTTTTTGGCTGCATTGGGTCTTTGTTGCTGCACGCAGGCTTTCTCTAGTTGCAGCGAGTGGGGGCTACTCTTCGTTGCAGTGCATGGGCTTCTCATTGAGGTGGCTTCTCTTGTTGCGGAGCACGGGCTCTAGGAACACGGGCTTCAGTAGTTGCAGCACGTGGGCACAGTAGTTGTGGCACGCGGGCTCTAGGGCGCTTAGGCTTCAGTAGTAGTGGCGCACGGGCTAAGTTGCTCCACGGCATGTGGGATCTTCCCAGACCAGGGCTCGAACCATGCATTGGCAGGCGGATTCTTAACCACTGCGCCACCAGGGAAATCCTCCTCAGGATGGATTTGTATTAACAGAGCTAACATGTTTTTCATACATAGTTCCACAGTCTCCACATTGGACAGGAAAACAAGATGGACACGCTCGTGAAATTTCTTGTTTTGATCTGTATCACGTCTGATTCTTTTTCTTCTTTTCTTTTTTTTTTTTTTTTGGCCTCACCACGGCTCGCGGTATCTTAGTTCCCCATCCAGGGATCAAACCCATGCCCTCAGTAGTGAAAGTGTGGAGTCCTAACCACTGGACCACCAGGGAATTCCCAATCATGTCTGATTCTTAAACTCATTTTTATGATGGAGTATAGTAAGTATTTGTGTTTCTACAGCTTCAGGGGAGAAAAGACAGGTACTTCCCATCTTTCTGAGGCTTGTTTTCATAGAAGTTGTTAATTAAGATTTTCATTCTTAGGGGCAGGCATTGGAATTTTATTAGTTAATGCAATAAGAAAGAGCAGGGCTGAGGAAGCCAAGTTCTAGAACTAGAGAGAAGACAAAATTGTTTAATAATTCCATTATTTAACCATACTAGAATCTAGAACATTTGATGCTTTTCTACAATATTGTAGTTTGAGGTCAGAAATATCTTCTTAGAAGATGGAGTTTCTGTTTCTTGTTCTCATTATGTGTGTGTGTGTGTGTGTGTGTGTGTGTGTGTGTGTGTGTGTGTGTGTGTGTGTGATGGGGTGATTTTCAAGAAGAAAAGGGGAAGAAGATGCCTCTACTCCACCTTCCTGAAAAGGCGAACTTGGAGCACATTTCTAGAGTATGTTGTACTTCCTCCCATGACAGGACATTTGCATATGCCATTCCCTCTGCCGGGAATGCACTCCATCCTCTTGCCTGGGTAACTGTGTAGGGGAAAAAAAACCATCTTCCCAGGGAATTTCCCCTACACCAAGTAATTCTTTGTGAAACCAACTAGGTGTCCTACAATTCAACTGAATTCTGACACTATCTGCACAGAGATACAATCAGATTCTACAGGTTAACGGTTCAGTCCCATAAGACTGCCCCCCCCGCCACCGCACACACACTTCAGAGGCCAGTCACAAGCCCAGGTAATTACCTGTGCTTCTGACCAACCAGCTACAGATTGAATGTTCGAATGACCCCCTCCTAGGGTTCAATCAATTTATTAGAGTGGCTCATACAACTTAAGGAAGCACTTACATTTAGTAGTTTATTAAAGGTTATGACAAAGGATACGGATGAACAGCCAGATGAAGAGATACATAGGGCGAGGTCTAGGAAGGTCCCAAGCGCAGGAGCCTCTGTCCCCGTGGAGCTGGGCTGTGTCACCCTCTCAGAACGTGGATGTGTTCACTCATCTAGAAGCTCCCCGAAACCCATGCTATTGGGATTTTTGTGTAGACATGATCAACTACTAACTCCATTTCCAGCCCTCTCCCCTCTCTGGAGAAGTTGGCGTTGAGGAGTGCGTATGTGAAAATTCCAAGCTTCTAATCATGGCTTGGTCTTCCTGGTGGACAGCCCCCCTCCAGGAGCCATTCGGGACCACCACTCTCCCCAGCCAAGTGACTTCAGTAAAACAAGAGATGCTCCTAGTGTTCTCATCAGTCAGGAAATTACAAGGGTTATAGGAGCCTTGTGCCAGGAACCAGGGGCAGGTATCGATATAGAGATATAATTATTATCTCACAGTAACCTTTTTCATCCTGAGTCTCAACCTAAGCACCGCATCCTCAAAAGACTTTCTTGACCTCCCAGGCAGAGTGTGGTCCCTTACTACATCCTTGCACAGTTCCATGAACCCCTTCTCCATAGCCCTTGTCACAGTTATACTGTTACATTCATTCGTGATTTCTTAACGTCTCTTCCCCAGTAGTCTATATGCTCCCTGAGAGCTGGCTGCATCTCTTTTTCTGCTATTTCCACAGAGCCTGGCGTTTGTTGACTAGATGATGGGAAGCTTCTGGACTGTGGGATCTGCCCTCACTCCCAGCCTCCACACCTTCCTCCAGACCCTGTGAGGATGGCCTCCTGGGGAAGGGGGAAGGGTCCTGGGGAGTCAGGACCCTGGGTTCCTGGCTTGTCACACCCTCTTCCTTGTGATCTTGAGCCAAACAATTGTCTACGTCTAAAGCGTGTGCCTCAAAGCTTGTGTTCAGCGCGGTAGGTTCAGGAGAGCTGCAGTCGCAAACCTGGCTCTGCCTCCTCTTAGCCTCAGTTTCCCCAGGTGCAATGAAAAGGGGCTGAAAGAGGCCACAGGTCCCCCTCCCCATTCCTCCTGTTAGGACTTCCTGCTCTTCCTCAGCCCCAGGGCCCGGTCCCACAGCCCCTAGTCAGCAGCTCTGCCCCTGTGTCCTCTGTCCCCTCCGCCGGGTCCGTCCCATCCACCCTCGGCCTGGACGTTGCACACACTTGAATTTTCATATGCATGAAGGTGATGGGAAGGCCTGGGGGCCTGGGAAGGGGAACTTGCCTCCCCACGCGGCAGGCGCTGTGCCAGGAGCTCTCCACGCATTGCTTCGCTAAGCTCACCATACCTGAGACAGGGTTCTCCGGTGCTTTCCATTTTACAAGTGGGAAAGGGTATTCAGTGTGCCCAAGTTCCGCTGCCAGGAAGAGACCGAACCAGGTTCCCAGGAGCCAACATCCCCTCTGCTGCTCGGAGCAGGAAGCCACAGGGCAATTTCCCTTTCTCAGGGCCCCTCTGGAGCCCTCCCCACAGAATCTTCTGCTCTGTCTCATTGCCCTTACTTCCCCTGAGGGTTTGGGAGCCTTGATGAAACGTGACTTCAGTTGCTGGTGTCTCCTCCCAACACCCCTGGGACGTCACTGGGTTCAGGGCTGAGACCCTCTGGGTGGCACAGGTGAAGGGACGCAGCCTCTGGACTCAGCTGCCCCTTCTCGCTGGGATGGGGAATAACACCTCCTGCTCACCTGATCCAGTGGGGCAGGATCCAAGGATCGGGGGAGGGGAGGAGGGTGAAAGAGCTTCATGACACATCCCAACTCAATGCTGTCTATACAGCTGGCCCACTGTGGGTTTGCTGGGAAGCTGTGGTAAACACGATAGACCCAGACTCTGCCCTCCCGGCACCCAAGTGGGAAAAACCCAGTGAGTGAGGGTTACTAAAGCAGACCTTCCTTACGCAGCCTGGGGACCAAGGAAGGCCGCCCAGAAGAAGTGATGAGTGAGCCGAGGGTGAATGGCAGATGAAGGGGGAGGGCAGCAGGGAGGATGCACACTAAGGAACTAAAAAAAGAGTCAAGTGGGAGGGTTTGAGGCCCCAGGAGGGAGATTGGCCTTGGACCCAAAAGTTATGGGGCTGAGTCCCTCCCTGCTTGAGGGGCATCTGAAGGAGGAGTGATGTGCTGTGAATTGCGTTTTAGGAAGACCCCGGAGGAGATGTGGAAGATGGCTTGGTGGGCAGGGAGGGGCACTGCAGCAGTGCTCCGAGGAGGGAGGAGGGAGGCCCCGCCTGGCTGTGGGCAGACGGGAGGGAGAGGCATGTAGGAGGCAGAATGGAGCCCAGGGAGTCTGGGTTAAGCCCTTCCATCAGGACAGGGCTGCCACCAGCTCCGGTCCAAGTCTCAGGGGCAGGTGGCTGGGGCCACTGGGACAAGGAGGGAGAGTGCCAGGCTTGCCCCCCAGCTCTGCTGTCTGTGAGCTGCTGATGGTGACATTGTGCCTGGACTTCCTCTGGTTACCCCCCCAACTTCAGCCCCCCTTCTCAGCTTTCCCAGAATAATGCGGGCCTGGGTCCCGGGGAGGGGCTGCCATCTCCGCCTCCAGGTGGAGCTTTGGTTCCAGAGCGCCTACTGCTGCGGCCTGTGTGCAGCACAGAGCCTCCCCCTCTGCTTTCTAAACAAGCCTGGAGCGGTGAATTATTAGGAGAGGGAGGGCTCTTCTGTCCCAGCGAGTGATTCCAGCCACTGGGAGTTCCAGGGAGCAAGGTGAGACCTAGAGACCCCAGAGAGAGTGGAAGAGGGGTGGGGGGGAAGTGGGCCTTCCTCTGCCTTCCCTGAAACCCTGTCTGCCCTGAGCCCCCAGGGCTGTGGCTTCTCAGCTAGAAGTCTTCAGAATTCCTCTCTCCACCACTCCTCTCAGCACGGCTGTGTCCATCTTCCAAACCTGTGTCTCCAGTCTAATTTTGAGCTCCAGGTATACCTACAACTGCCCACGTGACATCTCCCCTGATGTTCCACAGCACAAAGTGCCTCACACTCAGCACCTTCCCTGTAACTTGCCCCTCCCACGTCCTCCTCTGCAGTGAATGGCACCTCTGATCACCTGGATGCCCAGGCCAGGACCCAGGAGGCACTTGGGTCTTCCTCCTTCTCCCTGGACTCAGCCCCTTCTCTCCAGCTGCCACCGTGACCCAGGTGGCATCATCTCACTTTCCTACAGTCTTGCCACTGGTCTTCCCACCTCCAGCCTCACCTCTTCCACGGCACTGTCCCCCTTCTGCCATCTGCTCTTAAAATGATGCCTTCTGGGCTTCCCTGGTGGCGCAGTGGTTGAGAGTCTGCCTGCCAATGCAGGGGACACGGGTTCGAGCCCTGGTCTGGGAAGATCCCACATGCCACGGAGCAACTGGGCCCGTGAGCCACAATTACTGAGCCTGCGCGTCTGGAGCCTGTGCTCCGCAACAAGAGAGGCCGCGATGGTGAGAGGCCCGCGCGCCGTGATGAAGAGTGGTCCCCACTTGCCGCAACTAGAGAAAGCCCTCGCACAGAAACGAAGACTCAACACAGCCATAAATAAATAAATAAATAAATAAAAGAACGTGAATTTCTAAAAAAAAAAAAAAAAAATGCTGCCTTCTGCTTAAGCACTACCATGGCTCCCAGTGGCCCTCAGGGTAAACTCTGAGTTCCCAGTGACCCAGCCCTCTTGGACCCTGACAACTCTCCAACCTCATCTTTTGCCTTCCCCTTCCAGAACTCCCTCTTGAGCTATCTCGAAGTACTTGTAATCCCCCAATCATGAAATACCCCCTCGCTTCCCCAGGCCTTTTGCACATGCTGGAAACACTCCTCCCCACTGTCAGGAAGGATCACCTCTATTTACCCATCAGATCCCAGCCTTCATAGCCCATTTCCAGGGAAGCCTTCCTGATGGCCAAGCTGGTTAGGACCTCCGGTCCTAGCAATGGTTCATTCATTCAACAAATATTTACCACGTGCCTACGATGTGCTAGGCCCTGTTCTAGCCATTCTGAATACATCCTGAAACAATCCTGACAACAATCCATGCCCCTAGTGGAGCTCACATTCAAATGGGGTTGGGGACGGGCGAGACAGACCACAAACGATATAGAGCAAATAAGCAATTGATCCAGTGTGGGAGAAGGCGATGGGTGCTATGATGGAAACGGAGCAAGGGAATGGGGAGGCTTGGGGGGTGGGGCAGGCTGCAGTTTTCACTGGAGATGGTAACCTCTGGGTAAAGACTTTGTGAAGGACCTCCAGCCAAAAAAACACCAGAAAGACAGGGCAGTTATCAAGTTGAGTTTCTGACTTGTAGTGAGGGACAGCGTACTCCATGGGGACCGTGGGGCCACTCAGTAAGAGGGTGTTAGAAATGAATTACTATGGGATTTGGACTTGGGTTAGATGATTTGGGAGGGCTTCAGGAAGCAGGACTTTGCTCTGGATTGGATGCTGTAGGAGTGGGGGCAATTCTATGACTAGGGATCTTTTTTTTTTTTTTAACATCTTTATTGGAGTATAATTGCTTTACAATGTTGTGTTAGTTCCTGCTGTATAATAAAGTGAATCAGCTATACATACACATATATCCCCATATCCCCTCCCTCTTGCGTCTCCCTCCCACCCTCCTTATCCCACCCCTCTAGGTGGTCACAAAGCACCGAGCTGATCTCCCTGTACTATGTGGCTGCTTCCCACTAGCTATCTATTTTACATTTGGTAGTGTATATATGTGCATGCCACTCTCTCACTTTGTCCCAGCTTACACCTCCCCCTCCCCATGTCCTCAAGTCCATTCTCTACGTCTGCGTCTTTATTCCTGTCCTGCCCCTAGGTTCTTCAGAACCTTTTTTTTTTTTTTTAGATTCCATATATATGTGTTAGCATATGGTGTTTTTCCCTTTCTAACTTACTTCACTCTGTATCACAGACAAAGATGTCACAAAAAAGGAAAACTACAGGCCAGTATCACTGATGAGATATATGACAGATTCTAGGTCCATCCACCTCACTACAAATAACTCAATTTCATTTCTTTTTATGGCTGAGTAATATTCCATTGTATATATGTGCCACATCTTCTTTATCCATTCACCTGTCGATGGATACTTAGGTTGCTTCCACATCCTGGCTATTGTAAGTAGTGCTGCAATGAACATTGTGGTACAAGACTCTTTTTGAATTATGGTTTTCTCACTGTATATGCCCAGTAGTGGGATTGCTGGGTCATATGGTAATTCTACTTTTAGTTTTTGAAGGAACCTCCATACTGTTCTCCATAGTGGCTGTATCAATTTACATTCCCACCAACAGTGCAAGAGGGTTCCCTTTTCTCCACACCTTCTCCAGCATTTATTGTTTGTAGATTTTTTGCTGATGCCCATTCTGACCAGTGTGAGGTGATACATCATTGCGGTTTTGATTTGCATTTCTCTAATGATTTGTGATGTTGAGCATCCTTTCATGTGTTTGTTGGCAATCTGTATATCTTCTTTGGAGAAATGTCTATTTAGGTCTTCTGCCCATTTTTGGATTGGGTTGTTTGTTTTTTTGATACTGAACTGCATGAGCTGCTTGTATATTTTGGAGATTAATCCTTAGTCAGTTCCTTTGTTTGCAAATATTTTCTCCCATTCTGAGGGTTGTCTTTTGGTCTTGTTTATGGTTTCCTTTGCTGTGCTAAAGCATTTAAGTTTCATTAGGTCCCATTTGTTTATTTTTGTTTTTATTTCCATTCCTCTAGGAGGTGGGTCAAAAAGGATCTTGCTGTGATTTATGTCATAGAGTGTGCTGCCTATGTTTTCCTCTAAGAGTTTTATAGTGTCTGGCCTTACATCTAGGTCTTTCATCCATTTTGAGTTTATTTTTGTATATGGTGTTAGGGAGTGTTCTAATTTCATTCTTTTACATGTAGCTGTCCAGTTTTCCCAGCACCACTTATTGAAGAGGCTGTCTTTTCTCCATTGTATATTCTTTGTAGTATAGTCTGAAGTATAATCTGAAGTCAGGGAGCCTGATTCCTCCAGCTCTGTTTTTCTTTCTCAAGATTGCTTTGGCTATTTGGAGTCTTTAGTGTTTCCATACAAATTGTGAAATTTTTTGTTCTAGTTCTTTGAGAAATGCCATTGGTAGTTTGATAGGGATTGCATTGAATCTGTAGATTACTTAGGGTAGTATAGTCATTTTCACAATGTTGATTCTTCCAATCCAAGAACATGGTATATCTCTCCATCTGTTTGTATCATCTTTAATTGTGTATATTGAAGAATCCTTGCACTCCTGGGATAAACCCCACTTGATCATGGTGTATGATCCTTTTAATGTGCCGTTGGATTCTGTTTGCTAGTATTTTGTTGAGGATTTTTGCATCTATGTTCATCAGTGATACTGGCCTGTAGTTTTCCTTTTTTGTGACATCTTTGTCTGTTTTGGTATCAGGGTGATGGTGGCCTCGTAGAATGAGTTTGGCAGTGTTCCTCCCTCTGCTATATTTTGGAAGAGTTTGAGAAGGATAGGTGTTAGCTCTTCTCTAGATGTTTGATAGAATTCACCTGTGAAGCCATCTGGTCCTGGACTTTCGTTTGTTGGAAGATTTTAAATCACAGTTTCAATTTCAGTGCCTGTGATTAAGTGCTGTTTATATTTTCTATTTCTTCCTGGTTCAGTCTCGGAAGGTTGTGCTTTTCTAAGAATTTGTCCATTTCTTCCACGTTGTCCATTTTATTGGCATATAGTTGCTTGCAGTAATCTCTCATGGTCCTTTGTATTTCTTGCAGTGTCAGTTGTTACTGCTCCTTTTTCACTTCTAATTTTGCTGATTTGAGTCTTCTCCCTTTTTTTCTTGATGAGTCTGGCTAATGGTTTATCAATTTTGTTTATCTTCTCAAAGAACCAGCTTTTAGTTTTATTGACCTTTGCTATTGTTTCCTTCATTTATTTTATTTTTATGCTTTCATTTTATTTTTTTATACAACAGGTTCTTATTAGCCATCAATTTTATACTCATCAGTGTATACATGTCAATCCCAATCGCCCAATTCATCCCACCACCACCCCCCACCCCCCACCGCTTTCCCCCCTTGGTGTCCATACGTTTGTTCTCTACGTCTGTGTCTCAATTTCTGCTCTGCAAACCTGTTCATCTGTACCGTTTTTCTAGGTTCCACATACATGTGTTAATGTATGATATTTGTTTTTCTCTTTCTGACTTACTTCACTCTGTATGACAGTCTCTAGATCCATCCACGTCTCAACAAATGACCCAGTTTTGTTCCTTTTTAAGGCTGAGTAATACTCCAGTGTATATATGTACCACATCTTCTTTATCCATTCGTCTGTAAATGGGCACTTAGGTTGCTTCCCTGACCTGGCTATTGTAAATAGTGCTGCAATGAACTTTGGGGTGCATGTGTCTTTTTGAATTACGGTTTTCTCTGGGTATATACCTGGTAGTGGGATTGCTGGATCATATGGTAATTCTATTTTTAGTTTTTTAAGGAACCTCCATACTGTTCTCCATAGTGGCTGTATCAATTTACATTCCCACCAACAGTGCAAGAGAGTTCCCTTTTCTCGACACCCTCTCCAGCATTTGTTGTTTGTAGATTTTCTGATGATGCCCATTCTAACTGGTGTGAGGTGATACCTCATTGTAGTTTTGATTTGCATTCCTCTAATAATTAGTCATGTTGAGCTGCTTTTCATGTGCTTCTTGGCCATCTGTATGTCTTCTTTGGAGAAATGTCTATTTAGGTCTTCTGCCCATTTTTGGATTGGGTTGTTTGTTTTTTTATTATTGAGCTGCATGAGCTGTTTATATATTTTGGAGATTAATCCTTTGTCCGTTGATTCATTTGCAAATATTTTCTCCCATTCTGAGGGTTGTCTTTTCCTCTTGTTTATGGTTTCCTTTGCTGTGCTAAAGCATTTAAGTTTCATTAGGTCCCATTTGTTTGTTTTTGTTTTTATTTCCATTACTCTAGGAGATGGATCAAAAAAGATCTTGCTGTGATTTATGTCAGAGAGTGTTCTTCCTATGTTTTCCTCTAAGAGTTTTATAGTGTCCAGTCTTATATTTAGGTCTCTAATCCATTTTGAGTTTATTTTTGTGTATGGTGTTAGGGAGTGTCCTAATTTCATTCTTTTACATGTAGCTGTCCAGTTTTCCCAGCACCACTTATTGAAGAGACTGTCTTGTCTCCATTGTATATCTTTGCCTCCTTTGTCATAGATTAGTTGACCATGGGTGTGTGGGTTTATCTCTGGGGTTTCTATCCTGTTCCATTGATCTATATTTCTGTTTTTGTGCCAGTACCATGTTGTCTTGATTACTGTAGCTTTGTAGTATACTCTGATGTCAGGGAGTCTGATTCCTCCAGCTCCGTTTTTTTCCCTCAAGACCGCTTTGACTATTTGGCATCTTTTGTGTCTCCATACAAATTTTAACATTTTTTGTTCTGGTTCCGTAAAAAATGCCATTGGTAATTTGATAGGGATTGCATTGAATCTGTAGATTGCTTTGGGTAGTATAGTCATTTTCACAATATTGATTCTTCCAATCCAAGAACAGGGTATACCTCTCCATCTGTGTGTATCATCTTTAATTTCTTTCATCAGTGTCTTATAGTTTTCTGCATACAGGTCTTTTGTCTCCCTAGGCAGGTTTATTCCTAGGTATTTTATTCTTTTTGTTGCAATGGTAAATGGGAGTGTTTCTTTAATTTCTCTTTCAGATTTTTCATCATTAGTATATAGGAATACAAGAGATTTCTGTGCATTAATTTTGTATCCTGCAACTTTACCAAATTCATTGATTAGCCCTAGTAGTTTTCTGGTGGCATTTTTAGGATTCTCTATGTATAGTACCATGTCATCTGCAGTGACAGTTTTACTTCTTCTTTTCCAATTTGTATTCCTTTTATTTCTTTTTCTTCTCAGATTGCCGTGGGTAGGACTTCCAAAACTATGTTGAATAATAGTGGTGAGAGTGGACATCCTTGTCTTGTTCCTGATCTTAGAGGAAATGCTTTCAGTTTTTCACCATTGAGAATGATGTTTGCTGTGGGATTGTCATATATGGCCTTTATTATGTTGAGGTAGGTTCCCTCTATGCCCACTTTCTGGAGAGTTTTTATCATAAATGGGTGTTGAATTTTGTCAAAAGCTTTTTCTGCATCTATTGAGATGATCATATGGTTTTTATTCTTCAATTTGTTAATATGGTGTATCACATTGATTGATTTGCATATAATGAAGAATCCTTGCATCCCTGGGATAAATCCCACTTGAGCATGGTGTATGATCCTTTTAATGTGTTGTTGGATTCTGTTTGCCAGTATTTTGTTGAGAATTTTTGCCTCTATATTCATCAGTGATATTGGTCTGTAATTTTCTTTTTTTGTAGTATCTTTGTCTGGTTTTGATAACAGGGTGATGGTAGCCTCATAGAATGAGTTTGGTAGTGTTCCTTCCTCTGCAAATTTTGGTAGAGTTTGAGAAGGATGGGTGTTAGCTCATCTCTAAATGTTTGATAGAATTCACCTGTGAAGTCATCTGGTCCTGGACTTTTGTTTGTTGGAAGATTTTTAATCACAGTTTCAATTTCATTACTTGTGATTGGTCTGTTCATATTTTCTATTTCTTCCTGGTTCAGTCTTGGAAGGTTATACCTTTCTAAGTATTTGTCCATTTCTTCCAGGTTGTCCATTTTATTGGCATAGAGTTGCTTGTAGTAGTCTCTTAGGATGCTTTGTATTTCTGCAGTGTCTGTTGTAACTTCTCCTTTTTCATTTCTAATTTTATTGATTTGAGTCCTCTGCCTCTTTTTCTTGATGAGTCTGCCTAATGGTTTATCAATTTTCTGTATCTTCTCAAAGAACCAGCTCTGAGTTTTATTGATCTTTGCTATTTTGTTTCTATTTCATTTATTTCTGCTCTGATCTTTATGATTTCTTTCCTTCTGCTAACTTTGGGTTTTGTTTGTTCTTCTTTCTCTAGTTCCTTTACGTGCAAGGTTAGATTGTCTACTTGAGATTTTCCTTGTTTCTTGAGGTAGGCTTGTATAGCTATAAACTTCCCTCCTAGAACTGCTTTTGCTGCATCCCATAGGTTTTGGATCATCGTGTTTTCATTGTCATTTGTCTCCAGGTATTTTTTGATTTCCCCTTTGATTTCTTCAGTTATCTCTGGTTATTTAGTAACGTATTGTTTAGCCTCCATGTGTTTGTGTTTTTTACGTTTTTTTCCTTGTAATTCATTTCTAATCTCATAGCGTTGTGGTCAGAAAACATGTTTGATATGATTTCAATTTTCCTAAATTTACTGAGGCTTGATTTGTGACCCAAGATGTGATCTCTCCTGGAGAATGTTCTGTGCACACTTGAGAAGAAAGTGTAATCTGCTGTTTTTGGATGGAATGTCCTATAAATATCAATTAAATCTATCTGGTCTATTGTGTCATTTAAAGCTTCTGTTTCCTTATTTATTTTCATTTTGGATGATCTGTCCATTGGTGTAAGTGAGGTGTTAAAGTCCCCCACTATTATTGTGTTACTGTAGATTTCCTCTTTTATAGCTGTTAGCAGTTGCCTTATGTATTGAGGTGCTCCGATGTTGGGTGCATATATATTTATAATTGTTATATCTTCTTCTTGGATTGATCCCTTGATCAGTATGTAGTGTCCTTCCTTGTGTCTTGTAACATTCTTTATTTTAAAGTCTATTTTATGTGATTTGAGTATTGCTACTCCAGCTTTCTTTTGATTTCCATTTGCATGGAATATCTTTTTCCATCCCCTCACTTTCAGTCTGTATGTGTCCCTAGGTCTGAAGTGGGTCTCTTGTACACAGCATATATATGGGTCTTGTTTTTGTATCCATTCAGCAAGCCTGTGTCTTTTGGTTGGAGCATTTAATCCATTCACGTTTAAGGTAATTATTGATATGTATGTTCCTATGACCATTTTCTTAATTGTTCTGGGTTTGTTTTTGTAGATCCTTTTCTTCTCTTGTGTTTCCCACTTAGAGAAGTTCCTTTAGCATTTGTTGTAGAGCTGGTTTGGTGGTGCTGCATTCTCTTAGCTTTTGCTTGTCTGTAAAGCTTTTGATTTCTCCATCAAATCTGAATGAGATCCTTTCTGGGTAGAGTAATCTTGGTTGTAGGTTCTCCCCTTGCATCACTTTAAGTATATCATGCCACTCCCTTCTGATTTGTAGAGTTTCTGCTGAGAAATCAACTGTTAACCTTATGGGTGTTCCTTTGTATGTTATTTGTCGTTTTCCCCTTGCTGCTACCAATAATTTTTCTTCTGTTTAATTTTTGCCAATTTGATTACTATGTGTCTCGGCATGTTTCTCCTTGGGTTTATCCTGTATGGGACTCTCGGTGCTTCCTGGACTTGGGTGGCTATTTCCTTTCCCATGTTAGGGAAGTTTTTGACTATAATCTCTTCAAATATTTTCTCAGGTCCTTTCTCTCTCTCTTCTCCTTCTGAGACCCCTATAATGTGAATGTTGTTGCGTTTAATGTTGTGCCAGAAGTCTCTTAGACTGTTTTCATTTCTTTTCATTCTTTTTCCTTCATTCTGTTCTGCAGCAGTGAATTCCACCATTCTGTCTTCCAGGTCACTTATCCGTTCTTCTGCTTCAGTTATTCTGCTATTGATTCCTTCTAGTGTAGTTTTCATTTCAGTTATTGTATTGTTCATCTCTGTTTGTTTGTTCTTTAATTCTTCTAGGTCTTTGTTAAACATTTCTTGCATCTTCTCGATCTTTGCCTCCATTCTTTTTCCGAGGTCCTGGATCACCTTCACTATCATTATTTTGAATTCTTTTTCTGGAAGGTTGCCTATCTCCACTTCATTTAGTTGTTTTTCTGGGGCTTTATCTTGCTCTTTCATCTGGTACATAGCCCTCTGCCTTTTCATCTTGTCTATCTTTCTGTGAATGTGGTTTTTCTTTCACAGGCTGCAGGATTGTAGTTTTTCTTGCTTCTGCTGTCTGCCCTCTGGTGGGTGAGGCTATTTAAGAAGCTTGTGCAAGTTTCCTGATGGCAGGGACTGGTGGTGGGTAGAGCTGGCTGTTGCTCCTTCATTTTTTTTTCATTTATTTCTGATCTAATCTTTATGATTTCTTTCATTCTGCTAACTTTTTTTTTGTTGTTCTTCTTCTTTCTCTGATTGCTTTAGGTGTAAGGTTAGGTTGTTTGATATTTTTCTTGTTTCCTTTTTTTTTTTTTTGTGGATAGAAAACTAAAACCATGGCTTCTGGAGGTAAGGTGTTTCTTCAAGAAGAAAGAGAAGTGATCCTTATTCTTTTCTTTCTTTTTTAATTTTATTTATTGTTTTATACAGCAGGTTCTTGAGGTAGGATTGTATTGCTATAAACTTCCCTCTTAGAACTGCTTTTGCTGCATCCCATAGGTTTTGGGTCTTCGTGTTTTCATTGTTTCTAGGTATTTTTTGATTTCCTCTTTGAATTCTTCAGTGATCTCTTGGTTATTTAGTAGCATATTGTTTAGCCTCCATGTGTTTGTATTTTTTACTGTTTTTTTCCTGTAATTGATATCTAATCTCATAGCGTTGTGGTCAGAAAAGATACTTGGTACGATTTCAATTTTCTTAAATTTACCAAGGCTTGATTTGTGACCCAAGATATGCTCTATCCTGGAGAATGTTCCATGAGCACTTGAGAAGAAAGTGTATTCTGTTGTTTTGGGATGGAATGCCCTATAAATATCAATTAAGTCCATCTTGTTTAATGTGTCATTTAAAGCTTGTGTTTCCTTATTTATTTTCATTTTGGATGATCTGTCCATTGGTGAAAGTGGGGTGTTAAAGTCCCCTACTATGATTGTGTTACTGTCGATTTCCCCTTTTATGGCTGTTAGCATTTGCCTAATGTATTGAGGTGCTCCTATATTGGGTGCATAAATATTTACAATTGTTATATCTTCTTCTTGGATTGATCTTTTGATCATTATGTAGTGTCCTTCTTCGTCTCTTGTAATAGTCTTTATTTTAAAGTCTATTTTGTCTGATGTGAGAATTGCTACTCCAGCTTTCTTTTTTTTATAAATTTATTTATTTATTTAATTTTTGGCTGTGTTGGGTCTTCATTGCTGCATGTGGGCTTCCTCAAGGTGCGGCGAGAGGGGGGCTACTCTTCGTTGTGGTGTGTGGGATTCTCATTGTGGTGGCTCCTCTTGTTGTGGAGCACAGGCTCTAGGAGCACAGGCTTCAGTAGTTTCAGCACGCAGGCTCAGTAGTTGTGGCTCACGGGCTCTAGAGCGCAGGCTCAGTAGTTGTGGTGCACAGGCTTAGTTGCTCGGCGGCATGTGGGATCTTCCCGGACCAGGGCTCGAACCCGTGTCCCCTGCATTGGCAGGCAGATTCTTAACCACTGTGCCACCAGGGAAGTCCCTCCAGCTTTCTTTTGATTTCCATTTGCATGGAATATTTTTTCCATCCCCTTACTTTCGTGACTGGGGATCTTAATGAACTTTAGCTAGAAGGAGGGAAGACCAGACCAAGGCTACCACTGTTATTAGCAAAAAGCAAGTCTCCCATATTAGCTGGCTTAGGGGGATTGCCATAACAAATTACTACAAACTTGGTGGCTTATAACAACAGAAGTTTATTCTCTCACAATTCTGGAGGCTGGAAGTTGGATATCAAGGTGTTGGCAGGGTTGGTTCCTTTCGGAGGCTCTGAGGGAGCATCTGTTCCATGCCTCTCTCCTGGCTTCTGGTGGCTGCTGGCAGCCCTTGGCATTCCTGAGCTTATAGACATGTTATTCCAGTCTCTGCCACCTTCTTCACAAGCTTCCCCTCTGTGTCTCTGTGTCTTCCCCTTTTCTGTCTCTTACAAGGACATTCATCATTGGACCTAGGGCCCACTCTTATCTAGGATGATCGCATCTCAAGATGCTTACCTTAAATACACCTTCAAAGACTCTTATTCCAAATAAGGTCACATTCTGTGGTTCCGGGTGGACGTATCTTTTGGGGCCACAAGTCAACCCAGTACAGGGATGGCTGGTCCTTTTTCTGGTTTGGATGTAAAGTCCTGAAAATATCAATTAAGTCTAACTGTTCTATTGTATCATTTAGGATCACTGTTGCCTTGTTGATTTTCTGTCTAGAAGATCTGTTCATTGATGTAAGTGGGGTGTTAAAGTCTCCTACTATTATTGAATTCCCATCAGTTTCTACCTTTATGTCTGTTAGTATTTGTTTTATGCACTTGGGTGCTTCTAAATTACTTCATATATGTTGACGAGTATACAATCCTCTTCTTGTATTGATCCTTTTATCATTATATAGTGTCCTTCTTTATAGACTTTGCTTTAAAGTCTATTTTGTCTGATATGAGTATTGCAACTCCTGATTTCTTTTCATTTCCATTTGCATGAAATATCTTTTTCCATTGCCTCACTTTCAATCTATGTGTGTCCTTTGCCCTAAGGTGGGTTTCTTGTAGGAAGCATATCGTAGGCTCTTGTTTTTTCATCCCGTCTGCCACTCTATGTCTTTTGATTGGAGCATTCAGTCCATTGACATTTAAGGTAATTATTCCTTTCTGTGGTTTGGACAATGTTCACGTTTTTGTCTGTGTTCAGACATCATTACAGAGTGGTCCTGTTTGTCTTGACCCATCGTGGTCACAGAGTGGCCTTGTCTGACACTGATGTTCTGTGAAACTGTATATGTTCAGCAGGAGAGCACCAAGGCCCAGCTGTGTGAGCCAGGCCAGCCTCTGGAGGTCAGGGCCAGCCTTCCTCTTGTTCAACTTGAAGGCAGTGAGAGAGGCAGCCATCTGGGAGAAGAGTTCCAGCCACAGGGGCAAGGTGGGAGTGTGCCTTGAGGGCTGAAGGGCCAGCCAGACCCCGTGGTGGCTGCAGCAGAATGAGCAAGGGGGAGAGAGGTAGGAGGACAGAGAGGCAATGGGAGGGGGTGCAGAGCAGTGAAAAGACTGGCTCTCAGGCCGGAGGAAATGAGGGGCCTCTGGAGCGTTCTGAGCAGAGCAGTGAACACGACTGACTGGAGTCATCAGCAGGCACAGTTTTGATGGAGTGTTAGGACAAAAACCTGACTGAAGTCGATTCACAAGCGAGTGGAGGAGAGCGAAGACACAGATGAGACAATTCTTTCCGGAAGTTGTAGTGCAACGTGGAACAGAGAAACAGGAGGAAGCTGTGGTACCTGGTGAGAAAGTGGAATAAAGAGGTTTTGGTTTTGTTTCCCTTTGAGAGCAGTGACAATGAATAGAACACTGCTGAGGAAGGTCTGGAGGAGAGACTGTCTTGATGGTGTCAGTTGGAGAGGGCATAACCGCAGAAAAACAGGCTCCAGGCCCAAGTGGCGGCCTGGCTGTGGAGGAAGACCTGGTAATGTGGTGGTAATGGCGGGGATGGAGGGGAGGCCGAGGCAGGCAGGCTGGGGGACTTGGTCATCAGAGGTTCTCTCCTGAGAGACTCTCTCCACATCTCACCTGCACTTCCTGTCAGTAACCTTGTCCCCAGGCCATGAGTGCAATAGTGTCTGGAGGGGGCTTCAGTCACCCAGCCTGGCCCAGGTATGGAGACAGCACTTGGAGCTCCACAGACCCCAAAAGGGACCAGAGATGGAGACAGAAGGGATAGGAAACTGAGAAAGAAAAAAATCAGAAAGGGACCAAAATCCAGAGTCTCTCACAGGCCTCAGCCACAGGCAGGGGCAGCAACCTGAGTCAGGAGCTCCCCTGTGTTTTTCGTCGTCCTAAACAGCAGGTCCAGGTTCAAACTGCTGGTTTATCACTTGCCCGCTGCGCACTCTGTGAGCCTCAAGTTCTCCAGATACAAAGTGGGACTCAACCAACCTCCTCTCGGGGCTGTTGGGAGAATTTAGGGAGGTAAAACACGTAAAGTGTCATCAGGGTACCTGACAAGGAGCCAGATGCTTTCCCTTCCTCCTATCATCTGCCACCCACAACCCTGGGTCTTCACACTGGTTCCTACGGCAGCTGCAAGGATGGGAGCAGGGCCCCGCCTGCTGGCTGACTCTGGAACTGCACCTCTACCCCAGTTCAGAGGTAGAAGCCTCCACATACAATTCCTCCAGCAATTTCATTCCATGGCTACAGATACTACCCAAATTCGGTAGGTGAGCACTCCAGCCTTCTTACCACCCCCAACATCATCGCCAGGGCCTTTAATCCACCCTAACCCCCTTTACTCCTGCAGCTGCCCCTGCTTGGAGTGCCCCCACATCCGCCATTTGGAAACATCAAAGGTCTGAAGCTTTCCATGACCCTCTCCTCTTAGCGCCCCTCCCTCTCACAGATATAACTACTAAGGAACTTTCTTTTCCGTATTCTCTCAACATCTGGACTTACCTCTAGGTTTGCTAAACTGTGTGAGAGAGTACACTAGAACACCTGTCTCCCCTGTTCGAGACTCACCTGAGGTCAGGGACTGCCTCATTCATCTGCTGCCAGAGGGACTTTCTAACATCTGAATCCGATCAGTCACTGCCCTGCCTGAAATCTCCCCGAGGATGTCTCCCCACTCTGGGTGAGGAGGGTGCGTGTCTGTGTGAGGTATGTGTCTCTGGATTTTCCAGTATTTCTGTATAAGAATGTCTTTATATATATATATATATATTTTTTTTTTTAAGTAAAGAAAACAAATCCTTCATTGGCTCCCTGGTAGCTTCAAATTCCCCAGCAGAGCTCACCGTGTGGGACCTGGACTCTGCCTTTCTGATTCCTCCCTCCTGCCACCCCCCAGCCATCCCCTCGTCCTCCTTCCATGCCTCTCTTGCACTGGTTCTTCTGCCTGGAGAACCGTGGCCCACACTCCTTCACGCAGCAAATCCCTCCTTGATCTTCAATGCTCAGCTCAAACATCATCTCCCTAGAAGCCTCCCTGACACCCCGGGTTTCACTCATCTCTACTCACACATGTTCAATCCATGTTAGTTGAAAGAAGTCAGTCCCCGCCGCCATGGTTTGCTTGCAAGCAAAATGAGGGATCCAGGCAGGATCTTACAAACCCTTCTGGACTCTAAAATTCTGAGTTGATAATGATGAGCATATTTTAGGCAAGCAGTCACCAAACAGCTGATCTTGAGCTGTGATCACCTATTGCTTTCTGTCAATAGGTCCTTCTCCATGGGGTTCATCACCCTCTCCCCCCCTGGGGAGGGGAAGTCATCCCCTCCCTCCTTAGCAGGTGGCCTATTAGGGGCATAGGACTCTGGGGAAACCAACAGCTGCTTCTCATCCCTGCATCCCTCAGCAGCACTGTGCTCACCTGAGCGATAGAGACCATTTGCTGATCCTGGTGGTGAACAGGAGGGGCTTACCTGCCCACGGTCATCGTCTTGAGCTGCATTAGGGGCGAGAGGCAGCTGAGCCCCTTCCTGCAGTGTTCATCTTTGAGGGGCACTAAAACATGATTCGAATAAATCAGAAATCTGGTACCAGGGAAGCCAGGTTTCCATACACACATGCCTCCGTATGCTGTGTAACCACCAAATTCAGCCAGTCCTGCTTCCACTAAAGGCAAATGGACCTTTGAAGAGAAAGACAGAGCTTTGTAGGCTTGGATATTCTCTGTTGAGCCTTCTTTGAGACACCAATTCGTTTTACTCTGCAACTCAAATTCTGAAACCGAATAATGCATGACATTATCTCTCACCAGGAAGGATTTATTTTATTATCTAAACTAGACCTAAATCCCTTATTATACTTTCTAGTAAGTTGTCCAGTTTGGAAAAGAAACTTTTTTTTCCCTTTTAAAAAACAATTATTTATTTATTTATTTATTGATCTTTGGCTGCGTTGGGTCTTCGTTGCTTTGTGCGGGCTTTCTCTAGTTGTGGTGCGTGGGCTTCTCATTGTGGTGGCTTCTCTTGTTGAGGAGCACAGGCTCTAGGCGCGCGGGCTTCAGTAGTTCTGATACGCAGGCTCAGTAGTTGTGGCACACGGGCTTAGTTGCTCCGCGGCATGTGGGATCTTCCCGGACCAGGGCTCGAACCCGTGTTCCCTGCATTGGCAGGCAGATTCTTAACCACGGTGCCACCAGGGAAGTCCCAAAAATACTTTTTTTAAACTTCAGAACAAACACCTAGCTCCAGTCTATGGAGCACAATGACGAGCCACCTAAGACCGGCACATCCTTCCCCTTAACTCATCCCGGAGGTCGTGTAAACCTGTGCTCAGGCTCTGGATTCAGGCTACAGTTTCAATCCTGACTTCACTACATGAAATCATAAGTAAGTTTACTTTAGCTCTGAGCCTGTTTTCTCATCTGTAAAATGGGGATAAAAACAGTATTCCTCTTAGGGCTATGAAAATTAAATGACATGCTTGTAGATGGCTGGCACAGTAGGCAGGTGCTCAACGAGTGACAGTTAACCAGCACTAACAGTAACCTTCGCTGTGATGAGAGGAAGGTACCCTCATAAAGACGAGGACACTCACTGTTATGGAAGCCAGTGGAGAAGTTAACTTGTCTGTGATTTTACAGATCTCTGTTCTTTAACAGGCTGCTCCTGCCGTGAGTCCACACTCTCAATCTAAGGGATTTGGAACCTAGTTGGCATTTTCACCACAAAGCCACATAATGTAAGTCTCACCACACACAAATGCACTTCCTGCACACGAGGTTCTAGTATGCAAGACACACCTATCCAATCCAAACTCGGGCTGAAATCCCTTCTAAACGTACTCATCTTTAGCTTCCTTTCACTCCTGTGCCTCCTGAGCTATAGCGCAAATGCATGCAGCTGTAACCAGAGGGCAATGGTTACACCCAGGACAAGGGCCCCAAAGCCCAGTCTCCCTCGTCAGACCTGCGGCCCCGCCTCCTGATGAAGGGCAGCAAGCACTTCTTAACCCACTTTGCTCGCTGAGGCTTCAGTCTGGGGACTGGAATCTCTAATTAGAATTTCCACGTTCATCAGGGGGCATCTTTATTTGTAGTAATAAAACGGGGACAGAGCATCACCTCCCAAGCCTGACAGCTGTACCTTTGACAAATATTCCCTAATGGCAGTAGAAATAGGTGATAGCGACTGAATCACAGACTGCACCCGAATGACAAAAGTTACGTTTAATTTACAATGTAATAAAGGTTACAGGTAAAAAGCTACACATAAAGCGTGAAAAGGCCTATTACACAAATGTACAAATCTCTGTACAAAGCTCACATCAATGTGTCCTACCTTCGTCTCCTATGTTTGTTAGCCAGGTCTAGTCTTGGAGCTCTGGACAACGAGAGCTCTCGGTCGAGGGGGGAAAGAGCCTCCAAATCAACATCTGAAAATGTCCTCTTCGAGATATCCGTTACTTCAAAGTAAAATCTTTTCCTTTTTAATTGAAATTGCTCTAACTGGTCATATCCTTTTTATTGCCTTCATAACACACTTGAAAAGGAAAGTAATGCCTTAGAGAGTAGAGGACAGTACTCTGGAATCAAATGAGAAACCTCAGCAAGTAGAGTACTCAGGTTTGACAAGAAAAACAGGTAAAGTTCAAACAATACTGTAAGTTTAAAACTATCAACCTGTGTCTATGGCACTGGTCACAGATGAAGAAAAATCAAAATGTTCTCATTCTAACAGAAAGGACAAAAGAGAAAAGCCTAACTACTGGACCTCAAAACCACTGACCCAGGAAAACTTCTGAGTTGTTTTAAACCTTAGCTTAACCAAAGCATTCTAAACCCTCTTGTTAACCTGGAATCCATGGCAACCCTTCTGCTACCTGGGACTTGCAGGATAGTAAATATAAATCAGGCTGTTGAACCCACAAGGCTGGCAATGCTACTGTCACCTCCACAGCTCTACATTCAACCTGAAGGCCTGGAGTCTCTCCCTGGGGTAAATGATTTTTTAAAAAATGATCCTAGAAAGAGGGAGAAAAGAAAAAAGGAAATAATGGACAGCGTGGAAATGAGCCAGGGCAGTCCATTTAAAAGGATGTATGAAACATTTCTCTGCAATGAAAGTGTTCTGAAGACAGGTCTTTCTGGGATACTTCAACCCCACCCCCAGTTTTAATATTACATGGTTAGGACCCCAGGAGACATTCTGAAAGACGATACTGCACACATGGAAAGTTTTTCTCCCTAGTTCATTAGCTCCCCCATCACCCTTCCACCCCGTTCCCACCCAATCCCACCCTCCTCCATTACCAAAAATATCAAATCAGTAAGGAAGGTGTGGGCTTCTTGCCCGGCCAAGCCTCTTTTGCGTATTTTTTCTTCTTGGGCTCGTTGACAGCTTCAGGGTTATAGACGGCAGGGTTTGGTGCAGGGTTCATGGTCACTGCTGACGGCACGACGGGAGTCAAGTCCACGTCAGGAGCGAGGTTCGGGTATGGCATGGGCAAGCCACCGATGAGTGCTGTCCCGTGGATGCCATGCGGCTGGGAGCCGGCTTCACTGTGCGTGGGGGGCAGGCCCCCATAGAGTCCTCCACTGAATGCAAAGTTCTGCATGCGCCTGTTCCCTGATTCCTCCAGGCCCAGGGAGCCAGGGCCCTCCACCCGCTTCTTCTGTGGTTTATAGAGAAGACAAGAAGTGAGACACAAGAGTGCTGTTAGCCTGTTCTATTGCAGTCCTCAAAAAACTGGGGAAGGCCCCTAAACCTCTAACTTGTTTTGTTTCCTAAACAACCCATCTCACTGTCCTGAAATCTCAGGGTCTGGAGAGACCTTACAGTGGTCATCTAACATCATGGCTCTCAAACACTGCCCCACATAAAGTGGTCACCATCCTACGTCAAACTGAGAAAAATGAGGCTAGTGTGTGAACTTTTCATAAAGTAAGACTTATCCAGTTTAAGTGACCATTCTTTACCCTAAGGTCATACTCCTCCCTCTTTTTTTTTTTTTTTCTGATATCAAGGAATTTTATTTTATTTTTGATAATTTTTTTTAATGAATTTATCTATTTATTTTATTTTTGGCTGCGTTGGCCTTTGTTGCTGCGCACAGGCTTTCTCTAGTTGCAGTGAGCGGGGGCTACTCTTCGTTGCGGTGCGTGGGCTTCTCATTGCAGTGGCTTCTCTTGTTGCGGAGCACGGGCTGTAGGGGCGCGGGCTCTAGAGCACAGGCTCAGTAGTTGTGGCGCACGGGCTTAGTTGCTCCACAGCATGTGGGATCTTCCTGGAGCAGGGCTCGAACCCGTGTCCCCTGCCTTAGCAGGCGGATTCTTAACCACTGCGCCACTAGGGAAGCCCCCTCTTTTTTTTAATGTTAAAATGCCCTTTCAGGAATCAGAGGTGATAACTGATGGTAGTAAGTATTTCAATTTTTCTTTTTGGGGGGGGAAAATAAAAAGTTAGTATCTTCCTGTTGGACACCTAATTTTTAAACATTAATCTGAGAGCAGAACAAATCTGTAGTGACTGAAAGCAGCTTACTGGTTGCCTGGGAGTGGGAGGAAACTGACAGCAAAGGGACACAGGGGAACTTTCTGGGGTGATGGAAATCTGTATTTTGATTATGGTGGTGGTTACCCAGGTGTATATATCTGTCAAAATTCAAATTATACTTTAAAGACAACAGAAAATTCCAAAGGATGAAGAAAAAAGAGAAAAGTGCCCAAGGGGAAATGTGACACAAATACTATGGAGTTGTATGGAAAAATTCCATCTTATACTTTTTCACACTGGACTAAAGTTCAATGAAAGATCCTCCCTCACCCCTCTACTCCTTTTGCATGAACTTGACACATTTTATCAATCTATTCTAATATATTCTAAAGATTTTTTTAAAAATAGAACTCCCTATAGCATCTCTGACCAGCATCTTCCAATCACATTTTGAATACCTCTACTAATAGGGATCTACTTCCAGGGGCCATTTGTTCCCTTTTGGCGCCCTAGCTGGCAGGTGGTTCTCCACATGTTGAGCAATCAGAACATCTCTGTAACTTCCACCTCTTGGTTCTTCAACAGAGCTGCTCTTTAAACCTAATCCAATGTGGGCTGGCTTTCCTATCTGTGCCATCCCCATTCACAAAATAAAGATGTGGTAAAGGCCAGAGGTGCCATGCAGAAATGCAACAATGTCTCTTCTTTGCCTAATAGCTTACTTTGAGTCAAGAAGGGAAGGTTAAAGAAAGGTGGGTCTCTCTGCACCCTGCTGGGAGGTAAATTTACAGACCCACATCACACCGTAATTTATATGCAGGATCAAGCTAGTTGGTCACCTGCAGCCTCTCTATGGCACTCCAGGATCCCTACACACAGATGGGGTAAATGGATTTCCACAGTATGAAAAATGGGAAAGGAGCAAAGAATGTTTTAAAATTAAGCACACACTTAACACTTACCTACATATAAAAGAGTGGGTTTCTAAACCAGACTATATGACATTTCAAATACTGTCACAACATGCTTCCTACCTTGACTGGGACCACTGCAGTCTGCACCATGTTCCGGAAGCGACCAACTGAGGGATCCACATCCTCTGCGAAAAGACACGAGGGCAGGGTTAGTTCAGTAATCAACTGGGAGGATTAAGGTTACAGGGCTCAATGCGAACAAAGCAATCACAATAATTCATATTAAAACAGTAAAATACAGCTAACACTTCAAGTGTTTACTGGGTACTGTGTTAAATCCTCACAACAACCTTATGAGGTAAGTACCACTACAGTAAACATTTAATAGATGAGAAAACAAACTCAGGCTTGGAGGAGGAAAGTGACCGGCCCAGTCACCTTGCTGGAGAGGAGCCAGGATATAAATCTAAGCAGCCAGAAACAGGCCTGTGCTCTGGACCATGTGCTATGCTGGCTTCCCCAGGTTCTTTCCCATTCCACATACCTCCCTCTTTTGAGGGAAGACATCAATAATCTCATGTTAGTGATAAAAAGAGGTCACACACCACATACCTTGCTAACACCCGCTCATTAGCAAATAACAGAATTAGGATTCAGACCCAAGGCTTCTAGCTTAACTTCGCCTTTCAACCTGAACAACTGTATACAGGCATACCTTGTTTTATTGAGTTTCACTTTACTGTGCTTTGCAGATGTTGTTTTTTAAAATAAAAACAACAACAAATTGAAGGTTGGTGGCAACCGTGCATTGTCAGATGATGGTTAGCACTTTTTAGCAATAAAGTATTTTGTAATTAAGGCATTGTAAAGAAACAAGTACATTGCTTTTGTAGACATAATGCTACTGCACACTTAACAGTTTACAATATAACGTAAATGTAACTTTTATATGCACTGGCAAACCAAACAAATATGTGTGACTAGCTTTGATATTCACTTTACTGAAGTGGTCTGGAACCAAACCCACAATTCCACCAAGTTACGCCTGTACAATTAAGACTCACTAAAGGATCTGAAGCCCCTGTCCAGGCAGGGTGGGAGAGCGGCTCCCTTTTCACAGCTTATACACACACTATTGTACCCTACGAAGCTTCTAGCTTCATTCATTCACTGTGCCGGAAGAATGCACTAAGACCAAGTAAGGGACATGCTTAAGTCAGTCAGTCTCTCATTTACTGGACATCAGGCATGGAAATAAAGAGCAAGACACCGTCCTGCCTGTAAGGAGTTCACAGTTGTAAAGCCAGATAGGCTAGAATACAATGGAGGTGCTTGAAGAGTGGTGCAAAAATAGTTTTCTTGGAGCACAGAGGGGAGATTGGGCTGGATCACCTAGAATGAACAGTTTTCTCACTGAAGACTGAGTGTGGGGAAACAGGCAAGCATAGACTTATTATCATTGCTAGAGAAAACTACTCCAGGGCCCTTTTATCTTAATATAGTGGTAGGAAAGGAGTTGTTTCCCTAATAGATGTTGTACACCTTATTTTAATGCATTGAGGGCACTTGCTATTTAAAGAAACACTCCCGTGAGTCCCTCTGGAATACAAAGATTCCTTATTTAATTTGAATAAGTAGTCCCTGGTTTATTTGTTTTAAGTCTGGCTTTTCACATATTAGGATGCCTCTAAGGAATATACCCTGGAATTATTTTCACAAACAATCGATGTTCAATGAATGAATAGCTTCTATATGGAAGAAGAAAGAGGAAAAGATATCCAGGTTCATCAGGAAGGAGAGAAGGTCTCTAAAAAAGGCACCCTTATTTTCTCTCTCATTACCATAACAGCCCTGCTCCAATCATCCCTTCAGGAAAGCTAAATCAAGTGCAAGAGCAACTGGAGCCCAAGAGGCGTGGCTAACGGGGTATGTGGCCCACAGACACAAGAGGCCTGCGGAAGTAGGGGCTAAGCCATCTGGGGGACCCTGTCCTGTGCTGGCTGAATGGTGCTCAGGCCTCTCACCTTCTCCTCGTTCTCTAGCCATTCGACTCCTAGAGAGGGGGGTCTGCCCATTGCAGGAAATCTCTGCTCCTGGAAGATCTACCGAGAAGTTTCTTGCTAAGTCTACTTCTAGTATAGCAAAGTCTGCATAGGTAAAGGCAAAAGGGGTGGCAGATGATGATGAGGACAATGGCTAACATTTATCAAGGGCTACTGAGTGCCAAGCACAGATATGAGGTATTTTCACATATATTAATCATTTAATCTCCCCACCAATCCTGAGGCCAGTAGTCATGTCACTGGCCAGGGTCACAGAGCTACTAAGCAGAGAGGTGGATTTCATACCTAGGCCCTCTGATCAGAGCCCACGCTCTTAAACACTATGCCATACTCTGCCTGAACGTACTGCCTTAATAAAGCTGCAGGACAATAATTTTCTTTTTTTCCCTTTTTCTCTTTTTTGGGCATGCCGAACGGCATGTGGGATCTTCGTTCCCCAACCAGGGAGTGCGGAGTTTTAACCACTGAATTGCCAGGAAGTCCCACAATAATTTTCAAGGAGAAAAACAGAACATATCAGACCCCGAGTCCTGAAAGAGACTTAACAAATTATCTAGTTCAGTGATTCCCAAACTGTTGGCTGTTCATCAGTACAAACAGGAGCTTATTAAAACTACAAATGTCTAGGTCCAACCCCTAGAAACTCTTATCTGGCACTCAGAAATAAACTTCCCAGGTTAGTCATCCAGCTCCTGCCCAAACATTTCCCTTGGGCATTCACTACTTTGAGAAGTAATTCATTCCACTTCACACATCATCAGAAAGTGAACAAAAGTCACTAGAATGAATGCCCCAATCTCTTTCACAGGAATTCTTTTAATTCTTCTTCTAAATATAAGAAGGATTTGTTGTTGCTTTTTATGCTGAGCCAAATACTTGCTACTCACAGGCTCTGGTTTCGCCTACTCCTTCCTCCCGAAGGTCAGCCCTGCAAACATCCACCTCAGGGTGCCTCCCTCCAATCTACTCTCCCTCATGCACAGTTCCCAGCATTTAGGGACCACTTTCCATAGCTGGGAGTCTCCTCCTCCCCTCAAGACTACATAACACATTTAGTACTTAAGGCCATGCTTGCATTTAGTAACACATTTGGGTGAGTTCTGCTCAGAACACAGGCCACCGGGTTACTGCCCCCCATTATTCTATTAATGCAATCTTAAACTGTACTTGATTAGTTTCCACATCCCCCTGATGACTCAGACTGCATTTTTAACTAACTAAAATCCTTATACCTTTTTTTTTTCCATGAGCTGTCACTGGAGCAGATTTTCTCCATTTAAATAATTGACATTCTGAAACTAAATGCAGGACTTGAAAGTTATTCTCACTGCATTTCAATTTGGGATATAAAAGCAACTTGTTAGTCTGGGATCCTTGTTTCCATCCATGAAGGTTTATTTTCAAACAAGATTTTTGGAATCCCAATTCCATCTTCACTGTATAAACTGCACCTCCCAGCTCCATGCCATCCACCTCCCAGAGTACTTGAGATATAACATGAGCCCAATAAATGAATGTTGAATGATGGAACAAATGGGTAAACTCAATGGCCTTCCCAGAAACTGATGCTCTCATCTTGCTGATGTTTCCATACAAACTATCTATAAATTACGACCTTACAGAGGCAAGTCTTCAATGCGATTAATAGTGGCAGAAAGTTCTCCAACCTTAGAGTTACCAATCATACATGGAACCCCATGACAATAGTGTCTGCTCTGACCTATACTTAAACTCCACTATACCTGGATCAGCAAAGGAGAATTACAGCCTTCCTCCATCTACTTCTTTCACATTGCAACTGGATAATGCTTGAGTTTCAGGGCACTCCATCAATGTACAGGCATATCTTGTTTTACTGCACTTCACAGATACTGAGTTTTTTATAAATTGAAGGTTTGTGGAAACCCTGCATCAAGCAGGTCTATCAGTGCCATTTTCCCAACAGCATTCACTCACTTCGTGTCTCTGTGTTACACTTCGGTAATTCTCACAATATTTAAAACTTTTCCATTATTATTATAGTTGTAATAGTGCTCTGTGATCAGCAATCTTTGTTGTTACTATTGCAAAAAGATTACAACTCACTGAAGGCTCAGACTAGCATGGCTAGCATCTTTTAGCAATAAAGTATTTTTTAATTAAGGTACGTACATTGTCTTTTTTAGACATATGCTATTGCACACTTAACAGATTGAAGTAGTGTAAACGTAACTTTTACATGTACTGGGAAACTAAAATATTCGTGTGACTTGCTTTATTGCAATGCCTGAACTGAACCCACAATATCTCCAAGGTATGCCTGTTCTGTACAAAAATATCTCCCCTCAACATAGCACCTGTTATCCTAAACCTTGTAGAGAAACATTACAACTGACCTACAGGTTGTGTACACTACTCTCTGACATCACAGCTTTTTCATCAGAAAAAACCAGGAAGATACCTCACCTGGGTTGATGATCTCATCATCCTCACTAAAGGTCACCCGTGAGTTCTTCCTCTTCCTCTTTGGTCTCTGAATGTCCAGATTCCCCTCCTCAATGGTGAGAGTGGAAATCCGCTTGTTGTGGGCAGTGTTGAACTCCGTCAGGTTCTGGGACAGGGTTCACACAGGAAAGACAGGAATAAGTACACAAGGAATTTGAAGGAGAATACTACCAAATAAAGGGCAGGAAGGTATTAGGAGCTAACCTTGACCTCTCCACACAGATGAGATTCTTTTCTGCATTCAGAAAAGATTCATTACCATCCATAGACAGCTAATACCAGCAAGCCTCAATTTGACAGAATGTGGAACATCTTCATTGACTAGTGGGGCAGTGATATTCAAAAGGGAGTGAAGGACCTTGAGCTGAAGACAGGTCATCTGTGCAAAAACCCTTGAGTTGAGGTTTTGGGTTTTTTTGAAGAAAGTTTATCATGTCTTCATGCTGAGAATTAAAGGAATACAACTGGGAAGATATCCAAGAATTGTTTTTAAGTAACAGAAACGAGAAAGGACAATTGACAGCTTCTTTCCCAGTAGCTCTCTCCTTTAAAACTTGTTAAGGACATTACCAGTGCACTGAATATCTGGCATTAATATTTTGTCACTCCCCATCCCTTCATCTGGCCCCATTTCTACTCATAACTATCTATCCATCTCAGTGATTAACTTGGCCTCATCACTGCTGCCTGCCTCTTCCCAATCACCTGGACTTATTCCAATCTGTACTGCAGTTTGAGACATCCCAAATGTCTTGAGAACAAGGACCCAGAGATGACATAACATACTGAACTAAAAGACAGGAAGGCATGGAAGCAGCCTGGAAGAGAATGGGCAAGAGTGACTGCCAACCAGGTCCCTGGCTATGAGGCTACTTCTTTAGAACAAAATAACTTCTAAGTTGTAAGACTACTACTGTGCTTTTCTTCCTAAGGGCTGGGAAACTGTCTCGGTATACAAGAATAGTAAATGCACGTGGGTGGTTAAGGACAGGCTGGCGTTTGATCTACCTGGATAGACCAGTCACACCAATGCAGTGATAGACATGTGAAGACAAAAGTTACATCACAAACTACTGGGGTCAGCTCTAGAAAAGAAAACCTTAGCACATTAAAATTAAATCTTGTAAAATTCATGGCCTTCAGGGCAGCCAGGCCCAGAGCAAAAGTAATCAAGTTCTACTCAGAAGATTCTTGGGCTGACTGGACAATATCAAAAAGAGCTACATAAATGAATGAAAGCTTCAATCTCTGTAAGCTAGTGTTGTTCAAACAAACTTTCTGGATGATAGACATGTTTTCTATCAGTGCTATTCAATATGGTTAGTCACTAGCCACATGTGATTACTGAGTACTTGGAATGTGGTTAGTGGCTACTGCACTGGACAGTGCAGCTCTAGAGAAACGTAACTCCCAGCCTTGGCTTCTAACATCCACTGAAGGTGCACAAGACAACCATAAGGGTCTACTGGCAGGAGATCCAGTCTCCTAGTTAGCCCTGGTTATACATAACCAAACCCACACAATGCAGCTCTCCAAGGGCCACACCACACTGCCAAAGTGGCAAAGGCTTATCACTGGGCTCAAGAAAACCTCCAGTTGCTAAGTCACTGGCATTTCAAACTACACAGAACAGCTACATACTGCAAAAGCCAGAGTCCCAAAAGACATAACAATGACATAGACAATGGAATTACATCAAGCTCTGTTTCCTCCTCTGGAAGCCCCAGTAAGCCCTTGAGTTCATCATCCTCTCCACCCATCTTCTCATCTCCTTTCACAGCCGATGGCAATGTCTGAGGCTTCTCACGCAGAGTGTATGCCCTTGTGGATGCACCAAATGAGACCGTGGAATCGATGGGAATTTGCTGAGGCTTGTGAGGCTCCAACCGAATGTGACCCAAGAAAGTGCCGTGTGCTGGGAATAACCAAATCAGAAATGTAAGAGAGGAAAACAAACAAACAAACCTGAGTTGTAGAAGGAAGAGTAGCTCCTGCCAGCACATCAGTTTTGTTTTTTAAATTTTATTTATTTATTTATTTATTTATCCATGGCTGCGTTGGGTCCTCGTTTCTGTGCGAGGGCCCTCCCCAGTTGCGGCAAGTGGGGGCCACTCTTCATCGCGGTGTGCGGGCCTCTCACTATCGCGGCCTCTCCCGCTGCGGAGCACAGGCTCCAGATGCGCAGCCTCAGCAATTGTGGCCCACAGGCACAGTCGCTCCGCGGCATGTGGGATCCTCCCAGACCAGGGCCCGAGCCCGTGTCCCCTGCATTGGCAGGCAGACCCTCAACCACTGCGCCACCAGGGAAGCCCAGTTTTGCTTTTTAAAATGGAAATGGCACTGGGTCCACTTTGCATCCCTTGTCATGGGTCACAATGAAAAGGAAACTCCTTCACTGAATCTTGAATCTCTTCAGTGGATTTCTTACACATCTTCACACCTGCTGTTACCCCACATAACAAATACCACTGCTTGCTCTCTGCTGCCAGACAGGCTTGGCTCCATTCTGGGTCCAGCAGGAATGGCTCCAACCCAGCAATAGGCATGCCCCCTAAGGTAGAAGACAGGAATTGCTATGGTCTGACCTCTCCAGCCCCAAGTCTAAGGAACATAGAAATTGCTGGACTGGTGGCAGTTATGCTTGGGGTTTCCCCAGGATAAGAAATGAGGTTGGCTGAAACAGGTGCAATATCAATGGCAAGGCAAGCCAAAATCCTACTGGAGAGTCTGGATATTTTTCCATGTCTGCATTCTGTATATTATGAAATGGAGAGAAAAGATGAGATAAATTTGCAAGTAAGTACTTATGAGACAAGGCTCTCCAAAACCATTATATAAGCATACTGGGGTGATGTGTACGTGTGTATGGGGAGCGGGGAAAGGAGTAAAACACGGTCAAACCCAGGAAGCAGATCCTTTACATTTCAAGCTGTAATTATACATAGGCAAAAATGAACAAATTTCAAGGCCCCATGCAGCCAATTCTCAACTGCATTTCTGGGATTATCTTTGACAAACTTGAAAATCTTATTAGTTGGAGTGGGCTCATAGAATTAAAATTGATATTATTAATAGTCACAGCAAAATGTAGCTGGGATAAAGAGCCCATTATAAAAAATTAACTTTTGGTCAAAACAACTTTTTGTTTTCTTTTTAATGTCCTACTGTACTACAACTCTACTACATTAATGGAGCTAATCACAGCTTCTGCTTAAATTGGACCACAATCTATCATGGGCCTATAAACACATTCCCTAGTTCCTGGGTGCTTTTTTTTGTTCTCTGTATATACCTATTGCTCTCTCCAGGAAAGTGCTCCCCAAAACCCTCTTCTCTCTCCAGTCATCAATTATTTCAGTAAAATAGGAAATATCACAGGAATGGAGAACGACTAATTTAAAAACCAAACATAAACTTCCTTGATGAGCAACAAAACACGATTTCAAAACTGAAGAACCCAAAGAGCATTTTCACACTGCCCAAAAGACAATGTGTGAAATAGGATGGGATATGAGTTACTTACTACTGTTGAGATCTATTAGGAAAACTCTCTTCAGATGCTTGTGGTAGACCAAGGCAGCGTGGACCCGAGAGCAAGACTGGTGGTCAATGGTAAAGTCACACAAATCAGGGTTTCTCCCAAATAAGTAATACTTCTTCTCATCAATAATCAGTTTCTAAATAAATTGAATTAAATATTACTTAAAGCTTGTTTCAACAGGGTTTAGCAAAAATTCTTCCAATAAACTAAGTAGAGCATCTTAAGATAAAATTCCTTGTCAAAGGAAATATATATATTTATATTTACTATTATTTTCAAGATAAAGAGCTCAGAATAATTTACTAACATTGGGGGATGGATGGCAATTAATCTCCCCAAATGTAGTGGTCAAATGTTTAGTGTTGATATGAAAAGAACTTTCCTAATCCTATTAGATGTAAATGGCATGCAAGAGTGGTTGTCTTCTGTCCATTGGAAATTTAAGATTTCACTGAATCTTAATTTTAGGTCAAGCAGGAAACACAAAGCATGCCTATAAAGTAATAAGACCGCTTTTCAGAAAAATATATATTCAAATGAAGA
Organism: Eschrichtius robustus; assembly: GCF_028021215.1. NCBI lineage: Eukaryota > Metazoa > Chordata > Mammalia > Artiodactyla > Eschrichtiidae > Eschrichtius > Eschrichtius robustus. Next base: position 22,029,457 of record NC_090826.1, on the reverse strand, counting down.
TTATCAATTGGTTCACAAAGGAAGGGGATACAGACACCTATCTATATTCTAATCATGCTGCCAGAGACCCAGAGTATTTCTGGAACCCTCTTGAGAAACTAGAATTACATTAGACATCATTGTATGAGCCTCTAAATCTAACTTTATTGTCCCATTTCATTTTGGCCACAAAAAAGCATTACTCAAAGTTAACTCTAAATGAGTATTTGCTGTGTCCAAATATGGAACAACCTCACAGGGCAAAGATTTTCCAGGTTTGGGGGAAGGGGATGTAGCGATTAAACATTTACTGAAGGACTATTATTGCCAGGCATTTTTAAGTATTATGTCATCTAATCCTCAAAACAACTCTGTGAACCAAGTATCACCTTTATTGTTAAACATAAGAAAATAGATTCAGAGAGATGAAGCCACGCATCCAAGGCAGTCCAGCTGGTTAAGTAGCAGATCTGGGGTTTAAACTCAGATGTGAAATGACCTGCAATGATAACATTCTAAACAACAGTGCCATGGGTCTGAAACAATTCTGAGAAGAGCTCCAAAATGTTTCTAGCCACTGCTGTGGTACTGGAAAAAACAAAACTGTATAAGGTCCCAATATAATAGCAGAAAAGAGGATTTCGCAGACCAGCGATCTATTATTTTAAAAATTGTAGGGGCTGACATAGTATTGTTAACTTTTCTTTTGCCATATGAGAACTATTTTTTTAATTGTCACCAATCAATATCATAATCATTTTATGAAAGATAGGTCATTTTAACAAATAAGTAAGAAGAAGGATAAAGGACCACTCTTTGAGCTGAATTTATGAAAAACTCACTACACTGTCTTTATTTTTCTTTTAATCCTAGATCAGTAAAGCCTTTGCCACAGACTGGTTGTAGACTGGGCCATCATAGACGAAGGACTCTAGATAAATTTTCGCTAACACTGCTTTCAGTTCTTAAAGTCTACAATATGAGTACTTTGAAGAATAACCCTCATTCATATACATTATGTTGTTCCTTTAAGTTTTGGGGGGTTTTTTTGGCCGTGCCACGCGGCTCGCGGGGATTTTAGTTCCCCCACCAAGGACTGAACCAGTGCCCTCGGCAGTGAAAGTGCCGAGTCCTAACCACTGGACCACCAGGGAATTCCCTGTTTTTCCTTTAAACACAAGGTCTCACTAAGCTCTAGTTCACATTTCACACTATGCTCCTTCTGAAATCCCTGAGAGAAGACAGCACAAAGTTGAGGGAAGGGAAGTATAGTCAAATTAGGATGTACCAGGCTAGGAATCAAGAGGCTTATATTTCATTCCTGGCTATGTCATTGAATCCACAGTGGGCTACAATTCTCCCCTATGCTTCAGTGTTCTTACAAAACCAGAAATACACCTCACGTACTGGTAACAGTTAACAACTGCTGAGTACTTATGTGCCTATGCACTATGAGTTTTATGCTATGAGTTTTATGCTGTCATTTCATCCTCACAACCACTCTGTGAAGTAGGCAGGCACTATTATTCCTATTTTTATAGATAGGAAAAGTTGAGGCACAAAGAAATTAATTAATATATGCAAGTTCACACAGCTAGATATTTATAAACTGGATTAGAAATTCAGGTTTGTCTGACTTCAGAGTCTAAGCTTTTTAAACCCCTACATCATATATTTTCTTCACTCTTCCTGCATCAAAAAAGCCACCATATGGCAAAAAACATTTTAAGGAGTGAACAAGTACTATGGGTCACACTCTTAATTGTTTTTTAAACAATCACTTACCCAGTTCCTTTCCAGCTTAGCCTTTAAGGCTCAAAATAGGTATGGGGGTCACCTCTGGGAAACCCTGTCCAGCAGTGCCCACCTGCTGCTGGCAGAGCTTGTCCCAGGCCCCTAGTGCTAGGGAGCACCAAGATTCAACAACAGTCTGACAGCTCAGTCACACAAGTATCCCCATGTCTGCTCAGACCCAAGTATTAAGACTTGGGTTAAAAATAAGACATTGCTTCAGAATTGAGAGAACCCTGAAATTTCAGCATCTTATTCTCTCTAGGTAATATCTATGCAGGTTGAATCTCACTGCATTTCTCATTCATATTTATATGCACATAGATTATATCCTCACAAGGTTAAATTTGCTAACCACAGTGTTCATAGGCTAGACTTAAAGAAACAGTACAGAAGATCACCAGCACTTGGGTTCTAATATAAAATTGACCACATTTCTATGATTCTAAGCTGCCAGTACCAGCGATTTAGGTGTTTAGAGGGGAAAAAAAAGAAAGGGCCTCCAAATTAAATATATACATTCACTATTAAAGGCATCTCGATTATAGAAATGTGAAAATGTAGGGAAAAAAATAGTATGCCTCAGAAGCAAGAAAATGTGTGAATTCTTGGACAATATGCTTCTTCTGTCCAAGTGAATGAAATAATGCATTGGTCTTTCAATAGCCACTAAGCCACAATTTCTTAACTAGCTATGGCTAGTACCATTATCCAGTTGTGCCTCTGAGTTATAACTCAGAGTGTATCTTTACACACTGGGCTTAAAAGACTCATGGCTTTTGTTTTAATATTGCACTTCTTAAACCCAGCTATCACAACACATCACAAGCCTCTGACACAAGGCTAGGACACAGATAGCTCGGTTAGTATCAAGTGCTGCCTAAGTCCTTAAAAAATAAGCACATCTCGGGTCTATTCCTCTCAGAAACAATACAGGGATGTCTAAGGATTGTAACATGACAGTTTTGTGGCAACTCAGCACACCTAAGAGCACTGAAAGAGAACATTATCACTTAATGGAAACCAGTAATTAGAAGGATGTTTGACAAGTCAGAGTGCTTTGAAAATATAAATTATTTCGCAGAGGAATATGACATTATCATTAAAGCTAGCCCTCCTTGTCTGTTTCTTCCTGTAGTAAACTAAAGATTTACTAAATTCTGGTTTTAAAAAAAAAAGACTCCTATATGTCTATTTAGCAATAATATTTTATATGTGTGGAACAGTCTACAGTGTAACAAAACAAAACAAAAAACATTTTAGCTAACTTATTCCTTTGAATAACCTTGGTACTCTGTAACCTTTAAGATAGAAGAACACATGACAAAGGGGCTCTAAGTGACTGGCTCAGGGCTTGAAGAATTAACAAGAGAATTCATCACAACTCATGCCTTAATACTTTGCAAAATACGTGGGTATCTCTACAACATCCTGAAAGTGAAAAGAGTGTATTTATAGAACATCCTGCAGGAGACCTCAAAGATAGCTTTTCATTATGGAGTGCAGTGTTTTTACTATATATAACAAAGAAAAATAACTGCACTCAATAATAGGGCCTTGAACTTAAATTCTATCTGAGCAAGCAAACATAAAATTGGTTGAAGACACAGAGACTCACAACTCCACAGTCAGAGTGGGCTTAATCTCCGTCTCTTGGTAAATAAATGGTAACATAAGGATTAAAAAAAAGTACACAACCTAACAGCTAATCAAAATTCATGTTCTCTTGAAGTTCTATGTGGTTTTCATTTTAGAGACTTGTAGAAAAGCTGGAATTCTGCTCAACTTGTCCTTTATAGTACTTATTTCAATTATAATCATGCAAATTTTTGTGTGATTCTGTTGTTCCCATCAGATGATTTCTTTGAGGACAGGAACCACGTTTGTTCTGTTCACTGCTATAGTCCTATGCTGAGCACAATGACTGGCACATAATAAGTACTCAGTAAATGTTTTGAATGAATGAATGAATTTTGTCACCATTTCCATTCTCTTTTTTGAGCAAGTATCTTAGTTTACTATCTTCTTTGAAGAGTTTTGGCTTGAATCTCATAAAAGCAACTTAAAAGTTAAATTCAATCTACATCATTCACTTTCTTCTTCAATTACTACAGATCTTGCACCTTCCATACAACTCCACATACTCAGAGAGAAGGAATTCACCAAGTTATAGGGCATCCAGTTTGATTGAGGCCTACAAGCCCATGATCTATTAAAACCCTTCATTTGGAAGGTGAGAGGAGTCACAAAAAACTGAGTGTCTGTGGAGTTACATGGTTTTAATGTGTTATATCACCATGTGCTTTTAATAGAAAAAAAAAATCAGGATGAACGAAAGTAGCATTTCTGGAAAACAAAGCACAGGAGAGGAGGTGGGAAAGTGAGTCACTGGCAAAAATCTTTAGTGTGGTGGGAGAAAAAGGGAAGACATGTATTTCCATACCTCAATTAGCTTGTCTCCTTTGACTACATCCAGATGTAAACCAGGAGGGGGTTTACCTGCCCTGAAAAATACGTATGAAAAAACATTTTCAGGATGAGTTTGTAAATGCCATTTACAATCATTATCCCATTCAACACTGTAGCTCTCTTACTAGCCTATAATTAGTTCATGTTTAAGCAGAAATGCCATCTACTTCACTGTTATTATAGCTCCTTTCTACATTTGACACTTACTTCCCCAGTGATTCAATTGCTCTGAAACATATTTTAGTGGATCTGTATTTAGAGCAGCACCAAACAAACCCATATTTTAACACTGGATTATCCACCTTGGAGAAAAAGCGCACAAAGAGTGCAAGTAGTATAGCTGGGGTTGTCTGGTCACTTGGAGTCTGAATCTAAGATTTGCCACTACCATTAATACCATATAAAGGCAGAATAAATCAGTTGGTGTCTGGGGCTGATCAAGACTAGACTTATCACAGAATAAGCAGAGGGTACTGTCCCGAGCTCTGAGTCCAAATCAGAGAAGTGTAATTAGGGAGCTAGGTCAATCCAAAACTATGCCCATGAAACCAGGTACCAATAAATACAAGACGTATTTGTTAACCTTGAACAGGTCATTCTACAATGGCATGGTTAAGGGAACTTTTCTCTACACTCCTGTAACCACACCATCCAAGGGAGATACATATATGTCAAAGCACCTAACACAGTGCCTGGTGCCTAACAGACGCTGAGGAAATGGCAGGTGATCTTATACAGTCTCTTCTAACTATAAGTTTACTGTCCTGGCCCAACTTCTGAAATCAATGCAGCAAGGAACCAAAATGGATACAGAATTTGTAGACTGAAGCAACTGGGTGTTACAAAAGTACAGAGGGACCCAGAAAATAGCCACACGTTCACTTGCTTCCTGTGTTTGCTCCCTTGAAGTTTGAAGGATGAACAATCTTGCCAGAGTCCCTACATGTGCACACACAAAAATGCATCTGTTTACGTCTAACTTAAGATGCAACACAGTCATCTCACAATCCTGACCCAACTCCTCTATGGAGGTTGCTAGTAAGACAAGTGCATTGGACAAAAGCCCATTTTGTCTGGAAAACAGGGAAAGCCAAGTTACGTCCAAAACATGCTTTCTGAACTCCTACTATGTGCCAGGCTCAGGCGTAGGAACTCTAGGAACTGGGAATATAAAGATGCGTTAGGCAGCCCTTGCCCTTGAGGATCTCTATATAACGGGGGCCAGAGAGTAACACAAACAATACGCTGTGATGAGCAGAAATAGCCCCAACTCGGATGGGTCTCCTTGCAAGGCAATTCATATGTATTCATCGTGTACTCTACTCAAAGACTAAAATTATTCCATTTTTCCCAAGAACTTGCGAAAGGAGGAAAGCGGTTCATCCTAACAAGCAAGGATACCCTCTGGTGCCCGGCTTCGCGCTGGTCGCTGAGGCAAGCGCGCGGGTAGGTCAGAGCCGTTCCTGCCCTCAGGGAGCTCCCAGTCTGCCAGGGACAGGCAAGTGCCGCACCCAGGCTGCAGCAACAACCGCGGGATGCGGGGCTCTGAGGGGGGCGCCGGGGCCGGGAAGCTAGCTCGTGCGCGCTCGGGACAGAGAGCAGGGGGGCAGATACGATGCTCCACAAGAGCACCAGACAGTCAGGAGTTGGGGTAAGTTCGGGGTCAAGGCCCCGAAGCGCCCCGGCAACCAGCTGATTGCCCGAGGGGCTGCCTAAGCGAGCGCCTCAGAGCCCCCAACTCTGGGTTTTCTCAGTTCCTGGGCCCGGGCTCCGGGTTCCCGGTTCCTCCACACGCCGCCCGGCCCGACAGACAGCTCTCCCTCAGTCAGTCCCAGGGTCTTTAGGCCGCTCGGCTCGCTGCGAGAAATGAGCCGCCCGGCCAGCCCTGGCCAGCGTCGGCCAGGGCACTCCAGCGCTGGTCGCCCCGCCACTCACCAGGTCGGGCAGTCAAACAGCGGGAGGCTAGAGCCGGAGTTCGCGGCTGCCGCCATCTTGCTTCTCCCCCTCCCATTTGGCGGGCCTGAAGCACGCCGGGAAACTGGAAGACCCAGCGGAGAGAGGCGGCTTCCCAGCAGCCTGTGCGTATGCGCGCGCCTGCGCGCGCGCCCACCCACGCACGCATGGACGCGCAGACGCATAGGGCGCTTCTAGTAGCGGTGGAAACTGGGATTGTGTTTTGAGGTCTTTTTCAGTGCTTGAGAGTTCGCTTTCTGCAGAGGTCAGGGCTTTCGTTGGCCGGGAGTTGTTTAAGGAAAATGGGCTCGTAAGGAGGGGTTCGGTTTCCCTCTACGTTCTTTTTGCAAACACGCTCCCAGGCTCTAAAATGTTGCGACTCCACCCTTGCTCTGGGCCTGCACCGTCAGCCTTTCGACCCCAGTCTGGAGAGAAGCTAGAGGGTAGAGCTCAGAGATTGGAAAAACTCCAACTTTTCTGTTTCTCTTCTTCCGGTCCTTCTGCGTAGAGCTGCATGCACCGTACTCCCTTCCCCATTGTAACCCAAATCCGGCACTTGAGGGCTTCTGTAGATTATCTGGGAAGCTACCTTTCGGGGTCATCTAAACTCTGGACAAACAGGAGCCAGGGACGGATCCAACCAGATGGCAGGCGTCCAGATCTTCAATGTGCATGAATGAAGTGATTAATCAAGTTGAGGCCCCTTTGGATTTTAAAATTTTGGTCATAGTGACTAGATAGTGTAAGGAAGAATTAGGATTCAGGCCTGCTTTAGGCCAACAGCTGGGTGAAAGAGACCAGCAGCAGGTCCTCTGGTTGTAATGGCTTACGTCTATTGAGTGCTTACTTATCTGGGCAAGTATATAGTTTATATGAATCATCTCATTTAATTCTCACAACTCTTGAAATAGGTATTATGATTCCTGAGGGGAGGGTCAGAGAGATTGAGCTGCCCAGCCTCACCCTAGAACAAGTGGTGAGTGGAATTCAAATCTAAATCAGTGTGATGCCAAAGGCCATGCTCTTTAATCATCACTATCTGTCACACTTTGATGTTGGTGTGATCATATTAGTATGCAACTAAAGCCCAACACTTTTTCACTTTTGTAGAAAACATGGGAGGATTATCTGACCTTTTTTTTTTTTTTTTCTTTTAAGGAAACCGAATGCAAAATTATTGTTCACCCATAAAGAGGCACTGCACAGCAAGTTATCTCCTTCTGTGGTGGAGTTATTTCTTTTCTTGATTGCCTGCTACTGGTCCTCTAGATTTTAAATTGAACATCAGCCTGTTCAAAAGAGTTTGCCCTTGGTGACATCTCCAGGCATCAAGATTTAGCTGCAGCATAATATTAACTTGGAATTTAAAATTATCAACTCTTAGGCAGGAGAATCACATTTTCCCCTGGTCTTCAAATGCACAGTAAACTCATCCAGCAAGGATGTTAACTGATCAGATCATTTTTTTTTTTTTTTTTTTTTTTTGGCTGTGCCTCGGGGCTTGCAAGATCTTTGTTCCCTGACCAGTGACTGAACCCAGCCCTCGGCAGTTGAAAGCGCCAAGTCCTAACCACTGGACTGCCAGGGAATTCCCTCAGATCACTTATCACACGAACTGGTTAATATCCTACTTTCCAGCTTTGTGATTCCAAAAATAGACTAGGCTGATAGCTCTAAACTTGATTTCAGGAAAACAGGCTATAGCTCCCTCCTTTGAGCACAGGGACTTGATTAAGAAAGAATTAAATAGTTTCAAGTGTTTTGAGTGTAACAGAAAAGAGCAAGGTGCTTGTATCTACAGAGATTGTGTGGGCCTTTGAGGTCCCATGCCCTTTTCAGGCATGAAGAGGTATTGAAGCCATGTCTAACTATCAGGGATCTAATACCATCTTATGTCAGCTTTGCCTTTCAATTTCTCAGCTTCTGTGGGTGGTCTATTATTTAATCCCTTATAATGCTGAATGTACACCCAAGAAACCTAAGCTATAGTCTTACCCTTATAATTCTTTATTCCTTGGCTATGTTCCCTGTTTCCAGCACAGCTGATATTCACACTGACCTCTGATGTAATGGCACCTTACACTTTCCTGGGCCTTATAAAGCAAAATGCTCTTTGGGCACCAATGATGTCAGTAGAGATCAGCAAACTGGAGGACAGCAGTCTAGGACATGAACCTTTTGAAATGTAAAGACTGATGGGCTAGCTGCCTTTGGATTTTGGTATCTCAACAAAGATTAATTTCTTAGACTTTGAGACTTCCTTAGAATAGAATCTAAAGACATAAGGAGCATATTGATATCAAAAAACTTCTTAGAACATCTTTTATATATGAGTGATCAAATGGAGACACTGAAAAAATTGTGTGTTTGTGTAGAGATGGTACAGCAGGAGACTTCATTTAGCAGGGTGGTGAATGAAAAGTTTACAAGGTGCCAACAAAAGAAAAGATACTCATGAAAACTGAATAGAAATTGCCATTACTCCGCATTGTTAAAGCTTCATGAAAGACGTGGTGAGCAGGATAGTTTGTATCAGTGATGAACGGAGACAGTGTATCGTGTCTAAAGGTGTGGTTTTGAAGTCTGTGTGCTTGAGATCAAATCCTGGCTCCACAGCTCCTAAACTGTGTGCCCCTGGCCAGGTCGCTTACTTACTATGCCTCGGTTTCCTAATCCATAAAAAGAGGACGAGAAAAATATATCTCCTCGATAGTTTTGTGAGTGTAAGATGATAAATGTAAAATGTAAAACATTCAGCATAGTAAATTGCTTGTAGTAAGGGCTCCAGTATTACCCCACAAATGACCATTCACATACAGAGCACTTCCTCAAGACTCTAAATTCCTGCAGTAGACTGCCATTCCTGGCCTCAGCTTCTTCAGTTGTAAAGCGATGGAGCTAGTCTAGATGAGTGGTTCAGATATTCGAGATGTCATGGACCAGGGGAAAGTAAGTATTATAGGGGTGTCAACTTTTATTCTGCCAACTGAGGAGATTTTTAAATGAAGACTGTCACCTAACATCACCACCTTTTCATTTTTATAATCTTTTTAGAAAGTGAGAAGGCCATTAGCTCAGATTCAAAGATGGTACTTTAAAAAGCCCACTATGTTATTTTTCTCATTTCTCCATGGACTGTAAAAACTTGGTCCTTAATCAGAGTCCCACATTAAAAATTCTATGATTTCAAGTTTATCTTTTAAAAATTAAGTACGATATTGTTAATCAAATTTCATTTTGGATAAGTATTAAAATGAACTACTCAGTTGGCCTAAAAGCAGGATCAAGGGTTGGAATTAAAACCTTTCAAGCTATTTCCTGGCTAAATGGAGATTCTAAAGTAGATGTAATTCATAGTACTGGAAAGCAATACTGAAAAATTCCTTGAAACCTAGGGATACGCTAAACATGCTTAGAAAAGAAGGGAGGAAGCCTTCTAGCCCTAGGAAACAGGATAGAATGAAATCTGAGTTAGGTTCTGGTCTGCATTTAGTGACCAAAAGCAAAAGCTTCATTCCCATGACTGAGAACTGCCTCTGAACAGAAGAAGGGGGAAAAAACCCAAAAAACAAAAAAACTGAATGGAGGAGGCTTGGTATATTTTAGTTTGCACTGACTGAAGCATGATTTCATTTTGATATTTTTTTCCCAGTGGTGCAAGGCAGTGTATCACCACCCCTTAACAAAACAAAACAAAACCTACCCAGGGAGCATTGGTCTAGCAGCTAGCAAGTTCTTGTTCTGGAACATTCGCAGAGGAAGTGGCCAGCCATGACACCTCTACTTTACCCTATACTACAGTACTACTGTTTTAATTCACTTGAGAAGAAAACATTCTATAAAGAAAGGAGAAAGAAAGAGAAAAGGAAAGGAATACAGAGACAAACATACAGTTGGTATGTTCAGACCACATCCCTATGGTCTTTACAATCAAAGAATTTTATAGCTTTAAGAGAACGATTGAGGAAACTAGGGGCCTATGGGTTAAATAACTTGTCCAAATACCTACAGCAAGTTAATGACAGAGCTAAGATTCCCCAGGCCTTCTGTATCCCAGTCTAGTTTTTGACCTCCAAACCAATGGTTTTCAACCATGGTTATACCTGAGAATTATCTGGAGCTTTTAGAAGTCTCTATACCCAGGCTATAACCCAAACTAACTAAATTAGAATCTTGTGGCACGGTCACCTAGGTATCAGTATTTTTTTAGTTTCTAATGTGAAGCCATGGTTAAGAACCACTGCCCTAAACCATGGTGCCCTAAAGGTGGACAAAGCACAGTCAAGGAGGATTCTGTGAACAGGTTTGTGAGGACCACTTAGCAGAACCTCTTGGTGACTACTACAAATTCCAGGCCACTGAAATTCTAGGCCAAGGTCATATTTGCTACCTATGACTACTATTACCACCACCATTGGATAACATAGAACAGAACTATGGTGGCTTCATTTTACACAAACTGAAAGTTTTCGTGGTTTTTTTTGTTTGTTTGGTAGTTTTTTACAGTCAAGACTTTTTTCTTGCCTGGAATGTTACAAATGATGTATTCAAGTCCAACTGTAATTTAGAGCTGAAGGGGCAGTGATTGTATAACCAAGGAATTACCTCTGAAGCTGCTGCTTGGGCCACTGTGACGCCCCAATAGCTCTATCCTGTTCCTCAAGGAAAGGACCTATTCCACCCCTAAACCAATCCTCACCTGATCTCCAGTCTTCTTGCAGGTCTCAGTTTTTCTCTGGACAGCACATTACCCAATATCTACTGCATTAGGATGTTAACTCATAAAAACTTACTACAAAAGCTTTTTAAATGTTTATTTGTCTTATGTGGGTGGAATGCTGCAAGAGTGCAAAGAAACTTATGCATTTAGCCCTGTTTCCCTGCTGTTCACATTAGTTTAGTAAAAGAAGATTAAGTAACATTAAAGGGAATGGAAGAAATAAGTATAAATATATCCAGGGTAGTGAGATCCTCTGATTCACGAAAGGATGAACTGAAATTTTTGGCCCAGTTCACATTTATGTGAGAGCCTAGAGAAATTACTTTCCCTTTAACTTCCCTACACTTGTGAAAAAGGGGAGTGGACAACATTTATGTTACAAGACAGCAATCTTTTATTGAAACATTTTTTGTCTAAAACTATGCACGGAGAGATTAATCTCTTGTTCATAAATTAGGATAAGTCTAACATCACTATTCCAAACCAGTATTATTTACAAAAAAGAACCTTTGCTTTGCTTTATCGCCAGGTTCACAGGACTAAATTTTAAACCAACTTCAGACTAGCTTTTAAAATCTTCCTGCCATCAAATGCCCAGCAAACCTTATCAGGGTAGGGGGCAGCCTTTTGATGGCAACATTCATCATTCACCAGGAATGCAGAACCACAACTAAGCAACAACAACAGAAGATTAAATCATTCCAAACAATTCCTATTTGCTCTCCAGAAGAATGCTTTGTCTAATTCTCCCCTTCTATACAGACAGGTGGGAGAGGAACCCCACAGAGAATCATGTTAATTAAATTAAACTCTTCAAAAAGTGAACAAGATGGTTTAGTGTATATATGGATGAACTGCAGTCGATGACACTAGCAGATAATAAACTTAAACCCAGATTAACAGACACCCCAACAGCTGGCCAGCTCAAATAGTTACTTCTGATTTAATCTGGATCACATGTGCAATTTTTTATTCTCTAGTTAAATACATTGCCAAAGTCTTTCAAAGCATGTAGGGGGCAGGCTTCTTAGAAATTCAAACTAAAATATTAAATAATAAAAATTGCTGGCTTATTATACAGTTTCTGACAGACTCCAATATGCTGGGTGACAGAAAGTAATTCTATCTCAGTTGCTAGTAAAAAGGTAAATCTTGTATGTACATAGAAAGACAATATTACAAGACTATAGTGTTACCTACCAAAACAAGAATATCTAGAATGTAATTTTCAGTAAACACTTGGGACGAAGGGCAATCAGAATATAAGAGAAAGCAAAATCCACATAAATTAATTCTTAATTTGAGAAATCAATAAAATGTACACATAAATTGATAAATACTGTCTCCATAGGTCACTAATTCCAAGGACTAGTTAGTAGTTAGTTTCTAACTAAATTATTACAGGACATTCTGGTGTATTCTGTCTTCTTGTGATCAGTTTGTTCTGGCAAGACTCCAGCAAGCACTTGCCCTTGAAAACAGCTCAGCAGGAGAAGGCTCGGAGGCAATCACTTCATTTATTAACTAGCCACAAAATAAGTCCCAAGATTACAATAATCACTGACAGGACAAGCACCAGGATACAGATCTTCTTGCGAGATTTTTTCTGAGGAGAGAAATATGTAAAGAAGACACTCATGAAACAAGTAAAAAATGTTTCAGTCTAAGACTCCAAGAGTGCTTCATCAATCTGCCTCCTGGTAATTCAAAATTAACTCTATCCATGTATGACTATGCGGACACCTTCTCAAAAATCTCAAGTTACCAGTGCTAGGCAGCAACGCAAGTTCTAATTCCAGGCTCCCAAATACAATTTTGCAAAGGAACTGTTTATACCTATGTTGCTAGGCATTATTTGCAATAAAATAAGTTATCTGTACATGTGTATTTTAATAAAGGTTTTATACCTAGTATAAAATTTTATGTTCACTGTAAAAAATACACACAAGCAGAAGAGAAAATAATCACCCACAGATAATAAAACAGTTGACATTTTGATTGTATTTCCTTCTGATCTTTTATCCATGCATATTGTTATCTGACATAATTGGGACCATACTGTATGATGTTTGATGTTTTTATCACTTAATATTTTAGCATAAAAATTTTGATATTATAAACTCTTCATAAACATCTCCTTTAATTCCCACATAACATTGAGTGGATGTATATAATTTACTTAATTGTTCCTTTACTGTTGGATATTAAAGTCATCACTCAGTTTTAAAAGGAAACACTATTATTAAATATGTATTTCTTTAAGAACAGTCCAGGTGAAATACAGCTATCCTAGGAACGTGGTAACTGACTGAATGCTATTTATTTCTAAAAAGCCATGCAACACCAAATTGAGGAGAAATGAGAGGGACCTCATTCACAATATTTGTAAACTGAGGTAAAGACCCAGATAAAAGTCATAAAACTAGAGTTTCAACTCACATGTAGAAAAATATCACTTTACAGAAAGTGGAACGATTAACCCCTATTTATTCATACGAAATGACCCCAAAATGATAAGCCCCTATTAATTCATAAATAGCAGTCAGAGTTGATTCTTTGTCCATCCTCTGTGGCAACAGTCAACATAAAGTATCTGCAAAGTTCTACTTTGTACCTATTACTATCCTAATTGAAACAAACTTCAGCTATTTAGGTTATAAACTTAGCCTTATACCAGATTAGGTATCATGCTAGCTTATGTGGTTAGCTTTGTAGCTAAGAGGCATCTATGTCAGTTTATTCAAAGTTTGATGCCTTTTTGTAGATCTCTCTGCAAAGAAAAATACTAAAAATGGAGCTGGGACTGCAATTATGACTACCTGTCTCCAGCTTAAGTCTAAGCAAAAGGCTGCAGCTGTTCTCAATGTGTCAGTATAATGTGATGGCCCATAAAGTCTACAGCACACAGTGACTTTCTTCAGTACCTGCTTTTACCTGATAGTAAGCAGCTCGCTGTAACTGATCAGTGGCTCTTTCTACATGCACCTCTGAGCTTTCCACATTGGCTTCTATGCTGTCTGCAAAAAAGAAGGGCAGTGGATGTTTTACCACACTCAGATGTCTCAAGACTGCAAACTGAAGAGAATTATGATGCTATGGGTCCTGGTTCACCACCATCACTCCAACTATCCAGGCATGAAATCAAAAGTTACTAACTCCATAAGAGAATAGCCCTATTCTTTGGAAATAAATACTGGGGTGGAGGGTTATGAAGTATATAACTCACCCACAAATGGTTCAGAAAAAAAATCAGGTATATACATAGAGTGAGAAAGAGTGAGCGCAAATAAAAAGCAAGTGGGGTAGAACGTTAACAAGAGGTAAATCTGGGTAAAGTTTATAAAGGAGTTCCTTATTTTTTATTTATTTTATTTATTTATTTTTGGCTGTGTTGGGTCTTCATTGCTGTGCATAGGCTTTCCCTAATTGTGGCGAGCGAGGGCTACTCTTCGTTGCGCCAGCTTCTCACTGCGGTGGCTTCTCTTGTTGCGGAGCAGGGGCTCTAGGTGCGTGGGCTTCAGTAGTTGTGGCTCGTGGGCTCAGTAGTTGTGGCTCGCGGGCTCTAGAGCGCAGGCTCAATAGCTGTGGTGCACGGGCTTAGTTGCTCCACAGCATGTGGGATCTTCCCAAACCAGGGCTCGAACCCATGTCCCCTGCATTGGCAGGTGGATTCTTAACCACTGAGCCACCAGGGAAGCCCAAGGAGTTCCTTATTATTTTCATTTTTGCAACTTTTTATGAACTTGAAACTATATCCAAATAAAAAGCTTAAAAAAAAAAGGGTTTCTAAGCCCATAGTTGTGCAAGTCTCTGGAGATAAAAACTGGGAAGCTGACAGCTAATATTTCTCTAAACAGCCAAAGACTTACCAAGAGGCTATGGCAAGTGAATGGAGCTGACTATTCACGGAAGCCTCATTTTAACTTACACATTTGACAACATGAGAAAATTGCTAAGAAAATGAATTTAATGATTTTTAAATGGTATTCCAAAATTCCTGAGACACATCTTACTGACTTCTTTGCACACAAACACTGTCAACTCACCCTCATGTTAAACGTATCAATAATACATACCAATGAGATCACCTTGGTCATGGATCATCATTGCCAAATCTTTAAATATCTGATTGACATCCAAAATATCAGCCTAAGGAACACAAAAAAACAATTAACGTTAAGCAACATGTCAGAAGATTCATTTCCTCTACTTACCTAAAGCTTTGTCTAGTAACATAACACATGTGTTTTTAAAGCTTATAAATCATGTTTTCTCCATAAACAGAAAATGGAAAAAAAAGTTAATTATTAACATTTACTAAATGACTACTATGTGCCAAGTACTATACCAGGTAGGTAATTAAAAGCACAGTCTCTTGGAGCCTGACTGTCAGCTACAGAGGACTGTTAATCCTCCAGTCTTGTCCAACCTTAAATTAAGAACTTCTCTGCACCTCCCCTCTAAAATGTGGACAATTGGCAGTACCCATCTCATAGGGTTTTCAGAAGTACTAAATAAGAAGTTCTTAGAACTGTGAAATAACCACTTCATAAGGGTCAGGTATTATTAACTATTACTTAACTGGTCCTCATGACAACCCAATGAGACATGTATTATCCCCGTTCTACAGAAGAGAAAATCACGGCTCAAAGAGGTTTAATGACTTGTCCCAAGGTCTCACAGCTAGCAAGTGGCAGAACTGAGAATTAAAAGTTCATGATCTTTTGTTACTATGCCTCCTTGATACCTGAATTAATCATTCAGTAACTCTATGAACTAAGTATCTTTGAGGATAATGAGGCTCAGAGAGGTTACGTAACTTGTCTAGCCATACAACTCGTCAGTGAGGAAACTAAGCATTGCAGCCAGGATTATATCCCTAAAGCCCACGCTCTTTCAATTGTAGTGTACTGCCTCTCAGAATGCTATAATAAAAAATGATGCCTTCAAAGCAATGACTTCCTAATCATAACTTGCAAGAATAGTTCTTGCCAGAACCTCAATTACTTGCTAAGAGTCTACTATAGTTGGGAGAGTCTGCTAATTGCAGACTGCTGTGAATATAAAAGGGCTTAATAATAGCTAAGGGGGGGCGGGGCGGGGAGGGATCAGTATACAATAAGATAAATAAGAAGAAAGGGTGTTACACGGTAAATGACTAATAAATGGTATAGGAAGTCTAGCAGAGGAGGAAGACTATGGCAGAAGAGGTAGGACTTGAGTTGTGCCTTACAGCAAAAGAGAAGCCATATACACAGAAAGGTAACTGGGTTAAAGAACAAACAGCCCAGTTTGGCTATAACATAAGGTGTGATATTGTGATTCATAATAAGAAATATATATTTGGTCGTTGTCCCATTCCCAGCACAGAGCTTCTATAAACCTTAGAATTTTCTAAGTGATACAAGAGATAAAGATGTCTTTTTTCATTCATAACAAGCCCCTTTCAACCACTCCTAAGTTTATGTTAATGGCCTGACTTTTGGAAAACCCATAAGGATAGGGGCTGGTTGCCAGGGGAACCAACTTGGTGATTAGACGGTTGGAACTTTCAGCCCCAATTCTGACCTCTGGGGAGGGGAGGAGGGCTCAAGGTTAAATCAACCACCAAGGGCCAATTATTTAATCAATCATGCCCATGTAACCATAGGGTTCAGAGAGCTTCTTGGTTGGTGAACACATGGAGATTTGGGGAGGGTGCGCAGGGAGAGGGCACGGAAGCTCTGTACCCCTTCCCACATACTTTGCCCCATACATCTCTTCCGTATGGCTGTTCCTGAGCTGTATCCTTTTATAATAAACCGGTAATCTAGTGAGTAAACTGTTTTCTTGAGTTCTGTGAGCAGCTCTAGCAAATTAATAGAACCCAAGGACGGGGTCATGAGAACCTCCAGTTTCCAGCCTGTCAGTCAGAAGCACAGGTGATGACCTGCATTTGCGAGTGGCATCTGAAGTCACAGGGAGGGGGGTCAGTCTTGTGGGATCTGAGGCTAACTCCAGGGAGATAGTGTCAGAATTGAGTTGAATTGTAGGACATCCCGATGGTGTGGCAGAACTGCTTGATGTGGGAAAAAGCCCACACATTTGGGGGCCAGAAGTGTCAGAAGTGTAGTGTGAGAGTAGAAGAGACACACAGAAGTGTGATGCTTCACCATTAGAATGGGGTTTGTATGTTAGATGCAGGAAATGACTGGATATGAAAATCCAGCCCCGGCTAAGGAATTTGGCCTTAATTCTGTTGAATGTGAAGTGCCCATTACACTCCTGACATCTACTACATTACATTCTTCTCCTTAGCTCCATATATCTCACTCTACTCCCTGCTATAGCAGGATTTCTCATGTTAAAGAACCAAGTCAATGATTAGTAGCAATAGGTGAAACAGAGAAAAGACATGACATTTTTGAAGGTAATAATCAAACTTGAGGATGAACTGTCCCATCAAAAAACAGACACTGATGGGCTCTAGGGCAGTGGGGCTCAACCTTGACTGCACATTGTAATCACCTGCGAAGTTTGTAAGGAAAAACGTGTCCACGGCCAGGGCCTCTTGTGGATGTTTGCCCATTTTTAATCTATGAAAAATAGGAAAATCATATAGTCCAAACATAGTAATTGGTAGTGGAGGAGGAGAGCTGGGGAATTAAAAAAAAATATCCAAGTGATTCTGAAGTGCAGTCATGATTCAGAACCACTGCCACAGATGAAGGTCAAGGAGGAGCTCAAAGTTTCTCCTCTCTACAACCCTCCCCTCCCCACTGCCCCCGGGGATGGCAGTCTTCTATCTCCATGGAGGAGAAAAGTACTCAGGTTTAAGGATATTTTACCGGTCACTGTGCAAGATTAAAGTTGGGAACTCAGGTAAGAGAGGCCTCAAGACCGCTCTCTCAACCCCCACCTCAAAAACTCTTCCTATTTCTCTGACTCACTGACGTGATATCCAAAACTTGGGAGTGGACTTTGGGATACACAAAAATGGAGCAAACCTTTTTGGCCTATCTTTATTCTGGGCTATTCAGACTAAGCAAAGGGCTCTCCATAGAGCCCTACCTAAACCTAGAGGTTGGCATTGAGGTTTCGGGACAAAGTCTTAATGAGCGATAAAATATTTGTTGGCCTTGCTCTGTTCTCTATGCATAGTCTCATGGAGACCATATAAGATATAGTAACTGAGGAGAGGATTCGGGTATTCTCAGGTGCCATGGCCAATACCAACATAAGAGTAGTTCAAATTCTCCATGATTACACTGAGACATAATATGTCTCATTAGCCATACAACAACTCATTTCATCCTTTTTCATAATCACTGTGAGAAAAACCAGGTGAATTAAGAGATTGCATCTACATTGAGTCAAACAAAAAACATGACTTGGCTCTCACCTCCAGCTGCCGAATTGCCGTTTCCCTCTCTTTAATAAGTTCCAAATCCTGTTCAGTGATGGCCACCTCATCCTCCTGGCTCTGCATCTGGTTCCACTCCTCATGGCTGCAGGGAGACAAGCACACTAGTTGATTCCTCCTCTCTAAGGTGTACATAAGACATATCTGCATCACCTCTGCTGCCAGCAGAGCCTGCCCAAAGACAGTACCAGGGCTCCAACTCCTCTGGTATCAATACAAGTGTCGGAGGCCACATTCTTCATATCCAGAGGCAAAGAGTTGGTAACACCAAGAAAACAAAGTCTCAGCTTTCATGGGCAGAACTAAGAGGAAGCAGAATTATGAGGGATGGGACTCCTTGCTGTTTCCCTTTGGGGGTACACTCTACAATCTTGCTAGGACTTGCTAGACAGAAGTGGGCAGAGATTTGAAACCAACAAAGTACAGTGGCCCATTCTCTCCCAGGGCACTCTCAAAGTGCAAGCTGTGTTGGTATCTCGGGTACTAGACAGGTGGAGGAGAGCAGGTTAAGTGACCTGTCAGTGCTTCACCAATTAGTCCGATAGAATCACATCCCCTGGTTTTCAAGAATCTCTTTGAGGTTATGCTTTAGGTTAAATGTCTCTTAACAGAAAACCAAAGTAAAAAGCTAGTGAAATGTTATAACTCTTCTTTTCAGGTACCATATTTAAAAGAAACGCATAAGACATCTTATACTAGAAATGAAACACTTTGAAAATTCAGTATTAAGCATTTTCCAACAGTACACATAAATCACAAATCATCTCCACGATATTTAAAGAATTTCCTCCATGTGCTGGACATACAAAACTGAATAAGACAGCACCCCAGGCCCTTGAGGTGCTCACAGTATAGTGGGGGGGAGATAGATACATACCTATAAGAAAACATTTTATGTTCTCAACTAATACCATCAGTACATTTTTATGGAATTAGTTAATTCAGTTTGGAGAAGTTAAGAAAGGAGATGTTTTTCAGATACAAATTATTTGCTTTTTCTTTTAATACTCCTAGAAGGATGAGTTGCCTCCATTTTAGGGATGAGTAAACAGAGACCCAAGAACTTTGAAGAATTTAAATCTGAATTAGAGGTAAAATTATTTAGACCTCCAAATCCGTAGATTTGGGGGTTCATACTTATTCTTATTGAGCCACGCCCTCTCCTCAACACACAGACATCAGAGATTTCTTGAAAGTTTTTTATTGACTTTGAAATTATTCCTTCCATAATTCAAAGATCTTGGAAAAGCCCACAGTTTTGACTTTTTTATTTGATGGATTATAAATTACCTACTCCAAGGCTCCCTTTCTTTTTCCTCCTTTTTTTCTCATTGATTTTTAAAATTAAAAGTAAGTACAAAGTATAAAATCCCATCTCGACTTTCTACATTAGAATAATTCCTTTACCTGTCAAATGAAACGAGCTGTTCCTCCCTTTGCCTCTCCTCCACCTAGAAAGCAGATGGCATTATTGCTGCTGTTATCCAGAAACACGTCACAGACAGACAGACACACACACAATGGCTTCCTTTAGCTACAGTATAAAGAAGTAACATCCCTTGGCTCCAACAGACTCTGTAAGATGACACAGGGCTCTGGCAATCTGACTGGACCAGGAAATGGGTGTGAAGTAGTTGAAAGCAAATCTGCATTCCATTTGGATTCAGAACAGAAACCATACTAAATAGGATGGAGAAAACATGGATAGGAGAAAGGGATAAAAATTAATAATAATGATAACCTATCTTAAAATTTGGAGGCAGGTGGATTAAGGGAAAGAGTTGAAAACTTGCAAGGAAACAAATTTTCAGAACATGTGAAGATTTTTTTAAATGGACATTTAAAGCATATTACGTACTAAAGTGGCAAACTGACTTAAAAAAATCAATCTAATTATGTATTACCTTTGTAATTTAACAACAAACTAAGAAAAAATGTTAAAAGAGCAATCTTTTCCTATTTTTAAAAAGCCGTCCCTTTTCATGATAACAATAATTAAAAAGATAAGCAAAATAAAGAAAATTTCAAAATTCTACCCGCCCAGAGGAACACTGTGGGTTTTTTTGAAAAACATTTTTACTCTTTCCCCATATCAAGAAACAAAACAAGGGCTTCCTTGGTGGCACAGTGGTTAAGAATCCACCTGCCAATGCAGGGGACACGGGTTTGAGCCCTGGTCCGGGAAGATCCCACATGCCGCGGAGCAACTAAGCCCGTGCGCCACAACTACTGAGCCTGAGCTCTAGAGCCCACAAGCCACAACTACTGAGCCTGCGTGCCACAACTACTGAAGCCCGCACGCCTAGAGCACGTGCTCCACAACAAGAGAAGCCACCGCAATGAGAAGCCTGCGCACAGCAATGAAGAGTAGCCCCCACTCGCCACAATTAGAGAAAGCCCACGCACAGCAACAAAGACCCAATGCAGCCAAAAATAAATAAATTTAATAAATTAAAAAAGAAAAAAACAGAACACTGCTAGTGTTCTAAAGCCTACCTATGTGCCCTTCTCCAGTTACAACCACCTCCCTCTCCTTTAGCGTAACCATCATCCTGACTTTGTGATCATCATTTTCTTGTATTTTTTATATGTTTTTTAAAATTAATTAATGTATTTATTTATTTTTGGTTGCCTTGGGTCTTCGTTGCTGTGCAACAAGCTTTCTCTAGCTGCGGCGAGCGGGAGCTATTCTTCATTGCAGTGCGCGGGCTTCTCATTGTGATGGCTTCTCTTGTTGTGGAGCACGGGCTCTAGGCACGTGGGTTTCAGTAGTTGTGGCTCACGGGCTCTATAACGCAGGCTCAGTAGTTGTGGTGCAGGGGCTTAGTTGCTCCGCAGCATGTGGGATCTTCCCGGACCAGGACTCGAACCCGTGTTGCCTTCATTGGCAGGCAGATTCTTAACCACTGCACCACCAGGGAAGCCCTATCTCTTCTACTGTTAATCGACATTTGGATGTTTCTGATTTTTGAGTACTACAAATAATGCTGCTATGAACACTCCTGTACATATACCCTGGTACAGACTTACAGTGTTCTCTAGCATAGAACTGCTGGGTCATAAGGTGTGCGTGTGTTCTGAAGTTGCAGCCAGAATGTTTTCCAGTGGTTGTTCCAACTCATACTACCACTGGCCAGGTAGGAAAGTTCCTGTGCATCATATCCATGGCAACAATCTTCCCTGTTCACAGAATTTAAAATTTCTGCCTTTTTTTTTTTTTTCCCTGCCCTTCTTTTGGACATGAAATAGTATCTCAGGGTGGTTTTAATCTGTAATTCCATGACTACTAAAAAAGTTGAGTACTTCTCCATTTGACCATTATTCAAAGCAATACTAAGATGTTATTTGCTTTTTTCACTGTGTTGACAAAAACAAAGGTGGACAAAACTACCACTTGCACTTTAACACAAATCAAGGCAGTGGCACCAAACCATACTAGGAGTTTTCTATTCTTTATCACCACACATAGGGGGATAAAAGCCAGTTTGTCCTTAATGAAGCCATTAAATTTATTAACTAAATCTCAGTACATGTCTTTTTAATATTCTGTATGGTGAACTGGGAAGTATACATAAAGCCCTCCTGCTACAAACAGAAATACGATGTTTGTCTCCAGGAAAAGCACTTGTGTAATTGAGTTGCTGGGTGAACTAGCTACTTTTTTTAGGGAATAGCATTTTTACTTATTCAATATAGTTTATACTTATATATAAAACTTTTAAAATATATAAACTTTTAATACAATTTGTGTATATATATATACACATGTATATATATATATACACACAAACATATATATGATATATATAAAAGAATAACTAACAATCTATGGTTACTCAGATGGGTATTCAAAAGACAAGTTCTTCAAAATAAACAATGTGAGACTGTCACTTCAAGGAAAATAATGGACAGTGTTTGTTGCCAGTGATAAAAATCTAGCTTTCAAATAGAAAAAAAAAAAAAAAGAATTCTGGAAAACTTGTATCTACTGCTTGTGAACTTGAGAGATTCTCAATATTTAAAGACTTTTCTGGTCAAGCTGAAGATAATACATGATTTTTTGATATTGTAAAATGAAATATATCAACATTTAGAAGACCTGCATAAGTCAGGGAACCAATATTTTCCAAATGATAAATACATGATGTTATAAAAATCATGCACAGATAAAAGATCCAATAAAAGCATAAGACAGACAAAGATTTTAATGCATCAGAGTATGAACAAGTCACTGACAATGGTTTTCGATTCCACAATGCAACTAAGTTTTGTCCAGTTTTGATGTAGTATCAAGGAAAAATATCAACAATGATCTTACGAGGTTAATTAAAATACTCCTTCCTTTTCCAGTTACTTACCTCTGTGAGGCTGGATTTTCTTCAGATACCTCAACCAAAACAACATATCATAACAGACTGAATACAGAAGCAGGTATGAATATCTAGCTTCCTTCTGTCAAGCCAGATATTAAAAAGATTTGCAAAAATGAAAACAATGCCACTCTTCTCACTAAAACTTTTTTTATTGTTTTGGAAAAGTAGTATTAATTAAAATCTCATTTATATTTTTATGTTAGTATGTAATGGGTTTATTATTATTTGTAAATGAAATGATAAACATTTTAAAAACTTCTCAGTTTTAATTTCTAATACAATGTATATCAATAGATATCATTCATATAAGCAAAAGCTCTTTGGGATCCTTAATAATTTTTAAGAGTATAATGGGGTCCTGAAATCAAAAAGTTTAAGAAACTATTGTTCTGTTGGGTTGTGTCTTTTTCATATTGATTCCTGAGAATTCTTTATATTCTCGATACCAGTCTTTTGTCAGTTGTACAAATAGCAGTATCTTCTCCCTGTTTGTGATTTATCTTTTCACATATTTACCACTTTCTTTACTCTTACTCCTTTCTGCTTTTCAGACTTACTATCTGGATTCACCTTCCTTCTGCCTGAAGTTCATTCTTTAGAATGTTCTTAAGTAAGGTGTGCTGATAGCAAACTCTCTTTTGACTGAAAATGTCTTTAATTAGCCCTCATTCTGGTTATCTATTTTCACTGGGTCTAGAATCCTAGGGAGGCAATTATCGTCCTTTATAACATTAAAGACAACACTCTACTGGCTTCAAGTGTTGCTGTTGAGAAGTCTAACTATTGCACCTTTGAAGATATTCTATTGTTTCCCTGGCTATTTTTATGATTTTCTCTTTGTCTTTGGTGTTCTGAAGTTTCCCTTTGATATACCTAGAATGAGAGTTTTTAAATTTATCCTTCTTGGGATTTGTTGGGGTTCTTGAAACTGTAGATTAGTGCCCTTCATCAGTTCTGAAATATTACCAGCCATTATCTCTTCAAATATGACTTCTGACCTATGTCTGCTCTACCCTCATTCTGTAACTCTAATTAAAACTATTATAGGGACTTCCCTGGTGGCACAGTGGTTAAGAATCCGCCTGCCAGTGCAGGGGACATGGGTTTGAGCCCTGGTCCAGGAAGATCCCACGTGCCGCGGAGCAACTAAGCCCATGCGCCACAACTACTGAGCCTGCGCTCTAGAGCCCGCAAGCCACAACTACTGAGCCCGTGTGCCACAACTACTGAAGCCCGTGTGCCTAGAGCCCATGCTCTGCAACAAGAGAAGCCACCACAATGAGAAGCCCACACACCACAATGAGTAGCCCCCACTCGCCACAACTAGAGAAAGCCCGCGTGCAACAAAGACCCAACACAGCCAAATATAAATAAATAAGTAAATAAATTTATTTTAAAAAAAAAACTATTTTAGATCCTTTTACTTCAGTCTCCATTTCTCATAACCTTTCTTCCCTATTTAACTTCTTAACCCTCTGTCCTACATGCTGGATAATATCTTCTAACCTATTTTCTAGTTAAACCACACACCTGTTAAGTTTTTAATTTCCACATTATATTTTTCAATTCTAGAAAATCTTTTGACTCTTTACAAAGCTTTTTGTGGTTTCCTGCTTCCTGCAGATGTGTTCAAGATCTTCTATTTCTTTAAACCCAATAAGTATAGTTATCTTATAATTCTAATATATTAAGTCTTTATAGGTCTATTTCACCTCACTTTTGTTTCTACTAGTTTCTGTCCAGGGTTATCTGTTTATTTGTGTACCCTGGGCTGCTCACTACACTTCAAAAATTATTTGAGGGTATTCTTTTAGGGCTAGGATAAAGGTGTCTAAACAGAGAGGATTTGTATTTGCTTCTGTCTGGCACGTAGGTACTCAACCAGACGAGGACTACTTGAAGCTTTAGGCTTTTGGACCATTCAGGTAGAATGTGGGCAGTAAATCTGCCTGAAGGTTATTTTGTGGTACAACTTACTGTCTGGATTTCCCCTCCCTCCTGCCATCCTCAGTGCTAATGCGATCTTTTTTGCAGTCTGCTAGGGGAAAGGAGGGCTTACTTTTCATTTTTTAGGGCCCAGTTTAATTTGAGGAGCACCTTCTTTTAGATTATCCACCATGCATGGACTCTTGGCTTTGACTTTTGTCCCTCTTCATGCCATGAGGACATCAAAACTGAATCTAAGTTGGCCCTCAGTAAATGTACTCAGTGGAAAAGCAGTTTCAGTGCTCTGCTTATGTCTATGGGTTCACACCTTCTCTTAGACTTTGACCTTAATATTTTCATGGCTCTTTAATATTTTTAAGAAGTTGGGTTGTTAAAATCTAGTATTTGTTAATTCTTTTCAAAGAGAAGTCTAGTCCAAATAACCTAGCCTGCGATATTCTAGGAAACAGATGTATTCTTTTTTCTTTTTTTAAGTTTTTAACATAAGATCAACATGACAAGAAAAAAGAAAAAAGAAAATTACACACAATTCTACCTGTCACTTTTGTAAATCTTTGTGCACATTCCTTTCTAGTCTAGTGTACAAAGTGACCATATGTACACTTTTTTTTTTTAAACAAAGGGTATATACCAATCTGACATTTTCACAGCAGCTAATGTCTATGTTTATTATTTGGAGGGATAGTAAGCAAAGAAAATGGTCAAAAATTTTTTAAAAACTTAGGAAAGAACATCCTGAAATTTGCAAAGGTCTTCTTTTGGAAATAAACTTACAGAAAGACGAGATCCAGCTCTTGCTCTGGCAATACTCTCCTTTTCCTTTTCAGATACCCTTCTCTGCACAGCCTGGAAATTGTTTAAGGCTGCAGAGAAGTCATTCATGAGACGTTCCTTCTGAAGTTTCTGCTGGCGCTAAGGAAATTAAATAAGAACTTGAAATTTCACATTAACCCAGAATCATTTGGTTTTAATTCCCATTAAAAGCAAAATTATACCTCCTAAAGAGTTCCAAGTAGGAAAATTACTATGAAATAGGCTCTTCCTTAAATTAATAAATTTGTCCTTTTCTAACTCAAATCCCTGGTTAATACTATAGGCCAAGTCAGAGTTTTCCTTCTTTCGTTCTGACAAACCTGGGAATTGGGTATCATTTACCTGGTAAGGGAATCTCAGAGGGAACCACAATTCAAAATGTTAGTTCCCAGGGGAATCTAAAAGCAGAATACCCAACAGAGATTGTTTTCTTGCTAAAATGTTAAAACTGTATTCATCTATACTGAGTTCACAGCTTACCTGAAAACCATGGAATCATTTTCCTTCACACTGTAGTGACGTTCAAAATCTTTGAGAACCTGAAAACTACTTTGTAGAGTTACAAGCTACCTTTACTAAGCGTACTGATACTACGTCTCAAAAAACACATACTGAGAGCACTTGCTGTGTGCTGGGAACACAGAAGTAAAAAGTCACCCCTGACCTCAAACAGCTTATCATCTATTTGGAGATAAAGAATTTAGATATACAAATAACAAATCAATACAAATAATTGCTATATTCAATTAGTACTATACAGAGTACTGTACACATTATACAGAGGCAAGTATAATCAGTAAGAATCTAAGTGATCAAAAGGCCTCCAGAGGAGGTGGGCACTGAAGGAAGAGTAAGGCGTGAAGAGCAGAGAGAAGGGGTAAGGCGAATCCAGGCGAGGGAACAGTGTGAGCAAAGGCATGGTGGCAGAAATTTGCAGAGGATCTAGAAAAAGATAGTTTGGCTGGAACCAAAGTCTTTTTCATGAGCATAGCTAAAAGATAAAATTGGAAAAGCAGGAAAGGGGGTGGCCACTGCAGGTTTTAAATGCCAAGATAATGAGTGTGGGATTCAACCTCTAAAGAACAAAGAGCAACGAAGATTTGTGTGTGGAGAACACGACGGGTACAAAATGATAACTTAGAAAAATTAGTCCTTGATGGTGATGGAATGGGAAAAAGAAACAAGTCAAAAAGATGACTGCAATAATCTAGATTTAGGGTTAGGAAGACGTGGTATCAGTAATGGGAACACAAAGAAATGAATCTAAGAAATATTATGTGACTGGCTGTGGGGAAAGGGGTATAAAGTCAAGAGATGACTCAAATTTCACACCTGGGAGAGTGATGGTAATACTGAAAGCAAATTTAGATAAAGGACTTTTTATCCCTTTTCTGGGATTTTAATTTTTACATAAACATTATAACAATAGGGGGAAAAAACCCATCACTCCCCAATCTCACTATCCAAAAATACTATCTTTTAAGTATATCATTAACATTTTCCATGTTACCGTACTCTTCACAGTTATGGTCTTTGTTATATAATACTCCATCAAGTTGATCTAGTAAATTTTAGGTAAACATTCCTTCTAGACTGTTCCATTTTTAACCATTATAAATAAAGCTAAAGTGAGCCCCATTGTAACAGCTAATATTTATACAGTGTTTATCATGTACCAGTACTGTTATAAGTACTTTATATAATAACTCACTTAATCCATACATCAACCTATAAATTAGGTACTATTATAGTAACTATTTTACAGATCAGACAAATGAGGTACAGAGAGGTTAAGCAATTTGCCTATGATCACACAGTAAATGGCAGGGGTAGAATTTAAATCCAGGAAATTTGGCTCCGGAGTATATAGTTGGTTTCTTTTTCTTAGAACGCAGACACATTTGCATGAGTGGGAACATTAGGTTAAAAGGCACAAACTTTTTTATGACAATAAGCATTGTTAATCAGCTTAGACAAGGAGTTTGGGTGAAACAGGAGGAATTCAGTATAAGACAACACATTAAATTTTAGATGAAGGCAGCATATTCAAGAGGAGATGTCAGAGCAGGAACTGGCAATATGGGCCAAATACTTAGAGGTTTAGGGGCTAGGGCTTGAAAAAGATCTGGGGATCATGTTCATAAAGGTGACAGGAAGCTCATAAAAGTACAGTAGAAAAGACTCCTGATGGAGAAAGCATAGAGTAATAAAATTACAGGATCAATGGCAGAGCCTTGGGGCACACCCACTTCTAGGAAGATATAAAGTCAGAGAAGGAGGCTGAGACTCAACCTGGGGTAAGAGAAAATAGGCCAGAAAGGGATCACCAGAGTTGGGAGACATGAGAACTACTTTGTAGGCTTTACTACAGAGATCATGGAAAGAAGAAGAAAGTTTCAGTGAAGACAGGATGGGCAAGAGGATCAAATGAAACAAAGAAAAGTGAATAAACTCAAAACAGGCCACTGGATTTAGCAACTAGAAGATTACTGATGATAGCACATAAGTATGAGAAAAATGCTGAGAGTAGGATGTATGGTTTGATAGTCCAGTAACAAAAAGATGGGTGACAGGGCTAAGATTAATTAGATAACGAAACAATTGAAAGGGAAAAGAATATTCAGCACAATAGGAGGAAGGGAATCAAGGATTTGTATTTCACCAGAGAAAATATGTCTGTAGATTTATTTCATGTTCTTAATGATCCAAGATAATGGAAGGGAACAAGAGCATGCATAATCCAAAAATAAATTCTATTTGATTTTGGAATACATTAGATTTATTTTTAAGCAGACTGAACTTTATATTTTGCTTAGGCTACTATTTAACACTTAAGTACTTTCAATACTCTGTTTACATCAGACTCTTAGACTCCCTTTTTATTACTGCTAAAACTATCTGCAAGTGTGTATTCCCTAAGTGCATAGCTGAGAGGAGGAAAGGGGTGATTTGGGAACAATTTGAGATAATGAATGGCAAGGGGGAACTGGTCCATAGGTGAAATATCAGCATGAATAACAAAACAAACAGCACATGTGGATAGTCAAAGGGTGATTACATTAAGGTTACTACCGTGTAGCAGGATGACAAAAGCACCTAGTTTTGGTTCTTTTCTTTTGTGCAAGGGGATGCCAAAACTCCAAAGACTGAACATATACTTCATTAAATGACTTGCCAGGAATGGATTAAACTGATGATTTTCAAACTTTTTTGATGGAGACACAGAATAAGAATGTAACATCTTGACCTAGCACCATATATATACATATGTATGAAAGTTTCATTAACAGTATTTACCCTTATTACATGGTTACACACTCTGATATTTCTACTTTGTTTCATTTTTATAAATGATGATCACAACACACTAAAATTGTTTTATGTTCCAATAGTCACAATGCACAGACAACCCGGGATAGGGAGGTGGTAGGCTTCATCTTTAGAGCCATCAGATAGGATACCATCGTTTAAAAAATGCAAGAATAAAAAGAAATGTAAGTTAAGTGCTCCCATGAATGGTACAGAAACTAAAAGCAAAATAGAATCATAATAGGCTAAGATAGATGGAGAAGGTTTTTGCCCTGGAAGAGAGAGGATTTGAGGCAGACCATGAATAATAGATTAAAAAGTCAAGCCACAATGGAGGGGGCACATCTGACTTCAGGAACGTCTGAAGAAAAGGCATGGCATATCAAGGGAACAATGAATTCCAGTAAAAATTGTGTGGTTTTAAAGGATTTAAATGGCCACTGAAGAAAATGACTTAAATAGAGGAATCTAGTTCCCTGAGCATTTCCTCAACCTGAGACCTATAAATGATTCATGATGCGACATGAAAGTGACTACAAAATATAAAAGACGTCTGCTTGAAATGTATAGATACAGGATACAAGCAAACTAGGATCAAGCCTGAAAGCATAAAGCTGCAGGTCAAACCCCAACAAGATGCAAACATTGACATTCTTCTCCAGTTAAACCCATTTACTAATATATTAATATATTATTACTAATAACAGCAGCCGCTACCCATATTGAGTGCCTACTAAATGCTAGGCACTTTGCAAGATCTGGTGCATACATTCTTTCTGTTGTCACAACAGACACTTATCCATTTTATGAATAAGGAAACTGAGGTTCAGAGAAGGTCTATCTAGAACCAAAGGCCAAGTTATTTTTGTTTCACACACTGCCTCTCCACAAACACGAAGTCCTTTCTTATTAAAAAAACAAGCCAAAACGCCACAAAATACCAACCTGTTCTGAAGTAGATAAAGGAAGGGGCAAGGACCCTAATTCCTTCAGTAATTCATTTGTTTCCTTGGCAAGCTGATTTGTAGAGTGTTGTAACTGTTGCCTAAGAGAGAAAAGATATGTTTTAGGATATTCTCACTTCTTGAGAGCTGCTGGTATCAGTTCGTTCTCAGAGTGTCTCACAACGCAGGGAATGAAAGGGCACTTGAAGAAATGGGTTCCTAGATGCCCAGGTTCACAACAAAATTCCAGAAATACTACCCAGTCATGCTCACCTCAAGTCGTCTTCATATTACTGAGTAGAAACAACCTGCCTCAACGAAACCTGCTGACTGGGTATTTTAACTCCTTGGGGAGGAAGGAAAAGCATTCTCAGCAGTTCTGGGGGAAGGAAATTAAAGAGGGAAGAATGTGTGCTATGTTAAGTGGGATTGAAAGGTAGTGGAAATACAAAAAAGGCTCCTTTCAGTCATGGTTTCCTCTACTATCTGGCCATTTCTACAAAGGGTTTAAGGGAGGACAGGGAAACCACACCATTAATTACTAACGTTTTTTTCACTGCAAAGGGGTCTCCAAGATAAAAAAATAAAAATAAATAAATAAATAAATAAAACAAGGGAGTCAAAACCAAGAGGGAGACAAAACAAACAAACAAACAAGAAAACCCCAAGAGGGAAGTCAATCAGAAGCCTGAGCATCGCAGACAGTACTAACATACCCAGAGCTATCTCACATCTCCCTGGAAAAAGCTCAAAGTAGTAAGTCATTCTCTCACTTCACAATGTCTAGGACAGGAAACAAAGAATATTGTTCAGTATGTTTTAAAGATGAAAACTAGAACTTCTAAAAGCAGAGATGGAGTCAAGAAGGGCATGATAAAAAGAATCTATTCCACTGTTCTCTCCCTCAGACTCTCCTCGGGTCATTCTGAATACATTTTTCTAATATGATAGACAGCTGGAAATCCAACCAGATTAGATGAGCGCTGTATATCATCAGGAGGCCTCTGCCAACAAGGAAGCTCATTTAGGCAGAATGTAGTCTAGAGGGTAGGGATTCCCTCTCTGCTTCCCTAAATTGTTCTGCTAAACTGCCCAAGGGAGGAAAGAAGCAGCGTTCAAGGACTCTGAGAGGCAACGGAGGTCACAACCCATTAATATATTTTGTTGCTCCTCTTCTAGATCCAGCTATGACCTCATGTCCCACTGCCTCTCATTCTGATTTCACAGGCCTGAAACCTCAGCTGCCAGGCAGCAAGGGTATTAAGTGTGTCCCCAAAAGGCCCTCACAAATCCCAACCTTGTTAGGAAGCTACTCACAGATTTTCCTGTAGCTTGCTTGAATCTTGCTTAGTTCCTAGTTGGCTCATCAAATTCTTTATCTGAGCAGCTGGGGAGAAAAGAAAAAAAGATTTATTGAAAAGAAAAATACAGGGCTTCCCTGGTGGCGCAGTGGTTAAGAACCCACCTGTCAATGCAGCGGACACAGGTTCGAGCCCTGGTCCGGGAAGATCCCACATGCCGCGGAGCAACTAAGCCCGTGTGCCACAACTACTGAGCCTGCGCTCTAGAGCCCGCGTGCCACAACTACTGAAGCCCACGCGTCTAGAGCCTGTGCTCCGCAACAAGAGAAGCCACCGCAATGAGAAGCCCGTGCACCGCAACGAAGAGCAACCCCCGCTCAGCAACAAAGACCCAACACAGCCAAAAATAAATAAATAAAATAAATTAATTTAAAAAAAAAAGAAAAATACATTCATCACGAGCATCCTAATTCTCAGATCACTGGTCTCTCTCCACATCCTGAATAAGTACATACAACTAATAGAAAGCATGCTATGATCAAGACCTTGGCATATATATTCCCGTCTAAAGCTACTTATAAGGTCCGCCTTTCTCCTCTAGAGTAACTGTGCCACTAAGTAGAGGATGGTGGTTTTGTTCGTCACTCCCAAAGAACTCCCACATTTTGCCAGATTTCCCATGGCACTGGTTAAAATGTTCATCGCTTTTGGAATGGCCTTGATACCAAATATCAATTCACAACAATAAAAATTTAAATTCACTAATATACAATATTTTATACAGCAAACATTTTTGGAAAGACAATGTACACTTATTATTAATAATAAGTTACCACTAATTGAGCACCTCTATGTGCCAAGTACTATATTAGGAGCTTTGTATATATAATCTTATTAATTTTCATAGCAACAGTCTGAAGTAGATGTATCTTCACTGTGCAGATGAGGAAATATATTTAAAGAAGTTAAATATCTTATATAAGGGCACACAAAAAGTAGCAGGGCAAAAAAATCAATCCCAGGTACATCAGACTCCAATGCCTATTTTTTAACTACGCTGTCTGTAGACAAACAGTATATCGTTTTGTTCAGATTACTCTACCTAGATACTGTGCTAAGATTTGGAATGGTCATGTTTGAATCCTAGATGTTTAAGCCCCTAGGCCTGGACTAGGAAAGCAGAGGTCCAGAGGAATGGATTATCTCTCAAAAAGGAGAAACACCAGCCTGCCTGGGAATCTGAACACCCCTGTCCCTCACTGACTTCTGCGACAGGAATAGAGCCCCTGATTTCCCATGTCCTGCTTTCTATTTTCTTTTTCTGGTTGGCAGGGAGGACGAGGGAGATTCATTCATTCATTCATTCATTCATTTGCAGAGCTTGGAATTTTATTGTACGACTTTTTAGTTTGTTTGCACGCTTGCATTTTAAGAGCATTCCCTGTCTTCTATTGCAAATAGCTGGAATACGGAACACAATAATAGAGTACTTTTTGCCCAGGGGAAACACAATTAATTATCTTCAAGTTTCACTAGAACTTCAAGAGATAATATAACACAATAGGTAATATATGGCTCCTCTAGCCAAAAGACAGTGTCCTTTGTGAGGGCCTTTCCTACCCTCTCAGGATTAATGCCCAAGTTTCACTTGTGAAACACCAGACTGCTAAATGACTGGCTTAGTGGAAGAAGATGAGGAAACCAATGAATACTGTATCATTTTTATATATCTCATAGGAACAACATATAAACAAGGCTTCAATGTCCAATGAAAACGAAATTGCACTTATTAGAATTTTAAATTTTAAAAATTAATTGTTCCTGGACTTCCCTGGTGGCGCAGTGGTTAAGACTCCGTGCTCCCAATGCAGGGGGCCCAGGTTCAATCCCTAGTCAAGGAACTAGATGCCACATGCATGCCACAACTAAGAGTTCGCACGTCAGAACTAAGGAGCCCACATGCCACAACTAAGGAGCCCACACGCCGCAACTAAGGAGCCCACGTGCCACAATTAAGGAGCCCGCGTGCCACAATTAAGGAGCCCGCGAGCTGCAACTAAGGAGCCCACCTGCCGCAACTAAGACCCAGTGCAACCAAGATAAATAAATAAATAAATATTTTTTAAAAAATTAATAAATAAAAATAAAAATTAATTGTTCCTTATGATAGGATGTTTCTTAAATAACAAAATTTGGGGGTCAGAGTCATAACCTTGGCCCTAGTTCGGTCACCAAGGGTAGTATAAAGGCAAGCTGAAGTTTATTAAGTACCAGTTACCTTACAAAAACACAGATGTGTTAATAGCCTCTAAGTCTGTTAAGAAACAATAATTAAGCAAAATCTTCTAGGTGATTTCTGGGTGACTCTACTCCTACGTAGAAACTGAACAACCTAGTCCTTAGCAGCACGTACAAGTTATTTCTCCTGTAAAAAATCAATAAACAGAAACCTCAGTTAAACAGAGTTGGGAGACCAGAAGGGGGAGCTCGCACACCCTGCCACAACAGCTGAGCCCAAATGCTATGAAGAAGACTCCTCTCAGCCAATGAAAAGCCATGGACTCTTTGTTTGCTATACCCCTCCCAACTTCCTTTTCCCCTTCCCTTGCCAGGAGGGGGTTTCCACTTGGCTAGCCATGATTGCAGACCCCAAACTGCAACTCTCTGTTGATCGAGAATAAACCCGTCTTTGCTGGAGAAATACCTGGCAGTCTCTTTGTTTTAGGTCAACACTCCCTAGCCCAAATCCCTGTGTCATCATGGGTGTTACAAAGCAAAATTCTGCAAAGTCAAGAATATACTGGTTTGTAACACTTCAAATTATGATTTTATCTTATTTTGAGACCCTTTTTTAAGTAAAACTATAACTCCACTTTTACAATGGAAATATAGAATTCACTTGATTAAAAAGTTGCCTTTTGACAAACTTTCCTAAAATATATCTATTCTATTAAATGAGGGTTTTTAGCTTATTGGTTCCACTGGAAAATGTAAGCACTATAAAATACTGCATTCTGCTAAAAAAAACACTACGTAAGATATAATAATCATTTTTCATCACTAAGATGTATAATGTCCTTCTTACCTAAGTCAAATGGGAATCAGAATCAAAGCTGTCTACTGGCTGGCCAAACAAATAATTTAAGAAAGAGCACAGACATTAGCATTTACTGAGCATTCACCATGTGCCAGACACTGGGCTACATACTTGATGTGGCATAATAAAAGATATATTTGGTCTTTGTCCCCAGTTCTTGGCATAAAGCTCCCAAAACCCTTGGAATTTCCTGAGTGATAGTAGTGTCTTTCGTTATTCATAACGGGTTCCTTTGGAGCATACTGAGTTTACCTATTGAAGTGACAGGGTAGGGCTCCTGATAGGCTTAGGTTGGGTGGGGTTAGTCACCAGAAAGACCAAGTGATTATCAGGTTGGAACTTTCAGTCCCACCCACCAACCTCTGGAAAGAAGAAGGAGGGGGGGCTGGTGGGGGAGAGGAACCGCATTTTAAACTCTATAAATTCTTTTTTTTTTTTTAATTATTTATTTATTTATTTTTGGCTGTGTTGGGTCTTCGTTTCTGTGCGAGGGCTTTCTCTAGTTGCGGCAAGCGGGGGCCACTCTTCATCGCGGTGCGCGGGCCTCTCACCATCGCGGCCTCTCTTGTTGCGGAGCACAGGCTCCAGACGCGCAGGCTCAGTAATTGTGGCTCACGGGCCCAGCCGCTCCGCGGCATGTGGGATCTTCCCAGACCAGGGCTCGAACCCGCGTCCCCTGCATTGGCAGGCAGATTCTCAACCACTGCGCCACCAGGGAAGCCCTCTATAAATTCTTGAACTAGATTTGATGAGCTTCCGGACTGGTGAACACAGGGAGATGCGGGGAGGGTGTCAGCGCTCAGAGAGAGCATGGAAGTTCCGAGCTCTTCCCACATACCTTGCCCTAGGCGTCTCTTCTATCTGGCTGCTCCTGAATTATATCCTTTTATAATAAACCAATTATCTAGTAAGTAAATGTTTTCCTGAGTTATGTGAGCTGGGCTAGCAAACTATCTGAACCTGAGGAGGGGCTCATGGGAACCTCCAATATGGCTCACTGGTCAGAAGCACAGATAAGAACTTGGACTTACAATTGGCATCTGAAGGGGGTGGGGTGGGGGGAGTCTTGTGGGACTAAGCCCTTAATTTGTGGAATCTGATGCTAACCCCAGGTAGTGTCAGAATTGAGTTAAATTGGAGGACACCCAATTGAAGTCCAGAGAATCTGATAATTGCTTGGTGTGTGGTAAATCCACACATCTGGTGTCAGAAGTATTGACAGTGGAGGAAACACAGAAGTGTTTTTCCTTCACACTTGATAAGTATTATCTTATTAGATAAGCATTATTACAGATGGGCACACTGAGGCTCACACTGAGTGTTACAAAACTCATTCATTCATTCATTTAGAATACCTACTTTACACTGTTATATGCTCTAGAAGATATTGCTCTCAAGAAGCTTACATTTTAAGGAAAAGAGATAATAAGCATGTATCAGGTAGTGATAAGTGCTATAAAGAAAAATAAATTCAGGTAAAGGCTGGTAGGGAGAGGGTACTAGTTTACACAGGGCGGTCAGAGAAGACTTCTCTGATAAGGTGACACAGAGCAGAGACCTAAAGGAAGTGAAAGATCAAGCCATGCGAAATTTCTGGGGGAGCTTTCTAGCAGAGAGCATTAAGCACAAAATCCCCAAGGCAAGAGCACTTGTTGTGATGGAGGAACAGGAGGCCCAGAGGGAGCAAAAGAGACATAAGAGAGAGAGGGGAGCCAGATTACATAGGGCCTTGTAAACTAGAGCAAGGACTCCGAATTTTAAAGAAATGTGAGGCCACTGATGGTTTTGAGCAGAGTGTCATAAAAAACAGAATTCAAACCCAGTGCTAATTCCAATAACTATATTTTTTATGCCACATTAGGTTCTCTCAAAAGGCTGACGCTTAAAGGAAATACACAGAACGTAGTGACTTAGGGCAGGCCTCCGTTTCCCAGTGTTCCACTTCGCCCCACCCTGCTTATCTGATAGCTTCCTAACTTAATAGCTCTCTGCTCCAGATAGGCTGATGCCCTTGCTCTAACCTGCTCCCTTCCCCGACTCCCTCTGACCTTTGCGAAGGTTCCTGTGTACTCACCAGAGTCCAGCAGAGTGCCAGCACCCAGCGGGTAATAAGTAATTGCTGATTAATTGAGTTAGCCTCTGTTTTATGTCATGCCACTTTCAAGGCAGAAGATATGAATGAACATGAGCTAGGAATAATGAGACCTAAACTCTGAGCCAGATTCGACCACTAACTAGATGTATGGCACCAGACAAGTCATTTCATGTTGCTGGGTCTCTTTCACCAATTGTATATGATATTCAGGTTTAACTAACATATACTGAGTACCTACTATTTGTCACAATATTTACTATTTGTGTGGGGCTTTTTATTCATTAAATTATTACAACTATGTAAGGACTAAATGATTTCTAAGTACTCCCACCACTGCTCAATGCTAAAATTCAACAATAATGAAGAAGCTCTAGTCCCAGAATGATGCTGTGTAACCAAGCAGTGTTTCTGCAAGCCAGAGTTTGGCTTAGAGAGACTCTGCCTGTGTACAAATGGGACTGGACTGACTATATGCCTCTGGATGGCACTGACCACATTCTACTCATTTTTGTATTTGCATAACCACACACACATACATACCCCTCCAGAAAATAGTTGGTTACAGGGTGACATATAAAGGTAAATGTTACCGGTATGGCAGTTCAAGGAAACATTTCATCTTACTGACTGTCTTTATATAGAGCATTCTCCTTAGAAACTCTAGAGGTATGTCAAAGTTTCAAGTTGTTAATCATCTATCAAACCATATTAAATGCCCTAGAGAGCAAAGGGGACTTTACAGACTATGGGGGGGAAAAATCAATTGAAAATCAGCTGTTCTTTGTATATTCTCAGCTGAGAACTTTTATTTATCTAGACTTCTCTGACTTCTTTTGTTTGCTGAGATTACCTGAATTGGGATGGGGGGGTGGGGGGGAGGAGGACTTTATAGGGTCACTTACTAGTTAAGCACCAGAATGAATCCAAGCTTCCATCAATTCTATCTAAATTCCTGCATATTGATATTTTCCTAAAAGTTTCCAGCAAGACTCAGGTATCAGATGCCCCAAAACTCAAATGATAAAGACAGTGGTGTCTACGTTTACTGGAAGTATAATTTTTTTGTATACCGCCCTCCATAACCACCACCATCAGGGGTTTATTTGAAAATAGTGACTTAATGACCCGTTTTACAACTAAGAACTGTATCCCTTAAACCTAAAGCACAAATAGAAACAGAATAGTGTGAATGTTTACATACACACTTATTTTCACTTGAATGTACTTAAAATGTCAAAAAGTACAGTGATACTTTTTGGAACAATTTTTATCAAAATGGGCTACATCTAACAGGGTTTTCTGGTCAGCTTGGTTAATGAGAAAACTCCTTTTCTAAGCATTCTAGTAAATAAAAGTTTTACTTTAGATTGATTTGTCACAATATTTTGGATGAAAATAATTGGATATCTATCCTCTACGAAATGCTACATAATCCTGGAAACCAGATGACTAGGCCTCAGTCCCGTGTAAGCAATTTTGTTATTTTTAAAACTAGGCCTCAATTTCTCCTATCACTGACCTCTCATTTTTAAAAGCATGTCCTGGCTAAAATTTTTAAAAGACTATGAAGCAAATCAATTTATCGCACATTACAGCTAACATCCACACTAGAAACTACTCTAAACTGAACACTCTTCATGTGCTTTTAGCTGATATCACTTTAGGCAGAATGTGAATCTCCAAATGAACCTTAATCCAAATCAATGTCTAGTCATATCAAAAGCAACTACCATACAGGTAAAAATTTCTTTATCTGAGAGACTCGAATGCTCTAATTCAGTATATTAAACAAGCAAGTATAAATTCAAAGAAAGAGCATTATTTACATTAAATGAGAAAATGATAGCCTATGTGGTCATTATTACAATGAAGTCATCTCAGTGTCTTACTCTGAAAATTAGGTTTGCACTGTTTTTGCAAAGCTACAATGAAAATGACCTGACTTTTTTAAAGTAGCCACTATAGGACTTCACTGGTGGCGCAGGGGTTAAGAATCCGCCTGCCACGGGGTGGTGGTGTGATGAATTGGGAGACTGGGATTGACATATATACACTAATATGTATAAAATGGATAACTAATAAGAACCTGCTGTATAAATAAATGAATAAAATAAAATTCAAGAAAAAAAAAAAAGAAGTAGTATCTCTCTGTCAACTTCCTAAGACAGGAGAGATTTCTAGCAACAACAACAACAAAAAAGAATCCACCTGCCAAAACAAGGGACATGGGTTCGAGCCCTGTTCCAGGAAGATCTCACATGCCACACAGCAACTAAGCCCATGCGCCACAACTACTGAGCCTGCGCTCTAGAGCCCACGAGCCACAACTACTGAGCCCACGCGCCACAACTACTGAGCTCGTGTGCCGCAACTACTGAAGCCCGTACGCCTACAGCCCGTGCTCCGCAACAACAGAAGCCACCGCAATGAGAAGCCTGCACACCACAACAAAGAGTAGCCCCTGCTCACCGCAACTAGGGAAAGCCCGCACACAGCAATGAAGACCCAATGCAGCCAAAAAATTTTAAAAATTTTAAAAAAAAAGTAGCCACTATACTACAATAGTAAAGCTCTAAACTAAACTGAACATGAATACTAAACATCAAAGGTATAATCTTCTATTTACCATACCCATGACAGGATACGAACTCGTTAAGAGCACAGACTCTCAATTAAGACTGCTGTGTGTTATTCCTGGTTCCACCACTTCCTAGCAAAAGTTTCTATTCCTCTGTGCCTCAGTTTCCTCACCTAAAAAATGGGAAAAACAAGAGAACCCTCATATGGTTGTTGTGAGGATGACCTAAGATAATATGAAGCTAAATTTAGAACAGTATCTGGCACTTAAAAGAACTCAATTAAGGATAGCTATTATTATCAAACTCAAGACCAAGAAAAATGTACTTAGCAATGATAAAATCAATTAAGTACATATCGAATGCTAACTACATATCCACTACTGTGCCAGGCACTGAAGCTAAAGACAGCTGTACAATGCATGATCGCTATCCCCACAACAAAACTAATAGTAATCTCTCAGTTGGAATAACAAGGTCAAAAAGCATGAATTAAAGACTACAGAATAAAGTAAGTGCTAAGCTTGCAAATTCAAAGGAAAAAAACAAAATGATAGCTAACACTTCTTAAACAATGTTGCAGGCACTGGTTTAAGCACTTTATATAAATTACCTCACTTAATTCTCACAATCCTGTGAAGTAGAGTCTATCATTAACTCCATCTTATAGATGAGGAAACTGTGAAATAGAGAGGTACAGCAATATGTTTACATGGCTAGTAAGAAGCAGATCTAGGACGCAAACCCACGCAGTCTGACTCCTGAGCCTGCTCACTTAACTACTAAACTATAGTGGAGCAGGGGGCTCAACCAATGATATCACCATTTACTGAATGTCTACTATGTACCGGGCACTAGACTAGGCACTTTCAAACATCCCACTTTAACAACACCATTCATTTTACATATGGGGTAACAGACAGAAAGGGGAACTAGCCTGCCCAAGGTGAACAGTACAACACAGAGGAGCAAGGACTCAGTCACAGATCTGCTGAGCCTAAGGCCCAGGCTCTTCCTGACCTCACTCTTTCAAAAGCAAAGGAAGGCTTAGTTACAAGGGGCAGGATTTAAGCACAACTCAAAGGATTTTTATAATTTAGGTAGCTAGTGAGATAGGGAAAGATTAAAGAAAGGAGGAACAGAAAGAGCAAAAACTTGCAGCAAAACCCTGTGCTTAGGGATGTTAAGAAAAACAGCCTGCCTGTAACAAAGAGAAGTAGAAAATATGGCTAATTTGGGTTAAGGTGACAGAGACAGTGAAAGCAAGGTGGAATGTTAAGATCTGATGCAGCAGACAACAGAGAGCCACCATAGGCTCTTGAGAAGGTGAGTGGTATAATGAAAGCAGGACTTTAGACATACTGCTGATAGCCTTATCAGGATGAACTAGAATGGGAACAGAGACACTGAGACTATGCTGCTGGACTACAGAGGCTGAGATCATGAAGACTTATGAGGAGGACAATGAAATAAAGAGCAAGGGGCCAATATGAAAATAACTTTGAAAGAACAACCCAGAGGATTGCACACAATAATCAGTTTTAAAAGTTCAACTGCTTTTAATTTTTTTAGTAAACAGAATCATATCAATAAATTAGCAACGTTGGGCTTCCCTGGTGGTGCAGTGGTTAAGAATCCGCCTGCCAACGCAGGGAACATGGGTTCAATCCCTGGCCAGGAAGATCCCACATGCTGCACAGCAACTAAGCCCATGCGCCACAACTACTGAGCCTGTGCTCTAGAGCCTGTGAGCCACAACTACTGAGCCCGCGTGCCACAACTACTGAAGCCCGTGCGCCTAGAGCCTGTGCTCTGCAACAAGAGAAGCCACCACAATAAGAAGCCCGCACACCGCAACGAACAGTAGCCCCCGCTCGCCACAACTAGAGAAAGCCCGCGTGCAGCAACGAAGACCCAACACAGCCAAAAATAAATAAATAAATAAATTTATTTTTTTTTTAAATTAGCAACGTTAAAGAACAGAAATGATGTTCTTTAATCTCTTCAGAGATAACTTGGCACCTGTTAAGGTTATTTCCTTATATCTGCCTCAGCAATACTTGCCCAGACCCTTCGTTTCACAATAGGCAGAGTCAAGCAGTTTTCTTCTGTAGCCCACACATACTGATAACAACCCCTTGTACCAGGCAGTCAACCTTAGCTGTACCTATAACAACCCACGCAGTGGCCTGCCGTATTTCAGGCTGATATACTCAGCAATTCCAAACCCACATATGTGAAAAAAACCCACAGTTGAGAAAAAAGAATAGCTATTCTCTCAAATTTTCAACAGATACAGGTCCTTGCAGGACTATATGGATGTGGGCATATGTCTGGGAGGTCACATTCAGACTGTATACTTAGGCATGCTGGCCACGTCTGGGGGATGGGCACCAGCCTGATAAGTGGGTAGAAGCAATGTCACCCTACCAATTTCAAATTCCCAGTGCCTCACTAAACAATCCCAAGGGGAGAATTCCAACTCACACTGACTAGGGTCATAAGATGTGGTAGGAACCACACAGCACAAGGTAAATGAGTCAGGAAGAGTTCCAAGATGGTAGAGAAACCTCATTCATTCAAATCTACTAAATACAATTTACTAAGCATCAAGACCCTAAATGATATGATCCCTGGCTACCTCCCTGGCCTCTTTTCCTACTATGCTCCCCTTCTCTAACTGCAGTCCAGCCACACTAGTCTCCTTGCTATTCTTGAAAGCACTGAGGTCTTTGCTCTTGCTGTTCCCTCTGCCTAGGATGCCTTCCCCCAGTTACTCATGAGGTTCTCTCCCTCACTTCATTCAGGTGTCTATTCAAACATCACCCCCTCAGAGAGGCCTTCCTTGACCAACTGATGTAAAAATATAAAATAGCACACCCACCCTCTTGCTCTCCTCACTCTCTGTCCCCTTATTCTTTTCTTCATAGCACTTATTATTTCTCAATATTGTTTATCTATGTGCATGTATGCATACGTGTGTATACATACACATACACAAACACACACACACTATCAGGGCAGGGTTTTGTCTGTCTTGCTCATCACTCCATCCCCAGTGCATAGCAGGTGCTCATAGAATATCTGTTGAACTGTGCATGAATGAATCTAACATATACTTGGGTCTGAGATAAGTACTAGAAATATAAAGATGAATAAGTCATGTCCCATTTCTTCAAAGGAACTAACAATCTAGCAGGAGAGGCAGACACACCACAAGAAGAGAAAGTTCCACAGCCTCAGGTATTCCCCATAGCTTCCTATGAAGAGTAAAAAAAAAGAAAGAAAAAGAAAAGTCACTTGTAACTTGAAGTGTTAACTGCTGTAAAACTGTAATATTAATTAAAAATTTAAAAAAGGCTGAATGCTGGTCGTAAGAGACAGATCTGGTTTCAAATTTAGGTATTGCCATTTGTTAGCTGTGTAATTATTTAACCTTTCTCAGCCTGTTTCCTAACCCATAAAAAGAAATAATATTGGTAATTACTTCACAGGGTCGTTACAAAATTAAGATAATGCATGTAAAGCACTTATATTGCCTGGCATACAGTATGTACTCAAATGTTAGCTATTAATGTTATTAACAAAATGAATCCAACTATCCCTTGAGCCTGATGCCTAATCAACAGCTAAACCTTATCAATTCTATGACCAGACACCTCTCCTATCCTTTCCTTCTTTTCATTTTCAGATCCTAACTGGTGTCTCTGATTCCAGTCTCTCTCCCTTCCAACTCAATTTACACATTTCTAAAGAATTAAATCCAAACCCCCTTAGTGTAGCACTTAAAGCACTTCATGTTTGGGCCCCAACTTACCTTTCCAATCCTATTTTCCACTACTTTCTGGACTCCACCAGTCTAGCCAAATTAAATCACTCTACTTTTCTGTACAC
This sequence comes from Eschrichtius robustus, assembly GCF_028021215.1. Taxonomy (NCBI): domain Eukaryota; kingdom Metazoa; phylum Chordata; class Mammalia; order Artiodactyla; family Eschrichtiidae; genus Eschrichtius; species Eschrichtius robustus. The sequence goes on along the minus strand of NC_090826.1, from coordinate 21,986,794 downwards.
ACCACATGCTTTCCCACTACCATGCCTTGTTCATTTTATTCCCTCCTGGAATGCTCTTCCCTTCTTTACTCTCGAAAGTTCAAATCCTTTCCACCATCTTTCCAGACCTAGCTCAAATGCCAATAATGCCTTCCCTGGCCTCTCCCAAGTGAAAAAAGTGTCTTTCTCTCCTGAATACCTATAATTTTATTATATCTCTTCTATAGTAGCAATCCCTTTCAGTCATTATGTACGCCACAGGCTCCCTGTTGAAGGAATCCATGTCACTTCCCATAATACTACATGCCTCATACTCAAATACATGCAGAATGAAAATTTCACAAATAGACATTAAAATTATATTTGGCCTCAATAAGAAACTTTCAGTATTGAACCAGAATATTCTGATCTAACCTGTATTACAGCTCCCTCACAAAAGGAAATTGGAACACAAAGTACTATACTTTCTAACCAGTGGTCACATTAATTTTTGTTTCAAATTTCTGGATTTAACAGACCACATATTCTTCTTTCCACTTCCAAAGTGCCCAGATTCAAACGCCTTCCATCAGAAACTTCCCTCTCTCATTATATATTTAAATTTAAAAGCTAAGTGATAGCTTGTTCTTTAAAATATAGAACATAATTGTAATTCAGGACCAACTAGTTCTACCTATTAACAGGGTACAGCCAAGCTCACGAAAACACAATAATAAACAACAAGGATGATGATACCATTCTTTCCAAGTAGTTGCTGCTGCTGACTTCCTGTTTATAAGGCTCTGAGCTAATTTTCAGGCACAAGAAATAACGTGTATTTGACTCATTCAACTATAGTATCATTCAGACCCTAATGGTGGGGAGGGAGTTTTAAGACAAGCAATGACATTCTGAAATCCACCACCACCTCTACCATGTCTTACTTGCTGTGTGATTATGGCCATGTCCCTGAGCTTCTCTGTGTATCATGCTTGTTCAAAAGAGTAGCTAGGTGGGGAAGGAAAACAAAAGCCTCATTGGCTTGAAATCCAAAAATATATGCAAATCTTTTGTTACAAAAGACAAAAGAATGTAAACTGAAATGTTTTTGGTGAATTCTCTTTATTATAGTAGAAGTCATCTCACCCCTCGAATACAAGTCATTATATCTGATTTCCAAATTCCTTACAGGAAGAACTGTATTAAAATCACCAAAACACATGCACTCTCCACTTCCCTTAACTGAAAGCTTCTGACTCCCAAGAAGCCAGAAGCTCAGCAGAATGTAAAGTCTAAACCAGGAAACAACTCCCGATCCAAGCTGACCAAAGAGGAAAGAGAGGTGGGTGGAGGGAGGCAGATGACAAGAAAAACTAGGCTGACCACTGCAGCCAGTCGACTCATTCACTGCTCTGGAGGGGACACACACACACCCTCCCACCCTGCGGCTGTCAGGACTGCTGTCTTGGCCCCAACACCGCAAGAGCAGAACTCCTGAGAAGAAACTCGAGCTGCAGCTGGGGCTCCGGACCCTCGGAGTGCCTGGGCCTGGCAGACTCGGGGATAGCAGCCCGCCGTATCCAGAGTAGAGCACCCAAGACGGCCTCAGGTGTGGCCCTGGCCGTAGCCCTAGCCGGGCTCCGCGTCCCGGCAGCCTCACCCGGGCCTGTCCCCAGGACGGCCGCCGCCCCCCAGCCCGGTACCCCGGCTCACTGGCTTGGCTGATCCGCTGGATGTTGCCGCTGCACGTCTGGATGATGCTGTTGAAGTCCCGGAGCGGGGGCCCCGAGGCCCCCGGGTTGCGGTACATATCTAAGGGACCGTAGGACATGACGAGGTGCCGAGACCGACTCGCCCTGCACCGCGCTCCTACCGGAAGCAGCCGCCAGACCCGACCAGCAGGCTGACAGGGAAACCGGGAAGAGAAAGGGCGGGGAAGGGGATAAAGCTGCGTGAGCGCTAGCCCCGCCCCCTCGCAGCGCGCACACGTCCGCCCTGGCTCCCCCACATTGCGCAGGCGCCTCTGGAACTGGTGTAGGCACGGTAGCTTAGAGACGTGACGCCCTGGAGCTTGGGGATGCGGGGCGGGGCGATGACATCATACCATTGGGGCTCGGATTGGAGAATCTGAGGTGGCGGTGTTGTTTATCGCCAGGGCACGGTGACAGAAGGCAAGAATTTTTCGATTAGCATAAAATTGTACCAGATGATCTCAGCCCTAACATCCTATTCTGTTCTATTCTGAGCATTCAGGCCCAAATATGGAGAATTCGACAGCCTTGAAACCCAGATCCGTAACCAAACTCCTGAAATTCCTCACTCTGCTTCCATCCTCTAGGGCTTTGTTAGGATTTGTGGAGCACTTTTATGGTTTACAAATCACTTTCATTTCTCCCTCCACCCCTCTTCTAGTCTAAACAATAAAATGATAATAATAAGATTTCTTGAGCACGTATTATTTGATCCCCTCACTGCAATTCAGTTGTTCATAAGCTCTTTCACAGCAAGGGACGATGTTCTAACTATATTTTTACCTTCAGACTAGATAACGGACAATCGATTTTTTTAAATGTTGAAGTAAAGTAACTCGACAGAGCAAGCGTTATTATTTTCCCTTTTACAGTTGAGAAAGTTAAAACCATAGAGGTTAATTTGCTTTTCTGAGATTTGACTGCAAAACCCAAACACTAAGCTAATTGTATTGTCATCTTGCTATGTCCCTAAAACGCATTCTCATATTACCAAATTCATTCTCCATCTAAATCCCTCCCAAATAGCTTCTTCATCTATATCCCAAGCCAGGATTTCTTGGAGAACTAGACTCTCAAATTTTTAAAATCATTCTCTTAAGGAATTTGGAGTGTATGACCTCAATGTTCCCATAGAAGACTGCATTTTGTGAGCGTATGTTAGATGGAAAGGCAAGAGTAGGAGGATTTTGCTTTGGGAGGAGATCAAGATAGAGAGAAGTGAAGGGGAACTGGCAGTGTTTGTTTCCTGTATTCTCCACCCCACTTCACCCCAGTCTGCTTTGCAGTCTCTGGGGAATGGCCAAGAGAGGAAGCTGCTTGCCTGTGTAGGAGGGGACCCTAGATGGGTGAATGAGCCTGCATTCAGCCTTAGAGCTTTTGTAAGCAATGCTGTCTCTATTTTTCGTTGGAGCATTTATAAGAGCAATTTTTTCTCTTTAGAAAAGGACAGACGACATTTGGGTCCTCTCATTCTGGTTATTAAAACCATACGATTTCTTAGAATCCATAGTTTTATGTCCTATCTTATAGTAAATCGTGTACATTGTACTTTTTTACCTATAAAATAGTCTTGAGAATGTTTTCATTTACATTTGATTCTATTTAAAGTGAAGTTCAGTAAAGGTATTTTTCTCCTAGGATTGAAAACATAGTGGTGGTTGTTATTGTTGGTTTCTTTCTCCAGTTAAAATAAAAAGTGGTTTTCCATCTGTGCCATGGCTATCTTGTGCTATCTCTCATAGCAATACATTTGTGCCTTGCAAATACTAGATGTCAAATGAACATATATTGAATTTATACACGAATAATAAAAAATAACTATCATTTCTTAAATGCCCATCCAGGTAATGTGAACACATTCTACAAAGTTATTGGTAATACCCGAGATAAAACCCATCTGATAAAGTGGCTTTATCTTTATATGGTCTGACAAAGTTAGGTTTATTAACTTACTGCTGCAAGGGGGACTACACACCAGAGGAATCATGGGATATCTCACCAAGCACGGGAGAGGTAGAATTATTCCAGGATTTGGAAAGATGGAGTGTAGGTAAAATTTAAAAGAAGCAGTGTTTTTGATAGCCTCAAAGCACACCAGGCTATGTGTAAAGGGATTATCGTCAGGCCTGAGCTAACAAGAAGACTCAGAATCCTGTCTCCTTGGAAACTACAGCGTGGAGATAAATGTGGAATGCTGTATCTGGAAACCCCTTATCTGAAGCTCTGCACCTGGGTTGGAAATTGAGGCTGCTTCTCCGTGTCAAACTAACTCAGGTCCTCCAGGCGAGAGTGGAATATTCCGTTCTTACTGATATTTCAAATAGCAAATTTTCTGAAAAAGCAGTGCTTTTAGAAAATGAGGTTTCTCAGCATTATGTCTTTTTGCTAATTGACAAAAACAGTTTTCATGGTTCGAACCCATCAAGGTGAGATTAGCTCCTTGGTAACAGAAAGGAAACTGGTCTTCTCTAGAGGTTCTGGGCACTTGCCCAATGTCATCCAGCTATTAAATTGCAGAGCCATGATTCATACATGTTCTATGATCCAGCAATTCCACTCCTACCTATATACTCAACAGATGTGCATCCATATGTGTTCCAAAAACCAAGTATAGGAAAGTTCATGACAGCATTTTTTACGACTAAGCAGCATTTCTCTGTATTAATTTTTATTGCATCATAATTAACACACAATAGAATATACAGGTATTAAGTGTTCATTTCAATGAATTTTGACATTGGTATATACCCACGTAACCACCATCTAAACTGAGAAATAGAACACTTTCACTGTTACCCAAGAAAGTTTTTCTTCAGGCTGTGTTCTTTTTTTTCTTTTAAGAGATGTTTTTCTTTTGTAAGTCACCAATGTCTTTTTTATTTTTACTTATTTATTTAAATTTATTTATTTTATTTATTTATTTTTGGCTCCGTTGGGTCTTCGTTGCTGCACGCAGGCTTCTCTAGTTGCGGTGAGCAGGGGCTACTCTTCGTCGCGGTGCGCAGGCTTCTCATTGCGGTGGCTTCTCTTGTTGTGGAGCATGGGCTCTAGGCGCGCAGGCTTCAGTAGTTGTGGCACACGGGCTCAGTAGTTGTGGCTCGCGGGCTCTAGAGAGCAGGCTCAGTAGTTGTGGCACACGGGCTTAGTTGCTCCGCGGCATATGGGATCTTCCCAGACCAGGGCTCGAACCGGTGTCCCCTACATTGACAGGTGGATTCTTAACCACTGCGCCACCAGGGAAGTCCAGGCTGTGTTCCTTTCTAATCAATTCTCCTCATCCGCAGAAATCACTGTCTGATTTTTATCATTACAGATTAGTTTTGCCTATTCTCAGGCTTCATCAAGAAGGGATCATACTTTATGTATTCTTTAGTGTTGGCTTATTTCAATTAATATAATGTTTTTGAGATTTATCCATGATATTGCATATGTCAGTGGTTTGGTCTTTATTGCTGACTAGTATTTTATCATATGCTCTTACTACAATTTGATTATCCATTCTGTTATTTATGGGCATTTGGATAGTTTCCAGTTCGAAGCTATTATGAAGATGGCCAGAGCAACGTTTATTTTTACAAGTTCCAAACTGGAAACAACCCAAATGTACATCAACAGTAGGATGGATAAATTGTAGTATCATAGAGCATGAAAATTAATGGCCTACTGTTATGTGAGTAATGTGGGTGACCTTGTCCAAACATAATGTCTAGCAAAAGAAGCAGACAAAAATGAGTACATTCTGTATTATCCCATATTTATTAGGTTCAAAACCAGCAAAATGAATCTATATTATTAAAATTCAGAATAGCATGTAGTTAGTTTCTTGGTTTGGTTTGGTTTGGCTTTTTGCCTTGCTATGCAGCTTACAGGATCTCAGTTTCCCGACCAGGGATTGAACACGGGCCACGGCAGTGAAAACCTGGAATCCTAAGCACTAGGCCACCATGGAACTCTCAGTTTTGAGGAAGAGAGGGAGTGACTAGGAATGGGCACATGGGATGGGCTAGGGTGCTGGTAGCAGTCTTTCTTGATCTGGGTGGTGATTATATAACTGTGTTTACTTTGTGAAAATTCATCAAGTCATACATTTGTGATGTGTGTCCTCTTCTGTATATATGCTACACTTCAGTAAATACATCTCATATTTTAAAAATAAAGTATCATTATCACCAATATGACAAGCTTTCTGGGAAATGTAGGGAAGAGTCAGTGGAGAAATTTGAAGAAGTTTGCAAAGAAGTCTGTGTAAAAATTAGCACTCATCATATATTGCCAGTGGGAATGCAAACTTGTACAACCACTTGGAAAAGTTTGTCAGTTTCTTAGAAAATAAAACATAAATTTATCACGCAATACAGCAATCCCACTGCCAGGTATTTACCCAAGAGAAATGAAAGCACATGTTCATATAAAGATGTGTATGCAAATGTGTTAGCTTTATTCATAGTAACCAAAAATTAGAAATAACTCAAATATCCGTCAGCTGCTGAATAGATAAGCAAACTGTGGTACATCTATACAATGGAAAACTTTTCAGCTATAAGAAGGAACAAACTACTGAAACACGGAATAAATTTACTGAGACGTGCAACAACATGGATGAATCTCAAATGCATATGCTAAATGAAAGAAGTCAGACATGAAAGTCTACATACTGTTTGATTCCATTTCTATGACATTCTGGAAAAGGCAAGGCTATAAGGATAGAGATCAGATTAATGGTTGCCAGGGGCTGGAGCTGGGGGAGGGAACTGACTGCCAAGGGGCACAAGGGAAGTTTTTGTGCTGATGGAAATGTTCCATGTCTTGATACACAACTGCATACATCCATCAAAATCTTTTTGATCTATACACTGAGAAGGATAAATTTTACCATATGCAAATTATATCTTATTAAACTTAAAGAAAAATGGCACTCTAAGGATCAGTGTAATGAAGTGGCACGCATGAGGTGGGTAATGTGGAGTTGAAAAAAAGATATAAAAGTTGTGGGTTGCGTGAATCTGGGGATAAAGTGATCTGGAGATAAAGTAACTTTGGAAGCAAAAAACAAGTGAACATATATGTTCACTCTATTTTGTCACTGTTGTTTTCTCTCTCAAGAAACAGAAAATGACCCTGCGAACATAGCGCTGCGAGTGGCGCGCAGCGTGCGGGCCGCGGTCTGCAGCCGGCGCGCCGTCTCTGCGCCCAACGCGCCCTGCCCGCTGCGGCCCTGGGGACTGCGGGCGGGCGCCGTCCGGGCGCTGCGCACCGGCCCCGCTCTGCTGTCGGGTCGTAAATTCACAGGCAAACATGAATGGGTAACAACAGAAAACGGTGTTGGAACAGTGGGAATCAGCAATTTTGCACAGGAAGCTTTGGGAGATGTTTACTGTAGTCTGCCTGAAGTTGGGACAAAATTGAAAAAACAAGAGGAATTTGGTGCTTTGGAAAGTGTGAGAGCTGCTAGTGAACTCTATTCTCTATCAGGAGAAGTAACTGAAATTAATGAAGCTCTAACAGAAAATCCAGGACTTGTCAACAAATCTTGTTATGAAGATGGTTGGCTGATCAAGATGACACTCAGTAACCCTTCAGAACTAGATGAACTAATGAGTGAAGAAGCATATGAGAAATACATAAAATCTATTGAGGAGTGAAAATGGAACCCCTAAATAAACTAGTTTGAAACAACTTAATTTAGCATAGTTGTCTTAAATTAGTGGTGGATAGATTTTTAAAAAGCAACTTTTAGCAAAAGAAACTACTTGAAACAATGTTGCCCGAAGAAAATACCCCTTAACTTCCTAATAATTTCAGATAAACACTATGCATCTTTTTCACAACACCCTGTGATTTTTAGGCTAGTCTCCAGTTATAATACTCAGAATTCCTGAAATTATCTGTGGTAAAACTAGTTATAAAAATTATGTAATTCAAGGATGACATTGTTATCTTAACCTTATATAATATTGTAACTTGCTTACAGCCATCCCTGGATTTGGGTCAAAATACTCAATGAACTTGCCACTGGAAATAAATGACAGTGGAGAAAAGTTTGTTAGTTGTATAGTGTCCAGTGAAGAACATTACTATCTTAATTTTGCAATATACTGTGTTTGCTGGTGCTATTTTTATACAGTGAAGCAACAGCCTTGCAGGAAAATAAGAAACAGTTTAATAATAAAATATTCAACTTCTTAAAAAAAAAAAAAAAAAAGAAACAGAAAATGTAGATTCTGTGAAGTCTTGCATAATAATAGCTTAAAAAATCGAGTGCATACTATGTGCCAAGCACTGTTCTAGAGACTTCTACATACATTATTTAATCCTCACAACAACCCTAAGTAGAGATAGAACTCACACACAGGCAGTCTGACTTCAGAGCTAACCACAGCCTGACACAGTGTCACTTTTCAAGTAGAGTTGATAATCTGCTTCAGTGACAGCCTGACAAGCACTGGCAGGCAAAGTGGTTAATTGACTCCAGTCATAACTAAGAAATATGAACTCCTTTCCCCCAAATGCCAACTTTCATTCGTGCCTTCAAAATCTAGAGATTCACATAGTTGTTACTCAACCTTATTAGTCAAAGGTCAATGTGGTAGCCAGTCTCCAAGTTGGACCCCAGTGGTTCTGCCTCCTGATATGAATGCACATGGGTAGTCCCATTCCACGTTGAATAGTGTCAGTAATTTTTTTTAAATTTATTTACTTATTTTTGGTTGCGTTGGGTCTTTGTTGCTGTGTGCAGGCTTTCTCTAGTTGCAGCGAGCAGGTGTTACTCTTTGTTGCAGTGCACGGGCTTCTCATTGTGGTGGCTTCTCTTGCTGCGGAGCACAGGCTCTAGGCGCACGGGCTTCAGTAGTTGTGGCATGCAGGTTCAGTAGTTGTGGCTCGCGGGCTCTAGAGCACAGGCTCAGTAGTTGTGGCGCACGGGCTTAGTTGCTCCATGGCTGTGGGATCTTCCCGGATCAGGGCTCGAACCCGTGTCCCCTGCATTGGCAGGCGGATTCTTAACCACCGTGCCACCGGGAAGTCCAGTGTCAGTAACTTGTCCTCTGTAACCAATAGGGTATTGCAGAAATGATGCAGTGTGACATCCGAAGATAGACAGTGAAAGACATTGCAGCTTCTGCCTTGTGCCTTGTTCTCTTAAATTCAGTTTGGTTCCAAAATCCATTCTCTATGTGGCAGATTACATATATATATATTTTTTTAAATAAATTTATTTATTTATTTTTGGCTCCGTTGGCTCTTTGTTGTTGGGTCTTTGTTGCTGAGCGCAGGCTTTCTCTAGTTGCGGCGAGCAGGGGCTTCTCTTCGCTGTGGTGCGTGGGCTTCTCATTGGGGTGGCTTCTCTTGTTGTGGAGCTCAGGCTCTAGGTGCATGGGCTTCAGTAGTTATGGCACATGGGCTCAGTAATTGTGGCTCACGAGCTCTAGAGAGCAGGCTCAGTAGTTGTGGCACACAGGCCTAGTTGCTCCGCGGCATGTGGGATCTTCCCGGACCAGGGCTCGAACCTATGTCCCCTGCATTGGCAGGCGGATTCTTAACCACTGTGCCACCAGGGAAGTCCGGCAGATTACATTTTTTAAAATCGCCTCCACAGTAGCTTCCATCCCACATGCTTTTCTACTTCGTCACCCTCTCATCAAGAGAAGGGATCTATGTCCCCTCCCCTTGAGTCTGGATGGACTCCTGACTGCTTTAACCAATAAAGTGCCGCAGAAGTGAGGTAATGTGACCTCTGAGGACAGGTCAGATAATGAAACACAGCTTCAGATTTGTTCACTTGTGCTTGGAGTCCACCATGGAAGAAGTCTGATTACCTTGAGGCCACCGTGCTGGGGAAGGCTGAGTTATATATGGAGGGGCCCTACATAGGTGCTTCAGTCAGCATTACTAGACTTTGTCATCTCAGTCCAGGCACTAGATACACAAGTAAGCAGAGCCTTCAGAGAGATGATTCCAGTTCCAATAAGTTTCCTTCAGCTTTTGAATCTTCCCGGCTGAGGACCCAGACATTAAAGAACAAAGACCAGTCGTCCCCACAGTGCCCTGTCCAAATTCTTGATCAACAGAGTTTGTGGGCATATTAAAATGGTTGTTTTAAAACACTAAATTTTGGGGAGTTACCTGGTGGTCCAGTGGTTAGGACTCAGTGCTTTCACTGCCTTGGTCAGGGAGCTAAGATCCCGCAAGCCCCCGGCACATCCAAAACAAAAAACAAACACCTAAATTTGGGGGTAATTTGTTATGCAGGAATAATAACCACAACACTCTGTTGGTCCTGACAGTTTGGACCTTCCTGAAAACGGCCCCTCCCCCAAAATCCTCAAACTGACCATCAGCTGAAGATAGCTATACTGCAGGTAACACATGGTCTTAAACTGAAAAGGATGCAACCAAAATCCTGCTAAGTTGCTTTTAAGGTTATTTGGAGTGGTTGAAGAACTTCCTGAAGAACTAGATGGTATCTTTCTCTGTTTATACTATATTCTTCCCCTACAGCGGTTTATACGGCTGTATAAATGGATAAATTAAGGTAATTCACACAATAAATGTGGTCATAAACATAACCTACTGTCATAGTCTGTTTGGGCTGCTATAACAACATATCACAGACTGGGTAGCTTATAAACAACAGAAATTTATTTTCCACATTTCTGGCAGCTGGGAGGTTCAAGATCAAGGGGCCAGCATGGTCGCGTTCTAGTGAGGGCCCTCTTCCAGATTCATAGCTGGCACCTTCTGGCTCTGTCCTCATATGGTAGAAGGGGCAAGGGATTTCTTTGGAGCATCCTTTATGAGGGCACTAATCCCATTCATGAGGGCAGAACCTAAGCTCCTCCTAAAGGCCCCACCTCCTAATACTACCATCTCTAGGCGTTAGGATCTCAACATATGAATCTGGCGGAGAGGAGGGGGGCAATAAACATTCAGACCATAGCACCTATAAAACTATCTTTATTTAGAGAAAATAAGTTGTCATTGCACCTATAGAACAGAATGACCAGGATGTGACAGTGATAATGTCTGAAAGGCACCTGTTATTTAGAAACCTACTAGCACCAACGTTTCAAACCAATACATTCCTCTCCTTGAGAGGACATCTCAAAAACCTTTCACTCATACCTTATAAAGATTCATCCCGTATTAATTTTGAGTAATAATGGTAATAATGGTAAATATAAAATCAAGGAACAATGGTGTTGTCCAATATTCCATTAAATGGGAGCCTCATGAGGAGAGTAACTTTGTCAGTTGTCTTCACTGCTGTATCCTCATTGCCTACCAGTGCTTATAACAAAGCAAGCACTTAAACTGAATAAATAAACTCAAAGAAGAAAGAGAATGATTTTATTCTCTGACGGACATAAAACTCCCTATTAGCACTGTTAGGTTTTAAATTGCTTAAATTCTACAAGCAAGACAAACTGACTCTTTTCTAGGTTGAAGGGGATTATGGGATATGCCTGTTGGTGAACCAGCAAGAAATAAATGAAAAAAAAAAAAAACAATTATACTTAAGTCAATATGAATTTTTATTAACACACATTTTTCAAAGTCTGTACAAACCAAAACATTCCTGTGTTTTAAAAGGTCCATTATTACAAACATACAAATAAACAAAAGGTGTTACCAAAAGTTAGCTACTCAATTTCATGGTAAAACAGTGTCATGATTTTTAAAAACCAAAATTTCAAGACTGAGGTTTCTTCCTTCCCTTTTTGGAACTTGTGGAAAGTTAGAAAATGTGTGGATTTGCTTTATATTAAATGCCAAGACCTTAAAAAAAGATTTAGTATAAAACTAAATGTGTTTTTACATTGTCACTTCATGTAACAGAATTTCTCAAGTCTTTAAAATTAAAAAAAAAAATGACTGTAACTTTTTTCACAATCTTTTCCCCATAGTCAATGTAAATGCATCTGAAAATATTATCTGACAGTTTTTTACCTAAAAGTTTCTCATTCAAAAAGTTACAAAACTATTTAGCACTGCCATTTCCCTTGCTTAGAAGGGAAAATTACATCCTCTACTAGAGTGATAGATAAGTAACATGGTCCATTGTTCCTCTTACCAGAAGGAAGCCACTCATTTCCACATCTCTGTCCAATTATGTGCATGGCTCCACTTGTGAGAATGCTCACAAATTAGAAGCATTTGCTCCTAGTAAATGCCTAGCAAGTTAAACTTACTGCTACGCTTTTGGTAGACTGAGGTACAAATGTCATCTGCCCTTATGATTACCTCTAACTCTAGTACCACCCCCTACATTAATGATTCCAAGGTAGCTGGTTTTACTGTTTCATGGCACACTACACATCTCTAGTTCCTTTCACAAACATCATCTAGAGGACCTGAGAGTACGGCTAGAAATGCAAATCTATCCTCTCACCTGGAAAAGAGAATCCATGTGCCTATTGGGTCAAGAAGGGAAAACAGGACACAGTTCAGGCTGCGGCCAAGCTGCTTTTGAGAAGCACCTGTTTTCAACACATTTCCATGAAAGGCAGGGAGTGTACAGGCTGGGGTGGGTGACGACGAGTGGGGAAAAGGTACAGTGATATCATTCTCCCAGCAGGACTTACAGTCCGTACTGAAGCAGCTCATACTAACCTCCAAAATGCTCTGTAGTCTGAATATTATCCCATTTTGAATCATGTAAAAAAAAAAGCTACCTGAAAATGGCCCAGTATGACAACTGATATAAGTAAAGGGCATTTTGTTAAAAAGAGGTGGCAGTGTGAGAATTTAAAATCAGTCACATAAAACAATCAAGAAAGGGGTGGGGGAGAGAAGTGTCCAGTACAACCTGGACAACCCTTCTTTCTGCCTTTACTTAGAAAGACAGACTGTCCAAATCTTTGCTACCTCCCTTAAGTATCTTCTTACATGGTCTTCCAAGAAATCCTCCAAAAGGCACTTAGCTCCATACTTACATATTGAATTGTTTCACCCTAGCAATCAGTTTTTAAGACTCCAAGGTAACAAGAAAGAAAAGATCTGATTCTTTTACTAAACGCTAGAGAGTAGGACTTTTTTTTAAGAGGCATCTCACTTTTACAAGAAGAACAAGCTAGGCTACCATTACTCCTTTATCAAGAAAAAGTTTCTTTTTTTAAAAAATAAATAAAACTCTGGCTATACATAGTACAAAGTTCATACATAATATACCTGGAAAAAAACCCAAGAGTATACCCTGAAGCAAAAGGTTTGTTGGAGAGAAAAATTCTCTTCCACTGTACCAAGTCTTAAGGTGGCAGTTTTCAAAGTTCAGAGGGTGGCAGTGATATGTAATTAATGCCAACTATTTGCTCATGGGTATGGCAGGATGCAATGATGGACCAAAAAAAAAACAAAAAAACCATTCTGCACATAACACTGAGCAGTGACCACCACACACAGAAAAAAAAGTAACAAAAGAGAGACAGACAGAGAGACAGTAGTACTGAGAGAAGGGTTGGGGGTAGAGAGGGGAGTGTGAGAGAGAGAGAGAGAGAGAGAGAGAGAACCTGAAACCCCAAACATTCAAGCATGCAGTCATAATACAGCACAAACCAGGTGTTTCCACTCAGCCCCACTGCAATCGCACAAAGAAGGATAACTATAGTAAAACAGAGATTTCTTAAGAAAGCTTGCAATTCCCAGAGAACAGCTACGTTGCCACCCTAACCCAGGAATCCACTGCTATTGCCAGAAGCGTCCTTGTGGTCTCTCATGGAGAGGTTATAGCTCCTGACTTCTCTGACTTCTTGCTCTTGGACAAGGCAGCTGCCTGCTTCAGGAGCTCTCGGTTTTTGGCCTTAAAAAAAAAAAAAAAAATCAGTACACGCAAGACGTTTTAGCAGGATAGGCTATGTTTTTCATGCAGATGCTAAGGGAGACAATGCAGAGGTCAGGAAGAGGTGAACAAATTCTAGAGACAGAAAACAACAGAAAGCTCTAGGGTTTGGTTCAGAGGGAAGAAAGTATTTGCTGGAGATTAATCAGTGTACTTCAATCTCCTGGGATCCACTATTACAAAAGGATGTTTTATGAAACACAAACGAACCATGGAGTGCCTTAATGTGCTGGATAAACAGAATTTACAATTCAGACATCTGGAATCACATCTGGTTTATCCAAAAATCAAAGAACACATTTATTAATTCCACTGTTTTTGAGGGAAAAAGATCAGAACACACCCAAGAGAAAATATTAAAAGACATCTATAAGGTGGATTAATGTGATTTGTCAATTCTCTGAGAAAAAAGAAATCTAAGAGATGATCACTTAAAATACCATCAGCTAAATAAACCAGAGTTACCATATTAAATAGGCAGAGTCACCTGCAATTGTTCTGTAACTTCTTTGTGGGTTTTCTCCATCTGGTTCATTTTGGCTCTCATCTGAGATTCTTGGTATTGAAAGTCAGCCTTCAGCTCCGTGATCTGAGGGAAAAAAAGGCAGAGTGACCAGAAGAAATCTCGGTGCAATGAGAAATGTTTTGGTACCAGAGCGCTAAATGGTCTCCCAAATTAATGAAATCCAGGGCTCTCCTTAAGATTCATACCTAAATCAAAGCCAGGGAACTGTGTACCCTATTTTTTCTAATGATTTCCTGAAAATTACACAAAATCCTGAAATAGCATGTTTGATACTTAACCACTTACTAGAAGGTTTTAGACATTTCATGTATTTAATATATGCAATAATCTTTCAAATACCTCCAAATAAATCAGTGATTATAACAAATATGACTGACAGTTTGAGAGAAGCCATGAGAATAACAGCTGCTGCCATTTACTGAATTTTTACCTTGTTCCAGGCAAACTGTTTGATTATATTATTTCATTCAATCCTATGATAACCCTGTGGGAGAGTAATGTTATTCTTCCAATTTTATAGATGGGAACATCAAAGGCTTAGAAAGGGTTAAGTAAAGTGGCCAAGATCATACATGTTAGCAAGTAGCAGAGCTAGAATTCAAACTCCAGGGCTTCTTCTATTGACTATGCTATTCAAGGAACACAGAGAAGAGGTATCTAAATCAGAGAAGTGATGTGTGAGCTGAGTTTTGAGGTACAAGCAGCAACTGGCACATGAGGTAAGGAAAAGGGTATCCAAGCAAAGGGAACAGTATGGGCACAGGCAGAGTGCGAGATAATTGAGAGCTTGTTCAAATGACTGATGAGAGTGTCAGGAGATGAGGCTACTGATAGGCAGGCATGATGTGGAAGAGCCTGTGTTCCAACCCAAGAGTGTGACCTTGATCCTGAAAGTTATGGGAAATAATCTACTACTCGTTTTTGCTCCTTCTAAAACCCTAACTTTGTGGGAATTCCCCGGCGGTCCAGTGGTTAGGACTCAGCGCTTTCACTGCCCTGGTCCAGGTTGAACCCCTGGTGGGGGAACTAAGATCCCGCAATTGCAAAGCACTAGAAACAAGTGTTCATTTTGTCTCTATTTTGCAAAAATCCTTATATGTGTCATTCTGATCTAGTTCATGAAGAAAATATACTTGGGCCTGCTTTCATCTGACAGTCATGCAGTAAATTGGAAAGAATATTGGTCTCTTCCTATGAATCTCCACCTTACTAGCAGAGTAGAAACATAGCACAGTAGAAACAGTAGGGTCAGAAAGATTTGGGTTCATTCCTTTGTTCTGCCTGATTCGGACATTTAATTTGGTCGTTTAATCCTCTTGGGTCCACTTCCTCATCTGTAAGATGAGGTAGAAATCAGATGCAAAGAATGCACGTAAAGATTTTAACATTATGTCTTTGTTAGCCATTCAGAATGAATCATAGCATTCCGAACACAGTGCAAAACAACATACAGCCTCAGGAAGAAAACAGAGCTAGAGGAAGGGACTGGAACCCTAAGGGGGAAAATACTGAAGGTACTTACTGTTCGTCTATGAAATGATGATAATAATAACTCCTACTTCAAAGTGTTGTTATGGGGATAAATGAGTTAGTATATATAAGCACTTAGAATGGGGTCAGGCACACAGTAAGCATCCAAAAAAGTTAGCTATTATTTTTATTGTTATTAAAATATTAAGGCAAAAATGAGATATTCTCTAACAATCTGAAAATAAGAAATAATAGATATGAATCAGAACAAGGACATAAAAAATTCCCCTAAAGAGGGGAAGATGACTCTTAGACCAGAATAAGGCTTTACTGAAGATATTAATGAGCTCAAAGAGTAGGTCACTCAGGAAGGGAGATGTCAGCAATAGAAACAAAGTGATGTAGTCACAGAGGAAGGCCTACCTGAACACTGTCCAGGGAGGAGAGAGACCTGGTCCACATATTTTGAGTATTACTGTCCCCTGGACACAGCCATCTCAATAATAGAGACGGAGGCATCAGGTTCCCCCAGTCTGAGAGCACTAAAAATTCCAATTATGTAACTACTTCCTCTTGTCCCAACTCCATGCTCATTCAGCACCCTCTGATTATAAGCTTCCTCGATAGCTTATGCTGAGAAGAGTAGCACTCTGTTATATTAAGAGGCACATATTATAGTTGTGAATTAAGAGGCAGACATTAGGGCTTCCCTGGTGGCGCAGTGGTTGAGAATCCGCCTGCCAATGCAGGGGACACGGGTTCGAGCCCTGGCCCGGAAAGATCCCACATGCTGTGGAGCAACTAAGCCCGTGCCCCACAGCTACTGAGCCTGTGCCCTAGAGCCCGCGAGCCACAACTATTGAGCCCATGTGCTGCAGCTTACTGAAGCCCGTGTGCCTAGAGCCCGTGCTCTGCAACAGGAGAAGCCACTGCAATGAGAAGCCCGCGCACCACAACGAAGAGTAGCCCCTCGATCCCCACGACTAGAGAAAGCCCACGTGCAGCAACGAAGACTCAACGCAGCCAAAAATAAATAAATAAAATAATAAATAAATTTTTTTAAAAATTAAAAAAAAAAAAGAGGCAGACATTATAGTTTTACACATCATCTCTGTAAGCTTGGTCAACATCGGTCCTCCCTTAGAAGTGGAAGCTTCCTCCAAATGCAAGAAAGAAAAATCAACTTTTGGGACTTCCCTGGTGGCACAGTGGTTAAGAATCCACCTGCCAATGCAGGGGACACGGGTTTGAGCCCTGGTCCAGGAAGATCCCACATGCCACGGAGCAACTAAGCCCGTGCGCCACAACTACTGAGCCTGAGCTCTAGAGCCCACGAGCCACAACTACTGAGCCCATGTGCCACAACTACTGAAGCCCGTGTGCAAGAGAGAAACCACGCAACAAGAGAGAAGCCACCGCAATGAGAAGCCCGTGTACCGCAACAAAGAGTAGCCCCTGCTCACCGCAACTAGAGAAAGCCCGCGCGCAGCAACGAAGACCCAACGCAGCCAAAGATAAATAAATAAATTTATAAAAAAACAAAAACAAAAAAACAGTTAGCATCATGCCCTGCACCACATATCTTACCCACCTGTCTCATTCTGACCTGAGAAGCACTAACTAAACAGTACCTTCTTCTCTTTCTCTAAAATCATTTGATCCTTTTGATGCAGCATCTTCTTCAGAGTGGCTACTTCTTCCTTCAGTTGGGCAATGATGACAAAGTGGTCAGTGCCTGGTGAGTCCAGAGCCAGGTCTGGGGAAAAGCTGAGTGGAAAAATGGAGGGGGAAAAAATCAGTTGGATTGATAAACTTTTTTCTACCTGAGTTCACATCGTAGCCACCTGACTGCAAGTGCAAGAGCAGGAGCAACTACTTGAATTCCCAGCATCCAGCAAAATACACACCTGACTTGAGAGTATTTGCTAAACTCCACAGGCAAGGTGGCCATCAGATACCTATACCAACCAAAGCCACAACCCGCAGCATTCCTGCAGCATCTTTGCTCACATTCAGGACGAAAATGAATGCCTTCTCACAAGAGCCAAGGATATTCTGTTCCAGGTTCATTGAAGATCTCCGGTTATTTACGGGTGAGAGTCATAATTTTTTTGTGATTAGGTAATTTCCCTAGAATCTGGATAAATTATCAATTGTAAGTTCATTTGTTTTTCTTTAAAGCTCCCCATAGAGTTTCTGACTCTTTGTTTTCTGCTCCAAAGCCCATGATGTGGTGCAGCTGCTGTGTTCCACCCCAGGAGCAGTCTTTTTAAAAAGTGATAGAAAGAAGATGAAATTAATAGGAAAGAAGCTAACTTCCCCCACTACAACTGGCCTGTTCATCGCCACTTCCAATATCAAGAATTCTGCGATATTTAGTTAGGAAAAGAACAAAGAGGTGGCAAACTGCAAAGTCACACCACGACCTGCGGTTTTCAACAGATTCCTCCCAGTAATAGTCTCTGAGCACTACATTTCGTCAAGTACCAGGTGAACTCCATCTTCTTAGTAGAGTCTCTTAACCAGGACAAGCTTCAGGGAATCTGTAAAGCTCTGAAACCGCATGTACAATTCTACATATACATACAATGGATGGCTTCTAGGGTGAGGATCCATAGCTTTCTTAGGCTGGTCAGAGGTGTCTTAGACCCAAACAAGTTAAGGAGTCACTGCCAAAAGAGTCACATCCTGCCCTTCTCTACAGACTTCCCAAAGGAAGCTCTTTACTTTTCCCAGGGCAACCTTTAAAGTGAAACACAAACCTGTTTTTCCTAACGGATACTGCAATACTGATTCCCAACTCCCTATATCAATATAGCGACTACTCTAGATACCCCTTGCTGTTGGTTATTGCCTACATCTTAAACAACATCTAATAACTAGTAATTCTCTGCACAGGTAGAAACTCCAAGTAACAAGGTGAACCACTGGACAAACTTCCTCATAGTTACCAAGTCAAACATTTCTATGGCTAGAATGGGAAGACACACTCCATTGATAAGAATATTCCCCCTCAGTCTACACGAAGCATATGAGAAGAATGTCAGAGGAAGAACGGATCACTGCTTTTCTAACTGATAAACATGCAGAATTACTGGGTAACGAAAAGTAAGTGTAAAATAATAAAACAAGGCATGCAGGAGAAAATATGGAAAGGACCCATCACTGTCTCCACCAGTCTTCATGCTCACCAAGGGACTGTCTTCCCTCAACCCAACAGAATCTAGGTAAACCCATAACCAGAGCAACAAATGAAATGGAGTAATGGGCTAGTATAAATAACTTCTTCTTGTCCTCACAGCTCCTAATACTCTGCTCTACCTGCTTCTTTTATTTTAACTTAAATACAGTTGACGTACAGTATTACGTTAGTTTCATACATAATGATTTGACATTTGCATATATCATGATCACCGTAAGTCTAGTAAACATCTGTCCCCATATAACATTATTATATTATTGACCATATTCTTTATGCTATTACATCCCCGTGACTTACTGATTATATAACTGGAGGTCTATACCTCTTAATCTCCTTCAACCTATTTTGCCCATCCTCCACCCCCACCCTTCTGACAACTACCTGTTTGTTCTCTGTACCTACGAGCATGTTTTCATTTTGCTTTGTTTTGTTTCTTAGATTCACAGATACATGAGATCATGCAGTATTGGTCTTTCTCCAACTTATTTCATTTAGCATAATACCCTCTAGATCCATCCATATTGTTGCAAACAGCAAGATTTCATTTTTTATGGATGAGTAATATTCCAGTGTGCATGTGTGTGTGTGTGTGTGTGTGTGTACACACACACACACACACATCATAGCTTCTTTATCCATTTGTCTATCAATGGCCACTTAGGTTGTTTTCATTATCTTGGCTATTGTAACTAATGCTACAATGAACATTGGGGTGTATATATCTTTTTGAATTAGTATTTTTGTTTTCTTTGGATAAATACCTAGAAGTGAAATTGCTGGATCATATGGCAGTACTATTTTTAATTTTTTGAGGAACCTCCATACTAGTGGCTGCACCAACTTACAATCCCACCAACAGTGCATAAGGGTTCTATTTTCTCCACATCCTCATCAACACTTGTTGTTTGTTGTCTTTCTGATAGTCATTCTGACAGGTGTGAGGCGGTATCTCATCGTGGTTTTGATTTGCATTTCCCTGATGATTAGTGATGTTGAACATTTTTTCATGTGACTGTAGGCCACCTGTATGTCTTCTTTGGAAAAACGTCTATTCAGGCCCTCTGCCCATTTTTTTTTTTTTTTTGGGATAAACTTTATTTATTTATTTATTTATTTATTTATTTATTTATTTATTTATGGCTGCATTGGGTCTTCGTTGCTGCATGCAGGCTTTCTCTAGTGTGTCAAGCGGGGGCTACTCTTAGTTGCGGTGCGTGGGCTTCTCATTGCGGTGGCTTTTCTTGTTGTGGAGCACGGGCTCTGTGGCGGGCGGGCTTCAGTAGTTGTGGCACGTGGGCTCAGTAGTTGTGGCTCGCGGGCTCTAGAGTGCAGGTTCAGTAGTTGTGGTGCTCAGGCTTAGTTGCTCCGCGGCATGTGGGATCTTCCTGGACCAGGGCTTGAACCCGTGTCCCCTGCCTTGCCAGGCTGATTCTTTTTTTTTCTTTTTTTGGTTGTGTTGGGGCTTCATTGCTGTGCATGGGCTTTCTCTAGTTGTGGAGAGCAGGGGCTACTCTTTGTTGAGGTGCGCAGGCTTCTCATTGTGGTGGCTTCTCTTGTTGTGGACCACAGGCTCTAGGCACGTGGGCTTCAGTAGTTGTGGCACACAGGCTCAGTAGTTGTGGCTCACGGGCTCTAGAGCACAGGCTCAGTAGTTGTGGCACACAGGCTCCGCGGCACATGGGATCTTCCCAGACCAGGGATCAAACCTGTGTCCCCTGCATTGGCAGGCAGATTCTTATCCACTGCACCACCAGGGAAGCCCACCAGGCTGATTCTTAACCACTTCGCCACCAGGGAAGTCCCCTCTGCCCATTTTTAAATAGAACTGTTTGCGTTTTTGATGTTGAGATATATGAATTTTTTGTGCATTTTTGGATATTAACCCCTTATTGGATATATCGTTTGCAAATATCTTCTCCCATTCAGTGGGTTGCCTTTTCATCTTATGGATAGTTTCCTTCATTGTGCAAAAGCTTTTTAGTCTGAGGTAGTCTTATTTGTTTACTTTTGCTTTTGTTTCCCTTGCCTGAGGATACATATCCAAAAAACATTGCTAAGACCAATGTCAAAGAGCATACTGTCAATGTTTTCTTCTAGGAGTTTAATGCTTTCAGGTCTTCCATTTAAGTCTTTAATCTATTTTGAGTTATTTTTGTAAGTAGTGTGAGAAAGTAGTCCAGTTTGATTCTTTTGCATGTAGCTAATTTTCCCAACACCATTTAGTGAAAAGGCTGTCTTTTCCCCACTATATATTCTTGCCTCTTTTGTTGTAGATTAATTGCTCATATAAGTGTGGGTTTATTTCTGGACTCTCTATTCTGTTCCATCAGTCCATGTGTCTGTTTTTGTGCCAATACCATACTGTTTTGATTACTGCAGCTTTGTAGTACAGTTTGAAATCAGAAAGCGTGACACCTCCAACTTTGTTCTTCATACTCAAGATTGCTTTGGCTCTACCTGCTTCTTGAGGGAGGATTCTTCCTATACCAATAAATCGTTGACAAAACTAGTTGTCTTTCCTGTGTTAGGTCCTGACCTCTCTAACTCTGTAACTCCTGATTAATAAGGACTGCTGGGTATCAAAATGAAAAAAGATGGCTAGGTTACCGAGGCAGAAAATCAAATCCAGTCTCCTTCTAAATACCTCCAAAGACAGGGAACTCACTATTTCTCCAGGAAGCTTCTTGTCTTTTCCAAAAGCTTAAGAGAACATCTTTCCTCAGGTTGAGCCAAAACCTGCCTCCCTATCAGTCCCATCCATTAGTCCTGGGTCTGTCCTCAAAGACCACACAGAGTAAGTCTAATCTTTCAGGCATATTTCAGAGGGAGAATAAAATAAAACTATAGGGAAAGGAAAAGAATGTCCTTTAGAAACAATAAACCACAAGGTGTGCCTGGAGGTCACCCACTGCTTTTATTGCCCATAGAACAATAAACAAATATGATCAAAAAGTGCATTTCTCAGGGAAGGAAAGCTAGAAATGAACTCGGATTTTCTTCAAATTGAAGAGTTTTGTTACAATTTCGACAAACTGTAAAATATTGAGATGGAGGCTGTGAATTTTATAGGATACTAAAAAATAAAAAGACTAAAAGTATAAAACCATGAGAAAAATGGTTTTATTTTTAAAAAAACCCTAAAGTAATGGGTTCTCTCTGTATGATATGGAAGGCTAATGAATAAAGAAAAAGAAGAGAAAAAATAATCAAATATTCCTCGATATTTAAAAAATAAATAAGAGGACTTCCCTGATGGTCCAGTGGTTACGACTCCACACTTCCACTGCAGGGGGCACGGGTTCCATCCCTGGTTGGGAAACTAAGATCCCAAATGCCGTGCAGTGCGGCCAAAAAAAAAAAAAATAAGAGAGGAGAATATGGTAGTATAGAAAGGTCAATGGAAAACTGTTACAGAGCAACCTGCAGAAGACATGAGGGGATAAAAATGAAAGAATAAAAGCATAAATTTAAAAGTATATGGATATTACGTGTGGCTGATTCACTTTGCTGTACAGCAGAAACTAATACAACATTGTAAAAAATACAAGTAAAATACATGTTAAAAAAAAAAGTATATGGATATTTTAAGAGTGGGACAAGCAAAGTGGATTGTGATTAATTAAAAACTGGGAGGCAGTCACAATAGATAGTTAAGAAACAAAACCGGTAACATTTACTATAGAACTGAATTAAAAATGGATACTCAGGAAAAAATTTTTGGTTTGCATGACATTAAAAAAAGGACTGTTAAAAGAAGTCTTGTCAGAATGTTTTCAAAGTGAAGGAAAAGCAAGGAAAAAAACCACAAAAAGTAAAAAGAAAAGGAAAAATGTAATTTACCTGGTATATGAACTTTTAAAAGACAGAAATGCAAACAAGTGGAATAGATTGTTAAGATTGCTAATGCAGGAACATTCAAATGGAACTTGTATATGTATGAAAATAATTTTTTTGGCAGCAGCAAAAATTTTTCCAAATTTTTAAGTTATTAGGATAAGTTTTTTTTTTTAAGCTTTTTTTTTTTTTTAATTATTTATTTATTTTTGGCTGTGCTGGGTCTTCGTTTCTGTGCGAGGGCTTTCTCCAGTTGCGGCAAGCGGGGGCCACTCTTCATCAAGGTGCGCGGGCCTCTCATTATCGCGGCCTCTCATGTTGCGGAGCACAGGCTCCAGACGCGCAGGCTCAGTAATTGTGGCTCACGGGCCCAGTTGCTCCGCGGCATGTGGGATCTTCCCAGACCAGGGCTCGAACCCGTGTCCCCTGCATTGGCAGGCAGATTCTCAACCACTGCGCCACCAGGGAAGCCCAGGATAAGTTATTTTTTTTAATTACCATGTACATTTAAAGAAGAAATTATTTTTAAAGATCTTTCCCAGAGGACATTATGAAAGACCATGCACCTAAGTTAAGGATCGGCATCGTACTTGAGGAAAACAATCATTGCTGGTAACTGGATGCAATAAAACACTGAGCAGAAAGTTTAAGTCTTTGGCTTGGTGTATCCATAGCAAAAGTCAGCAAGAATAGTGGCAGTATCTCAAGAACAAAATGAGCTAATAGAAGGCAAACTTTAAGGACTGTTGGTTAAACTAAAGGTTAAACTAAATGAGCTTTTTCCAGGTCATTCAAACACAGCCTGCGTCACAAATAGCACAAAACAGAAATGATGACTCTAAAGGCTGTGGGTCTTGGCTTAGGCCTTTATAAAGCAGGGCATTCAGAATGGTTCACTCTTTAAAAAGTAGTTTTTACAGGATCATGCATCCTGGCAGAGGTGATGGGACAATCAGTGCCACATCTTATTTTCTTCAGAATGGTCAAACTAGCTGCTCAGAGAACAAACAATAAAGCTGACCAGAAAGATGGTCTTTACGGTTCCTTCCCCTACGTAATCAGAATATCTAAATTAAGCATTTCTAGAAGGATCAATTCAAGAAGTTTAAAGTCACTAATACTAGCATTAAAAAGACAGCTTGCAGAGTCTCAAATCAAGTTAATGAAAAAGCCTACTTCATAGTCGCTGTGTACCCCACTAAATAAACAAAATTCAGCCCTGGTAAGCCTATATGCTGGTCTGCTCCCATACCCACCACTGCCTGGGAGGGAGAACCGAGAATGGAAGTTTTCAGAATGGAGATGATTCCAAGGATTTTAGGGAAGGGTGTGCCAGGTGGTCTCACTTCAGGATGCCCAGGCCTGGAGGAACAGGAAAACAGGTGGCCCCAAGACTCTGCTGAGAAGCCGCCCACTGCACCAACATGGATGGGGCACTCTGGATATGAGAAGAAAGTAGCTCGTAAGCGAAACATCACTGAGAAGGAGAGGGGAAAGTGAGGAATAAAAATGCATTTAGAAGGGCTTAAAATGAAACAAAAATATTTAAATGCATCTCCTTCTCTCTTGATCCAGCATCTGCATTGGGATATCTCTGTTAATGCTAAGGAAGCATGGATTATCCCTCACAGACTGAGCAATACTGCCTTAATTCCAACTTGTCTGGAATTCCCTGGTGGTCCAGTGGTTAAGACTCAGTGCTTTCACTGCCATAGCCCGGATTCAATCCCTGGTTGGGGAACTAAGATCCCGCAAGCTGTGCAGTGCGGCCAAAAAAAAAAAAAAAATCCCAACTTGTCTCTGCTTTGCCTCTGGAGACCAACTCCTGCCCTGCCTGGAGGAGGCTACAGGCACAGATCACAATAAAAAGCATCTAGCTATTGACTTCTTTGAATTCGTGTAAGGAAGTTATTTGTGGACTGCAGAATTCAATTGCTATGAAATCCAGTTATATGTTCTAGACAAGATTAGATTTATAAACAAATATCAGTACTGTTTATTTATAAGATATCAAGTGGCTAGTGTAGCGACCCTGAGAAGTTCATTGACAACCATAGACTAGCTCCATGACACACCCTAAAATGTACTCCTGTTTCAGGAACTGTGTATGCATTTCAAACAGAAACATGCACACACACTTGAATTGGCTTACCTATCTCCATTGGTTGTGATCGACTCAAACTTGGATTTTTTCTTTGGGATTTCATTTTGAATTGAAGATGTAGAAAGTGTTTTCTGACTTTTAGTGGCAAAAAAAAAAAAAAGAGAGAGAGATACACACACTTTAGAAATCAAAGATTAATAAAACATCACAATGAAAGTCTTGTCAAATGGGACCAATGTAATACTGTACCCACTCTATGCAAGAGCTAATTATTCTTTTTTTTTCTTTTATTTATTTTACTTAAAAAAATACAGCATAACACAAGGAACACACATGAACCTGTGTTGTTACTTAAAGGGGGTAAAGCTATCAATTCTGAGGTCAGGTGGGGCACGCTGTCCGCGGTGAAACAGACAACAAGCAGAAATGTCCAGGTGGCCTTGATCTAAGATCTAAGAGCTAATTATTCTTGATCTTCAAAATCCACCAAAGTCTTGATTTCATAGGTCTTGGATGCATGGGTAGCTCGTTTCTATAGTCCTCCCCCAAATTCTTGGCCTTGATTAAATATTATCTGCTTTATTAATAACTATGAGAACAGAGTCAATAAAACCTCAGAAGTATAATCTATCTTACAATTTAAAAAGTACTTTCACATTCATTGTCTCACATGCATCTTATAATACCGTGAGGTATATACAAGGGATTATTTCTATTTTGCATAAACTGAGGCTCATCAAGGTTAACTGACCTACCCAGGGATATACAGCTAGTTAGCAGTGAAGCTGGGACTAGACACCAGGCTGACATATTTGAACTCCAAGTCCAGTTCTTCCTCACTCTATTTCTGTGAATCTTCTGGTGTCTGAGTCCCACAACAACACTGAAGATCAGTTTTAGCCCCAATAAGTTGACCCCCTAAAACTAGTCTGCAACCCTCTTACTTTGATGGATGTCCAGTCGCCAAGCCCAAAGGATGTTTCAGACCTTTTCTTACTTGGTCTCTTTTCAATATTTGAAACCACTGACCATGCCATCCTTTTTCCCCCCTGACTTTATTGAGGAATAACTGACAAATATAATTGTACATATTTAAAGCGTACAAGGTGACAATTTGATATACATGTACATTATAGAATGATTACCAAGATCAAGATAATTAATACACCCATCACCTCGCATACTTAATTCTTTTATTTTATTTTATTTTTTGGCTGCACCACGTGGCTTGCAGGATATTAGTTCCCTGACCAGGGATTGAACCTATGCCCTCTGCAGTGGAAGCACAGAGTCCTAACCACTGGACTCCCAGGGAATTCCCTCTTTTATTTTTTTTAATGATGAGAATGCTTAAGATCTACTCTCAGCAACTTTCAAGCATATAATATGGTATTATTAACTATCGTCACTAAGCTACACATTAGATCCTCAGAACTACTTCTTCTTATAAAGTTTGTACCCTTTGACCTACACCTCCCCATTTCCCTCTCCCCCTGCCCCTGGCAACCACTATTCTATTCTCTATTTCTATGAAATCAGCTTTATTTTTTTTAAGATTCCACATAAAAGTCATACCACATGGTGTTTGTCTTTCTCTCTCTGGCTCACTTCACTTAGCATATGCCTTCCAGGTTTATCTATGTTGTAGCAAATAGCAGGATTTCCTTCTTTTTTCTATGGCTGGATATTCCATTGTATGTATATACCACATTTTCTTTAGCCATTCATCCCTCAAAGGACATTTAGGTTGCTTCCATAGCTTAGGTATTATGAATAAAGTTATATGAGATACTGGTTTCAGTTCCTTCATATATATACCTAGGAGTGATTGCTGGATCATATGATAGTTTTATTTTTAATTTTTTGAGGAAACACCATACTGTTGAGTCCTTTATATATTTTGGATATTAACCCTGATCAGATATTTGGTTTTCAAATATTCACTCCATCCTACTTGAGTGCTTCTAGAATCTGTTCTCAGCCTCCAACCTGAGTCGTGTCATTCAAGAGCATGGTTTTAACAACTATCTATCTTAGTGGTTAGAAATGATGTTCCCCAGATCACCTGCATCAGAATCATCTGAGATGTTTATAAAACAAAGCAGATTCCTGGACTCTATCCTAGATTCTACTGAATTAAACTCTGGGGTAGGGCCACAGAAATCCACATTTTAAAATAATCTCTGCTACCACTGACTCTTACGTGCTACCAATGGCTCATGTTCAAACCTCTCTGAAGGTTTCTAGGCTAAACTCCCACTAAATAATAATTCTTTTTTTTTTTTTTTTTTTGGATGTCGGATCTTATTTATTTGTTACTCTTTAGAACGTCTTCTTTTTGACCGAGGACAGCTTCTGTCTCTTGACAATCTGTTCCTTGCATTTTTCTTTGGCCTCCTTCATTCTCTTGGCCAAAAGTGTAGCATATTCTGCAGTCTCTTCCTTATTTTTCTTAGTACGCTGTTTCTTCAGAGCAATATGCCAACGTTTGTGTTGCAGAACATGTGGAGCAACAAGACACTGAATTTTGGGTGGTTTAGTCCTAGGTTTCTTACCTTCTTTGTTTAAGGGCCTTCTCACAACATAATGGTAGAGATCGTCTTCTTTATTTTTTTTTGTTTCTTTATTTTTTTATAAATTTCTTTATTTTTATTTTTGGCTGCCTTGGGTCTTTGTTGCTGCGCGTGGGCTTTTCTCTAGTTGTGGAGAGCGGGGGCTACTCTTCCTTGCGGTGCGCGGGCTTCTCACTGCGGTGGCTTCTCTTGTTGCAGGGCACCAGCTCTAGGCGCGTGGGCTTTAGTAGTTGTGGCTCGCGGGCTCTGGAGCGCAGGCTCAGTAGTTGTGGCGCACAGGCTTAGTTGCTCCATGGCATGTGGGATCTTCCCAGAGCAGGGCTCGAACCCGTGTCCCCTGCATTGGCAGGCAGATTCTTAACCACTGTGCCACCAGGGAAGCCCCATCGTCTTCTTTAGAGGGCTTAAAAAGTTTGCGGATTCTTGCTCTTGGGCCCCAGGCGATGCAGCACAGTTGTATCAGTAAATCTAGAAATATCCTTCTCCCCTTTTTTCACAATGACCAAATTCAGGACACTCAGATTGGCATCCACAATGCAACCCCGTACAGATCTGCACTTTCTTTCTCCAGTCCTCCTTGGCCTGTAACAGGAATGCTTTTACTCAGTAGCAAGCAAGACGCGGCCGTGGGTCGTGCCACCCTGATTCGTGGTCCCTTGTTTGTCATTCGCACCACTGATTTGGACCACGTAACCCCTCCATTCTTCATCTGGAGCATCAGCAGCAACTTCCATGGCCATAACTTTCTCATAGACGGTACAGAGTTTGCGTTCATAGTCCACTCCAGTGAGTTTCTGGCAGCCAGTGGCTGGGAAAGAGATGTTCAGCTTCATCCTGAAGCAGCCGTTCACCTCCAAGGTGCCATGAAAAAGAGCTAAATAATTATTCTTGATGCTTTAAACTCAACTTTCCAAAACTGAACTTCTTTTTCCCCCTTCCTATAGTCTCTCTCAGATAAGGATCTACCCATTCACCCAAGTAAGAAATCTGAGAATTGTCCTTTACTCACCCAGCTCCTGTCCATCTATCTGTTCATCACATTATCTAATTTACTCAAAAATCTCCTTCTAAAGTATCTTCCTGAATCTGCCTCTTCAGTGTCACTGCCTCAGTTGAGGTTCTCTATTAACATCTCTTATCTGGACTCTTACCAACAAAGCTTCTTAACTAGCCCCCAGCCTCTTTTTCCTCCAATGCATTCTCCCCAGTAGTCTGGGTTAATTTTTTTTTTAAATGCAGATTTGGTCCCTCCTGCATAGATCCTTTCAGTGGCTTCCCGTTAAGATAACTAAGATCAAGTTCATGCTCCTTACCAGGTCCGCTGGATTCCTTTTCCTTCCATTTTCCAGCTCCCAATCATAAGCTCCAACAAAATAAAAGGACTTGCTGTTCCCAAGTTCCGTGTGGTCTCATGCCCTCTGTGTCTTTGCAAATGCTATTCCCTCAGCCTAGAATGTCTCTGCCCATTCCTTATCTGATGATTCTGACTCATCCTAAGATCTAGCTCCAACACCAGCATTTCTCTGATCTTTCGTTCCCTAACCTCCCAAGGCAGTTAATTACCACTGCCTCTTATGCCTGTATTTTGACATGTTTCCACTGTGATGCCCATCGAATTATCCTGCAATGATTTGATTACAGGTCTGTCTTCCCTACCAGACTGCATACTCTTGGATAGCGGCGTGATTCTTTTACTTATCTCTGCATTCCTTGCAGAGAACCTGGCTCATGAAAGTACTTAACAATGAACAAAGAAAATCACAATGGTAATAATAACAACGAATAACTAAAATGTATTGAAGCTTCCTATATGCCGGTTATAAAACTAATCACTATGCACATACTATATATTTTTGCAACAACTCCATGAGGTAATATTATTATTTCCCTCATTTCACAGATGAAAAAACTTGCCCAAGATCCCATACAGAAAACTTGGCAGACCCAGGATTCAATCCAAAGCCAGAACTCTTAACAACTCTACAGATACCCTGAAACGAAGCTTAAGACAATAATGAAAGGACATCATTTTGACTGGATCTCACAAGGACAAACCTAGAATATCTATCAATCTCCTAGCCAATATACATAAAAAAGCTGCATCCCTCAGACTGTGAAATGTCCAATCTTCTAGGGAGATAACCCACTCTAACGGAGGGGAGAACGTTACATGTTAAAGTAGAGTAAGTTCCACAAACTTTTAAGACACAACAGAAACCAAGTCAGAAAATCCTGATGCCTTATGGAAGTCTCTCTGGCCCTTGGATGATACATGAATTACAAAA
Organism: Eschrichtius robustus; assembly: GCF_028021215.1. Lineage (NCBI taxonomy): Eukaryota > Metazoa > Chordata > Mammalia > Artiodactyla > Eschrichtiidae > Eschrichtius > Eschrichtius robustus. The sequence continues at coordinate 21,957,258 of NC_090826.1, read as the reverse complement.
TACGACAAAGGAGATTCCCTCTATAGACTAATAACTAGAGAGAAAATAGGAAAATTTAGACAAAATGGTATCTTCCATGGCTAATTGTGTATTACATCTGACCTCCCAGCACCTCTAGTCCTATCTCATGCATCTCGGGGTTACCTGTTATAATGGCTGCCACCACTCAGTCGACTGTACTGCTCCTTCTCCTGGTGGCTGGCACGGGAAGAACTGCTCAGGTGCTTCCTCTGCTCTTTGGTCTTCTGAAGGACCCGTTTGTATGAAAGTGTGCACAGCCAGCATAGCAATTTCCCATCTACCTGAAAGATGAGGAGACAAAGATAAAGAAGAAGGAATGTGCTAGTGCAGTGGCTGAGAACATGGGTATTAGGAGCTAGAACCTCTGGTTAAGTCCAGATCTGCCACTTACAAGCTGTGTGACCTTACGGAAGTCAGCTGGGTACTCATGGGGTCAATTTCTTCAACTATAAAATGAAGGATAATAGTACCTACTTCAGAGGGCTGGTGCAAGGATCTAGTGACATAATGTAGGTAAAGCATGGTGCAAGGTACATAAAAATTGCTTAATAAAATAGGAGCTGGGGACTTCCCTGGCGGTCCAGTGGTTAAGGCTCCACACTTCCACTGCAGGGGGCACATGTTTGATCCCTGGTGGGGAACTAAGATCCCACATGCTGTGTGGTATGGCCAAAAAATTTTTTTAAAAAATAAATAAAATAAAAATGAGCTGCTAATTTTATATATTTTTTTATTCTGTTTTTCTTCAACTTAACACAGACCAGAGCAAAGTTCCCATAAGAATTTCAAAAGACACAAATATCTCTATGGTGCTCATCAAGGAAAACACAGCAGGGAAAAGAGAAGACAGAAGATGAAACATAAAATTTACACTTTAGGCTTCCCTGGTGGCGCAGTGGTTGAGAGTCTGCCTGCCAATGCAGGGGACATGGGTTCGAGCCCTGGTCTGGGGAGATCCCACATGCCACGGAGCAACTGGGCCCGTGAGCCACAACTACTGAGCCTGCGTGTCTGGAGCCTGTGCTCCGCAACAAGAGAGGTCACGACAGTGAGAGGCCCGCACACCACAATGAAGAGTGGCCCCCGTTCGCCGCAACTGGAGAAAGCCCTCGCACAGAAACGAAGACCCAACACAGCCAAAAATTAAAAAAAAAAAAAAAAAAAAAAAAAAAATTTACACTTTAGTTTTATTTTTTTTCTTTTATTTTTTTTAAATTTATTTATTTATTTTTGGCTGCACTGGGTCTTCGTTGCTGTGCGGGGGCTTTCTCTAGTTGTGGTGAGTGGGGGCTACTCTTCGTTGTGGTGCGTGGGCTTCTTATTGCGGTGGCTTCTCTTGTCGTGGAGCACGGGCTCTAGGCACGCAGGCTTCAGTAGTTGTGGCACATGGGCTCAGTAGTTGTGGCTCGCAGGCTCAGTAGTTGTGGCGCACGGGCTTAGTTGCTCTGTGGCATGTGGGATCTTCCCGGACCAGGGCTCAAACCCGTGTCCCCTGCACTGGCAGGCGGATTCTTAACCACTGCGCCACCAGGGAAGCCCTATACTTTAGCTTTAATACCTTATAAATGGCTCATAAAATGGTACGCTGGATATCTTTTCTCAGATGGAAAGAAATGTCTCCAGAAAAAGACTGATGGGCAAGTAGCTTCCAGGGCCCCAATCCCTGGTGGTGGCCTACCATGACACTTTGTTTGATTTAGAAAAAGTTGATCACTTTGGGCAGAAGCAGCTCTGCACCAGGGTGCAGGGCACAGGGCTAGGAAAGCAGAATGGGGCTTCCACAATCCTCTGAAGCTGGGGTGCCTCTGTACAGCACTCAGATTGCAAAACTAAGTTTGTGGGGTGGCCTGGTACAAGTGGCAGGGCAGCAGAGCTGGTTGCAATTACTCAGGTTGGGGAGGGAGTGTGCTGATATTTTATGGAATCTTAGTTTTCATGTCTTGCCTCTAAATTAGATCTTCTGCCCCATCTTGAACATGGGTAAGCCAGACCATCATTTACCTAAAGTATTTATCTTGTTAGGAAAAGCCTCTTTGCACCTCATTCTCCTCACCTATTAACAAGTCATCAGTCTGAATCTATCCACTTCTTTCCAACTCCACTGCTTCCATCCAAGCAAAGCCATTCTTACCTGTCACAACTGCAAGACTCACCTAAATGATCTCGCTATTTTTCTCCAGATCAACCATTTCCACATAGCTGCCAAAGAGAGCTTCTTAAATGTAAATCTGATTATGTCTCTTCTCGCCTTAAGATATAAAACCTAAACTTTTTACCATAGCCTATGTTGACTTAAATGTAGCCTCTGCCTGCCTTTATAATCTCATTCTCTGTTCACTCTGCCTTCTTTCTGTTCTTCCCATCTGCCAAGCTCATTCTTGCCTCAGGGCCTTTTCATAGCTGGTCTCTCTTCCCAGGATCTTTGCCCTCCAGAGCTTCCCATGGCTGCTTCCTTCTCATCTTTCTTGTTTCAGCTCAGATTTTATCTCCATGCAGGTCCTCCTGATTGCCCAATCTAAACTGGCCTCCCCAGTCACTCTCCACCATATACCTTATTTCCTTATAGCACTTACACCTAAAATCTGTGTTCATTTATCTCCTTGTTTGTTCTCATCCATCTCTTACACACATAAATAAAAGCTCTGAGAGAATAAGGTCTCTTCTGCTTAGTTCATCAGTGTATTTCCAATACCCAGAGCAGTGTCTGAGACATGATAAGCGTCTAATTATTTGTTAACGAATGTATAAATGAATTTTGAAACCAAACTTCAGTTTGCTGCATTTCATGGTTATGGGATATGGCCTTAAGATCTGACTTTAAAATACTCTAGGAGGACTTCCCTGGTGGCACAATGGTTAAGAATCCGCCTGCCAATGCAGGAGACACGGGTTTGATCCCTGGTCTGGGAAGATCCCACATGCCACAGGGCAACTAAGCCCCGTGTGCCACAACTACTGAGCCTGCGCTCTAGAGCCCGCAAGCCACAACTACTGAAGCCCGCACACCTAGAGCCCGTGCTCTGCAACGAGAAGCCACCGCAATGAGAAGCCCGCACACTGCAACAAAGAGTAGCCCCCACTCGCTGCAACTAGAGAAAGCCTGCGCCCAGCAACGAAGATCCAATGCAGCCAAAAAAAACACAAAAAAACTCTAGGAGACCTTGCCCAGGAAAGAGCTTTCACTGAAGAAGGGTTTGAAAACAAAGCAACTGCACTGAAAAGAGAGCCAGCATTAAACATGAAAATCACACACTGAACCACAGGACACTTTATTTCAGATCTCTCCTTCACAAATAAACTTTAAAAATATAAAATCACCCTCTCAGAATTAAACTATCATAAAGAAATAATCATAGATAACACTGAGTACTTATCACGTGCCAGATTCCTTCTGAAGGGGTTTACACTTGACCTGCATAACAACGATGAGGTCTGATCAGCCTCATTTACGGATGAGGAAACTGAGGCACTGACAGATTAACTCGCCCAAAGTCACACAACAAGTAAGTGACAGACAAAGATTTCAACCCAGGCACTCTGAGTCCAGATCATCCACCCGCAATCCCTAAGCTTGGTCCTCCTAAACTTTATAAATAGGTGATTGAGGATGCCTACAAATACGCAAACTCTTATGATAGGATTGTAACTAGAAAGTAGAAACAATGAATTCTAGTGTAATCCAATTAATAATAATATAGGTACCATTTAATGAAGTATAGTATATGCTAGGCTCAAAATTGTTTTATATACCTATCTCAATTAAATCTCCCTATGCCCTTGTGAAGTAGCTACTGTTATTCCCACAGTAAAGATGACAAAACTGATGCACAACAGGAGTAAATAATTTGCCCAGGATCATTCAGCTAAGCCAGAAGTGGGCTGGAACCCAGATCTATGGGACTAAAAAGCTTGTGCTCCAACTATTATTATATGTTACCTTCTGATTACTAATTCAGCTTCTCTAGTATCTCGATTCAGGGAAGAGGTGCCCTGGTTGGCAGGCAGGAGTATTCTGGTCACTGGAAAGTTACTTCCTCCCATTGTAAATTAATGAATTTGGTTACCACGAATCAGCTTTTGAGAGCCTAAGCATCTCTGAAAAGCATCTCTGGACACTGAGAGTTTCTGTACTACATTCTTTCATTCAAAAAATATTTATCGAGTACCTACTATGTGCCAGGCTGCTGGTAATACAGCATGAAAACAAGATGGACAAAGAGCTCATACTCTAGTGGGAGTGGACAAACATGTAAACAAACAAGATAATTTCTCATAACGTTACATGCTATGAAGACAATAAACAGGGTACTATGATAGAGTGACTGGGGGAGTTAGTAAAGAAGGTCTCTGTGAGAAGCTGGCAATTGAGCTGAGACTTGACACAAGGAACCAGTTATGACACTCTGGAGAAGGCTGTGTATCAGGCAAATCCAGTCGGCACAAAGGTGGAAATGAGACTGGCATATCTGAAGGACTGAAAGGTGGCCAGTGTGGCTGGACCAAGGGAGGAGGAGGGGAGTGTGATGGAAGATGAGACTGAGAGTCAGGTATGGACCTTGCAGGCTATGGAAGGATTTTGGGTTTCATTCTAAGTGCAAGCGGAAGCCACTGGAGGGTTTAAACAGACCAAATCTAAACCATTTTAATTCCACCAAGGTACCATCATTCCACATAGAGGTTTATCTATATCATCTTCTTGTGGTCTTTAACTTCAAAAGATAGTAAAACTGGTAATAGACTATATCCTGCTTAAGTCACAATCTCTCCTTTAAAGAGTTTTGTAAAATTTTGCCAATCACCACTTCACTTACAAGGGATGTTGAACACTGTAATTCAAATTCTCATGAAATACTAACCTATGAAATGTTAGAATACAATGGTCCACATTTGATAAATGAAGAAAACAAAGGCTGAATATCTTCTTCAAAGTCAATAACAGAATTTGGAGAGGAACTGAGAAATCAATCTTGGTTATATGTCTTTTTAACACAACTGGCCCACCTTAATTTCTCTGAAAGAAAAAAATATCAAGAAAAACACAGAGATTTACCTTCTTTCTATCATCTTTCCTGTCAAATGCACACTGCTGCTTGCACTGTTCACAAGAATATGGTGGTCCATACTTCTTCTCTGAATTTGTGCAGCGCTGGCATTTGTTGCCAATAAATGCTGCAATTATGTTGCAATACTGACAAGGTTTGGGCTTAAAGAGAAAAAAAAAGTGTCAAGTAAGTATATTGTAAAATACCAGTGCATTTTTTTTTCCAGTGCATTTTTTAAAGCAATGATTTCTATTATACATAGTTCATTAGTCATGGTAAACATGCATTCCCAACTTCATAAATTTCCTTTTACACTGATCCAATAAAGCCCAATTCCTAACACCATGTAAAGTGTTTTTCTGCACAGGACTATTGATTTTTAAATAAATAAACAAACAAATAACAAAAAGCCATTAGCATATATGCTGGGACTTCTCTAACCAATTCAACAGAACCAGCTCTTGGAGAAATGAGCAAGTGCGTCCAAATTTCTGAAAAGGCGTCTTTGACGTTATCAGTGTATAAACGTGGGGAGAATGCCTGCAAGGACACAGTATGCTGAACCCTAACACTGAAAGAAAAAAAAATCATTCATCAAAATGAATAGTCAACCGTTACCAAACAAAGAGGTCACGTCATAGGATTCATCATTCCCCTTCTCTTTACATACTGGTTACTGAAGCTTCTCAAGGAAAATTATAATCACAATCCTGCCACAGTGACTATAAACACAGAACTCCTTAATACTAAGTATTAGCTAAGTTTGAAAGCTAAAACACTACATAAATTTTTCTGAGAACATTTTTACACATAACTAGGTCTTCTAATAAAAATACTGTAATTATATTAATAGTCCACAGAATGTAAGGTCCCAAGAGACCTGACTACTCACTGTTAGGTACAGAGAAACCCTACTTACCGTTCCATACAACTGCACATTCTGAGCACATTTCTTGCATATTGTATTGGTTTTACTGTTAAGGAAGAAAGAGACACAAGGCTTTGTAAGAAAAAAATCATTTTACTTACAACATCTGAAAACTGATTCTTCCTTAAGTCCAAGGAATTTGTTCATTACCAAATGCCAAGGTGGAATATGGTTTGGACATTTGATTAACTGAAGGGTGAGTATCTGGCCAGTAACTCTTCTAATTATTCTGTAGTTATAAATTTTATTAGCTCAAATACAAGGAGGCTTTGGTTAAAATGGAGAGTGAGTTATTTCTGATTATGACATCTCCAAGTACCACTAAGTAAAATTATCAGATATGCAAAGGACCCTCAAAAGAATATTATGTTAGACCAAAATGGACTAGCAGAAAAGAAATTAATTCTCCTCAATTCAGACGACCAGCTGAGAAATTTGAGATGAAGAGTAAAGTATTTGTCTTTGGGATATAAGCTCAGAGACTCTATCCATGTTGACCTTACTCTGTCTATGTTCTCCTCTGTAAGTAAAAGTATATGAAAATCCCCGATGTGGGGAAATAGATGCTAACACCAAATATTTTTTCAATATTTCCAATTTCTCTAAGAGCTAAGCACTGACAAAAATAAACACGCCCTTTCCCTTGTGAAGATCCAAGTCATATTACCTACATGCCTAAACTGATAAACTGCCTTGGGGAAAAAAAATTATCTTCAAATAAAGTCTAACCCTTCACAAAGGGAGGTACAAACAAATGCTTGATGTTTAAGAACCGTTTAAACAATATTTGGGGGCTAAAAACAAAATCACATAAAAATCCAGTATATCGCTACTTTGTGATTTTTTTTCCCATACAATTCCTATCGAAGTGACTATAAACTTAAAAGACAAAAGAAAAACCTCAAAGTAAAAAACATTAAATTAAAATGAGATATTCAAACAAAATATTTCCCAGGGCAATTTTCTGCCATTTAAAAAAGGCAGTTCAGGGGCTTCCCTGGTGGCGCAGTGGTTGAGAATCTGCCTGCCAATGCAGGGGACACGGGTTCGAGCCCTGGTCTGGGAGGATCCCACATGCCGCGGAGCAACTGGGCCCGTGAGCCACAACTACTGAGCCTGAGCGTCTGGAGCCTCTGCTCCACAACACGAGAGGCCGCGATAGTGAGAGGCCCGCGCACCGCGATGAAGAGTGGCCCCCACTCGCCGCAACTGGAGAAAGCCCTCACACAGAAACGAAGACCCAACACAGCCAAAAATAAAAATAATAAATAAAAAGGCAGTTCAGGGACTTCCCTGGTGGTCCAGTGGGGTCCAGTGGTTAGGTCTCAGCACTTCCACTGCCGTGGCCCGGGTTCAATCCCTAGTGGGGAACTAAGATCCAACAAGCCACAGGGTGGCCAAAAAGAAAAAAAAAAGGCAGTTCAGGAACTGAAGTACATTGAAAGAGACCTCTAGAAAGAGGATTAGCATCAGTGATTCTGTGATGTTGAACATTTGGGTTTATTTTAGATTTATTACTCAAGGAGTGGGACATATATATCAATATATACAAATGCTCTTGACATCTTAGAAAAAAATGCAAAAAACCTATTTCTATAATCCATCTTGAATTAATTTTTATGTATGGTGTGAATTAAGGGTTAAACTTCAAATCTCACCCTACACACAGAAATAAATTTGAAAGGGATCATAGGCCTAAATGTAAAAGCTAAAATATAAACCTTCCAGAGTATATTCTGTGTGTTTCATTACACAGATACATACTGTTTGTAAAACTCATCAAATGATGCACTTAAGATTTGAGCATTTCAATGTGTGCAAATTTTACCTCTAAAAAAATTTAGAAACCGTAAACAAATATTGAACTCTAAGTTAATGATATGCATGCTGAAGTGTTTAGGGTCGAGTACACTGATGTCCACAACTTTAAACTGCATCACAAATACGATGGATTAATACACTGATGGATAGAGAGATGGATAGATGCAAATATAGTAAATGTAAATTGTAGAAGCTAAGTAGTGGGTAGATGAGTGTTTACTATCTAGTTTTTTTTTTTAATTTTTATTTATTTATTTATTTATTTATGGCTGTGTTGGGTCTTAGTTTCTGTGCGAGGGCTTTCTCCAGTTGCGGCAACCGGGGGCCACTCTTCATCGCGGTGCGCGGGCCTCTCACTATCGCGGCCTCTCTTGTTGCGGAGCACAGGCTCCAGACGCACAGGCTCAGTAATTGTGGCTCACGGGCCTAGTTGCCCCACGGCATGTGGGATCCTCCCAGACCAGGGCTCGAACCCGTGTCCCCTGCATTGGCAGGCAGATTCTCAACCACTGCGCCACCAGGGAAGCCCCAACTATCCAGTTTTTTTAGCTTTTTTTTTCTTTGAAAATATACATAACGAAATGTCAGGGAAAATATTCCTAGAATTGAAATGAAGCTGACTGAAATTAGGCTTCTGGGTCCATGTGTGAGCTGGCAAACAGACCCCATCCTGCTTAAGGCAATATTACCTACAGCCACGGTTCCCCAGAAGTTTAACTTACTATACCAATAAACCACCTTGCTGCTATTAAAAAGTCCCCCAAAGATGTGTGTTCATTCACACCTAAATATTTTTCACACTTTTCAAAATGAGATTCACACAAGGCAAGTGTAAAGGCAAGTGAGTTTTTTCAAATGTGACTAGGGGTAACAAACTCTTTATCAGATTGTCACATTTTCAAAAGTATCTTCTTTTGGCTTATAAATTCTTCAAACTCTGCATATAAACATACTAGAGCACAAGGCTCATGTTTTACTGTTGTGGGGTTGGTTTCTTAGTGTCAAAAATGTCAAAACCATAATATAGGGCTTCCCTGGGACACGGGTTTGATCCCTGGTCCGGGAAGGTCCCACATGCCGCGAAGCAACTAAGCCCATGGGCCACAACTACTGAGCCTGCGCTCTAGAGCCTGCGAGCCACAACTACTGAAGCCCGCGTGCCCAGAGACCGTGCTCCACAACAAGAGAAGTCACCACAATGAGAAGCCTGCGCACAGCAACGAAGACCCAATGCAGCCAAAAATACATAAATAAATTAATTAATTAATTAATTTAAAAACCCCCACAATATAAAATTATCAAGGATGTGAAAAATAAGTAACTAATAATTTAAGCAATTAATGAATGACTAGGGAACAATATGTGTATTTTACCTCCATTGTGTTATAACAGGAAATGGCAGAATCTGTGTATAATGCAATTGATTACAGATCTATATATTACAATGCAACTGATTACAGATCTGTATATTGAAACGCAATCGATTACAGATTTTAAAAGGAAAAGCCTATTAGCATCTTTCATGGTCAACGAAAACTGTACCTCTCCTGCTGGTACTCAGTCCTACAGTAGGTGCACTTCACAACAGGGTGTGCAATCCGACATTCCTGAAATATGAAATGAGGATATAATTTTAAAAGGCAGTCAGAAATGGAGAGAGTCTTCAGTAGGAGGCAGAAGACCTGGGTACTATTCCAAGCATAGCCATTGTGCTTGAGTGAGTCACTTAAACTTTCTGGGACTAATTTTTTTTGTCTGTAAAACTGGCACCACCACCCTGCATTGATGTGGAAGTAAGAATTTATATGGAACTAGTCATAAATTGTAAAACAAAGGTATGAATAAGCCTCAGACTTAGGGAATGAGACGCCCTGGATTCTAGTCCAGTTCTGCCTCCGCCACTGTGTGATTTTTGAGCAGGTTCACTTGTGAAACCAAAGCACTGAATTAAAATCATTATTGCTTACATATATAAAACTCCCTTAAAATAAATAAATAAATACACAAACATATAATCAAATATGTATTTTTTTTAAGGCCAAAAAGGCATTCAGACATTTGACTTTTTGAGCTCTCTCATACCTAGTAAACAAAAAGAGACAAAGTCATGGCCATTGGAGGCAATGATGACACACAATTATGAGTTAGCCATACCAGAGACACAAACTCTGGATTATCTGGAGATATCGCAACATCACTCTCCAGCCGGCTTGGTGACTTTTAACTGTCGCTTCACAGCACCTCTATTCATTTAAATAGGCAAACCAAGATGAAGCAACTTAAAAGAAAAAAAGAGAACTTGGACCTTCAGGGGTAAAAACTGATCAGCAGCTGGTTACGGCGAGGGCAGAAGGTCACTAACTAGAAGCTGAAATATCATCCTTTTGCTTCGTGCGTTTGACTGTGGGGCTTTATTATAAAGCCTGGTTACCTCTGACTCTGGGACTGGCTGAAAAGTGCCCGTGTGGCGCCCGAGTTCGACACGATCGTCCCAGACAGCACCCTACTCTGGAGTTCTGTCCCAGGCGGGGCAGGAGGTCCCTAAGCCTGAAACCCGGCAGACCCCGGCGCGGGGGGAAGCCAGCCCAAGAGGGATCTCCGCCGCGGCTGGTCGAGGGCGAGCGGGGGACCAGCTGTCCCCTCCCCCGACCTCACGGGGTTCGAGAACAATCCCTCGCGGTTGCTAAGCACCCGGACACGCCGGCCGCTGGGGCCTGGACACGGCCCGGGTCTCCCCCACGTGCCCCGCCAGCCCCCGGCGTAGCGGGTGCGGTTCCTCAGCTAGGCGGGCCTGCCACGCCCTGCCCGGGGGACCCCGCCGGGCGTCCCCACAGAACCGGGAGCTCCGGGCCGCGCCTCCAGCGTCCCAGTTCCCGGCTGCCGCCCCAGCCCGCGCACCTTGCACAGCTGCTGCCCCTGAGACAGCGCCTCGAAGGGGAAGCGCTGGTGGCACTTGGTGCAGGCGTAGAGCGCCGCCATGTCCGGCCCGGGCCGTGCTCACAGCCCTACCGGCCCGGCCCGCCGCTTTATCTGACAGTCTGAAGCACAACCTGGCGGCGGCAGGCTGCGGGCTGCGGCAGGCGGGCGGGTCCTCGGGTGCGGGCGGACCAAGGCGGGCGCGGCGGCGCTGGGCGCCCGTTCACAGGTTCATTTTGACGTCTATCAAGGAGGAAGGGGCGGAACACGGAGCTTCTTACGACTCTGATTCGGTCTGGACTGGAGTACGCCACTTATGACGCGCTTGGCCTCGATTATGTAAAGCGCAGTCACGAGGGGGCGCCGCTGGGAGGGAAGGTCTCCCGCGGGGGGACCTCTGAAGTGCCTAGGCTCCTCCCACTTCGCTCTCTGTTCCCGCCCTCGCTCCTCCTCTCTCACAGCTGGAGCAACCGTACTTCTCGCGATATCTCCACGGAGTTGTGATGTTTTGGTTTCCATGGAGTTGCCCTCTCGCAGCTGGTTGAGCCGAGCGCGGTGCATTGTTGAACTAGAACTTGGCCGCCACCCCGAGCCTGAAGAAGATGGGGGCTTATGAGAAAACGCCTCCAACGTCGGGGTAGGAGGGGCCCGCACAGCCCTCTCACTCGAGGGAGGAGAGGAAACGTGAGAGGCAACTTAGAGGGATGCCCTCTGTCTGAGATCCCTAAAAAAGAGGGACCTCTAGGGTCCCTGACCTCCAGAGAGAAAGAAGCCCCAGAGAGAGCACCCCTATTTTGTGGAAGAGGGGTGCTAGAGTGATGACAGCTCCTCCAGGAAGGAGAAGGCGGATACTAAGGCGAGGCCCTCCATCCCTGAGAGTCCTCGTGCCCTGGAGGCCCCCTCTGAGTGGGATGCAGTTGGCCTGAGGACTGCTTCCTACTGTGTCTAATCCAGTTGCACCCTCAGCTTCTCTGTCGAACAACTCCCTGGCATTTCCTGGTTAGGTCCGGCCACCGGAAGGCAAGCCACACCCCCCCAGCTACTCTGCCTCTTTTCAGGTCCCAGCCTAGTGCGTCTAGGGGCTGTCCAAGGAATTACAAATTTCTTGTTCTTGAGGCTTTGGCAAAGCTTCCTGCAGTGCTGACCTTTCCAGGTCTCTGCCCTATAGCTGCTCTTACTTTTGACTCTGCTCACCTGAGCCATGCTAATTGCAGTTTTACCTAAACGTGCGTTTTTTAACAACGGAGGGCGCATTTATGGCTTATATATCCGTGCCCCCCCCAAATTTAATCTTTGATACCCAAATCCACTCTTTGATACCCAAATCCAGCCCGCTACTTGTGACTTTGCCCAAAGATGTGTATTAATCAAAGATTTAGACTCTGGGGTCAGAAAACAAAGGTTCAAAATCACTGCTCCACTTCTACTAGCTAGGTAACCTTGAACTTCTGAACTTCTCACTATAGCTGAATTTCTCAGAGCCTCTTTCCTCAATTGTACAATTGGGTCATTGTGGGGATCAAAAACAGTACATGGAGGGTAATGGGAAACTGCTTCCTGGGTAAGGGGTTTTACTTTGGAATGATGGAAATGTTTTGGAACTAGATAGAGGTGATGGTTGCACAACATTGTGAATGTACTAACTGCCACTGAATTGTTCACTTTAAAATGATGAATTTTATATTATGTGAATTTCACCTCAAATTACTTTTTTTTAAAAAAGGATGCAGGGAATTCCCTGGCAGTCCAGTGGTTTGGATTCTGTGCTTCCACTGCAGGGGGGCCTGGGTTCGATCCCTGGTTGGGGAACTAAGATCCTGCAAGCCGCCACATGGCTCAGCCAAAATAAATAAATAAACAAAAATTTAATTTAATTTAATTTAAAAAATTTTTTAAAAGATGCAGGTTTGGGAGCCAGACTGCCTGGCTTTGAATCCCAACTCTATCACTTAGAAGTTGTATGACTTTGGGCATATTAAAAACAAACAAACCAGAAACAGTACATGGAACTTGGTACACTAAATGAATGCTATTAGGAGAAACTGAATTTCTTCTAGGGAGATGCTGGTGCCATCGATCATGGAAACACAGCCTCCTCTCTGCTCACACGCATACTCCACACTGGGTATGGGCCTCTCTATGTTTCTACTGCCTCCAGTTCTGGTCTCTACTATATTATTTACCAGTTTTGCAATTACCTATCTACTTCTTTTTCATCCATCAGATTATGGCATTATGGAACAGAAAGACCATATCTGGGTCCTCTGTATCACCCAGTGCAGGGCTAATTAATCCATTCATTCAACAAATATTTACATATTTACTATGTGCCAGGTTCTGGCTTAGGCACTGGGGATACGCTGTTGTGTAAAACAGATGTGATCCCTGCCCTTGTGAAGCCAACAGACTAGTGGCAAAGACAGTTAAATAGCAAGGACTGTGAACGAATAAACATGCTGCAGGGATAAAGAACAAAATTGGGATAGGGAGAAGGTAGGGGGAGTCACTTGGGTAGAGAGAAGGCCAGGGGATGCCAAGACCTGAAGGTTGAGAAGGACTTAGACATATGACTTAGCCAAGAATGTTCTGGGCAGAGGGAAAGGTGATGACCTTGAGGTGGAATATTTCTTGGCATTTTCAAGAAATGGAGGAGAGGCCAGTATAGCTGGGGCTTAGTTGGACAGAGGGCAAGTGGAGAGGTTGGCAGGAGTCAACAGGGGCCAGATGTGTAAACCCTGTAGACCCTGATACGGATATGATTTTTTTTTCAAAGTACAGCGTATGAAGTATAATGGGAAAGAAGCCATAGGCAGTTTTTAAGCAGTCAAGTGACAGATATAAATTTTTTTAACGATTTACTTGGCTGCTACGAGGAGAATAGACTGTAGGGGGCCAGCATAAATGCACAGAGATCAGTGAGGAGGCTACTGCAGTCATCCAGGTGAGAGGTGATGATGACAAGTTTGCAGTGGAGAGAAGTGGAAAGAGTCAGGATATATTTTGAAGATAGAGTCAACAGGACTTAGGGGTGGATTGGATTTAGGGGGTGGTGAGGGAAAGAAAGAAATTATGGTCTATGTGCCCAGCTGTGTGCAGATGATGGTATCATTTCCAACAAAAGGGAAGACTAGAAGGACGGGTTTCAGAGACAAAACCAAGAGTTTTATTTCTTTGCTTTTTTTTTTTGGCCACGCCACACGGCTTGTGGGATCTTAGTTCCCCGATCAGGGATCAAACCTGGGCCCCTGGCAGTGGAAGCATGAAGTCCTAACCACTGGACCATCAGGGAATTCCCAAGAGTTTTATTTTTGACATAGTAAGTTCTAAATGCCTATGGGACCTCCAGAGGGGGAGACATTATGTAGGTGGCGGCTCTAGTCTGTACATCTCTTAGAGGAGAGGTCTGGGATGAAGAGAGTTTGGGGGGAAATGATCAGCATATATGCCCTGAGACTGGCCAATATTACCTTGGAAGCCTAGAGAGAGGAAATAGCAGTGCCCCTTCCTGAGTCAAGAGAAAGTCCATCCAACAGAGATCTTGTCATGAGGAGATGCCTGCAAAGGAGCCAGGAGCAAGAGAGTTCAGAGAGGAGAGTGCTTTCACAGAAGCCGAGAGAAGAGCAACAGACATCAGTCAACAGCGTCATCAGCTACTGGGAGACTAAAGTGAGGACAGTGACTGATATTTCCTGAACTGATCTGAACACACACCTGTTTGCTGAATGTCTAGCCTGTCAAACCTTATCCCTCTTTCCCTTTATCGAGGCTCATTCCATGTGTCTTTGGCAACAGCAGTTGGGTGTGTCCCTGCGGGAACAGTAGGAAAAAAGGGTATTTCTAGCAGGATTGTTCATGCTAGCAAAAGAAAAGGGGGACAAAAAGGAAAAAACCATGGACAGAATAATGGATGACTGAATTGTGCTGTACTTAGAGTATCATGGAAGTACACAGAGGGGACACTTAGCTTCAACAGGGTCAGCTCTCCCAGAGTGTCACTGCTTGCCTCCTGTTCACAATCTCCAGAAAAATCTTCATGCTAAGGAGGATGGTGTAGGTCCAGGGTGGAAGTGGGGAGTTGATAAAAATAGAAACTCCCTTCTATTGGCAGGTGTAAATTCTTGATCTGCAAACTCAGAAATAAAACTTTTTTAAAAACTGAATTCAGACAATCCTGCAGTCTGTGGAACAAAAACCACATTCACAGAAAGATAGACAAGATGAAAAGGCAGAGGGCTATGTACCAGATGAAGGAACAAGAAAAAACCCCAGAAAAACAACTAAATGAAGTGGAGATAGGCAACCTTCCAGGAAAAGAATTCAGAATAATGATAGTGAAGGTGATCCAGGACCTCGGAATAAGAATGGAGGCAAAGATCGAGAAGATGCAAGAAATGTTTAACAAAGACCGAGAAGAATTAAAGAACAAACAAACAGAGATGAACAATACAATAACTGAAATGAAAGCTACACTAGAAGGAATCAATAGCAGAATAACTGAGGCAGAAGAACGGATAAGTGACCTGGAGGACAGAATGGTGGAATTCACTGCTGCGGAACAGAATAAAGAAAAAAGAATGAAAAGAAATGAAGACAGCCTAAGAGACCTCTGGGACAACATTAAACACAACATCATTCGCATTATAGGGGTCCCAGAAAGAGAAGAGAGAGAAAGGACCAGAGAAAATATTTGAAGAGATTATAGTCGAAAACTTCCCTAACATGGGAAAGGAAATAGCCACCCAAGTCCAGGAAGCGCAGCGAGTCCCATACAGGATAAACCCAAGGAGAAACACGCCGAGACACATAGTAATCAAACTGGCAAAAATTAAAGACAAAAATAATTGAAAGCAGCAGGGGAAAAATGACAAATAGCATACAAGGGAACTCTGATAAGGTTAACAGCAGATTTCTCAGCAGAAACTCTACAAACCAGAAGGGGGTGGCATGATATACTTAAAGTGATGAAAGGGAAGAACTTACAACCAAGATTACTCTACCCGGCAAGGATCTCATTCAGATTCGATGGAGAAATCAAAAGCTTTACAGACAAGCAAAAGCTAAGAGAATTCAGCACCACCAAACCAGCTCTACAACAAATGCTAAAGGAACTTCTCTAAGTGGGAAACACAAGAGAAGATAAGGATCTACAAAAACAAACCCAAAACAATTAAGAAAATGGTCATAGGAACATACATATCGATAATTACCTTAAACGTGAATGGATTAAATGCTCCAACCAAAAGACACAGGCTTGCTGAATGGATACAAAAACAAGACCCATATATATGCTGTCTACAAGAGACCCACTTCAGACCTAGGGACACATACAGACTGAAGTGAGGGGATGGAAAAAGATATTCCATGCAAATGGAAATAAAAAGAAAGCTGGAATAGCTATACTCATATCACATAAAATAGACTTTAAAATAAAGAATGTTACAAGAGACAAGGAAGGACACTACGTAATGATCAAGGGAGCAATCCAAGAAGAAGATATAACAATTATAAATATATATGCACCCAACATCGGAGCACCTCAATACATAAGGCAACTGCTAACAGCTATAAAAGAGGAAATCAACAGTAACACAATAATAGTGGGGGACTTTAACACCTCACTTACACCAATGGACAGATCATCCAAAACGAAAATAAATAAGGAAACAAAAGCTTTAAATGACACAATAGACCAGGCAGCTTTAATTGATATTTATAGGACATTCCATCCAAAAACAGCAGATCACACTTTCTTCTCAAGTGCGCACAGAACATTCTCCAGGATAGGTCACATGGGTCACAAATCAAGCCTCAGTAAATTTAAGAAAATTGAAATCATATCAAGCATCTTTTCTGACCACAACTCTATGAGATTAGAAATGAATTACAGGGAAGAAAACGTAAAAAACACAAACACATGGAGGCTAAACAGTACGTTACGAAACAACCAAGAGATCACTGAAGAAATCAAAGAGGAAATAAAAAAATACCTAGAGACAAATGACAATGAAAACACGATGATCCAAAACCTATGGGATGCAGCAAAAGCAGTTCTAAGAGGGAAGTTTATAGCTATACAAGCCTACCTCAAGAAATGAGAAAAATCTCAAGTAGACAATCTAACCTTACACCTAAAGGAACTAGAGAAAGAAGAACAAACAAAACCCAAAGTTAGCAGAAGGAAAGAAATCATACAGATCAGAGCAGAAATAAATGAAACAGAAACAAAGAAAACAATAGCAAAGATCAATAAAACTAAAAGGTGGTTCTTTGAGAAGATAAAACAAAATTGATAAACCATTAGCCAGACTCATCAAGAAAAAGAGGGAGAGGACTCAAATCAATAAAATTAGAAATGAAAAAAGAGAAGTTACAAGAGACACCGCAGAAATACAAAGCATCCTAAGAGACTACTACAAGCAACTTTATGCCAATAAAATGGGCAACCTGGAAGAAATGGACAAATTCTTAGAAAGGTATAACCTTCCAAGACTGAACCAAGAAGAAACAGAAAATATGAACAGATGAATCACAAGTAATGAAATTGAAATCGTGATTAAAAATCTTCCAACAAAAGTCCAGGACCAGATGGCTTCACAGGTGAATTCTATCAAACATTTAGAGAAGAAGTAACACTCATCCTTCTCAAACTCTACCAAAAAATTGCAAAGGAAGGAACACTCCCAAACTCATTCTATGAGGCCACCATCACCCTGATACCAAAACCAGACAAAGATACTACAAAAAAAAAAAAATTACAGACCAATATCACTGATGAATATAGAGGCAAAAATCCTCAACAAAATACTAGCAAACAGAATCCAACAACACATTAAAAGGATCATACACCATGATCAAGTGGGATTTATCCCAGGGATGCAAGGATTCTTCAATATACGCAAATCAATCAATGTGATACACCATATTAACAAATTGAAGAATAAAAACCATATGATCATCTCAATAGATGCAGAAAAAGCTTTTGACAAAATTCAACACCGATTTATGATAAAAACTCTCCAGAAAGTGGGCATAGAGGGAGCCTACCTCAACATAATAAAGGCCATATACGACAAACCCACAGCAAACATCATTCTCAATGGTGAAAAACTGAAAACATTTCCTCTAAGATCAGGAACGAGACAAGGATGTCCACTCTCACCACTATTATTCAACATAGTTTTGGAAGTCCTAGCCACGGCAATTGGAGAAGAAAAAGAAATAAAAGGAATGCAAATTGGAAAAGAAGAAGTAAAACTGTCACTGTTTGCAGATGACATGATACTATACATAGAGAATCCTAAAAATGCCACCAGAAAACTACTAGAGCTAATCAATGAATTTAGTAAAGTTGCAGGATACAAAATTAATGCACAGAAATCTCTTGCATTCCCATACACTAATGATGAAAAATCTGAAAGAGAAATTATGGAAACACTCCCATTTACCATTGGAACAAAAAGAATTAAATACCCAGGAATAAACCTACCTAGGGAGACAAAAGACCTGTATGCAGAAAACAATAAGACACTGATGAAAGAAATTAAAGATGACACCAACAGATGGAGAGATATACCATGTTCTTGGATTGGAAGAATCAATATTGTGAAAATGACTATACTACCCAAAGCAATCTACAGATTCAATGCAATCCCTGTCAAAGTACCAATGGCGTTTTTTACGGAACTAGAACAAATCATCTTAAAATTTGTATGGAGACACAAAAGACCCCGAATAGCCCAAGCAGTCTTGAGGGGAAAAATCGGAGCTGGAGGAATCAGACTCCCTGACTTTAGACTATATTACAAAGCTACAGTAATCAAGACAATATGGTACTGGCACAAAAACAGAAACATAGATCAATGGAACAAGATAGAAAGCCCAGAGATAAACCCATGCACCTATGGTCAACTAATCTATGACAAAGGAGGCAAAGATATACAATGGAGAAAAGACAGTCTCTTCAATAAGTGGTGCTGGGAAAACTGGACAGCTACATGTAAAAGAATGAAATTAGAACACTCCCTAACACCATACACAAAAGTAAACTCAAAATGGATTTGAGACCTAAATGTAACACCGGAAACTATAAAACTCTTAGAGGAAAACATAGGAAAAACACTCTTTGACATAAATCACAGCAAGGTCTTTTTTGATCCACCTCCTAGAGTAATGGAAATAAAAACAAAAATAAACAAATGGGACCTAATGAAACTTCAAAGCTTTTGCACAGCAAAGGAAACCATAAACAAGACGAAAAGACAACCCTCAGAATGGGAGAAAATATTTGCAAACGAATCAACGGACAAAGGATTAATCTCCAAAATATATAAACAGCTCATGCAGCTCAATATTAAAAAAACAAACAACCCAATCCAAAAATGGGCAGAAGACCTAAATAGACATTTCTCCAAAGAAGACATCCAGACGGCCACGAAGCACATGAAAAGATGCTCAACGTCACTAATTATTAGAGAAATGCAAATCAAAACTACAATGAGGTATCACCTCACACCAGTTAGAATGGGCATCATCAGAAAATCTACAAACAACAAATGCTGGAGAGGGTGTGGAGAAAAGGGAACTCTCTTGCACTGTTGGTGGGAATGTAAATTGATACAGCCACTATGGAGAACAGTATGGAGGTTCCTTAAAAAACTAAAAATAGAATTACCATATGATCCAGCAATCCCACTACTGGGCATATACCCAGAGAAAACCATAATTCAAAAAGACACATGCACCCCAATGTTCACTGCAGCACTATTTACAATAGCCAGGTCATGGAAGCAACCTAAATGCCCATTGACAGACGAATGGATAAAGAACAGGTGGTACATATATACAATGGAATATTACTCAGCCATAAAAAGGAACGAAATTGAGTCATTTGTTGAGACGTGGATGGACCTAGAGACTGTCATACAGAGTGAAGTAAGTCAGAAAGAGAAAAACAAATATCGTATATTAACGCATGTATGTGGAACCTAGAAAAATGGTACAGATGAACCGGTTTGCAGGGCAGAAGTTGAGACACAGAAGTAGAGAACAAACGTATGGACACCAAGGGGGGAAAACCGCGGTGGGGTGGGGATGGTGGTGTGCTGAATTGGGCGATTGGGATTGACATGTATACACTGATGTGTATAAAATTGATGACTAATAAGAACCTGCAGTATAAACAAAAAAACAAACAAACAAAACTAATACTAAACTTTCTTTGGGTTATTTGTATGGAAATACGTTAATATAAATGTTTCAGACATTACATGAAATTTCTAAAAATCTTATATGTTCTGGTATAATGTTATAAGTCACAATTCTAGTTATTACTTTAAAATGTATATCTCAGAAATAACTAAATTTCCTTGTCAATTGCATTATTATGAATTAAGTCTTTTGTCATTTACAGACAGTTCTGGGTGTACTCTGATGCTTTTGCAAAAATGTTCCTATAAAAAGGTTTCATCTTCAAGGAATTCATGGAAAAGACTCTGACAAGTCCAGGTTTCTGGTAACTGACTATACTGCTGAACTGAATGAATAAGCATTTTCAGAACTCTAATGGAAAACTGATGAATTCATAAAAGTGCTAACAAAAGATCAAGATGAAAAAAAAAATTAATTACCTGGGACTGAGCAAACTGATGAGGATGATTATAATTTTTGTGACTTTCTGTTTGAATAATAAAAAAAAAAAATCCCACAAGGACTCAGAGGCAAAAAATATACAAATCAATTTTCACTGCAAAGTAAAGGACCTGTTACAGTGGAGGATTACTGGACTGAATGTCAATATTAGGACATAGTATCAGTGTGTTTCGTGTTTGGTAATTGCAATCATTGTTGCTTTTGTTGTGGTCATCCATTTACAATGCTTGGTGTCAGTTTATTTATCTCTTGTAAAAATAAAATACAGTGTGTGTGTGTGTGAAAAAGAAAAAAACCAACACACTTAAAAAAAAAAAAAACTGGGCTTCCCTGGTGGTGCAGTGGTTGAGAGTCTGCCTGCCCATGCAGGGGACACGGGTTCGAGCCCTGGTCTGGGAAGATCCCACATGCCGCGGAGCAACTAAGCCCGTGTGCCACAACTACTGAGCCTGCGCGTCTGGAGCCTGTGCTCCGCAACGAGAGAGGCTGCGATAGTGAGAGGCCAGCGCACCGCGATGAAGAGTGGCCCCCACTTGCCGCAACTAGAGAAAGGCCTCGCACAGAAACGAAGACCCAACACAGCCAAAAATAAATAAATAAATAAATAAATAAATAAATAAAACAAAAAAACACACACATGATGTTTGTTTGTTTTTTTATACTGCAGGTTCTTATTAGGCATCACTTTTATACACATCAGTGTATACATGTCAATCCCAATCCCCCAATTCAGCACACCACCATCCCCACCCCACCGCGGTTTTCCCCCCTTGGTGTCCATATGTCCATTCTCTACATCTGTGTCTCAACTTCTGCCCTGCAAACCGGCTCATCTGTACCATTTTTCTAGGTTGCACATACATGCATTAATATACGATATTTGTTTTTCTCTTTCTGACTTACTTCACTCTGTATGACAGTCTCTAGATCCATCCACGTCTCAACAAATGACTCAATTTCGTTCCTTTTTATGGCTGAGTAATATTCCATTATATATATGTACCACCTGTTCTTTATCCATTCGTCTGTCAATGGGCATTTAGGTTGCTTCCATGACCTGGCTATTGTAAATAGTGCTGCAATGAACATTCGGGTGCATGTGTCTTTTTGAATTACGGTTTTCTCTGGGTATATGCCCAGTAGTGGGATTGCTGGGTCATATGGTAATTCTATTTTTAGTTTTTTAAGGAACCTCCATATTGTTCTCCATAGTGGCTGTATCAATTTACATTCCCACCAACAGTGCAAGAGGGTTCCCTTTTCTCCACACCCTCTCCAGCATTTGTTGTTTGTAGATTTTCTGATGATGCCCATTCTAACAGGAGTGAGGTGATACCTCATTGTAGTTTTGATTTGCATTTCTCTAATAATTAGTGATGTTGAGCATTTTTTCATTTGCTTCGTGGCCGTCTGTATGTCTTCTTTGGAGAAATGTCTATTTAGGTCTTCTGCCCATTTTTGGATTGGGGTGTTTGTTTCTTTAATATTGAGCTGAATGAGCTGTTTATATATTTTGGAGATTAATCCTTTGTCCATTGATTCGTTTGCAAATATTTTCTCCCATTCCGAGGGTTGTCTTTTCGTCTTGTTTATGGTTTCCTTTGCTGTGCAAAAGCTTTGAAGTTTCATTAGGTCCCATTTGTTTATTTTTGTTTTTATTTCCATTACTCTAGGAGGTGGATCAAAAAAGATCTTGCTGTGATTTATGTCAAAGAGTGTTTTTCCTATGTTTTCCTCTAAGAGTTTTATAGTGTCCAGTCTTATATTTAGGTCTCTAATCCATTTTGAGTTTATTTTTGTGTATGGTGTTAGGGAGTGTTCTAATTTCATTCTTTTACATGTAGCTGTCCAGTTTTCCCAGCACGACTTGTTGAAGAGACTGTCTTTTCTCCATTGTATATCTTTCCCTCCTTTGTCATAGATTAGTTGACCATAGGTGCGTGGGTTAATCTCTGGGCTTTCTATCTTGTTCCATTGATCTATGTTTCTGTTTTTGTGCCAGTACCATATTGTCTTGATTACTGTAGCTTTGTAGTATAGTCTGAAGTCAGGGAGTCTGATTCCTCCAGCTCCATTTTTTTCCCTCAAAACTGCTTTGGCTATTCGGGGTCTTTTGTGTCTCCATACAAATTTTAAGATGATTTGTTCTAGCTCCGTAAAAAATGCCATTGGTAATTTGATAGGGATTGCATTGACTCTGTAGATTGCTTTGGGTAGTATACTCATTTTCACAATGTTGATTCTTCCAATCCAAGAACATGGTATATCTCTCCATCTGTTGGTATCATCTTTAATTTCTTTCATCAGTGTCTTATAGTTTTCTGCATACAGGTCTTTTGTCTCCCTAGGTAGGTTTATTCCTAGGTATTTTATTCTTTTTGTTGCAATGGTAAATGGGAGTGTTTCCATAATTTCTCTTTCAGATTTTTCATCATTAGTGTATAGGAATGCAAGAGATTTCTGTGCATTCATTTTGTATCCTGCAACTTTACCATATTCATTAATTAGCTCTAGCAGTTTTCTGGTGGCAGTTTTAGGATTCTCTATGTATAGTATCATGTCATCCGCAAACAGTGACAGTTTTACTTCTTCTTTTCCAATTTGTATTCCTTTTATTTCTTTTTCTTCTCTGATTGCCATGGGTAGGACTTCCAGAACTATGTTGAATAATAGTGGTGAGAGTGGACATCCTTGTCTCGTTCCTGATCTTAGAGGAAATGCTTTCAGTTTTTCACCATTGAGAATGAATGTGGGTTTGTCATATATGGCCTTTATTATGTTGAGGTAGGTTCCCTCTATGCCCACTTTCTGGAGAGTTTTTATCATAAATGGGTGTTGAATTTTGTCAAAAGCTTTTTCTGCATCTATTGACATGATCATATGGTTTTTATTCTTCAATTTGTTAATATGGTGTATCACATTGATTGATTTGCGTATATTGAAGAATCCTTGCATCCCTGGGATAAATCCCACTTGATCGTGGTGTATGATCCTTTTAATGTGTTGTTGGACTCTGTTTGCTAGTATTTTGTTGAGGATTTTTGCATCTATATTCATCAGAGATATTGGTCTGTAATTTTCTTTTTTTGTAGTGTCTTTGTCTGGTTTTGGTATCAGGGTGATGGTGGCCTCATAGAACGAGTTTGGGAGTGTTCCTTCCTCTGCAATTTTTTGGAAGAGTTTGAGAAGGATAGGTGTTAGCTCTTCTCTAAATGTTTGATAGAATTCACCTGTGAAGCCATCTGGTCCTGGACTTTTGTTTGTTGGAAGATTTTTAATCACAGTTTCAATTTCATTACTTGTGATTGGTCTGTTCATATTTTCTGTTTCTTCCTGGTTCAGTCTTGGAAGGTTATACCTTTCTAAAAATTTGTCCATTTCTTCCAGGTTGTCCATTTTATTGGCATAAAGTTGCTTGTAGTAGTCTCTTAGGATGCTTTGTATTTCTGCGGTGTCTGTTGTAACTTCTCCTTTTTCATTTCTGATTTTATTGATTTGAGTCCTCTCCCTCTTTTTCTTGATGAGTCTGGCTAATGGCTTATCAATTTTGTTTATCTTCTCAAAGAACCAACTTTTAGTTTTATTGATCTTTGCTATTGTTTTCTTTGTTTCTATTTCATTTATTTCTGCTCTGATCTTTATGATTTCTTTCCTTCTGCTAACTTTGGGTTTTGTTTGTTCTTCTTTCTCTAGTTCCTTTAGGTGTAAGGTTAGATTGTCTACTTGAGATTTTTCTCATTTCTTGAGGTAGGCTTGTATAGCTATAAACTTCCCTCTTAGAACTGCTTTCGCTGCATCCCATAGGCTTTGGGTCGTCGTGTTTTCATTGTCATTTGTCTCTAGGTATTTTTTTATTTCCTCTTTGATTTCTTCAGTGATCTCTTGGTTATTTAGTAACGTATTGTTTAGCCTCCATGTGTTTGTGTTTTTTACGTTTTTTTCCCTGTAATTCATTTCTAATCTCATAGCGTTGTGGTCAGAAAAGATGCTTGATATGATTTCAATTTTCTTAAATTTACTGAGGCTTGATTTGTGACCCAAGATGTGATCTATCCTGGAGAATGTTCTGTGCGCACTTGAGAAGAACGTGTAATCTGCTGTTTTTGGATGGAATGTCCTATATATATCAATTAAATCTATCTGGTCTATTGTGTCATTTAAAGCTTCTGTTTCCTTATTTATTTTCCTTTTGGATGATCTGTCCATTGGTGTAAGTGAGGTGTTAAAGTCCCCCACTATGATTGTGTTACTGTCGATTTCCTCTTTTATAGCTGTTAGCAGTTGCCTTATGTATTGAGGTGCTCCTATGTTGGGTGCATATACATTTATAATTGTTATATCTTCTTCTTGGATTGATCCCTTGATCATTATGTAGTGTCCTTCCTTGTCTCTTGTAACATTCTTTATTTTAAAGTCTATTTTATCTGATATGAGTATAACTACTCCAGCTTTCTTTTTATTTCCATTTGCATGGAATATCTTTTTCCATCCCCTCACTTTCAGTCTGTATGTGTCCCTAGGTCTAAAGTGGGTCTCTTGTAGACAGCATATATATGGGTCTTGTTTTTGTATCCATTCAGCCAGTCTATGTCTTTTGGTTGGGGCATTTAATCCATTCACGTTTAAGGTAATTATACATATGTATGTTCCTATGACCATTTTCTTAATTGTTTTGGGTTTGTTTTTGTAGGTCCTTTTCTTCTCTTGTGTTTCCCACTTAGAGAAGTTCCTTTAGCATTTGTTGTAGAGCTGGTTTGGTGGTGCTGAATTCTCTTAGCTTTTGCTTGTCTCTAAAGCTTTTGATTTCTCCATCAAATCTAAATGAGATCCTTGCCGGGTAGAGTAATCTTGGTTGTAGGTTCTTCCCTTTCATCACTTTAAGTATATCATGCCACTCCCTTCTGGCTTGCAGAGTTTCTGCTGAGAAATCAGCTGTTAACCTTATGGGAGTTCCCTTGTATGTTATTTGTCGTTTTTCCCTTGCTGCTTTCAATAATTTTTCTTTGTCTTTAATTTTTGCCAATTTGATTACTATGTGTCTCGGCGTGTTTCTCCTTGGGTTTATCCTGTATGGGACTCTCTGCGCTTCCTGGACTTGGGTGGCTATTTCCTTTCCCATGTTAGGGAAGTTTTCGACTATAATCTCTTCAAATATTTTCTCTGGTCCTTTCTCTCTCTCTTCTCCTTCTGGGACCCCTATAATGCGAATGTTGTTGCGTTTAATGTTGTCCCAGAGGTCTCTTAGGCTGTCTTCATTTCTTTTCATTCTTTTTTCTTTAGTCTGTTCCGCAGCAGTGAATTCCACCATTCTGTCTTCCAGGTCACTTATCCGTTCTTCTGCCTCAGTTATTCTGCTATTGATTCCTTCTAGTGTAGTTTTCATTTCAGTTATTGTATTGGTCATCTCTGTTTGTTTGTTCTTTAATTCTTCTAGGTCTTTGTTAATCATTTCTTGCATCTTCTCGACCTTTGCCTCCATTCTTATTCCGAGGTCCTGGATCATCTTCACTATCATTATTCTCAATTCTTTCTCTGGAAGGTTGCCTATCTCCCCTTCATTTAGTTGTTTTTCTGGGGTTTTTTCTTGTTCCTTCATCTGGTACATAGCCCTCTGCCTTTTCATCTTGTCTATCTTTCTGTAACTGTGGTTTTTGGTCCACAGGCTGCAGGATTGTAGTTTTTCTTGCTTCTGCTGTCTGCCCTCTGGTGGTTGAGGCTATCTAAGAGGCTTGATGGGAGGCTCTGGTGGTGGGTAGAGCTGACTGTTGCTGTGGCAGTCAGAGCTCAGTAAAACTTTAATCCACTTGACTGTTGGTGGGTGGGGCTGGGTTCCCTCCCTGTTGGTTGTTTTGCCTGAGGCAACCCAACACTGGAGCCTACCTGGGCTCTTTGGTAGGGTTAATGGCAGACTCTGGGAGGGCTCACGCCAAGGAGCACTTCCCAGAACCTCCGCTGCCAGTGTCCTTGTCCCCACGGTGAAACAGAGCCACCCCCCGCCTCTGCAGGAGACCCCCCAACACCAGCAGGTAGGTCTGGTTCAGTCTCCCCCAGGGTCACTGCTCCTTCCCCTTGGTCCCGATACGCACACTACTTTGTGTGTGCCCTCCAAGAGTGGGGTCTCTGTTTCCCCCAGTCCTGTCGAAGTCCTGCAATCAATTCCCACTAGGCTTCAAAGTCTGATTCTCTAGGAATTCCTCCTCCCGTTGCCGGACCCCCAGGTTGGGAAGCCTGACGTGGGGCTCAGAACCTTCACTCCAGTGGGTGGACTTCTGTGGTATAAGTCACACATGATGTTTAAAAAAAAAAAACTGAATTCAGTTTCTTTTTTAAAAAGTTAATTATTGGACTTCCCTGGTGGCTCAGTGGTTAAGAATCCGCCTGCCAATGCAGGGGACACGGGTTCGAGCCCCAGTCCGGGAAGATCTCACATGCCGCGGAGCAACTAAGCCCATACCCCACAACTACTGAGCCTGCACTCTAGAGTCCATGAGCCACAACTACTGAGCCTGCGTGCCACAACAAGAGAAGCCACCACAATGAGAAGCCTGCGCACCTCAACAAAGAGTAGCTCCCGCTCGCCGCAACTAGGGAAAGCCCGCGTGCAGCATCGAAGACACAACGCAGCCAAAAATAAATAAATTTTTTAAAAAGTTAATTATTTCCCCAGCTTTATTGAGATATAATTGACATATAACTGAATTTAATTTCTATATTATTTATCCAATAAACATGAATTGCACATCTAGTATCTAGTGCTAGGCCTTGGAAGGACAGCAACGAATATGACCAAGTCCCTGCTCTCGTGAAGCTTCCATTCCAGAGAGGGGAGAGACAGGCGATAATATGAGTAAACAAACGTATAACATAATTTCAAGTTATGCTAAGTGCTCAGATAAATATAAAGTGGAGGAAAGGGACAGAGAATGATGGGAAAGGCTCTATGTTAGATAGAATGGTCAAGAAGGCTTCCCTGAGGAGGTGGCACATGAGCAGACACCTAAATGAAGTGAAGTGTCAAGCATGTGAAGATCTGGGGGAAAGAATTCCAGAGGAAGGGGACAGTAAGTGCAAAGGGCCTGAGGCTAGGAGCGCTGGGCATGTCTGAGTAACAATAAGACCAGTGAAAGGGAGAATGGTAGGAGATAGGTTAGAGAGGCAGCCAGCAGCCAAATCCTCCAGGGTTTATGGGCCATGATAAGGAGTTTGGATGTTGTTCGAGGGTTATGCGAAGTCATTGGAAGGTTTTGAACTGCAGAGTGTGCGATCTGATTTACACTTTAAAAGATCACTCTGGCTGATCTGAGATGAGAATGACAGCAGGGAGACCAGTTAGATGACCAGAGGTGATGATGCTTGGGACTCAGGAGAAAAAGGTAGAGATGGTGAAAGGTGGCCAGATTTGGGATAAGTTTTTTTTCTTCCATTGTGGTAAAATATATATAATTTGCCAGTTTAACCAGTTTTAGATCCATAATTCAGTGGCATTAAATATATTCAGTGTTATGCAACTATCATTATTTATATCCACCCATCTATATATTTATATCCAGAACATTTTCATCATCCCAAACAGAAACTCTGTACCCATTAAGCAATAACTCCCCAATTCCCCGTCCCTCCAGCCCCGGTAACCTTTATTCTACCCCCGGTCTGCATGAATTTGCCTATTCAAGATACCTCAAATATGTGAAATCATACAAATTTGTCCCTTTGTGTCTGGCTTATTTTCAAGGTTCATCCATATTGAAGAATGTATCAGAACCTCATTCCTTTCAATGGCTGAATAATATTCCATTGTATGTATATATCACATTGTGTTTATCCTTTCATCTATTGTTGGACATTTGGGTTTTGTCCACCTTTTGGCTACTGTGAATAATGCTGCTATGAATATCGATGTTCAGGTATCTGTTCGAGTCCTTGCTTTCAATTATTTGCGATACATACCTAGGAGTGGAATTGCTGGATCATATGGCAATTCTATGTTTAACTTTTTGAGGAACCTCCAAATTGTTTTCCACAATGGCTACACCATTGTACATTCCCACTAGCAATGAATAAGGGTTCCAGCTTCTCCACATCCTTGCCAACACTTATTTCCTATTATTTTTCTTTATAATAGTCATTCTAGTGGGTCTGAAGAGGTCTTCTCATTGTGGTTTTGATTTGTATTTCCCTAATGATTAATGATGGGCATCTTTGCATGTGCTTATTGGTCATTTGTACATCTGCTTTGGAGAAATGTCTGTTCAAACCCTTTGCCCAGTTTTAAATTGGATTGTTTGTTTTTGTTGTTAACTTGTAGTAGTTCTTTATATATTCTGGATATTAATCCCTTATCAGATGTATAATTTGCAAATATTTTCTCCCATTCTGTGGGGTTTTTTTTTCACTTTCTGGATAGTGTCTTTTTAAAAAATTTTTAAAAATCGAAGTATTGTTAATTTACAATGTTGTGTTAGTTTCAAGTGTACAGCAAAGTGATCCAGTTACACATGTATAATATATATGTATATATGTATATTCTTTTTCAGATTCTTTTCCATTATAAGTTATTACAAGATATTGAGTATAGGGCTTCGCTGGTGGCGCAGTGGTTGAGAATCTGCCTGCTAATGCAAGGGACATGGGTTCGAGCCCTGGCCTGGGAAGATCCCACATGCCGCGGAGCAACTAAGCCAGTGCGCTACAACTACTGAGCCTGAGCTCTAGAGCCCGCAAGCCACAACTACTGAGCCCATGTGCCACAACTACTGAAGCCTGCGTGCCTAGAGCCCGTGCTCCATAATAAGAGGCCACGACAATGAGAGGCCCGCGCACCGCAACGAAGAGTGGCTCCCACTCACCACAACTAAAGAAAGCTTGTGCACAGCAGTGAAGACCCAACACAGCCAAAAATAAATTAATTAATTAATTAATTTTAAAAAAAAGATATTGAGTATAGTCCCCTGTGCTATACAGTAAGTCATTGTTTATTTTATATATAGTAGTGTGTATATGTTAATCCCAAACTCCTGATTTATCCCTCCCCCCATTTCCCCTTTGGTAACCATAAGTTTGTTTGCTGTGTCTGTGAGTCTACTTCTGTGTTGTAAACAAGTTCATTTGCATCATTTTTTTAGATTCTACATATAAGTGATATATGATATTTGTCTTTGACTTACTTCACTTAATATCATAATCTATAGGTCCATCCATGTTGCTGCAAATGGCATTATTTCGTTCTTTTTTATGGCTGAGTAATAAGATAATGTCTTTTGATGCATAGAAGTTTTTAATTTTGGTGCGATCCAATTTGTCTATTTTTTTCTTTTGTTGCCCGTGCTTTTGTTGTGACACTTAAGAAACTATTACCAAATCCAAGATCATGAAGATGGGATAAGTTTCGAGACTAGAACTTAAATGGCCAGCCAAGGGATTGGACACTGGTGTGAACAATAGAGAGGAATGAAGGATGTGTGTCCTATGTTTTTGGCTTGAGCAACTGGGTAAAAGTGATGGCATTTACTGAGATGGGAAGAGTCGTGGAGGTGCTAATTTGGAAGGGAATATCAAAGCTTCCATTTTGGCCATGATAATTTTGAGATGATTATAAGATGAATAGGCAGTTAGAGATACAGACCTGGGGTGTAGAGTATCAGCGAGGGCTGCAAGTGTAACTTGGAATTCATGAACACGTAGATGGTTTCAAAAGCCGTGAGATCATCTGGGAAGAGTGAAGAAAGAACCAAAGACAGGCCTGGAGCTCCAAACAATAGATTGGGAACTGAGGATGGGATGAAGGAAGGAGAGAGTGGTAATAAGCAAATGAGACTGAGAAGGTACAACCAGTGAGGAAGAAAGAAACCCAGGAGAGTTTTGTCTCAGAAGCCAAGTGAAGAAATGGCTTCAAGAAAGAGGTGATCACCTGTGGTAAAGGGTGTTTGGTGAGCCTGACATGACCAGTTTCACTGGGTTGGCAGGAAGAAAAGCCTGCTTGGGATGGGTTAAAGACAGAATGGGGGGAGAAGAGGAGAAAGAGAGAATGAGAGGTGAGGCAGTGGAGTCAGGGAGTATAGAGAAGCATTTAGAAAAAGTGGAAAACAAAAACAGGATAATAATTGAAGGGGGGCCTGGGGGTCAAGGGAAGTTTGACCTCTTTGTCTCAAATGGGGGTTATGACAGTAAAGGGGAAATTAGTGATACAGGAGAAGGAGGAGAAATTTGCAGGAACAAAGTCTTTGAGTAGGTGGGTGGGGATGGGATCCAGTGTATAAGTTGAAAGTTGCCTATAGGCATAGCAGGAGGAATAATTTAGAGTTTTCCCCACACACTCCCCAGGACCTGCATCTAAGTTCTAGGAGTCTTCTGAACCACAAACACAGGTGGAATGGAGCAGGGTAAGGAATATCTAGTCTTTGTCATCTGTCCTTACTGACATCTTCCTCCCTACCTGGTGTGAAGTCATCTGTCCATGTGGCTTGCTGCTGTGTCCTCCTCTTCATGTCTGCCAGCAATATGTGCCACACCTACTCTGCTCAAGGCCACTGGAGAAAATGTTCCACTGCTCCTGGTGCCACCCTCAAACATGAGGAGTCACATTCTTCAACCATTCCTTTTCTACTGCTCCTGGACTGGGTTGGGTGTGAGGACCTAGGGTAAGGCTAGGCTGCTGTTACAAAGAGAATGAACAATCACTCAGTGGCTTGAACAAAATAGAAGTTTCTTTTTCTCTTGTATAATTGCAATGGACTGAATATGTCCTCCCAAAATTCATATGTTGAAACCTAATCCAGAGTGTGATAGTATTTGGAGGTGGAGCCTTTGAGAGGTGATTAGGTCAAGAGGGCTAAGCCCTCACAAATGGGATTAGTGCCCTTACAAAAGAGGCCCTAGAGAGCTCCCTTTCTCCCTCCACCATGTGAGGACACAGAAGACAGGAACCAGGAAGCAGGTGTCTTCATCAGACACTGAATCTGCCAGCACCGTGCTCTTGGACTTCACAGCCTAGAGAACTGTAAGAAATAAATTTCTGTGGTTGATTAGCCACCCAGTCTATGGTCTCCTGCTATAGCAGCCTGAACTGACTAAGACAATCACGGTCTAAGGACTAACATTCAGGTCATCTGGTGGCTGTGCTCTCTGTTGTCATCCAGGCACCCAGATTCCTTCCACTGTCTGCATGATTGAGGCTAGTTCATGTAGAGTTGAACTGGCAGAAAATGTCCTGGAGTCCTCCCCCTCTCAGTTAACAACAGTCCCATTTTTCCAGTTGTTTGGGCCAAAAATCTTGGTGTCATCCTTTACTCCTCTCTTTCTCTCATATCTCACATCTGGATGGTCAGTAAAGTCTAGGTATCCCTCACTAGTTGAGCTCCTATTATCCAAACTCAGAAACCAAAAAGACACAGATAAATATTTTGAAAAGTCCTTCAATATCTGAGCCCTTACTACTACAACCAGCCTTCCACCTAGGCCCTGTGTTTTAGGGGACCCTGCATATCACACACACACATCAAATAAAGAACACACAAGTGCCTCTGACTCTCAGGATCTGAAGCTCAGCACTGGCACAGCACAGCTCGTAATCATAAACATCCGCTCTAGGACTAGCACCATTCAGGCCCTGGGGAATGCTTCTAAAATCTCTTGCCCTATGTCCTCAAAACAAAAGTTGACTGTGTTGATTGCTGTAAAAGTTTACAGGTTGCGTCGCTGCCAACATCAGGGACAGACACGGCTTCAGTGTCTGGGGAAGATTGAGAGATGGAAGAGCTTAAGTAAGAGAAACAACAAACTGGTTGACCTGCCAAATCCTTCCTCTCCGATAGCATGAATGTAGTTATAAATCCTTGCATGACAAAGCATCATTTGCCAGTAGTGCCCAATATCCATTTTCTTGCTTCTCTTCCAGTTTCAATTCCAAATGAGACGTACTCATAAAGTACCTCAACATTCACAACAGCTGCACATGGCAGCAAAGGGATGTTTTCCAATTAAACAATTATTACTCACCTGGATATGTATAGCTCTAGATTATATGTGAAGCATAGTACAAATTCTTTCTATTAGCATTTAGATAGATATTGAACACTAAAATGGTAGAAAGTTTTATTTTAAAAAAATAAGATAAAAATAAGATAAAATTTACCAAAACAAAATATATCAGCTTCAAATTTTGATTTAAAATGTTATATTAATATGTATAGCTTGGGACTTCTCTCGTGGCGCAGTGGTTAAGAATCTGCCTGCCAATGCAGGGGACACGGTTTGAGCCCTGGTCCAGGAAGATCCCACATGCCGCGGAGCAACTAAGCCCGTGTGCCGCAACTACTGAGCCTGCGCTCTAGAGCCTGTGAGCCACAACTGCTGAGCCCGCGTGCCACAGCTACTGAAGCCTGCATGCCTAGAGTCCGTGCTCCGCAACAAGAGAAGCCACCGCAATGAGAAGCCCACGCACCACAACGAAGAGTAGCCCCCGCTCACCTCAACTAAAGAAAGCCGGCGCAGGGCAACAAAGACCCAAAGCAGCCAAAACTAAATAAATAAATAAGTAAAATTAAAATAATAATAATAATATGTATAGCTTGCTTTTCTATTTGTAATATATGATTGAAATCTTTTGGAGTAACTTAAAAATTTTTTAAATATATAATAAAATTTTAATTTTAAATTTTAATTTTTAGTTAATCTTTTGATGAAAATATATTCAAATTTTGTGTATTCTGAAAACAATTACATTTTAATTTTAATTCTTTAAATCAGAGGTTGGTAAACTTTTCTGTAAAGGGAGAGATACTAAATATTTTAGGCTTTGTTGGTCATTGCATTCTCTGTCATAACTACTCTGCCATTGTAGCATGAAAGCAGCCATAGACAATACATGAATGAATTAATGTGGCTGTGTTCCAATAAAACTTTATTTACAAAAACAGGCAAAAGGCCTGATTTGGCCCACAGGTTATAGTTTTCCAGTGCTGTCAAGAGAACACAAATTATGTGAAATTTTCAATTATGAAAAAATATTAGTAATTTTGCTGAAACAAAATCAAGAAAAATACATTGTAGGTGTGTCAGTACCCTTCAGCCAAAGACCAGCAGAAACACACCTGTAGTTAAATGAATTGGATTTATAACTCCCAGCAGTGAGGGAGAATACACATCAGTAGGAATCATAGGATGTCTCAGAGGGTGTTAGGAAGAACCTATTATAGGATCTGGGCTAGGGTTGAGTGACTTGGGGGAAGGTCTAAGAAAGTGAGGGATTGCTCTAGATTGGATGTCAGAAAGAAAGGGCAGGGACTTCCCTGATGGTCCAGTGGCTAGGATGCTGCACTCCCAATGCAGGGGGCCCAGGTTCCATCCCTGGTCAGGGAACTAGATCCTGCATGCCACAACTAAGAGTTCACAAGCTGCAACTAAAGATTCCACATGCCACAACTAAGATTCCACATGCTGCAACTAAGAACTGGCACAGCCAAATAAATAAATATTTTTTTACAAAAAGTTAGAAAGCAAGGACAATGCAATGATTGGGGGTGTAACTTTGATCTATAGAAGGAAGAGACTAGCCCAAGGGTAAAACTAATTGGTAAGAAGTAGCAGTCACTCACTTTAGCTAAGGTGGGGTTGTTTGATATTTTGACTTGTTGTCTATGCTTAGACAAAATATAAAGTGGCCTTGTTTTGTCTCATTTTATGATGGTGTCAGACTAATCTTGTCTGAAACTGGTATTCTGTGTGGTCATTTATGTTCAATAACATGACCTAGCTCTGAGTGCCAGGCCAGCCTCCTTTTTTTTTTCTTTCTTATATGGAATAAATACATAATTTATTAATTGTGTACATATTTTCTTATTCCTCATCCAAGTATTT
This sequence comes from Eschrichtius robustus, assembly GCF_028021215.1. Classification (NCBI taxonomy): domain Eukaryota; kingdom Metazoa; phylum Chordata; class Mammalia; order Artiodactyla; family Eschrichtiidae; genus Eschrichtius; species Eschrichtius robustus. Next base: position 21,923,028 of record NC_090826.1, on the reverse strand, counting down.
CCAGTCCACTAATAGAACACCCAGATATGTATTAATATTCAGTCATTTTAATAGACTTTCAGTCATATAAAAACCATAGGTTTCTATACATATTTTTCACTTTGTTGTTATGAAGCTATATTTGTTAAGGTATGAAGATAGAATATACCTTAAATAATAGGTTTTTGTCTTGATTTAGAGTTTTTAAATATTTAGACATCTGGTAGGTGAGCATCCATTTATACCATTGTCCCAGGCCCTGTAGAAGTGAGTCGTGGGCCTGTTTGCTTCTCCCTCATCAAACTCAAGATGACATGACCATTCTCGCATCAGAGCTCACCATCCAAGTTCAGAAACCACATAGATTCAGATAGTGAGGGGTAGTCAGGATACTTCCAGAATTCAAGCACTTCTTACACCCCTGTTGCCAATACTCTGGTCCAAGCCATTTCAATTTCTCATCTGGTGTGATGGGCTTTGTATTATGTCAACTCAACCAAGCTGCAACTGTGTTTCCCAGAGTTCCTTTTCTTGTATAGTTTTGGATGAGAATTGGCCACAGAGGGAGATTTAGGCAGGATTTAGGAGGTGGAAGTGAAGCTGTAGACATGCTTACGCTTGGAAGGCTAGACCACGGTCAAGTGCTGCTGCAGTTCATGCATGTTTTCACTGATCTGTTGGCTCCCCTTGTCAGTGTAAGGCAGCAGCTGGGCCATAGCTCCTCCAGCACCGCCTCCCCGCCCCAATCTCTGCCTTCAGCTTCTCCAGCTCCAGGGTAGGTGTGTGTTGATGAAAGGCACCAGCTTCTCTTGCCAGTCATCATCAAAATTGGAGGCTTAGAGGTGGGGAGAGAGAAATGCGGGGGTGGAGGTCTAGTTTGTCCTCATAGATTCCAGTTCATCTTCATGGGTGCCAACTTGACCTTGCCCTCCACCACTTCATGTCCATCTTTCAGAACACCCATCATTTAGGACTTCCCTGCTGACTCCTAACCCAACATCAGAAGCACAAACAACAGATGTACATAAGCTGTGTAACCAGCACCCATAATTGCATATAATCAAATATGTATAATAAATTCCTTATTCTTACCACTCTTAATGGTTCTGCTTCTCTGATGGAACCCTGATGGATACATCTGGATTACTGCAACTGACTCCTAACTGGTCGCCTTGCTTCTGTCCCTGCCCTCCTAGGAAGCCAGAGTGATCCTATGAAAGCTTTTCAGACATGTCACTCCTCTGCTCAAATCTCTCCAATAGCTTCCCATCTCATTCTAAGTAAATGCCAAAGTCTTTCCTTTAACTGTACCAGATTCAGTTTAGATGTCTCTCAGCAGTCAACATCCTTGCCTCATTGCCAAACGTTACTGGCTGCCTCAGCATCATCAGGAGGCAAGAGCTAGTCTTTGGCATGAACTCAATTAAGCCTGCTACAGTAGGAACACCAGAAGCTTTGGCACTCATGTCTGACCCAACTGGGCTTATGAAGGCTCTGGCTTCCCCAGCAACAACCCAGTGGAAGGAGTTAACACAGTTCCAAAGGGCAGACTGTTAAGACCCTGTTGGCAACCATGAGACTAGACAATGAAAAATTGATGACAGGGCTTCCCTGGTGGCGCAGTGGTTGAGAGTTTGCCTGCCAATGCAGGGGACACGGGTTCGAGCCCTGGTCTGGGAAGATCCCACATGCCGCGGAGCGGCTAGGCCCGTGAGCCACAATTACTGAGCCTGCGCGTCTGGAGCCTGTGCTCCACAACAAGAGAGGCCGCGATAATGAGAGGCCAGCGCACCGCGATGAAGAGTGGCCCCCACTTGCCACAACTAGAAAAAGCCCTCGCACAGATACGAAGACCCAACACAGCCATAAATAAATAAATAAATAAATAAAAATTAAAAACAAAAAATTGATGACAGATAAATTCCTCACTCTTCTTCCTTACTATGGACTATTCCAAGGCACAGTGGTTCCATGTGACCTCTTTGAAGAGATCCCATGTGACTGAGCAACTGGCCTTGATTTTTGTAGACTCTGGCCAGCTAAGTAATGTAAGAGCTTATATTTCTTTCCTTCTTTCTCTGTTTCACTTCTGTTCTCCCCCTCACTTTTGCTTCCTTGGGATTGCAACACCCAAGGAAGCATCAGTGTACAACCTTTGATTCAGGCTCCATTTTCTAAGGAACATAGGTTGACATTTAGTACCAGAAGAGGTCCTAGAAAACAGACCTCCGGGGTGTGATTTTGTAGTTGAATTTCTCACCCATGTGAAAGCAATAGGGATCTCATTGTTGGTAGTAGATGGAGTGATAATAACTTTGCCCTTCAGCTGGCATCACAATTAGTAAAGCTTTCACTTGTGGTGAAGGGAAGGCTATGTAGAAAAAAAAATCACAGCCAATCACATTATAAGTGGCAGAGTTGCAAAGGTCTCTAAATGTACAGTGTCAGTAGATCTCCTATGTCATAGTCAAGGCCCTGATAGGGAAAGAGTAGGATCCTGAGACCGGGGCTAGGGATATCAGGGTAGACAAACCTAAGAATCTTTATCTCATAAGTTCTCCTGGGTGGCAGAAGCAGCCCCTGCCCTCTTGCTAAGGAATAACAGTTTCTCACTTCCTTGAGACTATACAGTAATCTCACATGAAGCAGGTCCTTCATAAGATATTTGTTCTCCTTAATACAAATGTCACTCCCATCACACACTCAAATAACTGGGGTCTGTTCCTAGCAAATCCTAAGTGGGGAGATTTAAGTCCTTACCCAGGAAAAATAAGCTACACATCAAAGGAATCGAAAGGCCTGGCTAATATATGTGGGAGTGATCTTGGGAGTTTTAGACATGGCAGTGAGGAGGCAGGCATGGCAGAATATAAGACTGGCTAATGGGAATACATCGTCATGGCCCACTCTTGAGTAAGTCAGGCTTTAATATGCTTGCAAGGATGCCTGAGCTGGTCTCTGGTAGTTTCCAAAGAGGGTCACCATCAATTCCTTCTCTCCCTCTATGTACATGCCACTCCTCACATCAGAAGATGGAGTCTATTTTCCTCCTTTCCTTGAATTTGGACTGGCCTACCACTTGCCATAACCAATAGAATATGGTAGAAGTGACACTGTTCCAGTTCCAGACCTGGCCTTTGAGAAGACTGGCAGCTTCCATTTCCTCCCTCTTGGATGCCAGCCACCATGTAAGAAATCCAACCACATGGACACCCTTACACTGTGAAGAGACACCATGCTGAGAAAGAGAGATGCCTGACCAGCCTCAGATGTTCCGTCCATCCCAGCTGAGCTGCCATTTATGTAAGTGAAAAGGACATCCTGGACATTGTACCTCCTGCAACACCTACAAACAATACATGAAGCGTACGAACACCCAGCTGAGCCTAACCCAGGCTGCAGAATTGTGAGAAATAATAAATTGCTGTTGTGTTAAGCCTTTAAGTTTTGGGTGGTTTGTTATTCAGCAATAGATGATTGAAATATGATCTTAATAGTTTGCAAGGATGGTTCCTTAAAGCAGGATGATGACCTACAGTAAATGAGGTCAAGATGCTAGAACTTCCTTGGTAGAGTATTAAGAAGAGGTCAGAAAGTTCAGGGAGGTGGGAATGTAAGATCTAAGAACTCAGCACCCATGTCCTCTAGGAGGGCCCACACGACACCCTCTGCACTAAGTCAAAAAGGAACTCACTGATAAAGGGGACACCAGCACTTCTGAGTAGCTCAGTGGTGACTGTTCTGGGTACCCTAGGATTAAGAGTAAGAGATGCTGCCATGGTATTGGGATCCCTAATATCAATAGTAATGTTGGGATTCCAGAATGGCAGAGGTGGCATCCAAGACCAGGTGAATATAATTACTGTCAAGGGCAGCGAGGCCAGAATGACAATGAGGATGCCTCGGTCTGCAGGAATCTATGGCAAGTTGTAATGGGGATGCGATGGATGGACAGCTGACTGGGTGATCCTCTATTTTCATATTTTTTTAAAAATCAGGAGCTGGTAAGCAGACGACTGACATCAGCTGCTACAATGGATAACCACAGTCCCTCATCTAGATTCTAGATCTGTGTTCACAGAGCCAGAACCCCTTGGCTATAGCAGAGGCCATCCCCCTAAAGAAACAACTCTATAGTGATATACCATAATTATATATAGTAAATATTCCTCCAATCCTTCCCCAAAGGAATCTGCTGTCATTTACCAGGATAGTTGTGCGTTGGAAAAAGGACAATATTCAGAATATTGAAAGATTGTTAAAGAAATGGAGTCTGAATTGACACAAAACAGAGTTCTCTGGCTAGAGCAGGGAGTAAAGGAGGCCAGGTGATATAGATGGAGTTTAGCCTAAGTCCAATGGGTTCCAAAGAAGCTGACAGAATCCTTTCATTGATTCCACGATCTGCAGGTAAAGGCTGTAATGATAGGAAGAGCCAAGCAGAAGCTCCTGAAACTCCCTGTATTAGTCAGAGCTCTCCAAAGAAACAGAACCATTAGGATGTGTGCATATATAGTGAGGGAGTGATTTATTTTAAGGAATTAGCTCATGCAATTGTGGAGGCCGGCAAGTGCACAATCTGCAGGGTAGGCTGGCCACTTGGCGACCCAGAGAAGAATTGATGTTACAGCTTGAGCCCAAAGGCGGACTGCAGGCAAAATTCCCTCTTCCAAGGGGGAGTCAGGTTTTTTTTTTGCTCTTAAGGCTTTTAACTGACTGAATGAGGCTCACCCACATTATGGAAGGTAATCTGCTTTACTCAGAGTATACTGATTTAAATGTAAATCTCATGTAAAAACTACCTCACAGCAACATCTAGAGTAGCGTTTGACCAAATATCCAGGTACTGTGGCCTAGCCAAGTTAACACGTAAAATTAACCATTACACTGCCCTACAGCTGATTTGTGCAGTATTATTTCTGATCTAATACTTTGGCTGAGCTTGGATTCCCCATCGTATCCCCATTCAATTCACCTGTCTGGCCTCCAAGAAAACAGATGGATCAGGTAGACGATGGATAGATCACTGTGAACTTAACCTTGTGATAGCCCCAATCAGAGCTGTTCTCCTGGATGTGGTATCTTTACTGGAGCATATCAGCACAATCTCCAGCACTTGTGTGTGGTTATTGATTTAGCAAATGCTTTCTTTTCAATACCCAAGAGAAGAGATGATCAAAGGCGGTTAGTTTGCCTTTACATCACAATATATGACAATGAGAGCACCTTCACTCTCTCCCCTCAGGGCTTTGTTAACTTTCCAGCTCTCTGTTATCTATAGTCTTCAGGGAACCTGATCACCTTGACATCCCACAGAACATCATATTGGTCCACTATATTGATGACATCATGCTTATTGGACATGAACAGGAAATGGTAAGCACCATATTTGCCAGAGAGTGGAAGATAAATTGCATGAAGATTCATGGTCCTGCCACACTGGGAACATTTTTAGGGGTTCAGTGGTTTGGGGCATGCCAGGACAAGTTATCTCACCTCACATATCTCTTAGAAAAATGCACAGTTTTTGGTGGGCCTCTTTAGATTTTGGAGACAGAATAGACATGCTTAGAACTACTTCTCCAACCCTTTATTAGGTGACCTGGAAAGCTGCCAATTCTGAGTGGTGCCCAGACCAAGAGAGGGCTGTATAGCAGGTTCAGATCATAAAACAGGCAATGCGGCCACTTTGGATTATATGATCCTGCAGATACAATGTTGCTGGAGGAATCTGTGGTGGATAAAGTTTCTGTGGGGAGTCTCTGAAAGCTCAAATAGGAGAGTTGCAGTGAGGACCCCTAGGATTCTGGAGTAAGGCCGTAATTACCATGGTCCATTTGAACAAAAAGGTTCTGATGTGTCACTGGGCCCCAGTAGTGACTGAGCATGTGACCGCCAGCTGTCAGGTGGCTGTATGTCTAAAGCTAGATGTTATCAGACGGGCACAGCAGCAATCCAATATGATGGAAGTGGTACATTCAGGGCTGGGCTCAAAGAGTTCAGAGGCATAAGTAAATCAAATGAACAGGCAGCTCAGAACTCCCATGGCATCTAACTCTGTTGATGTGACACCTCTCCTTTAATTCATACCTATGGCCTCATGGAGGGTTCCCTATAGCAAACTGATAAAGGAGGAAGGGAGCAGAAGCCAATTTACACACAAGTCAGTATAGGCACAAGCTGGAAATGGACCACTCTATTACAACCCCAAGTGGGGGTAGCCCTGAAGGACGGCGTTAAACTCCCTGGGGGCAAAACTCCAAGCAATATACTTTGTCCTTCCTTTTGTATGGAGGAAGATATGACTGAAGCACAGATATACACTAATTCCTAATAAATGGCAAATGGCTTGGCTAGTTGGTCAAGGGCATGGAAAGAGAAAGAGCAGAATTTCAGAGACAAGCAGGTCTGGGTAAGGGGCATATAGATGAACTTATCGGAGTGGGTGCAAAGTATGCAGATCTTGTGTCTCACATTAATGCTCACCAGAGACCATCGAGGCTCTCCAGCCAGATGGCCAAATGTCCCATCTTGTGGATGTCAGCCAGCCTCTAAAGTTAGCCACCCTGTTGCTTTGCAAAAGACCCATAAAAGGGTGGCCGTAGTGGCAAGGATGGAGGCTATGAATGGACCAAACAACTTGGGCTCCCTTTCATCGAGGTTGATCTGACAACGGCCAACAATTAGTCAACCAGCCAGCAGCAGGCAGCAGCATAGAAACATTGGTCAGGGAGGGCAGCCAGCCCCCTGTGGGCAGGTCAATTATATCAACCCCCTTCCTCCTTGCAGAAAGCAATGATTCATCCTTACTGGAATTACATGTACTCCAAATACGGTTTGCGTTTCTAGTTCTGCAAGCATCGCCATCCAAAGGTTGAAAGAATGCTCAATCCATTACCCAGAGCCAGAAGACTCATTTTATGGCAAAGGATACGTGACAATGGCCTCATGAACATGGGCTTCACTGGTCTTACCATATGCCCATCACCCAGAAGCAGCCAGCCTGAGAGAACAATGGAATGGAGTGATTTCATTTCCACAAGTTTTAATCTCCTCTTCTGCAAAATAGGATTATAAACAGTTCTAGTACTTCACAAGACGTTTGTGGGATTGGATCTCTTTCCTGGCCCTTGTATGCTGCAAGTGCTCAATAAGTGGTAGGCATTATTATTAATTGAATTAAACTGTGAAAGACCTTCTGCCCCAGGAGGAACTGGTGATCGGGCTTCACTAGGCCCAGCAGGGCTGTGGATCTCACTCTAGTTTGACCTGCTTTGAATACTCTTAGCTATTCGGAAAGTCTCCGACTTGAATTACACTTTTTGGCCAGTACGCAGCTCAGCAGAGATGTTGTCGCTGAGCAGAGCTGGAGGGGAGGAGAAAAGATGCTGCAGAGATCGAGAAACCGAAACTGGAAACTCTGACAGGGATTGGCCACCTGTGGGCAATCTGAAAGGACTATAAAAAAACCAGCCTGAGAGCTGTTACCTCACTGCAGTTCCCGTCTATCAGCAGCCTGCAGGTAGGAAGATTCCTTCTCTGCTCTCCTCCAAGGTAAACCTAGAAGCTATGAGATGTGGGTGTCAAGCTGCCAACCTCTGCCAGGCTGCCTGCCTGTGAGGCTCATGCCATGAGAGCCGGGATGCCCATTCCTCAGGGAGTCTACACCCGAGTGCCCTGGACTCAGAGTGGTCTGAGGGGATGTGTTGGTGGGCTTTTAGGGGGTTGGGTTGCAAAACCCCAAGAGTCATGAGACTTAGCTTATAGATGCCATGTCAGCAGTCTTTGGCCTTAACTCTGTCACTTCACCTCCTTGGGCTTTAGTTCCTCATCTGTAAAATTAGAATCAAGCTACTTTACTTGCCCAAAGGACTGGACGATTTCTGAAACCCCTTTATTGCAGAATCTAATGTGACAGTGAGTTTATCTTTGAGGATAGATGAAGTGATCTGAAGTAGATATTCAAAGTGTGGGTTTGGGCATTAGTCAATTGTGGCTTTAAATCCTGACTGCTACTCCCTAGTTTAGCAGGCTTGGGATTATTACTTTTCTGAGCTTCAGTTTCCTTATCTATAACGTGTGGTTTAGAACAATGGTACCTACTTCATGGGGTTGCTATGGGTATAAATAACCTTGTGCCATAAAGCGCTGCATAAGTGCTCAGTACAGGGGAAGTTGTTTGGGTTTTTTGTTCGTTTTCAATTCAAGGGAAATGCATTGAGCAGACAAAGTTCACATTAGAGGTGAGTTGTGGTGGGGGAAGGGAAGTGTGTTTCTATTTTGCTGTGTAATGGAAAGAGCATAGGTTTTGGATTCTGCAGTCTTGAGTGTGTGTCTAGGCTGCACAGTTTCTTGTGTGACCCTGGGCAAGCTCCTCTACCCCTCTCTGCTTTCTTTGTGAGAAAGGAAGTTGATGTGAAGCCAGTGTTTGGGGCCTGTAAATATTCAATGCATTGGGAGAATAAATCTATCAACAACCATCGTTTAGAAAATTGTGTGTGACAGACACTGTTCTAAATGCTAGGGATATAGTGGTGAACAGTTGCAAAACTCACAGCCACCCTCTGAAATAGGCTTTATTAATAGGCCCACCTTAGGGATAAGGAAACAGGCTCAATGAAGTCCCAGGTATCCTGCTTAAGACAAAGCCAGAAACAGAAACCACAGTAATGATACTAGCTGACTTCCGTTGAGTGCGCAGTGCATGCCAGGCACGGTACCAGAGAGGATTCCATCCTGTAATTCTCATAACCACCGGTGTGGCAGGAACGTCAGCGCCGCTGGTGCCGTGAAGAAACGGAAAGCCTGCGGCTCCTTAGAGGGGTCCTGGGCTCAGTCCAGAGCATCTCGCTGCTTTTTGTGGACTCATCCTCGAATCGAAAGGGAATACAACAGAGCGGGAGTGGCTCCAATAGGGCTCTGGGGACCACCTCTTCCCTCTCCCCCATCCCAAGTACGGCGACAAAGCATTGCGCTGTGCCACCATGCGGCAGAAGGCGGTATCGCTCGTCTTGTGCTACTTGCTACTCTACACCTGCGGCTGCGAGGAGACAGGTAAGGATCCTGGGGCACCTCAGGACTCTGCGATAAAGAAGCGGAGAGTTTCAGGATCCCTGGTTTCGAGACCCAGGCGTGCCTCTGAACGAGAGAAGCTATTCCAATGGACAGTGCGGGGTCCCTGTCTAGAGACCCAGATTCGAATCCCTGCTCTGTCAATTCTTCCATTCTCCCGAAATGAGTTCACGCCAGTTCTGTACCAGGCAGAGCGCTCTGGGAAAAGTCTCTTCCCTTCGTTGAGTCTCTCCGAAATGGGAGGATGGTGGCCCCACCTCCGGGGGTGGTCTGGAGCATCAGGCACAGAGTAGGGGACCCTGCTCCCCACTGGGCATTGTCCACTCTCCTTCCAGACAAAAGACGCTCAGGGGACGGTGACTCCGGGTTCTGGGGCACGCTGACCTACATGGCCGTCGGAGGAGGTGGGTCTGGAGGGCGGGGAGCCCCGGAAGGTGGGGCGGGCCCTGCGGCTGGCGTCCCTCACTGCTTCCTCTTCCTCCAGGGCTCATGGCCATGGCGCTGCCCGCGCTGGGCTTCTCGAGCACAGGCATCGCCGCCAACTCGGTGGCTGCCTCGCTGATGAGCTGGTCGGCCGCGGCGAACGGGGGCGGAGTGCCCGCCGGGGGGCTGGTGGCCACGCTGCAGAGCCTGGGTGAGTGCGGGCCGGGCCAGGTGGCCCTCTTTTCTGTCCTGAGCCCTTTTCGCAGGCTAACTCAACTCTACTAGGTGGGGCTTCTTCTAATGCCCACCACTCAATGGGGAAACTGAGGCAGCCAGGGATTAAGGAATTTACTCAAATTCTCCCATATAGTTAGCACCACGGCCAGGATTCAAACCCAGTCAGTCTGCCTTCTGGCTTTCAGACTCTAAGGCCAGAGCCTTCACTAATGCTTTGGCCAAGTCGCAAGTCTCAGTTTCCTCATGCGTTAACCAGGATAAACATCCTCAATTTAACATTTTATGAATCTCCTCAATCTCAGAGAACCAGAGTGGCAAAGAAATGTGGTGAAGCGACTCAGTTCAATCTCATACTAACCCTGGTCTTGCATTTCTTGAACATCATGAAGGGGATAGATACAGAGCACAGAATGGTGCTTCTAAAAAACGTGCTTTCACCTCTCTCTCTCTCTCTTTCATCCAGCCCTTTCTTTCTTTCTTTCTTTCTTTTTTTTTTTCCTCTCCCCCTCTGAGGCGTCCAAAATCCTACAGAAAAACCACCCCTGACAAACTGCCCCTCTGCCTTTCTGAACCCTCCATCTTCCCTCAGTTCTGGAAGGCAAAAGCCCAAAGAACCAGCCCAAAAGGACACAGCCCTTCTCAGAGTGGGCAGAGAGGAAGACAGACCAGGCTGCACCCCAGCAGTGAGAGGTGAAGGGTGTGGGCAAGGCTAGAAACAGTCCTGTGCTATAAGATGGTTGTCCTCTCACCAACTGTATTTGCTTTACAGGGGCTAGCGGTGGCAGTGCCCTCATGGCCAAGATTGGGGCCCTTCTGGGCTATACTGTCCACAAGCAAATCGAAAGCAGAGGGAAGGAGAGAGCGGATGAAGAGTAGCTAGCAGCTCCCTGGAACCCCCTCCTTCCTCCTTGTCTTCCTTTTCCAGCTGTAGTCCAGAGGTTCCTCTTTCACACTTGGCAATGACCTAGGTAAAAAACCAGAATAAACGTCTCAGAAAACACTGTGTCCTGCTGTGAGTCGTGCTTGCTATGAGAAGCCCAACAAGATCTGGCTCTGGTCTGCCTCATCCACACACCCCACCCGCATTTCCCCCAAAGGCCATCACAGCTCCTGGAGCAAAACTAGCTGATTTTGCCTCGGAGCCTTGGCATATTCTGTTCTCTCTGCCTAGAATGTCCTTCTGAAGCTAATAACCCAGCTCAGACATCTCCTCCTCCGGGACTCCTTCCCAGCAGAGCTGCTACTCCTGTCACAGCCTGAATGCTCAGGCTCTATTTCTCAGGGCCCCTGGGGAGGCAGATTCTTTCTGTTTTCAGTGAGAGAAGTTTCCAACTACTTCCCTGATTGGGCAGAGATGGAGAAGCCAGATCTCCATTCTCCAAAGAAGTGCTAGAGTGGTCTCCCTCAGGCGGAGGATAGAAGGCCAGACATTTGTCTTGGGGAAACGGTGTAACAGCAGCTTTTGGGGGGTCAACAAGGCCTCCCTTCCCTCAGAAAACTCTGGGGACAGGGTAGGCAGTTTTCATCTGGAGCCTACACGCCTTCTGAGGGGGAAGGGAAGGCCAAGCCCTTGGGAGGATCTGAGGTTTGGGAGGCCTGTTCAGTGAACCAGAGTGCCAGGACCTAGGCAGGCGGGGGGCAAAGAGGCTGTGGAAATTGTTTGGTAGTAAAGCTAGGGCTGGTTCTAGCACCAATGGGGAGAGAGAGAGAGAATCGTGCTGTGGTTCTGGTCTGAGTGGGTGCACCAGCCTCGATGCCAGACCAGCCTTCTAGAGAGATCTGCACCCCTGGGAAGTGGCCATGTGTGAACTACAAAAGCTGGTCACTAAAGGGCCAAGCCAGCTGTCCTCAGGCCTCCCCCACCCAGCCCCACTTCAGAATTTCTTCTTCGATTACAAATGTATGGAGGTGGCTAAGAGGCTCTTTCGTGCTTGCTCCCGTCCCCAGGTCCAGCGCCACCCCTGCAGGTGGCAATGGTTTGCCTCAGCTGGCTTGCCTCAGGCCCCCAGAGAAGCAGTGTTTGTGGAAGAGGGGACACAGGTGGCGGAGGCACCATTTGCACCTCCAACACTGTCTCCACAGCTTGTGTCCAAGAGCGGAAGCTGAGCTGAGTCCCCTGCCCTGATAATCACCACTGGGCCTCAGCTGAGTCCTGCCTTGGTTCGGGCCATTCACTGAGGGGCAGATGGAGTGGACTTCTGCCCAGGAGGGGATGGGGTCTCAAGCATCACACTCTCCCAGGCCTGGTAATTGCACCCCAGTTTGTCTGTAGAGTTGATATCCCAGAGACAGAAATGGGTATCCCTCAGCCCCTTCACGGCGGGCACTGCATCTAATTCATCTCTCCTCCCCAGTGCCTGGCACACAGTAAGTGCTCAATATATGTGGGTAGAATTGAACCTGAGGTTAGTCTCTGCCCATCTACCTGTCCCTTTACCTTTCCCAACTTTCCTGGGAAGGAGGGACTGGACCGCTTGTTCTTTCCCTGGGGAGCCCTTGATAATACCCGCTGTCACTGCCATGCAGGCCTCGGGGAGGGGACCTCAACCCCCTTTAACACTGTGGTCAAGTAAACACAGGCCCCTAACCTTGTATTCAATATTCTGTAGCACAGATGAGGCTGGGTTTTCAATAAGGCAGTGGTGCAGAGTGGGTAGGGATGTCCCTCTGGAGTCCCACAGACCTGGGTTCAAACCTGCCCTGCCATCTCCTACCTGCATGCCCTGGCACAAGTTCCTTTACTTCTCTGTGCCTCAGTTTCCTCCCCTGTAAGCTGAGAATGATAATAGCATCTACCTCGTGGGGTTTTTGTTATGAGATTAGATGAAATAATGAACAGAAAGAGTTTAACATGATGCTGGCACATAGTAAGCACTCAGTACATGTCCGTTATTATTATGATCAAGGACTTGCATAAAGCAAAGAGGAAATAGCCAAATAACAGCCAGGAATTAGATAACCTAACTTTGGAGTCAGGGTCTACTTTCTGGGGCTCACAGCCCCTGTTCTTCCTTCCTCCTAAGGGTGGGCAGCCTGCCCCAGGGGCAAACACCCTCCTTAGACATCATCTTGCCTTGAACAGCGTCAAGGCCAGAGAGAAATGGACAGCTCTGCCCCCAGATTTTAGATCTGAGGCCTCAGCAATTCTCAAGCTGAGTGACACTGGCAATGACTCGTCTTTAAGGAGATCCTCTGCCTACCACAGGATCCCTTTGGGCCTGTCCAGGATAAATCTTTGCTTTCATTCTGCAGAGGTTTGCTGGGCACTCACTCTGTGTCAGGCACTGTGCCAGGTGTTAAGGACACTGCAGTGGAAGAGACCCAGTTCCTACATACTTGGAGTCCATAGCATACAAACTAGGAGCCCCCCAAATCATCCATGACCCCCTTTCTCCCTCCCTGTCACCACCTCCTTGCCCCCATCTCCTTTCACCCATCCTGGCCCTTGTCAAGTTTCACGGACCACGGTCGTCTTGTCTACAAAGTATGAGACAGAATGATGACTACAAACCAGAATTCACTAGCGCAACAAGTCAGGAGATGCTAATCACCTTTGGACTTCTCCTTGACAATGGCCTTCAGAAAGACACAGTGCTGAGTCCTGGCCCAGCTCCAGGGTGGGGCACTCAGGCAGGTTACTTGCCCTGAGTCCCAGCTTCCTCATTTTCAAAACCAGGGGGGTTAGACATCAGAGTCTCCGAGCGCTTCCTGCTCCAAAACTGCTGAGCCTGAAGCACAGACTTCTGAATCCCCTGGGTCCTGTCAGGTCGCAGTCCTCTGAGATTTTATTTTTGGAAGCTACCAAAAGCCACCTTGTGGTGCCAACTTTGGTGACTAAGGTGGGTGATGGTGCTGAGAGATGCCTGTTTGGTCACAAATGAGGGTGGCTAGAAACTAGCAGGGCAGTTCCTCACTCTGGGACCACACCCTAAGACAAGCCCCAAAATAGATCCCATCTGTGTGGCTTACTTGATGGAAAACAGCGTTTAGGTCCCCTGACATCATCATTTCTCTCTGGACCTCAGTGTCCTAGTCTATAAAACAGAGGAAGGGAAGTGTTGGACTCTCCTCTAGACCTAGAATGTCTTTCCAAAGTGCTCAAGTTAGAGGTGTCTTGCTTTTTGATAAAAATCCCTTTATCTAGAGATTTCTTTTATTCTTTAAGGGCCTCCCTGGCCCCCAGACCCTTGAAAGTCCACTCACTCTCTCTCCCGGCAAGCCTCCCACAATTCCATTGCTCTATGCATGGATGTGGCCACCAGGTGGCAATACAGTCCCAGCCTGGAATCCTCAGCCTGAATCATCCTCCAGCAGCTCCACCAAGATCAACAGCCCTCCCTGGGGCCAGGCCCCCCACAGATGTTAGAGACCAAAAAGATTCAGGCCCTGCGCCTGCTCTGCAGCAGGAGCTCCTGAAGCTCACAGGAGTGGTCAACCCTCAGGATCCCTGCAGGGCCTGCCTCTTCCTCTCCTTCCAGGCCCTCAGTCCTGCAATGCTGGGATCTCCTGAGCACAGCATTCAGGACCCTCTGCAATCAGGTCTCCCTTCCAGCCTGTGCTTCCAGACCTGAGCCACAGGGATTTAAAGGCAATGAGAGGAGCACTCCACACAAACATTTCTTGTCTGGGCAGGAGATGGTGATGCCAGGAAGAGGGCATCCCCGGACCCAGACTTGAAGGGGACCTGGGCCAGCAGAGGGCCTGGGTCAGCAGTAGCCGGAGGGAGGTGAGGCAGAGGAGGCCTGTGGCTTCCTGTGAAGAACTGAAGAGCCACTTCCTTTAAGCAGATGGCTGTGAGGGAGGGGCAGAAGATTAGGGAGCACGGGCTTCCTGGCTCAGGGGCAGAGGAAGGCCCTAGGAAGACCCTATGAAGCGGCCCAGGGCAGCCTTCTATTTCCTTTCCCTCTGAGGTCTCCATGAAGCAGACAGTGCAGACAGGCAGGGTCACACCTTTCCCATGTGCTGTGAAGCCACAGAGAGGAGAGCCAGGTTAGGGGCAGTTCATTTGTACAAGACCAGTAAACAAATGGCGCCTTGGTTACTCAAAGAAGCAGGCCCAAAGGCACCTCCAGGCATGCAGGAACCAAGGCTAGACAAAGGCCTTCCCCCTGACCTTCCAATGCCAGTTCCTTCTTCACTCTGGGGTCTCCGCTCAAATGTCACCTACTCGGAGAAGCCCTCCCTGACCACTACTTTAAAGCAGCCTCCTTGTTTCTCTCTACCACAGTGGTTCCCAAACTTATCTGCAGCTGGGAATTACCTGGGGACTTCAAAACATACAGATACCTGTGTCTCACCCACAGAGATTGTGATTTAACTGGTCTGGGGTGTAGCCTTGGGCTTTGGAAGTTAAAAAAAAAACCTCTGGGTGATTCTAATGTGCAGACAGGCAAGTGTGGGAACCACTGTGCTAGCGTATCATCCTGTTTCAATTTTCTGTATAAGGCCAGTAAAGAAATGGGGCTTGGTTACTTCAAGAAGCAGGCCCAAGCACTCAGCCCCAAATACTCAAGTCCAAGTACTCAGCTTCAGAACCCAGTCCCAAACACCCAGATCCAAGGTTTTACATGTATCAACTCATTTAATCCTTACCACAATCTTCTTTTTTTTAATATTTATTTATTTATTTAGGCTGTGCCAGGTCTTAGTCGCAGCACACGGGATCTTCGTTGCGGCGTGCGAACTCTTAGTTGCGGCATGCATGTGGGACTTAGTTCCCCGACTAGGGATTGAACCCGGGCCCCCTGCATTGGGAGCGCAGAGTCTCACCCACTGGACCACCAGGGAAGTCCCTTTACCACAATCTTCTTAGGTGTTATTAGGATCCTCATTTTACAGAAAAGAAATCAAGGCAGAGAGAGGTCAAATCACTTCCCCGAGGTAAACAGCTGACAAGTGACAGGCCAGGATTCGAACCCAGTCAGCCTCACTAGGACAGTGCCTGGCACCCAGAGGGGACTCTATAAGTGACTGTCCAATCAAGGAACTTAATTTTAATCTCCTTGTGCCTCACCCATCCAACCCCATTCAACTGAGCAACCAGGCAGCCTGGAGATTCTATTTTCTAATTATTTCTTTAGTCTGTTCACGCGTCTCCACCCACATGGCCCCCCTCTCAGCATCTAGCTCACTACCCTCAGGCCTGGAGGGCAACTACAAGGTCCTTCTAATGGGTCTCCCTGTGTCCACTCTTGCCCCCCTGTGTTCACGCTTGTCTATTCTCCACATAGAGTCAGGAAGATCTGAAAACAAAGTAGATCAAGTGACATCCGCCCCACACCCCTCAAAACCAACGGTGGCTGCCCATCACACTTAGCATAAAATTCTACTTCCTGGGCTTTCCTGGTGGCACAGTGGTAAAGAAACCGCCTGCCAGTGCAGGGGACACGGGTTCAAGCCCTGGCCCGGGATGATCCCACATGCCGCAGAGCAACTAAGCCCGTGCGCCACAACTACTGAGCCTGCGCTCTAGAGTCCTCAAGCCACAGCTACTGAAGCCCACGTGCCACAACTACTGAAGTCCGCGTGCCTAGAGCCCGTGCTCCGCAACAAGAGAAGCCATCGCAATGAGAAACCCACACACCACAACGAAGAGTAGCCCCCGCTCGCCGCAACTAAAAGCCCGCGCGCAGCAACGAGGACCCAACATAGCCAAAAATAAAATAAATAAATAAATAAATAAATTTTTTTTTTTTTTTTAATTCTACTTCCTTACTTTGGCCTTCAAGGTCTTTAATAACCTGCTCCCCCAAATCTCCAGAGTCTTATCTCACCTTCCTTCCCCTCCGCCAACTCTTTTCCAGCCATACTGGCCTCTTTTCCCTTCCCAGAACCCTCCAAGAGCCTGCCAAGTTCAGTGCCTGTCCACAAGCTCTTTCCTCTGCTTGGAACACTCTTGTTGCTTCAGGAGTCAGCTGGAATGTAACTTCTCCAGAGACCTGAGCCCCCAGTCTAAATTAAACACTCCGTTGTTCCAGCAGCCTGTACCTTATGTTCCTAGAATTGATCACGGTTATAATAACAGCACGATTGGTATAAGCATTTTGTTACTGTCAGACCTGCTCACTAGACTTGAGCTCTCTGAGCACAAGCACAGGACTCATCGTTATTTACCGCCAGCACCCAGCTCAGCGCCTGGCACACAAGAGGCGCCCAATAGCTTTGGTTGAGTGGATAGACAGATAGGTGGACAGCTGGATGGACAGACGGATGGGTGGACGAATGACTGAGTGAACAAATATATTTTAAAACTTATAAAACTATTCACCTGCCTGTATTTCTCAGGTCAGCTATAAAGTGCGCGATTCACAAGGGGGTTATTTTCATCCTTCTAGAGGCCCCACCCACCAGCCCTTCAAGGCCTTTCTCAGGCCAGGCCACTGGGCGGGGCTTCCGGGGGCCGGATGAGTGACGTCACGAGAGGCGTGCCCTGAGTCAGCCTCTGCTCCCTGATTGGCGGGCGCCACGAGCGGCTGCACTCACAGCCACTGCTGTCGGAGTAGATGCAGTGGGACCCAAGGCGAGGGAACGCAGCAAGGCGTGCCCGTGGACCTCGGCGAGGCCGTTCGCGGCCGCGCCAGCCTCACCTCATCGGAGTCCCCTGAGGTCGCGTTCACGTAGCGCCGAGGGTTTGGCCAGGTTCTCTCCATCCTGCAGGGAGATGTGACAGCGGAAGGGGCCCGAGCTGTGGCTGGACGGCTGCCCGCAGCGGGCGGGGCAGAGAGCCAGTGACCAAACCTCGACGCGCTCACCGAAGCGCTGCTATTTCGGGCCGCTGACCTCAGCGAGGAAAGTCCCAGAAACACAGCCCCACACTCCCCCCTCACACCTCTGGACACGCTTCACCTCTTCCCCCCACCCCAAACTCAGACCCCAAAGAGCTGGACGAGGAGTAGCACTGGACTCCTATTGCCTCCTTCAGACCCCATGCCAGCCCTGCAGGAGATGCTGTTCCCATTTTACAGATGCACAAACTGGGGTTTCTGGATGGATGCTCTTTGCCTAAGGTCACAGGTGAGGTAGTGGCCAAGCCAGGGCAAACTTCAAAGCCCAACCTCTTTCTTCTACCCCTCAGCTTGGTGTCTCTTGTCTACCTGCCCTGCTACCAGGCCCATCCTGCCAGAAGTATCATAAGGTCCTGAGGGTCCCATGGCTCCTGTTCCACACAGCTGGATCCCACCCCCACTGGGGCCTCAGCAGCTGTGTCTGGGCAGCACATGGGGGTCACAGGTCCTGGATTGGGCAGGCACCAGGTGGGAGGGGGCATAGCTTCCCCAGGTATCCAGGTGGCCTCCCTCCCTTCACTCAGGTGTCTCCACCTCATCCAAGGGCCTTCCCTTGCTACCCATCTAAATACTACTTCCTACTTGCCTTCTGTCCTTTCATCTGCTTTATTATTTTTTTCTTGGCACTACCAAATGACAGGTAATTATTTGCTTGGCCTCCATCTCTGCTGAGGAGCTGGCTCTCATCACCTCTGCTCCCTCTACTCTCTGTGGCCTTTGCAGAGCCATTCCCCAAGGGACCCTGCCTCTCCTGCCTCCTCCTATTGTCCTCTCTCCCTTCTTCCTCCCACAAATGTTTATCCATGCCTACTCTGTGTCATTGAATAAGCTCAGTGCTGGTCCTTGCAAAGGGAGAGACTGACAAGGAAACCACGTTATAATTCATTCACCCATCCCCAATCCTATTGCCTTCCCCTGTTCTGCCCTCAGCGGTGCAGTCTGCTCTCCACATTGCAGCTTGAGCCATCCTGATAAAAGGGAAGTCAGAACATGTCACTCTTATGCTCAACCCCCTCCCATGGCTCCCTAGCCCGGAGGAAAAGCCAGTGTCCTTGCTGTGACCTGCAAGGCCTGCATGAGCTACCTCATCGCCTCCCACTCTCCCCTCTGAGAGCTCTATTCTGGTTGCACGGGCTGCCTTGCTGTTTTTCAACATGCCAAGCATGCTTCTGCCTCAAGCCTTTGCATTTGCCCTTGGTGCTGCTAGGAATGTCTTCCCCAGGTATCCAGGTGGCCTCCCTCCCTTCACTCAGATGTCTCCACCTCATCCAAGGGCTTCCCTCACTGCCCATCTAAATACTACTTCCTACTTGCCTTCTGTCTTTTTATCTGCTTTATTATCTTTTTCTTGGCCCTACCAAATGACAGGTAAGCAATTATTTGCTTATTGTGTGTTCCCCTACAGGAGTATAAGTCCCATGAAATCTCCTACAGTTCCCCACCACTCAGGAGAAAAAAAAGGGGGGAAAGAGAAAAGAATATCAGGAAACTATGAAGAAAGAAAAGACAACATTAACCATACTACTATAGATAATTATATTTAAAGCCTCAATAATTAAAACAACTTGCTTTGGATGCAGGAAGAGACAAAGGAATGGGCTGGACTAGAATGTCCAGAAATAGACCCAACTGTACAGGAGAATTTAGTATTTGATAAAGGTGTCATCTCAAAGTGGAGAATGGACTCTCTAGTAAATAGTTCTAGGACAACTAGGTAGCCGACTGGGGGAAAAATGAGATCTCTACCTCACATGGAGCATTAGGATAAGCTCCAAAGATTTAAATATTAAAAAAAATTAAAATAAATAAAAGCACTGGGACTTCCCTGGCGGCACAGTGGTTAAGAATCCTCCTGCCAATGCAGGTGACATGGGTTCAGTTTCGAGCCCTGGTTCGGGAAGATCCCACATGTCGTGGAGCAGCTAAGCTTGTGTGCCACCTAGCTGGCATAAATAAATAAATAAATAAATTTAAAATAAAAGCACTAAAGGAAAACGGGAGAGAATCTGTAATCTCATAGTGGGAAAAGTCTAACCATGACTCAAAAGAAGTCATTAGAAAAGATTGATAGGGACTTCCCTGGTGGCGCCGTGGTTAAGAATCTGCCTGCCAATTCAGGGGACATGGGTTTGAGCCCTGGTCAGAGAAGATCCCACATGCTGCAGAGCGACTAAGCCCTAGCACCACAACTACTGAGCCTGCACTCTAGAGCCCACGCGCCACAGCTGCTGAGCCCACGTGCCACAACTACTGAAGCCCGCGCACCTAGAGCCCGTGCTCCGCGACAAGAGAAGTCACCACAACGAGAAGCCTGCGCACCGCAACGAAGAGCAGGCCCCACTCGCCGCAGCTAGAGAAAGCCCACACGCAGCAACGAAGACCCAACGCAGCCAAAAAAAAAAAAAAAAAAAAAAAGAAAACCTAAATACATAAATAAACAAAAAAGAAGAGATTGATAAAGTCAACTATATAAAATCAAAAACTGTTGCATGGAAAAATCATATAAATCAGGTCATAAGATGAATGGCAAACTACAGGAAAATATTTGCATCTCAGATCACAGATAAAGGGTCATCTCTCTAATTTAAAAAGAATTCCCAGAAGTCCATTAAAAGGGCCAACAATCTAGTAGAAATAGGCATAAGATATGAACTGACAGTTTGCAGAAAAGTAAATACAAATGGCTTTTAAAGATATGGAAAGAAGATCAAACTCACTCGAAAGAAATGAAAATCAGGAAAACCACACTAGGATACCATTTCTTAACAGTCTGGCAAAAAATCCAAAAATTTAATAATATACTCTGTGGGCATTTCTGTAAGGAAACCATACTCTCACACCTGCAAATATAAATCGGCACAGGTCCCCAAAAGGGCATTTTGGCAAAATCTATCAAAATTACAAATGAGTCCAGATATTCTACATCTGGGAATTTATCCTTTGGATATACTTGCACAAGTGAGAAATGATGTATGGATACAGTTATTATCTGCAGCACTGTTTGCAATAGCAAAAGACTGGAAACAACTCAACTGTCCATTAGTAAGTGTTAGGTTAGGTACAGCACAGTCTATCCATAAAATGGGATACTATGCAACTAAGAAAGAGAATAAGGGAGATCTGTGTGTCCAGATGGGGAAAGGATATCTGTAAGGGATATTAAGTTTAAAAAACAAGGTGCAGAGCAGCATATATGATATCCCACCTTTTGTAGGAAAAGGGGGGAGAATTATATATACAGTTGACCCTTGAACAATGCAGGAGTTAGGGGCTCTGAATCCCTGCACAGTGGAAAAACCCATGTGCTGCTCTCTCTGTCTCATAAACAAAGGACTTGATAAATGACTCACACAAGGGCAGGAACGGAAACAGTTTGGAGAGAATCAGGATTCAGACTCTAACTCTTTTGATTCCATAGATTGCGATCACTAATCAAACACAAACTTTTCCCCACACAATTAAAGATCTGTAAAATGAAAATCCAGGTACTATATTTATTGGAAAAAATCCCTGTATAAGTGGAACCACCCGTGTCGTTCAAGGGCCAACTAGATATTCAAATTCCTACTGAGGGGCAGGGCAACCAGTGATTAAGAGCACAGGCTCAGAAGCCAGACTGCCTGAGTACAAATGCACATTCTGGTACCATACTGGGTTCAGTAGTGTCCCACCAAATGTCCACCTGGAACCTGTGAATGTGACCTTATTTGGAAATAGGGTCTTCGCAGATGTAATCAAGGTAAGATGAGGTCATCCCTGATTAGGGTGGACCCTACATCCAATATGACTGGTGTCCTTATAAGAAGAAGAAAATTTGGACACAGCGACAGACACACACATATGAAGACAGAGGCAGAGATTAGAGTGATGCATCTACAAGTCAAGGAATGACAAGGATTGCTGGCAACCACCTGAAAATAGGAACGAGGCATGGAAATTCTCCCTATAGCCTCCAGAAGGAATGAGCCTTGTTGACACCTCAATTTTGGACTTTTAGCCTCCAGAACTGTGAGAGAATAAATTTCTGTTGTTTTAAGCTGCCCAGTTTGTAATAATTTCTTATAGCAGCCCTCGAAGCTGTAGTAGTAATACAGCTACTTAGAAGCTGTGTAATCTAGGAAAAGTGATTTAGCCTCTCTGTGCTCCAGTTTTCTCATTGGCCCTGGAACCAGTCCTCCACAGATACCAAGGGACAACTGTCATTGAGTCACTATATTCTTGGACAAGTAACTCAGCCTCCCTGGGCCTCAGTTTCCCCATCTGTAAAATAAGGACAGTGAGATTGACCTTACTGTGCATTTAGTGTGCTCGGTGACACAATACAGCAGGCACCTCACATACATCATCTCAGTTCATCACATAACAGATTTTATTAATATAGCCATTTTACAGATGAGGAGACAGGCTTAAGGAGTTTGAGCAGCTTGTTCAAGGTCACCCAGTCAGTAAATGGAGTAGTCAGGATTTGTCTAGAGGCCAATGTCAAGGTTATGGAGAGAAGACAGTGTCAATCAGTTCAAGCAGACCCTGGGCCAAACCCCAGCTTTTTCACTCATTCACTAGTTGTGTGACCTTGGGTAAGTCTCTGGAAATCTCTGGCCTCTATCCCTATTAACAGGAAGAATGACTCTACTTTACAGGGAGATAATGCAGGTAGAATGTCTAGAACAGGGCCTGGCATAGAGTAGGTGCTCAGTAAAGGGTGTTCCCTCCTCCCTTCCTTATTTCCCTGCTCTGGTAGGGATTTCAGGCCTGCGGGCTGACCTAGCTGTCTTAGACACAATATTTGTGTTCCCTCCTCCCATATTGAAAAGGCCTGGGGGACTGCTGGGAGCACCCCTCACTCCCAGGGTCACTCCATTCGCAGGGAGCCTCTGCCTGCTGGGGTCTAGGGGATAGTCTCCAGGCTGATGGAGAGCAGCCCAGTCGGAGAAGGGATATTCCGGCCACAGCCCTGACACAGAAACCACAGCATTGTGCCACCTCATTGCGCAGTGTGTGTGTGTGGCTAGGGTGTGCGCACAGGAGGTAGAAGGGCTGATGCTCAGGCAGGGGCGTGGCTGGCGCTCTGCCCTATGTTGAGTGAGCTGCTGGGCTACTACCTGCTGGAAGGTGAACACATTGTGTGGACGGCGGCTGGAGAAGTTGGCACAGTCCAGCTGCTGCTTGTCCAAGTGACAGCCCAGTACGTCGCTAACGCTATGCATGGTGGAACAAATAGGAATTGTACCCTGAGGGCCTGAGCCACCCAAACTGGCCCACTTTCTTCCGCCCACCACCTACTGACACCCTCTCACTGAGCGCCCTGGCCCCCAAGGGCCTCAGGTCTCACAGGCTGTGAAGCAGAGTAGCTCCTCCACCCCAACAGGGCTCCTATACTCTGGAAATAAGCAAGCCCTCCGTAAAGCAGGAGGGACTGCAGATAGACTGCAGAGAGACCCTTGGAAGCAAGGGTCTGTGCCCAGCAATGCTCCCCACTTCAACTGGGAGTCCCATTCTTGAGAAAGGGTTGCTGAGGAAAGGAAAGGAGTCCTGCCCAAAGGCAGAGGGATGGCCAAGTTAACCTGACCCTTACCTGGAAGCCCCAGAGCTCAGACGGGATGCCGCATCAGGACTGGCTTCTCCTTGGTGCCACTGACTTGGAGGCCACAGCGGATATTGGCCCCCCGAAGGCCATGGTCACCAGCATCACCTTGTAGCCCATACTGAAGGGCTGCTTATGGCTGAACTGGAGAGTGATGACCTGCCTTGAGGGGCAGGAGAGAGCATGGGACTTCCAGGGACCCCAGAATCCTTGGACTGCAGACTCGGGGCTGAACAGGGCTCTCTGGGCAGCCTCCAAGACCATACACCATCTCCACCACTATTCTCACTCACCTCTGAAATATCCCAGCCCACTCAATGAAAGACTCCAGCCCCCTCTGAAGTACTCCTGTTGTCTCTGAAATAATCCAGCCTCCCCCAGAAGACTTCAACCTTCTCTATAACATTCCAGCTTGTCTCTGAAATACTCTAGATCCTCCTCACTCCCCATAATATTCTAGCACTTTCTGAAATAACCCAGCCCTCAGTGAAATTCTGTAGCCCCCCACTATACAATATTCCAATCATCTCTGAAGTACTCCAGCCCCGGCTTTGAAACAGCACTCCACTGTTAAGCTGCAGCTCAACTTTATTTTTTAATTTTATTTATTTATTTATTTAGGCCACACCACACAGCATGCAGAACTTCCCCAACCAGGGATCGAACCCGTGCCCCCTGGAGTGGAAGCGTGGAGTCTTAACCACTGGACCACCAGGGAAGTCCTGCAGCTCAACTTTAAATGTGTGCTCCAAGTTCAATACTCCAGTCCCCCTGAAATATGCCAACACACGTAATACTCCTCACCCCCCTATAATACTCTAGTCCTCACTCCCATTATAGTCTCCACCCCCAGCGAAAATCCTCCAGCCCCTTCAGTAACACTCCAGTCTCACTCTGATAGCCCAAAACCTCTGTAATGCTCTGTCTGTGCACAAAGATGGACCCACAGGCCTGCCTAGAACATACTGAGAGGTAGTACTTGCTCTGGCTCCTGCTGGTTCAGACGTCCTCCTGGACCTCAGATGGCTCCTGGACATCAGCATAGGGCAGCATCAACACCCTTGCTGGGAGGAGGCTGTGAGAGGACCCCACCAGCTTCCTCACAGTCCTCCAGCCAAACAGAGTCCCCTTCTAGAAATCTTCCCCCCACCCGCACCCAGGTTAAGGGCCCCACTAACAAAACATGATAGTAGTCCTCAAAGGTTGGCGGCGTCCAGGCCCTGTGGGACAGCACACCACTGACCTGCCAGGTCAACTTGTCAGGAACCCCCTGGCTGGGTCAGCTGCCCAGAGTAATCCCGCAGGCTCAGTCAGCTCCAGCACCAGGCCGGTTTCCCCCTTGTGCTGCTCTGAGACACCTGTCCTGTGGCTCCATGGATCTAAGATAAAAGTGCAGTTAGGCCAAGGCCAAGCTGCCTCTGTTCAAGGAACACAGTGACCCAGCAGGGCTTCTGGGTCACCAGGGAGTGGAGCTGGGCCCCTGGGCAGGGTTTGCGGGGCTACCTGCCCTTTTTTGTGCTTATCCAAGTGCTACCCACTGGGTCACCCTCATGTGAGGGTGAGTGTAACCAGAACCTAGCAAGTCCCTGACCACGAGGTGGCTGCATGGAAGGTGATATTAATTATGGGTTAGCAAGTGGAAGGAGCTAGGTTCCAAGGCCAGCTCTGTTGTGTTACTTTAGGCCAATCACTTTTCCCCTCTGAGCTGCAGTCGCTTTACCTTTGAAACAGATAATAATACTTATCTTGCCCCTTACCAGTTTGCTTCAAGGCTCAAATGAACTAGCAGTTAGAGAATGAATCTTGCATTTAACAAGTATTTATTGAGTGCCTACTATGTGCCAGGCCTGCATCAGACATAGACATAAAGTATTTATTATTTCTCCCTGCATCAATCAGCTTATGTGCGTGCAGGGACTAGGGTATACAGTGGTGGTGGGAGAGATTCTAAAACTCCTGATCAGACATCCCTCCCTGGCTCCTGACAGCCTTTTGTACACCTACTATGTATGAGGTACTTTCAAAGGCATCAGATCCTTTACTCCTCATCCTGGGAGGTAAATATTAAGTTCTGGTTTTACTGATGTGGAAATTAAAGCTTAGAGTTGTTAAGTCACGGCCTAAGAAAACATAGCTAGTAACTTATGGGGCTTAAATTTGGTTCATCCTACCTCTGACAAGGAAGAAGTCAGAGCAGCACCACACCCTGCTGCCCTCCATGAGCCAGGTCTGTTCCTGGGGGTCCTGGCAGTGGGGCCTGAGCCAGTGCCATCTCTGTCCTCCAAGAGACCCCAGTCCCATAGAGGACAAGAGGACCAGACTCCAAGCAAGACATCTGGAGGTTGAATAGGCCTCATAGGGCATCCTGTCCCACCCTGTCCTTGTACAGATCAGGAAACAGAGGTCCAGAGGTGGGCAGACCCTTGTTCAAGGTCACACAGCCCGTCAGAGGCCCTGCCTCTCACCCAGGTAAAAACTTGCTGCTCATAAAAGACAGAGCATGCCAATCGCCCTCCAGCGGTGCCGACAAGAAGTGCTCGAGGGTCAGGGAAGGGAGAAAATACCACCTGCCTAGAAGGCTGAGCCTGGGCAAGAAAAGAGGAGAGAGAGGCTGCCAGCTGGGGAGACCTCTGGGCCGAGGGTTGGCAGTGGGACTTGTGTGCATCACCATGGGGGCCCATCCACTGCCCATACATGAGGCTAGTCCATGAGGATCTCCTCTGTTGCTCTCCCTGGTGATTCCTGAGACCAACCATTCTGCTGCTGAGCTACTCTGAGAACGTAGCTCTTCCTTCTCCTGAGCTGAAATTCTGCTGCCTGAGGCTGCACCCGCCGGTCAGATTTCTGTTGTCTGGGTCCCCAGAAGGAGTATCATCCCAGAGCCTCGAGGGGTGGAAGTCAGGGGAGGGACTCTACCAGAGTTTTCACCTGTGGGCAATCTCCTATTTCTCCTTCAGAACCCACTAGATACTCTCTCCTCTGGGGAGTCATCCCTCTCCCCCAAGCAAAGTTCATTCCTTTCTTCACTCCTGTTTTCAACCAACGACTATCAAGCACCTACTAGGTGCCAGGCACTATCTATGTGCTGGGTAGATCTGGTGACCAAAGCCCTGCCCTAGTGGAGCCGAAAGCCTGTTCGGGAGGGAGAAAAACACATTGACTAATACACACCCTGATAGCTGGTTTTTTCCCCAAAACTATCTAGCCAAATTTTATACATTACATTTGGCAATGAAGTCTCTTTGGTCTCCTTTAATAGAGAACAGTGACCCCATCCTGCCTTTTTTTTTTAAAGACAACTGTTTTAAATGACCTAGTCAGTTGTCTTTCAGAATGTTCCACATTATAGGTGAGTGTGAAGGTTCCCTCTAGTGTCGTTTACCATATTCCTCTAAACCTGGTATCGCTTGGAACTGGAAGTTAGGTGGAGACCACAGGATGGCAAACTTTCTCTGTGAAGTGGCAGAAAGTAAATATTTTGGACTCTGCAACTCATACAGTCTCTGTTGCAAGTACTAAGCACCATCAAGTAGCCATACACAGTACGCAAATGGAGCGTGGCTGTGTTTCAGTTACAACTTTATTCAAGGACATTGAAATTGGGATTTAACGTAATTTTCCTATGTCACGCAATATTATTCTTTCTTTGATTTTTTAGAACCATTTAAAAATGTAAAAACCATTTTTACTTCAGGGGCTGCACAAAAACAGGCAGAGGGCCATCTTTGACCCATGGTTTGCTAACCCCTGATTGGATTTAGGTTAAGCATCTGTAGCAAGAATTCTTCATAGTGATGGTGTATACCTAATAGTCATCGCGTGAGGAGGCACGTACTGCCAGCTTATGCCAGTTACGGGGTGAGTTGCGGGATGTCCACTAGACCTCTCCATTGAAAAGAGAGATCCTCTTTGCAAATGCCAGGTCAGCTGTGCGGGGCTCCTTCAGCATTATGTGAACATTGTGTTCTTTAGAACCTTTCAACTAGTGTTTTTAGCACCAGCTATGCACTGAATTGTGTCCCCCCCACAAATTCATATGTTGAAGCTCAAACTCCAGTGTGACTGTATTTGGAGATAGGGCCCTTATGGAAGTAGTTAAGGTTAAATAAGGTCATAAGGGTGGGGCTCAAATCCAATCAGACAGGTGTCAAGGATAAGAAGATACACCAGAGGGCTTCCCTGGGGGAGCAGTGGTTAAAATCCGCCTGCCAATGCAGGGGACACGGGTTTGATCCCTGGTCCGGGAAGATCCCACATGCCGCGGAGCAACTAAGCCTGTGCGCCACAACTACTGAGCCTGCACTCTAGAGCCCGCAAGCCACAACTACTGAGGCCAAGTGCTGCAACTACTGAAGCCTGCATGCCTACAGCCCATGCTCCCCAACAAGAGAAGCCACCGCAGTGAGAAGCCCATGCACCGCAGCGAAGAGTAGCTCCCGCTCCCTGCAACTAGAGAAAGCCCGCACACAGCAATGAAGACCCAACACAGCCATAAGGAAAGAAAGAAAGAAAAAAAGAAAGAAAGAAAGAAAAAAAGAAAGAGAGAGAAAGAAAGAAAGAAAGAAAGAAAGAAAGAAAGAAAGAAAGAAAGAAAGAAAGAAAGAAAGAAGGAAGGAAGGAAGGAAGGAAGGAAGGAAGGAAAGAAAGAAAGAAAGAAAGAAAGAAAGAAAGGAAGGAAGGAAGGAAGGAAGGAAGGAAGGAAGGAAGGAAGGAAGAAAGAAAGAAAGAAAGAAAGAAAGAAAGAAAGAAAGAAAGAAAGAAAGAAAGAAAGAAAGAAAGAAAGAAAGAAAGAAAGAAACACCAGAGTTCCTTCTTTCTCTGCCATGTGAGGACATATTGAGAAGGCAGCCATCTGCAAGCCAGGAAGAGAGCTCCCACAAGAAACCCACCCTGCCAGACCTTGATCTGGGACTTCTAGCTTCCAGAACTGTAAGAAATAAATGTTTGTTGTTTGAGCCACCCACTCTATGGCTTTTGGTATGGCAGCCCGACGTGACTAACACATCATTGACGATTCTTGCCTAAATTGATTATCTAATTGAGGCTACAAAATGGAGTTTTTCTAGTTCTCACATTCCCTCTAGTATATTAGCTGGCATTCTTCTACAAAGAAAAGCTTTCCTTCATCAAGTAGGAATGAACTGCAGCTCCTCTTAAAAAGACAGAATAAATGTTAAATTCTCTAAAGGAAAGTTTTTGGGTTTTTTTCTTTTTTAATGGGAAATTCTAGAACCTGTTTGTATGCTGAGAGGATAACTCTTTGGAGAGGGAAAGACACGGTGCAGGAGAGGAGGTTACAGAAGGCGTGAAGTCCTAAAAAGGTAGGAGGATGTAGAGTGCAAGTGGGGAAGGGGGAAAAAGGGTGGGAAGGGGGAGGGCAGAAGAAAGGGTGTGAACTGGTCATCTGGGCAGACATACAGGGCCAGCTTACTAAGAAACGCACCGGAGGGTTGCTGGACCTGGTTAGCGCCCTTTGAATCTGGGAGCTGTAACTCTTGTCTGTCTGGCAGGTGGCTTTCTCCTCCTCACCCCGAGAAGGTGAATGGTTGGATTGCTGCAGGCCTGGGGCTTTCCAGGCAAGCACACTGGAGGGCGGCAAGGCAGGGCAGGGGCTTGGCAAAGGGGCACCATAACGACTGACCACAGAATCCAAGATAGTTGAAAACAGAAGTGAGAGCGGGAGAGTGATGGCTGGATGGGAAAGGGATGGGAGGTCTCAGCAGCTTGCTGATGGGATTTTTGGTTTTGGTATCAGTTTTCAGAATTGATTTAAAGGAACACATGAGCGAGCAGGGGAACTGTGAGCACTAAGGATAGTGGGGGAGGCCCCCCTGTGGCCTCTTTGCCCTGTGCCCATTGTCTCCTGCGTCATATGGGGAACACGTGCCACATGGAGGGCAAGGACTGGACCTGACTCCTATTCGGGCCTCCACCACCCAGCCTGCCACAGACTAGTGACAGGGAAGTTTGAGTATGATTGAACGAATGAATGAATGATAGCAAACACTTATACAGCACTTACTGTGTACCAAGCACTAGTCTAACAGCTCATTGATTTCTCCCAAGACTTCTGTAAGGTAGAGACTCCCCATTTTACAGATGAAGAAACTGAAGCATGGAAAGGTAAAATAATTTGTCCAAAGTCAGAGAGCTAGGAAGAGGCAGAGTTGGACTGCAAACCAGGCAGTCTGATCCCAGAGTCTGTGCTCCTAACCACCAGGTTATTCTGAATGGATGAATGAGAGTCATAGACTCGACCTATCTCTGTCCTGGGTGAAGCCAGGTATATCTTGAGGTCAGAGCCCCGATCTGGTCAAGAGAGACCCCGAGACGATCAAAATGAACTGAGAAATACTCAGTTCTAGATTGTGACAACTGCCATGAAGGAGACAAACTGGGTGCCAAGGGCAAGAATAAAGGGACCTCCTTAGATGAGGTGGTCAGGGAAGGCTTCTCTGAAGAGGCAGCACTTCAGGTTAAGGATAGAAAGGAGCCAGTACTGTGAAAAGCCAGGGAAAGAGTGTCCTAGGAAGAGGGAACTGCATGTGAGAAGATCCTGAGGCAAAACGTCAATGTAGTCTAGGAACTGAAAAGGATTCCAGCGTGGCTGAAGAGGAGGATGGCCCAAATGGGACTGAAGAGGTGGGCACGGGCCAGGTACGCAAGGCTTGGGAGGTCATGGCAAGGCATTTGGATTTTATTATTCTTCCCTATTATTGAATTGTATTTTTGTTATTCCAAGCAAAATGGGAGGTAAGCCGTGGGAGAGTTTTAAGCAAGGAACTTATGTGGTCTGATTTGTATTTTAAAAGCAGAAGCAGTTCTGTTCTGTTCATTTGCTTATTCATTGATTCTTGAATATTTTCATTCATTCTTTAATTCTTACATTCAGTCGTTTATTTTTTCATGGGGCTTTCATTTGTTTACCTGTTAATTCCTTTGCCCCTTGATTGATTCATGCACTCCTGTACCCAGAGAACCTGCCTCTCTGTGCCAGACCCTGCCTGGGCTCCAGGGGCACTGCCAACAGCCAGGTCTAGTCCTTGGCCTTGAGGAAAACATATCCCACACCCCACACCCCAGGAAAATGATGCTGAGTGCTCAGCTGGGGATAAGAAACCAGCCCTTGAAGGATGACAGAGCCTGATAGATTGGGGGATCCCCAGGGATGGGACCAGTCTCTTTCATGTCTGTGCTCCCGAAGCCTGACACCTGACAGGCAATGATAAATGTTTGTTTGTTAACTGAACAGGTGGGACAATAGCCAGTCAGGGAGTGCTTGATGGCGGAGGTGATGATGTCCAGCCAGGGTGACGCCACCCTTCCCAAGTTCCTGCACCTCCACCTCCTCCCCTTTGTCTTCCTCCCCCCATCCTTCCTCCCATTATCCTAAGAGAAAGGCATCCTTACCTGCACCCCACTGTTCTCTGCCACCCCGCAAGCATATTGAGACACACGTGAGCACATGCGTGTGCACAGACACACACAGGCATTCAAACGCATCCCTGCTCTTACACAGAAGCACATGTGCCTGCATAATGTGTCCCTGTTGTTGATTCCAAAATTGCAGTCATCACATTCATTGCCTCCAATCACACACTCACACACACACACACACCTGTTCTTACACA